>NC_068560.1:33859629-35144258 GCF_022201045.2 Citrus sinensis | reverse complement strand
AGTCTCTGAAGAACAACAACTTGGCAAAGAGAATCAGATCCCATGGCACGATTCCGTGAAAGATTATATATCTAAAATTGAAAATCCTGATGGTTTATTAAGAGTATCCAAGGAAAATCCGAATGTTGTTGTGGACCTATTTGCTTCAAATTCTGATGCTAAAAAGGGGAAAATACTTGAAAAGGAAAACCAAAGACCTCTACAAAAAGAAAATGAACTGAAGGATAATCCAGAAGTTTGGTCTTTGGAGCTGCGGGAAATTCCTTCGGAGATCATATCTGAACAACTCAGTAATGAAAATCAGACACTACAATCTCTTGCTGTTCTGAAACCATTTTCTGAGATAGGAAACAAAGGGAACTCTTTGGTGGAGCAAGACTTGAAGTCAGTGGTGAATCAGAAATCAGCATGTTTTGATGAACATTGCCATCCAGCAGCTTTAGTTTATGATGAGGCTGAAAACCAAAGTGCATCAAGGAGAGGCCATAGACAGAATGAAATCCCAAGCTTCGATTCTGGTGTTCTTGAGGCAGAATCTGTGAACTCATCTTTTCCATTTGGGGAAGTATTCTCTGAGATTACAGATAACAATAAGTGCCAGACTCCGCAATCTCACTTTGCACCAGGAATATCTTCATTAGAAAACTCAGAAAGTTCTCCAGTAAGATCAGATAAAAGGGCTGCCTTGAATAGCATTTGGTCAAGAAGAGGTAAACCAGCTAGTGTTCTTCAGATTCAAACAAGTAGAAGCAGAGGAAAGACAAAAGGGGATTGCAAAAATGCTGATGTAGATTTGGCAAACCTGGATGATTTAGAAAATAGATCCATATCAAATATTCTTTTCTCTGGTTCAGAAGAGATGGAAGAAGAGATATTTACTCCAGAGAAGGAGAATCTCACCCCAAATACTCTTGTATCAAAGTCCTTACTAAGAAAGGGTAAGCGAGAAGAAATAAAGCAGTTCAAGTCATGCAGAAAATCTTCATCAAAGGTAATCTTTAGCCCCAATATCCAGCCAGCAGAAGACTTGACTCTTACTTCAGATAAAGAGAACCAGACATTTAAAGTTCATCGAGAACAGAAATTAATGAGAGGCTTCTACAGCAATCAAGTGAAGTTGGAACAAGAGTGGGTGCTAATGAAAGCCAGAGCAGGAGAAAGGGTGCCATTTCAACCTCTTGTGAACTTCCCAGGCAAGAGGAGATCAGAAGCAAGAAGCATCAATTCTTTTAGTTTTTCTCAAACAACAGAGATCACTAATTCCTCATCTGTTGGAGAGGGAAGGAGAGGCTGGACAGTGGTAGTGGACACCAGTACTCTTCTAGACAAGGAATCAAGGAAGTCATTGCAGCTTTTACAAGGTCTCAAGGGGACTCAGTTGGTCATTCCAAGAATGGGTAATAAATTATAAAAGTTATCCTCATTTCAAGCATCTATCTGATTATAATTGTCAGGAAGTAATTTTTTATACTGAAAATTACAAATGATTGTCTGTTAATGTGCAGTCATAAGAGAGCTTGATTGTTTGAAACAACGTGGTAATCTGTTCAGAAGAAAGTCTCAGGTTTCCTCATTGTTGGAATGGATTGAAGAGTGTATGGTGAAAACGAAGTGGTGGATTCACATACAGAGCTCAGTGGAGGAGGGAAGACCGATTGCACCCACCCCTCCTGCTTCTCCTCAGTCTCAATTCAGCATAGGGAGTGGGCGTTTTCATTGTGGGAGTCCAACTTTAACAGAAATTGTTTCGCCGACATCAGAAGATCATATCCTAGATTGTGCTCTATTATTCAGGAAGATGAAGAATGACAGATGCTTAGTCCTGCTTAGTAATGATGTCACTATGAAGATCAAAGCCATGGCAGAGGTAAATATTTATTTATTTCTGCCTAATGCATTCTCTCTCCTGCTTCCGTCTTTGGCATTACAATATAAACATTCATTGATATGTTTGTTTCAGGGTTTGATCTGTGAGACTGCTCAGGAATTCCGGGAGAGTCTGGTGAATCCCTTCTCTGAGAGGTTTCTGTGGGCTGATAGCTCTCCTAGAGGGAGGACTTGGTCTTACTTGGATGATGTGGTTTTGAGGGAGAAGTATAACCGCAATTCTTTGAAGAAGCCATCAAAGGGAGGAGAAGGTGCAAAGGGCTTGAAGCTCATTCTGCTGCATAACTCTCATTATGCATGGATCAATTCAGTCAGATAAAGCATTTGTGCCGTTTGTATCTTATGCTTGGAAGAGCTCTTTAATTTTGTTCTTTTAGCCTTACTAAGTGCTTATATAGTTCCGTTGCATGTATGCAGTTCATTTGTCAATCAATTTCCATTTTCTGCTATCCATCAGTATTACAACAGTTAAGTCCACTCCACATACACAGATAGACTTTGGGTAATTTTTACTTTCCTCCCCTAAGTTTTGGGCCTTTTGCACTTAGATGACCGAGATCCATTTATTAGTAAAGACCCCCCTACGGAATGTAAACGGTAGTTCTCATATGATTAGTTATGGACAATTTGGTAATCTAATTTGACAATCATAACTTTTACACATTTTGATTGACATGAGCACAGTGAATTGTCAAATCATTATGAAAAAATCATGTTTTGTGAACATTCGTTTCTCTTTCATGAAGCTCAGCCGATAGCTCTCTTTAGAAGGCCAAAAAATACTTCATTTCTAGCAAAATAATATTTATTACTTGTGTGAAGTAAAGAAGAAATACCAAACCTGCATCATGTACCACTATGAATTTCGCCGACACCCGAAAGACTTGAATTGCTATGTTGAAATCAATAATAAGTTAGTTTTGAACAAATTTTTTTTTTTTTTTTGGGCTCCATTTAGAGTGTATTAATACTACTGTGAGTTATTTGTAAATGTCAAGTGAGTGCTTCATTCTTTCTTCATTGATGCAACTTTCATAATGTTTATGGAACTGTAAAGTATAAAATCGAGAAAAAATTTTTGAACATAAAATATGTGCCATTTTGAATATTTTGCAAGTATATGATTTCAGCTTATGTTATGGTAGATTATGCATTTGATTTATGCCATATAATATTCATGATATACTTTTTTAAATGAGTTTTAATAGGGCTGAAATATGCATGAAAGTATAAATAAAATTTTTTTTAGTCTTAATGGTAGTTATATAGAGTTGAAAAACTGAAGTTTAAAACACTTAATGATCATTGTTTTTAATTCCATAATGTAAGGGTGTAAGATATGCCTCAATAGTCTTAAATTAAATAATTGATAAAATGTTATTTCGACAATTTGAAATGTTTTCATGTAGAATGATTAGTCTCTTTAAGCTAAATAATCCAAATTTAAGGGGTATAATGGTAATATTATGATTATAATCTTTGCGCCAAATATATGAGACCAGTGGGTTCTTGAAAATCCAACTAGGGACATTTCAGTCTTTTTAAATTCAACTAACAGCCAAGCACAAAATTAACCGATGGTAAAGGAGTCTTTATTAATAAATGAATTTTGGCCATCTAAGTGCAAAAGAACCAAAGCTCAGGGGAAGAAAGTAAAAATTACCCCCATAGACTTTAAAAACTGCGCAGAATCAGAGAATTTTCTTTGTTCCCTTCCCGTTCACTTAGCTTTCACCTACAACGGTAAGAACTTGAATAATCATGATCAGCTCAAGGGCTTAAAAGAAACTTCAATTTCCTAAACATTTTGGTGGTAATGAACAGCATTTTATTCAAGATGAACAAATTACATGAACATGGGAGAACAATGACTTACAAATATAACAGAACTTAGAATCATAGACCTCCTTACAGAAGCATAAACCTAAACATAGAAACATCATTTGAGAGTATTCAAACTCGTCTCCCCTCCAGTTTTCTGAATGTAATTACAGGACCCAGGAATAAGAAAAGAGAATGCATTCTCTGAATCATCAAATGGGGGTCGAGGAAACTCATGAAATCCATCAAAGTTACACGTATCAAAATTCAATGGTGAGAAATAATTAGTTGGATCATCAACATTACCCTTAGCATCCATATCGCTAACTCCAGTTCCATTAGGAACACTAGATCCAAAGTTGAAATTTGTACTTCCAATCTTACTTGTTGCTTCATTGCCTTCTCTCCGATCAGATGGCCCTGCCAGTCCTTTGATAGTTTCATCAAGTGGAATGGCAGGAGTATGGCCCTGGAACAATGCAATGTGTCCAAACAGCTTGTCTTTCCTTGAGAAGGTTGTGCCACAGGAACAAAGCCATTTATCCTTGCCACAGTGCTTCTCGTGAGTTTTGAGATCAGCAATAACTGAGAATTTTTTGGTGTTGCATCTGCTACAAACATAGCTTTTGTCACAATGAGTCCTCTTGTAATGGTTTTTGACACACAAAATAGTCTTCAAAGGCTGAAACTTTTTGTGATCCTTGTTCCGCTTGCAACCAGCATAAGGGCAGGAATACCTTTTAATAAGCATTGGTTCGGAGCTAGATTCCTTGTGAGGTTTTGCTAGCGCTGCTGGGGTTTTATACTCATCCCCATGCCCTCTCATGTGCATCCGCAAATTTGCATCCCTCTTGAATCCTTTGCCACATATTGTGCAGAAGTGGGTGTGCGGTGCAAGGATCTCTTCTTTTTCTAGTTGTAAGATCTCATAGGAACCTGGTGGAAGTTGCTCTCCATCATCAGCATCATCTTCATCTTTTAAATCATGTTCTTCAACAGCATGGTTTTGTTGAGTCCCACTATTACCGACTAGATCAATTGGGTTTGACTGATTAGACACTTTTTTTGCACAACTATTTTGCACCTGAACGCTATCACTTAAGCCAGCCCCTGGAGGAAAAGGAACCCCGCCAAATTGCCCAAGCTGTCCCATGGAAGGAGTAGCTGCAGAGAGGGTATGCTTCATGGATGGGAGAAGACTACCAGCTGTGGAGATTAACTGAACAATAATTGAAGTGAGATCTGCAGTAATGAGCTGCTGCTGCTGAGCTACAAGTTCATCTGGTCGACCCAAAATTTGGCTCCTCCGGCCCACAATTAAGTGGACCAAATCCTGAAGCTCATGGATCTTTTGTTCCAAAAATGAAAGATTATTTAGCATTGCTTTTGGATCCCAATCTTGCATTTTGTTGGTTTGGAGATTCTCATTCATCTGGAATGGATTTTTAATTTGGTTAGTGGGGTCACAAGGGAGTGAGGATTGGTTTTGAGGAGGTTGATTGAATTCTTGAAATGCTGGATTGATCCTAATGTCATAATCTAAGATGGAGGGATCTTCCCACTTCTGCTGGTATTGCTGTGAATTGAAATCGGTAAAACATGGGTTATTAGACGAAATCCTTTTTGACATCTCATTTTCAGCCAAAGAAGACTTCGCCCAAGTCTCTGCACGCAGTCCCTCTTTAAGATCCATTTCAAAATCCTTTTCTCAGGTACCAGATCCAAATCCCAATCAATCTAGAAATTTCAAATAAGATCAGAAACATCCATAGAAATCCAAAGCCAATTTGATATAGACTCGGAAAAGCAAAATGTTTCTCACATCAAATATTCACTTACGACAGGAGCAACATAATATACAAAAATGCTTAAGCACAGAAAATGAATTATCTAGTTTAAATAACAAATTAAGATCTCCATTAGAACTTCATAGCCTCAAATATCGACTAACTGCAACAACACGTCTTTAGCGAAGATCCAATGAACTTCAAAATCATAATATACTCTTATGATCATGATGCGCACAGAAGTTATGCCAGGAACAAAAGATTAAGGTTTAACAAAGACATCAAGCTACCCTTTCTACCAGGTCATGAATCATTTTTAAGCCAATCAAATCTTCAATAAGTTAAGCTACCCAAATATCATATATACATAGAAAACACCTTTTTCTATGAAAAGCAATATGCTACTACAATATCAAAAATTACCCATTAATTATCCATCAACCCTTCTACCAGTGATTCACATAAGATCCCCAAATCAGATATCAAAGCCTAACCCAGAATTGCTCCAACAAACTTAAATAAGAATAAAAAAACTCATCTTTCAAGCGAAATCAAGATCCCCAACTAATTTTAAGATGCTCTAAGCTAGAATAAACACCAAAAGAACATATAAAATATTAGAAGAAAATAAAATCTATTTAGTAAACGAAAACCAACCCAAAAATCCTTTTTTTTTTTTTCCATCATTTCATATACCAGCCAAAATCCAACATATAGTCTCAAAATTATCCCATTACCCTGAGCCAAAATCAGCCCAAAAATCTCATCTTTCCTCTCACAAACACAAACTTAAAACCCAAAATTTTCAATAGCAGCTATTGTTAAAGTAACCGAACATCAAAAAAAAAAAAAAAAAAAACTCGTTTTTAACCATTTGCTAAAATACCCACGTTTAAGAACTAAACTAAAAATGAAAAAAAAAAAATCAAACTTTACCGATTTTCGAAAACCAAACTATGAAACAGAATCAAAATTCAGCATGACCACATATTTATTTATTTTTAGATGAATAGCTATAGAGACTCACCAGATTCAACTTAGCTTAGATGCTGTCTTTGCTATTCAACTTAACAGTTCCATTTCAGAGAAATAGAGGAATAAAAAAGAAAAATGGAGCTGCACTGAGTCCATATATTATCACCAATCTCAGTGACAAAGGAGACTATTGTGTTTTTAATTAAGACAGTAATTTAGTCAACCCATCGATCACCACCGTTTGTTTACTATGTAGATGCATCAAGACCCAATAGAGCAATGGGGGCCAATTGGGTCATCGGGGTCAACAAAATTTGATAAATTACAGCCGTTAGATGAAGCACATTTTTTGTCTTCAATAAATGGCAAGTGGGGGACTAAAATGAAAAAGACAGAAGCTTTTGAATGAGCAACAGACTAATTGGAGAAACGAGTGTCGGTGGGGTCCACACAACTGAGATGATTCTCCGTGTGCCGTGTGGTGTGTGGATGATCATGATGCATCTGCGTTATTTATTTATTCATTGACCTGGTTGAGTGATTTATTAATTGCTTGATAATTTTTAATCTGGATTCTAATTTCTAATGATGGTTGGTGAACCGTTTTTGTAAAAATGATTCACAAAAATGCTTTAATGGTTTATTATTATAATTTTTCTTTGAAACTTTTTGTCTTCCAAGGATCACTTATTATTTGTAAATTTTCAACTTTGTTTTCATTTTTTAAAAAAAAAAAAAATTCAGTTTGACGTCATGAGTTACATATTAAAAATTCATACGTTGGGAGTATTATAACAAAACCCAGTTGATTATTCTTTCAATAAAATAATGAAAAGTGACGGAGAGTGAAATTGCCAGCTAACCAGGAAGCTACGCCACCGCCAGGTTGAAGCTGGAGCTGGTGCCGATCGGGTTTTATTCAAAGAAAGGTCAGCATTTGCCACTTTGCAGCAGACAGCCAACCAGTGCACACCACATGGCACGTGCTTTTTATCCTGTCCATCTTTTAAGATTTAGACTGAATTGACTTTCAACTTTGAAAGAATCTTGAACTCAGCGATCGCGTCTCCAAAAACGAATTATGTTTGCCAGCTACCACCAGGGCAATCTTCTTCTTTTTTTCTTTTTCACTAAAATAATATTCCAATTTGTTATCATTAGTATTCAATCAAAGTTCATTAAACGCTTCCATACAAGGAAGACATATATAAGACGTTATTATATGTAATATAGGAACTCGATCAGGTGACGTGTAATACAAGGCCTTAATTCCAATGAGCAATGAAACCGCAGCATAAACTGTTATTTTATTAATCTATACCACGAAAACTTGATTGAATAGGCGTTCGTGGCTCTCGCTCGAAACTTTCAGTACACGTGTGTAGATAAGAATTTGATGCAAGTTTTCAGCCATCATCCCAAGCTCAATGGAAGAGTATTGACGGCAGTCATTATGGCAGACGAATCTTGTTGAGTTTTCAACTTCGAAATTTAGCACACGTGTACTCAAAAAAAGGGGGAAGTAGAGAGTTTCATTCCAATTGATAGTTTTCTAGCAAGACGCGTAGCCATGAGTAGACATCCATAGAAATATATATTAAAAGAATAAAATTGATTTTAAATCGAAGTTGAGTTTTGTGGGCTCACAGATCACAATGATGAATGATGATGCTGTTGCCTCAATAGAGGATGACATATGCAATGACGGTTAAGTGGATGGTGAAATGAGAATTGATTTCCATGAAAACGACCATCATCTTCTTTGTGGTCTCGCCTTGACATTCCCTGCCCTGCCGTCTCTTGTTTCTTTTACCTTTTCAACCATATTAAATATATTAACATTCGTGTTATCACACAATATGCAACAGTAGCCACAGAAAGTAAGACCATTCTTGAATCCTTAAGCAACCATCTCAGCTACACTAACCAAAACTGTTTAAAAAAAAAAATTCCAGTAGCAGATTCAGAATCAGTGGCATTGAGATCTTATGAACAGGTCCTGGAGGATACCGCAAAACATATGCTTAAAACATGAGTCACGTACCATACGATAATCTCAAGCCAACAGCTGGAAGAATTTGATACAAATTAGGATCACCCGAAAGGAATGTCATCAGTGAAAATATAATGCAAGTTTAGCTACGATAGACTCTGAACTATGGAGGAAATAATTAGCTTGGCTTTTTCTGAATAATTTCACATGCATACTTGAATTGCGAAATAAGGCAGCTGCAGGATCTATGTTAGGAAACACCGCCACTGGAGTACTATCTTGGGTATTGATTCCTTTGTCTCCCATTGTTCCAGAGATTAAGATATTACCGTTTAGAGTGTATCAAAATTTTAGACAGTACCCGTCAAACATTGAATAAGGGAGACGGTAAAAACCTGAGAATATGAAAGGAAGTACGAGGTCAATCTTGAAAAAGCATGAAACTCTCAATATCACAGACAAAATCATCTGTCTTTAGATTTCACGGGAACTCCTTTGTAAAGTGGCACACGATCTTTCAATGCATCGCGTCGGGGCCGTGCCACCTTATTGTTAGGGTCAAAAAGTAGGACTTCTTCAAATGCCTTCAGAGCTGATTTCAAATCTTTCTTCTTCTCATAGGCATCACCAAGGTTGTTCCAAGCTGTGACATAGCCCGGTTGTAGCTTTACAGCTGTTTCAAACTGAGAGATTCCTTTATCGAGCTTTCCTTCACGTACATAACTGACACCAAGGGCATTGTAAACCTGCCCAAACATTGTTATGTTAAGAAAATACAAGACGCATGTTGGATGTCGCACCTCTTTAACTGATATACAAAATACTTCGCCTCCTTTTGCTGATAGACAGTAAGGAAGTTTCTTATGGGTTTCATGAGGCAGTTTAACTATAATGCTAATTTTTTTTTTTAAAAAAAAAAGCTCTACTGCAGAATGAGAACGAAAATGAAACCCTTTTGAGAAAGAAAGCGATAGAGAGACCAACCATTGCATTGGTCAAAGCTTATAACCATACCACTGTGAACTTGACCAAGCAATTCATAAGGCAGAATAGGCTCAACACACGTGACAAGACAATGATAGGTGCATCAAACACAATCCTTCATGCTAAATTGATATGGAAAGCCCATGGTATGACCATACCTGGGCAAGATCTTGATCGTCTCCATCCCATTTTTCAATCGCTTGAAGTAAGTACTTAGTAGCAGCCGGGTAAAATTTCCTTCTCAACATCACCGCGCCTAATTCAAAATACTCAGTTGCACTAGCATCACCACTTCTCACTTGCTCCTGATATTGAGAAACATAGAAAAACAGGACACTGTTAGGAAAAATAGTTTTCAGCCTTGACAAGTAGATCCAGAAAATGATAGGAAGGCTGTCTAGGGAATGTCAATGATAAATATTATATATTGTATTTTTCAAAATACCACAATGAAAGAACACGGGCTCTCACTTGCAATTCTTTAGCTGAAAGGTCAAGTTCTCTACGGACAAGAACTTGACGAATCACAAAAAACGTTCCAACTCCAAGCAATCCTAATAGTAAAAGCAGATAAGATAGTTGAATTCCCAATTCGAATAACTCCCCAATTTCATAGACTGCGTCCATTTGGACATTTTCACTTGCATTTGCCACTCGTGCAGAGATCAACCATGAGGAGGACCCAAATGAAAACGCAGATGCCAAAATTATAAGCCTTTTTACATTTTTATCCCTGATAGCCAAAAGCTTCCTCATAGAATCTGCAATATGGTACTGATATTAAAAGATGACCAACAAAGATAATGTGCTATCTCTCTTAAATCCAACATAAACCACACAACACTGACAGTGAGCCCATAAACTCAGATGCTTAGTTAAAAACATCAAAGGCAAAATAGAGAATTACTTTCAAAATTTGTTGGGAGACATGTTTCCGTTGCCAACTCCCTTCGATCCATCTGCCTTCAACGATAATGAAATTAAATATTAGAAACTAAAATTGTAGTAACACGAAAATTAACCAAGTTCTATCGACAGATAGTTCATCTCAAATAGAAACAAATGCACATGTAAAGTAAGTATCTCAAGGTACAATGTTACAGGGATTTATAGTCTCATTCTTACTTCCTAAAAAATTTAGACCAACCAAGTTCCAATATTTGGCATTTTAATTAGTAAATCAACATTTTTGATAATTTGACACCATAAAAACTAGCAGGCTCATATCTGAAAAATGAATTACATGAAAAAGGGGCGTGTCATTCATCTTGCGATTTTACTTGAGCTGCCACTTACTGTGGGTTTTGTAGTAAATCCATGTTTTCTTTTTTTGTGGTTATTAATAAAACTGATGAGGGTATCTTTAAAACTGTAGTGCTTTAGCTTAAATTTGAAAACAACAAGTGTTTGGTAAACACCCACTTTTTCTCAGCAGCTACTATTTACCACCCAGCCACATGCTTATATTTGACATATATTGATTTTGTTCCACTTAAAAGCCACAATACGTCATTACTAAGTAGACCCTTGATCAACTTTCCCCATAGTGAATCGTGTTATTTTACTTTACTTTTCATAAGTGGTGGGATCCTAGCATTATTGTTCAATGACTTTCTAAACAAGGTAATCATTCGTATACCAACAATTAACTGAGAAATTTATGACAAATAGATTCTCACATTTCAACGAAAAGATTGCTGGTGAAAGATAGATACACTTATGCACAAGTTCACTGTAATTTTCATTATATACGTTTCAGCAAATAAATAAATTCTAGAAAAACTAGCTATCCTTGAAGAACAAACAATTGTCAGAAGAACATACCTGCAAATGGCAACATCTAGTAACCTTCAGTGCACAACTCGCCCTTGCGGTTGTTGAAACTGGTGCATTAAAGTGGTGAAAGATAGCCTGTAAGAATAAATTGAATCATTAAGAGAAACAATAATGTGATAAATCTCTAACAGAGGGAAAAAAAAATCTTGCAGAGGGAAAATGAAGATATTTGTGCGTGACGAATTTTCCTGACCATATTCATCAAAATGAATGTCAAGAAAGAATTCACAAAATGTTAGCTTAAGAATTAAAGTTTGATAATGTAAACAAGCTCAAGTAACACGATTTTCAAATTGATCACAAAACAAAATATCCTGAAAAATCTCATTTTACCATATAATATAATTGCAGCTATGATGAAAGCCGCTACATTTATGGTTGAGCACATAAATTTAAGTTTACTACTACTCGACAAACAATTTATATTAAATCAAGCAAAATGAAGCGAAAATTTCAGATATCGTTGGGAATTAAGTGTGATTAATTACCTGAAGTGGGAGATTTTTGGGCTTCGAGTTCAGAGAAAGCAGATAATTCGAATGAGAAAGTGGAAATAAATTGGTTGTTTGGAGAAGCATCATTTTTTTATTTTTTATATATATGAAAGTGCTTCTTCAAAGCATCAACTGTTTGTTTCTTTTTTGTTTCTGAAGAGGTGTTTCTGGCGAAGCAATTCTCAGTCCGAGTTAGTTACTGGTTCAAGATAAAGTCTCTTCGCAGACTGGTTGATAAAATAAATAATAATAGTAATAATAAATAAAATAAGGCCGTGTTTGGTATCATGACTCTTAACTCGTCATTTATGTCCGAAGTCCAAACGGAACCGCGAGGAGTCGCGTGTTTTATTTTCCACTTTTTATGAGCAACTATTAATTTTGTTCAATCCACATCGCACATAACACAATTAATGAATCAAAGGTCATTTTGTCGATTGAAAGAAATATTTGAAAAATGATGGTAAATAATATTTAATTGTGTTTTTATTTTTGTTTGAACTTTTTTTATTACTTAGTCTAATGATAATCCAATTATATCTTCATCCATATAAGCAGAATTCGACTGTTCGAACATAAACCCTCTTGGGTGGAGACCTGAAATAGTTTATTATCAATTTTAGCATCACATTATATATAAATTAGTTCTCTTTTTTCTTTCAAATGACAGTTCATAAAAAATAATAATAAGAGAGAAAGTCTTTCAAATGCAATACCGATTAATTAATCATCACAGCCTCTTTACATAGTTGAGAAAATTCAGTTTTTCAAGATAATTGGGCATCATAATGTCGGCAGATATAAGATTGCAAGTGGTACAGCCTGCCTCTGTGCCTTGTATCAGTTGAAAGTTGATGAGATGGAGTCTAAAATTTGAGTATTTGTATTTTGTCCGATTCATCTGTAAAATCCTTCTTCAACGCTGCCCATGAGAACAAAACCTTGTCGTGTGCTCTTCCGCCAAATCCAATTCAATCGTTCAACTTTTGATGTTGTCCTTTCAACAAACTGCTCCATGAATGATTCTGACTACATTAGTCCAGCCGTTGCTTCGTGTGCCCATAACAACCCCAATTGATCCTTGTTAGTCTCGCACGTAAAATTCTCCTTCACTCATGATCCTCTTGGAGCTTAACCATTTGAAGAATGTAATCTGTTTTGGTAAGTGACCTTCTTCTGGGTTTCCTCCAATGATCCAAAAAAGTTAGATAAAATATTTGAAACATTATGTGTATCTCTTTCGACTAACCATTCATCTTTAAGATGAACATCAACATCCCTGTATAATTTGTGTAGACCAAGAATATCAAAAACTAATGAGTAAAGAGAAATAGATGGTACATTAACAAAGTAAATCATTTTGTGGGGTAAAGGCTCTACCGCGTTATATTTCATTAAGAATGGAGGATGATCGGGCAATTAAAAAAACGAAACATCAATACCTTCTCAAGGCAAGGACTTCATAGTTTCTTCGCAGGTAATCAGCATGCTTTGTAAGAGCTTCTTGTGCATAGTCCCTACCCACAGTTCTCACTGCCGCAGCATTTAGCAAATTTTCCAAAGACCCATGCTTTTTCAAAAGCTTTAGGGCAGTCTTCCGGCCAAATCCAGGAACCACATGTTGGATTCCTGGGACTCCATCAACGTCATCACCCACAATGCATCCTACACAATTATAGCTCTTATGAGGTTAACATGATATACAACAATACAGCAAGTGGTTCATAAAGGTGAGGGCAGCCATCACAGTATGAAAATACAAACAATGCACTGACTACTTACTAAGGCTCAATTCAGAGTGCGGATCACAATTATATTGAGCAATGTAGTGCTTTAGTGTATAAAAAGACCAACGATCCAAGTCTTGCAGAGGCATAACTAATTGCACATCTTCAGAAATCAACTGCTTAAAATCTTTGTCAGGAGAGGCAATAACAGCCCGGTAACCTTTCTGCAAAACTTGCCCTACAAGTGTTGCTATGACATCATCTGCTTCATGGCCTTCAATTTTAACAACCTGCATTTGCTTGTATTTCAATAATAAAAGATGGATCCAACCACATTTCTTTTTATGCATGTATGGATCTGTACTCTCTTTGGTCACAAGGGAATACAAAAATATGAAAACAACAAATTTTTCATATTAAATGAAAATTTCAAGTAAGAATCACCATTTCATTCCATTCTTCATCTTAAAAGGATGGTCGTTAGTTGTTCATCTATATAGAGATTTTTTTTTTCTTTTTTTGGTTAACGTTGAAGGAAAGTTATCAGCTAAAACCGGTTTTCAGCCCATTCAGTAACATGCAAGTTAGCAGTCTCTTTAGAATTTGAAGAGTACTAAAAATAAACTACAATCTGTTTGTCAGAATCCTTCACAATTTACCAGATGAGAACAAATTTAACAAATACTTCAATGCTTACACAGTTGAAATGAAGCTAAACAAGCATAAATAAGAAGCTTCACTCACCGGCACATTGCATTTTCCAAGAACATCTAAAATGAACTGATGTGACCTCCCAACACGTCCCCTTGAGAATCTTTGAGAAGCCGTTAATTGTCTCAAAAATTTTCTCCTATGAGCTTTATATGAAGGTAATAACTGTCTACGATGCTCAGTACCCCCTTCTCCATCAAAAACCTGCAATTGAAAACAGCATTTCTGAGTCACAAACATTTGAAAGCACGGCAGCTCTACTAAACAACCAGTGATTCCATTCCAAAGTGGCTGCAGATTAAAAGCTATGGCACCTTAGTTCCAAACACGATCATATCCTTAAGCACAGTACGAACGTAGTTAAAGCATACGAAGTATGCTTTATAATTATTTAAAGCTGTAATGTTTAAAGTACTTTTGCTATATAAAGAAGAAGAAAAAAAGAGCTTAGCTTACAGCAATAACAGGGTCCGCATGGCTAACTTGATCAAAGAAAAGAGATAGCCAACGACCAAAAGATTGTAAACTGGGCCTGCTTCCTTCATAACAAAGTGGATTAACGTCTAAGAAGAAGACCCTTTTCTTACTTTTAGTTTTCTCTAAACCGTTTCCACAAAAATCAGCTTTCCCCAACAATTGCCTGCCAACTTTTCGATCAAATGACCCAGAGATAACGGTCGTTTTTGCCTCCACTACTTCAGTTTTCGTCATTCTCTTTCCGGGTTTGATGATCGAAATGGATTTAAATGGATTGATGGGGAGACAAGGCTTGATGTTGACGTGGATAGGCACAGCAACTTCAATCGTGTTTATCATCATCGTCTGCGTAGCTGGTATTGCACCACTAAAAAAACAAAACGAGCTCCGCAAGTGACTGACTGTTAAAACGGTAACAACGTAATTATTTTATCAGATTCAAAATAAATATAGTACATAACGAGTTCCCAGAAATTATTCTGTATATATATATATTCTACGCAATAATTTTCAGTAAAACAATTTTAGCCTACAATCATGTAGCAAGCATTCAGTCCTATTCTATGCAATGACGTGCTCAAACTATAAACCACATGACATAGATTTTTTTTTTTAAATTTGATGATTTTTATCAATAAATCATAATTAAACTAAAATTAATAGATTAATTTAATAAAAAAAGATAACATAAATAATTGGTAATTTTCCAAATTAACGTATAAATGTTACTGGATCGTTATTCAAAGATAAAGAGCCTGTACTAAAATTAATTTAAATCCATAATTCATGTTCTTGATTTGGATTTATTCTATTGATGCCAAAATTTGGATCGACGATTTGAATTAAGAAAGAGTTGTTTTACTTGGAGAATAATTAGAATTGTCATTGTTAAGAGTAAAAAGCTCAACATTTAGAATTGTACAAAAAAAATCATTGGGGATTGCTAGCCTGTTACCGCCATAGATCCTGTTGCTTAAGTTAGAGACTGAGAGTGACACGATAACAAATAAATAATAAGAGATATAAAAAAGAGTAAGAAAAAGACTTAGAGGATATTGCACCATCATCTAGTATACCTATTTTTCTTATCTTCTTTGAGTGACGACCTCTTTATACAAGATATATAATTAGAAGTATAAAGAAATTAGGAAAACTTATCTCTTATTTTGTAAGATTCAAGTTTCTTAATGAATTAAGACTTACATTGTTTTATCCTATTTACATTAGAACATGTTATTGGATATGGGTCTTTCGGCTCTAGGGATAATTCATTTTTGTCATCAGGTTGAGCTTGGTAAAAATATTGGTATAACATGAGCCCTCTAGTTTATAATATTAACAAGTGAATGTTGTAAATTGATATAATTTGTAGTATGTTAGATTTTCTTATTATCTCTTGTTATATGACATGAAGACAGTTTAAGTATTATGAATGAGAAAATCTCAAATGACATGAGAAAAATGCAAATGACATGAGGAAGTTTCGAATGTTATGAGGACAACTTGAATGACATGAAAACAATATGAACGACATAAGGAAATCTTGAATGTCATGAGAATAACTCAAATGACATGAAGAGTTCTCAAATATTACGAGGACAACTTAAATGACATAAGGACATATTGAATATCATGAAGATAATTTAAATGACACAAGGAGATCTCGAATATCGTGATATGGACCATAAAATTAAAATAATGCTACGATATGAGTCCTAAAATTTAAATAATTTCACGATAAGGGCAATTAATTTAAGATAATGGCACGATAAGGGCCATAATTACTATAAAAATGATGCTGCAATAAGAGCTTGCAAATTATATCGCGGTAAGGGGCTAAAAAAGAAAAACAACATCGCGATTATTGTTTGCAGGATATTGTGGCCCTTTTCAATATACCTATTTCTCTTCTCTCCTTTGAGTGATGACATCTTTATAAATGAGAGATAATAAGAAGTATAATTAAGTTAGGAAAATTTATCTATTATCTTGTAGGATTTGAGTTTGATGAGATTTAGAACTTGTATTATTTTATCTTATTTAAATTAAGACATGTTATTAGATTTGGGTTAAGGGGCTCAAGAGACCATTTATTGATGTCATTTGATCGAGTTTTGGTAAAAATATGGGCATAATATATTGATTGAGTAAAGTCTCGACGATTTGAATTTCATTCATACCTGTAAGTAGAAAATTTAATTTTCAATAATATCATGATAATAATAAAAATACAAGAAAAAGGAAAAAGAAGAAGGAATAAAAGACAAAAATTATTCTTTTATTTTTTTATTAACAAGTCTTGGTTGGGTTAGTGGTCCCCTCTTTAAATCTCCCTAATATATATGAAAATTTATTTTATTTTCTTTATTGAGCTTCAATATGTACTTTGAGATATGTTGGGCTTCAGTTGCACATTTATATTTCAGTGTTGTATATAATTGTTTTTTCAAAAGAATTTTTTAGCAAGGTTTAGCCCAGACTATTGACACCTTCGCTATAAAGTTCTCAAGTTTAGTTTATGGATAAACAAAAGAAAAATAAAAAACACGAAAAAACCAAACCAAACAAACACAAGTCATCACATTCACCGGTAAAGTAGTTGAATCCTCCGCCCAGTTTCGATACGCCCTAGAAAGAAAATCAACTAAACCAAACCATTCATTTCAAAATAATTTTTTAATAGAGACAATAACAGATTGACCCTTAAACTTTAACACAATGACAACTAGAGACATACTATTTAAACTATTTAAAATATTGTACCTAATTCCTTACTGAACACAGAAATCCAGATGTGCTTATGCTCTGCTTCTCCCATTTTTATTTTATCCTCCCTTAAATAACATCCCGAGTCCCATAATTAATAATCCGCCTGTTTTCTTCCTTTCTCGCGGGTTCTCGAGTTTGCTAAATGTTAATGCAGTATTTGTCATGTGGGGCTCACTCGCGTGTTGTGACAGGATTATCATACAGAATATTTGAAAACTGTATCTTTTTTTGTAAATTTGGAAAAATATAGGGCTACTGATATTATTAGGCATTTATAAATGAAACCATAGCATTCCTGCAATTCTGCTGCACACTCACAGTTCGCGAAGGCCAAAGGCACACACTTAAGAGCTTAAAAATCATCGCCAAAAATGGCTCACCTTCTCCAAACAACCTTTCTTCCTTCTTCGTCCCCGTTAATTCGGCAAAACCAGACGCACATTCTCCGGATTTCAGGCTCCAGGACCCGAGTGAGCGCCAAGATCCGCGAAATCTTCATGCCCGCTTTGAGCTCCACCATGACCGAAGGCAAGATCGTTTCGTGGGTCAGGTCCGAGGGAGACAAGCTCTGCAAAGGCGAAAGCGTTGTCGTTGTTGAGTCCGATAAGGCCGACATGGATGTCGAGACGTTTTACGATGGCTACCTCGCTAAAATCATGGTCGATGAAGGCGGTGTCGCTTCCGTCGGCTCCGCCATCGCTTTGTTGGCTGAGTCAGAGGATGAAATTGCCGAGGCTCAAGCTAAGGCTGCTGCCAGTGGGTCACCTTCATCGCCTGCATCGGAGACATCGAATAGTGCAGCTGTTGTCGCCGCCGTTCCACACCCACAGCTGGAGAAAGTAAAACTTGCAGAACCTGCGGCGGTTACGGTGGGGTCCGCGGTGCATCCGGCGTCGGAGGGAGGGAAGAGGATAGTGGCTTCACCGTATGCGAAGAAATTGGCGAATGAATTGAAGGTGGAGCTGGCCAGAGTAGTGGGGAGTGGGCCCAAGGGGAGGATTGTGGCCAAAGATGTAGAGGCGGAGGCGGCGGCGGCAGCTGGTCCGGCGGCTTCTGTGGCGGCGGCTGGTCCGGCAGGTATTGAGCTGGCAAGTGTGGTGCCTTTTACAACAATGCAGGGGGCTGTTAGTAGAAACATGGTGGAAAGTTTAGCTGTTCCTACTTTCAGAGTTGGTTACACTATTACTACTGATGCACTTGATGCTTTGTATAAAAAGGTCAGATTTTTCACATTATTTTCGTGCTTAATAATGCTTTGCTATTAGTTTCTTGGTTCATTGGTCTTAGAGACAGCGTGCATCGGAATGTTTGGACAATTGGTTATTGTTGCTTTAAAATAGAGATTTTGAGAAGTTATGAATCATTGATTCGGGGGTTGTGTTTGTTTTTATAGATCAAGTCCAAGGGAGTTACAATGACAGCATTATTGGCAAAGGCGACAGCACTTGCTTTGGTTCAGCATCCTGTTGTGAATTCTAGTTGTAGAGACGGTAATAGCTTTATCTACAACAGTAGCATTAATATTGCTGTTGCTGTGGCTATAGATGGTGGGTTGATTACACCAGTGCTTCAGGATGCTGATAAGGTATTCTCTCTTTCTAGTGTTCCATTTACTTTTATCTCCCTTCTGGTTAGAATTTGTACTGAATTGCGGGAGGGGTCTCCTCTATTGTCTTTTAGGCTGACATCTATACTTTATCAAGAAAGTGGAAGGAGTTGGTAGATAAGGCCCGTGCCAAGCTGCTGCAACCTCATGAATACAATACAGGTTTGCAAAATATGACTGTCTGAGATGGTCTCTTTGGAAATATTTTTTTTATAGGAAGTCTCTTTGAAAATATTGGTACTTATATTTATGTTATTGAGTGTATGAGAATATTCTCATTTGCCTGAAATATTTTAATGCCAAATAAAGATTAATTTTATTTATATTAAGATATAATATATCAACTGCTGAGAACCTGAAGATGTAATAAACAAAATTCGTATTGAGTTTGCAGACGCGCGTGCAATATTACAATTTTTTTTTAAAAAAAAAAAACTAGCAGTACTGTCATCACTTCATGTTAACTTCCATGAGTTCTCATGCCTACAAAAATATTGGTGACTTTAGTTTTCTATATTATGTAAGTCTGCTTGAGCCTTTATTTCTGACTTTAGGCAGTTTTTGATGAAAAAACAGATATTGATCAGTTTATGCCCCTTTTGTCTTTGCTAGTTTGTTTATTTGCCATACGTCACTTGCTAATATGATTAGCCATGTAGGATGAACTATCACATTGTTGTCCACTCTTTCACTGCTGAAGTACATTCTGGCTTGTTAATGTTCTTTTATGAGAAACGAGTAGAATGCTTTTGATACTGTTCGTTCAACAATACATTTCTGACATTTAGAATATTTGTAGTGTTAATCCTTCTCTGTGAACTTTCTCTTCCTTGCATAAGGACATCCGAGTTCTTGACCACTTTTTTTGTTTGTCAATCTGTGAATCTCATGCTTTGTGGTGTACCATGGTGATGAGGGTTGTGTAGCTTTAAAATTGTATTTTGCCTTAAAGATATGCCAACAGTCATTGAATTTATTGGATCATAACCAATTTATAAAAGCTAACTATGATAAAGTAATACTTGGGCTTTCTTCAACAAACTATTCCCAGTTCTTGTGGCCTGTGTCTCTTTTGTTCCATAAAATGCTCACAATTGTGTTGTTAAGTCTCTGTAGCTACTTGACTACCCACGAAAAAAGAAAGTCAGATCTGCCATGAACTTTCAGATATCTGCTCATTATTTTTATTTTGCTTCTTTTGCAGGAACTTTCACTCTCTCCAACCTTGGTATGTTTGGCGTTGATCGCTTTGATGCCATTCTACCACCGGGAACGGTAGGAGTTTCTACTCAATATGAATATTTTTCCAATCTGCCATATTCTCTGCAAGAGGCAGATCAATTTTGTATGGATTGATTAATATGATAAGAGTACTTTATGGTTATTTATTTATTTTATTTTATGCAGGGAGCAATTATGGCTGTGGGAGCATCTGAGCCCACAGTTGTAGCAACCAAGGATGGTCGGATTGGCATGAAGAACCAGATGCAGGTATAAACATGTTTTTTCATTATGTTCTGAAAAAGGTATTTCTTTGTTCAGTGTACTTAGACCTAATGCATGGATTCTTAATTCAAAAACTTGCAATATTTCTAGGTAAATGTTACAGCTGACCATCGTGTGATATACGGTGCTG
This sequence comes from Citrus sinensis, assembly GCF_022201045.2. NCBI lineage: Eukaryota > Viridiplantae > Streptophyta > Magnoliopsida > Sapindales > Rutaceae > Citrus > Citrus sinensis. The sequence goes on along the minus strand of NC_068560.1, from coordinate 35,123,555 downwards.
ATTTGGCTTCATTCTTGCAAACCTTGGCGAAGATTATTGAGGATCCCAGAGATCTTACCTTCTAGTCTAACATACGTATCACAAACACATTCTTCTTCAATAGTCAGATATCCTTTCCTCCTAGCATGTTCCAGCGCTCATGTTTCTCTAGTCATTAATCCTTGATCTTGATAGAGTGGAGTCATGCAGGAAAAACTTGCAAGCTAACCATCTGTGTTCAAAGTCCTATAATGAACAGGATTTTTTTTTTTTTCCCCAAAGGAGATGTTTGTTTCCAATGATTCTTCAGTTAATGTACTGATTTTTTTTTCCTGCCGTCATAAACGAGTGTGTTGTGTTCGCCATTAGTTTTGGGCTGTTTATTCTTGTCATAGTGAACAAATTTTCTTCATCAATTATATGTGAAGTTTAAACATGCTTTATTATGTCATAGCTTTATTGTTCATCAGACTGAAATCAATGGATTGAATAAAAAAATTTTCCTCTCCAAGAAGTGCTTATTTTGATTTGTTATGGGAAAATTTATTTCTAGAGTCAAGTCTGGCTTGCAGCTTCTGGTTGAAAAGAAAATGTGAATTATGTTTGGAAATGGCTTCAGTTCTTTAACTTGCCACTTGTATTTGAATTAGGGGAAAATGAAATTGAAACTACTATCCTGTACCTGCTACGCGTAATATATATAAAAAATCTTCATATGTGATAATTTTTACATCAGGCTTACAGAACCGCCATACTTGTGCTTTTCGTTTACATGATAGTAGGGATACATCAAAACTCAAATAATCATCATATGTATAGAATGCTAGTGCTACTGCTAAGTAAAATATAACGCGGAGGCAAGGCAATGTTGTGTTGAGGAGTATCATTTTTTATCATCCAAGTGTTTATCTTGCATTCAAAAGCATCCGTAGCACGCTCTTCATCTTTGGCCTTGCTTCAGGCGAGACACTAACGCAGGCAACAGCAACCTTAAGAACAGTAAGCATCTGGCTCCTGACGGCAAGTGATGTTCTGCTAACATTGAAATCGAGGATGTGATCCAACTTATCTTGCTGTGCTGAGTTACGGAGTACCCACTTGGCTAATTCATTACCCTGGTTAACTGCAGTCTTTCCTGTCAGCAACTCCAGAAGAATAACTCCAAAGCTGTAAACATTCCCCGCCATTGTTACCCTCATTGTGTAAGCATACTCTGCAACGAACACAATAGAGCCCTCAACAAAGGCTAAACAGCATATTTGAAACCATCCAATAGACAATATTGGAATTACATGATTTTCAAGTTTGTTGTGTGTGGGGGGTTGGGGGAAGATGCATTTAAATGCAAGTAATTAACTGAAAAGCACTCTTTGACTATAAGATAAGGAGAAAGGTTTACCTGGAGGAATATAGCCTACTGACCCAGCAACTGTGGAGAGGCTGCCAGTGCTCTTTGAGGGATCAATCACTTTGCAGAGCTCAATATCTCCAATTTGTGGCTCTTTCAGTGACTTAAGGAAAATGTTTCTGGTAGATAAATCGAGGAGGAGAATTGGATTAGAGGTGAATCCATGTAGAAAAGTGAGACCCTGAGCTACTCCAACTGCTATACTATATCGGCTAGCCCAATCTAAAGCATTTTCCAGGCAGCCATGAAGAACATCAAAAAGGGTACCCTTTGGAGCATATTCATAGAATAGATATGCACTATCCGAAGCCAAAACATAAGCCAGAGGCGTCATGACATTTGAGTTGCTCAGCTTCCCCAAGACCTCTAGCTCTTTGTCGAATTTATGATGGCTACCCAGTTGGAATATCTTGTCACTCCAGTTAAGCTTCTTAATGAAGTAGCTCATTCCAGAAGGCATGACAGCTTTGTAATAGGTTGAAAACCTAGTTTTGAGCTCAACGTTCAGAGGATTAGCTACTGCTTCCATGGCTTTGGTGAAGTCAATATTTGACCTGTGTATTCCATTTCCTGTCAAAAGGTTGCCTTGAATGACCTGAGGGGAAGAAATATCTTCTCCTAATTGTAAATGCTCATCTTTAACCCTGTAAAAGCGCCTTGAAATTGATAGAACAAAGATTGAGACTACCCCAACAGCAAGAATAGCAGCTGCAAGGGCAATAACAATAGGCACAACTACTGATTTTCTTCTCTTTTCTGGGGAAGTGTCTGGTGCTGTTACATTGATGAGTTTCAGGTTTCCCGTTGTGTCAACCGAAACCCACTTACTGAACTTGGGAACAACCCCCGACAATTGATTATTAGTAAGTAAAAGCTGTGTCAGGGTTGGCATTTGAGCCAGCAATTGTGGAATCTCACCTGAGAATCTATTGTTCGAGAGATCCAAAACTTCTAACCCATTCAGCCGAGCAAATGTGGTTGGGATGGGTCCTTCAAAGAGGTTGCTGCTCAGATTTAAAGCAATCTGCAGTCTTGGTGGCATCATTGGAATTGTTCCACTTAGTTGATTTCCTCCGAGTTGGAGTTCTATCAGAGAACGCATGTTCGTGATAGAGTTGGGTATTGAACCGTTGAGATTATTTTGCCGTAAGTTCAAGTTTACAAGATTTGTCAAGTTTGAGAGGAAAGAAGGTATTGAACCACTCAGTGAATTCCAGCTGATGTTCATTGTTGACAACAATTTAAGTTGAGAAAATTGACTGGGGATCTCTCCACTGAGCTTGTTGAGTTGAAGATTCATAACTTGAAGGATCCCAAGAGAACCCAATTGTATCGGCAATGAACCGTTGAGTTCATTTTGAGCCAAATTCAAGAGGGTCAAACTTCGACAACTGCCCAGTTGCTGAGGTATCATTCCAGTAAAGGAATTGTTATCCAGCTCCAAGTAAGTCAACTTCTCAAGACTCGTAAATGTTGTAGAAGGGATCTCCCCAATGAGCAAATTGCTTCCCAATCTCAACCTCACCAAGTTAGGAGACATGTTCTGAGGAAGTGAACCCTCTAACATGTTAACAGACAAATCTATAGTCTGCAAATTGGGATGTGACAAGAGGTCTATTGGAATCACCCCCAACAATTTATTATAACTAAGATCTAAATTCCTCAGAAACCTTGTGATTCCACCAGGAACTGGACCAGAAAATTTGTTCTGATTTGCAGCAAAACGCGATAATGTTGTTATGCTAGCAAGGCTTGTGGGAAGTCTACCATCCAAGTTATTGGCAGAGAGAATTAGAACTTCCAATTTGGAAAGTTCTCCAATTCTATCAGGAACAGACCCAGAAAGATTATTAGCACTAAGATCAATCAAGGTCAAATTCCTATAATCAGCAATTCCTTTAGGAATTTCACCGTGGAATGCATTCCCAGAAAGTACAAGCTCCTCTAAAGCCTTGGTTTTTCCAAGATTGATAGGAAGAAACCCATTAAACTTATTCTTACTAAGATTCAAACTTTTGAGACTAACTAGCTCATCAAATTGTAAGTTAATGTTTCCATTCAAATTATTGCTAGAAAAATCCAAGACTTCTAATCCAGCAAAGCCATTAAAAGTAGGCAAAGAAACTAACTCATTCTTGCTAAAATTCAACAGCTTCAGCCCATCAATTCCTCCACAGCTTTGCATGAACTCATTGGGAATTGAGCTCAACTGGTTGTCAGAGACATCAAGAGACTGCAAAGAACCAAGCTGACACACAACAGGCAAAACGTCTGAGCTTGAGATACCAAAGCCAGATAAAGATAGCCGAGTTATCAGAGAGTTGCTGCAATTAACACCTTTCCACGAACATGGGTTTGGCTCATTGTTCACATCCCATGATGTAACCGAACTGTTTAGAAGCCGGGAAAGTTTGATCATGGTGCTTGTTTGGTTTGAAGAGAGTTGACTCACCACAAAAGAACATAACAAGAAGAAGAAAGACAAGATTATTATGTGTATGTTTTGGATAGGCCTGTGCGTCATTTTAGCTCAGCAAGGGAGCGTCGAGATTTGAATTAATACTGTGCGTTTTTCTTATCTTTCAGGTGTGGGGAGACAGAAGAGGAAGAGGCAGAAGAACGACGACAAGAAGGAGGAAAAGCAGGCACAGAATAGAAAATTTGTTTAAGGTTTGGTGTTTTTTTTTTCTCGCCTTGGAAGGAGGGAAGATTTATTGCAGAGATTGAGAGACGTAAAAAATGCATTTAGGTCCTTTGTTTTGTTATAAATTTTGGCAAGATCTCGCAATATAGTATGTTTTTAATAGGTCATGGTGAACAAGTCCAAAGTAAAGTCTATTTAATTGATCCAGCGGCTGCCGGCTTAGCGTTTGCCATGCCTGCAGCCTGCTATTCATTTACATGGTACCTATTATATTAAAATCCAAGACATCTTAATTTTGAATGCACTCTTAATAATTTTAAATTTAACTAATTATATCAATTTTTAAATTATATTTCTAATATAACTAGTAATTTTCAGAGCTGAATCAGTACTTTTCTTTTATGATGAGGTGTAGTGTCCACAATTATAATTTTATTGAGCGCTAGCTAACGGCAGTTGATGAAATTCGATTAGAATGGACTTTATTGTTAAGTTTTTAAAAACTTGAGAGACATTTAATAAAGAATGAGAATATTCTATTTTTTTTGTAGTATTTTACGAACAATCAAGGGGTTGACTGTATTTTGCCCTCTCGGTAAGAAAATGGTTGTTTCGTTTCGTGCGTGTTGTTGGGAGTGGAGTTGAGTAGACTGGAGACTGCTACCGCGAAGACCTGACTGACAATAACGTGGGACCCACCTTTTTAAAAAAAAATTCTAAATTTGATTTTTTGACTTTTGACTAAAATTGCTTTTGGACGGAAAACTCGTTACCCACACTTCGGTCTAGTCTTCTTCCAAAGTGAGAAAATGAAGATATTTTGCATGATGAAGAAGATGATATCGACACGGCACATTTTACACCTCTCACCGTGTAATTTTCGTGGGATTATTCGGTTCATATCGTGTTTTGTATTTTATTAAAGGGTCTCTAAATAATTATTAAAGAAAAAATAATTATTTAAATTATTAATTAACTCCTATTAAAATTTATAAAAATAGTAAAAGTTTTAAATTTTAGCTTTGAGAATTATAAAAATACATTCGTAAATTGTGTGTTGTGTGTCGTGTTATATGTTTGATATCCATAACCTCATTGTTATCACCTAATATTCTCCAAATTAGGTCTATATTTTTACGCTCCCAAGCGCTTTTAAGAAGTTGGTATGTGCTAATCAATTTTAAAAGAAAAGGAGGTAGGCAGCTCATCAATCTAAAATCATGACTGGAAGGGAGCATGTTTAAAGCTCTCTCCCGCTTTATCCTATTGGTTCTTGATAGTAATGTACGTTGGTTGGCATTGGCTCGGTGTGCGTATGAGAGCCGGAGGGAAAATAAAAAAAAAAAAAACACGAAATTGAAGAACGGCGGACTGACTAAAGGTGATGAGAGCCCACATTGACTGGAATAAATGAATGAACGCGTTTGTGCAAATGACTTTTTGAGTCTTTTGAAAATGACCCGACGAATTGTTTGTTTTTCCATTTAGATAGTGACTTTGACCGCCGGATGATGACAACGGAAAAAAAAAAAAAAAAAGGAGTTTGGATGAAATTTCAGCCAAGGTTCCTTGCAATTGTGGGTTAAAGACTTTCCATCCTTGCCTAAAGTTGCAATATCAACATCAAATTAGGGAATGGCTACATACCCTCATTAAAAGAATGAAAAATGAAACTAAGCAATTTGATTTTCATCTTTTCTTGTGTTTCTAAGTTAAGGGAGGGTGGATAAAGTCAAATCAAATTTTTAATTCTTTAGCCTAGTGGTTATAATTCAAACCTTAGAATTGTGAGGCTATAGATTCGAGCCCTCACAATGCATTGTGGGAGTTTAATTTCCTTACTCAATTTAAGTGAAGATAATATTCTTCCTTTTGAAATGTAAGTGGAGTAGACATTCTCGAATATTAGAGATGGTAAAAATATAATCAATGCTTCATAAGAGTTGATGTAAACTAGTTTTAGTAATGGTATGATTTGTAAATATCAATTGTAATCTCATATAATATAAGTTGTACTCTTAAGCAATAGTCTTATGTACTAAAAAAAATTAATTCTTACCTCCTTGAAATTCAAACTCCTTTGACCATCTAGATAAAATTATTTGATAACTATTTTGTCATATCTGTATGGGCCTATTTAGAGTACCTTAATAAGACTTTTCTTTTCATTTTTTCATTATTGTTAAATTTTGAAAAAATAAAAACTTTCTTTCAAGACTGATATTTTATGCTAAAGTATCGATATTAAGAATAGGTAATAAAAATATTATAAAAATGACAGGTATAAACTAGTTGTCATATAATGTCACGCCACATCAATTAGGATACAAATTTGTATTTGAATTTTATAAGTTTAACATCACCAAACAGGAGCATACGATAAAAATTGCAGGGAAGGTGTCAATATTTTGAAATGCAAATTAGTCCTAATAGTAATTCCTCTTAGATAATGATGGGAAAAAAGATTCAATTTAAAACTTGTTGCTTCTCTATCCGACTGATTCTAACGACTGCAAATGTCTTTAAATAAAATTAAGTGAATACCGGGAATATTAATAAAGAAACAGATAAATTTGTTAATCTAGAAACTGTTTTTTCTAATGATAAAAAATATCACTTATTCATACTTCTAAATAAATTAAACAATTATTTTTGAGGGCCAACCATTTGGGCAACTGGGCTACCGTGTGCCTAAAATGCGAGCCCTCACAAGAGTCAATTGGGCTATGTGTCGTGCCCTTCCATGTGAGATCCAATTAACCATAGGGATGGCAATGGGGCGGGGTGGGGGTGGGGATGCCTACCCCATTCCCCACCCCATTAAAAATTTTTGTTTCAATTACCCATCTCATTTCTCAATAAATTTAGTGAGTTGGGGATGAGGAATCCCCACGTGGAGAATGATTCTTCCATCCCCACTCCATTCCCTATTTACTTATTTTACAGTAGATATAAAAATATGATTTTAGTAAATTAAAAATTAGAGACTTAAAATAAAATTATTACCATATTATAAAGTATTGAAATTTTTTTTTAAAATCTCTAAACATTTGAAACAATATCTTAAAATAATATTAAAAGTGAAAAATATTTAAAGAGAGCAGCTCCTTAAAAAAGAAAAAAAATATAATAATATTTTAAAGTTAAAAAATATTGTAGGGTTTTCTTTTATTCATATTCTATTTATATTACATAAAAATAAAAAAAATTATTAATTGACATTATAGTTGATAAAACAATAATTATTAAATAAGAATTAAAAACATATTTATATATAATTGGGATTAGGATAGGGTGGGGTGGGGAGTGCAATACCAAACCCCACCCCGTTAACAATTTAGGAATTACTTTTCTCCCACTCACCACCTCATTTTTCAAAAATTATTAAAAAATTTTCTCATTTAGGGTGGGGCTCCATGGGACCCCAAACCCGTGGAGTATTTTACCATCCCTAATTAACCATTTTGCACATAAAGAGGTAAAAGAGGATGTTATAAAACAATAATGATATAATATTCCTAAAAAGGACAATAATGATATAAAATTTAATTAATAATTTAACACAATATGAGGCCTGACATAATTATTAGATAATTACTAATGCTAAATTATGTTTACATAATTACTAATTTATGGTTAAAAAATTGATAATTACAAATAACAAACCAGTAACTTTATAAAATTGTAAGTGCAGAGAATTATTACTCTCAATCGTGTGCTAATATTTTATTTGATTGTGATGATTAAAATACTAAACACTTTCTTCTTGGATTAAAAAAAAAAAAGAAGAAAATTTTACTCTTAAAAAAAATTCTTAAACCAAAACAGAATAAATAAATAAATAATCAGTTTAGTCCCCAGTCGTTTTCGTCTCTGCAATTTACGGTCTCGCATCAAAAAGCCATTTTTTGTCTGTCTCCCATCTGGGTTTGGGTTTCTCACGGATCACGATCTTCATCAGGAGTATTGTTGGTTTCCATGGATGAAATTGACACTGAAGGTAATAAGCTGTGTTTTTAATGAGAAAAAAAGGAAAAAAAATAAAGAATTGATTTTGTGGGGGTTATTGAACAAAAATGGATGAATCTTCGGTGGGTAGTTGGCGGGACTCTTACAGAGGAATGTCATCTGATAATGTAAAGGGTTTGGTATTGGCTCTGTCATCAAGCTTCTTCATTGGTGCCAGCTTCATTGTTAAAAAGAAGGGCTTGAAAAAAGCTGGCTCTTCTGGTGTTAGGGCAGGTTCGTTTCTATTTTTGATTGAAAAAAGTTTTTTTTTTTTTTTTGCTATTTTTGCTGTTGAATACTTGCTAGTTTCATTTTTTTTTTTAATTTAATTGCGCTGATTATGAGTTTAGTTTGAGTTCTGTATGATTTTGATCGAATTTTGGTGGGCTGATTAGATTCTTTCATATTGTGGGACAGCATTGTTTAAAAGAAGGGAATGGGCAATTTTTTTTTTAACCCTTTTAAGCCTGGGTTTCTGTTTAAGATTGTTCTTTGAGTGTGAAAAAATGAATGGAGTTCTTGGTATCAGTGTTGTTGGGTTTTAGGGGCTTCAGCTTGTTAGTGGATTCTGTTTGAACTAAAACAGCGTTGAATTGTTTAGCATTTGGGCAGAGTTGATGCTAATGTTTGAATTCGGCCAGGTTTTGTATTGACGTTATGATTTTTATTTTTATATATTTGAATTATGAGCTTTTGGGATTGGCTCCATCTGAGCTACAGGGTATTTGCTTAACTCTTAGTTCCATGGTGTAGATTTTTGGTGCAGAGTTCAAAGTTCATTCTGTATAAGCATTTTGTATTTAAAATAGGATGATTGTTTGTTGCAGGTGTTGGAGGTTATTCTTATCTATATGAGCCACTTTGGTGGGTTGGCATGATAGCAAGTAAGTTTGCGTAGTTTTTTTTTTCCCCTCCTATGAATTATACTGGTTCTCTTTTTTCAAGTTTGGTTTTTAGTTCCATTCACTCAAATATTTCAAATTGATTTGTGAAATACCCAAAAAAAAAAAAAAGAATGCATTTCATTTGACTTTGAGAATCTTAAGCATCTATTAAGTGGCATTCAAAGTTATTTTTTCCCCTTTCTTTAGAAAGTTGACATTAGCTTCTACCAGGTTTGTCCCCTGTACTGTTGTTTGAGGCAGAGGTGGAACTAAGATTTTAAAAAATATATGTTCCATCTGTTGTAATAACTGTACGTACATGTTTATGTATATGTGCATGCACATGTTATGGTCTTTCATATACTCTGGAGTCAATCTTATAGGCCCAAGTGCTCTTGGCCATACTTCTCTTCCTAACAGTGATTTAAAATTAAAATAAAAAACTTTTAAGTTAGAAATTGCATTCTGACATAGAAACTATCATGTGGTAGTGATTGTTGGGGAAATTGCGAATTTTGCTGCTTATGCATTTGCTCCAGCTATTTTGGTCACTCCTCTAGGTGCACTCAGCATCATTATTAGGTAAGATGAAGGATCCAATATGTGCTATTATAAATATCTGATGTTAAATGCTAACTTCCAAAATTTCTTGCAGTGCTGCTCTTGCACATATTATTTTAAGGGAGAGATTGCACATTTTTGGGATGCTAGGTTGTGTTCTATGTGTTGTTGGTTCAACCACAATTGTTCTACATGCTCCTCAAGAACGTGTGATCGAATCTGTTGCGGAAGTTTGGGATCTTGCAACGGAGCCAGGTTGATCTTACTGAAAACTAACAGTGAAATCCCTCATACATAGATCTTAAGTTGTTGCTGTAGTATTGGTGTAGATGAGTTTCCCACAAAGAAAACACAGATAGAAAGGAGAGAAATTTTGATGAAATGGAGGAAGCCATAGAAGAATTAAGTGAGAGACCAGAAATCTAGAGAAGAAATTAACCAGAGGAAATCAAGCATGGAAATCATAATTTTATTCCAATAATCATCATGCTTTGCTTGGAAAACGATGGAATGACCGATTGAGGTCCTATTTATACTGGCCAAATTCTAAACAAAACAAGAACTCAATATTTAGGAAATTTAATGAAATATAAAATCTACTCAACCGACAATACTGCTTAAGGAAATGAAATATTTCTTAAACACGTGAATGAAATATATAATAATTATAAAGCCCTAAAGATCTAAATATCATCTTTATTCTGCATCAAGTGTATGATAAATTATTATCTTTTCATCTCTTGAGTATGGTTTTAAAAAGTAATGCAATATTTCTTCTGTCTCCTGCAGCTTTTCTTCTGTATGCAGCTTTGGTTCTAGTTGCAGTTTTTGTACTCGTCGTTCAATTCATACCAGAGTATGGGCAGACGCATGTAATGGTCTACATTGGAGTTTGTTCACTTGTGGGCTCACTGTCGGTAAGTTTTCAGTTGCCACCCAGCTTTTGTCTACTTGTATATTTTTCTCTATGTCAAAGTTCTATTTTTACCTATTAATCTATTGTTAATGTAACCCTGTCAATTACTCTTAACAGGTTATGAGTGTTAAGGCTCTTGGAATTGCTCTAAAGTTAACATTTGAAGGAATGAATCAGTTAATATATCCTCAAACATGGATATTTACCATGATTGTGCTTGTCTGTGTAATTACTCAAATGAACTATTTGAACAAGGTAATTCATTCTTTGGAGATTTTTGACATTATCTGAAATTTGAACTAATACAGTCTTATCATCAGTCGCTTTCTGATGAATCTTGTTAATGTTGTTGAATCCTGGGTTGTGGTTGCCCAAGAATGGAATTGAGTATTTTATGGCACATGAGTTTGTCTTGTCGTCATTATTTCTGTTTTTGTGTGAATCTATTATGTGCGCTTGAGCCTCACAGAGGCTTCCAGTTAATAAATCTGTGATATCAAGTATCTAAAAGTGCACCATTGCATTAAAATTTTGAAAGTTGATGCTTTGTTGCTCATGGAAGTCTACGGTTTTAATGCCTCTATTTGGTAAGCTGGACTTTTTGCCACGTACTGGGGGAGAGTTTTTTATTGTCCTTGGGATGCCTGACACCATCCTATTTAGTCGGTGTCAATTATTCTTGATGCTATGCTGTTTAAGAGTTGGTTCAGGACCAACGTTCTGTGGCAGTTTCTTTGGATTTCCCTTTTGCTTTAAATAAATTAGAAACCACTGTCGCAGTAATATTAGACCATTATGCCACTGATGATTACTTTCCACGATTCTGAACAGTCTCTTTGACCTCTTCATTTTTATGACCAATAAAATTCTGGTAGTTAATTATGCTTGTCTTTGTTGAAGTGTTTTCTACTGCAATTACATATTGACATTGTGTTTTAAATTTGCAGGCTCTTGATACGTTCAACACGGCTGTTGTATCACCTATATACTATGTGATGTTTACATCATTAACTATTCTGGCCAGTGTAATCATGTTTAAGGTAATTTCATTCCCATGAATGATTTATTATAGACTGTATTTTGTTCAACTAGATGTCATCTAGTGTCCTATCATGTCAAAACACAATTGCACAGAATATTATTGATTCAGCATCACATCATGTTATTCAGATTACTTTCGTCAGCGTAACTTTTCCACCTTAAAAGTTTTAGTCACATTAAATATGCATTTTTTTGGCATATTATTAATTAATGGAGTTCTTAATTAACTTATCATGGCACTGTCATTAATAAGAAAAAAATTAATAGTACCTTTTCAGATGTATATTATCATTGGTTTTTGTTTGATACAGGATTGGGATAGACAAAATCCGACTCAAATTGTCACGGAAATATGTGGGTTTGTCACGATTCTTTCTGGGACTTTTCTTCTTCACAAAACAAAAGACGCGGTTGATGGTGTGTTTTCATTGTTTTTTGTTGACATATTGAGTAATTCTCTTTTGGTTCCTAGATGGAATCAACATTACTTAAACGATGCTCCTTTTGCAGGTTCATCAGCATCTATCCAAATGCGCATGTCTAAGCACTCAGACGAGAATGCTTATGATCCCGAAGGTATGCCTCTAAGGCGTCAAGACAACATGCGCCCGTCATAGTTGTATATTTTTGGTTCATATCCTCAGTGTCTTGCACGCTTTTGCGGAGGCATTGCTGCCATCGACCTGTATATTCCACATTCCTGACGTGTTGTGCTGCCCCTGCACAACTTTTTATAAAAATGATGGGCAAAGATGGCAGCAGGACTTCTCATCTGAGATTCTAATGAAAACTCACACTCAGCCACTGATACACACATTTTAGCTTCCGCAGAAATTGTATTTTTGAGCATGTGTCTTATACAGTGTAATTTAGCTTTGAAAACTACTAAGAAATGTTGGAGTTCCTCGGCTGTTCTGGCTTCAAAATTGAGATGGATGATCCCCTGTTTCATTAGCGGTTGCTTGGGTACTACCATGTTTGGTATCCTTGTCCCACTGTCAAATGGAAATGGTCTGTGCTTACAGGCAGCTTCAACTTTTCTGAGTTTATACACAAATCTTTCGAACTTGTTGCTGCAATGATTTCCAATCAAAATTTTCCTTTTCATTAATGGATACATGGTGACATTATCACGCAAGTCACGACAATAACACTGTTCTTACAGAGTTGGAATACACAGCTTGTATGCCTACCCCATGACGCCTATCAAGTAATGTGTTGGCCGTTCATGGCATCTAACAACGTCAAACATCAAACTTGTAACGGATGGATGCTATTTTGTTTTTGTTTTTTTTTTAAATTAATAAGTATATAAGGTCTTATCGGTAGCTCAATTTGACCTACTTATACGGCGTAGAGCGGGTTTTGCCTAAAAATAAATTGATCAAACAAGGAGCTGGCTAATTTACGGTAACTTACAGATCCAGCTTTAGCCAACCCCCGTACACACCCATTTGTTGGCTTTTCTCTCCCGTCAAGACGTGTGCTCTTCTCATTGGGTGTGTTGTGTATCCTCAAACATGAAATGCATCAAGTCCCTTTCAAAGCATTACAGTCAATCCTCATTGTGGAAAAATTATGCAATAGAAAAGAACAAATCTCACCTATCAATCCGGCGTTAGATGAGATGTCCTTCACTGCCTATTCATTTAGAATTTTCCCCATTCATTCCCTTTTCACCATTTCTTCATAATATCATTAAAACATAAATGCTCATGGATTCAATCAAGCGAAACACTTAATTTGCGTTGGAATTGGTATAAACGACCAAACTTTTCATGGATTTCAATATTATTATTAAATGTTAAATCTTGATACTATGGCTGCATATTATCTTTCATTAAATTATTTTCATACATGTACTTTTTGTTTTTTTTTTAATGATTGGTTGAGAAATGCATATGATAAATACGTGACAAGATAAAAAAATATGCATATAATGAATTAGTCATCATTTTTTCATCATTATTATTTTTCTTTTAACTGTTGACCCACCTAAGAGAAGCCTAAAGTGGGGCCACGAACCTTGATTCTTCATCAAAATAACAAGAGCAAAGGAAGAGGGGGACTCTCTAAACTTGTTGAAGCAGTTGAACTAAATCGTCCAAAACCCACACCACCGAACTTCCAAACAAACCCAGCACAACATCTCTCACTCTTTCTGGCCATCCGCTTAATCGATGTACAAAAGAGGCTGATAAACTCGATAGCCATGGCCTGTAGTACCACAGAAGGAGAATTCAGCTTCCCAATCATCACAGAAACTCACCCTTCTTCCATTGATTCTCCTCCTTTGTGGCATCTTTCACCAGCAGCCTCTCCAAACCATCACTCTTCTTGCAATAAATTATCAAACGAAGAATATTGCAAGCAAAGGAAGAGCTGTTCGAATATAGACACTTATCACTACAAAACTGAAGATGATCAAGAAGAGAATAAAATGGACATTTTGTGGGAAGATTATTTCAATGAAGAAGTGTCAACAATGGAAGCTATAAAAAGTTCAGGTGGCGATCATTCGGTGGAATTGGGGCGTGTTCGAGCTTTGAAGTTGTCCAAAAACGGGAATGGAGCAATTTTTTCTGCTGCTAAAAAGCCTAGCATTGTCGTGTTTATGAAGGTCTTGAAGAAGCTTTTCTTGCTTAATAATAATTCTCATCACCGTCACCCTAGGTCAGTGAAAAATAACAAGGCATGGTGATCAATTAAAGTTGCCTTACATGCATGCAATTGACAATATAAGATAAACAACTGAATATGGGTGTTGTGTTTTGAACAGGAGCTTAGCTGAAGGAATGTACTCTGTGCCTACTTTGTATGGTAGAATAAAGACATTATCATTATTAGCTTGTGGTTGTTCTATAGGAGAGAAAATTAAGGTACATTTTGTAAATTGATTACTTCCATAATATTTCAGTGTGCCCCCTCTGAATGTAAATGCAAAACATATGTAATTCAAGATTCAATTAATGAAATTCTGATTGATGAAAAGGATCAGAAACGAGCTAGCAGTTATTGAACTAATTCTATCGCTGTTTCTAATTAAGGTACAAAACTTATGAATGAGTTTATTTACTGGAAAAATGCTATGCATGTTGAAGCAACCATGTGAGGCATGAATTATTAGGTTAAAAATCTGTTTTGAAAGTGACCGATTGAAGCAGTGCAAATAAAGAGTAAACTGACCGTTACAGCCTCATTTTGCTTGAATCTCAAGGTACTTGGAAGCTGGAAAGCATAAAGATCCGTGTGGTTCAACTACAAATTAAAGCCATCTAAGATAAAACGTGTTTGTTTATAATAAGTTTCAAATGTTATTTTTGAATTAAATACATATTGGGTAGTCTGTTTTGTAAATAACTGTGAAGACATACCAACAAAGTGTTGGCTCCACTGGCAATGGAGTCCCCTTAAGTGGCTTGATTGGGTTTGCTCCTCAGTTCGAGTCGCAGGGAAGTCGCCTTTGTTAGGAGAACCTGTGCCTCTCGGTTCGAGCGGGGACTTCTAGTCTGGGTTGTGGTACGAGCTTAAAGGTGCTTCCCACAGTTGGGGCCCTCCCCAGGATATCTCGTGGTCAAAACCAAAAAAATAATAATAATAACTGTGAAGACATGTTTGGTGGAATTCCATATTAATTTTGATGAGTTTTGGCCATTGCGACTTATTTTCTTTTGATGGATAAAATCATCTTTTTAAAAATAGAAAAGTATCTACAAAACACAATCACGTTAATCGAATTAGGGGAGAAAAAAAAAAGTTTGATTGTAGCTTTTGAATAAAATATAATTGAAACTGAAAAGAGGTTAAAGAGTTAAAGCCCCAAAAAAAAAAAATCATATTGAAGTGAATTTTTTAAAAGTACTGCATTAAAATAATGTTGATAAATTAAATTAATTAAATAAAATAAAATATATATATTTGCTACCTTATAATTCAAGGGAAAAGGACCACACAATACTTACACGAGATAAATGTTGCAAATGAAAATTTGAAAATGTAGCTATGGACCTCACCATATATAGTATATGCAATACAAATGAAAAATGCAAAAAATTGCATTGTTCATTTTTTCGGTTGTTGTGAAAAACAAGCTTTATTGTTAATCTCTCTTAGTCATTTCCTCTTTTAATCCTCTTAAACTTTAAAGAATCCATTGACGTGTCATTAACGAAATTAAATGGTTAAATTTTTTTAATTAGTTTTTATCTAAATAAATATCCAAACTCACGTGATTACTGACTATTGTTAAATTCTTTCCCTCTAAACTCTTTCTTCTTTAAGTTTGACAAATTGTGGGCTTGGGCCAGGCTTTTCCAAGCCCAGACCCAAGTCCACATTATTAAAAACAAGCCCAGACTTATGGGTGTTGAGAAGATTTGAGAAAGAATGGTGAAATAAGTTTTGCCTTGTTACAAGAAATTCTTGCAACTACCTGCAAAATAGATTAATTAAAGAATGAATGATTGAGAAGACTAAAGAATTGGTGGAGCTAGCAAAATTGACGTGGCTGTCAATAAGAGCAATTTTATCCATTTATTTATTGTAATGGAGTAGTAGTAATTTGTGATAAAGTTTTGTCTAGTGCTAGATAATTGTGAGTTATTGTGAGGTTGTAGTAATTCGCTTACAATTTATGGATTTCCTCCAGCTTTTGCAAGAATTTGAAAAAGTGTAGTGTGATCTTGAAACATATTCCTGGTCCAAGAGATGGTAAGTGGATGCACATTCTATATCAGAATTGTTCTGATGCTTAGAAGGCTCTCAGTAAGAATATGATGCAAATCAATAGAGTCCTAATTATTGGCGTGAAATCACCGGATTCAATACAATGCCAAGCTTTGAATGAAAGAATTAATAATCAAGTATTTATGATCCTGCCTCCTTTATTCGGAAAAAAAAATAAAATTAAGATGCAAACCTCATTATCGATCACTTTTTTTCACTACAATTTGGTAGAGATTGGTGTCAAAGTAGAAAGAGATGTGAGGGAAATAATTTGACAATAGTCAGAAGTCACATGTGAATTTGAATGTCCATTTAGATAAAAATTAATTAAAATAAAATGTTGATTATTTAATTTCATTAATGATACGTGTCAATGAATTTTTAAAAGTTTAGGAGAAGTGGAAGAGAAAATGCCCAGTAGAAAATTTAGATTCAATAATAAAACTTGTTTTTCCCAGGCACGCATCTCAGGCCGGGCCCTGCTTGGGAAAAGCACTGGAACGGCCCATTTGTCAAGCACTGGTTGTTGGTGAGTGAATCAAGTGTGTGAGTGTGTGTATTATGGCTTTTAGAAAGGCAGTGCAATAACGCCACGTGCAAGATTTAATTAAAATTCCGGCAAGGCAGCCGGGCTCTGACAGTTCAAAATTCAATTACTTGAACAGAATCCATCGTTTTCGTTAAAAATACTTCCTTTTGCATTAACAAGTGTAGAGGTTTGTCTGGTTCTTGTGTCATCACATCTCACAATCTCTCTAGGGTTTACAGGTTTTCTCCACTTTAGTTGTCTTTTTTTTCCAGGTATTGTTTCAATAACTGCGAATCTTATTGTATCTTTTTGTCTTTTTATTAATTTATATTCTTGTTTTTAATTATTAATTGTATCAAATGCAGAAAATTCATGGGTGTGATTGAGACTTCATCATCATCATCTCTCTGTTTGTTGAAATCCAACTTCAGTTCTCACCCTTTTGTGGTACCAAACAGAACCGTTTGCCCATTTCAAGGAAATCAGAGAAGGGTCATTGCTATGTCCTCCACCTTGCCTGTAGAGCAACAAGTCAATGAGGGTCAACGGCGTTTGACTGGTGACTCGTTTATTCGATCACATTTGAGGAAATTGAAACCTTATCAGCCTATTTTGCCTTTTGAGGTATTTTGGCACGGCCCATTTGAGCTTTCTCAACGTTCTTGATTGGTGCAATAGAGCGCGTGGCCGTGTTTGAAACCATTTTAAAATTAGATAGGTGCAATAGACCGTGTGATTGTGTTTGAAACCATTTTAATATGAGGTATTTAGAATTAACCCCTTTTAATGTTTTGCTTATTTTTGCAGAAACAATTCATTTTACTGACAATGCTGATACATAATGGTTAAGTGGGATAATTTCAGTAAAATTTGTTATTTTGTTATTCAGAAGTGACAGTGCTAAGCTGAGTGGTTTTGCTTGTATAGATTTTCTGATTGGAGTGAAGTTGATTTGTTACGTCTGGTTTTCTTGATTCAAAATAGGCTGAATGCATAAGCCATTTTGTTAATTTCATTTCTTCACTTGGTTGTCTGCTATATGTTTCATGATGGACAACTAGATTAGTGCACTTCTAGCCTCGTGAGTGTGTCTCATGTAAATTGATAATTCAGTTAGTAAAAAGATGGCAGGGACTTGAGGCTAGATGCTTTTTCCTTTCTTCTTGATTTTGTTGGCTGATTATGATTTTTTTTTATTGGTTCTTTTGCTATTGCCTATTGGGAAAATTTTGCTAATTTTATAGCTTCGGGATGCATAAGTTGTTTGCTAATAACTGCATTATACCAGTTAACAGTATTAGTGTTACCTTTTATTTAGTAGCTATGTTACTTAATTACTTGGTTATGATTTAAATAATAACTGTTATATTGCTAAGGTAGGTTCTAAGAGTGCTCTTGCAAATCATATCAATGATTTTATGCATTTCAAGCCAATGATTTGGATAATATTGATGCGCAGTTCATTACTTCCTCCCAGATGAATTAATTTTCTCTTAGATGAATGGGGTTCCTTTTTATAGGTTTTGTCAATCCAACTTGGAAGAAAACCTGAGGATATCGTCAAAATAGATGCAAATGAAAATCCCTATGGTCCACCTCCAGAGGCAAGTTATTTACAGCATCTATCTTCCTTTCTTGTAGAATTAACATACTATGAATGCTAATATGCCATGATCATCTGTTTGTATATGAAATCCCAGTCTGGTTTCTATTGAATACTCCTTTATCTTCTGAGTACAAGCTTCAGATTGTTTGTAGGTTAGAGAAGCTTTAGGGCAACTAAAATTTCCATATATCTATCCTGATCCTGAAAGCCGCCGACTGCGTGCTGCCCTTGCCAAAGATTCTGGGCTTGAATCAGATCATATTCTAGTTGGCTGTGGTGCGGATGAGCTCATTGATTTGATTATGCGGTCAGCCTCTATCAGTTGATTCTTATATTATTTTCTCGCTACCCTTCTTTATTCAATTTTATTTATTGTATAACTTTGAGAACTGAAAATGGTTAATATTCTATTTTTTATTACTGCAGATGTGTACTAGATCCTGGTGACAAGATTGTGGACTGCCCTCCAACTTTCACAATGTATGAGTTTGATGCTGCTGTTAATGGGGCAGCTGTTGTTAAAGGTAAATATATAAGGTTTTTAGCAGTTTTTGACAGATTTTTCACTCAGTTCATAAAGATCTAAAATTTCAGGCTAGAAGGGACCAGGATTAAAATCCGATGTTGGACTTTTTTAGGTTTCTAAAGGAAGAATTAACAGATCTGGTGGAGTGTTGAATAATTGTTTCTTTACAATAACTCAACTCAGCATGATATGAACATAGACTCGAAATAAGTATTCCACTTCCTCAATAATACTATGATCCCCAAAGTTCTACGGTTACAAATCTTTGCCGAAGAAAGATAGCCTAAAAATTCTCAAAGTAATTACTTAACAAACACTCACAATAAGACACAACTGACTCAAACTACAGGAAATTCAAGAATACCCTCTTCTGACTAAAACTCAATAGAACTAGCAAGTTCCATGTTTAAAGACCCAGCTTCCTGGACTAAAAAGTCCTCTTCGTTGTGTTTGCCACGCTTCAGTTCCTGGCTTACACAGTGGGAAGTTTTCTTTAACCAACTTGTTGATATGGTGGCATCATTCATGTTTACATTTTTGGGATATTATCGCCCAACCACCTCAAGAATTTTGAAAGTGCAAGCAGCCACCACAAGTTGCTAATAATATTCCAGAACTACGTTAAGTTTTAGTTTTAGTTTTATATCAACTAGTCACTTTCCCATTAACTCCGTTAGCCATCGTTAAAAAATTTAAGCTAAAAGACTATTTTGCTCTTGGAGCCTCCCAAAATATTGTTTTACTTTCTAAAATGAATACATGGGCAAAGTAGTCTTTTATCTTATATTCTTTCACAGTGACTAATGAAGTTAACAGAAAAGTGATTAGTTGATATAAAATTAAAACTTGAGGTGATTCTAAGATATTATTAAAAGCCCGTAGTGACTACTTGAAATTTCATTATTCTTGAGGCGGTTGGGGGGATAATTTCCCATATCTTTATAATATTTGACTTTATCCAGTGATCTTCTGCAGTTCCAAGAAAGTCAGACTTCAGCTTGAATGTGGAACTCATTGCCGATGCTGTTGAGCGAGAGAAACCAAAATGCATATTTCTAACTTCTCCAAACAATCCTGATGGAAGGTTATTTTGGACTGTTTATGTTGACTGGATGTGCCTTTGTGTGCGTGTCTCCCTGTTTGTTGTTGTCACTAATCATGTTATTCAAAGTTAATTCAGCAGCAAACGGTCTTGTCCATGAATTAATTTTAATATAGTTTTGATTTCTAAGATCAAGTTCATACCAAAATCCATTACCATTGAGTCTTCAGGTTTCCTCATGTGACAAAGTTGGGAAATATGTTTTGATGTTATTTTTTCAATTCTTGGAAAAAAACAATATTCACTTTATTCTGAGTTTCAACTTTCTATTGTTCACGGTTTCCATGGAGCAGAGCTTCCTCCCCTTGCTCGAGTGGTCATCCAATTATATTGCTGTTGAAACTGAACATATTATCTAAAATAATCATGCATCCTAGCAGTTCTCTGCAGAGTCTATTTAACTGAGAAAAAAGATGTTCACCCCAACGCCCAACATGTACTGAGTTGTTGATTGTGTTGAATTAAAAGAAAAATGAATTTGGGCACAAGTACTGGTCCAACTTTTGGCATGCTTACAAATTGGTATATGTGGCAGCTCAGAAAAATGTTAAGCTGGGCTTTTTCCCTTTATAGTTAGAATGGTGAAAGTGCATGAAATTATTTTCTAATATACCTTGTAGATTTCTTGCTGACCCATTATTTGATCATGTTATTGTTTTCAGTATCATCAATGATGAAAATCTCTTGAAGATCCTTGAGATGCCCATATTGGTGGTGCTGGATGAAGCATACACTGAGTTTTCAGGACTTGAATCTCGGATGAAATGGGTGAAGAAGCATGATAATTTGATTGTCCTTAGAACATTTAGCAAAAGAGCTGGTATGGTTATACTAGCTTGTGTTTTTCTGTTTACAGACAGTTACATGGTTATATAATTATTTCTTCCGCTTGGTACTGGATAAAGGAATTTGATGCCTTGTATGTCATAGAATGTCATTTTCTTAGTTTTGGTTCAAATGATTGATCAATAAGAAAAGTGTGACAGGTTTTGGTGCTATGATTGAAGCGTAAAAAAATTCCAGACTACCTTGTATACTTTCCTTCTCTTTTCTTTCTTAAAATAATATTTTGCTACTTTAGTTAATACTCCCTGTCTAAGCTTGATAATTCTAACATCCAACCTCATCTCCGTTGTTGCTTGGTAAGAAAAATGCACATTTCATTCTTCGTTTCCATGAGAGGTAGAATATGTTTGGATATGATTTTAATCTTTAATATTCAAGATAGTTTATGCATGTGGAGTTGTCATGTAAGATATGGTTGTTGCACATTTGTGATAATTACTGTAATACAAATAATAAGATCTTTCTGATGGAGTCCACTGCATGTAATTTTCAGCTGGTTAGTATACAAATAAAATTTAAATTTGAGAATGAAATTGGATGCAGGTTTAGCTGGACTTCGAGTTGGATATGGGGCATTTCCTCTGAGCATAATTGAGTATCTCTGGCGGGCAAAGCAACCTTATAATGTCTCTGTTGCTGCTGAAGTTGCTGCGTGTGCAGCTTTGCAGAACCCAATTTATCTGGAGGTTTAGTCCTTTATGAGTTTTGCGCCTTTCTTATTGCTTGTTTGTTTTTCTCATCCAAATATATTAACAGAGGGCATATCATGGAAAATCTTATTCTTCAGCTTAGTTTCTAATATCTGTGTACAATATTTACCAGAAGGTTAAAGAGGCATTGATAAAAGAACGGGAGAGGCTTTTCAAACTTCTGAAGAATGTACCATTTCTGAATCCATATCCAAGCTATTCTAATTTTATTCTTTGCGAGGTTACATCCGGAATGGATGCTAAGAAGCTAAAGGTACATATTCTTTTTCCGCAACTCACAGCCTTGCATATCAAAATAATTTCTAATCTGCCTCGATCAATCATCAAGAATTTCACTGAAAGTAACGATGCTAGATAATTTGTTGTCTATCACTTCGAATGTGCTGTAACATTTCAAAATTGTATTGCAGGATGACCTTGCAAAAATGGGGGTGATGATCCGTCACTACAATAACAAAGAATTGAAGGGTTATGTTCGTGTGTCTGTTGGAAAGCCGGAGCACACAGATGCCTTGATGGAGTGCCTCATGCGTCTGTATTAATTCCTTATGTTAAAAGGATCAGAAACTGGGCGATGACAGTACCTGTCCTTTTTCTCTTAGCATGCGCACTTGAAAATTCTGTTTGATCTATCCTTTGAGGAGAGTAACTTTTAATTTCCTAGTTAATTTCTGACTGAATAATAATGATCCATCTGCTTCTTGTGATAGAAAGATAGGAAGATTTAGTTTTGCTTTTCCAAAGCAACAAGTTAGATTTCCATTTATATTTTGATAACACAATAATCATATTAACAGCATTAATTTTGTAGCGAATTTTTAAATTTGGATAATGGATGCTATTGAGCTATGAAAGTCATGGACTGGTACAGAATTACTGGTGACTCATGTTTGCTTACATTTTTCTTGTTTTTGGTTGGTTGGTTGGTTTGTTTTTTCCGTTCTTTTTGTTGTTGTTTTTGCCTTCTACAGTTGAAGTTAACTGGTTTAAAGGTGAAATGTGAATATACACATTTTATCATTAATTATTATTTTATTAGTTATCTTAATATTAGTTTTCAGTAATTAAAGAAAATAAATGCCTCACTGCCCACCATGATCTCTTCGTCAACGCTCTTTGTTCATCGTTGAGACGACCGGTGTGTGAGCTTACGCAATGGATTATCAAGTCGTGTCTATGTCATGTAAATTTTGTCTCGTGTTAAATGTAAATTTTGTCTCGTGTTAAATATAAGTTGATTTAAACACGTTCTATTTAATAATTATGTCAAAATATTAAAATTTTAACTCAAGACAAAAAATAAATAAATTAACCAATAACTTATTTAGTATTTATATATTTAACAAAATTTATATATACACACTCATCAAAATATTACATATTATATTATTGAAGTTTAAATTATATATATGTGTGTGTAAATAATATTATATACCGATATTATAAAATACACATATCTATCAATATTTTACACATTTGCACAATTAAAACTCTAGATTTATATAAAATTTTACAAATAAAATATTATGTATATGTTCATCCTTCTAAAAAATAAAAATAAAAAGAGAGAATCATATTTAATATTTGAGTTTTGATGATAAAAACTTATAATTAATTTAAAACAAAAAAAATAATCGTGTCATTGATTGGATAAAAAATTTAAAAACTTTAACCCTAACTTAACTCGGATCCAACCTATTTAATAATCATGTTAAATTTAATTACTTATATCTATTTTTTCATATCGGATAATTAAATCTATTTACTCTATATATAATTCATATTTTCCTTCCTCACAAGGGGTTCAACTACCGTGCACTTGGTGTATGGTACCCTCCATTTTGTCCGTATGTAAGTTGTCCGTTAGATCTAACACACAACTTATTTTAATGGCATGGATGTGTTTTCTTTAATTTTTATCATTAATATCCCTATTATTTTTTAAAAAGGTAAAATAGTTAAACATTTGACACATAATTTTAAATTATTTTAAATTTTTATATTCTGATCAATTGATCTAATTTGACTATTAAAATTAGTGATAGTGTAAGGACAATAATTTGTAAAAAAATTTAGTACATCAAATTTTTTTATTTTTTGGAAACAACATAATATTGACTTAATCTATAATAAAAAATTTAAATATATAATAACAGTATATTAATTTATTAATAATACTAGTCTATTTTTTAGAATAACTTAAAATCTATTTAATCAATAATAATACTAATTCAAAACATATAATTAAAATTTAATTTATTAATAAAAAATGACCAAATATAATTTAAAAAATTTCATAGTAATCAACTATGGTTTAGTTTTCAAATATAAATAATAAAAATTTACTCTGACCGTAAATAACAAAAATATATTGGACTTATGTGTTACAATTTTAAAGCTTTTAATGTTTTTACTTTTCAGCAAATAAGAGGGACTGAAAAGTAATGTAACAAAAATTAGAGGCACCGTGCACGCGGGGCACCATAGCTTCGTCCTCCCCACGGATATATTTTAATTTGTATTATATACATGCCACCCAATTGGGTTACAGCTAGCCAGAATTAGTAATTTACCAAAACAGGCATCAAATCTAAAGATAATGCAGCTCCATGCCCGATTAGAGGGCATTTACGTCAATTTATCCCCTCCGTTTACTCGAACGAATCCAAATCCATCAACCGTGTTTCTATCCTCCGGCGCTTTCGTCGCCGATCGCCCATAACGAAAAGGAAACTATTTTCGAACACTCTCTTGTCTCTTCACTATTTTCCACTTCAAAATAATATTGAAGTATTTATATAATTGAATGAATGAATAAAAGGAAAAACAGATTTAATTGAATTTTTGACAATGCGAGAATGGCTCAGTACAGGCAATCGGGGACGGTATGGCGCACTCCACCATCACCACAACCACAACTCAAACGGCACGTCGTTTAACGACCATGTGTCGATCGGGATTCGCTCGGCGCCGTATAACAAGCCGGCTCGGGCTCGGCGATCGGCTCGCTCCGACAAGAATGGCCGTCGCCTGTCGATTGGCTCGGTTATTTTTGTCCTCTTGCTCGTGCTTCTAGCCACTGTATTAGCGTATCTTTACATCTCCGGATATAGTAATCACAATGATGATGATCAGGATAAAGGCAAGTTCGTTTAAAGTTTTGAGAAGAAAATCGTAAATTTCGAATAATGTCAGCACTCGTTTTGTTTGTGCATTAATTAATTGTATTATAGAGCTCAAATGCAGTATGCCAAGTAGTTGTATTAGAGTCGGTTGAAAATTTTAGATTTGATTAAATGTTTGTTCAAAGCCAAAACAAGTTGCACATTGTTTGCAACTAGTGAAACTTCAATTTTACTTGATGATTTCGGGCCTTGCATAAGTTGAGGCTTCAATGTAAGATTTGGGCTTCTTGTACCTCAGTAGCTTCTTGTGCCACTGCCATGACTGAGAGTCTATATGTAACTGCTGTACTTAATTTTGGAAGCGTAGCAACTAAAGTCTGATTTTCCTTTTTGAAAGCTACGGATTATTACTAAATAACTGTTTATTGTTTGGTGCAGAAATAATTAGTCACAGTGCTGTGGATGATGAGTTGAAGAATGACATTGATTTTCTTACGAATGTGACACGGACAAACACATTGAAAGTTGTTGGTTTTGGAAAGGGTTCTATAAGTCATGGACGAGATTCCAGATATTGGGATAAGGACGATAGGAGAAGGGATGATGATTATAGTGAGGATATACTGGAGCATGCTAGTGTGGCTGCTACAGATAAATCTACTGGCACAGGCCATGCTTCTGTGAAAGTGGACAGTGGCAATGAGAAAATTTCTGTTGATGATCCTCATAAGGGTTCAGACCGGAAAGGAGTTGGGTTGTACAATGAAGCTGGTCGTAATGAATTGAAAATGTACGAAGCAGAATATGAGGCATCTCTTAAAAATGCTGGTCTATCAGGAAATCTCAACGGAAATGAAAATCAGCAATCTGGTGATAAGATTATTGGAGTAAACAGTGAACCTATTGATGTGGATGATGAGTATGATGATAACGTTGAATTTCATGACACTCGCGTAGGAGAATATGATGATTCTAGACATGATAAAGGTGACCACTCTGATGTAGCAAAAATCCAGAATCAATATCAAAGGGAGTCTTCTGATCTTCATGATGCTAAAATACTACATCAGAATATTGTAAGGAAGGTTGAGGAAGTGTCCAGCAATTTGTCTGTGGACTCTTCTCTAAAATCTCAAAACTTAGACAAATTTTATGCAACTCAAAGACAGGTCAGTCTTGTTGGTGGTCAATCTACTAAAGCTTCACCAAAAAAGAAATCGAAACGCCGTAAGTTTTTAGGCAAGATTTTTGTTTCTGTTACATAGATGAGAGCTGGTGTTAGCATTTTGTCTTATATTCTTTTTCATTTAATCATATTCTCTCTTATCGAAGCTGATGTGTGCCGGTCTAACCTGGCTTTTCTTTTCCAGACTTTGGAGTGGAACCTTACAAGTTCATCTTGAAATGTAATATTGATGGAAAGTTCATCATTGTAATGCATACCACCTTAGAAAATGTGGAAACGGCGATTAGAATAGGCTTGCCTTTGGACTAATAATATAGATAGGCAGTGAATTTTGCATTTTCCAATATTCACCCATAAGTAGCATGCCTTTAGAAAATTCCTTGATCTTTCAGTGTTCACTGAGTTTTAAACTGGTGATATGCGCAGACCATTCAACTTCAGTAGTTAGGAAACTTCTGGGACATTAATATCCCAGGTTTGTGGCCTCAAGTACTTATGGAACTTATGTCTCTGTTGCCGCCAAAGATCTTTTACTTCTAAAAAACATTCTTTTCCCCTCCCCCTTTTTTGTGCATGAACCTTGGGTTTGAGGTCATGTTTTTTGGTTCAGTTTGTTGTTCTATTTGAGGGACCGTTTGCTCTGGATGACTCATTATAACTTGGCGGTAAAGAATTCAAGTCTAGGCATTCTTTTTACAGTATTCATAAAATACTTCGTCCATGCATTTTGATTAATTTGTATCAGTTTATTGTTTGAATGTTATCACTTAAAATTTCAATTTGATATCCATGCCTGACACGTTCTGTTCTAATTTTTTAGGGTCCTCTTGTGAGGTGAAGATCTTAAATTCCACCACACAGCTTGTGGAGCCCTTAGAAAGTCGAAAATTTGCGAGATTCTTCTTGCAGTATACAGAAGTGGAGGAGAAACCTGATGGAGAAGCAGAGTGGGAACCTAGATTTGCTGGCCATCAAAGCCTACAAGAGAGGGAAGAATCTTTCTTAGCGCGTGACCAAAAGATAAATTGTGGCTTTGTTAAAGCTCCTGAAGGATATCCAAGTACTGGTTTTGACTTGGCAGAAGATGATGCAAATTATAATAGCAGATGCCACATTGCTGTGATTTCATGCATTTTTGGGAATTCTGATCGCTTGAGGATTCCGGTTGGTAAAACGGTATGAGTATAACTACTTCTTTGTTCTATTTGCTATGCTATTTTCAAATATCCAAGTGCTTGTGATAGAAGAAAAAGTATTTCAATGGTACAAATTTGGCATGAATAAAACTTTGGGTTAATAGGTTGCAATAATAAGTTGGTGCATGTTCAATGCTTTTATATATATATATAAAATCAATCGGAACTCTATTCAGAGAAGCTTATTAAGTCTATTATCTTAAACTGTTGTCGACCTTGAACAAAAAATAAGGCACTGTACAAAAAAATTGTTTTATTCAAAATTGTTTACAGAAATTTTTACTTTTTATGTTATCTTATTACAAATGCACCAAAATTGCACGGCAATGCATTGGTATGCTAGTTAGCTTTGAACTGTAGTTTTAATTTGTGATGCATATCTCCTGGTGACCTTAAAATTGATATGTGATTGAAATTGTAAGTAGGGCCTCAAACCACTTTTTTTTTCTCTTCAGGTCACTCGTTTATCGAGGAAAAATGTCTGCTTTGTTATGTTCACGGATGAGCTCACTTTGCAAACACTTTCTTCTGAAGGTCAAATACCAGATAGAACAGGTTTTATTGGTTTATGGAAGATGGTTGTGGTGAAGAATCTTCCTTATGATGATATGCGCAGAGTGGGCAAAATACCAAAATTGTTGCCACATCGACTCTTTCCGTCTGCAAGGTGAGAATTAGATTCAACAATGTAGACTTGTTTGTACTATAGTGCTGCTATTCAGTCATATATACATGTTATTCAGTCTGTTACTGTAATGCTTATTCCTCCTAACACAATTCATATGTTCTCTCTCTCTTTATATACACATGCTATTAAAAAATTTGGCTGTGTTTTATCCATACATCTTATTTGATGATGAATTATAGTTTGATGAATCATGCTGATGAACCTTGAGACTCATGGATCCACGCAAAGTACAAAAGTTTGGGGTAAATAGACAATAATTTGGAATGTGATGAACTGCTGGTAAAATTTAGTTGATCAATTGGACTAATCTGCATTTCCTAGCTGCTTTTCATGTAAATAAACTAAAAAATGATTCAATAAGGATGTGGTCATGCAAAGATGTTTGGTGTTCTAGAGCCATATTGCTACACGATTTATGTTGTCTGCCAAATATCAGTCCCTTGAACCGGTTAGGTGATCTGGTCTTCAGAAAAGATCATTTACTAAAGATTTAGAATGTAGAATGCAGAAATCTGATTTGTAGATTTAGATCATGGAGGCAAAAAGAAAACAAAAGGAAAAGAAAAGAATGGAAAGAACCATTTATAATATTTGCAATGAAAATCTTTGAACATTTCAATTTTAGAGTTGTGTTATATAGAAGCAAATTTTCTTAATATATTGTTTGCTAGAACTAGTTTTATGGTTTAACTTGATCTTGGGGATTACATATGTGCTATATTGCAGAGTGTTTCATGTAAAGGCTGTGGCATCTTTGGTCTAACCTCTTCTACATTTAAAATTTGGACAGATACTCGATCTGGTTGGATAGCAAATTACGACTCCAACGCGACCCTTTACTCATCTTGGAATATTTTTTGTGGCGTAAAGGTTATGAGTATGCCATTTCTAATCACTATGACCGGCATTGTGTTTGGGAAGAAGTTGCTCAAAATAAGAAGTTGAACAAATATAATCATACTGTGATTGACCAACAATTTGCATTCTACCAGGCTGATGGGTTGAAAAGATTTGATCCCTCAGATCCAGACAGGCTTCTTCCCAGCAGTATGTTTTTCTTTGACTACAAAGTTATACTTGCATAAATTTACTTTCATATGTTACATTTCAGCGCAGTGAACTTATCTTCAACCACCCTTGCTCTCTTATCTCTCTCTCTCTCCCCCTCCCCCTCTCTCTCTTTAATGTGAGATTCATTTTGTGTTGTCTGCAGATGTTCCTGAGGGATCTTTCATCGTGAGAGCTCACACTCCAATGTCAAATTTGTTCTCTTGTCTTTGGTTCAATGAGGTTGACCGGTTTACTTCTCGTGATCAGCTAAGTTTTGCTTACACCTACCAGAAATTGAGAAGGATGAATCCCAGCAAAATGTTTTATCTTAACATGTTCAAGGTACATAGTACCATTTTATTTTCAACTCAGTCAAATTGAATGGAATTAATAATCATACTAGCTCTTAAATAGAGGAAAGGTAAATCAAGATTTTGTTCCTTTTTTTTTTTTTTGGCCTCCATGCAATGCAGGACTGTGAGCGGAGATCCATGGCTAAGCTATTTCGTCATAGGTCAGCTGAGAAGCGGGGTGTTCGTCAACAAGCAGCAACATAAACTGTGCTATATCCTGGAAGCTACTTTTTCTGTATACACTATCCATTTTGCTACAGTTGTGAAGTTATTTCCTGCTGGCTCAACATGTTGTAAAAGTGGTGGCAGCTGACACAATTGCTTTGTACTCAATATCTTTGAATTGGAGAAGAGCCGGTGGATGCAATTTCGTCAGTGATTTGCAGAGGTCAGGTGAACATTTCTTCAGCCATTTCATATCAACTATCTCAGTAAAGGAATCAAGATAGCCATTTGTTGAATTCATTTTACATTCATAGCTTCAGCTTTCATCTGGTGGCAAGCGAAGCACTCAATACTTTGTACTATTCCATTCCACTACAAGTTGAATTTTTTTTTTGTCCTTTTTCATTTTTATCAGTTGGTGATTCAAGTTCATTGTTGTCTGTAAAAAATTTTGATGGTTCATTCAGGTATGTATGATATCTGGGAAATTTGATTAGCAATTCTTCAAATTCAAATCTTACGGTTTATATGATTGAATAATTGAAAAACTGCTTGTTTCATTGTTAGCTTTGCATTCAATGACTTCTTTATCTTTCATCTGAATTTTGAAAGAATTCGTGAAATAAGTCAATAAGAGGGTAAAATTGTCCCAAAAAACATTTAATATTTCTTCACGCCACTCAAATTATGGTAATGACATGCATGTAAAATTGGAATACAAAATTTTTATAGTGACCTTGTATGTCTGTATATCAAATAATGTGAAAATTTCAAAAAAAAAAAAATGTATGTTATCAAGATTTAAACTCAAAGGATTATAAAAAAAAAAAAAAACTAAGCTCAAAGGAAGAATTAAATAAATATTACATCTACATATAAAAATTTCATATAACTCTTTTAAGTGATGAATTCTCATGAATTCATTATTAGGTTTGATGCGATACTATTTCACTTTTTCCTTTTACTCAACTGTATTTATTTCAACTAATTTTAATTTTTAAGTTATAATCGTTTCACTATATTAAGAATTGTCAAGTATCAAAGAACTATAAAAAGTATTGTTTCGTATCATTATACTACTATAACTTTACAAAAAAATTTATTTTACTACTTTTCAATTTCAACCGTTAGTTGACTAGTTAGTTAACTAGTAAAATATCAATTTTACTTTTATGAAAAAATACACAAATAGAGGCATCAAATAGTAAAAAAAATATGTTATGCATTTAAATTGCAAAATAATATATTTAACCATGAATTTATGAATAATCCTGGATTGATTATAACTATAAAGTAGCGAATTGACATAAATATCCTGGATATTTTTGTTAAAAAACACACAATCTATTCTAAAATAAAAAATTAAAAAAAAAAAACACTTAAAGCTTATCTACAGAATCTTTCATATTTAATTGTTCTTCTTCTTCTTCTTCTTTTTTGTTTTTGAATAAATTGTGTGTTTTTTAACAAAAATATCCAGAGGTATTTTTATCAATTAATGCTTTTATAATGATAATAAATTTAAGGTTATTCATAAATTCATGGTTAAAATTATTATTTAGCAGTTTAAGGGCATGACGATAATTTTATATTTATTGTTTGATACCTCTATTTGTGTACTTTATCATAAATGGTAAAATTAATATTTTACTAGTCTACTGACTGGTCAACTAATGATCCTAATAGAAAAATTATAAAAGAAAAGATTTTACAAAGTTATAATAGTAAAATGATAGGAGACAATATTTCTTATAATCGTTTGATATTTATTAATTCTTGAAGTAGTGAAATGATATGACTTTTAATTTTTCATGTAATATTGAGTTTTATAAGAGCGCAAGCTCGAATCTCTTTATTTTCAGGCACTCACTTTTAATAAGCCCCTTGTATGTAGTAAGAAGTTATTAGACTAAAACAATACCAATAGTTTATCTTGTTGGATAAGTTTATTACTCAACAAGAATAAATACAAATTAAAACCGCCAAGGCCAAGCAATTCTTCTTTCCTCATCGATATTTCAACTTAAAATTTTCACATAAATTATCTGCTAAAATTTTATTAATGATACATTAATTGTGATACAAACTAAATATTTTAACTGAGTAAGTATAACATTACTTAACAATAAAATTCGATAATTTATCTTTGGAGTTTTGTTTTGCATTATTAAATCCTTAAAAGGATACTTGTCTAAATCTTAACCAGACAAAGAAAAATAATCTAGTAAGGAAATAAAAATTATTGAAAACTAAATATCAAAACCTTTCTTGAGATTAAAAAAACTAATAATCCTATTCCAATATGGATCTCAAGCCCAATAATAAATAAGTTTAAAAATATAATAAAATTGAAATAACTAATTAGATCAAGTCAGTTGATTGTTTGACAAGATTATTTTATTCTACATATATAATCATAAACTTATAAATTGAAGTTATGTAGGATGTGTTGGCTAAGCAAAAGACAACATGCCTTACAAAATTAAAATGATTAGAGGGTTGGCCTACCTTACGTTTAACGTAAGGTACAACCCCCTCACACAGCTGAGGAACGGATCCCAATGAGATCCAGATGTGTGAGGGGGCTGTACCTTACGTTAAACGTAAGGTAGCAGCTCCCATGATTAGAAGACAAGTCATCTTAAAGGAAATACTAGACAACAAGTCGTGCGTAGATGCATTGAAATATACTATATAGGACACATCGTTTATAAATAAATAAAGACACGAGATGTCTATGTAACAAACATAATCAGACGACATGTCCCTCAAATGCGTAATTTCATCAAAATTTCATGAATTAAATATTATTGTATAATATTAAAAAAAAACTCCAAGCTACAAAGAAGGGGGATTGAAAAATGTAAACTAATTCATTATAGATCCACCACACCTTTAATCTTTTTTTATTATCTTGAATGGAACATTAGAACCTATTAGTGAAGATGCAATTCAACCTAGTTAATTAGTTATATATTTTCTCTATATCTAATCTACTATAAGAAGGCCCTTCTTTAAATCCCCAAAGGTTATTTTTCTCCTTATATTTCATTATTTAATTTCATAAGGATGCATGATTTCATCAGTTGCTTGAAATATCCTACAATTGTTATAGATTCAAGATTGACAACTTAATAAAATTAGTTATTTTGATTGAAGCTAAAATAAAATAAAAAAAGTCGGTAAAAGTGGAAAGTCTTGAGAGAGTTTCAATGAATTATCTTATGAAAAATACTCAAACAACCTTCAAAGGTCATATGAATATTAATGTGGCTGTATAAAAAACAAAGAAAAAAATTTCATGAAAGTGTATGCTAGTTACTTAAGATTTAAACTCAACAGAATAAATGTTGGCCAAAAAAAAAAAAAAAACTCAAAAGAATAACACAAATAAATAAATGTTACTATCGTATATGAATAAAACATGAAAATTTCATATACTCATAATTCTTTAAGTGATGAATACTCATGAATTCATGATTAGGTTTGATAATACAGTAGTTTCACTTTTTTATTTTTACTTCACTACATCATATTTCAACTAGTCCTAATTTTTAATGTAATGTTGGGCTTTATGGAAGGTCAAGCTCTGATCTCTTGTTTTGAGGCACTCGCATTTTAATAAGTCCCTCATATGTAGTGAGGATTATGGTATTAGATTAAAACAAATTTGTTCTGTTGGATGAGTTTATTACTCGACAAAAATGAGGGCAAATTAAGGCCGCCAAGGTATTTATATATTTATATTTCAACTTAAATTTTTAACACAAATTATTCAGATGGTAAATTTCTCTTGGTGACGGATAATTTGAGATATAAATTAAACTCCCTTCTTTTTATACCAATATGATTCTAATTCTCTTCCTATTGGTAATTGTCTCATTCTTTCTCATTAACCAAAAACACTAATGATGAGAAAACAAGTGTAAATGTGTGTAATAGAACTTACAAGTCAAAAGTTACAATCAGATTATTAGAGACCGAAAAGTGTGTTTATATATAAATTTATTTTTCAAGTTACACTAAAAATAAATCACAAAAAGAATATTAAAAAAATGGAGTTTAAAAAAAAATAAAAGTAAATAAATCCTCCAATAAATGTTAAAATTACCGACATACCCAAATTCTATTCTGTTGGAGGGGTTCACAATTCAAGAGATCCAAACAGAGCCTTTATGGTATAAATATCATAAAATGAAAATAGCTATTGGCTACAGTTAAGGGGTAGAGAAAGGTTGGCTTTTGATGACTGGCCCAGACCCAGCACATCACTTGGAGTTGGTGGCAGCAAATTGAAGCAGGGCCCAAATTCGTTTTGGCTCCTCCTGTGAGCCACAGGCACAGGCACAGGCGCACGGCTGACCGAAATCAGCATTGGAGAAAGCAAATCTCTCGTCTTCG
This sequence comes from Citrus sinensis, assembly GCF_022201045.2. NCBI lineage: Eukaryota > Viridiplantae > Streptophyta > Magnoliopsida > Sapindales > Rutaceae > Citrus > Citrus sinensis. The sequence continues at coordinate 35,089,906 of NC_068560.1, read as the reverse complement.
TTTTCTGTTCAGGTACTTGTTGTCTTTTGTTCTCCGTAAACTCTTGAATTTTTTAATATCTGGGACAGGGTGCTTAAATGTTGATTAATCTAGTGAGACTGGTGTAATCTGGTTACTGTTTCCGTTTGATTGAAGGTTAACTTGTTTGAAGTGAATGCTTGGTTCCGAGCAAATTCATGATCAAGGAAGTATTGATTTGCGGATAATATGTATATGTATGTGTATATATGTTTTTGATTTTTTTATTTATGATTAGCAGTCTCGTTATGATTCTATTTATATTAATATTTTTCTATGCTCTTTTTAATTAGTTAACATCCTTTTCAGAGTTTATTTATTTATTTTGAGGTTCTGTGTGCAGGAGCAGGAATGCTAGGAAAATCAGTGGCTTCTCCTTTGTTGAGTGCGTCGCCCCGTCCTTCCGCCGTAAGCACATTTGTTTTCACATTTCATTCTCAAATAGATACTAATTGTACTACTAAAAATGGCTCAAATCCTTTTCCTGTTTTTGTTGTTCAATCTCACAAACATTTTACTATTCTTTAGTTATTTTCATCTCGAAAAGCAAATTCAGTTCTGCAAGATTAATTTTTAGCCATGAACAAAGATGAAAAGAACAAATGACTCCAAAATATCTGGAGATATCGATGAAATAGATGTATGGTATAGACGATAAATTGAAGCTATGTCAAATTTATCTTTACACCATGGAGTGTCAGACACAGTTTATACACTCGACTTTAAATGTTAGGAGTCATGATTAGACGTTTTAGTTTTGGAAAGCCTACTCATCTCATAAGACAAGGATTGGAAAAGAAAGCTAATCTGTTGGCCTATCCATATTATATTTCTGGCATTCCGATTATTTGGATTTATTTAGCAAAAATATAGCATTTAAATGTCATTTCATTTTAGCATCTGCATTTCCTACCTATTACAGGTCATCCTGTTATTCTTCACATTAAATATTTTGAGAATAATTGGGGCATGAAGAAAGCAAGGTTGTTTCATATTATGCATTGCGTACTTATTTTGTCTAGTGAATAAGAAGTTGATTTCTCCTGTTCTACTTGCAGCCTGATATTTCTACAACTACACCAAATAATGTTCCATTGAATGTAAACTTATCTAATGGACTCCCACCAAATGCTATTAGAGTGCCGTGGAGCTCCCATGTTTATCTTAAGAAATGGGCAATATATTCAACTGCGCAAGTTCAAAGTATAACCTTGAATGATGAAGAGAGAAAGAAATGGGAAGCTTGCAGACAAGCTCTGTCTACTTTTAATTTCAGCACCGAGGAAGAAGACAAGATACTCGGAAAAGCCTTTGGCCATATCCATTCACCATACTGGAGTGAAGAACGTAAAAGGGAAACCCCAGAGCTTGAAACTGTTAGTGAAATATTAGGTTATCTGAGGAATCTAAGCCTTTCTGATGATGACATCCTCAAGCTTCTTAAAAAATTTCCTGAGGTTCTTGGATGTGATATTGAACATGAGTTGAGGAACAATGTTCAGATCCTGGGAAAGGATTGGGGTATTGAAGGAAAATCTTTGCGAAACCTTCTTCTGCGAAATCCTAAAGTATTAGGCTATAATGTTGATTGTAAGGGAGATTGTATGGCACAATGTACAAGATGCTGGGTTCGGTTTTAGATGTTGTAAATATTCGATGATAGTTTTCCGAATCAAAGGAAGTATCATTATACCATCACTCTGTGAAACTCCGTCAAAATATGAATGTGTATGTAAGTTGAAATATTTCCTCTCTTAGATCGATAAATGTCTTCTAATTCATTAGGATTATAGGTATGTTTGGGATTGAATTAGCAAAGCCAGTTTGTTGGCCATTTAATTTATTTTATGTCTAGGAATTTTCAGGTTCTTAGAAATCAAAAAAAGAATCTACAAAATGTCTCTATTGAATTGTTTTTCTATAAACCGTAAATGGTCAGCAGCCAACCCGCTCTTGTTTTCAGATGTCATGCATGCTTTGTGTGGTAGTAGTGCATCAAGGTTGAAAATTTTTAATTTGTGCGTTTCTCACATTTTATTTTTCAAAATCACTTTCGTAAAACTATTTAAATTCAATTCGTTCTTAACAATTGTTTTTGAGAGCCTCCGTTATATCTTGTGTTCAAGTTTTACATTAACTTAAAGTTCATGTATTACATTTCGAAATTCGAAGTTCTTATCGTAAACTTAAACGACCTGAAACGTAACTCGAAGTTCATCAAAAAAAAAAGAAAAAAGAAAAAACCTGAAACGTAACTTGTAATTGAAGAAATATTTATAATGGAAATCATTATTAACTTGTGATTGTATCCTTACAACCATTGTACTGAAGACAGAGCGCAGAAAGTTAGGATCCGTCGCAGCTAGGCTTTAAAAGATTAAAGCCATGCCGGATCTTTATTACAAATAAAAATCACAACATTAAATGAATTATAAGCATAAGAACAAATGGATTCAATTAAAATTTAAGGGCACTTGGGTCTATTTCCATGGGTTCTGAGGCTAGCATAACAAGGGCATGCCTGCTTGTTACCATAAGTGCCTGGGGGAACACAGTGGCATCTCTTGCAACAAGTTCTGCATGCTCTATGGCACATATTTTTTCTTGATGATTCCTTGCATCTCCTATTGCAAGCTTGACTGCAATCTGCAGATTCATAGCCAAAGAAAATTCATCAACTTCATAGATGCATGTTTTTAGGATTCTTTCCATGCAGTGAATAAGTATATCACTAAAATGTCTGTTAATCATTTGACCCAAAAATAGAAATAAGAATTATTAGATAATAGGATATAAAGTTGAAAATTTTAAAATATAGGCAATAAGTCATCTACTTAAGTTTCACATAGATAGACTTCATGTTATAAAAACTTTATGTTGGTGTAATCTTTTTTTTTTTTCCGTATTTTTTTTCTCAGGTTAGAAGTTCAGAATTATTAGATACATTCTGTGTAAAAAAAACTTGAGGACTCGTGAGTATAACAATATTAAACAAAATCTAGGGCTCACTGATTTTTTGAGGATGATGCTTTTTGTGAATATCTAACACATCACTCGCTCCATCCCTCTGCATCCAAAGGTAAGGTTAATAATTGAAAAATGGGAGCATATATATATTTGTATGTGTATGTATATATATATATATGCCTCAACATTAAGCAGAAATTTTATGAACAAAATGGAGACGTATTGAGACTCACATTAGCAAGGTTGTTAGAAGCATTATTGATCATTGTTGAAGCCTCAACCACAGCCAGTGCCTGAAACAGAAGCACATCACAGTTTTATTTAGAAAAGTTGCTCAAAACAATAATGCTTCATTATTTTACATTGAATTAGACAATCTTTTACAGAAAAACGTACCTGCAGAAACAGGATTACGAGCACGAAAACCGCAAAGAGCTTCATGATTGTAACTGGGAAATGGCAGCTGGTAATGATAAGGCTCAATGAGATTGTGAGAGATTGTTTCTTGTGAATCGAAACTGCAGGCATAGGAGTGTGATGATGGCCCCTTATTTATATTGAAGATATTTATTTTAATTAATTGACTCTGCTTGCTTTTCTACTGTTGTTTTAATCTTTTAGCTAGAATCACATGTCGAGATTGTGTCGTGGGATAATCACAAGCATTTTGCTTTTCCATTGGGAAAATGTTTGTGCTAGCTAAAAGATCAAACACTTTTTTGAAAACTTCTTTTGCTTTGTTTTATTACTTTTGCCATGCGTGTGATCACGGCTGTTTGATGCTGTGGCTTGTTTGGTTTATGTACAAGGGGGGGAACTAGAGATAAAAGGATGGTCCCTCACCATATGGGCAAGGTGCATATTTTGTCTCCGATCCCACAATATTTCAGTGCAGGCTTCGAGTCTCACGGAGTTTTAGTGACCACACATACATGTATATGTAAGTTTGCAAGTACTAAATGCAAAGGTTACAAGTCTAACATTCAGGTTATAAATTCAATGTGTCATAGTACTACAAGTTTTCATACATTGTTGTATGCCAACCTCATACAAATAGCAAACCACTCATTAGCTGAGAGTCTTAATAAATTTTTATATTTGATTAACAAGAGATTAATATTAATATTTTTAATTTTCTTTTAAGTTAATTTAATTCATCGAGTTCAATGTCTTTTGCACAAAACACAAGATAATATTTTATTATCTTATATAATTCAATTCAATCTGATCTACTGTCTTTATATATTTAGGTAAGGAGAATGTAATGTATTATTATATTGAATTAATTTTAGACCGCCCTTCTCATAAATTAACTATATACAAATCGTCCCTTACTTTTAAAACTTTAATTTATCTCATTTTTACTGAGAAAAAAATTTGTAAATCCACCTTAATTTTCCCTTAAATTTTGACCTAACATAAAAAAAATTAAAAATTTTAAAAAATAAATAGAGAGAGTTGTCCGAAATTTACCCTCCCATCTTTTATTGCGAATTGTTATAAAAGGGACAAAAATGTAAAGTTACTGATAGATATCAAAACATAAGAACGTTCAGTGCCCTTTATTTTTGAAAAATTATAATCAATAGCATAGGTTGGAAATTTCTTCAAAGGAGTCCCTGCATTAGAACGTATTTATTTTTGTTCGTTACCGAAAAAATTCTCAAGGATCCCACGACTGGTTGATTCATTCATGGGAAAGAGAAGCAGGAGGAAGCACGAAGACGATACACCCACATCATCGTCATCTCCATCGAGCTCCGACGACTCCGAATCTTCATCGAAGAGGCGGCGGAGGCACCGGAAAGAGAAAGAGAGGAAGAGAGAGAGAAGAAAGAAGAGGGAAAGAGAGAGGAGTAGAAAGAAATCGAGAAGAGAAGAGAAGACGAGGAAGAAGAGAGATTACGATTCAAGTGATGATGGGTCAGGCTCGGATTACGAGCCGGATATGTCGCCGGAAGAAGTTGTGCGAGATGTGCTCACTCAGTTTCCGAATGTTGGCAACGATTTGAAGACGGTAATTTTTATTTTATTTTATTTCTTTTTGCATTATTTTCTTTATTAACATGTAACGACATTGTGCTGTGCTTAATTTTTAAAATATAGTAGTTAAAATATTTGGAACGAATCGTGCACTTACTTATACTCGACTGCAAGTGATTTTCAGTATCAAGAATTAGAAGCCTTAGCTTTACATAACTCATAATGAACCTTCTTTTGGAGGGCATTTGGGATTTCGATTGATTTGGTCTACAAATTTGATATGCTGGGCTTAAAGGTAAAGAATTTTATAGATTATATGGTTGTCATGAGCATAAATGATTTTTACTTGGATAGACATAAGAAAGGGCTTGAAGATGTACTTAGTTTCTTTGACTGCTGTCCATGGCACGCATTTCAGTAACCACTAGGAATTATATTTAATTAGCTTCAGCAGCAATGAGGTAGAACATTGTTTGGTACCATAATAAGTGCATGTTTTTGCTACTTCCTCGGTACATATGTACTGATAATTCTATGATCTAATTGTTGATGTAACCTTGTTCTTAATGTAGCTTCTGCAAATGATTGATGATGGACAAGCTGTTGACATAAGAGGCATATCTGAAAAATCATTGAGTAAGCATTTAAGAAAATTGTTTCTATCCTTAGATCTTAAGGAAAGCAAGGACAGAGTTTTCCTACGCCGTCCAACGGATCGTCCTACTTTGGATGTGGTTGGGACACTCATTCAGACTCATATGGAGTCTAAAGCTCAGCTACCTGATGAATCTGCTTCAGTAAAGCATGTGCAGCCAAAGGAGTCAGAAGCAAAAGATAGGCTAGCAGCAGACAATAATTTGGAAATGCCAGGTCCAATGGATGATCCTCCTGGTCCTCAAAGAAGGTGATTATGTTCTTTAAGATCTGTATATAGTACTGAGTAGCTTCCAAGTTTTTGACAAATAGCTGAAAAAACAGCTAAAAAAGTGGCATAATTCCAAAAGATGGCAGCTGTCAAATGAATACAACCTCTCATGGAGGTTGCATTTGAATGACTGCTTCATTTATTGAGTACATTCTTTGCTTCTTAAAGTTGCTAAATGAATTGTATTGTCTTGTTTACTTTTATGGCAGGGTGATTGGCCCTGCAATGCCATCAGCTGAGCTACTTGCTGCAGCAGCCAAGTTAACAGAAGCCCAAGCTGAGCTCAGGTATTTCTGATGATATATTTTTTTACATGTTTGTTTGGGTGTTGATTATTCTGGTTTTTAATTAACACTTGGTGGGGACGATAGTGTGTAGTATGTTTTGTGTTGCTTTTGTATGAACTTCTTAATGCTAGTTGACATAACGTCAATTTGCTGTTTTCCAACTAATAATTTCTAGAGATGCTGAGTTGGAGGAAGATACTGAACTATTTATAGGACCACCACCACCTGCTATGGTTGCTGAAGCTGAAACAGCAAATGAGGCAGAGCGTTTTGAAGAGGTTTGATGGTTACAAACTTATGCATCTAATCTGATTTACACCATTTTGGTTCTGAAGTTGACTAGACTATTATACATGCTATTAATTAGTAATAGCTTGCTTGCCAAAAACCTTACGCGATTTTTTATATTTTGTAGATTTTTTCAATATACGAGTTAGATAATTGGACATTATTTTTCTTTTTTTTTTTGTGGCAAAAATTATACTTTCAGATAATAAAACGTTTCTAAAATTTAGTTATAATGAAAGTTCAAGGTGAGAATTGTTTCAGTCGTCATGAAGCTCTTGTTGTTCTCACCCCTTTCCCCTTTTCCTTCCTTTTCCTTTTAATTAACAATTTAAAGACCTATCCTCGGTTAAATATCTTTGGTTTTGGAAGTTGTGATTTTTAGTTTGTGATGGTATTATCATTTTTATGATAATTATTTTTCTTTTGTTGATTTCTGTATGAAATAATTTTATGATAATGCATTGGTATTGGTTATGCTGCACTGAATTCATTACTTTTCATTTGGGTAACGCTTATATGTATATGGTTAGGTAACAAGGATAATGGGAGTTGAGGGTGATTGCCCATATGATGTTATAGGAGCCAACCACAGTATGTCTGCTGAGAATATAAAGAAAAGGTAAGGTTACTGATCATCATTTGTCTGTTATCTTGCTGCATTTGCCCGACAATCATGGTCTTTCCTTGTTAACTTTTTGTTTGGACTGAGGAAATGGAAGTCAGTTTTGAAACTTCTAATGTGAGTTTGATATCTGGTGATGCTACTTAATATTACTTTTCCCCTAAAACAACTAGACTAGTTTAGACTTGGGAGTTTTCTCAGGAGTGGTATGTTTATAAATAGACCTACATTCATGTCTGGTGGTTTCACAGGGTCTATCTAACAGCCTCGTTGTAAATTATTGGCAAGGAAATAATGCAAAGATTTCTCACTCAAATACATAAACTATAGCTAGACTATAAGGGATGATAACTGTTTTTGTCATATTGATTGTTCAATAACTGAAGTTGAACTAAAGTTTTCATGCAATTTGAAAAGTATCTTTTTTCCTGTACATGGATTATAAACTGAGCTGTTGACGCCACCCGTCTTTTACTTTATGATTTATTTATTTTCTTCCGTTGCCTCAAATCTCAATTATCTTCCTTTAGTTTTTAACAGGTATTGAATCTTCATTACTTGAGAATAATGCTATTATATCCTCAGGTACTGGAAGCTGTCGCTTTTTGTGCACCCAGACAAATGCCCTCATCCTCAGGCTCACCAAGCATTCATTAAACTGAATAAAGCATTTAAAGAATTACAAGATCCAGAAAAAGTGAGTTTCTCATGCAACTATGGTTTTCTCTGAACCAAAAGATATTATTTTGATCACTTTATATATTGTTTTTTTCAGAATTTGTATCTTTCTGCTTGAGTAAAAATAGAAGTAAACATTAGTAAATGTTTTGATGCACATAGATTAATTGGTTCTCTATTTTTAAGATCATGTTTGATCTTTGTGTTCTCTTTTGTCTGCATTTTGCAGCGAAAAGCCTTGGATGAGAAGATTAAACTCAAGGAAGAACAAGAGAAATTTAAGGTTTACACTGTTGTCTATATGTTGGTTTGACTATTGTTTGAGACAGTTATTATTTTATTTTTTTGACAAGAAGTTTGAGGCAGTTATTTAATGGCCGATACATTAACTGCATGCTTTTTGCTTCTCTAGGTTGAACTAAAAGCAATGCAAGAAGGTGCTCAGTGGAGAAAATCGCAAGGTTAGCTCTTTTGTGCCATTGTTAAGCTTCCTTTTAATCAGTAATCTATGCTGAATCTTCCTTGCGCAGGCATATAGATACTAGTAGGATGATTCTAAGTTCCTCCTTTATGACAAAACTGGATCAGATTTGGTTCTAGTGGGAAAAACAAGAATCTAATCCAGTATTTGGTAGAGAGGCCTATGGAATCCTAATCAAACTGAGGATAGTGATAAGGATGACAAGAAAGTGAAGAAAAAATGTGCTTAAACATGCTTTCCTCATTGGCCATGATTAACCCATTAGACGATCCAGCTATATCTTGATTTATTATAATGTTTTTTATCCAGCTTTTCTAGACTTCATACCTTCGCGATTATTGCTACTGGTAGTGCATTTTATAAGGTTAAGCTTTCTTAATTTGAAGGAAGTAAATTGCAATGGACAGTCTGCTTCACATCCTTGAATAATGGAAAATAAAGACTGTTGACACTTTCAGATTGTTTACTATCAGTTGACCTCTTAAAGCATCTATCTATCTGTTAGTAAGAAAGCTATTTTGCCGGCAGGTATATTGATGGAGGGTGATGATGAGCTTCTGGCAGACATGGAAGTTAAGGCGCCACCAAAAAGAGATGAATGGATGACAACGCTACCTCCTGAGAGGAAAGTAAGAGCTTTCAGTCTTTCTACTGCCTCGCAATTATTGTTCTTGAAAGTTCAATGCCCCGTACCATTACTAACCGTCACTGTTTCTTCTTTGCAGCCCGGTGGTGGTGTGCCTATGCATTCAACAAAAACATTTAGCAGGACCTCTAAAGAAGGACGTGGTGATACCAGTGTCTGGACTGATACCCCTTCCGACAGAGCCCAGAAAGCAAAGATGAAGTAAGAATTTCTTGATGTTATACATAATTTTTGTTGGTTAATAGTTGCTTGGCTCTGCTTATCTAAATCTTTGTCATATGCAGTTACCTTGAAGCATATAGCGAAACTTCTGCACTTGCTTCAACTGAAGAAGAAAAGAAGGGAGCACGTGCGGATGCAGATTTGGTTGATAAATACAACAAAGAAAAACGATCAAAATCATTGGTTCAGAAACACCAAGAAGAGGGTAAAACCCGTGCAAAGAAAAAGTCGAAGCAGCAGCCAGAAAAAGAAGAATGGGTGGGCGAACATCCATGGAAGCCTTGGGACCGTGAGAAGGACCTGGTTGCTGGTAGACAAAATATAAAATTTGATTCTGAAAATATGGCTGAAGGTCTGTCTTCGCGGTTTTCTTCAGGAAATTTTCAGAGGAACTTTCTCTAGGCCATGGACGCCTGGACGGTAATTAATGCAAGAGTTTAGGCTGTACGTTAGCTAAAATGCTGTTTAGAAGGTTCTAAAATCAAATGATTAGGAGTTATAGAACTGTTTTTCTTGCATATTGTGACACTATCTTTCGATGAGTGTAATTTCTTTACCCCTTGCAGTTGAGGAGATGTATTGTAATTGTAAAAGACAGAAAGTTACACATCCATTACTTGTCAGATTCAGTTGAAAAAAAAGAAAAAAGAAAAAAGAAAAACTGTCATACTCAAAATAGAATTTGGAACTAACCAATCTTTTTGGGGAACAAACAATCTGCTTTTCTTCATGGAATCATGAAATTACATTTACGAAAATGTTCTGTGGTTTATCATATCATATTGTCAGGGAAGTGGAAATAAAATTTACTAGAAAATATTGAAATAGACTCGAGTTAGGATGAGTGGCGCCATTGCACGATGTTGGTGGAGAATAATCAAGAGCTTCAACACTACATATTTATGAAGTGTGGGCTACACGTGCAGTTATGCTACATAAAACGAGTGACGTTGCTGACTAGATTTCGATGAATCCATAAAATACACCAACTGATTAATCGTTAGGAAGTGCCAAAACCCATAGCACAACCCTATCCCTTGTCACAACATCTTATGTGTGAAGCTTATAAAGTTGAACATCGTTTCAAAACTAATTAATTAATTAAACACAAGAACCAAAAAAAGAGTTTTTTTTTTCTTTAAATTTAATTTACATAGGTACAGAAGCAAGACAAAAGAACTATACCCCACAGGCCATGATCTCATAATATATGTACAAAACAAAAACAAAACAAAAAAATTGCTAAGGGAAAGACAAGACAACTTGGGTAGTGTGGGGGAGACAAGTCATCATCAAACTTAGTTAAGCCGTCTCTCTTTTCTCTCTAGAAGCTGTTTGTTTTGTTACAAAAAGCACTTAGAAAACAACTAGCCATATGGATTGTATAATGAGAGAGTTTGGAAACTTTTGTACTTTGTTTATACAATTATTTAACGGACATAATATGAGATGAGACGCCCACAAGCTTTTTACAGCAGTCCCACAAACCGCCCAAAAATTTCCGCCACTTAACTTGGTTTGCACTATTCTTATTTGCTGAAGCAACCCCTACCAAAAAGAACAACCTCTCATAAAGATAAGGGTATAGCTCTTAGCTGTTCATTTTTGGTTAACACCAAGGGTATACGATTCTCGATTTAGGGTTTTATTTTACGTTTAAGTATACGAGAATCCGATATGACATCAGCGATTGAAAAATAAAAATGAATATATTGGTGACATCTTTTCAGTGAAACTATATGCTCACATTTGAAATTGGTGACCCCAAATTAATGTTCGTCACGTTTCTTGCTTTTGCAAGAGAGAGTTGAGGAGTGGGATTTTCGTCCACTTCATGTGAATCATCATTTCAATATTTATCTAATTATTAGAACGTTAGTTCGTTATATTTCTCAAATTTTTCATTATATAAAACTTGAAAATGTTCCACCAGTTGTGATATAGATATAGTTCTACCACAATATGAAAGCATTAATGAAAAACGGGTACCAAAAAGAAAAAAAAAATATCACTTCGATTTCTAATAGTGAAAACTAATTAAATTAAAAAAAGCAGAAAATGAAAAAGTGATGATTATTAGTGCACAATGCATAGGAATGAGAAATTAACAATAACTCCTGTAGAGAGATCAATTTGGTGTTGGTGGTGGTGGTGGTGGAAGTGCCGCCCGTCCACGATAGAGGCAAATCGATAACCGGCCATGAAAATGACATTTTCTTGATCAAGTTTAAAAAGATTATATATTAATCAATCCAATGCTGCAAGTTAACTCAATAAAATTTTCTAGAAAACTACCTTAATTAATCTGGATTGCGTTCGTAGTATAAACTCTACACTAAATTGCTCTCAGTTGGTCATAGATTTTTAGATGTTACTCAAACTTGACGTTCTAATGCAGACTTGACAGCTGAGACTATAACGTATGCTGACTTCAACTGAGAATTTTCTCCTTGTTAAGGTCTCATTTGAGGTCTGCATTTGGGTAAATTCTTCATAATCCATGCATTAGACATCAATTACCAGCTGGGGCAAACATTTATCTTTTGTTAGGGTGATGGAGAATGTTGAGGAGAATGTCCATTAATTGTACAAAATATTGATGGCTTCGAATTTAACAGTTATCAGGTATGTATGCATTTGAAATGGCAAGCTATGCCAAGTTGCACAATGTGAATAGTGAAGAATCGCCTACAATATTGATGAGAAATGATACGATGAATGATTAAATGAGACAAGAATATCAAGTTTTTATTATTTTAAGTTTGTGGGGTGATAAAACTGATGAAATACGAAAAGAAAATCTGGTGTGACAATAATTATCATTGATTGTTTTGTATCGAGTCCACACCAGGGGGTTGGCTAAACTTTTTCATATAGTGAAATTTGTATAGATGAACATTTTTTAACAATTTGTAATTCCTTATTGAGGATAGCGCCACTCTTTATATAAAATAAATTATATCATTTTCATGCAAAGTTAACTATTATGATTAATTAGAAATTTGAGAATAAATATTAGCTAACATCTAGCATTTTAGCCATAACATCCATCTTGCCTAGGACATACCAGCAGTATTTAAATGACTAAATAATAAAATAGGATTAGCAGATACTCTTAGGTTCAAATTTAACTTACCATTACTGTTAAAATGTAATAAACTATCATATTTTTTTTTTATTTAAGCTAATTAATTATACCAAACTGAATGATTATACTTGATTGCATGGAAACTCATATGCACTCATGGCTGATGTATATATATGGCATATATCAACTACTCATTCTCTCTTCTTTTAGATATTTTCAGTCTCTCCTTTTTTAGATATTTTGCCAACACCCAACGACGTTTGACGTTAATTGATTACTAAACAATAGATGAATTACATGAATCATTACAAATCTATTGATTTAACTTACAGATCTTGACAATTCAAATCAAGAGCCTCGTTCTCATGTTATGAGTTTCAGATTTTGAACTATCTGTTTATCTTTTTCCAATAGCTAAACATAAATTTAATTATTATGTTATAGAAATTATGAATTTCTCTTGATATGAACTCTTGTAACTTTTTAAAAATCAAGTATCACGTATGTATTTATAATAACATAGAATTAAAATTTAATTGATTTCACATATTTTTTTGTTTGATAACCACTAATCACATATATAATTGTGTTTTGAATATGAGAAGATCATGTCAGGAGGAACACAAAGCATTTCAAGTTAAAAATATAAATATGGTGTGTGTCATTTCTCACAAAATAAACCAGTGAATTGCAATTTGACACCTCAAGGATCTCGGAAGGGTCCCTTTCAAACTTCATTTAGTAGCAGAGTCTACCACTAGATCCTTTCTCAAATCCTTCACCACGCCTCACATAAATCATAATCATTTGATTTATCTTCTAATTAAGACACATATGTATTAAATTTCCTTTACTGGGGTTTCATTATGCGTCTTGTTTCTCTCGATGGTTGGCTACTTGGTTATAAATTATAATACCCCCTTTGTTTTAAGTGGAACTTTTCAAAATGAAATGATGAGAGCAATCCAAAATTAAATTATTTAAGGCACTTTTAATTTCTGCAATCAAAATTGAAAGAGAACCGTAAGCAATGAGAAAAGGGTCATTTATGAAACCAAAAAAATACGTCCGATGAGCAGTCTATATAAATGGAAGATCCAATCATTATTTTATAAAATTAAAAAAAGAAAAAAATGGTAAAGTCGGTAGATCGCATCAGATTGTGATGATTTAATCAGATTAGGTTCATGATAATGAGATGGGGCCTCTGTAACGAAATTTTTGCTTAGCATACAATCTTTATTATATAAACTATATAAAGAAAGTTGCTCCAGAAAACAACAAAACGAAAACAAAAACAAAATGGTGGCAAGCAAGCTTTGGTTTAATTTGGATAGAATCATTGACTACAAGGAGTAAACTGTTTTAATTTGTCAAAGTTAGTGAAGTATTGTGAGAGCTTGGTAATTAACTTTTTGGACCATTATTCTGAAGTTGCATTCTGCACCGACCAGCCAAGGAAATTTTGATACGTTTATGTTAATTATTAGATATAGAATCATAATAAAGATCGATAGAACGATAGCGATAGCAAATTGAAGCAATGCATGCAAAAGCAAGATTTAGTGAATGCATGTAACAACAGAAGGAAGAGACAAGGGATGATCAAATGCCAAGAGCAATTTTGCTTCTTTAAATCATGTAATTAAAGTCAACAGCAAGAGGAAAGCAAACTGAGTGAGAATACAGTATTTTCTTTTCACAATTTTGTTGGAATAAAAAAAAAAATCAAGTAATTTTTTTCTAATTTTTAGAATTTATTTTCTCCATCATGACTCATGCCCCACTGGTCATGAGCTGAATCTACCCTTGACAAAACTACTCATTAGTTAAGCCACTTTACATTATCAAAGTCAATGGTTTAAATTTTGCTGTGTCAATTGTGAAGTTAGTTTGATATATTTAAATTCTTAATAGATGCTTGATTGTATATAGACGTAGATTGTAACTTAAAAAAAAAAAAAAAAACAGTTAATTACAAAAGGGATGGGAAGGTCTCCTTAAACAAGTTAGCCCCGTGCTTTAAACAAGTGACTTTTACCTGCCAACAAGGACTAGATAGGATAGATCATAAAGGACCCCTTTGTCATTTTGCTAACAACCAGTAGTGCATATCTATGATAATCAATATATAAGTTAACATATAAGAGCCCTTTAATCATAAAAAAAAAATATATATATAAGTTAACATATGTATTGTATGTATTATTATTATTATTATAATTTTTTATTACGCACAATATTATATTGGAATCTGCGTGCGTGCTCATTGGCTCTCTTGAGTTTTCATGATATATCATCACTAGTTCTCAATTAAGAAACAAAAACAAATAAAAAGACTTGGCCTAATCAAAATAAATTTAAGTGAGTTGATTGTCGAAGTTGAAGCTGGACGCTGGGCCTGGGTGACGCATGAAACAAAGGCTGGCGTGTCCGACGCTTCAGGCTTTAGCGAGACGCAGGTTCTGGAAGAGCACATGTACACTATTACACACACTAATGCAATTTGGATTCACAGAGCAGAACCAATGATTAACTTTTTGATGCAGACAGCTGGGGTCGCTTGGGAGGCTCTGACATGGAAAGGAATCCCCTCCACGCGTCGATGAACAAGTGGTGCCAAATTGGAAAGGGCGGCGCACCAAACAGACAACGGATGCTGGATTGTGGGAATAGGGAATGTCTGTGGATTGTGATGTGATGTCGCTTTGGTTGGGAGATTATCTTGTACGAATGTCACTTGTTGTAATATATTTGAATCCAGTGAGTGGCTGTTGTTGGACTTCATTTCTATCTTTAACAATAATTTTGAAAAATAAATATTTATTTATATATATTATACCTGAAGTTAATCGCTAGCTTTATGACTTAAAAACACTTGAAACATTAGACTTGAAGCCATTTGAGTTAAAAGTTAAATTTGAATAGTTCCTTAGTTTCGATTTCGAAGTCGAAAATATATATACATTAGGAGGTAATAGGAAAGTAATAAAGTTTTTTCATACATATGTAGTTTAATCGAAAAATTTCGGGACAAACTGAAGATAGTTCTTGTATTCTCTCATCGATCAGTCTCACGACGCAATGTAACAAAATAAAAATACCATCTTTAATTTAACACTTCTAATTATTAGACCTTAAAATCTTTATTCAATTTACATTGAATCCAATTTCTAAATTAATTGAGTTTAGCTATAGTTAGTGCGACTTGAATTTCTTTGAATCCTTACTAAACTTAACTAAGTTGTATATTGTTCACTATGAGTATTATTTAGAGAAATTTTATGTGTAACATGCATCAAATTTGAAACCCCCTATAATATGAACCATTACATATTCAATCTAAAACACTAATTTTATATTTTCTTACCCTAGTCATGTAATCTAGAACAATTAGACATAAAATCCATATCAATACTTCCATGAATAGTAGCCAAATATTTGGCTTAATTTTATTTTCATTTATTATTATTATTATTATTTAAAGAGTGAACAAAATCTTAGGACACAAAATAGCGGTGGGGGGAGGGTGGTGGCGTGAAAAATTGTTGTCACGCCGTCCAAACAAACAAACCTTTCAATTCCCTCTGCCACCCCACGCGCAATCAATAACCCTATGTATAACATTTTACTAGTACTACTATATATATATATATATATATATATATATATATATATATAGATTATACCCCTTCTTTCTATTCATCCCAACACAAACATTATTCACCAGCCTGCCTTCGGTTATAATATAAGCTAAAGTGGCAGCCTTCTTTCTCCTCATCAGCAATCAAAACAACAAAAAATCTTCTCTCATTCTTTTTTCCTCCTCCATTTCTTTCTTTTCTTCTCCGATCTTGTCTAGGGCAATTTGAAGAACACGAATCAGTCGCCGATTTTCTGTGAGTATCAAGCACATGCATTTTCTGGCACAAACTTTATTAGCAGGAGCATGCGCATGGAATTTTTCCTTGTTTTAAATTAGACTTTCTTAGATGAAACTCGAAAATCTGAGTACAACTCATTCATATTTTTGCAGTATCCATTTGGTCATAATCCGAGATAACCAATGTGGGAAAAAAAAATTGAAATCAAAGTCCATGCCATACGCATATAGAATCTTTATATAAAATGTAATCAAGTTTAGAACAATCAATATTTCTCTCTGTGTGTTACTTAGCTAGAGAAAGAGAGTGCAAGATTTAAAGACCTATCTGGCATTGACAATTTAACATTGGATAGGTTTGCAGATAAATTGAGTCGTTTTCATTGAATGTATATTATGTCCTTTTTAATGGGTGACATAGATTGAGGATAAATAAGTTCAATTAGCATGGGCTGGTGGGTGTGCTTTTTGTCACCACCACGAGAGCTAGCAAGCACGGAGTGAACTGCACTCAAAGAAAACATGTAACATGCTTGTGCCAGCAAAGTCAAGCTTTTCGGCCAACTTTTGTGCTCTGTAACTTTACCTAATTTCATGCAACTAAGAGCCTACAGTGCTTCTTAGGGTTAACTTCTGTTCTTAGTTTGGTGGGGTTCCACAAATATTGGTCTGCCATTTCTTTTTCATTAAAATTTATGTAGCTGAAACACATGGACCGCTGCTTTGGCCCCATCATAACCATGTTAGATACTTAGATCTATAAATTTTAATATTTTAGTTTTGTCTGAAATATATATACGTATTTTATTTACTTGACTCTCTCCTTAAAGAGTAATGTATATTGTCTTAAATTTTAGGTTAACCCGAAAAAGATTAAACTTTAAGGCTATGTTTGCATGATATAAATATATAGATCATTTATATTATCCTTGTATATTTTAAGATATGAGATATAACCCCCAATAGAAGCAAGCAACATATGTATTCATGCATGGAGAGAACCTTACAAATTCTCTTCAGCGTTCATCCTCTCACTGTGTCTCATAGTGTTTGCTTGCTTGATTTGTCTCTCAGGATCAGAAGAGATCATCGATGGATCAATTGGAATCGTCCGTCCCGCCAGGCTTTAGATTTCATCCCACGGAAGAAGAACTTGTGGGTTACTACCTCAAGAGAAAGATTAACTCACTCAAAATTGATCTAGATGTTATTATTGACATTGATCTCTACAAAATCGAGCCCTGGGATATACAAGGTATGTAACAGCCTTAATTAAGTTGATCATCACGGAATATAATTAATATTGCATGTAAATGCATCTCTCTTTTTTGTTAAAAAAAAAAAAAAAGGAAAAACATGACAATTGAACATGGCAGACACCTTTTTGGTCTTGGGATTAGATCGAAGAGCACTTATTTATTGTTCTCTTAATAGTCAATGTTTCTCTTCACCGTGGAGAAACTTGTCTCACGCAGCCGCCATGTAAATGTCATGATATCATGTACCCACTTGAAACAGAGACCATACGCGCTATTACATTCAAAGTCTCTTGTTCGAACAGTCATGTGTGTATAATTTGTCTTCCTGTCCGTTTTTTATCAAAATCCACTGACATCGATCGTAAACATTTTTGCTTGGTTAATATTAATCGCAGCAAGATGCAACTTAGGTTATGATGAACAGAACGAGTGGTACTTTTTCAGTCACAAAGACAGGAAGTACCCGACCGGAACACGGACAAACAGAGCCACTGCTGCCGGATTTTGGAAGGCGACGGGTCGGGACAAGGCAGTGCTTTCGAAGAACAAACTTATAGGGATGAGAAAAACCCTAGTTTTTTACAAGGGAAGAGCACCAAACGGAAGCAAAACGGATTGGATTATGCACGAATATCGGCTTCAAACATCTGAAAATGGGCCCATTCAGGCAAGTTATTCAGTATTTATTTTCTTTTAGAAAATAAAAATAACGACAAAAGGGCTACGCCTAGCTACAACATTCTTGAAAGTTCTTTTTAATTTGAAAGATGCGCATGCTCAGCTTGACTGACTTTTGTCCTCTGGAAGGACACATTAAAGCCATTGAAAATTTACTTATTAACTGTGTATGCTAATACAAGCGGGCCTTATATTTCTTCCTAGACTTTCTTTATTGATAGATCATGAAAAGGCATTTTAATGTCCATACTTGGACTAAGAGAGACTATTAATCTATTATGTTTCTGCTTAATTTTGAAATCTAAGAGTTCAGTAAACATCTATTATAAAATAAAAAGGCTTTTATTAGGTGCCGTTCATCTACGAACCGTGAAAATTTACTTTTGACAAAATTAATAAATTTTGGTGTTTGAACGGATTGAATGCAGGAAGAAGGATGGGTTGTTTGCCGGGCATTCAGGAAGCCAACGCCTAATCACAGGCAAGGGTTTGAACCTTGGAATCATTCTTGCTATATCAGAGATTGCAGCCATGTTAGATCAATATCTGATCAATCACATTCTGATATCGTCGCGGCAACTCATTTGGTTCATCCAAATCATCAGGGCACAAATTTTCAGCAGCCCTTTGGTTCAGATAATCAGCAGCTAGATTATATTCCTGCTGGCAACAACAGCTTTTTTGATAATAACCAACTCATTGAACTTCCACAGCTAGATAGCCCCACCATTTCAACAAGTTTGGCAGCAAAAGATCAAGGCCTGCACCGCAATAATAATAATATTATCAGCATTAATGAAGATTGTGAAGAAGAAAGAAGCAATAACAATGGAGCTGGTCAATGCAATAATGTTACTGATTGGAAAAATTTGGATAACTTACTTGAATCACAAGTTCTTATGCCATTTCAGAACACCATGCCATTGACGCCCCAGAATTTTGAGCTTGAAGCGCAAGGCCATGTTGGCCATATCCTTGGATTCTTGCATGGTGACTCATAGCAGTGAAAGATCCCAGTTGAGGATGAAGTTGTATAAGATGATAAATTAAATCATCTTAATGATGAATAATGCTAAGTGCTTAGAACGAAGATTGAATTGTTTTATTTTAGAAGTTGATAAACTTCATGAGGATATATATTGACTATTTTATATATGCGCTCCAAATACTGTAACGAAAAGGAGACTACGTAAACCTCCTATAAGTTTAGGGCCGTAGGTGAAAGTTTTTATTCACCTCTCTTAATTACTTTTGTATGTAATTGCATAATTGTAAATTAGTGTACTAGTTGCATGCATAATTACTTGATCGTGGCTTTTTTTTTTTTTTTCAATATTGAATTTGGTATCAAGATTTTTTTTTTCTTTTTATGTATCAAAGATGCATCTTATGGATTCATTTTTTTATCAATAATATCAATAGAATGTAATATAGAGAAAAACTTATATGAGTCGGATGTATAACCTTTGCATGCCGAAGTGGTACTTTGACAAATAAGAACATATAATTTTACTTGGTTCGTAGAGTCCTAAAGTAAAACTCACTTTAATGCTATAAATTTTTTTTTTTTTAATTAGTTGATCCTATTTGTAAAACCCACCAGACCTATCAAAATAATAGATTCTACTTACTCAAGCATAAGTATACTCATCTTATGTAATGTAGGTACACTATTTCAATATACTGAGATGATGCGTCTAACCATTTAGAACCTGCCATTTGATAGATTTGATAATAGGATCTATTAATTTTATTATAATAAAAAAATTATATGTCCCACCAACAGACCCATTAAACATGTCAAATAATATGATCGGATACACTACCTCAATATACGAGGTGGTGCCGCCCATCCCACGAGCATTTTTCTTTTCTGAGCAGTGAGTAGTATGATTGCTCTTTTTTATGAAAAAAAAGAAAAATGTTTGACTTGAAAATATTTTAATAAGGGGGAAAATAAGTAAACCATCGGAGTTTCAGTTGCGGGCCATAGGACATTAGCCAAGACCAACCCATTTACTAGATAGGCCGGGCTTGCGAGTCAAGTAGTCAAGAGCGTCACCAGCTAATAGTGATACAAACCAGAAAGCCAAGCCCACTTGTCTTGTCTAATCGAGCAAATTTGGAATACTTTCACAAATCCCATCTCATGCGAAGGATATTCCTCCAGTTTTCAAATAATAATTGTATTTTTATTTACCTGAAATAATTAAGGGGAGAGGAGGGGCGTTCGTTTTAGTTTTATCAACAAACAAACACATTTGATACGAATCTCCGTTGCCTCCTTTCTCGTCTTCGAACACAAAGTCATTTTGTCAAAACCAAAACCAAAACCAAGAACCAACCCACACGAAAACAAATAAAAATAAAAATCAACAAATAAATAAACCCACTGTAATAAAATTTAAAATCCTCACTCTAAATTCACACAAATCTCCGAAATATCTAGGGTTTTTCAAAATGGAAATCACTGTCATGTCGATTTATTAGTATGAATCTGAACCGTTGATCAAAGCAAGGTTGTTTTTTTTTTCCTTTAAAAACAAAAATGGCAGCGGCGAGGAATGTGGCGGCTGGCGATGGATCGAGAGTGTTCAGAGACGAAGAAGAGAGCGTAAACGGCAAAGTCAAAGAAGGCGATGAATCGCCGACGGCTAAGAGATTCAAATCGGAACGATTTCCGCTTACTCATTGGGAATTCGCCGCGTTTGTCGGCGTATTCTTGCTGTTTGTTACCGGTCTCTTCTGTATTTACCTCACCATGCCCGCCGCTGACTACGGCAAGCTCAAGCTGCCCCGCACCATCGCCGATCTCCGCCTGCTCAAGTACGTTTCTCAAAGTTAACTGTTAAAAAAAATGCTTTTAAGTGAAAAAAGATCTAATCTAGTTGGCCACTTACTTTGTTTACATTACGGGGGTGCGACACTGCCCCATTGATTTTATTTACAGCTTTGACTGCATTCTCAATGAGCTCCAGATTATTTTGAGCAACATTGTCACAATGTGCTGTCTCGTTAATATATAACTTCAATCTCACTTACGGAGATGTGTGCATAGTTGTGTGGGTGAAATAGATAAAAGCAATGTCTGTGTTATTATGTAGGCTAAAAGGTTGTTGTGTTTTGGTTTCAGAGATAATCTTGCAACGTATGCTCAGGATTACCCAGTGCCATTCATTATTGGATACTGCTCAACATACATTTTCATGCAGACATTTATGATTCCAGGAACAATTTTCATGTCATTGCTAGCTGGAGCTCTTTTTGGAGTTATTAGAGGCCTTATCTTAGTTGTCTTTAATGCCACCGCTGGAGCTTCCTCTTGTTTTTTCCTATCTAAGTTGATTGGCAGGCCTTTAGTTAGTTGGTTTTGGCCTGAAAAGTTAAGATTTTTCCAGGCAGAGGTACTTCTTATTTCCTTGTGGTTATATTTTCAGATTTGAGTTTGCTTCTTTTTGTTAAAATGAATTGGTTGCGTGCATTCAGATAGCAAAGCGCAGGGAAAAGTTGCTGAATTACATGCTCTTTTTGAGAATAACTCCTTCGTTGCCCAACCTTTTTATCAATTTGGCATCTCCAATTGTCGACATACCATTTCATATTTTCTTTTTGGCAACTTTGATTGGTCTTATTCCAGCTTCCTACATTACTGTCAGAGTAAGTTTTTCTATACTGTTTCATGGTTATCATACAGATGTTGCTGTTCTGTCTTATTCTTTTTTATGATTCTCTTGCAACTTCTAGTTTTAAATGTTACGTGAACACGATCATATTAGTAGCTTGACAGATAGTAGAGCAATTGATGTGAGAACCGAAAGATGCTATTCTTTCTGATGATAACTTTTCGAACATTGCATAGTTTGGATGTTTCTACGATAGTTAAGATGCATTCTGGATTGTGATTTGGAAACAATTTTAAAGGGAAAGTCCAAACTGAATTCCATTCATAATTTGTTTGTTTACATTATATTTTTGAAATACAATTTTCGAATATTATATCAAACATGTTTGCAGATTGTAAAATTATTGAGAATATGATTCAGATTCTTAGTGTGTATCCTTATTGTTGAAGAATATATTTTGTATCATGAAGCTACTGTCTCCTCAACATTTGAGTCATGACTTAAATGAGAGACTCTGTGCTTTTAACTCATAGAGGTCTAGTTTCTCGTAAGAGGAGTGGGTTGATGGACAGAACTGGGAATTACCTTTTAAAAGTTCTCGAAAGTTGTGGATGAACAGACTCTGACAAGTGACCCCCTAACTTCGATTTGGCATATTTTCAATGATGTTGCTCCTACTTGGTATCTTATGGTCTATATTTCTTGCACAACAGCCCCGCAGGTGTGTAATACTTGTAGTGAAAAGATGATTTGAAAAAAAAAGGAGGGCAATCAAGGAGTCTGTTACTCTAGGATTCATTTTCCGAGAGCCTCCAAGCTGTATCAGTAGCTACAACTGGCTCAAGGTATGTTAAGAATTCCCAGAGGTCTACTCTTGTGGTGCCAGTAATAGATTCCCCTTTTAAGTGATATTCTTTCCGTCCTACATCATGCCACTCAACAGAGGGTCTTTTATCTCACTGGAGTTGAATTAGACCATTTGGTTATCGCCATTTTGATAACTTAAATTGATGGCAACAGTTGGCAAGGCTATCTATTATACCAAGGTTCTCACTTATTGTTGATGGCAACAGTTGGTAAGGTTATCTATTATACCAAGGTTCTCACTTATTGTTGATGGCAACAGTTGGATTTATACATGGAATTTAAATCTGCTAACTCTGTTACTCTAGGATTCATTTTCTGAGAGCCTCCAAGCTGTATCAGTCGCTACAACTGTCCCAGGGTACGTCAAGGATTCCCAGAGGTCTACTCTTGTGGTGCTAGTAATGATTTCCCATTTTTAGTGGTATTCTTTCCATCCTACATCATGCCACTCAATAGAGGGTCTTTTATCTCACTGAAGTTGAATTGGACCTTTTGGTTATCGCCATTTTGAAAACTAAAATGGAAGGCAACAGTTGGCAAGGCTATCTATTATACCAGGGTTCTCACTTATAGAAGTTAGCAGATTTAAATTCTGTGTATAAATCCAACCATATTCTTTTAGCCTCTACAAGTTAGAAATCAAAGTTTCTGTTCAGGGAAAAGACTACTACTTAATATGCTAGTCTTTTTGTCTGATGATACAATCTTGTTGAGGCAAAAGAAAATGAAGGAGGAGGAGAAGGAGAAGGCTATAGTATTGCATGGGTCTAACTGTAATAGTGATCTCTAGGAGCGTGAACAATATGAGTACGTGGATCCCAACTAGCAAGTTGTTGTGACTAGGGTCACTTACCTTCAATTTCAATCCATTTTTGTTCAGCCAGCTCATAACAAAATGTTAGACCAATCTCAGGGCAGTTTGAGCTTAAAAGTGGTGCAGAGCTAGTTAGTGGATTCCATTATCTATTTCAGTTTCGGCTAGGAATGAACTTGACATAATTGCATTATTTAGGGTTTTTCTTCTGCTGGTCTTCTCTTTTATTTTATTTTTCCTTTTCTTTGATCTGTTGATTTTTAGGCTTGCTTCATGATATCTCTTTTCTTTTTCCTCGTTTTACTAATTACTCCACTGTCACTGCTGCTGCTGTTATTTTCAGGCTGGCCTCGCACTTGGAGATCTCCAGTCAGTCAAGGATCTATATGATTTTAAAACATTGCTTGTGCTTTTTCTCATCGGGTCTGTCATCATCTTACCCACTCTCTTGAAGAGGAAGCGAATCTATGAATGAAAGTTGGTAAGGTCCCTACCACCCTGCTATTGAAAGCACAGCTTATGATAGCAGCGGATGTTTTGAACATTGAAAATTACAGGATCTGAACGAGGGATACAGCTGCAGGGCCTCAAGTGGCTGTTTCAAAGAATTGGACGTAATTGTTTACCGTCCATTATGATACACACTTCATAACAATGCCCCCTGACAGCACAAATGATGATAGATACAAAGTTCTTTCTACCTATACTGAATTCTTCACCTCCCTAATGGATTATATGACAATTTAGGGGCTAGAAATTTTATAGAACAATGTCATTATACTCCCTTTTTGTGATCTTGGCCATCAATTAGTAACAATGGTAGCTTTGCAGCTGTATCTTTTAGTCTTATTCTGTTGTAACTGATGTATGAATTCATTTATAATCTGAATAGCAAGCAAATTATGTGTTGAAGCATTTAATTTGGAGTTTTAAGCAGTTATTGTGTCTTGTTATTTTATTGCATTGTTTTTCTTTGGTTATTTTTGTGTGCATCCTGCATCACATGAAATTATCAAAGCAAACTTTCCGTAGGGGAGAATTGCTAAATTAATACTCAGATTTATGTAAACACTGGCTTACTGGCCTCCTTCAAGGTAAAGAAAGAAATTTTATATTTGAATAGGAAGAAGGAAAGAGGAAATTCCTTTACAATGGAAGTTTCAGCAAACACAGGAAAGGAATAACGTTGAAGGGGTGGAATTCACAAGTCAATGTGACAAAAATTGATTCCCATAAGTGCATAACTCAATCCGAACATGTAACTAGGGAAGGTAAATCACATACATGAAAAGCAGAAAAAGACTTCAGTGCTAGAACCTATTGAACAGATTTTAGTGAATCAAGTGTGACTGCCGGATAGTCTTGATAGCCAGTGATGCCAGTTATCCTTATCCGCGTATTTGGCTGCATAGTAATCAAAACAATATCAAGGTATTTTACAACAGGACAAAGCAATTGAAAGGCAGATATAAAATTAATTTCCTTGAGTACTGTATTTCACAAATTTCATATATGACTTGACATTTTTCTGTTTGAGCATGAGGTGGTGTCGCTAACATCGTAGCTTTATGTGGTACCTAGCAATGACTCTTGAACTATTCATATGCTTCAATCCTTTACATGGGAAAGAATATAGGGTACCCAGCAATGACTCTTGAACTATTCACATATGCTTCAATCCTTTAAATGGGAAGGAATATGTGCTCAGTGAAGCACCATTGCAAATGCAATAGTTCTTGTTACCTAATGATGGGTTTTGAAAGCGACCCTAATGCCTCTGAGATGAGGCAGACACGTGTGTGCAGGGTATAAATCAATCTAAAGTTGTTGAATGATAATAAGTTCCATATAAATTGTTATTGGTTCAAAATGAGAGAGAAGGGAAAACTTGGGTGAAAAACAAAGCCTCTGTGCAAGCAAAATGTTTCTAAGGCTGCATCTGAAGCCAGATTCATTCGCTTAGATCCTTTACCTGTCGGTGGCCGATATTCCTCCGATAGTTCTTTTTCTTCTTATACTTGAAGACAATTACTTTGGGGTTTAAACCCTGCTTATAGAAAAGTATATCATAAAATGAGACACGAGTAGAGGGGTTAGAGATATAAGATGACATATATCACAACTGCAGCAGAAAGAGAATTACTTGCTCCTCGACAACTGCATGTACAGCAGCATTAGTGACCACAGGTTTTCCGATATAGGTAGTTGTTTTTGTGCCTACAAGCAACACCTTGTTCAAAATAATCTGCATAAGAATAAAAGCATATAAGTTAAGGGAGAAATCAACAACCAATGAGAGTGTTGAAGTCAATGCTGAAGCAGTGGCAGAAAAGAACATGCAACTGATTGTTCAGCTTTGTGACGAGGCACTGAAGGAGCTGGATGGCCAACTATCTTTGGCCATTGATAAAATTAAATAAATTCAAATATCCTTCAGCATGTTTTTGAACCACGATAGACAACAACATTATGGGGGTAAAAAAATAAAAATCAATCAAACATTCTCATTCATACTCTCAGCAAAAGCCAAGCCGAACTATGAAACCTCATAACCAAACTGGTGTGACTGCAAACTGAAATTTGCTTGCCATTTCTCATTACTTTACTCCTCTTAACGAACTTTTTTAGTAACTCACGCAGAGTGAATTTAAATGATCAGGAACTGTAGAGGAGAAAAAGCACAGAAATTGCATACCTTATCATTGACATTAGCACCTTTAAGCCTCTGAGTGTAGATAAATCGCCCAGGAAAGACAATATATTGGCGTGACCCAATCTAATAAAAACCGAATCACAACCAGCCAATGCATAAACATGCTCAGTCCCAAATAACAAATGCAAAAACAAATGTACATAACAATTAAAAGATTGTATCAGGAAGCACCACAAAGGCAAAATGTATATCATTCTAGAAAGCCAGTTATTTTACCCAATTTGATGCTAAAGACATTCCGAAAATTAAAGATATACACAAAAAAACAACAATAAAAATATCGGCCGAATAGCTACTACATTTCTCCCAAATTACTAGAAACCAACCAAAATGTACACAGTGAAACCAAAATTTACTGAAAAAAAGAAAAGACACCTAAAAGAACCTTAGTATCCATGCATCTAACTAGTAAATTGCTTCCGCGAGTACTAGAAATTGCTATCATTTGATCTTGAAAATGGTAAGCAAAAATGCAGGTACATTTCTATTTCAACGAGAGCAATGACTGACATCTATTGTTACTTATACAACAGAAATTACGATTCAAAACGAAAATTCCATCTTTATAATCAAACAATTACCACCAAACAACAGAAAATGAAACCCACCTGGCTAAATACACAACGATTAAAAAACATGAAAAACAATCAAAACAGGCATCTGGGGAATTCAAAAAATTAATCAATGAATGCACAAAACACAAAAATTAATCATTTTTTATTTTAATCACTGACCATAACGACAGCAAAAATCTCCTCGCGCTTGGGCTCTTCTTTGGCAGCGGACTCAACAACCTCGGTAGTGGGTTCGGCTTCGGCTTCGAGAGCAGCTTCGGGTTCTACTTCCGGTTCTGAAACGGGCGGCGGTTCCGTTTGGGAGAATTTGTGTGTGAACGAAAATGTGGGTCTTGTATAGAGTTTTGGTGAAGGAAAAGAGCAGAGTTTCGATTTCGAAAGAGAAAGCTGAGGATGGGGATTAGGGTTTTGGCATGAGATTTTGCAGTGACTGGTAAGAGATGAACAAAGCGCAAGCGTTGCACAAGATGATGCCGCTGCCATGGCGCCTTTGCGTTTGCTTGCCACTCGCTAGTTAAGTGAGCTTTGGTTCTCTTCTCTCGTATTGTCCGTGAAATTTGTAACCCAGACTTATCCTATCTGTTTATTCCAATTACCAGTTTGCCCTTCTATTTTTAATATTTCTCGTTTTCTCTCCCATTTCATTATTTTCATTTTCTGTAAATATAAAAAGTTTTAATTAAATATCTCATGATTTCAAATAATAATAATAATAATAATTATTATTATTATTATAATTATTATTATTATTATTATTATTATTATTATAACAATTCACCCCGCATCTTGGATTTTATTTTAAATTCCACTTGTATTAAATAGAATATAGGAAAAAGGACATTCAACCTCTCAACATTCAGAAAAATAGACAAAAAATCCCTTAACTTTTTAAAAATGACTTATAACTCCCTTTCCGTTAACAAACACCGTTTGTTTTAACAGTAAATTTATTTTTTATTTTTAATTACTAGTATATCCTTATAATAAAAAAATAATATATTAATTTGAGATATATCACAATTAATAATTTTTTAAAAGCTTAAAATTGAGATACAATTATTTTTTTGCCTAAATTATTTACTATAAATTATACCTTTCTAACAATAATAATATGGTTTTGATTCCTCAAAGAAAAAGGGTTTAATCAAATTTCGTTTTATTAGTAATAATCACATATGAAAGGTTTGATCATTAGAAAGGTATAATTTATAGTAAATAATTTGGGCAAAAATGTAATTATATCTCAATTTTTAGTTTAAAAAAAATATTAATTGTGACACATCTCAAATCAATATATTAATTTATATTTATTATAAGGGTATAATAGTAATTAAAAATTAAAAATAAATTTACTATTAAAACAAACAGCGTTTATTAACAGAAAGTGGATTATAAGTCATTTTTGAAACGTTGAGGGATTTTTTATCCCTTTTCCTAAACGTTGGGGGGTTGAATGTCCTTTTCCCTAGAATATATTACTGGGGTACTATTACGCCAATTTTTTCAAATAGGCAAATGCTAAGTTACAATAATTGTAACATACATCTCTCATGTGAACCACACAAATTGTGGATCCTACAATTTTGTGTGGTTCACATGAGAAATGTATGGTACAATTATTGTAACTTAGAGACTCATTTTCAAATATATATTCACGTGGTTGAATTAAAGTTGCTTATTATATCATTTTTTTTGGCATATATGTGTTTCGATATTCGTATAAAAGAAGAGAAATGCGGTCGAGCGAATGGGAGAACCAAATAAATAAATAAAAAGTGTGTGCATTTAGGAAACAAGAAACAAGAAATAAAAAAACAAAAAAAAAAATCTCAATCTCAATTGAATGGCCTCGTGACTAAAATCTCAATCCTTGAAGTTGATATCTACATTGGAGACTATAACATTAGATACAACTCCTGCTTTTGTTTCGAGTAACATTGATCTTCCAGTGTAAGGAAATGGAACAGATCAAAGATGAGATGTTAATAAACAACATTATGAAAATGAAATTAGTTTCAATGAAACCTCGTCACCAAACCTAAAAAGAACATTAGAGGAGTTCATTCAACCAAAACATTAGAAAGGAAGGAGCCCCAAAAAAAAAAAATCAATGTCAGGAAGCTTCTATCTAGACTTTGCACTTGATAGTGTCGGCGTGATAGCATGCATGTTTGTTCCCTGACCATACAGAAGATTGGTTTCAGTCATCAGCTGTGCTTGGATCTTTTACGCCAAAAGCATCTGCGATATTAAAGTTCAAACTGTTTCTCATAGTTCTGCTTTTTCCAACTCCTCCCTCACTCTGTCTCATCATTGTGGCAAACTCCCCATAATCTATTCTCCCATCCTGCAAAATATCAGTCAGAAATACAATCAGGAATCACATCCAAAAAAATATATATATTATCATGGCGTCTTTTAATAGAACGGATGCCATTTCAATAGATGTTTAAGAGACAGCAGGTAAGTCCTAGGAAGAGAGAAACAAACTAAACATGTATGGACGAAAATCAGCACAAACATAGAATTACTGAACTCCAGTGTACCTAAAGAGACTTACATTGTCTTGATCAATTTCTTTGACAATCTCATCCAGAGGAACTTCGCCTAGACCAAACTCTTTGCAGGCCTGTTGTAGCTCATCGATGGTGATGTAACCACTACCATCTCTGTCAAAAAAGGAGAAGGCTGCAATTAAGTTCTCCTCTCTTTCCATCTTATTTAAGTGCAAGGTAGCTGCAATGAATTCACCATATTCTATTGTTCCGTTGTTGTCGATATCGGCCTGTCAAAGTACCACACAGAGTCAATGTAATCGTTATATAACTAATACAAGAGAAACACAAGTTCGATTGATGTTTAAACATTACCGCGTCCATAAGAGCCTTAATTTCAGATTCCATCAATTGAGATCCTACTCTTTTCAGACCCACTTTAAGTTCCTCAAATGTTATGGTCCCACTCTCATCCGTGTCAATCATTTTGAACAGTTCTTTCAAACCCCCAATTTCTTCCTCTGAAAGCCTTTCTGCTATGACCTGTAAAGATATTTTTCCAGTGCTAAAAATGAATAAATAATTCCTATAAGCACAAATATACATATGATTGGCTGCATAAAGACATTGTGAAAACCTGGGATGATCAAGCAAGTTCATAAGCAAGAGGGAAAAAATATAAAAAAGTTGATAAAACATACACGCAGAGCCATCTTCTTGAGTTTATTCATTGCACAAAAGTGCTTTAAGCGTGACAACACTGCAGAATCCAGTGGCTTATCTGGAGCAACTGTGTCATCCACAATCCATGGGTGACCTGATACATATTTCAAAGACATTGTCTGAGTCCTCATATAGATGAGAGTGCTTTCCAACACTAGGACATGGGTCATGATCACCCATCTACAGCAACAATATAATAGCTTTCTTGGTATTATAAGAATGAAATGACTCACATAGCACTTCATGGGCAGAAATTCTTCTCCTTGGATCCCTCTCAAGCATCTTTCTTATCAAATCTTTAGCACTGTCTGATATGCTAGGCCATGGATCAGATTCAAAATCTAATTTGCCTTGTAAAATCTGTTTGAAGATTCCTGATTCAGTTTCTGCAAATATTGGATAAACAACATACACTAATTGTTAATTGAACTGAAGACTAAACTAAAACATAGATGATACACCTGCAACTCTAGAAATGCAAAGAAGACGGATATGCTCATCATGATGGATACCTGCCCAAAAAGGAGGAACTCCACTTAATAAGATGTATAGAATGACACCAGCACTCCATACGTCAATTTCAGGTCCATAATGCTTCAGCAAAACCTCAGGTGCAACATAATAGGGACTTCCAACTACATCGGACAGATATTGTCCTGGATGGAAAAAGGGAAAAAAAAAAAAACCAATCATTCAGATTTATCGAAATATCACCCAGAAACCAAAAACACCAGCTTGTTGGCCTGTGAATGAACTCAAAAGTAGACGCCCAAGGCAGGTGCTTTCCTCCCCTGAGACGTGATCAGTCTATAGGCCTGAAGGCAAAAGCCTGAACCAGCAACCTGACGACCGGATCTTAGCTTCAGTTTTGGGAGTAAAGATGTGCTTTCTTCAGTCAAAGAATCCAAAATACACCTAAATTTAATTTTTTTCCCAGCTCACGAGTATGAGTCAGAAAGCATTATCTTTTCAACAAACATGAAGAAAGCTCCTATTTTTGGAATGATGTAAAATTTTTAAACAAGCCAAAAACAGAAATTGAGCCTAAAAGGGAAAAGATCAATGACATCTTTAATTCATGACTTAAGCTTTCTATTCATCCCTACCAATGGTTAAGCAAACTATGTATAATAAGATTTTTTTTTAAAATAGTATAACAAAATTAGCACTCAAGAAATGTGGATAATTTTGATTTCGAAAAGATTGTGCAAGAATCTAGGTTATCATCATCAAATTTCAATTATATCTAATTGGTTCACAACACAACACCTGCAAATGGATTCTCAAATTCAACAACTGACAGAAATTTCAGTGCAAACAATTATGTCAATCTAATCACAAGAAACCGGAAAACTTTGACAATTAACAAGAAATATTCTCTCCTTCAAAACGATCAGAAGGGTAATCAATTTACAAATACCTCCAAATTAAACAAAAAGGCTAAAAGATTCCCTCCAAAAACAACCAAATATAACAAATGCATTTCATGAAGATAAAATCAGTAAAAAAATCATGCTTATAGAACATAAAAGAACAAACGAACAATCAATTTTGAAACAAAAGACTACACATCTGCTATCAAGGCCAAAAAGAAACAAAACTTCAAAATTTGAATCAAGGGATCAACCAAAAAACCTAACCTGGCTTGCAAACCACAGACAACACAATATCAACCCAAAATTACACTTCTGCTATTAAGAACACAAATCAACAAAGATATCCAAACTTTCAATCAAGGATCAACCAGAAAAGATAATTAAATTATTAAAAAGAAAGAAAGTTGAAAAAAAAAAAAAAAAAGGCAACCTGGCTTGTAGAAGACAGACAAGCCAAAATCAGTGGCCATAAGCTTGGCATCATCACCATCGGTATCAAACAAGAAATTCTCAGGCTTAAGATCTCTATGCATAACCCCAAGAGAATGGCACCCCTCAACAACGCTCACAATTGTCTTTATCAACTTTGCAGCCTCTCTCTCACTATAATGACCCTTTGCCACAATCCTGTCAAACAGCTCACCACCAGCACACAATTCCATCACCAAATGCACAAACACAGAATCCTCATACGTCCCTTTGATTTGCACCACGTTTGGATGCTCAGACAAATGATGCATGATCTGAATCTCCCTCCACACATCATCGTAATCCTCACGGCACAAAAGCTTCCTCTTTGGTATTGATTTGCATGCAAAATGAGCGTTTGTTGTCTTATGTATGCACAAATAAGTGGTTCCGAATTGCCCTTGTCCTAGTTTCTTCCCAAGCAAATAATGGTCCCTTAGTCTTGGCGTTTGATAAGGCAAAACTGTGTTTGCTGGCTTTGTTGAGCCTGATCCTGAACTCTGCTTCTTCATTTTTTTTTTTTTCTTTCAAAATTGTAAATATCCCAGATGGGATTTGTTTGTTTGTTTGTTTTTTGTGAATCCAAGAGTTGAAAAACACAAAAGGTGTTGATTCGGTGAAAAGAAAAATAGTAAGAGAGAAATTTGGGAAGATCACAGTGGGGGCTCAGAGAAGAATGTCATTTGGATTTTCTGTTCATAATAAATATAATAAAAATCATCTATTTTTCACTTACAACAACATCGTCATTGCATCGACTTATTTTTAGTCAATTGTAGGATAGCGTAGGCTCCACCTCACGTTGCTAACTGTCTTTTTCTTATTTTCTTTCCCCTATTTTATGCAAATAATTTCACATATTTAGTATTTGTTTTTTAAATACACCAAGTGCATCAGTGCATGTGTCAGTACAGCCAACCAATAAAATCAGGCCTTTTAATTAAGGATGTATTAATTATCGTCTTCTTTATTAGCAAGTCGTGCATATATATACATGCATGAGATATATTTGGATGAGCACACTGAACGCTGAAAATATGAAAATGATAACTGATACATAAAATGAGATTCGTTAATCGTAACATGTGAATCATTAAATTAATAATCCATCTTTATGTGGCATAAAGAGAGAAAAGAAGTTTGAAGTCTTTAAGATAGATTAAGGGTAGAACGTAGGTGTCCACTTGCACATTAATAAAAGGAAAAAAAAATTCGAAAAGAGAGATTTGCTATAACATTAACCAAGTAATGAAGATTCAATAGTCAATAAGCCAAGCCATGAAATGGAATAAACATTGTTATTGTGTTGTACTTGGGAATTGTATTTTGACTCTGTGTAAAGAATGACAGAGGAAAAATTTTATTTCCCAAGAAAGACTGCGCATTTGAATGAAGCGCACACAAACAGAGAAGCTTTAAGAGCTCCTGGAAAAAAACAGAGCATATCGCATAACAAAAGTTACTTTTGGGGTCTGAAAGAGGTTCAAATAACTGTCTGTCGAAATTTCCATGTTAGACTTATGTTTACGAAAGCTCTAAAAGAACAGAGCATATGCATAACAGAAGTAACTTGAGAGGTTGAAAAGAAGTTCAAATTTGATTTCATTTTTTTTTTAAGTTATGCGTATATGTGATCACGTTACATGTACTATTAAACAGACTGGGATCATCGAATAGAACCACTTGCTATCGTGTGAAACTGTGACCATGACGCATGTCTCCCAGCAAAAAAGTTGAAGGACAATTCTTTTGGCAGAAGTGAATTTTGAAAACTTTTCATTTCCTCTGAGGAAAGATCAAGAAAAAGCTCAGATAAAGATGGCAAGTAGCAATAGAGAATGACATGAAAACAACTCCATTTGCTCCATTCTTGGCTGATATTGCGTTAATGCATGCCACCTTTTTCACATCATTCAACTACTATTTTTGGGTTCCCACCTCACAAAAAAAGTTCCCTCAAATAATGCATCCTGCCAAGTGCCAACTGTCATCAAAACAATGCGTGCAATTTTTGGTATCGTGTCATTGTATCGACATGATAAAAATTATTGTTTTATTATTTCTTAGTGGCTAAATTTTTTATTTTTATTTAAACAGCAGTAGAATAGCCATTTTATAAAATAAAAAATAAAATCGATGTGCTATATAGATATCATGATCGATTTACTCGATAGACATTTGATCTTTGCACTTTTAAAAACACCACAAAAAAGGCGCAGGAATATAGTATAATATCATGTACAAATATTAATAAAGATGTCTGCATATATATATATATAATTTATTTGGAAGATTATTTAGGTTATGCACTCGTCAAACACTGTATCATGAGTACATAGCTGTTTTATACAGAAGGAAAGTTCACTGTCTGATAGTGATACATATTGGCCTTGGGTGCTTATAATGATTTTAGCATGCTCCTAGTGCAGCTTCCCATGTCCGGAATGAAGCTGAAGTGTCCTGCTCGGAACAACTTGAAGAACACCGGGTTGTTCTGCCACAAAAGACAGATGTCAAAATTAAAGTTATACCCTCATCGTATAATACTAATAACAACAACAAGAAGAAATTAAATAAACCCCAAGTATAAGACAAGAAGAAAAGGCCTTGAGAACTCAGTCAATGTGCCAAAATCCATAGATTCCGGAGAAACATTCTAGGGACAACCATGAAAGCGAGGCATTCTATGACATTTCAATTAACATGGTATCAGTGCAATTTAGTAGGATTAACCCAAAGATCTTTACCAATGTTACGTAGGCTATTTGTCAGTAAGAGAAAGAAAGCAGATTTGATACATTCATTATGACATTGCGGAAGCAAAATCTTATCTGCGTGTTTAACACATAGAACTAGCACATACACCAAGAACTATCTGCTCGAACTTAGGAGAACAGCAGATATGGTCTATAGATAAAAGGCTTGTCATTTCAGATCACTGCTAGGCTCTAAGAAAAAGTAGACAAGATAACTTTGATCCAAACCAACATCATTTTGCATCAACCCAGAGCACAGAGTCTGGGATATTATAACCAACAATGCTAATAATACTCATATCCATCCACAATCATATTCACCACTTTGTTTCATCAATAAAAATATTGCTATCAAACTAAATAGGGTTACCGGTATTTTAGCCAAATCTAAAGGGTGATCAATGCAATGTTACAAGAATTCCACAATTAAAAAACCAATAATTTCACCCCAAATAAAATTTAAAAAAAAAAAGGAAAATCCTTACTGGAAATCTCATCAACTTGCTGAGGAGTAAGCTTAGCCGAGAATCCACTGGCAGCCGTCTTATAACTGTACAACAGAGCATCCTTTGCAGCCTCCTCACTGCATACAGATCGAAGAACCAAACGAAACACCGTTAAAAGCAAACAATTATTACCAAATTGCCAACGAACCGAACCGATTCAAATCAAAATGCGATTGAATTAAATAAAAAACAAACCTGCCGAGGACGGAGGAGAGGATACGGAGGTGGAAGGACTCGGGCTCCTCGTCCTGTGGCCTCTCCGTGTAAACGATCTGAACCGCCGATTCAGCTTGTGGTGGTGCCGTCGTCTCCGCCATTTCGATTATCAGAATCCACAAAATGACAGCTGATGATAACAAGTTTTTTCTGCTTCTTCCCTGCATCGATTCGTCTTTTATAACCCTCTCTGTCTCTGGAATTTACAACTCAGACGTTTCTTTGGTACTTAGCTATTAAGCAATCCATTACACGCTCCTTTTTTTTTTTTTTTTTGTGGGTCTTTGGTAATAATGTAAGAGGTAATAACATCTGAGTCCTTTATTTTTATTCAAATCACAAATTAGGGGCATGTTCGATGTTCCTTGGTATCCGTACAACATTTAATAACATGGTATGTATTTACATACTCATTTATGTGGGGAGAGTAATTCTAGTTGCAAGGACTGAAATCTTTTGAGTAATATTACATATTTTAAATTTTTTTATTTTAAATAAAAATATAATTTTGTATCAATTAATTAGTGAGATGATATAATTAATTTATTTAAATCTTGTAAAGAATTATTTATTGTTCTTAAATAACACATCATAGTTTATTGACTTATTAAGGAAACAAACCATCTTAGTTCTATTAATTTCGAGTTAGGAAGAAAATAGCAAACTATTTTACTTTGTAGTAATAAAAAGAACCCGCCATCTTTTAGTTATGTTTGTTAATAAGAATCAGCTTGAGGGTAATTGAACAAATTGCAAATGAAATTATTGCCCACTGTTTGAGAATTGAGAATTTATTATTTCCAGCATATGAGCCTCGGACCATATATATTATCATCATTTATTTTGTATGGTTGGTTTTAAGTATTGATAAATTAGGCGGTTGTCTAACTCCTATTATTATATGAATGCCTAGTTATAGTTGTTTATGTCCCTTATGGTATGAATCTTTTTTTTTTTTTGATATTTCCTTAATATACTATTAAAAGATTTTTTAAAGTTACTTTTAATAGGATTTTTTTTTTGCCTTTGTTTAATTAATAGTTATTCTACAATTTTAGAATTTATATACAAATTATATATTTGATAACCTTAACGTTAAAGGGGCATAATCAATAGTATTTTCTAACCATTAATTCATTATTAGTTTTTTTTCTAGAAAGAGATTAAATTCTTTATTTGTTTTAAAAAGACTTCATTATTTAGTATTATATAATTTCTTGCACTATTTTCTATAAAGAAAATTATTACATTTAATGGCTTACTTTTGAAGTAAAAATAAAAATATTTTCTTTAAATAATAGTTCTAAAGGAAATAAAAAAGACATTTTCTTGACTTTTTTTAAAATTTCCTACTATCTTACTGAATGTTGATATTTTAAAAATTAATTAAATTTTGAACTATTTTATATTTCTCTAAGTGTTCAAGCTGCGGAATGTAAGGAGATTTCATTAAAAAAAAAATTGTCTAAAGCTCTCAGTACTTTAGAGACAGGCCTGCATATTCCTACACTATTGATTTGATTGATTTAGTTAAAAAAGCAAAAATATCATAAACTAACATAAAAAGGAAGAGATAATCATATGTATTTATGCTAGATCCAAAGACACTAAAATTGTTCATTAGCTTCGAAGGTTTTTATTAACAATCATAGCATGATTGAAGAATAGTAGAGGTTAATGTGGAAAAATTCCAAACTCTAATCTTATATGTAATTTAGTACCATGATGTTATGTTATTATTATTATTATTTTTTAAAGTTGTTGATTATGTGCTTTTTTATCTCTTTGGGATTGTCGTAAATTCATTCCCCTCTATTAATTAATTTGTTTGATTTTGGACTGCAGACTCCTATCTTTCTATATTATGTTCACATATATATATATATTCAATAAATTATTTATTAAATCCCCCTATATCTTGATAAAATATTTTTTTGTCCTTTCATTTGCGAGTAGCTGAATGAAAAGAATCTCTCATGTCCAGTTCTGTAGTAGAAATAGCATTGAAAAATAACCATCAGTTATAACCCTAAAAGAACAAGAGTTTGAAACGTTCGTCAACATTACAGCAAATATGATTAAACATTAACAGCATGATTTTTTTTTTTTTTTTTTTGGTGGGGGCACCCGGGGGGGATTAAAATAAAAATCGTCACAGCTTCATTAATTTCGTATTAATAAAATAACAAATTTTTTTTTTTTAAACTCTGCTGAAAATGAAAAGATAAATGATGTATAAAAATCATCTACAATGTTAAATGATACACCACGTTGTCTTTTCGCAGTTAATATTAACAGAAAATTGAAATTTGTAAATTCAGAGCCGCAGCGGACAGAACCGTAATCGCAAAGACGCGAATGGAGCTTAATTTTGAACGAAAGAGAAAAACCCACACTAACCAAAGTGAAAGCTTAGAAGCAAAATAGAAACTTAAAAGAAGGTCACCCTGAAATACACATCAATGGAATAAGTGAATGATTTAAATTTCCAAATCTCCTGACATCATTTCCCCCATCAAATGTTAAAAGTGAACGACTTTTCTAGTCAGATGATAGAAAGCTTTTGAGGGTTTGAGATCAGACAGTATAGCAGCCATTTTCTTACTGTGATGTCCACAATGCATGCATGGCTGGTAATTCACTTAACTCTGTAGACTTCAAGGACATTTTGTAAAGCTCCCTCAGCTTTCCGGCATCTGCAGACCGTACAGAAGGATTTGATTGCCCAATGGGAGACGATTTGTTTGTGCTTGTGGA
Organism: Citrus sinensis; assembly: GCF_022201045.2. Taxonomy (NCBI): domain Eukaryota; kingdom Viridiplantae; phylum Streptophyta; class Magnoliopsida; order Sapindales; family Rutaceae; genus Citrus; species Citrus sinensis. Next base: position 35,051,992 of record NC_068560.1, on the reverse strand, counting down.
GATTGTTGTGGCCAGCATTTTTTTCAAAAGCATTTGCAACTGGTTCCAAAATTTGGCACATACCTTGGAACCATTAGTTGACAAAGATTCAGAGCAACTTTCAGATATATGGCGTCCTTCAAGCAGGCAAGATAGAGCTGTTTCCAGCATCTGGAACAATACCAAATTATCAGAATCACCCGTAAAAATATAAATAATGAAAAAAAATGGTATACCTTACATGAATTGTAGTGATAAAATATTTATAATTGGTATACCTCAATGCATGAACATTGTCAAGAATGAAAATCACTAAACAACAAACATTGTCTAAAAAGTTCAAATCAGCAAGCAACCAAACATCTGGATAAAAATATGGATTTCCACAATACTAAAGAACAAGAGAGTATGGAACATACCGCATTCGAGTGTAAGAAACATGAAAGCCTGAATGAAAGATCCGACCTCTCCATAAGAATAGTCAAGTACATGGTGGGATGTGACCTGGGACCATAAAAGTCCATAGCTTTTTGCCAGTTCCTCTCAGCCAAGGAAGCATATTGCCTGACCCTATGGACAAAGCTGTTTTCCCCTTTAGGCAAGTTATTTTTCTTATGATCTGATTCCAAGAACTTCAAAGAGCAATCCCTCTGGTAGCAAGCAAGTTGAAAATAGGCATAAGCAGCCTCCTGTTTGCGTAAATCTCCCATTGATTCATACAAAGATAATGCCTCTCTAATTGCATCATTTGCTGATACCTCATGCTTTCTCAGTTCTTTCCTGGTTCTTCCTTCACAAGGCACAGATATGTCCTCCCCGGCTCCAGTTTCATAAACTTCAGCAGTTGTATCCTCCCTTGCCAGAAGCATGCCAAGCCTCAAGTATGTATGAGCGAATTGTGTATGTACTTCCATCCTCAAGCTGTTTGACACTGAACCAGCTTCTTCGACAAGAGAATTAAGTTGCAACTTTGCAGCCCCATAATATCTGAGAGATTCACAGTATTCCAATTTTGCAGTCTCAAGTGCTTGTTTATACATATTCTGGAAGATTGTATGTATTTTGAGACTTTCAACCTTTGACACCATCTCTTCAGCCAATGCTCGTCTGCCATGGCCCAAGTTACAGTTAATCAAAATAATATTAGTGTAGTCAGAAACTTCTTTGAATGCATTAATAGCATTTGCAAAAGCATGTTCGCCTTTTTCCATTTCTTTTCTTTCAAGCCTGATACGACCCATTTCGTTGCAAACCCATCCTTTCTTTTTTAGAACAGACTGTAGCTCTGCTGAAACAGTAGGAAGTCCACCCAATGCCTTTACAGCTTCTTCATAACAACTTAGGGCAGATGAGAGATTGTTTTCTGCATCCCCAACTACAGGATCCTCAAGGTATTTAAATATCCCACCATTTTTCACTTTGGGCTTATCTCTTGAAGCAAATTCCACTTGTGTGGACACCTTGGACTCTACATCATGTGTTCCTGAAGTATGTTCTACTCTTTTAGAATTAGTAGCGTTCAAATCCTCAAGTTTCTCTGAAATAACATTGGAAGCTCCCATAAGTGTGCCATCACCCCTATTGAGTTGCAGATTTCCATTGTCAAGACTCTTTGTATTCTCATCCTTGCAATTAAGGAAGGAATCTGCAGGGTCTCCCTGAAGTGAGTATGAGGCACTCTTAGCATGTGATCTCTTATTGTGTTTTCTGCCATAAGCAATAGAAACCTTATCTCCACTGCTACTGCTAGCACTGCTGCCACTGCTGGCTCTGTCACTCTGGCAGCTGCAATTAACCAAGAAACATGAACTGCAGTTCTGATACTGACCAAGCTTCCTCTTAAGCCTTTGGACTTCTTTGACAACCTCAGAAGACATTTTCAATTCTCTGGTAGAAGGTTTTCTCTCTGCTTGTATTGAGATTTCTTTACCCTTTATCATATGGAACTCAACATAAACATCTCCAACCAGTGTCCATGCCCTAGCCCAGAAGAGGTAAGCAGAAGATAATTGCTCAGAATTAAGACAACCATCATTAGAGCTTGAGTTAACTTCCTTCATATCACCAACAAATGACCCAGTCATTTTTCTTCTGTCGGTGAATACTATTGGAGATAATGAGCCTTTAGTCATTGAGGAAATAAACTTTGTGTCTTCACGGTGCTGAGGCATTGATCCATAAACAGAACAAGCTAATTCCACAGTCTTCAAAGCTTGATGCAACTGACCATCCTCCTTATAAGCTTGTCCAAGCGCCAAATAAGATTCTCCCAGAAGAAGAACAAGTTTCCACAACTTGTTGTCCAGTTTCGATGTTGGAAGCCATTCTCGAATGTCACAAACTTCAATACAGTCAGCATCACCACAAGCACAAACAGAAAAGTTTGGAGATGGAAGCGTATCACCAACACGAATGTTCTGGTTAATAAACTCTGGTTCAGAGCTTTGTAGTTGGCGCTTCCATCTGAGAGATTTAATGGCTTGTGAAACATGGTGTACTGCAGCTAACTTAGAGGAGATTGGATCGGCAACAGTTTCAATCACATTGGTAGATGTTGGAGACATTCTACACACAGCAAAGCTTTCATCAGCACTGGAACTTGGAAGACCTCTTTCTTGATCTCTGAATTCTGGATCACCAGGGGCTATCAATTTCCTGGAAGTGGGAGCTGATACATTTTCATCCAGAGTCATCTTCATAGAAGCTTCTGATACTAAATCTTGCATTGCCATTCCTGCTTGACTTAATTCGTCTTCCACAATCAACAGGCCCTTGTCATGGACATCTGATTCAGAGAAGCTACTGAAAGGGTCCATGGATTCTTCTTCAGCATTAGTAACAGTTATTTTGCATTCTACAGGAAGAGATTCAGAAGTTAATTCCAGATCTTCCTCATAATTCAAAATAAGCCTTGCAAACTGTTCATGGGCAAACGCACGCATAACCTATTAAGCATCATACAGAGAGCATTAGTAACCATGTTACTAGCCATAGGTTTAAAAGAATTGAAGGTACAACTTTCATATCAAATATCAATTTAGAAAACTATAGTACCAAATGATCGGGCTCATCCAGAAAATCCAAACATTTCTTTATGAACCTTGCACACTTTGCCCTATTATCAGATGCCTGCAACAAAGCAATCAACAATTAGCAGGAGGGAATCACAGATTCCAAGGTGATACACAAAATAGAATACTTATTATTGCACCACACCATTGAAAGCGAAAGTCTGTGAGCAATGCGGTACAGTAGAGTCCCCAATGAAAATAATGAATCACTTCTTCCTCTATGAATTTGAGGCAGGGAGCTAGTGCTGTCATCACAAGCACTTGAAGAATGGTTCTTAGGAATAACAGAGAGATCAAAAAGTCGAATTACATCTTCGCCAGCACTTTTATATAGCTGTAAAATGTAATGTCAGATAACAGAAACAAAGTTTGCCTACATTAAACTTCATTAACATGGAAGTTCATGTTAAAAACAAACGAAATCAGTACCCAATAAGCACCAGGATCTTGCTTGCAGTTTTCTTGAAGAAACCTCAATACTGAAAGACCACTTTGTTGGACAACATGAGGATGAAAAGCAGGAGTGCCATCATCAGAGACACCTTTTAGTAAGAATATGTCATCTGTTTTCAGAAGCTCATAGCCCTGAACAACACCATTCTCATGATAACAAATTGCCAACTCAGGCACACTTGCCATGACATTATCAAGCCAGGCTTCAAGCCAAGTCAAAGGAGTGACCTGCCAAATGAAGGGATTTGAAACAGTAAAAAATTTAACAAACTAACAAGCTAATGAGAGGAGAAAGAGAAGAGGGGGGGGGGGGGGGGGGGGGTTGGGGAAGGTAGTTGGCTGCAACCTGTCGTGCGACATCCCATAAATGCAAGCTCACAGCAACATATTTTTCATTACTGAAGAGAAGTAAGTCGCTACCCAGAAGCATCCGAAAATTGTGAAATTGCCAAAACAAAACCCTCAAAAATCCATCATTACCAACTCTTCTATGTTTTTCAGACTCTTGAATCGAGCATCTAGGCTTTTCGCCAACATGTGAGGCCTTTTTAACAGGATCATGATTTTTATTTCTCTTATTCTTCCTACTGTCCCAAATGGAGCTATCCTGTTGGACCTTTGGGTACTCTGAAAAATGTCCTGATCCTTCCTTTCTAGCAACATCTTCAGTCTGTCCCACAAAATTGGATGCATCTCTCCCAGGAAGAACAGATGAGTTTGTTTGCCTCTCAGATGGAGATTGGTGAGTTGGTGGGCAGTCACAAGCCTCCATTCTAACTGAATGCATAGCAAAGTTCAAAAATAAAGATTGATCTGCACATTTTGATTGATTTCCATGTCTTCTGATCAATTTCTCTCCTTCTTCAACATCAGCCCTGCAATTTGGCAAAAACTCAATCAGTTAAAACACTTCTATGGAATAATAAACAAAGAAGCAACATGTAGATACAAACCCATAATTCAGCACAAGAGTCTGTCCAACACGGTGAACTGAAATTGATAATCGAGCCTTGGAATATGGTATTTTAAAGATTTGCTTCAAAATGTCAGTTGGAGAAATCACATCTATGTCATCCCCATATTCGACCAGACCAGACACGGCGAGGGCTTCACATTTCCTACTAAGATTAGATGCAATAGCACCACCTTCCCAACTTGGATCTGCCATTTATGAACATCAAATTTTTATAAAAGCAGAATGGAGTTATTATATCCTCTACTTTTGTCTTTAGTACTCAACTAGTCACTATAGCATTTCCATTTGCATAATTGCATGCATTGGATAATACAAAGCAGCAGATAATCCTAAAAAATATTCTGCAGAAAACTAACTCCTAATGCAAAATTCAAGCAGCAGATAGAAACTCTGATCCCAGAACCCAATGGAGCCCAAAAATTTCTCAAACCTCAAGCACACATGTCCACAATGACAAAAACCATGCCAACAAAGTCTACGAGTACTTTAAGTTAGGTATGTCTATATACATCTTTCTGCTTCCAGTCATCTCAGAACTGTTTAATAGTAAACCTTTCCAAAATGATCAGTTTTCATGCATGCATATCAGATTCAAATGACTGGAGTATCAGAGTCATACTTAGGCTCATATCTTTATATTTTAGTATGAGGATCATAACATACAGACAATCTAATGTCAATCACTCTTTATGTAGCAAAAGCTACGGTACCATGATACCAAAGAAAATGGCTTCTCTATAATATATGAAGGCTATGTTAGGGATTAAGGAATCCACAAATGTTTATCACAAGCAGTCAAATATATGCGAGTAGTGGTTGGTGAGCATTAGCTGTAAAGTAAAACTCAGAGTTTAACAAACACTTTAGCTTCTGGGCTTTCAAAATTTCAATCTCACGCATATGCTATTACGCTATTTTGCGTTGACAGCATGCAGCATCAGACTGTAACGAAGGCAATATAGAAAGGGGACTACTAATATTCAATTAACAAAGCAATTTACCTCCAGTTGCCTTGGACTGTACGGAACCAATAGGAAGCACCTTTTCCGGAAGGTTCGGCACAAGCGGCGGCCTATTAAGGTCCGTCTCCGTTGGCAGCATCCGATACCGAGGAGCACTCACACTAAAAAAAAACCACGAAGAAATTCAAATAAAGAATTATAAATTAACAAATAAAAATAAATATTTACTTACGTGTCGGAAGAGGGCACGAGGGCGGAGTTAAAGGCGGCGTCGTGAAAAGATTTGTCCGTCGGTACCGGAATTGAACCGCAGAGAAAACCTACGGGTTTCGGCTGTACGATTTCCAATCTTCCCACGCACTGCAGCTCTCTCGAGCTAGATTGTGACGGCGGCGCCAGTGACGGTTGTTTTTCCATGGTCGGCTCACTTAGTTGCTCTCCTTCGATCAATCTCGAACCTTTTTCTTTTCTTTTTTTTGAAAAAAGAAGTAAATTCTTATTCTAGTTGCTTCATTTCTTCTTTCTGTGAAAATATAGATCAAATTAAACGTGGTCTGGAATTGGAAATATTTCCTAGAAAATTCAAAATTTTTCCCCCAAGAGAAAGTCCTTGTATTTTTATTTTCAATGGAAATATTTTTAATAAATAGAATCACCACTCGTCAATTATGGGTGACGTGGCAGCCATCTATAAGTGGGTACATGATAATCGAATGCTCCTGCCTACATGTTGTTCAATACGTAAACTCAAATTACCACCTAACCAATTCTGGCGTTCTGCACCCGCATCCGCACACGGAACAATCGCCCATCATCTTCTCAACACATCGTCCAGTCATCTGCCGCCTCCGGCACTTCCATCTGTCTCCGTTAGCCCACTGGAATCGTTCAACTTAGGTTGGTCAGTTTTACTTTTTTATTTTTTTATCATAATTAATGCGGTTACTGTATACTAATTACTTGATGTATTCTTGTTAGAAAATATAGTTTTTTTTATCTCTTAGTATGCCAAAAAAAAATTGCTAAGATTGGATTTTAGATTAAAATTTTAATCTGATGGATTTTCTTGTACTATAAAATGGTACACGTACAAAATTTTAGTACTCTAAAGATTTTTACAAGTTTCATAATTTACTTTTCAGTCTCTGTATTGATTAGGACACTGTTAATCCCTCCTCAATTGAAAGTGGTGTTTACTCATGTTATGAAATGGAATCACTGGTTGCTAAGTATAAGCAGATGGCTGATTGGTAAATCTAAGGATAAACAGGGATTTTATCAAACACTTTATTCGTTTTGCTTTTAAAATTAAGCAGAGTTTAGCAATTTCAAACATATCTCTAGTCTTTGAGCCCAACTTCTTGTTGGGTTGGTTGTTATTTTTTATTTTTTGGTGTCCTTGTATGTGTAAGTGAGAGAGACATAGAGACTGTGTTCTTCAATTTGATTGTTCTGTTGTGGGACTATGGCTTATGGAATAGAAAAGAAAAGAATAATGCTCGATCATTGCAAGGGTGGGGGCAACATATCCTTACCAAGGATATGCAATGTGAATGATAGAGTATGTGTAACCCAGCCATGTTGTTTCCCCCCTAATATAAATCCACTAAAGAAGAACAGATACGGTCATTGATGATACTGTCCTTGTCTACATGTTTAGAAGTCGAAGTCTAGCTAACAGCATAGTTGATGGCAGACTTCACAGTGTGTGTTAAGTGTCATCCTTGTCAAGTTGGCCTGCCTGAACTTAAGATTTCCATCCTTCTATAGCTGACTGGCTTCATGAGTTGAGATGCTTGTTAACACTCTTCTTGCCGGTTACCAACCTCAAGACTAATAGCAGCTTTCCTCATAATGTCACCTTAAATACTTGGCAACGTAAATATTCCCCCCACTCAAATACACCCCCTTCCCCTCCCTCTCTTCTGTGATGAGATTTCATTGGAGTTCAGATTTTTGACAGCAATGAAAGAAAGATCCAATTGACCACATAAGTAACCTAGATAAGTTTTTGTTTATTAGCTCCACTACAATTGCTGCATCCTGCATCAATGAATGCTGTGTGATTTTATCAATATAATGCTATTGCCTGATCAGGTTTATCAGGTCTTTTTAATTCACTTCTACAGGTGCATAATCTGTTGGGGGTTAATAGCCAAAGCTAACCCAGCAAAGGAGAGAGAGTGAGGATAAAATGAGTTCAAGAATAACACTTAAGACTAAAGGCAAGAGTGTGAAGGGAGCAAAAGATTCAGAGAAATCAAGAGCAGATTGTTTGAAAGAGTGGAGCACTTGGGCCATGAAAAAGGCTAAAGTCATCACTCACTATGGCTTCATTCCTCTTGTCATCATCATCGGCATGAACTCTGACCCCAAGCCCCAGCTCTATCAGCTCCTCAGCCCCGTGTGATCTTCTTAACTTTTTCCTCCTCCTTGACATGCTGCTTTGCTATGTAAGCTTATAGATCAACTCTGCCTGGTGTAATATGTCCAAAGTTTGAACTCTCTATCTCTTCATTGAATCTAAGTCTTCTCTTCCTTGTTGTCAATTTCTGTCTACTTATTTATCATTAGTTTCTTTCTTTCCCTTGGATGAATATCATCACCTTCTTACTAGGTATAGAGGGGGAGGTTATAAGCATCTATACTGTAAAATTGATTTTCGACGGAATGAAAAAAACCAGTAGAATCATAACCATAGAATACAACCCTAATTGAAATGCATACATTAAATAGTGAGTAGCATATTAGGTAGAAATAAAATTCAGTAAAATGGTTAAATAGGTAAGTAAATAGCAAGAGAATTAACAGAGGACTAATAATTTGCATTTACATAATCAGAATGTGAACAACAATGATCTTTTGTTCCTTTTACATACATACGCCTGCATCAACCACCAATTTTACTTCGATGGCCAATTTCAATTACAGTTAGTGTGACTCTAATTGCCCTAACAACTCGAAGCGGCTCCGATTATCAGAACCCTGAACAAAGTTCAAGCTTTAAGGCGCCTCAAAGCAAGATAAGCCAGTAACCTATAGCCCACAAACATCGACAAGAAGGCACCAATGCTTACCAAAGGGCTAATTTGCCCTACAATATCTTCTTCAACAAACTTGCAGCTTGCATCTCTGCTGCTTCCATGACGATCAAAGCAGCCCAAAAGATATGAAATCTTCTTGCCATCTCCGTATTGAACATTAATCAGCAGCCTGTAGTTGTAATATGTAGAAGAAATATATTTGATCCAGGCTATACAAGAAGGCATTTTATGCACATAATATCCTCCCGTTAGGACAAATGCAAGCATTGTAACTGTCACAATTGTTGATGCTTGTTTAGCATCCATGATGATTGCTCCTAGAGCTAGGCCAAGCCCTTGAGAGACGAGCACGTAGCCAAGTAAAACCAAAAGTGTTTGAACAAATGCGATGAATTCAGGCTTAAATCCGGTCATCCAGTAAATGATAATGAGGAACACAGTAGGAAGAATGAGCTCCACGGGCAAGTCTCCGATGATTCGAGACATGAAATATGAAGAGAGAGTGTACATACCAGAAGCCCTTTCTTTCATGAAGATTGCACGTTCTTGAGGAAATGCGAAAACAGCATTAACGGATGGCAAGACTCCCCAGAAGACTGAGATGAAGAAGAAAAGGCCTAACCTATCTTGAACTTCTCGAAAATCTGAATGCCACCACATGATACCAGATAAAAGTGATGCAGCAATTACTTGAAAGACTCTGAGGGTGTTTAAGGATTCATGCTTTCTTTCTTTGAGGCTTCTATGAAGGAGAATGCTGAATTGGTTTAACCAAGTGGCAAAGCCAATAACGTTGTTGTTGTGGCTTCTCGTGTGTTCTTCAGAAGAATGGCTACTGCTGCTGCTTCCTGTTAGAAGTGCTTCTCTCCTTGGAAGATTCGTAGCTTCCATGCAAGCAGCTCTTACTTTTGGTGCCAACAATGTATTGTATGAAGCAACTATGGAAGATTTCACATTTGGCTTTTCTCTTTCACTAACTCCATCAAGATGGTACACGCCTAGAAAACGCAAGAAATATGAATCAACATCATATAATTTTATTCAAATAGTAATATTTATTTGAGCATACAGAAATTATTTATTGAGTAACGTCAATTTCCCATCTTACAGAGCACAATTGATCACCTAAAACTGTTCTATTATATAAGTAACCATAATATATAAGTAATAGCCCAGTAGATAATGACTCTTTAAACATATATAATAAGTTCTTTTATTACTTTGCACACGACCATGCATTCACTTTATTTACTCTATAACTAAAGAAAATTATTTGAATTTAATTAAGTGCAAATAACAACGCATAAGTGTAATTCAATGGCAATCACCAATCCTTCAAGTAGTTTTTAAACAGTTTTATGTAGTTGGTCAGATTAATTTGAATCTTGAAGAGGTAGGAGTTTAAAATGTAATTTGGGCTTTACCCCTCACACTTTTATAAAGAAATCCAAACCAAAAATATAAGAAGTTACTTAAATTCGGATACGTCAAAGTCTTAATTTATCATTAGAACCCTTAAGTTTGAACCATAGTATCATGGACTAGGTTACAAATGTGAAGAAATATGAGTGTCAAAGATATTCTAAAAATGCTAATGATCTTGAAACTGTATGGGGCAAGCAAACACTTCAAAAACAAAACCATTAGACCAATATAAAGTTTAAAGACAAAGTTAAGTGGGCTGTCGGTAACAGGAAGAGTTTCGTTCATTCAAAACAGGTAGAGGATCACATAAACAACAATATCTTAAAATCAATTGATTCCTTTTGCGTAAGTTTGCATTTTATTAAATACAGACGTCCGAATCTAAGCATAAATATAATATTGGTACGCTTTTAGATTGAAAATGGAATGAAAAACCAATGGTAATCGACTCAAAATGGTCAAGAAAGTTTAGAGGTTGATTAATTTATTAGTGCTAAACCCTAGTGACATGAATTGAGATTAAAGAAATTATTATGAGCAGCAAAGAAAGTTGAAAGCAAAAGCTGACCGGTGCTGGTGGCAAAGGTGGGAGTCCACTAGCGTTTGTGCCGCAAGTATTAGTTAAGCAACCACTTAATACTTTTATTAAAAGTAACCCTCCGAAGCTAATGATTTTGATGACTTTGGTGGGAAGAATGTGCTATATGCGTGCTATTGAAATTTAAATTCAACCCAACACGTGTTACTCTTCAACATATACTTAAGTTAGAGATTTAGGCAAAAGTAAGCAGGAGAATAACTTTAGCAAGGATTAAGAAAAAATGGGTTCGATCAAAATTATTTGAAATTCAGGTCAAAGTTTTGGCATCTGCAATGATGAATATGTGAGACACCAGCTGATAGGGAGATTGATTGATTCAATAATTTGAAGTAGAAAGGATGGGATTATTTTCTATGTTGAATTGGGAAATTATCTTTAAGGAAATCATTTTGTTCACCACTATAAGCTTAAGGGTTAGAAGAAAAAAAAATATTATCTTGGTCAAAAAGCTCACATCACCATTCAAATCAGAAATTAAACAGCACTCACGGACAAAGAAATTATTATTTCAAAAAAAAAAACATTCCTAATTTTTATATATCATGACTTGAACTCAAGATTAGTAATGAATGTTAGATTCGATGGCGCTTAATTAAAAATTAACCAAAAATAGCACAAAAAAAAGGCAACATATAATTAATTAAAAAGACTTAAAAAATTCATAAAGGCGTGACTATAGTGAGGAACAATTATCAAGGGACAAAGATGGGATGTGCCACTTTCCAAATGCTGTTACCCATAAAAAAATAAATAAATAAAAGATGCTTGATCACGAAATCAATGTCGTCATCAACCTCTATAATCCTGACTAGAATCATGGTGTCTCAGAATAAATTAATTAAAAAATAATTTTAAAAAAAACAAGGAAAAAGTGGATCAAGAAATTAACAATTATCTCGACCTCTCTCTCCATGTCTTTTTATTTTGATAATCTTTATTGTTACATTATGCCCATAAACAATGGTCCAAAAATACACCTAGTCAAATTGCACTTCGGCTTTGACCTATTTGACAATGAGCTCTGTTTAGGCAGTTTAGCTGGTGACATATATAAAAATGCCACACCAAACACCAATATTCTTTTCCTAAAATAACCAAATATTAATTTTTTGAAAAATGTATTTAAAATCACTTGTCGTGAGAATCTTAAACTTCAAACTTACCTAGGGGCTGCCAAGCAAGCAATTTAATACTAAAAATAACAATAAACAAACAAGCTTGTTTCTTCATAGTGGCATGAAACCTAATCTCAATGGACTAATTAGATGTCAACAGTATCTAAATCGCTACACTAAACAAATAATTTCAGATGAAGGTAAAACAAATCATTACAGCGGGATAAACAAAACTTTGTAAGAATATTTTAACCCTAGTTTTATCCTACGGGTGAAGTCACTGTCGTTCGCTAAGTACGCCACAATCCTTGAATGATATCAGTCATGGCCCTCCGCACAAAATGCGAAGAAACATATGATGATATAAGGGATTATTTTTTTCCCCTAAAAGAGAAGCATGACTGGTCAGTACCCAAATCGATACCTCAACGAAAAAAAGTCAACTCTATGGTTCAAACCCAAATAATTAATTTCACTCAATAATTGTTCGTTGTTTTGATCATATCACAACAAAAGTTACTTGATGAGAATTGACCTTGATGCGATCCTTTTCAACCCATGAGATGAGAATTTCTGTAGGAAAGGATGTGTGATTGAAGGGTCCCACTTTCCCATACCGTATACTATCTCTTCAATATCTTTTACAGAATTAAATTGGGATTGTATTGGGGATCCATACTCCATCATAACAATGAGTAAAAATAAATAAATAAATAAAAGAACCCATATCACGTTGGAAAATTGCTAGCTGCGTGCCTGTATTGTCCATGATTCTCTCAATCTACCTTATTAAATTGCTCCACCTAGTTCCAACACCTAAATATTTAATTTTTTTTAAAAAAAAACATACCTTAAGACTCTTAGATATTGGATGGAATACTTTAATGTGAAATGTCAAACGTGAGATACAATGGGTCAGATGTTGGCACGTGATAGGATTAAACATGAAATTTTAATTTTGGTATCAAAATTTCAGAATGTTCAAAAAAAAATAATTAAATCCAGAATTGATACGTAAAAATTCGATATTACTACTAGAGGTAAGTCAGAACGATTCGAAAGAGAAATTGAAATTCTTGATAGAATAGAATAGAAGGGGCAGCTAGCTAACATGTCTCCCTTAGTTAGGGCAGATTGTTGATAAATCTAGCCACTATTAAAAGACAATCGAACACGTCACTGAGCGCGAGTGGACATAGTTGGTTTCAACCAAAGAGGGAGAAAGGGTGGGAAAAGAGAGAGAAAAAATCGGAGACGGAATAAAGCATGAACTATGAAGAGTCGTATAAAGGGTTGGCTAAAAGCAAGCAGGATATAAAAAAGGAAAGAAATAAAAGAATAATAACAATTTCAAAAAAAAAAAAGCAAAGACACAAGACCGCCGAAGCCAAGCAAACACGACACGTTTCCATAAAAAATAATAAATTTATTAATTTCTCCCTAATAGTCTAATCTAGAACAGAACTCCCACGGAATTTCTCTCTCTCTCTCTCTTTTTTTTCTTTTTTTTTTCTTTTCCACTTTCTTTTCTAAAATCAAAACCCTGCACGTATCTAATCAATTTTATCCATTATAGTGGCTCTTCCTTCCTGAAAAAAGCTGTCAACTTTACATTTTCATTCAAAATAATAAGATAATTTTTAAATAATATTTTACCCCCCCCCCCCCCCATTACCAACACCAATCCACCACTAACATGCTACAATCCTTTTCTCTGTCCTTTTATTACTTTTCTTGTGTTTTTAGCCCCCAAAAACAAAAGGTCATATAAATTTATAATTAATCAGATCTAATGTTGTGGCAGAAATAATTAAATGCAGAAGCTCTAGGGGATATACCCATTTTGACTGTATGAGATGAGTATGGCCCCATAACTTAGGTGTTTGACTAAGCGAACATGAAGGTGGCAATGGGTTGTGATCGATCATGATGAACTTGTAAAACAGTTGTTTGTATCCTTGTGGCCACTCAATTTTTCGAAATCTTTCATTTGATACTCATTCAAAAACTCTTAATTTAAATTTAATGAGTATAACGAAAAGTTTAATGCAGTCTACATCGATGATTCAACATGGAGTTAAGACGATGGACCCACATAGATATGACATAGGAATGGAGAACTGTACATAGTGTGTGCGCGGTGTGCCATATGTTCTTGTCCTAATAATGACGCCCCCGTCAGTACTTGTTTGGACCACCTAACTGGTTCCATAACTTCCATAACTTATGATTCTTGAAACTCAGTCTCTTTAATAATTGACACACTCTGAGAGAAATTTACACTTCAGAAATGACAAGAAAAAGACACGAGAATTATAGGATAAAAAGACATTCAACGAATTAAAGATTACGTACCATTAGCGAGATCAAGGAGAAAATCAGCAGGATTCATAGGAAAAGATGGCGAGAATCCAACGGACTCAAAATAACTCATAGCCTCACTCCCTTTGCCAAAGTACAAACACCTCCCTTCGCTCAACACCAGCACTTTATCAAACATTTGATAAACTCTGCTCGACGGTTGGTGCATGGAGGTCACTATGGTCTTTCCCCTCTGAACCAACGAACCCAACGTCGATACCAACCGATAGGCCGCCGTCGAGTCCAAACCCGACGTGGGTTCGTCCAGAATCAACAAGCTAGGGTTTATCAGCATCTCATGAGCTATGCTCACTCTCTTTCTCTCACCACCCGAGATTCCGCGAATAAAGCTGTTACCGATGATTGTGTTCTCACATTTTGTTAACCCTAACTCCGCCATAACTGCTTCAGCTATCGAAGTCTTCTCTTTCGTGGACAATGTTCTCGGCAAGCGAAGCAGAGAACAGAAGACTAGGGTTTCGCGAACTGTCAGGTGGGGATAAAGAATATCATCTTGGGTGACAAATCCAGTGCGTTTTGATATGTGTTTAGTTGGTTTCTTGTTATTAGTGAGAATTGTTCCCGTTAAGCCGTGACCTTGATGAAGTCTACCAGCTAACACATTGAGCATCGTCGATTTGCCGCTGCCGGAAGGGCCAAGGATGGCCAGGATTTCTCCTGGTGACACCATGCCTGTTATTCCATTCAATATCGTTCTCTCCTGAATCTTAGCGGTTGATCCTTGATCATCAGTCGAAGATGTTGATCCACGGTTGAAAATACGTCTGAAGCTGCTTCCTTCTTTGCTCTTGTTCTCGATCTTGATCCGGTAACAGACGTCGATAAACTGCATGCGTCAATAAAAGAAAGAAATGGTAAATATAGTCAAAATTGAAAGAGTCAACAGTGAGTTTTGACTCTTGAAATAAAAAAGAAAAAGAAAGGAACCCGACACATCGCTCGTTCCCCAGTGAACATTAATTATACCTTGAGAGTGATGGGGTAACAAGAAGACATTAACGAAGGTAGCTGATGAAGCAAATCTCGTGCCGGGGAGCAATCGTTGGATTGATACGGGCAGTCCGTTAAGTCTCCATTGGGAGTTTCTACACTATCAAACCCTGGCATTAGTGTTACTAGGTTGTTGTTAACTTTTCGTGAGAATGAGTGAGAAAATGAAGGAAAAGATAGCGAGTTGAGTTTTGTTTGCGTATGTGTTTGTTGTGATGGGAAAATGAAAATGAAAAGGGGGTTTCGAATTTGAAGAAAGAACAAATGGGTGCAAAATGGAGGGGGTATTTATTTAGAAAAAAAAATACGGTAGCGAGTGGATGCCACGTCAAAGGGAAATGGCGATAGGAAAAGGTGCAACGTGGCCTTGTAGAGTGCCAGTTGGCAGCTTCTCAAGAGGGTTTATGAGAAAGTGCTTTTACTAAGCGCCGTTCGGCTTTCTAATATATCTTTTCTGCTTCTTTCATTTCTCTTTCTTAGGTCAGAAGTTGTGCACATAACATGGATAAAACTGCTTTTGTAATCAGTGTGTGGACTTGAATTGAAGTGCGAGCCATTAATACGACTTTGGGGAATGTATACAACAAGTTCAACAATTAATTCATAACCTTTAACGAGTTCAATAGCATGGGGGTGTCTACCACCAACGAAAATTTGATACAAATACATTCAATTTTACGAATACTAATAGATAAGTTTGCAATTTTGCGTAAGGCTAAATTTTTTACCTAGTTTGGTGAACTAATTAAAGTGTTAACTAGTTTTGGGTGATCATATATGCCAGGGGTCTAGAATTCATATCCTGTTCAAATTGGATTTGTGAGATGCGTTTAAATTTTTTGTTTAACACTCAGAAAATTTTTTTAATTAAATGATATGAAATATAAAGACAATAAATTTAGATGAAACCTCTTAGATGCTTATGTCTGCACTTAATACAAATTGTTCTATAGTAAATTAACAACCTTGATTACTATAATATATCATTATTAATGATAGGGATATAAAATTTTGTACAAATTAATATGCCAATATGCTATTACTGTAAAACCTCTCTATAATCATATATTGGAACCAACTAATTTTATTACTAAAGAGAGGTTATATTTTAGTAGAGATTTAGTTCAAAAACTATTATTTTGACTTAGTTACCCTTAGTATAAGTAATATAGAGGCAAATGCATTAATAATTAATTAATGGAGCAAATGAATTTCATGAAGCTCCAGACATGTTTGATAAGCTAGAAGGTGTCCATACTAGCGAGTTCTTATATACTCACAAGTTCAAAGATGTAGTAACAACTCTAAAGAGTATATCGTTGTCTCAAACAATTTTAGAAAAATATTTTTTTTCTATGTTAAGCCTTTAATGTAACATATATACTTTTGCAATATATAAATAATTACAACTATATGAAGACAAGTTACTTAAGACAGGTTTTGAAAAACTTATAACTTATTAGAGTTTATTCTTATTTATAATTAACTTAAATTATGATTATAATTTTTAATTATATAAAGATTATTCTTATATTAGATTATCACACTATAGAGAAGTTTTATTATAATTAGATGATTTTGCATAGACCTCAATTAGTTCCGTTTTTTTAATCTAACGCTTCAACGCGTCAATTTATTATACAGAAAAAAAAATTGTACAAAATTCATATTCCTATCCTTACTGTATTATTAAATTGTGAATGTTAAGAAAGAAAAAAAAAAAAGAGAGACTCTAAATTAATTGTTAGTAGTCAAACTGGGGGAAAGAGAGAGTGACGCAGAGGAAGTGGGTGGTGAAGCAATTAATTGTACATTCATGATCAACTACATATGTTCAGTTCCTTGAATACGAGTAGTTTAAATTCGCAAAAAAATCATGTTATATACATACATAAATAAAAGAGGGTAACAGCTGTTCTATTAATTAAAAATGTTGAAACCTCAGATATTTATATTTAGTATTTAATAAAGAGCTCAGGTGCCAATATCACAACTCCAATTGTTACCATTCTGTAGTTACTGACATTAGTGGGAGGCTGTATTGATCAAGAATCACTGCGTTAAGTTAAAAGATTTTTTTCCCCACCTTAAAATTGAAGAATAGTCATCTGATTCTGAGCATATGAACGCCACAATTCACAAGAGCATTCATGAAAAGGCTAATTTAATTTTGTTCTCTGTAAATGCTTTTTTTTTATTTATATGAAAAATTGAAGAGTAAAAAATAAGTTATCTCTAAAAAAACTCTTTAAATAATAATAAATGTATATTATTTTAGTTAAATTGTTCTCTCATTACATTTAATTATCTCTATTTTTTCAATAATATAGTTATAGTACTTCTCTTTCTTGAATAATAATAATACTATTTGAAAAAAGAGAAGTCACTCTTAAATATTAAAGAAAGAGAGGGAATCTCATTTAAAGAGTTATTTTAAAACTCTTTTTGGTAATTTGCCTCTTCAAACAATATTTAACTTTTTTTTGTGATATTTCAAATAGTTTATGATCAAATAGATATGATAAAATTTTATTTAAAGATATGAATAAAGTTGATAATTGATTTTGGTAATAGCAGTTTTCAAGTAATTTTCTTGGTTGACCATTCAAGTTGGAAATTTAGATTTCATTCACCACTATTTTTTTTAAATACTAATTATACATCAAATAACCCTCACAGACGAAGAATATCTCTGTTCCACTCGCATTTCGCAAGGAAGAAAATTAATTCCATATAATTTTTACTTTAATTGAAGGAGATTGAGTCCATGGAACTCGAACCACTACCCTCATAACATTCTTAACTTTGAGAGCAGTGGTTCACCACCTGGCCTTCGGCCAAGTGACTCCACCACTACTTTTTTAAAAACATAACCAAAGTTATGTTCCCTCGACATTATATCATTCACTAAATTGATATATTTATATCAGTTCAATGTGATCTCCTTCATCTTGCATCACATCATGTCATCCTCTAATAAAGATTTTTTTGGATTAAATGGAAATATGAATCATAGGAATCGCATATTAATATGCTTCCCAGTTGTTGCAGATCGGTTCCGGCCAAAATCGGATTGAAACAGACTAAGATAGCATTTATTTTTTTGTATGAAATCTAAATGGGTCTGAATTTTTCTAAAGTCTGAATGGGTCTGATTACTAAAATATGAATAACAAGTTTGTTTTTCTTTTTTAAATATATGAATATAAGTGGCATCGTGTTTGTTTTTACAATAAAAAAACATCTTAAATTTAATTATTTGACATTTATGTCCTTGTAAATTAAACAATAAAAAAGAAGATTAGACTTTATAGTTTAGGAAATAAATTATTTTATAGAGATAATTTTAGAATATAATATTTACTTGTCATTCAAACTTTTTTCCATTCAGATAAAAGACACAAAAATTTATTTTTTCTATTCAAATGTAAATGTCTGAAAATCATACATAAGTTCCAAAAAATAAACAAGTATATTTTGAAAAAAGGTGTGAAATTAATAAAATTTCATATTTCAGACATTTAACAAACAACTTCTAAGATAGCCCTTTATGATGCCTTGCATTATCTTAACCGCATTTGATTTATACGATTTATCTTTTAACTCTATTATTTAACAAAAAAGAATTAAAAAATCTCTCTCTCTCTCCTTTTTTTTCTCCCTTCGAAGATGGGTATTAATCAGTTTCATCTCTGTTTTTTTAATTAAAATTTTGATTTATTATCTCGTCATTTATGTTCTACAATAAAATCAGAAGTTTGCCAATTCAATTCATAGCAAATAAAACATCCCATAAAGCAAACCGGGATTGTTTCTTTTCCCGGTTGTGCCTTACGGCTTGCAGAACGACACGTCGCCCACCACTTATCTAACGCAACAGCCGTACTTAATTGACTGTGACGTACCACCTTACGTGTCCTAAGTCTGTTCCGACGATTGAACGGTCCATCAACAGTGGCCCCTCACCCTTTTCTCTTTTCTGATTGGTCTGTCACGGGAAAAAGGCTGCCACACGCCGTGGGTCTAAACCTTCTCCTGGCGTGTTGGCCGGGTCCCGCAGTGAAGGTGGTGACGCGTGTCGAGCAGACGAAGCCGCTGGCACGTGATTCCCACTTAAAAGAATCTCTCTCCAGTCCTCTCCCCACTTCGTTTTGTTTTCTGAAAATGGAAAAAGTTCTTTTTAACTTTTGCCACCCGCACTTTCACTTTGCGTGCAGGCGCGTGGAGGTAAGAGGGTTTCGATAATTCGAACACCGAGGGTATGGAGGTGAAATTTTGTCCCTCTCCTGTTGGACCACAAAACCCACTTCCTATTAACTTTTATGGTGGCCCATTTCGCACGCACACTCCCTTTTTTTTTTTTTTTTTTTTTGGGTGTTAGTCCAGATATTCTCAACGCAATTTAACTCTCTTTTTTTTTTTTTCCTTTTTTTAAAGATTATTTTACGCATGTTCTGTAATATTTTTCAAGCTTAAAAGAAAATCAAGTTCCACAAAATATGAGGGATCTCGCACCCTAATCCTTCCTCGAGAACCAAATAAACAGTGGGGGGGGGAGATGAAACGGAACTGAGAAAGTTTCAAAAAATTAACAAGTCTAAATATATATATATATACAGAATTCGTAGCCTACTTTTGTAAATATACTATTATTTGTACTATTATATTGATTTATTGCTTTGCCAACCTTTTGTTGATCTCAGCTCTATAAAATATTCAATTGTGCATAATTATGTGCATGAGCAAACTTGTAGTGACGTAGAAGTTGGCAAAAAAAGTTAGGAATTATAATGGCATGTCCAATCTTTCAACTTTCCATTACGGTCACTAACAAAATGCCATTAATTTGGATAATTCAGTCTCTTTATTTTATAAGGATAAAATAGTTAAATTAATTTAAGTTAAAATGACATTAGTGATCAACAATAGTCAAGAGACTCACTAATGTCATTTTAACTTAAATTAATTTAACTATTTTATCCTTATAAAATAAAGAGACTGAATTATCCAAATTATATGTTTTTGTGCCATAAATTTAACCAATTAATGAGGATTTAATTAGTTAATTGTTAATTTTCTTCTTTATTTCAAATTGTTAAAAATTAAATGAACTTTTTATGATTATTTTTTTTAAAGTGGTGTGAGTTTTACACAATTTCATGAGTGGAAATATCGCCACTCAATTTTAAATAGTCTCTTTCTTTCTATTTTTTAATAATATATTTTGATTCTTTATTCTTTTTGTTGGTTTACGGGCCATATATATATTATGAAAGAATGTTACCTTTTCTCTTATAACTTTCTTTTCATTGGGTATAAATGTGATCTGTTCCAATTTTATTATGAATTTTTGTTGTAATTTGTCGATCAAGCAAATGTTTAATTGGGATTTGCACAATGCCAGAAATATTTCAAATATATTCTTATTTGAAATATTTCAATAGCAATAGTGTTAGGGATTTTAATATTTGAATTTCATGTTGGTCCAAATGTCATGTGCCACTTATCCATTAAATGATGAACTATATAGCTTGTAATGTTATTTAACCACTGCCACATCAGTTGAGATTGAAATTAAAACTTAAATGTTGAGATGCGTAATATTACTTTTTCAATAATTATCTTATTCTTAGAGAGTAGTTTTTCATATTTTTTACTAAGAACCATGACTTATAAGTTGAATAGAATTGTGTTAGTTTCGCCACTCATTGTTGAGTTTAAAGCCCAGCAAGGTCTTATAAATTTGGGCTTCCAGGTAGCCGAGACCCAAAATATCCGAAGCTTGTAGTTGTAGGCTTGTTGGCAAAGCATAGATATCATAGATCAAGCTCGATTGGCATACGTTGAAAATTGAAATTGGTCTATTTGTATATAAGACAAATATAAGGGTCCAGCTATGGTGCTACAGTTGTATGGTACCACAGCTGGATCTAGCCATTGGATCCAGCTTTAGTGACAACTGTGAGTTAAATCCAATGATTGGATTCAGTTGTGGTATCATACAACTGTGGTACCATAGCTTTGCCCTAAATATAAACCGATCACATGATATTTCACATTTTATTATATTATAGCAATCCACGTGAAGTTTACAAAGTATAACATTTTTTTTTTCATTTTTCCGTTAATATTGTTAGAAGATTTTATAAAATATTGACAGAATAACTATTTTACCTATGAATGTAAAAAAAAAAAAACTACTTAATCATAGCTAAATGATAAAAAATAAATTTCATTTTGTTGTGGTAGCTATCAATAATGGATAAAAAAAATAGTTATATAAACTCATCATACTTACTATTTTAAAAATATAAAATCATCAAAATAAACAATATAGCTAAATTTTTAATTTGGGGTTACTGAAATATATTACAAACTAGTATTTTAAGGAAATTGAGGGTTGTCTCGGAAAATAAGATAGGAGTCATTTTAAAAACTTTAATTTTTACTTTACTTTCTAAAAGTTTTCAAAAACCCGTGAACGCTGTTCCGTCCCTGGGTTCAATCCTCTGCATTGCTCAGAGACAGATAAATTTTTAGGGATGAGCATTTGGTCGGTTCAGACCGAACTGAACTATATTATAATGTTTCCGGTCGATTCAGTTCGGGTAGTAAAAATAAAATGGTTCATAAATCTCTGAACCAGTTAGTTTTTTTTTTGTTTGATTTTACTGACCAAAACCAAAAAATAAGCAATTTGGAGAGGACAAAATTAAAAATTAAAAATTAAAATAAATTTTATAAAATACAAGTAATTATTGATGTGATAGTATACACTCTATTTTAATTTGTTAGTTTTGGCTCACTTTATGATAATGTAGGCATTTTAGGTGTGGATGTGTGTGTTGGTAATTTAATATAAAGTTCTAATATTGTTATTTGTGATTTTGCATTGTTACGTTCTTGTTTATTTATTACTGTGGATTAGAAAATTTATAGTAGATTTCTAGACTATGTATGTTGGATTTTATTATATGAATTTATTCAACTTTAATATGTTTACATTTGTGGTTTTATAGACTTACGATTGCTGTCGTAGTAATAGTATATTATATTATTTTTAATTGAATGTACATGATAAAATTACTTGAACCAAAAGAAAAAAAAATAAACTAAACCATAAAATCGAACCGATCTTACTTGAATTAATTTGATTCAATTCGTATTTAGTTCATAGTTTGTGAATCAATTAATTTTGATTCGGTTTGGTTATGAACCAAAATCAAACCAAACCAAATAGTGCTTAATCTTACATACTTTTGTCATTACAATGAGATTTTTAAACTTCACTATCATATAGACTTGTCGAAATAAATTCTCAATTTATTTCGCCCTTTCTAAAGCAAATCATAAATTTCGGTGTGTTTAGCATCACAAAATTTAATTAGGTAAGGTCTCTCGATCATCAGTGCTTTTATTACCAGAATTTCAAATCTTGGATCACCAAAATTAATTTAGATATAGTGTTGAGGGATATCTACCTATCTATCTTTTTTTTTTTTTTTATTTCCTTGAAAAAAAGAAAAAAAAAAAAACAATTGCTTTCAAGACAGAAGGAGCGCACTCACCGACTCACATGGATGCGAGTAACAACTAACAAACAAGAAAGCGATCGCATGCACATGAATGATATTATACGGGTGTCAGCAAGTGGGGGTCGTCCAAAAAGAAGCAGCACGAGGCTCACTCTTTTGTTCCGTTCCTACCTTTGGTAATAACATAAGAGCGCTGCTATTTACCCCGAGTCAAACCCCGAGTCAAACCCCGAAAATCTCCAAAACGACGCCGATTCGCTGTAATCTGTTTCCTTTTAATTTCCAAACGAATCGTTTTGATTCAGCCGCGAGCCTCCAGCCACAATTGCCATCACGCTAGCCATCACCCGGCCACAAAGCTAACGTGAAAACGGTTGTGCACCATTACGTGCTTGCGCACTCCTGCTTATATTCCTCATCCTAAAATTTTATTTGCACGCAATTATGAATTGATTTGGGTCTGGGATCTATTTTCTGAATGATATTTTGTTACAAACGTAGATGGCTTTGTTCCTATATGATAGTAATTTTTGTTGAAGGGTTTGTATGATGCAAACTGGTTGTAGAAGAATTTAGTCACGAATCTTGATCATTTACACCTCGTTTCCCGCATCTGTAAATCTTGTTCTATAACCTTTTGATTCTAATAATATTGTATGATCTGTGGCTGGAGAACTCGAAGATGCTAACATTTGTTGAAGAAGAAAGAAGAATTCGGCAGTAGTAATTTTGGAATGAAGAAAAAGGAAGAAAGAAGAATGAAGAAGATGCTGCAGAAGTTGATCTTGACAAATGGTGGTTGGCACGCTGCAACATCCATTTTTGACAGAGGAATGCTTCATTAAAACGGTTCGTTTTGGAGCTTCATTCGGGGTGTTTTCAATTTAGCTAAGTCTTTCCAAACGAAAGGAAAAAAAGTTTCCAAACGGTGCGTTTTCAATTTTAGTAAAACGGTGAGTTTCATTGGGGCGCAAGTCGGGGCGCATTTCGGGGTAAATAGCTTTTTCCATAACATAATCCCGTGCGAAATAGAACACTTTGGAGAGCCGGAAGTTATCCAATGCAAAATTACAAATCTGTAAAGGGTAAATTGGGTAAGAAGTATTGTGATTCGACAATTTTTTGTCATTCAATTCAAGTTCGGACACAAAAATTGCTAAAGATTGTGCGCAAAATAATTATATTACCAATACAAAATGTTTCAAAATAATTTAGGGTAAATTCCTTACTTTTCTATCAATTTTTTTTTTCTTTTATTTTCCCCCCCTCTTCGGAACAAGCTCACTTTCTTTTAAATGATTATTAACGAACCCAACAACCTATCAATTACTTGTTTTATTAACAGGTCAACAATTCAACTGCAGAATTAAAAACAGCAATTTCACATGTTTATATAATTTTCAAATTTCATCAACAAATCAAAATCATTCCAATAGTATTTGAATGCTACCACTCACACCATTTGCGTCAAGAATCTTCTCCGATGGAAATTCATTTTGCTTGTATCTTACTTTTTCACATAAATGAGATTTTTTTTTTAAGCGTGAATGTTCATATACTATTCCTTTTTGCACGTTTTTTTTAAATTTTTTTTCGTCTATATAAATGGTTATGTACTTGTTAATTAAAATCTTTTATTTTCATCTAATTAAAATAGATTATATACCTCCATTTATAATATGAAAAATTAATGTTTGATAAGAAACGCATTATCATGTATCTTTTTTCATTAATCTATTTCTTAATAAGCTATGTCTAACATAATGCATATAATTGTTCTCTAGAACAATTCATTAGGACAATCTACTTATCAATAATTTCATTATCCATTTTATTGATGGAGTTTTTTCGTACAAGCAATAAGAATGAGATTTTTAGAATCAAAATGAATAAATCGTTTACTTGCAAATTAAAAACTTAGAATCGAAATGAAATTTCTATGGGGCCTACAATTTTTAGAAATCATGGCTAATGCTAAGTTACATGCATGTACCTTACACCCCTCTCACATGAATAGTGAATAATGTGGTCCACTCACTATTCATGTGAGAGGATTATAAGGTACATGCATGTAACTTAGAGGGATTCAAAAATCATTATTAGAATTCCGATTCCAAAGAGAAGGAGACTAGCCATCAGAATTCAGAACCCCATTCATTGACAAAAATACTTGATTCAAATTTTTAAATTTCCACTTTGTCCTCGTTAATTCATGAAATTATAAAATAAAAAATAAAAACAAAAACCAAGACGCCACGGAAACATGCAGCAACATAGATCTAAACCAGCACTATATATAGCACCTGCCATCGCCGATCGTACAGCTGCTGATGGCCAGCCATCAATCCGGCATTGAGTAGCAGCACTTGCCATTGTTAGCACATCAAAGCAGCAGCTCCCTAATTCGTCGAACCAGCAGCACCTGCCATTGCCAGAAACAGCAGCTACCGATGCGCTGCCAGCCGATCTCGATGGAAATAGCTACCTGCTGTCGATCTCGCATGGAGGAAGCAGCTTCACCTTGCAAATATGATGATGATGATTTTGATTATTGTTATTTTTTTCTTTTTTCATCATATATTATTATTGTTGTGTTTATCGTCATGTTTATTACTAGCAATTCTATTAATTTTACCATTACTATTATCATTTTTATTATTATTTGATATGATTATTAACAATATGTTTTTGGAATAATTACAATAAATAATATGACAAATATTGTAATAAATAATAATAGTTACAATACCAAATTATGGACTTTTAATAATTTACAATAATTCATCCTGATTCCAAATTCTTAATAAAAAATAAATATATTAATGACAATATAACTCATTTTAATTCTGATTTCTATAGCTTAAACAAACATTTCTCATTCTCATTCCAATCTAATTGTTGATTAGTGCATGCAGTATAAAGGTCTTAGTTGTCATTTGTTGTCATTTTCATGTAATTAATTTTAAAAATGTCTTAATCATGCCTAGCTACGTGTTGTAAATTATTTTTAACCTTGATTGTGTAGTCCAACATCCTAAATTAATGTTCTTTTTCACTCCCCTATTGTTTGATTTTTCAGCAATAATGTTTTATCAAATAATATTGAGTTATAATTAAAAATTAAAAATTAACCTTGAAAATCGACTAAGAAAACAAGAGCACGCAATGAGTTTTCTTGTAGTGATTTAGAAAATCAATTGAAGTGTTTGTAGCCACAAGCAAAAGTTGTCTTCGTCTTCACATTCGCAATAAATATATATTTTGGATTAAGAATATGGAAGATAAATGGGTCCCCATTGCCTTATCAAAATCTTTATTAGGTAGAATTATTGGGCTACTCTCTCTCTCTCTTTTTCCCACTTGTTTACTACTCATTGACCCAACAGATAGTCCAAAGTAGTGGATTAAATGAAATGTAACCTACTAATTTTAATTATGAAAGGAAGAATCTTGATTTTGGAATTGAAATTAACTGTTTAATGTTGACCAATTGAAGGAGGGCCCAAAAAAAAAAAAAAAAAAGAAACCAATCCTCGCAAGCTGAACTGAAAACATATTCAACTATATCCATGAATGATTTTCTTTGAATTTTGTTTATACAAATATCATTATAGAATCAAAATCTCAGTTTATGGTCAAGCATGAGTTTCATGCAAGTTTACAAATGAAGAGACACTTAAATTACTTTGTATTCTAAATTTATTGGACATTATAGGCTCTGTTTCATGGGTAATTTACAGGAAAGTTTTCATTGACATAACTTGAAATTGATAAAATTCCGATCAGTTTGTTTTGTTAATTATTATTTGAAAATAATCAGAAATCTTCTTTACAATTTTGATCAAATTAATACTGATTAGTTTAGCAACTATCCAAAAATCCTCTTTAAGGCCAAATCTGCATTTACCTTGTGTGGACGACCATCCTTATAAAAAAGTTACTTTTCATGATTGATTTTTTTGGGAAAAGCACATTAGAGAAATTTCGTACAATATTTTTGTGCCAGGTAAGTCGATTGTTTTTTTTTTTTTTCTTTCAAAAAAGAAAGAAAAGTCAATTGCTATGGTAAACAAAAGCTGCACTCAAGGGAAAGCTTTATTTAATTAGTTATGACCTCACATAGTTAATTAATTTGGATTGTCCATGAAGTAACCAAATAACAAATATTAAGGTCCCTAACTCAAATCTTAATCATAATCCCAAAGGCCTAATAAGGGTCCAAATTTTGTCCTTATCTTCCTCCGCGAGTTCTTTTTAAGTGAAATTTGCTCCACGGTCCTGCAATGAAGCCGCACATCATCTCGCTAAATTAGCTCTCGGTTATTCCATCGAGAAAGTTTAGATAGAAAAATTTCCAACTGAAATCGCAGCTTATGTATATAAAGATAAATCACTGTGATCGTCTTCTATTAATAAAATTTTAATTAAAAAAAAAAAAAGATTGACAATCATTTTACACACACACGCAAACATATGAAGTGTACGGAGCTTCTCAGATGTTGAAAAGCGAATGGCCAAGTGGCGCTTGGCTAACTAGAGAGTTCGGACACAAAAATTACTAAAAATTGTACGCAAAATAATTATAATACCAAAAAAAAAAAAAAGAGAGACTGCTTTCAAAATAATTTTGGGTAAATATCTTACTTTTCTATTAAATTTTTTTTTTTTTTTTCCCCCCCCCCCCCCCTCTTCGGAACAAGCTCACTTTCTTTTAAATGATTATTAACGAACCCAACAACCTATCAATTACTTGTTTCATTAACACGTCAACAATTCAACTGCAGAATTAAAAACAACAATTTCACATGTTTATATAATTTTCAAATTTCATCACACAAATCAAAATTATTCTAATAATATTTGAAAGCTACCACCCACACCATTTGTGTCAAGAATCTTCTCCGATGGAAATTCATTTTGCTTGTATCTTACTTTTTCACATAAATGAGATTTTTTTTAAGTGTGAATGTTCATATATTATGCTTTTTGCTCGCCTTTTTTTAACATTTTTCTTTTGTTTATATAAATGGTTATATACTTGTTAATTAAAATAGATTATAGACCTCCATTTATAATATGGAAAATTAATGTTTGATAAGAAATGTGTTATTATGTATTTTTTTCATTAATCTATTTCTTAATAAGTTATGTTTAACATTATGCATAGGATTGTTTTCTTGAATAATTCATTAGGACAATCTACTTGTCAATAATTTTATTGTCCATTTAGTTAAGGGAGTCTTTACGTACAAGTAATAAGAATGAGATTTATGAAATTGAAATGAATAAATCGTTTACTTTCAAAATAAAAACTTGGAATTGGAATCAAATTTTTGTGGAATTTCGATCCCAAATAGAAGGAGACTAAACATCAGAACCCCATTATCGGGATTGACAAAAGTACTACATTCAAAATTTTAAATTTCCAATTTGTCCTCGTTAATTCATGAAATTATAAAAGAAAAAATAAATAAATAAAAACAAAAACCAAGACGCCATGGAAGCCGGCACCGGCATAGAATTAAACAAGCACTACAGCACCTATAGCACCTACATAACCGATCACGCAACTGTTGATGACCGGCCATCAATCTGGCATTGAGTGGCAGCACTTGCCATTGTTAGCACATGGAAGCAGCGAACCTCTAATTCGTCGAACCAGCACCACCTAGAATCGCATACAGCAGCACTTGCCATTGCCGGAAACAGCAGCTACTGATGTAATCATTCTCAGCTACGTGTTGTAAATTATTATTAACCTTGATTGCGTGGTCCAACATCATAAATTAATGTTCTCTTCTTCTCTCCTATTGTTTTGATTTTTCATCAATAATATTTTATCGAATAATATAGACTTATAATTAAAAATTAATCTTGAAAATCGACTAAGAAAACAAGAGCACGCAATAAGTTTTTTTTTGTAGTGATTTAGAAAATTAATTGAGAGGTTTGCAGCCACAAGCATAAGTAAAGTTGCCTCGTCTTCGCATTCACAATAAACGCATATTTTGGATTAAAACTATGGAAGATAAATGGTCCCCGTTGCCTTTTCAAAATCTTTATTAGGTAGAATTATTGAGCTACTCTCTCTCTCACCTTTTTTTTCCCCCCCTCTTGTTTACTACTCATTGATCCAATAGACAGTCCAAAGTAGTGGATTAAAAGAAAATGTAACCTACTAATTTTAATTATGAAAGAAAGAATCTTGATTTTGGTTATGAAATTAATTATACAATCTTGACCAATTGAAGGATAGGCAAATTTTTTTTTCCCTACTAAAATTAAACTGAAAACATCGAAAAATATTCAACTATATCCATGAATGATTTTCTTTGAATTTTGTATATATAAATATCATTATCGAATCAAAATCTTAGTTTATGGTCAAGCATGGGTTTCGTGCAAGTTAACAAATAAAAAGACACTTAAATTACTTTGTATTCTAAATTTATTGGACATTATCGGCTCGGCGTCATTGATAATTTAAAGGAAAGCTTTCATTGACATGCTATTTTAAGGTCAAATCAGCATTTACCATGTGATGGACGACCATCCTTATAAAAAAGTTATATTTCATAGTGGATTTTTTTTTTTTTTTTTTTTTGAAAAGCACATTAGAGAAATTTCATACACTAGTAAGATCCAACCTCGGAGATGAACATCAGTGAAATGCTTCCTATTTGGAATCTCTATCTATATTTTTGTACCAGATAAGTCAATTGCGTGGATAAACAAAAGCTTTACTTAAGAGAAAGTTTTATTTAATTAGTTACGACCTCAAATAGTTAATTAATTTGGATTGTCCATGAAGCAACTAAATAACAAATATTAAAGTCCCAAACTCTTAATCCCGAAGGCCTAATAAGGCTCCAAATTTTGTCCTTGTCTTGCTAAAATGCCATCAATTAAATAATTCAAGGTCTAAGATTGACAATCATATCACACACACATACATACATTCATACATACATACGTACGTATATAACAAAATACGAATGCAGCTAAAAGATAAGAAAAACATATATTTCAATGTATTTTTAAAGTCAAGAATAAATTAAAATATAAAAAAATATAAATTACAATACAATATATTTTATCTCGTGATATATTAAAATATGTATCTTATTTATTTTTTAATTTATTCTAAATTTTAATATAGTCATAAATCTTTAATTGGAAGTTTGTTACATATATATATATCCTTTATTTAATATTATTCTTGTTTCTGAAAATTTTTCAAAATTTTGACACCACATTATCAATTGAAAATATCAAAGATAGTTTTATTTTTATTATTTCTGTTCAACGTACGTACAAATGTTCGTCTGACATCAAGGCAGAATCAATTATGTAACAAAGCCGTTTAATTTGTCGTTACCTCCTTACCGTGTTTTCAGATATTTTTTTTTTCATTTTATCTTCAATAAATTCCTTCGCATAGTTTCCTTTTAAAAAATAAATTAAAAAAGGAAAAAAAAAAACACACACACACACACACACGGAGTCAGTGACCCTGTTTAAATTGGAAAAGAAAAAATTCACTCATTTGAATTTTCTTTAACTTTTAAGATCCAGTGTTGACGCTTTAGAGTAATCTTTTATTGTTTTTATTTTATCGCCACTCATATTATTCATATCCATGTTTATTAGAAGAAATGACGTTCAAATGAGTAGAGAATTTCTGGTTGTTAAAGCTGCGTACACCCATAATAATGCTGCTGCCTGTTGGTTTTATTTTTGGCCTTATTCAAGTAACAAGTTCTAAAGCTCCTGGAATTTAGCTAAGAGCCCAATCATTGTAGGAGGATTTATTATTTCTTCACTAAATAAAGAGTAATGATAAATATTTTAAATGTCATATTAAATGATGTGTTATTTATTAAATAGTTGATAATTTTTTTATAAGATTTAAGTAAATTAATTATATTATTTCGTTAAGTAATTTATAAATATTACTATTTAAAATAATATTTTAATATAAAATTTTGAAATATCTAACGATGCTCCTACATAAAATATAATAATTTTCAAATAGAAAGTGTAATTATAATACAGGCTTCGCTAAGAAACATACCATAAATATAAGTGATATTATTAATCAAAAATTGAAGGGGAGTCGATGAAACTGTCCCGAAACAATATTGAATTGAACCTGATTAATTATTTCCAATATTGCATCATCAACTCCATGTGATTCTGCTGTTCCCTAACAGCTCCTTCATAGTTTATCATGTAATAAAAGGTGGCTTTTTAAGTCCAAAATAAAAATAAAAATAAAAACAAAAATAAGAGGTGGCCGTATCACCGCCACCACCACCATCACTGTATATTTCCCTCTTTCTCCCCCTGTCCTTTTCTCTAACCTATATCCTCTGTCATAAATGCAATGGGGTCCTTTTCTTAGTTAATTATATTCACATTTTCTTTTTCTTCTTTCACTTTGCATGTCCCAAAACTCAATGATTCTTCATCAACACATCACACACGCTCTCTATTATATAAATACAAGCAAAGAACAAACAAAGCAGAAAAGCTAACACAGATTGAAAATTCTGATCTGCTTCTCTGTCTAAAGTTATGGATTCTTCAACAACTCCTGGTGGCCGTGTCCAAATTGTCCCAAAACAATGTGACAACAACATTTTTCAGGGCAAACAAAATTCCCCTACGCCCCGAACGCCTTCCTTTTCATCTCTTTCTTCATCTTCGCTCTCTTCGTGCTCTTCCTCTGTCCGATCTTTATATTTTCCCGACGAATCCCCTCTCAGTCCGCCCACCCCACGCAAGTTTTCGGGGGTACCATTTTCTTGGGAAACTTTACCCGGAATTCCCAAGAAACATACTCACAGCAGGAAAGAATCGTTACTAAAACAACTTCCACTCCCGCCTACGTCCACGCCTCCATACTCGAAAAAATCTCATTTCGAGGAACTTGAAACTAGGAAGAAATTTTCTCCCGAAAATTTAAAGAAAGATCCTTTCGTTGCTGCATTAGTCGAATGCTCGAAAGACGATGACAACGGTGACGATGATCGAGATTCAAGTTCAAGAAACAACTTCTTCAGTAGAGCAAAGGTCGCGAAGAGTATTAGCGACAGGCTTGGGCTTATAAATGCTTACGCTTCTTGTAAAACAACTAGTGCAGTCTCGGAGTCATTGGTTTATCTTCCAAGGCCTACAAGAACCCCATATGATTTATTTCTTCATCATCATCGCCGCCGCCACCCTCGCTGAAATTTAATCTTATGTGATGATCAGAAATCATATTTGTATCCAGGGTTCTATACGATATGATAATGATGGCCGTATTTGTTTTTTTTTTTTTTTTAATTTTAACTTTAATTTTATGTGGGAGGACACAGCATATAATGTCCCCAAAAGAATTATTGTAAGTTATTTCTAATTTGTTAATATAAAATAGAGGTTCAGAACTGAAGCTGGCATGCTTTAATTTTAATTATAATGAATGATTTTGCAGAAATTATTTAATTATTTCACTATGTGTTTGATGTGGTTGCTGTATTTCATGTGATGTTAACGAGACTATGAGTGAAGCTTCAGGACCCCATGTGGGAGCAAAGTAATTAATGGACCACATTATAGAAAATGACAAATTAACTCAATTATAATTTAACTTTGATTCTCTTAGTTCTAACAAATTGTGTAGTAGGATTTATTTTTTCAAGAGATCTAGAGAGAGAGAGAGAGAGAGAGAGAGAGGGGGTTGAGAATTCAATTTATATTATTTTGTGTACGGGGGAAATAAGAGTTTGTTGAGCTTCCTAATTTGAGGTTTTTTTTTTTTTTTAACTAGATTTGGACTATGCACTTGCTCAGATTTAATTTTGTAATTGATTAGATCCTTGTAATATTGTTTTAGGATTCAGTTATTCTTTCAGTTACTAGTTTCTTTTTTAGCTCTCTACCATTCCTTCCCCCCAAAATATATATATATATATATATATTCTCACCTAAATTATTGATTAAATTCTCAACTTTTTTTCCTTTTATCCTTGATTATTGCAAGAATTGATGGCCGAGTGAAAGCATTGCTCAATTATAAATAAAGAATTGTTATAAACAAAAATAGTTAATTAATTTTCCTTATCTTTAATATAATTTAAGATGTTCATTTACCTAAACTTATTTAGCAATATTTTTTTTGCAACACCTTATATAGTGGGGGTGAATGACGGTGAGTGGACTCAGTGACTTCCGCCCTACCTTGGTTTGTGTTGTATCTGAGTTATTTTATTTAAAATGAATTTAATTTTTATATCCACGAACATCTGTATTTCATAAATGTGAATTTGAGTAAAATTAATGTTTAAAAAAAATGTTACTTAATTTCATATTTTATAAAGTATAAACATAGGAATTTATGACTTAATAATTCTGATATCGCTGAAAAAAGAAGAAGAAGAGAGAGAGACCATATTCATTCAAAATTAATGCTAATTAAAAACGAGTGAGAAAAATACTCCGGGGTTGTGTTGTACCTCTTAAGTGCAATTGCTTCAGAGAATTTGACACTTGAAAATGATCACTTAGGGACCCAAAAATTTAATGCCTCCGACCCAAGAGATTTATGTGGAACTAACCTAGATTCAAGCACATTTATCTTCACTGTAAATCACAACTTTTTGAAGTACATTGAAGAAGAAGAAGAAGCCTTCCTCAAAATCAATAAATTAATGGTCTAAAAATGACCAACAATAATTGACTTCGACAATCTTGATTAAGAAGCTAAGGTCAATGACCCCATTTAATTATTGCAAACCGATGTTTGAGTTATGTACGTCTCTGTGTGTGTATCGACTTAAAATTAAATTCCCAACTTTAACAAGCTTTTGTTGCATTGCTTTCATATTTATATTTTTGCATTACTTTATAAATACATTCTTATGGTCCCTCTTTAATTTTCTCTCAGCCATTCATTCGAAATTCTATTCTTTTCACAAGTTTCTTCAAAGGAACTTTGGGATCCTTGTTCAAGATGTTTGAAGTATATATATGGTAAAAATGATCTCAGAGATGTTTCTGGATTTTTGACCGTCCCCCTTTTTTCCTTTAAATTTATTAGGAATTGTCAATAATGCCTAAAAAGTAAACAAGGAATGATGAACAACAAGAGGGTCCCCCATTTGTACTCATCAAATTGCAAGTGTGAATTATTTGGCTTGCAAACTGATTTTATATAAACATAAAGATCGTACTGAACATTCCAAAAGCAAGTGCAGCGGATCATAGTACAAATCTAACGTTGTCAAACTAATGTGAGCGAATTCAATGCACTCGTGCAATGTAAATTCTTGATTTATCATTATCTATTTAACTTTAGAATTGACTGACGATTAATAATAACCGGCCAGCCTCATTATGAAGCATGCATGAACCACGAAACAAGAAAACTAACACTAATTACTAATTAACGAGCACTTTAAATATTAAGATGGATATGTATGCCGAGAGTTGCAGGTTGTCCTTTTGCTGAGAGTTGCAAGCGAATTGTAGCATATAATATTAACGAATGCTAACCAAAGTACGTATCCATCAAAATTAGAAAAAAAAAACAATGTATATGTATGACAATTCAGAAAAATATATATTAAACTTTGAAGCGTTAAATTTTTAATATAAAGCTCTTACAACTTAAACGTCAATAAACCTAAAACGTTTAACTTATTTACAACCTGAAATGTAAGATTTAATGTATACACAAAGTTTTGCTTTAATGGGAAGCATTGAGCACTTATAAATGGGGAATGAGCTGTAATTGTACCAGTAGAAAGCTCATAATTGTTGTTACTAGGGGCGTGGATGTAGTGGGAGACAGGGGACCAAAATATGCGTGTGGTAATCGATAACTATGACTTTCAACTTTTATTTTACTTTAATTATCAATTTCGTATTGTTTAATTATCTAATTAAAAGACTACTTGTTTTATACATATTGCGTTTTGTTCATAATTAATTAGATGCCTCCTCGTTCGTGCTCCTCACTTCTCTAGCTCGTGTGTGTGTGTGTGTGTGTGGTCACTCTTTGACCAACGTAATATTAAACAAACGGATATTGATTCTCTCTTTCACCCACTTTCTTTTTATATATATACATATATAATTTGAAGAAAATGAGAGAAAGCAGAAAAAAATTGTATTCCTCTAGGCTTAGTTTGTGAATAGATACAGTATATAACAAATGGAAATAAAAGAAAAATAATCAACTGCTAACAATTTTAAAATATACTTTGTATATATTTATATGCTTATAATGGTCGTGATTATCGTCAAAATATACTTTTCTAGTGAATAAAATGCAAGCTCATGATAATACCTGGTTATTAATGACTAGCGAATAAGCATAAAAAAAATTAATAACACCAATGAACAAAACGTTAAGTACGGATATTTATACTTTATAAAATATAAATCTGGACAATAAATTATCAATTTATATTGTCTGTCGCATCCATAACATTAACAGCATCCCTCATTGGATCATTAGTTTTTTTTTTTTTTTAATTTTTCATCGCGATCTTAGAAGTGAATACACTGAACATACAAGCAGTAAGTAAGCCGACCCGACCACTCACCGACAGATAATTAAAATGGATGTGGAGAATTATCGCATGAGGCCACAAATACTGCGGCCATGTCTTTCAGTGCTGCAGTTGCTTGAATAGAAAGATATAAGCACATGTACGGGGACTTAGTCCCTTTATTTTTCATCTAAAGTTTTAATTACTTTCAACCATTTTAAACAAACAAGCAAGGTTAGTTTTTGTTTATTCTAAACTCAAATAATCGAATGCTTTTACTTAATTTTAAAAAGATGATAACTAATGTGTTTGTTAGATTGGGATCTTCTCCTGCTTGTATTTTAGTGTTCCTATATGATTAGAATTTAATTATTTTAATTTTTTCACTTTATTAACCGTCAATTATTTAAGACGATCTTGATCAGTATTTGGTAAAGTTTAATTATTTTAATTTTTTATATTTTTGAATTGTTAAAGTCTGCTTCATTTGGACAAAACTTAGTTTTTCAGATCACACGCTTGAACAGGAAGCTAGAACAGGCATGCATGCATAAGCGCTGAGTTATTTAGTATCAGGATCAGATTTGATTTCTTCGGAATCAAGTTTGCCGACACCAGGAAGAAGCTCCCAAAATCTTACAGCAACGAAGTTTGAAGATTCACAGAAAACTAAAAAGTGAAAAGAGATTTGTTATTTTAGCAAAGGGTCCCTATACTTATACATGGCAGCACGTGTTCGAGATATTTTCAATATCTAAAATGTGAAATTTTGCATTGGTGTTACATCTACCGTGAGGATCAGGATAATAAAGTAGTGGATACATTAATTAATACGAGCATGCATTATAGAATAAACTGTTGTTCCTTTACACGAAAACGTCTACTTGAAGATTTTTGGAGGTTCTCTGAATACCACGTTTCATAATAGATTTGTAAATTTATTTCTTTATCCTCCTTTTTTTTTATTTTAATAAAAATTTCGCAGCGTTCATATAGAAAAATAAAGGCTTTGAGTACGAGATCTAGGTTTTAAATCATAAATACTTTTACCCGTATCAGCAAGATAGCAGTACGCCGAATCTTTAACGCTTCTGGTAAGTTTGGTACTTCCTACAAGAATAAAGAATCAGTTGTACAATTGATTGAAAGCTTTTAATAATACGAAGGCGGACCCGTGGAAGAGGAAGAGGAAGAGGAATTTGAAGAGACAAAAGCCAGTGTCATCATGTTCATGTCTGCTTGCCATAAACAGAATAGTTGGGTGAATTAATAACTACTGAAATTACTCCTACACAAGAGATTGGAAAACCTGCACCTATTAGGGGGCCTTTTTTCTTTATATTTGATAAGGTAGGATTTTGAGGGGGGGAAAAAAATCATGAAAA
This sequence comes from Citrus sinensis, assembly GCF_022201045.2. Classification (NCBI taxonomy): domain Eukaryota; kingdom Viridiplantae; phylum Streptophyta; class Magnoliopsida; order Sapindales; family Rutaceae; genus Citrus; species Citrus sinensis. The sequence goes on along the minus strand of NC_068560.1, from coordinate 35,015,535 downwards.
TTCTTATAAACAATGTTACCTACTTGTAAATTTAAATATTTAATGACCATTTTATTTTTATTTTTTGAGATCAAACAGTGAATTTGAGAGAATATAATATTATTATCTGGCTATTTATTTGACATTTTATTTATCTAGATTAGTTAGCCTTAAATCTAAATTCCAGAAAGGGCAAGCATGCATGCACATGCAAAAATGACTCCTTATCCGTGTCCGTATATATTAAATGCACCCATTTTATTCTTTCTTGGCAATATAACGCTGATATTTGCATGTTCATTATTCATGCAATTAAGCGTAACATCTCTATGAAGCGCAGATACATATATTATCTGCCGACAAATGCAATAATTTTGAGCTAAGCAATCGCTTTTGCTTGAAGTTGAAGACGTGCAATGTTGGATCCACGTTATTTAATGCAAATTTTGTTGCAATACAAATTCATATACAATCTTGTCTTCCCTTGATGAAGAAACCACACCCATTTAAATCATAAAACTATTTTTTTTTTCCTTTTTGTCTTTCGGAGTTGGATTTTCATGGAATTTAAAATTTTTATGCATGGCCGTAGGTGGATTAATTGCTCTTTTAATCCTTATAATTTGAGTCAATTACTTAATTAGTCTCTATATTTTACTCAAAATGTCATTGTATTTAATTATCATTTACTTTTAACATGTTACCTATCAAATATTCTTGAATTTTAATTTATATCAAACACAAGTTTTAAAGCATTTGGTAGATGCTTGTGATGACATTTATATTTGATTATTATTATCATTACCATTCTAATTTTTTGAGATTTTAAGGCGTTTGGATTCTATGTGATTGCGTTTAAATTTTTGGGTTTATGTCAAGCCCATATGTGGCTTATTAACTATTGGGCTTCCACATCGTTACATCACTATTGGGCTCAACAAACAGAATTGGACTGGGTTAATATATAAATTTTCTTAATAACTACTTTTCAACAATTTTATTGGTAGAGTTATATATAGTTCTATTAAAACGTCATTTGTACTAATTAATGTAACATACCAGAGCATTTCTCCAGTCAATTACTTGCATTTCTGAAAGCATGATAAGAGAATTAAAGTTCGCATCCAGCTAATAGGAGTGCTGGTGAGGGTTGAAACTATATTTATATAACATCTATTCAAAGAAATTGCGATTATGTTTGTGTGATATTTAAAACAAGAGTAATTTTTTTTCATAATTTTTTTTCTGTGTGATATAAGTACATATAATAGTTGTCATTTTCTCCATGTGTTCGTATGGTATATAGTAAATCAAATAACTTTGGTCCTATTTAAAATTGAGATTGACCAACTGTAATTTAAAAATTATAACACTAAAGTGTTTGACAAATAGTAACTATTATAATTTTGAAGATAAGTTATTTAATTTTATACTTTTATGTCATCTAATTTTTATTTTATATGAACTAATGAAATTTATTGTATTACATTGTAGTAACTTCTTGTGCGTTTTACGAGCAACAAGCTAGGCCCCACCCCGGAGAATAAAAAGGCAATGGTAGTTTTTAGATCCAATATTGTGGGATAAAAATTATGACTATGAAATAAAAATTAATAATATATAGTAAATATAATTTTTAAATAATAATTTTAATAAAATTAATAAAATATAATAGATTTATCATTAATAAAATTAATGAAAGTAAGGATTATTTAAAAAAAAGAAAGAAAAGGGAGTGAACAAAGTCCAAACATATTTTTTAATCTCTTACTTTCATTAAGATTCAAACTCTAAATGTCTAACCAAATAAAATCACTTGAAAAACACTTGGCCACACCTTAAAGATAATTGAAGGATTAATTTTGATTTACGAGTCACTTAAACTTGATTACATAGATGACGTGAAGGAAGATATTATATAATCCAAATTCGAGTAACGAATTAAAAACAGGATAGAAAGGACAATTGAAACATCAACTCAAATTTCACAAGTCCCAATCTTAGATTTTGACCATTTCCAAAGTAGATACAGTGCATAATTCAAATCAAACAGAATTAAAGTTTTGTGGAATTATGAAGATGATCTTATAAGATAAAGATTGGTTTAGTCAACTTAACGAAAATTATGTTTGATAGTGAACTGAAGTGAAATGTTGGTGAAATGATAAACTTTGTGTGAAATGTTATTTATGTTGAGTTGTGTAATATATTAGCTTAGATTAGACTTCTACGTTAAATATTATGACATCTTAAATTCAGTCCCTCAAAAATTTAACATCTTATTAATTGTCACTGACAACCTTTTTTTTTTTTAATGCTAAGGTATTTTTTTCCCCTTAAAAAGTGATAAAAATACAACTTTATAAATAGACATTTAGATCAAATTAAAAAGTAATTTATCACAATATATGATTGGACAAATTAATAAAACATAGTGAAACACAAAGAAAGATTACAATATATTGAGATATATAAATGATACCTTCATACAACTTACACGATAGTACCTAAGACATAGGCTTAAATTAACTAGTATAATTTTTTCATATTTGAATTATAAAGCCTTTTTTAGTCCATAACAAACATATTTAATAATACAAAATTACACACGTCAAAACCACCACAAGATCAAAGGGGTGAGAAAAAAGCCCCCATAAATGATTAAAGTTCTCATTTTATTATTAATCAATCATTCATACACCTTACTAATTTACTCAATCATGTTATAATTGTAAATATTATGTTTGTCAATAATTTTATGCTTGTTTGTAGATATTAAAGAATTATATTCCAAATTAGTTAGTATAATACCATATTAAGCTGACTCAAAGATATTTGAGGCCTTATGTGAATTTTTGGTTGTTTGAAAATTTAAAATTGATAATTTACTAATCATATGCTACATCAATATAAAATTAATTAAATCAGTAAAAGAATATGAATGATACTGCTGAAAAATAAAATAATTAAAAATGATGGCACGGTGATGGCTAATTATTATGTCATTTATTGAGGTAAAATTTTCATAATTCTAATAAAAAATTTTATGATTCTAACTTAATTTTTCTATTAAGTATACATGTTAGTACTCGTTAAGTATACACATTATTGTTCACTTTAAGTATACACATTATTCTAACTTAATTTTCACTATCAGTATAATAATTATGGGTTTCTATAGCCTACTATAAATAAAATCTCTGAAATGTTATATTATCTATTTAGGTAGTTAGATTTTCTATAAATTAAGATCTTCCTGAAATGTGAGGTTATAGACAATATCCTAATTTATCTAGTAGTCGAACTGTGTCTGATACTCTATAAAAATATTGTGATAAGAAATCTCTAACCACATAAAATTAGGAATAAATTAATAAACAGGCTCGGGTACACTATAATTTATCCTGTAATACCATATATACACTGTAATTGAGAGGACAAAAAAAAATCTGTTGGCGGTATAATGACGTAATTTCCACTTAGATAAATCCAGATGATATGCAGGAGAGAGAAGATGGCGTTTATAGACAAACTCAAGTGGCCTACTTGTCCATATATATATATATATATATTATTTTGATTTATCTAGGTCCTACTAGTTTAGTTTAAATACGTTTAAGTTTAAAAGTTTTTATAAATTTTAACAATAATCACATAAATGATAAATTCTAACATGTTATATTTTTTGTGATCTCTTTTAGTACACCCAAAAACCACCTTGATATTTCTTATTATGATCACCGTGTTCTCAACTTCAAATAGATGAGTCTGCTTAAACCAGAGATATTATATATAGGACTTATGTGAAAAATTTTAAAATATTTGGATGTATTCATATTTAATGTGGACACACGTGTGTGATGTAATATTTTGCACAAAAGTGGAAGAGACATGAAGCCTAAGAACCGCCTTGGTGCAGCACACACAGAGGAGGGTGACCTAATATCTAAATTAATAAAAAGATGTTTGCCTAACTGGCGGTGAGGATAATAATATCAATATCAATCATACAACCAAACAATAAATAATTAAAATAAAAAGTTTATTTATCGTTCAATATTTCTCTTCAAAAATCAATTATTACAAAAATAGAAACTTCTTCACACTAACAATTTTCCCATTTGCGTTTGCATAAGAATCCCCCAAGAGAAAGTCGAATATACTTCCAATTGTTTATATCCATTTTTTTATCTCATGGAAGCCGATGTTTCAATTTATTTTGTCTCAAAACCCTAATTTCTCCCCTCCGTTAGAGAAATTACAAAACCTTAATAGAAGTTAAAAAAAATTCTAAATTAGGGTTTATGTAATTGGAACGACGGTGATGAATCTGTCGGTGGTGTATTTGTTGTGTGTTTTGTTAATTTGTCGATTGGCTTCAGCTAATGTGGTGTTGATTGGGAACAACGTTACTCTTTCTTTCGACGATATCGAAGCTAATTTCGGTTTGTGCTTTTTTCTTTTGACGTTCTGTTGGGTGCTGTGAAAGTGCGGGAAAATGCGGCAATTTTCTTTTTCCTTTAATTGATATTTTAATGGAAAGTAGTGGTTGTATTCAGCCGAGCTTTCGAATTGAAAAAGAGTTTTTTTTTTCCCTGTTTGGCAATGAAATAAGTGTTCATTTTTGTGAAAAAATGAAATAATCTCTATTTGGTTGCTGGGAAAGTGCGGAAAGTATAGTTTTCTATTGATATTATCCAGGGAAGTAGTAGCTTTGTTTACCTGAGCTTTAGAATTGGGAGAAAGTGATTATCTTTCAATGAAATAAATGATCTTTCTTGCAATGATATTGAAATAATTATGGTTAACTTTTTTTTTTTTTTTTAACTTTGTTTTGAATTTGTTGACTTTCTGTTTGGTTTCTCAGAAACTGTGGGAAAACTGAAGAAATTTGAAAAGTATCTGGTCTAATGGTTAAATATTGATTATTTCAGCTCCAGCGATCAGGGGTTCGGGAGACTGCGGGGTATTGTACGTAGCAGAGCCTCTTGATGCATGTTCAAATTTGACTAGTAAAGTTGAAAAAGTTTCGAATATGAGCTCCGCATTTGTGTTGACTATTAGAGGAGGGTGTAGCTTTGAAGATAAAGTGAGGAATGCACAGAAAGCAGGATTTGAAGCGGCTATTGTCTATGACAATGAAGATGATGGTGTCTTGGTTGCAAGTAACAACCTTTCTTCATGTCCTTTTTAACGTTGGTGTGTTTTAAGTGATTCTTAATAGGTAGTCCACTTGCCCATTAGGGTATGATGTAATTGCTATTTTTATGATGAATTTATTCAGTTTGGCCAGGGGTGTGCTAATAATTCTGCTACAGATGTTGCCATCAATCTCATTTCTTGTGACCTTTAATAACAAAACATTTTTTCTGAATCATAAGCTTCTAGTGGGACCAGCATGGGGCACTGACCTTGATGATTGACTTATGTGTCATGTATGGCTGTGCTTGTTTACGATAATCTGTTTCCATTTAAGAGAGGAAATTCTATGTGAACAGTCCCATCAAGCTTATTTATTCTATGTTCATTTGTTTTATTTACTTTTTTTTTTAATTTGTAATGGTAGTTAAATATTTTGTCACTATGAGAACCTCTAACTAATTCAAACTCTCGTCAAAATTCAGTGGCGGGAAATTCAGCTGGTATTAAAATACATGCCGTGTTCGTGTCCAAAGCTTCTGGTGAAAAACTGAAACAGTATGCTGGTTCAACCGACATGGAGATTTGGATAATCCCAAGCTTTGAAAACTCAGCATGGTCAATCATGGCAATCTCTTTTATTTCTCTTCTTGCCATGTCTGCAGTGCTGGCTACTTGCTTCTTTGTACGCAGGCATCGTATAAGACGAGAAGCTCCTCGGGCATCTCGTGGCCGGGAATTTCATGGGATGAGCAGGCGTTTGGTTAAAGCAATGCCAAGCCTGATATTTACTGCCGTTGTAGAGGATAATTGTACCTCAAGAACATGTGCTATATGCCTTGAGGACTATAGTGTTGGAGAGAAACTCAGAATTCTGCCATGTCGTCACAGTAAGTCTTTCTTCCTATATTAGAGAATGTGGTAGTTAGGAAAACACTTAAGGAAATTGAGCAAGTAAAATTATGCTGATGGGTCTCTCTGCTTGGTAATGTTGAATGCTGTTAATTCAAGATCTTGGCTGTGTTTGGCAGATCAACATGTATGCTACATGGTATTTCTGGTCGTAACACTGATGTGATAATTCATTTTTGTTGCTTTCTTTGAGAGAACTAATTTTCACTGCTGCACCTAATATTTGTAGACATATGCAGAATTTTTTTTTAACACAAATTCTCGTAACTTATATTATTGTATTGTTGGTGTGCTGACATATAGTTGATGCCTGATAACTTGCATAGATTGCCGTCAATCTTCTTGTTGAGCCTGTACTGCAATGCTCTATATTTTGAGCTTCTGTGACTGTAGTTGCATTTTCTGTCACGTAATGTGTAAACTTGTGTTTACATAAATGATGCATTTGGCCCCTTGAGCTTACTAAAGAACTGAGCATTGCTTCGAGTGACTGAGTTTGAGATTGAGATTCTTGTTGCCAAGCAGATTATATGATAGTTGGTATTTTTTCCATGTGAGTTATAAGTAATCTTATGTCTGTTCCCCACTTCCCTCGGGGATCTGGTTAGAATAATTTATTCATAATTCATTTCAATTTGCATGTCTAATGTTGTCTCTTGAATTTCAACAGAATTTCATGCTTTCTGTGTGGATTCTTGGCTTACATCATGGAGAACATTTTGCCCGGTTTGCAAGCGGGATGCTAGGACTAGCACAGGTGAACCCCCGGCATCAGAGTCTACACCATTGCTTTCATCTAGCCCAGCTTCCTCCTCTATACTTTCATCTATAAGATCTTCACTAGCATCATCTTCAGCCTTACATATACCCCCATCGATGTTACATTCACCTTCTGTCTCTCACATTCACTCTGTTGCTTCTACTCCTTATATTCCACAATCTCTTAGGTCCTACTGTCAATCTCCTCCCATAAGTGTTAGTCAAAGCTCTCTAGATCTCAGACATGCTTCTTCCCAAAGATCTCATGGTTCTTATATCATGTCATCTCACTCCATTGGGTACCCATCTATATCACCTCTTAACTCAAGATACATGTCTCCATACCTTCCAAGCCCAAGCAATGCATCACCAAGTTTAGTCGGTTCTTCCAGTCATCAGCAGCATCCACTGCATTATAGTGAATCTGCCACAAGTTTCTCTCCTTTTGCCTCTGCTCAATCCCTTCCTGAATGTGAATGCAACATTTGATATGTTATAGAGAGCAATTGAGTTGGTACGGGTATGCCACTATAGCTCAGAGTGATGCAAACTTATATACTGTTCAAGTCTTTTTGACCTCTACTTCATATCTTGCTGCATCATGTCACTTTGAGTTCTATCTGATGCGTGATTGGATTGCTTTGTCATTCCATGTTAGAAACGTATGCTGTTGCATGATTGTACATTGTAGCATAAGACTGTGATTTGTTTTAGATTTCATAAGTGAGAGTCGTGATTCTTGAAGTTGAAGTTTTACAAAAGTTTGTACACAAAAAGAGCGAGTGTATCAGTATGATGCTGTGTTGTATTTTGTCGACAATGATGTTTTGATGATCTTAATTGGGGAGTACAGTGATAACTAACCATTAACTTTTTTGAAATTTGTAGTTCGAGAGACTTGTGCCTAATGTTTTTATTACTTTCTGGTGATATCATTGATTCTGGTATTTTTCATTTCAAGGGTTGCGAATTAGTGAATATTTTTTGTTTTACTGCATGTCAAGAGGTCGTTTTTTGTTTTTAAAATTTAAAATGAGAAAAATATGTTTTATGAGGTATTTTTTAGCATCTTAAAGAAAAGATTGAAATACCAAATTGCTATATTAGGTATATTTTTCTCTTTGTTTATCAACGTCATGTCTTCAAAAGTTCGATCAAACGTATTTTTTTCCCATTTTGATATTTAGATCAACATTTTGAAAACATAAATACAACGTTTCAATCCAGAAAGACTAAATCTAAAGCATCATTCTCACTGGAGAAATAATTTCAAGACAGTAAACAAGTGAGATTGCACGAGTTTTCTTGGTTCAAAGGTTGTAAGTTTTGGCTTTGGTAGTAACCAATTTAGAACTACATATTATGACCCTATCAGTTTATTTTGATTTCTTGCTTATTTAGGATTGGTTTTTTTTTTCTTTTTTTAATTGCAATCATAATTGTGGATTTTAATTCGATTAGAATTAGAATTGTATTGAGTTCCTGGAAATAAGTGGTTCTCATTATGTTTTTTAGCAATCAATAATAAATTCAATATTAATTCTTGTTAATTTTTGTCTCTTTCCTTGAAAATTGTAAATTCTTTTATCTCTTCTTTCTCGAATTCTCTAATGGAAATTCTAAATTCTTCATCTCTTTCCTCTTGAATTCTGTAATCAAAAACTTAAAACTCTTAACACTATGAAATCGAAATTAAAAGATCGAGGTTTTGGATACAAAAGCAAATTAAACTTGACTTTGACATAATTTAAGGGGATTTTGGTTTCTCGAAACGATTTCAACACGTATAAATTGTTGAACCAACTGAATCTACGTGCTACAGCTTTCTTCAGGAAAAATAAAGGCGCGGCAGCTCCAGCACTGACGTAGTTGTATGCTTCCCTTTTTTCCCCCCAATTACAGACAGCTTTCTTCGAGTGTTGGATGTTAATCTTCTAAAATTTAGAAATATTGGTTAGTTGATTACACGCGTACCAAGTCCCGTCTCATACAAGATTTGAATCATTCATCTCTCGAGTCTCGAGTATTCAATTTCTAAGGAAACACGACAAACAAAGATTAAGAAGAAGCCAGCAGCAATGACGTAAAATCCTCATTAAGGAAATCTTTATACACCTCTACTTAAACCAATAGGTTATTTATTTTAAAGGGAAATGTAGGCGTGAAACTATTCTCTACAAAAGCAAGGAAAACCGAGATGGGAATTAAATCTGTAACACTTCTACCCATGATATAACATGGTATCAAAATGACACTTTGATTTTGCCATAGCCCAAACAGAAGCCTCATCTAATCTTCCTTTTCTCCAGATCTATACTCATCGTTTTCAGCCCTGGAGACTGTGCTCCTAGCATGCTCACTCTGGTCCGAAGTGCCAACCCTGGGAGGCTCTTCATCGTCTTTACCAAGAGTTCTGAGAAGCATCAGCATTGCAACCATAAATACAATGATATACACAGATCTAATTCCAATAAGTGAATTGATGAAGCCAAATATTGATGGACCAGCAACCTTTTTCTGTTCGGTCCGTCCTTCTCTATATCCTTCAAGGAAACGCGATATTTGAGAACCCTGATCTTCCTCATCAATGCTTTCTGAACCAATAACCTGCGGTAAAAGACAGTATATTAGTACACATTTCATTCTAATTGCAGTAAAATAAACTCCCTGCACCGATGAAGGAAAACATATCTCATTTAGCAATGATGAATAGCACAATTCAATGAACGAAAAATAGTGTGTTGTAAAGCAGGTCTAGGATGTAGAATGGCACCAATATTGCTGTAACCCATTTCTAAAAATGAGGATATATGTTATATTTCAGAGTATTTGGAAAGCAATAAACGATTAAAGTCAGCCATCCTATTCCTATTTGAGGCTCTGAAAATATATAAACTTATGAACTGTTTTTCATCATCACAAAAGGACTGGTATATAACCAATGCAAATGAGAGGAAGAGGAATTTAAGGGTTGAGGGTCGGGTTTCCTCATGCTGCGTAGCTGATAACCAAATGAGTCCCACCGAACCAATGAGGAAAAAGAATGTACTGATGACAACTATGCTTCATATGAGACTACATCAGGTGTAGGATAGACGAAATATGGTTTTAACGATTCTTTTTCAAGAAGGATTCTCTCTCAATTCTATAACATAACAGTAGATGTTTCGATAACACAAAAATCAGGAATTGGGACCACCAAAAAAAAAAAAAAAGTTCCACTTCTTCTACATCTCTATTTTAGATGAATGAATAACCCATATCATTAAGAAAATTGTAGCAAAGTTAGCATGAAGAAACAAACTCTAGTTTTCAATACATTAATACTTACAGTTAGGTAATTCTCATTGCCATCCCAAACCACCATCTTTGGCAATTTTGACTTCTTATTGGCCTCAAATGTATCCGCAAAGTCTGCAAACTGTTTAATCCCAACATAGCAAAAAACTAATTCACGATTTGCAGATGCAGCAGCCTTCAGTGTTGTGACCAATTTCTGCGACTTCTCCTCAGTCTCATCCTCCACAATGGCAAGGACAATTTTCCTTTTATCATCTTTCAAAAGATTCAGTGTGTCTTGGTTAATAGGCACAGACAGAGGAAGGAAATTTTGTTTTATAAACTCCTCCAAAAACTCCTCTGCATATTCAGAACAAATGGTAAAAATGCTTTTGCTTTATGCAGCCAACAAAAGTTTGACAAAAAGATAAATCAAAGTACTCGTAAGACTATAACTTGTAGAAGCAACAAAATCTAGAAAATAAGGCTAGATTAAAGAAATTAATTAATCAATGAAGGTGACCAGGAAGAGGTCTTTTTAATACACTTTGAATTATATATAAGTATTCATACTTACATTAATAATTATATCTTATCAAGCATTTGGACAACAAATTAGTGTAAACAAAAATTTATTGTCCACTAAGGATCATGATTTTGTCCTGATCTGATCATGTTACTGAGCAAATAATTCAATTGCTGATTAGTAGTTAATAAAAAAAAAAAAAAGTAAATTTTACCCATACACTACTAATAAAAGACACATGGCAGAAGATTTTTCAAAACTCAATATGTCTCAGATCAGGAAAGGATCCTATTCCGTCCACTAAACCAAATGTATGCAAATCAAAATCCGAAAATCAAGAATGTGGTCATATTAAACCATTAAAAAAAAACTATATTAATATGAAAAAAATTTACCAAATGACTAGATGTAACTGTGCAAACTTACCATCAAAGGGGCCATAAAAAATGTTGTGCTCATTGTAACTCGGCTGAAGAGCAACCAAAGCCGGAACTTTGTCAAAATCATACAACACCATGGTGTCCTCAGAGAAATCCTTAGCGACAGCAAACCAGGCCTTTTTCTTATACTTCAAAGCTAAGTTTGACATGACTGATTTATCCAACCCAAAACCAATAAATAGGGGAAAGAAAGTACCAGCATTTTCAACAAAGTCAGAAACTTCCGCATCTGAATTAAGAATGGAGACATCAGGGGCAACAAATTTCTTAAGATAACGAACAAGCAATTCTGCTTTTCTAGGTCCATAATATTCCGTAGGAATCCCATGCATAAATATCTTCAATGTAGGAAATGCACTGTATCAATCAGACACATAAAAACAAAACCATTCATTAACAGGAATTCCATCACAAACATACAAATAATAATATTCATCTTACTCAATGTTTTACTGAGTGCGTATTTGTAACTACTATGATTCTACTTAATTTTGAAAGCACAACAACTAAAGTGTTGGATAAGCATCTACATTTATTTACTAGGCAGTTACCGTTTACCAACCACTCACCCATTTATACTTGACTGTTAAGTGATTTCAATTATGTTTGGAATTAAGGTGCTATGAATAAATCCTTAGCTGTTGTCAAATGAAATCATTATTAGCTATCAGGTATAAATGAGCAGGTGATTGATAAGTAAAATTCACCAAAGTAAAATGTTTATCAAATATTTACTTGTTGTGCTTTCAATGTTAAGCAGAAGCACAACAGTTACCGACACACCCCCAATATTCCACCGCAGCAAGAGGAATACAAGCACAATTTTGATAAAATCAAAGGAACAACCTTTTTTTTTTTAAAAAAAAAAAGAACTTCGAAAAAATTTGAAGAAAGCACGAGGCGAATTTTAAAAAGTACGTACTCAATCTCTTGCTTACTAGCAAGACGGCTGTACTTGTCAGCGTCTACTTTTGCTATTACAATTGGCTCTTTCAATTTAGCAAGTATCGGAGCAGCTTCGTCTAACTACAAAAAAAAAAAAAAAAAAAAAAAAAAAACAAGCACAATCAGGCGACTCCAATCAGAGAAATGATTGCAAAATAAATAATTTCAAAGAATACGACGTCGTACGATCAGTAAAACAATTAAGAATTGAAGTAAAACTCAATCCAGTTGGGAGAAGATATAGAATGGACCTGAGGAGCGAGGCGCTTGCAGTGACCGCACCAAGGAGCGTAAAAATCGACTAAAATGTAATCAAAAGACGAGATTGCAGAATCGAAGTTGGATTCGTCAAGTTCTATTACTTTCCCGTCAATTTTGAATTTTGTTTCTTCTTCCGAAGACAAGCCTCTTCCTGTCAATAACATCATACCTCTTCCTGTCAATAACAACAGACACAATAAGATCCATATTCTACCTTTACTCATCCCTCGCATCTTCAATTTCGATGTGATTTGTTTTCAGTTTCGCTTTGAGCAAAATGGAATGCAATCGATTGCTCGGTGCTCTCGCTCGCTTTCTTTATATATATATATATATATATATATATATGTAACTTAGAGCACCACCACTGTAGCAATCGCCTTTATGTAAACCAAGTATATCACCAACGCCCAAAGTAAACTGTTGTTTGTTTGCATAATTATTTTTTATTTACTTAAATATAATTTCAAGAGCCAATTGTAACTTAATCTTCATATATTTTGTTATTATGGTATTGCTATTTTGCTACCCTACTACACAAACAGTTTGACAACTAAACTACATTTACATTATTGGCATACCCCTTCTTTCATGTCTCCTGCACTCCCAGTTTTACTTATTTTTCATCAACGATCCTATTTTGACAAATAATAATAATAATAATAATAATAATCAAGTTACTAAATTCTGATAAAATATATCAAAAGATTAAAATGTTTAAATAGTTGTATACAACTTAAAATAAAATAAAAGCAATTTAGTCTTTTCGTATATTTTATAAATTTTTGTAACTCTAATTTATTTATACTTTCATTCAAAAATAAAAATTATTTATATATTATTTTCACATTGATGATATATTTGTTTGTAATTGTGATCAAATATATTTAGTATATTTATTATTCGCCTTTTTAAAAAAAAAAAAAAAAAACAGGAAAGTTAAATGTTAACATTGTACACAGCCGCTAGCTGATAGAATGTAGAATCAAACGAGATCGATAATCTAAATTTAGAGTGTCGAACGATACAATAAAGTATGAACAAGAGCTTAAAATGGTGTAATCATCAAAATATTGTGCAACCATATTCGACCTCCAGGAGGAATTACAATGCTGAACCAATTTACAGGAGGAATTACAAGCAAGCAAACCTATTCCCTAATTCCCATTCCATAGCTGATTAGTAAACACATCATAAAGTCACTATAGACTACAAAAATTCTGCTTCCTAATACAAGCTATATAGACAGATTTACAAAATCGCTAATTGGAGCATTGACTAAAAAATTTCTTCTTTCTTTGACTTTCCTCCTATCAATAATTCCTAGCTAATCCGGCTGCAAATGCAGGTTTGGACTTTGGAGCATTTTCATGGAAGAATATTAGCATCCGGAACTCCAACTATGTTCCTAGCTTTAAGATAAGTAAACCGCTGGGGGTGGGTGAGGGCGGGTGGGGGGTATTGGGGAATTAGTTTAGACGAATCTGCTAGTTACTGAAGCTTTATGCGCTTCAAGTGGGTTTCCTTCATCCAGTCAATACATTCCTCTGCAGTTCCAGAAGGATGGGCAAGCTGCCATGCTAGAAGCTTTTGTTGCTGCAATTAAAAAAAAAAAAGAATTAGCAATTGAAATCTGTAATGTTAACCGTTTTTCTTTAAAGTTTAGAATTAGAATCAGCCGAGACAGAGATCACTGAAGATAGAAAGAGAGAACGTGCTGTATCGTCCTAAGATACACGAAGTAAGGCATTATTATTACCCATTCCCTAACAAGTGGCCCTCCAGATTTAAGCTGCAAAACATTCATAATATCTTTCCCATTGACCAGTGGTTTTAAATCCCACACTTCATCAAGACCTGCATGTCAACAAAATCTAATTAAACATAACACAAACTTGGCTGTAACATTTACAATTGTTTGGCAGATCAAAGTTGAATATCAGTATTTATAACTGGATTCAGATCTTAAGGACCGGCATCGAGTGCAGCCGGTTTACCTTCCCAAACCAGGCTATGCTTAAAAGGAACCAACAAGGACATGTCTAAATTAACGTTGAACTAAATCAAATACAGGAAGAAGATGCTGACCATACCTAATTTAGTAATGGCCTTCTCGGCCGCCACAAACAAATCTCGCTTACTGTCCAGTTGAAAATGCTGGTTTAACATATCTTCCGTGTGATCAACATGGGTGGGATATAACAAGGTAGAGATCAGCAAGGCAACTCTCCAAAAATTTTTGATTTCTCGGAGAAGAAATCCTGAACATGTAAAGAATAAAAGTCAGCAACCACTAATCTGTGCAACTCAAGGCAGCATGCTATCTTCCCAACTCTGCTGTCTTACCTTTTAAAACCAAATCCTAACAAAAGTTGTCCATATTCATTCATATGCTTGAGCGACTTATAATCACTTTTAGTTTTCCTTGAGCGTTCATATATGAACACCATACACTAAAAAACAGGACTCCATTGGCCCAATCAAATATGAATACAAAATGACTTGAGAATAAAAAGGATGCAAAGGGGGTTCATAAACCAATTCAAGAAATATGATGCATCAAAATGGCCACAGTCCACTTAATTTAAGAAATATTGCATCAGGCAAAAAACATTAAACCTGTCAACACGCGCAGTTTTGAAGCATCTGGGACATCAACCAATTCTTTACTCCATTGACCATCATTCACTTTAACGTCCTCAGCAGAAACAAGAGAAGGAATCAAGGATAAGAACTTCTCCAACACCCTGTGGATGTTCATTACCTACACAAAAGAGAAATATGTAATAAATAATAAGGCTGCACGTTCAATACAAATAAGTCCACTGAGGGCACTATATCCGATAAACATGCAAACTTTATAAATAAGAAGTAGGTTTGAACTTACTGTTTCAGCATCACTAGCTTTTCGCTTAAGAGAGTCTCTGAAAATGTAGTTGACAACAGGTATCTGGAGTGAAGGACTCAATTAGTTAGCAGATAAAAGAACTTTGATATTCACATTGAGATGTAAAAGCACAGAAATCGTGATTAACATTCTATGCCTATCCCCTCATCACAAATGACAACTGTAGAAGACAAAATAAGCAGCAAATGAAAGTGTCACGCACTTGAATTTGCCAGAGCTGACATGGAAGTTTATAGTTAAAAGCCATGCACAATATTACAACAATACCTTTTTCCCTTTGTTATCCTTATATGTGGTGTTTCTGAATGGCAGAAACAAAGCTGCATACTGGGAAAGCCTTCTTTGGTCATCCTAGGTTCAGATGTTACAAGAATAAATTAATTCAAAGCCTCATGCACAAAGTACTGACCAATGCATAATTGTCAACAAAAAGAAGCCAGTGAAAAAAACGAAGGGAAACTACCACTCACATTGAAGGTAGAAGATCCGATTAATTGAGTTAGATCCCAAGCAGCATCCAAGTAAGCAGTGCAAAACCTATAAAAATCGAGGAAAGATTAGAAGTATGATACACAATATTCTAGAAAATAGCCTGGCAACATGCCGTAAATTTATCATGGCCCAATAGCACTGATACGTAGGAGAATTCTATGTGAATTTTATTGGCCTGTAATGTTGATATATACCATCAGTACTTGATAATTCCAGAATACTGAAAGTAAATACCATAAACTTTTTAACTTCCCACTCAGAAAATATATAAAACAGCTAACTGAACCTAGAAAGTGCATTATCGCTGCTAAGGTGCAGACTGAACTTGAGGCAAAAGCTTAAGCAGAGGTAAAATTTGTATTTCATTCAAAAGAATTGTTGACGGTTGATAAATACAGTCTTCTTAAAGGAAGTAAATAAAAGATATATGTTGGCTTCCAGGAAGTATGAAAAACATAACAGATATTATGTACTAATCATACATTTCACATCCTTCCAATACTTCAGGCTCAACTTGCAGAGGAAGCTTAAAGACAATCCAAAATAGCGTCAAACCACAAATATGGGTCATAGCTTTAACAGGTTGATTACCAGAAACCATAAGATCAATCTGCACAAAGAATAAACAACAAAGAAATGAATAAATAATTAAGGACAGTACATCTGAAACCAAAAATACCACATGATCTCCACAAACTTGCAATCTCATAAATCAGATAATAATCCTAGCAATGCATCTGAAGATTGATTTTTAAAATAATGAACATACTTCAGTTCCGACACGCTCTCTGCTAATTTTGGCTGCAAGAGCTGCTTTAACCTCATCAGAAGCTGCAGCTTTCTTCAGCTCTTCGTCTAGTATGAAATCAAACCTCGCACCTAAAAAGATAATAGATGATCAAAAGATGTTGTAGGAAGCAACTATTGATACAAATACATAATTAATAAGCTTCAAAAAGTAAAAATCATTTAGTCAATTTTAAATAGCAGGATGGTGATAGGTATACCAATAACCCTATGCTCCTTTCCATGATCAGAAAAAAAGTTGAAAGGCTAAACAACGACAGGCATTGGAAAGCAATTATTACAATAGTCTGAATTAAGACCCACCCCTTTTCATTAGCAACAGAAAGGGAGCTAAGTTAGAATAACTAGAAATTTGAGTATTCATGAAGTCCGTATCCCTTTCTTTTCTTTAATTTTTTTCCCCTCTTTTTTTTCACTTTTAAGTGTGTATTAACGTGTGCCCAGTGTGCCTCTATGTGGAGTAAACTAAATAAAAGCTAAACAGCAAAAGTGTATACATAGACATAGTCAAGAAGAGTGAAAAGGTCTCAGAGGGATAAAAATAAATAAAAAGCCACTGAGCTCAATACTACAGAATGTCAAACAGTCATGACCTGCGCAGACAAATTTGGCAATTAAGATTTAGAATTTTCAACAGATACAAATACAATTCAACAAAAAATGAGGATCAACAGAAACTCTCTTTCCATTATATATTGGAACAATGTAAATATGAGAATAAAGGAACCCAGAAATCAAGGTACCAAAACGAATTGCTCTGAGAACGCGAAGAGGATCATCCAAAAATGTAGCTTTTGGAGGCAATGGAGTCACAATTTTGCCATGTTTTAAATCCGCAATTCCTAAATTACAGAAAAAGAAAAGAAGCAAAAACAGAGGCAAACTTATAACTTTGAGGAAAGTAGTCCCTGAGTAGAAACAGTTAAACAAAACCTATTCCAACCTCTTCCAGTAAGATCTTCAACAGAGCTAGTGTTGATATTGTAGAACAAGCTGTTAAAAGAAAAGAAATTCGCACTTTTACCATAACCTTGTTCAATCAAGGATATCCAATTATCTTTAAAGAACGTACCAAGACAATGCCAATAAACTGTATACAAATAAACACATGATTTACAATACACAAAATCTTAAGCATTGAACAAGCTACACCAAGCAAAAGAAAAAACAAGAAGATTTTATTAGATTTCAAAACCAACATAACTATGATTCCTCTAAGTTTTCATTTTGAGATTTTGTAGCCTATTCTACGTGGCAAAATAAGATACCTATTGATGGTTAAATCCCTTCGGTATGCATCTTCTTCTGCAGTACCAAATCTCTGCAGTGAAACAGAGTAACCTAATAATAAGAGAAAATGGAAAAAATTTCACAAAAAATATTTAATACACTTCATCCTCATCTAAACACTCATGGAATGGAAGTAAGAAAACTAAATTGATGAGTAATGTAGTGAAATAAAAACCATCTAGGCAAAATATTGATAAACTGCTGGAAACCAAATTCATTTACCATTGTTGGAATACGGCTATTCTCACTGTAGTCTTCACATCTTAAGTTCACAAAATCAATCCATAAATCATAAAGCTTCATTGTTGCCGTCTCTAAGTGTTTTGACTGATCAGGATTACTGAAACATAAATTAAAATCACAAACCATAAAAATTACCGAAAAACTAAACATTAGCTCTGCTATGCTATCAAAACAAAATGTAAGCGAAAATACTAAATGAATAAGAATAAGTAACCTTCATGAATTATAATCGCCTACCTTGGAATAACTCCGAAACCGGACGGCGCCGTTTCACCGGTGGCCGACAAATACTCAGCCACCTTAGTAGCAAATTCACTTCCCATCATGTTGTCCAGCGCTATATCAATGTCATAACAGTCTTTTCCAAGCAACTACAAAAATAATAAAGTAACATTAATTTCCAAATTCATCATTAATATAGTATTTAACTAATTAGTTACACGACCTTATCGCGGACCCAGCCTCCGGCGACGCGAAGTACTGTTTCGAGATTGAAGTGGCGGAGAGTGTTGAGAAGGCAACTGAAAATCTTCGTCTCGGTGTCGGTCAACTCGATCTTGTCCCTCACTTGAACCACCACCGGCCGCGGTGGTTCCTGCTCCGACATTGTTGCTTTGCAGCGCAAAAACCCTAGGTTTCTGGTAGTGTTAACGGTAAAGATATTTCGAAACGAGACCGTTTTGGTCGGAGGACGATAGAGAAATGAAGAGATGGTGAGGAGCAATGGATTTTGCTTTATAGTTGAAGCTAGTGCTACTCTCATCGTCCCCTTTCTTCTCTCAGTGAAGTAAATAAGCGATTTCTTCGTTAAATTTCCTCGTTAATTCTTTGATTAAATCCTCGTCGTTGATGATCATTACTCAACGGTTCAGATATGGCCAGCTCAGTCAGTACGGCCCTATTGTATTCCATTTTTTTTTTTTGCGCGAAAGCCCAATGATGTTCCTTGGTTCGCAAGTTTCGTTATTATCATTAGTTTTTTTCAATCAAAGTTGGTTGACGTGAGTTATTTGGCACTCTCAGTTTTTTAAGAGAGGTCAAGTATTTAAGTCATATTCTCCTATGGAGTCTCTATTTTGGTAAGTATTTTATCATTTTATCTCTTATGGACCGACCCGGTGCGAGCAAAAATTAATATGAGTTGTGGTATGGATTTAAAGGTGCCTCCCACAATTGAGGCCTACTTAAGACTACCTAGTGATTCAAACAAAAAAAAATCAGCACTCTTTTTCTGGCCATTATATAGAAATTTAATCTTCAAAAATTTCTTCTTTCACTGCCAGAGTCCAGAGACATAACACTATAGAATAACAAACAATATATAGATTTTGTTAAATTAGATAATTAACATATGAAGAGTAGAAATCTGTACAATTTTTGCACTAATACAAAGTTTATAATTAAATCATACAAATACAATGGGAATCATTTACGTTGTGCATGACAAAATATATTCTTTCGACGTTTAGCAAGTGGTTCGAGCGTTTTATGCGATTTTGATAGAATTTTTTTATAACTAAAATTAAATTGGATACATTTTGAATTTAGATATATTTGTAAATATATGTATATTAATCATGTAATATGAAATTGAAAAAAAAATTAATTGGATGAACAAACTTGAGTTAATGCATCACTATAATTCCTGTAGTGTCAATCTCTTTCCTCACCACTTTAAGTAACAATCTGCAATATTGAAATTACACTTAAACCCACGAGAGTTTCACATTTTGCAATTATAATAAAGTGAATTTCATTGAAACCTTTAGGATTTGTCAAAAAAAAAAAAAAACTGAAGAGTGAAAAAAAATAATCATAAAACTATCGTTAAGACCACTAACTTTAATAATAAACAGAAAAATATTTAAACCGTTCGCTATCTAACAATAAAATAAAGAGTCTCGAATCGATGATCTTTTCCCGCTTGTATGATATTTAAACAAATTTTAAGGATCCCAATAAAATTTTGATTATGATAATTCATTGAACATATCGACACAGGTGGGGCTTTCAAAACAAAATGAAGTTTTAAGGCTCTAAAACAATTAATTTTGGCCTTAACATAGAACCAAATATCCATTTACCATTTCTTAACCATATATCAAATAACATTAATTCTTCTTATTAATATTCGTTAAAAAAAAAGATCAATCAAACCTCTAATGTCGAGAAGAAATGTTGATGCGAATGTATCTGAAAGTTCAAAGGTATAGTGCATTTTATTATTCTTTCGAATTATTATTTTATTTATTCCATTTGTTAATCAGAATTTAGTTATAATTTATCTGAATATATCATGAAGACTTGATCAGGAGATACGTATACATCCATATTGATCTCTTTGACAACGCATTTCATACATAGACAGACATATAATTTTTTTTTCTCTGAAATTAAAATTATATCCTAATGAACGATATTATATATTCATTTTATTGTATTAGGCCTATTAATTTATTTGTGAGCAAGAGAGCTTTTGAAAATTATGAGTACATGTTTGATAGAAGGCAAATTACAAAGTAGTTTATGTAAATTAAAATGTCGTACAATTTTGGGCTTTGTTTCAAAAACTGAATTCCTATAATTTCCAAAATATTGAGAGTTTTTTTTTTTTTTTCTTTTCTGTTTCTTTTCCTTTTCTTTCTTTAATTATTTACCAGTTTATCAATCGGTAATACCATTATAAACTCACCAAAATTTCATAAATGACATATTCTGCTCATGATAATGTTTCTTGATGTAATCAGATCAGAAATATTCATGATATAATTTTTTGGATAAGTTAAAATAAAGACGCATAATTTATTTTTAACCTAATCTAGTTTTAAATTATGTTCTAGTAGTTCATGTAAGTGTAGTGTTTGGCAGTGAGCAAATGCCTAGATAACAAGTTTCTTCTGTTTGTATACATAACCTACTTATAAATGTACGTATATTATGATGTACGTTCGTTCGTTTTTATTATTATTATTATTATTACTGTCATCAGCATTTTCAGCGTCTTTAGCTAATTAGTTGATTTAATTAATTTCAATCAATTAGATTTTGTTATACCATCTGTATATTTTCGTCTTATATATTATAAGCAAATGACGGATGCTAACAAGGAAGGGAAGAAGATGAAAAATAAGATGGAGTTAAAGCCAAGGACCCTTTCACTGGAGGAGAAGAATGAACTTGCCAAAAACGAAGAAAAGGAATTGGAAAAACAAATACAAGATCTCAAAACTTGGGTAATTTTTCTCATTTAATTTATTTCTTACTTCTTCCCAGTTTTTCAAAGTTGGTGTAGCTTTATTTCTAATCCTTTTACTGGGTTTTTGTTGAGGATTGAAATTTTTTTTTTTTTTGGGGTTTATTTATTTTGTGTATATTTAACAGACAGATGAGATAGCTGCCATGAATGATGAGCAATTGGTAGAATATCTCAAGAATAGGCCTCCAGAGTTGAAGACCGTGAAGATCCAAAGCAGCCAACCCAAGGAAAAGCTAGTGTCTTTTTTTAAAAATGCTTTTTTTTTTAAGGAAAGTAAAATTTAATATCAAAGAACATATGTTTCCAAAACTGTAGCATGAAAAAAAAAATGTAATTAATTATTTTCAAGTGATTTTTTAGAATCACATCATCATTTTTTATTTTCGAAAAAGAAAATATCAGTTTGTTTTTGTTTAATCTAGATATATATGGGAGGTTTGACTTGCTACCTTTATTTGTTTTTGTTGATTTACAGGTTCCAAGGGTTCGCAAGTCAAAACCTCCAAAATATACAGGAGTATTGGCATCGGTAATGAAGTTCCACAAAGATGATGGCGAGGAGAGTTCTGCAAAACCTGATGCTTGAGAAATTGTAGTTGCAAAGCGCTGGAAACTTTAGATGCTTTTTAATTCTGAAATTTCAACTATTTTATGTGTAAGCAGTTTTTGACATAACCATGTACCTACTAACTTTACATTTGCCTTTTGTTTTAATTATATGTGACAGCCATAATCCCATTTCTGTCAACATGATTAATCTATAGCCCAAGTGGCGGTAAAAGCATTGTTAATTAATTATTGGAGAGAAAGCCCTTAAAATGCTTATAAATTAACTGCAAATAAATGCAGTGTGTTTGGTAATTAATTGTTTGCATCTCTATTATTACTAGCTATTTGTAGCTGTATTGTTATTGACCAACTTGTACAGATATGCATATACAAACAGACGTTACATAAAGAAATTGATTGTATAAAACCATTTTGGGCCTATATAATTAGAAAAATTAATTGTTATTACCTTTTAACTAATCACTTCGCACCATATCAATTTATAGACGCCTATATTGTAAAACAGTTTGTAGCTCTACACTTTAAATAAAATATGACGGCGTCTCTCTCACTGACAGAAACTATAAAAATCTGAAGTTATTTGTATTTCTTTTTTAATATAACCTGTCAGAATTTAGCTTGTATACACCTTTCATCGTCCCCATTGAATTATAACACAAAATCTAACCAATCTCTCTACTAACAGAAGCAAATCAATTAAAAATGCCTAACAAAAGGAGAGGAGAGGGAAAAAAAAAAAAAGGGAATAAATCACCTAGCTTTCGCGTTTCTTCCACCTTTTCTACTAACAGCCTCACACAACCGGCATGGCAGCGTGTCGAGGCTCACTGAACGGGTCTTTCCATAGTTACCCAACACGCCACATCTTCTCCATGCATGGTACTCTGCATAAGCAACAGGGTCATCCGCAAGGGCCTTGACAAAAGAAGCTAATTCTTCCATGGAGCCAAATTTAGTCCCATCTATTATTGAATGTGGTGGAACAAAATCCCAGACATTAGGGGCACCAAAATAGATGGGAACTGCACCAGAATCGAGTGAATAGAAGAGTTTTTCCGTCACATAACTCTCGGTCATGGTGTTTTCAATAGCAAGTACGAACTTGTAGTGAGACATGGCACAATGTAAATGATCCCACCATTTCGGTGTGACACTGGGATCATTTGCGCACTCAGGATAGAAAGCAAGGGCCATGTCTAGACCACCAACATTGTTTAAGCACTTGCCAAACGAATGGTAGGGCAACAAGTTGAGGAGACTTTTGGCCAGCTGATTTCTACGAGGAAGACAGCGTGAGGACGACCAATAAACAAGTGTATCCTTCAAATTAAGATACAAGTCAGGTCACAAATACAATAGGCAGAAAAGAAAAATCAGTAGAGAATGTTAAAATGAAGCAGATCACTATTAGCTCAACACTTACATTGTTCTTATAAGAGGACACATGATAATTTCGACCATTGTGAAACAACGCACCAGCATAAGTCGACTGAACATCATCTTCAGCATGATAACTAATAAATATATCCTCACAACCTGACCGCTTCCGACCAGCCTCAAGTTCCATGTAAACACGAAGTGGATCTCCATTGCGTCTCTAGAAAACTCAAGGAAAATTAGGATGATTTGTAAAGCAAAGATCACCATGTACAAATCATGAGCTTTTGAAATACGATTGGAGGCAATAACCGCAGATAGAATGTGAAGATGATAATGACCGGTGTATTCTAAAATAAGACGTTGTCAAGATGCCAGGTTAGTGGCTATATTCAAGCTCTGCCCAGGTGCTCTTTACGACTATGTTACCTTATCTCTAACATTTGCCAAATTTGTCGTCAATCATACATTTCAAACCACTGAAAGGAAGATGATGTAGATCATTCTAATCATTAAAACTTGTTTAGAGAGTGTCTCACGACAAGATGAAGAATACAAGGATGAGGGATTCTTTATTTGATGAGTCAAAAATATGCATCAGCAATACCTAAAGCATCTAAAACTCATTATCTTCAAGTAAACACAAATATCCCCAACACTAGACAACCACCAAAAAAAAAAAAAAGGGTTGCAAGAAGCAAGGCAATTAAAAATACAGATGCGAACAATAAAATTCATTCACTGAGCATGAACAAGCCATATCAAAAAATGGAATTATGGCCAAGGAAATGATTCAGACATCCACTTAAATGCACGTGTCTCTATACAACCACAGCCATATCCATGTCTAGACAACACACATGCAACATGCTAATGAGTGGAGAAAGAGTTCACAGCCAATTCAAATAACTTCTCTTTTCCTCAATTTTCAGGCATCCCAGCTCTCTTCATGCCCAGCACTGTTATATTACTTATATGCTAATGGTCAATAACAATTAGAAAATTTTCTGTACACATTGCTGTCCACACTATCCCCTAAATCAATTGAATTGTTTGATTCAAAATTCCTCGTCCATATTAAGCAGATCACAAATACATCATAGACTATAAATTTATAACTCAAACCCCATTTCAGCATTCAGATTTCAAAAAATTGATGCAATTAAAAATTAAGTCTGGCGGAAATTCCAAGGAACCAAAGCTTAAGAATTGGCTAAAAGCATCATTTTCGATACCTGAAGGGGAGGCGTAGAGGACTCAAACAACAAAGCATCAGGATGATCAGCAAGGACTGAAGATTTAGTCCACAAACAACTAATCCCACATCGACAAGAATACAAGTTATCCAAATTATCAGGAATCCAAGTCCACCCTTTAACCAAAACACTCACATGCTCCATTTTCAACTCCCCACAATCCCCACTAAATTCCTGCAACGAACCAGACCCATTAGTCTTTACCCCATTATTGATCAAGCCCTTGTGCTTGTCTCTGAACTGGGCACAACCCACTTCAGAATCCCACCTCTTGAACGCGGCCAACAGATTTGTGAAGGGTTCTGGCTTGGATTCGGTAATTATGGGTAGTTTTGAACTAGGGTTTATGGATTGTTGTTGTTGTTGTTGTTGTCGTTGTTGTTGCTGGGGGATTATTGAAGAGGAAATTGAGGGGAATTCGAGAAAGCCGGTGAAGAAGAGGATTATGAATGTGATAAATAACATGATTGTGGTTGTGTATGTGTTTAAGGGCTTCAATTGCATGATGGATTCTCTCTCTTTCTCTCTCTCTCTCTCTCTTTGAATCCAGAGAGATATCAGGGATTTTGACTTTGTGAGTTGATTGCAGCTTTGATTTCGTCTTACATTTTTGTTTTGATCTAAAATTTTGGTCGGGTGAAGACGAAAGAACCGATCTAGAAGTTAACTGGGGCAAATGAGTTGGTGTGTAATTAAATAACATTATAGTCCTATCAAGGGAAAATTATGGTCCATGTATGGGATAATAACATTTAGCTCCCTATTGTTTAATATAATTACAAATTTAAACTATAGTTTGTTGTATGTTTCATGTGCAGTAATCTGCATGTCTTTTGATTAATTTTCTCCAATTTATCTCCTTTTCTTTTTATCCAAACACCTGGTGGCAAATTAGCAATTTCTTTCCAATGCATTACTTTTCCAATTTCCCAATATTTTTCACCTGTCAATAGCTGAAAAGTACCTTAACAGAAGAAATTAATATTAAACTCCACAAAGCAGCCGTAATTACTGTTTACATAAATTCTTTAGCGTAAAAGATCATAGAAATGTTTGATGTTTGTAAGTCGTAAATGTTGTGCAATTATGTTTGATTATATAGCGGTTTAACCATACGCTGAAACATTTAATAAAAAGTAGCGCTCTTAGTCTGCATTTAACGTGTACTAATTATCCATCAACTTCAATGTGCCAAATCGTGATTCCATTACAAAATTAGCAACTGTGAATTAAAACTGGTAAACTTTATATATGTTCTTGTAGCACGTACGTGGAGTGATTGTCATTGAGTTTTACGATGGATTGTTGGAGTCTTGAAGACTTATCGACTCCCATGTGCAAGCAGATTTATTTTAGCTCGACAAAACTCTCCCTCTCTCTCGTCCGCCGTCAATACTCCATATAACGTCATAGTTCATCCCTTATCTTTCACGTCATGGAGGGCACGATCTCTAATTCGGTGCCATTTCTTCCAATTATTGTGTGTGTGTGTGTATTAATTTTTTGTCACAACTCTAATTTTTGAGTCCCACAAACTAAGTTAAGACTTGGTACGTGGATTTATAAGAATTTCAAGCATTCTCTCACCTTACTAGTCCATTTTTTTTTTAGGATGAATTGTATTCTATACAGTTGGATTGTAAGACGTTAACTAAATTCGACATGTTAAGTTAAATCTCGATAGAGAGTTATATAGGCACTCTGCTCATTCTCCTTACATACTTCTTACCAATTAATTTTTAATAATGAGTTCTACTCATATGTACGCTATATTATTATCCTATTAGATAACATACCCAATTAATATCCGTATAGGTGATTTAAGAGGTCAAAATTATTGATTCACATTTAAAAGATATGTATTGATTCGGATAGAAAATTTTAACTCATAAATATAAAGAGACTTGATCTTGAACGTCCATCCCTTATAGATGAAAGGAAGAAGTGTCAACCAATTCAAGTAACAAGTTGTTGCCGACGGCTTATTACTTGGATTCTTTGAAATTTGAATATTAAAGAGTATGATGTATCCACGGTCTGATTTTGGTCCCCCTTATTAACTAGTTGAATAAATGTGCTTTTGATATATGTGGTTATTTATTTTTTGTAATCTTTTGTAGTGGGGTTGTCAAGATGATGAAACTTGTTGTCTTTCGCGCCTTTAACTTCACTAGTCTGAATTTCTAGGGGCCCCAATCTAATGTCTAGAGTTGGACTCTGAACTTGTTGACTCCAAGTACTTCCAAACTGATAATTAAGTTCATCTTCTGATTCTACCTTCTTTCAACGCGCCCAAATACATCTTCATTCTCGGGGCATTTCATTGACAGAATTAATTTGTCAGTGTGACGTCCGACGGATTAAATATAATTTGCAGCAAGATGGACAGCACTGTATAGTTAATTAACTACTACGACCTCATTTGCATTTCAAAATATGCAAACATTTGCACTTTGCACTGATGTCGAATATTTAATAATCTGTTCTTTCTAATTACAAGAAAATGTGTATATACAGTACCTAAAACTTCTCGAATAATTATGGATAGAAAAATATGGAAGTGATTAAACTTTACTTAAAAGGCAAGTAATCTAGCCAGCGTACTAATATTTTCTTCAGTCGCTTGCAACTAAATTATTGCTTTATGCTTTTTCCGTAGATTTTTGGTGCTTTGTCTGATCAACTCCATCATTTCTCTTTCTGTAGCTATATAGCATGATTAAATTTTGCATAGTATAGGGTATGGGACAAGTTTTGATTCAGTCAGAGCCTCATAATATGCATGCAACCAAAATCCACAACCTTCATTACTCATTGGCTAGCTAGCAAGAGAAACGAAAAGAGTGACTGCGAAATGATACGTGCAGAGCTTTCACATGGGGAATCATTATCCAGTGCGGACGTTTACAAGATTCAAATTTAACTAGATCTTATACATCGAAGTATGTATAGGATAGATCCAAAGTTGACAATTTACAAATAAGAATTCTCATAGTTCTATAAAGGAACATTAAAAATGCTATACTTGTATGAAACTCTTTCTTCTTTACTTTTGATTTTGAAGTTGACAAATTGGATTTGCAGTTTAAGCCGCCGCTAGACTTGGAATTTCGAACATTACAATCTACAAAAGCATGTTTTAGACTTAAAAACCCAACACTTTGGACACATAAATTGTAATTTGAACCGCACACCACGAACCCCAAGAAAGAAAAGGCATTGATGCTACATACAATCAAACGACTCCTCCTCGATTGTAGATGTGTAAATATTTTATGTTGTGTTTACTTGCTGGAGTGGGAGTGAGAAGTGTGGATTCCTCCCACTCCAGCGTTTACTTACTTAAAATGGGGAGGGATTGGGAGTCCCACTCCGTGGGCCCCACTCATTTTTGGAGTGGGGAGTGGGAGTGGGACTCCCATTGGGGGAGGTGAGATTGGGAATCCACTCTCACCTCTCCCATTTTTACCCTTTTTTTTAATTTTATGTTTTATAATTAATAAAATAAAATAAATAATATTATATTTAACTAAATAATAATTTACATTGATTATAAGTTAAAATTATTTTAAAATATTATTATTATATTAATAGAGAATTAATAAATATAATATTATTATATTTATTTTAAAAATAATAGTACTATATTTATTTAATAATAATAATAAATACTTTATTCTAAGAAAATATTAATTTTGTACTAAATAATATTATATTATTATTTTATATAATAATAAATTTAATATAATTATATAAAATAAAATAACATTTCATTTTATATTAAAATTACAATTAATAATTTATTGTTCATAATTAAGAATATTAATAATTATAATAAATTTACAAATATAATAAATTAAATATTATTCATTAAATATATTTTTTATTAGTTTTGTAATTAAAAATTATAATTCTTTAAATAAGGATAAAATTGTAATTTGAAACTATTTACTCTCAATCCAAGACAAAGTAAACACATAAATTGGATTCTGATTTCCATTCCATGCTTCCATTCCAGTGTAAGTAAACAACCTACTCCCACTCCCACTCCACACTCCCAATCCTAGGATTTCCACTCTCCAAGATTCCCAATCTAATCCAAAAAGTAAACGCTACCTTAGTGTTTACATTTAAGGCTAAACAACACTGTTTTGATTATTACAATATCTAAACTCAATTATGTATGTAATAATTAACCTCAATTATGTACGTGTTTTTATTATATGCGGACATTCATACATCCTTGGAGAAGCGGTATAAGATCAACGACTAAAGAATTACCTCACATGCTCAGTCTTAATCTCTCTGCATGTGCATGTGTTTGTATGTATGCACTTAGCATGTACGCAAGGACAGTACTTACTACTTAGCTCAATCTTCTGCCAAATTTGCATGCATGCATGTTACTTTTTCTCTCTACATACCTTATCTCAAATCTCATGATAAAAAATTTAACGTCCCCAGCCACTAGGGGCACACTTTACAACCTCTATATATACTTACTCTTACACAATCTCTTTCAAACTCAAATGCCTTGTCTCTCGATCGATCACTTCAAACACTTCCCTTGTAATAACTTTTATTCTGTCTTTTCGGCGACCATGCCGAAGAATAAAATTGTTAAAGATGAAGCAATAAGATCAAGAGCTCCAAAGGGTCACTTTGTGGTCTACGGGGGCACCGAAACGAAACGGTTCCAACTTCTTATTTGAAGAATCCAATCTTTCAGCAATTGTTAGATAAAGCTGCCGAGGAGTATGGCTTTCATAATAAGCAGAATAAAATTATACTACCTTGTGATGAATCTACATTCCAAAGGCTGTCAATTATTTTGTCCAAGCAATCTTAATTTTTTTAATTAAGTTGTTATGGTACGAGTTTTGTTATCGATGTTGTATTCGGTTTCAATGCTATCGAGGGTTAACTATATGATTTCAGTATTTATATATTCTATAATTATTATATTATCCATATTGACGTATTTTCTATTTCTCTAACTAATTGACCAAGTTTAAGGTGCTAGGTGTTCGAGAATTATATAATCCTTTTTTGTTAATATGTTATAAAATTACTCCAGAGCAAAAATTTTACAACTGTGACACGTTGTTAGTTTATTTAAATTTGTGTGACTTGTCCCCCAATTTTTAATTTGGATTGAAAATTCTACGACTATCCATTATCCTGTAAATTGTACAACGATATATCGGTTATATTTCTATAAAGAGTAATGAATTAATGCCACGTCAGTTTGTACAAAATAAGTTTGTACAAGAATTTGTGGCTGAATCATTACTCTTTTATAAAATCGTACGACATGTTGGTGTCTTCACATTGCAAAATCAAATATGGTTTTAAAACATTGTAATATTTTTTAAATAATAAAATAAATATTAAATACAATTAAATTGTTGGTCCATCAATTAATTAAAATTTAATGTTATCCGCTTATTGGGCCAAATTCAGCCCATCTTCGGCTTTGGTGGGCCGAATCTAGGTGTCAAATATCTCTGGTTCCATTCGATACTGCATTAGCCTAATTGCACCTTAGATCGCTTCTAGTTGCATTTCGACAATCTAAAAAGTTCAAATTTCAAACCAATGTTTTAGAAAAAAAAAAATTATTACGAAATAAGAACCAAGAAAAACCATACCGTATGTCTAAAAGCCATTTCTCCGAGTGGTTTTTTATGTGCAAAATGTTCACTTAAAAAGTATTGAGGATAAATTTCACTAAGGTAAAATCCTCTTTCAAATATTTATAAGCAAACTCAATAAAATTTGAGGTCACCTGTCAACACAATACGGGCATATTTAGAAGCTATACCATAGCAGCATAGCCATTTAAACAAGTCGTAATAAAATTTTTTATTTTAATTATAATTTAGTTGTAACGCAATATTTGAAGAACAAAGAGAAACGAAAAATAAAACCATATTTTATATTTTGAGATAAATTATTGATTGAACTGATTATTACCCATACAAAATCTATTCCTTTTTAATTATTTTATCTAAAATGCTTGGAGCTGTTATTGATATTTTATGAAGTTCAATTGTACATACAAGCAATAGCCTACCAACTCTTACCAAAATAATAAAACGCTGATGACGATGATAATAATAATGATAACAAAAACTACTCAAACAACAAACGTATATTGACGTATATGAAAAGCTTCATAGATTCCATGCTTTTTCTTTTTTCTTTTTTCTTTCGGGTGGATTGAAATTTCATAAATTCTGAAACACGGTGCTTTTTTCCCCTTAATAGAAGGCATCTCAAGGCTTTTAATATCAATCAAAATGGATAAGATCTCCACTTCACCATTTACGTTGACCATTCAGATTTCAAAGACCAAGAAGGAGACTCATTGAAAAATGTTGGATAAAATCTTTAAACCAAAAAACTAAAGCGTGGATCATGTCTCGTGTGGTCGGTTGGTTTGTTCTTCAAGGGAATTTTACGCCTGAATTTGTGTTAGATTATAGTCTCATTCACAAGCAAGCTTCTATTACACTCAATTTCTTTTTACTACGCAAGGAAAAAAAAAAGAACAAAAAAAAAAAGAGGGATTGGTAAATCATCATTTTAAATAATTTGTACTAAACCAAATGAGTTTGATTAATATTATTTTAGTAACGTAATGAAAAAAGAGAACTTCAAAATTGACCCGACATGATGTACAAATAGACCCACGATATTTTATATAAGTGCACAAATATTTATATAAATTTAAAAGTTTGACAATAGTGTGAAAGACTTTTACAACATTGTGAAATGAATAGATTATTGTACAAAAATTTTATAACATTTAAAAAAAAATTTCATACTACTGTAAAATTGTAAATCCAACAAAAAAAATTGTATAAATATTCACACTTCATAGTTTTTACATTCACACGGCCCTCGCTCACCGTTATAATTTATGTTTTTAGATTATTTGTAACAATAAACATATCTTTGAGTGTCTTTTTTTTTTTGTTTTTCCTCTTTTCCCCCATTTTTTAGATCCACGCGATATTTAAATCAATTCCGTGAAAAAATGAATAACAGAGGAGTCGCGCGACTGATGGTCCAAAATGAAACGAAATTTATGTGTCTACTTTCGTGAAACGTTATTAGATATCTACGCGTATTACAGAATAAACTTTAAAGTTGAACCTAAAAAATTGCACAAAAATTTTTTAAATGTTACCACGTGGAAATTCTTCTTTTTTCTATGCTCGTTCCTTTTCACTAGGCGATTCATTTCATAATCAATTCGCACATTCGGCCTTTCGTACGTAAAACTCTTCGTATATAAAATAATATCACCTAGAAAGTTGCTCAAACCAAATAATTAAGCATTAATTATGATGCTAAATGGATTCCGAGGTAACTCAAATATGACTTTTTAAGATTAAAGAATGATTAAGTTCATAGACAACACTATTTGAAGGTCAAGTTCAAAATTTACAATGTGCATATGTTTATGTTAAAAAATAAATAAATAACTCTGCATGTGTGATATTTCAATAGTAACCTAAATTGCATATTAATAACGAAATTGTTTAAAGTGAATGATTGAATGTGTATATTATACGTGATAAAAATTTTGATGGATCTGGTTCATTATGAACTTGGACATTTAAATTGTGCCATAACAAATATTATGTTTATTTAAATAGAGACTCAACGTTTTTTTTTAACTGCAAAAATTAAAAAAATTTCAGTACAATAATATTAATTATATATTTAATATGCATATATCCGATAAATCATCTTTGTCCAAAATTGCTGTATCCATTGGTGCTTTGATGGGACACCGGTAAATTCCTAGGAGTCGACAAATGACAACGAAGATTTTGCTGTAATAATCTTGATCTTAGGGAAGTCTCACGAGCGCACGAACTAGACTTTGACCTGACTCCATTCAAAACTCCATGAATGAAAATATATTTTATATTGTCTTAAAGATTTTGTTGTGCAAAGCCATGTCGGCAATGTACAGTTGTATTTTCAAATGTGATTTAATGTTTTATTCTGGTTTAAAAAGTAGATAAAACAAAATTCTTGTCCAACTATAGTTCTAATAATTTATGTCATCAACATGAGTTGAAATTTACCATAAAATGTCAATAACTCAATAGTTTTGAGTAGAATATTTTTCATCTGAATCTTAATAAAAGAAATTTGTTAAGTTATATAATTATGTAACGTACATTAATTTAAAAATCACTACTAATAACATAAAGTATAAATAATAAAAATTATATGCATATTTTTAATAATAACTGTTGGGTTGACGAAAGTTATAAATTACGTAATTTAACCACTGCCTTAATAAAATTCACACATTGAGTAAAATTAATTTATAATATTTTTTTCTTACAAAATACAAATAGAGTATAAATATCAATCTCTTACGAGAATTATTTATCTGGATAAATATTTAAAAAATTTAATGTATTATTATAATCTTAATTATATGTTTAATCATAAATATTAATGTAATTACCTGCTAACAAAAAAAGCTAAGACATTGGGAGGCTCAAGATGACTCGTGACATTACGTACAATTCATGCAAACGTCAATTTTGCACAATAAAACATGCGTAGTGACTGTAGTCCATTGCAGTCAAAATTGTACAGCACGTTCTTATCAACAAAAATTTCTCACACCTTCGGTGTTTTTATTTTGGGAGAATGCTACGGTACAGAATCTGTACCTTACAGCACTCTCACCAAATGCTGTGGGCCCCACTTGTGCCCCACTTTTCATTTTACCGTGCAAGAGTGGCTGTACTGTAACTTAGCCACAGCCTTTATTTTGAGGCATTTGTCAGTCAAACATCGAAATATTGGATGGACACAACACGAACAAGAAGCTTCATCTGCTCTTGTGTTCAACGGCGGATCTAAAAAAATAATTTATTAGGGGCTAAATTAGATAATAATAAAATATAAAAAATTAAAATTTTGAATATATAAAATATTTATAATTAGTCTCTACGCATTTTTATATTTTAAAAATGTTATGCAATAGACTTATTATTAATATTATTAAATTTATTGTTTCTTATATAGACAACCAAACTATCGCTTATCTCATTTGATTCCAAAGATGATCATTCATGAGTTTTATTACTAAAAATATTCGTTCTACTATTATTATATAAATTGGAAGAATTAACCATGTTTTTTAGAATATAAAATATTTTGAATAGTAGGCTATCATTATTTTTAATTAAAATATATATTTTAATATTTTTTTAAAGTCAAAGTTTAAATTTTATGGTGACTATTTTAATAAATTTAATGGAGTTAATTAAAAAATTAAAAAAATTCTTTTATTTAAAATTTTTTTTTTTTGCCAGTGGGGGCTTGAGCCCCCACTAGTCATGTGCTGCATCCGCCTCTGCTTGTGTTGTGTTTATTTTTTAGAGTGGAAGTGTAGAGTGTAGAGTGTAGAGTGTACAGTGTGAATTCCTCTCACTTCAGTATTTACTTATTATTTTTAAGGGGAGAGTAAGATTCTCACTATGTAGGTTCCACCTAATTTTGGAATGAGAAGTGGGATTGAGAATCCACTCCCCCCTCTTCCCTTTTTACCCTCATAATTAAAATAAATAAATATTATATTTATTTAAATAATAATATTATATTATTTTATAAATTAAATTCATTAAAAATAATAATATTAAACACTAATTTTAATAAATATTAATTATTTATTTAATTAATAATAATAAATATTTTATTCTACGAAATTATTAATTTTGTACTATATTATCAATAATAATGTTTCATTTGTGTTGCTATTATTAATAATTTTTATTCACATAATTTAAATTTAAATTAATTAAAAAATTATGATTTACATAATTAAGAATATTGATAATTATTATTAATTTACAAATATAATAAAATATTTATTTTATTTTTTAAATATATATTTTTATTAATTTTTTAATTACAAATTATAATTCTTTAAATAAGGGTAAAATTATAATTTAAAACTATTTACTCCCAATCCAAGACAATGTAAACACATAAATTGGATTCTGGTTTCAATTCCATTTTCCCATTTCAATGTAAGTAAACAACCTACTCTTACTCCCACTCCCACTCCCACTCCACATTCTCAATCTTAGGATTCTCACTCCAATCCAAAATATAAACGCTACCTTAATAAATTCTCCGCGTTCATGCTATTTATTGCTACAAGACAGGAAACTTTTTTAATTATTAAAAAAAATCGATAAATTCTACGGAATTAAGCAAATATAGCTTCGCGCATGTATTTTATTAAAATCTTATGGATGTTTAAAAACTAATTTTTTTTTCTTTCTTTCACGCACAGGGTAGCTTAACTTATCGTGCATTATGCTTCATCTCTTGATTGATTAATTACTTGATCATTATTTCCACTCGTTCATAATCAAATCTTGCTCCTGGAATTCATGCCTCAAAAAAGGAAACTTATTTTTTTCATTTTTTTTAAATCTCAATTATTGACTAATTAGATCCAATTGGATTCCTCTCATCCAAAATAATAATAATGATAATAATGATAATAATTTGGTCAATGTCTCAATGATACTGAAAATGATATAATTTTTTAGTATTAATTTAGCATGAAATTGACTGATGTTAGTGGGTTCATTGGGTTCTTTATGTTTAGAATTAGAAGCAATAAGTATCTTATATTATAAGATTATAATTAATTAATGGTTTGGTACGTACATGGGGTAACATAAAAAAGCACACAATGCACCGTATCGGATTTTAGATATTCCCCTAGAATTGTCCTGGGGAGCAGCTGCGAGCTGCCCCAAACGTGTCCTTTATTTCAATTAAAATATACTCAATCATGTTTTGACGTGATAAATTGTCTAATCCAAGATTACCCAAACAGCATGCCTTAGAAGAATAAACTTTGAATGATGGCAATGGCACGTACGCTGTATAATACTTCTGGACGTTGGTGTGTTCATTCATCACAAGTATTCAATTTCAGAAATTTTTTCTGAAACTTTCATTGCACAATTCATGCTTCCAATTGTTTATTATAAATATGACTCACTGCCCAGTCATTAAAAGCTTCTAGAATAATTTCTTGTTATTTTTTTTAATAACAAGTTATTGAATGGAGTACACGATCGAGTTAGATACTTGTTGAAATTACATTGATCATAACGTAATGATTTATATGAATTAAAATTATTAAGTACATTAAGATTTTGAGAATATTTGAAGACTAAATAATCATGATTTTAAATATCAATGTGATTTTTAGAGTAATCAATTTGATTATGTTACGGTATTATATATCAGCCATAGATTACAGATAATATAACTTAGCAAACGGCTATTTCGTATTCTACTATATTATTATTCAAAATCGTTTATGACTAATAAATAGTTTAGTTTAATTTTTGTTTTATTAACAAAAATGTTATTCAGGCTATTTGTCATTGGTGTAGAAAGCAAATAGCCCACAATTTTTAGTAGAGCAATTACATGTGTAATTGAGTATAGGTATTAAATGAAAAAAAGAAAACAATAGTTATTCAATTTTTTTTTTAAATTAAGACCTGTATAAATTATGTTGCAGCAACCGGATTCTTTGTGCTTTCTGTACAAGAAAATCTTCTTCAATCGAAGCATTTGAACAACTCAAACTTTATCTGAGACAAGTGGCTTATTACCCAGCTTTGTCAGTGGTTCATGTGTGTTATTCATTAAATGCTAATTAAAAATTGTTCAATTAACTGTAACCAAAAAAAAAAAAAATGGTTGGTTCAATTGGTGGTACAAGATGCTTAGCACTTTAAAACCCCTCTCACATACCACATAATTATATATGAAATTTAGGGGTACGATATAAAAACTTAATCATTATTGTTTTTTTGATTAATAAATTAGGGAGTAAATAATTATAGATAAAAGAAAAATCAATTAATTTCTTTATAAAGTTGGAATTACACAAATATTACAAGCGGCACACGAGCTTTTATTACGCCGCTCATGTTTCTGACTTTATACTACAAAATCCTCTTTAATTTAATTTTTGTGTTGTTACTTGATCTTAGAAAAAAAAAATGCAAATGACTGCATTTTACCTATGCAATTAATCTTTTACTTATTGAATAATTAAAGACTAAAAATTTTTCCGCCCATTAATCTTTAATGCGTGACTCTATGTACGTGACATTATTAAAGTTACGTTATCTTTTTTTTTTTTTTTTTTGGGGGTCAGAAACATATAAATTGATTCTGACCATTACATACAAGTTTTGAATGAATGCCTGTATCTTTATTATCTTATTGATCACAAGCATTATTTGCTTCCATTTTTGAACTATCATATCAACATTGTTTTTTAATAGTCAATTTTAACTTTGTGCTCCTTTCCAATTAAGAATAACCTTTTGATTGTATTTAACGTATAATAATGATATATTTTCTTAATTTTTTTTTTAATTCAAATTCTCAAGAGATAGATTTTTTTTTCCCCCTTTTCACCTTGATTTGGGTTCATAACAATAAGCAATGCTTCTCTATTTCGACCAAACCCTAACCAACGGGAACGACGAAATCAAATAATGTTTTATTTTATTCTCTGGAAAATTAGAAAATGATCAAAACAGGAATTAAAACAAAAAGAAGAAAAGTCAATAAACGTGTTCCAACGCGTACGTTAAGTACACGCTCGCATGTTAGGTGGCGCATGCACCCACGCGTGAAACGAGCTGTAAGTTGAACGGTTGAACCAATGCCTTGGCTTTTGGCCTATCAACTTGCCTCTGAAAATAAGTACATGTGTAATCTTGTTCTCGATTTTGCAGAAATGAAAATACCCTAAAAATAATAGCAATAAAAACAAAAATAGAAAAGGGCGAGAACAAAAAAATATGTCTTTTTGTATCGGTACGTGGGGATCATAATGTGGATTTGAGAAAG
This sequence comes from Citrus sinensis, assembly GCF_022201045.2. Classification (NCBI taxonomy): domain Eukaryota; kingdom Viridiplantae; phylum Streptophyta; class Magnoliopsida; order Sapindales; family Rutaceae; genus Citrus; species Citrus sinensis. The sequence goes on along the minus strand of NC_068560.1, from coordinate 34,978,151 downwards.
ATTCTCTGAAGAAGGGTAATCTAGTCATTTAAACATAATCTTTTTCAACTCCAGATTCTTCCTCATGTTCTGGATTTTTGTTTATGAAGAACTAATGCTTTATTTAATAAACAAACCCCCCGCGGTATATTTTTTTGCATATCCCATAATATTGGATTAGTTAGTTTCTTTGTCCTAATTGTTTGGACCAACTGAAAGACACCCAAAAAAAAAAAAAATTTTTTTTGTTGTGGGGTGGGGGAGGAATTGTGGTTCCCTTGTAACCCAAAACCAGTTAATGGTTCCTTTGTTAAAAACCCAAAACAAGTTAACTCAGTGATTGGAGTTGAAGCTAGTTAAAAATTGAATGCAACGTTATAAACTTGAGCAAAAGGGTGGGAGATTTTAGATTCACACGTACAACTATAACAAGTCAAAAGCATCTTCTTCTTTTTTTATATGTTTTTCCCGACAAACAAAAGTGGAAAATATCAAATTAATTAATTAAATTAAAATCTCCCAAAACTTCGATAGCCTAAATTAAGCTGTCCACTGAATAAAATTTCAATTGAATCCCACAAAAGAATAAAAAAAATCCCCACCTAACTCCTTACCATTATAAATCCAAAATCCAATTTTCATTTTTTCTTATAAACGGATAAAACAAGTTGCATGTTCCCCGTTCAGACAGTCAAACCCAAAGGCAAATTTCATCAAACTTTTCCCGGAAACGCTGTCATCTTGTCCACGTGGACCGTACTCAAATTTCCCTCGTGCTCGCTCTCAAAGTGTCACCGGCTATTACCGGTAACTGCCTTACAACGTTTTAGATTCGGGGGAATTATAACGTTGCTTCGTTTTTGGTCTGGCTCTCTAACTATAAATATGGGCTCTCAAAGTCATGCTCTTTTTTTCTGCCTTTCTTCTTCTATCTCTCTATTAATTTCATTTTCTCCTCTTCGCTTTCGCCGACCGTTCACCGGAAAAATCGCCGGCGATTACTTCAACCGCCGGGGAAATTTTACTCTCTTTCTCCTTCGTTTTTCGCTTTCTAAGGTTCGCTTCCTTAGTTTTTTATATTTATTTTTCTTTTGAGCTTTCAGATCTGAACCACACAGCAAAAGTTTTCATCAAGCTAAATAATTTGACCTTTGAAATTATAGATCCTGATCCATGTTCGTAATTTTTTTATTGCTTTTTTCTTTTAGACTATAATGTACACAGCATTTGCGTTTGCTGAAAAATTAACAAAAAGCTGTGGTTGTTTATTTTTTTAAATTGTTAATGTAAGTCTTATTTGTTGGTTGGTTAAAAAGTTTCTATTTTGGTGCTGACTGTTTCTTTTCTTCTTTTTTTCCCCTTAATTTTTAATTTTAATTAATTACAAACAGGACAAATGAAATAGTCACATCAGCTTGTAAATCTATAATTGTCATTTTGTCTTCAAATTGGCTCGGAGGTTTGCTCAATAAATGATTTATTATCTTTTATGTATTTTACTAAAACAGCAATATTGGTTGAATGGACAAAGAAAAAAAAATCTGTAATAGTGTTCTGTGCTTGTAAGTCTTGTTTTAGATTAAGTTGGTTCATTTTTCACTTCTGGGGTGTATGCTTATGTTTTGTTCTTGAATTGTTTGCTCTGTAGATCTTTGATTTTGATACAGAAAGACTGATTATTTGCAAAGTAAATCGAATTTGAAGGGAAAAGGGAAATGGATGGGACAAAAGAGGTGTTGGGTTTGAGAAATGTAAGCTCACATTGCTCAATCTCAGAAATGGATGACTATGATCTCTCTAAGCTTCTTGATAAGCCTAGGCTTAATATCGAGAGGCAGAGATCATTTGATGAGAGGTCGCTTAGTGAGCTCTCGATTGGTTTGACACGTGGAGGTGTTGATAACTATGAGAGCACTTATTCACCTGGCGGAAGGTCTGGGTTTGATACGCCGGTATCTTCAACTAGGAACTCGTTTGAGCCCCACCCCATGGTGGCAGAAGCGTGGGAGGCTCTGAGAAGGTCATTGGTGTATTTCAGGGGCCAGCCGGTCGGTACCATTGCTGCTTACGATCATGCCTCTGAGGAGGTTCTGAATTATGATCAGGTAAAATTTTTTGTTATGCATATAATGAACACTTGCTATGGTTTTGGAGGTGTTTGTTGGATTTGAGATTTGTATGAAATATGAGAGGAAACATTAATTTCCTTGAAGTTCAGGTGTATTTTAGCTATGCTATGGTGAGAAATGAAATGATAACTCCACAAAAACGAACGATATATTGAATTGCGTAATCAGCACCAATTGAAATTCAGAAGATAGCTTGGCTATCTAAGTTTTGATTGTTTTGTGTCCAAGTTAGTACTATAATATTTATATTGAATTCTGATCGCCCATTATTCTTTGCTTAATCATGTTACTCAAATTCTTAGTTTCAATTTAATATCTGTTTTTATTTAGGTCTTTGTCCGAGATTTTGTGCCCAGTGCTCTGGCGTTTTTGATGAATGGCGAGCCTGATATAGTGAAGAACTTCCTCTTGAAGACTCTGCAGCTTCAGGGATGGGAAAAAAGAATAGACCGATTCAAGCTTGGCGAAGGGGCAATGCCTGCTAGCTTCAAAGTTCTTCACGATCCTGTTCGGAAAACAGATACTATTATTGCAGATTTTGGTGAGAGTGCAATAGGAAGAGTTGCTCCAGTTGACTCTGGATTCTGGTGGATTATTCTGCTTCGTGCATATACAAAGTCTACTGGGGATCTATCTCTGGCAGAGACACCTGAGTGTCAGAAGGGAATGAGGCTCATATTGGCTCTCTGTCTGTCTGAAGGATTTGATACATTCCCAACCCTGCTCTGTGCTGATGGATGCTCAATGATTGATCGAAGAATGGTAATTTTACGTGATGATCTTGTTTAGCCTTGTGTCAGCTGCGCATGCACTCGCTTGTGTTGCTGTTATTGGACCATCTACTATTGTTCTTTTTGTTCTAGAGCCAAGATGAAGTGAACTGGAATCAATTTAACTTTGCAAATCATTGCTTAGAGTTTCCTGACTAGAACTATGCTAGCTGCATTGACATAGGAAATGTGTGACTAATTAGTTAATGAGTGTATTCAATCACAAACTCACTGCTTATTCACGCTTTGAATTATGATATCAGGTCTGGATGTTCACGTCTCATGCGAGAACTTGGTATGATGGTAGTTCTGTGGCATTTTTTTTTTTAATTTGAATCATGGTATGTCAAACTTAGGGTTGTTGAGTGGAGTATAAGTTATGAGTATTAATGACCATTCCCCCTCCATGTTAATTGTGAGGGCAAAAGGATGCCCTAAAAATTTGTGGCTTTCCATGTGTTCCAACCAGCGGTGTTTACGTATCTAGTTCTCCTGTTATAAACCTAAAAGTCATTGCTAATTTTGCTTGTGTGCCAACTGGCAGTTATTACATATCTAGTTCTCCTGTTATAAACATAAAAGTCATTGCTAATTTTTGGAAAGGTTTTTATCTAAACTGTTATAGTACTTTTAGTATTACTTTTGACTTTAGGTCCCTCTTGATGAGCTCCCTTGTGTCTTTTGAGGGGTCAAGAAATTTTACCTTCTCAAACGCTTTAATTTCATATATGTATTTTGCAGGGTATTTATGGTTATCCCATTGAAATTCAAGCACTTTTCTTTATGGCTCTAAGATGCGCTTTGTCATTGTTGAAACATGATGCTGAAGGAAAAGAATTTATTGAGAGAATAGTTAAACGTTTGCATGCCTTGAGTTATCATATGAGAAGTTACTTTTGGCTGGACTTCCAACAGCTAAATGACATATACAGATATAAAACAGAGGAGTACTCTCATACAGCGGTAAATAAATTTAATGTCATTCCTGATTCGATCCCTGATTGGGTTTTTGATTTTATGCCAATTCGTGGTGGCTATTTTATCGGCAATGTGAGTCCTGCAAGAATGGATTTTCGATGGTTTGCTTTAGGTAACTGTGTTGCAATTCTATCTTCTCTTGCAACTCCGGAACAATCAATGGCTATTATGGACCTTATTGAAGTACGATGGGAGGAACTAGTTGGTGAAATGCCTCTAAAAATTGCTTATCCTGCTATAGAAAGTCATGAATGGCGGATTGTAACTGGTTGTGATCCCAAGAATACAAGATGGAGTTACCATAATGGAGGTTCTTGGCCAGGTTTGTTACTTCTTAAAAAATTTAGTTGAATTGAAACTTCAATGCAAAGAGGAACAATTTTTGATGAAATGATGCAAAGAAAGCTCTTTCATTGTTTTCCATTTCAGTTCGGGTTATTTTTTTTCATAGAAATATGTGAAATTGAGGTATATTTTTATATGACAGCGAAGCTGGTGGGTAAATATCATTCAAAATACAGTGAAGTTGACTTTTCGGCTCCGTTTGGTACAACTTATTAAATAGAGCTTATAACAGTAGAGCTTATAGCAGTAGAGCTTATACCAATAGAGCTTTTGGACAAAAAGCCATTGGGTATTTGGTTGTCAATAAAAAACGCACTTTTGAACCATTAAACAGTGTGATATTTTTTATATTATATATTTTTAGAAAAGCTTTATAACCTCTACTCCCAAAAGCTCAAATTTTGGGCTTTTGCTAGTAGAGGTAAATTAGCTCAAATTTTGCTAGTAGAGCTAAAAATAACCAAACACTATAAAAAAATTTAAAAAGTGCTTATACGATTAAATAAGCCCTTATGGCTCTTAAATAAGTCATACCAAATAGGCACTTAGAGTAACTAGTTTGGCTTTTGAGGACATAATGATTGGCTTTTGTAAATAGTCAGCAGTTGCCATCGATCATTTAGATGATCCAGGAAAGATAATTTGATTATTACTCCTTGTAAATTTCTGCAATTAACCTTTTTTCTGTTTAGCTACAGACTGATGTTGCCTAAGATTCTTGAAAGTATGATAAGAATTTATTGATGCTGTAAATCAAGCTGAGGAAAACACTGTTTCTCTTAGGTGACCCTTTTGTTTTCTTCTATTTGATGGTAACTAAAGCTTTTTCCACCCTGAATGCAGTCCTTTTGTGGATGCTAACGGCTGCTTGCATTAAAACGGGACGTCCACAAATTGCAAGACGAGCAATTGACCTGGCTGAGGCCCGTATGCTAAAAGATTGCTGGCCTGAATATTACGATGGGAAACTTGGTAGATATATTGGTAAACAGGCTAGGAAATATCAGACATGGTCAATTGCTGGATATCTGGTGGCAAAGATGATGTTGGAGGATCCCTCACACTTGGGTATGATTTCCCTGGAGGAGGACAAACAGATGAAGCCAGTGATCAGAAGATCATCTTCTTGGAATTGCTGAAAAGGGCAAGCGAGCAAGCAAAATGTAGCTGAAAATGGATAGGGAGAAGGAAAAACATCGGTAAGACAACAGATCATCTTCAAAATTTTCATTATAATACCACTATTCTTTGGTGTCCATCCGCATAGGTCTGATTGAATATTTTTTCTTTTTTTCTTTTTTTTTTTTTTACTTGTACAATAGCATCTGATAAGACTGAGTCTTGCTCGTCAAAAATAAAAGATGCATTTTGCTGGTTGTTTAAAATTTTGAAATGGCATCTTGTTGATGCCATGCTTGTTAAGCTCTATGAGCTGTTGATGACGAAAACGATGCTAAGTTGTGTTCCATTTTCCAGGACTTTGATTAAAGGAGAGGGATAAACTTTATCCTTGAACTCAGTTAATTCACTTTCTTTGTAACTTTGCATTCTAGTAGTGTGACGTGGATCTTATGTTTTCATATTAAAGCTGTTTATAAAGAAATTGAGAAACTAATACCTTTTGACGACCGCTCAATTGTTTGTGCTAATAGAAAGCTTTCAATTTCCAGCATTGTAGTCATTTTCTGGGTCTTGATTGAAACAATCCTTGTTATTATGTATGTACTTTGTGAGATGGGAGTGTTACAGACCTAGAAACAATCTTATTATTTTCATCATCATTCATTAGTAGCCCCCTTTCTCCCTCTCCTTGCCGGGGGTGGAAAATGGTCTGTGCCGGGTTTGGCGAAGCCCAGGCCCAATTTGGGCCGGGCCTCATCCTTCCCGAAACCTATTTTGTAATAATGATAATAATGGTATACGCGGCCTATTTTGTAAGTTGTGGAACAACAACATTTTTCTATGAAAGTCTAAAAAGAATCATACAATGTTACGAGGATTGCGCTTTATGACTTGGTCTAAACTTTTGCACAACTTGATGATCAAGTATATTTGCAAAGACAAAATGTGATGTAAGGTTGGAGTTGACTGGCTGCTACTCCGGTATGGTTGCTACTCCATGAACATGAAGAATCTTTTTGAATAGTTTTTGTTTGAAAACTTCCCACAGAAATAAAAGCAAAACGAGAGAACAAGCAGCAACAACTGTAAACAAATGCCCATTTTTGTATTGTAATCCAATGGGAATGAGGGGGGTTATGTCGGTATGAGCTGTCTCAATCTTTTAATTTCGGAGCTCTATCAATCAGCCATACGCTTTCCAATTATCTGTCGAGCCTCTCTCTCTCTCTCTCTGTGCCAGCATGAATTAATGGTGTCCATTATTTTTGCTTCTCCTGCCAACCATGGCTTCATGTACAGCTTCTTTCTTTTTTGTTTTTAAATTCATGTTTATCACTTTCTCACCTACCCGTACATTTACCTATCATAAATTTACATTCATGAGAGATGGCTATTGTATAAGGTTTCTACAATGATGATTTGGACCTTAAATGTTTCAAGTACTAAATTTATATGTTCAGATTATTACTCTACTCATGTTTTATATACTTTAATTCAATTATAAGTTTAAAAGTATCAATTACCCTCATTGCATTGAGCTCAAGAGAAGGCAGAGAATTCTGGTCCTTTAGAATTTTTTTTTCCTTTAATATATGAAAAAAAATGAGAACATGCAATGCACTCAAATTAATTTGTGATGAAAGACAGGGTACGTGGACACTTTTTTTTTTTTTTTCCTTCTCGCTTTGAGAGAGAGAGAAATCTGAAAAGTATCATTGAAACTTATAATGATTAATGTTGAGTAGGGGACCCTGAGAGAGTTAATATTTTGTATGGACCATCAGATTATAATGGCATGCATTTAAGTAGTTGTTTCGCTGCAGCAGCAAAATTTCTTTAATTTGTCAGCAACCTGCAAATCATCCTCTTGTCCCATTTTCTCTCACACACAAACTTTACTGCAAAACTTTGCTGAAACAAACACACGCACAGTCTTGAAAGAAACCCAAAAAAAAAAAAAATTACAAATAGAAAATTTTTTTTTTAAAAAAAAGAGAGTGAGAAATGAGAGGTTGTTGTCTAGTTGAAGCACTTTGATTATATATGGCGTCAGCATGATCGTCATATGTCAACCAAATCAAAATCACCAAGCAGTAAAAGAAAATTAAAAAGCAAAAGGATATGGTGCTCGCGTGCATTATTTATATTTTAATCATATTAGTTATTGGATAGGTTAAAGCATGCAGGCCAGGCCAAAATAGAAGAAAGAGAAGAAAATGACTCAATCTGTTGTTTTATGAATTTGATCTTTATATATGCACTAAAATATCAAATTTATCCTTTCTTTTTCAGTTGATCATTCAATATTTCAACACCTTAAAGTCCAATTTAGTCACTGTCTAAGGGAAACATGTTGTATTTTATCTTGTGATGCATCCATTAATCTGAAAACTGAAACGTACTCTTGAATAAAATATTGACCTTGTTAAAATGCATGTTAATATTTGATTTAGTTTATGGTAATAATGGAGCTCCAACATGCTCAAGAAAAAAAAAATGAAAAATTGAAATGTAAAACCCATGATTAATAATTTAAGGGGAAAGTTTGAAAAGTTATAGAAAGTGCAGTGAAGTGTTAATAATTAGCCAACCACTGTGTATTATGATCAAATCCATACAAGGATGTGTGGACAAAAAAGAAAAAAAAAAGAAAAAAAAATAAAGTTTGGATATAGCAAGTCTATATCATTCAAATAATGAAATTTATGGCCAGAGGCAGAGGCCCCCACTTGTGGGTGCACACTTCTGATAAATTTGATTCTTTCTTTTTCAGCTTTTAATTTGTTGATTTTCTTTTTCCCTTTCTTTCTTTCTTGCTTGCCCTCACCTACTCTTCTTTCTCCTCTCTCACACACCAGTCAAACAAACAAACCCCAAAACCATCATTTTTTGTTTGCCAAGAAACTGATCAAAGAAAATTTATATATGATCCTTCGCATCTGGGAAAATTGAATAAGCAAAACCCCAGATGAAAATAATGGAACACAACAACAACAACAACCAAACCACAGCGTCATCAAATAATTCAAACCCTAATACAACAACAACGACAACAAGTACAGTTTCAGCAGCTACCAAAACCCTAGCCAAGAAGCCGTCAAAGGACCGGCACACCAAAGTGGACGGCCGGGGGCGACGGATACGGATGCCGGCAGTATGTGCAGCTAGGGTTTTTCAGTTAACAAGAGAATTAGGGCACAAATCAGATGGTGAAACCATTGAGTGGCTGCTGCAACAAGCTGAGCCTGCCATTATAGCTACCACGGGCACCGGCACCATTCCTGCTAATTTTTCAACTCTTAATATCTCTTTACGTAGCAGCGGCAGCTCCTCTCTTTCAGCGCCCGCTTCTAAATCATCACTCCACAGCGCCGCCGCTGCTTTGGCACTTTACAACAACACCACCAACAACAACATTAATAGTGGAGGTTTTTTTTGTGGGGCGTTTCAGCAGCAGCAGCAGCAACAATTGTTGTATAATATTCATGAAACAGCGGCAGCAACAGCAAGTGCTTGTGCTTCTTCATCTTCTTCTTCTTCTTCTTCTGCTTCAGCAGCTGCTGCCGTGGCGGCACCTGCAGCTGCTATGTGGGCAGTGGCACCGGCTGCTGCTTCTAATGGGGGCAACGGCTTCTGGATGCTACCGGAGGCACAGATGTGGACTTTTCCCGCTCATTATTCGGGTCTAGGCCGGCTGAGTTCTGTTCAAATGGGCGGTCATCAGCAGCAGCTGGGGGTAGGAGTTCTTGCAGAGAGTCTCAATAATAACATGGGCGTTTTGGGTGGTGGCGTTGGCTCTAATAATGCTTATAGAGCTCCTGGTTTGGCCATGAATATTTTTGGCCAAAATCGTCAAGAAAATAATAATGATAACGATAATAATAACAATAATAATCAGCAGACTACTCAAGCCAGTAATAGCGGAGATGAAGAGTCTTAATAAATTATATTAATCATTTATATGCTTTAATTTTCTCAGTGCTTGTAAATATTTTATTTTTTTCCCTTCTCCTTTACTTTTACTTAAGCCTAGCTGTTGTTGAGTTTTAGCAGCCATGTCTGTGCTCAAATGCGCCAAAAAAAAGGGGGATTTGAGTACAATTCAGATGGAATTGATGAAAGAATCTATCAGTTTTCTTTTTCATGTTTACTCTTGGTTGTTAAACGTACAGAGATGAGATGAGATTAAATGTTAAGTATTGACAGGTAATTCGACTTGTTCAATGCACAAGGTCTTCATTTCTTCTGGATGATCGATATTGAGCTGTTGAAATTAAGCATAAATTAAAAAAGTTAAATATTCCATCGATAGTTTAAATAATTAAATATACGTGTAGAAATTAAATGCAGTGGTATCGGCATGTTTCTCTTGTTCTGCATTTTTTTAAAATTCTGATAAGAAATTATTTTGCAACAAATTGAAGAATTAAAAAACTCATCCATTTGTATAGAACAATTCTCACATGCAGACATATGCAGCCTACGCCTTTCAAAAACTCGTTTTAGCCAATAGAATGTGAGGGAGTTGTAGCCTGTGTATATATTATATAGAGTTTAATTTCATTGTTATTGCATTGAACATAGTTTTTTTTTTTTTTTTTGGGTTCTTAAATAGTGAAGAAATAAATATTTAAAAATTGAGATGGACAAGAACAACTATATATTTTACTTTTTTTTTCCTTATTTATATTTCTCTTTCTTACAAGCAACAACATCGACAGAAGAATCTTTATTTTATTTTCATCTCATGAGCAGACAATAATCATAAAATAAAGCTTATGGAAGACAAGAATACAGCTTGATTCTCCCAGTAGCAATTATTCTCTCAAAGAAAGTAAGAGCCTTCTCTTCTTCTAAATTAATATATGAAATGAAAAAACAGAGGCAGCCACTTGTCTTGATAATTATGGATCACTTTGTGTATCCTTTTAGCTTTAGTTTGTTTTGAGAATAGGGTTCACTTCATTGGCTGTCGAATTGTGAAAAATTGAATACTACGACATGGCTGGTAAAAGTAAATCATGACGAGTCTCTCTTGTGACTCGTCATTTTCATTTGCTAATTAAACTTAGATGAGGATCGATTTATGCTTTTCATTGTATTTTTTTTTGGGTTAGAAAGTAAAAAAGTTCTGAGATTGCCGGTGACATTCTGTATACGAGTTATTCCTTAAAGCAATTTTCTACATGTGTTTATAATGTGAATTTGAAACAAGTTCGATAAAATTATTACTACATGTACTGTTTAATTTTAAAATCAACACTTTTTATAAATGTTCATACACTAAAATATTGTTACTAAAAAGTTAGAATAAAAAATTTATATGGCATGATCCGATGAATTGGTAAAAATTAATTAAACATTACGGTGCATGTCATGTCATGTCATGAAATGAAAGATCGTAAATGCCTATTTCAAAATCTGTGGTTTATATTATAATATTACAAATGACATGGATTATAGTGTATATATTCCTAACTATTTGAAGTTTTTATATTGGTTGGGTGAATTAAATTTAGTAAAAGAATGAAATTATCATTTCATACCACATATTCCAGCAGCCATTAGGACAAAATTATGTTGACATGTCCGGCCATAATTAATTCAAACCTTATATTATTGATGCAAACTTTTTTTGGTTTTTTTTTTAAACAATCTATTGATAGCAAACTTGAACAGCCCACAACTTTTGACTAAATTTGCCACCACCAAATCGTTTGTATGCAAAGCTTATCCAGAAACATAATTACAACCAACACATCTCGAATCTTCTCATTTATTAAATGATTGACCTCTTAGGTAAGTCTTCTTATAATTAAATAATTCTCCAATAGCTAATAGTTAAAACCTTTAGTTGGGTTCATTCTTGAGGCCTTTTATACGTGTAGATGTATTGAGGTTGTAAATAAAATAGTAAAAGGTTGAGCCCTTTCATATAAATTAATGTTGTATTTACTAATTGATAATAGAATGAGTTAAAATTAGAACGAGCTGAAATAAGAATGATGAATGAGAATGAGGATAAGATATTTAGTTGAATTGTAATGTTAGAATTAAAATGAGTTGTATTACCATTGAAGTGTTTATTTTATCTTGCAATTGAAATGAATTATATCAAACTATAAAGTACCCTTAATTATTATTATTGTTATTGTTATTCATCATAATATAATAATAATTATTATTATTATTTTAAAAAACTTATAACAACAAAAATTTTAACAAAAATAACAAGAAGTAAATACATCATAGAATCTTTCTTGTCTCGAGCTTATCTATCGCTTTAAATATTGTTAGTATCGCTTTAAATATTGTTAGTGATACATAAATAGGTGATCAAGATCTACACATATCTTGGTCCTATTCTCATATAGTATATGCAAAGTGAAAAATGGATGATAATTTAACATTTGTCAAAAGCTTTCTTGACGTCAGTCCCAAGATTTCATAATCTTTGGGTTTGATTATTTAACATTCACTAATCTTCAGATAAGTAATAAAAACATGGTTGGTTGTATAAGAGCATTCGAAGCAAAGCATAGTTTGAACTTTGAACTCATTATTCAATCAAACTTAGCACCAACCCAATAAATTATTACAAAATGAAAGTGCAAAAAATCCCATTAAAGATATAAGAATGATAACATCCTGCAGCAAAGACAAGACAGAAAGCCTTTTTACTATGAAATTGCCATCCATTAAAACCACCAATATAGCAACAGTTTGCTACAGACACATTTCAAAGTTGTTTGTTATTGCAACCAAGAAAATAAGTAGTCCTAGCCAGAAGCAGTCTTTCTCTGCTGGAAAATGACAGCATAAATAGGAACACCAACACCAATGCTGAAGGCAGAGAACACAGCAAGAGACATCTTCAGCCCCTGATGTTTCATCCTGTCCAAGTTGTACATGTGCTTGGCGTGAAGGTAGTATGGTTCATCATGCCCATGTCCCCCCATCCTCTTCACTCCAGTTGAGTGGAAAGCCCTGTTCACTGTTAGGAAAGAAGTTACTTAAGGAATCAATAACCCAATACAAAAGACAATCACAAGCATTGTCTCAGGCAAACAAAACCACTTGTTAATCATGCTTAACTCAGAGATGAAAACAATTTTCTGAAAAAGATTTGTGCCAAAGAGTAGCAAGCTTAACACATTTATCTCAGTGCCAAAAAAAAAAAGGGTGGAAAGAAAACTCTGCTAAGCGCAATAACTGATACACATGCTTTCATGCATATTCCATTTAGTAACAAGTGATCCGATCAGGGAAAATGGTTAATTAAATATTTCAACAGCTAGAAACAGTTTATATTCCAAAAGATACCGTACAATGAACAAAGTCCCACGATTACCATATAACTATAATGGCAACACTATTGTTAAATAAGTTTGATGTTGAACACAAACTTAGATGGCAAAGCAACATGAATATCCACAGAACATGACAAGTTATGACACAAAAATAAAGTCCCACAAGAGACTAATATTGCACAGGCAATCCTCCAATGTTGGCTGGAATGAAGCCTAAAATAGAATTGGCCCCGTCTCTGTAAAGAACACACTGAATGATAGCAAAGAAGTTCGTTTTAACCGTCAACGATTGCCATAAGTTATGTTCTCCCAATGAGTTAAGGTTCAAAACTTTAAACTGTCTTTTGACAGGAAACCAATAATATGTCCACAACACAACAAATATGCTGAAAATGAACCAATCAGTTTATAAACAGTTTGCTTCACTATCATTTGTAAATTTCAACATAGTAACTCAAGCAAAATTTCGAGACTTGTATGAGCCAAGTTAAAAAAATCAATTGCACCTCAATCACAAACATATCCCAAGTCATTTGGAACATTTACAAAAGATTAGAAAGAAATTATAGCATATCACACTTATACCCAACCAAAACAGAGGAAGAAATAAAAAAACCAAAACTTTCACTAGAAATGTCCAAAACCTATATCATAAAAGCAAGCTAACAACTAGATATGGCCCCAAAATACTCTAAAAACATCATAAAATAGGTTGAATCTAATCAAGTCTTGTGTTAGACTAAATACCCATTACTTAACGAGACCCAATTAGGAGATTCATCAATCTCGCGTAATAACCGAAAAAAAAAACTAAAGGTTTAAGGTTTACAGATAAATTAGAAAAATGAAGCATTAATCATGTGATTTAAAAAGAAATTAAAGCTCTGATCAGATCTAAATACAACGGAAATCGGAGACCCATAAAGAAAAAGAACAGACCTGAACTGGGCACAAGCGATTGGGAGGAAGCGAGGAGCTTTGAGACTGATCTGATCCCATTGTTCAACGCCATTGTTTCGTTTCCTTGCGTTATCGCTCAGTTGTAGAAAAGACGATGTGTTTTTTTCACAATAGGGTATGCGCTTGTTTCTGCAAAAGCGTGCTGAAGTTGAGTGGGCCGGTGATTAGAACCTTTGGCCCGGCCCATTTAGACTGGTTGGTAGAATAATAACATTTGGGTACCTAAATACTAGTAAAATATCAAAATAAAGATACAGATTTTGTTTATTTCCGTGATAGTCTTTTCCGTATGATTTCATTAAGAATTTGTTAATAAAATCAATTATTTACTCTTTTATCCTTCAAATGTTGTAACAAATAAGCTGATTTTAACGATGTGATTATATATAAGGATAGACCTCGGATTTTCTCCAAGAGGTAAATCTTTTAAGTTTTAATAGTATATAAGTTTTAAAAAATATGTCTCATTTTTCATTAAAAATTTCTCAGGATAATTCTTTTTTAAGAGGATTCCTATTTAAAAAATACGTAATTTTTTCTTTGGGATTTAATTTATTCAAAGAGGAATATAACTTGTGTAAGGAAAAAAATATTTCTCTTGCAAGAAATAAATATTATATATATGGAGATTGGGTTCATTTGTTTGAATAACACAATAATCAATTTTTCAACAAGTAGAAAGTTTCTAATGTGAGAAAAATAATAGAATTATTGGGAGATTGAATGTTATTAGAGTTTTAGGTGTGAGAAAGATAGTAGAGTGATTTTAATAAAATTTTCACATATGAATTTTTCTTTTTCTACCTTTAGCGACCATGATTTTTCTTTAGTAAAAGAGTTTTTTTAACGTAAATTCTTGTGTTGTATGATTATTTTTTATTCTTGCTCTATTTTGATTTATTATTTATTTAATATTTTTACTTATAAGATATTGGATGAGATTAAGCCCTAACAATAAGCAATATGAAGAGATAATACGATAGATGAAAACTTGATGGTTAATTACATAATTAAAACTGTTGCAAGTATTAATAAATAAAAAGCAAAATAAAAAAGTTAAGGCTTAAGTTTTATTAACACCTCGCTTTTTAAATTGTGGGTCTTGGCAATTTACTTTTTGTTATTGTTATTTATTAATACTTTGACTTTATATAGTGAAAATATAAAAGGGTAATTTTTAAAAACCTCCCCTGAGGTTCAAGGCTGTTGCAAGTAGATGGCTAAAATCGTTTTAGTTGTAAAAGACCCCCTACGTTTTTGTTCCGTTTGGTTGCCGTTTGGCTAGTTAGGGGCGTTATTGACATTCTTGGTAGCATTGCTTCCTTTGTGCATTTCCACGTTTCCACCGGGGACAAAATCATCTTCACCGACATAATGAGACCAGAACCAATGAGTTTTCCACACTCTACCCATTTCTTCAATTGGAATTCCCTTGGTCTCCGGTAAGAAGAAGTAGATGAAGAATGACATCACCAGCATGAAGAACGCGAAGAAAAGGAACAAGCCAAACTTGAGGTGGCACAGCATGTTCAAGAACACTTGTGCAACCAAGAATGTGAACAACATGTTGATAGAAACACTCACACTCTGTGCCGCTGATCTTATTTCGAGAGGGAAGATTCACTAGGCACCAACCATCCAAGAGGACCCCAAGACCAGGCAAATCCAGCAACGTATATGCAGATGAAAAGCACTACAACAATTGCATACCACTTCGGCAGCTCCCCAGGATTCCCATCAATTCCAAATTTAGCACCAATGCAAGCAGCAACAACAGCCTTCGCAAACAGATAATGAGTTAGCGTCA
Organism: Citrus sinensis; assembly: GCF_022201045.2. Taxonomy (NCBI): domain Eukaryota; kingdom Viridiplantae; phylum Streptophyta; class Magnoliopsida; order Sapindales; family Rutaceae; genus Citrus; species Citrus sinensis. The sequence continues at coordinate 34,962,751 of NC_068560.1, read as the reverse complement.
CATGAACAAAAGTAACAAGAGCTAGTGGGTCAGAAACAGAATGACTATAACTTCGAAGAAAATCAAGTACCTGGCATATTAACATTTCAATCTCCAAGCAGAGGACGCATTTGATTCCTATATTCTTAGCTGCAGCAAAATCATCGGAAAAGGCAGAGACATGAAATGTGGAGCCGGCAATCTGGAGTTGAGCTCCTGTTCAGCCTTTCGTTTAGTTTCCATGTTGCGGCTAATCCCCACAGCACCAAACGCTGTCTCGTAGAACTGAACAGAGCCAGTAGCCTTCGATGCTTCCACAAGCAACTGCGGCTTCATCCCCATGAAGTTGGTCGAGGTAGCAGGAGCAACCATTTTCACTAGTGTAGTTAAGAACACCAGCCATTGAGAGAGTTTGGGGGTCTAGATAAAGGGAAAGAACTTGAACTTAGGAGAGAGAAGAAATAAAACGAGATAAAAAAGGAACTTGACCCATTCAAAATGATAAGTTACTATGCTAAATACAATAAAACGACAAGTCTCTGATAACATTACAAAATGTCAATAACGCCCCTAATTAGCCAAACGGCAACCAAACGGAACAAAAACGTAGGGGGTCTTTTACAAATAAAATGATTTTGGCCATCTACTTGCAACAGCCTCGAACCTCAGGGGAGGTTTTTAAAAATTACCCAAATATAAAATTACATTCTTATCGTATATACAAAGGTTATATGTCAAGAATATAGAGGTTAAATTAATCTTTTTATACCTAATTTTTCATATTTTATTTACGAACTCTAAAAAATTTTCAAATTCTATAAGGGCCACGAACCCCTTAGGGCTTGTGATAAACTATGCTCCCAGATTATATAATAATTAGACGGTGATATCTATCACAGATATTTTAGTATAATATTTTTTCATTTGTCAATATATTTCAAGGGTCTTATTAATTTAATGTAACTTACAGTCACCAGAAGTACGGTAAAAATAAGACATCGTCTTTACATGACGTGCTTACATGTTATTCATTTTTGTATTTTTTTTATTGTAAGTTACAATAAATAGTAGCTTAAAGATTGACAAATTATCATATTTTTAACTAATTTATTCGCATGTAATAGAGTAAATGTATATATCTATATGTTTGCAACGTGTCTATGTGTCTTGCTTTTCGTTATAATAAAATCAAATATGTGTTTGCTTATTTAAAAAAGAAAAAAATGATTGTGTATTCACGGGCGCACACATGAAAGAAAACGGAAAACTGTGTTCTATTATGTGATTCATCAAGAAGGAAGGGTCTTAATGTTATTATTCAATTTTTTCAAATTTTAATTTTACGGAATGATATAATAATGTATCAAGAGTTTATTTTTAAGTTTTGCCGCCAACGCAGTGGCCTCTTTCCCTTCCCCAAGGGTTTCGCTTTCAATTTCTCTCCAAAAGGTCAAAATCAGCTCAACTCAAATCAATGGCTGCAAACAAGATTCCCATCGAAATCAACGGCGATGATGACGACGTAAGTCGGATTCGACTTCTTTTATCTCTTTCTCTTTCTCTATTACCATTCTTCGGTCATCTCTCTCTTTACAGGAATTTGATTGGGAAGCAGCTGTTAGAGAAATCGATACGGCGTGTCAAAGCTCAAAGCCCTCTACTTCAAACTCAACTAATTTTAATTTATGTTCTAAGGCTAACAAAAAGCCTTCTACTTCTAAGCAATCTACGCTTGATAAATTTTTTGGAAATGTGGGTCCCAAGCCTCAAGGGACTGAGGAATTCAATGAGGGTAGTAGCTTTGATGAGAGTTTATGCCACGTTCAAATTGATGCTGAGGCAGCTAAAACTTGGATTTACCCAGGTTAGTTAGGTTAAATTTTTACTGTTCCCTAATCAGATGCCTGCATTTTGTATGCCCTAATTACTTTTGTTTGAAATGTGGGATCATATAATTGTTTTATAAATGCGGCTTAATGCGTTTGGGTTTTCATGAACAATTTGAAACTGTAATTTATTTTTTCGAATGGATGTTGAAAAGCAAATCACTAGTTTTCAAATATATCCTTTGTCGAGGATACGTGTTATACAAGTGATTATTTAAGATGGTAATATGACTTTATTTATTTTATTTATATTTAATTTCTCTACTGTTAAATAGGTAACAAAGCATATCAATTAGCATCTTCTTTGCTTTTCAGCAAATTATGTCCTTGATATCATTCAAAGATCTATCTTGTGGCCCATTATACAAAAGGATTGTCTCTGAGTTTGTTTTTATGACTTATCTTTCCTTTTCTTATTTTATTTTATTTTTTATTTCCTTTTTCATTAGTTAATGTTCCTGTTCGTGACTATCAATTTGCCATTACCAAGACGGCGCTTTTTTCAAATACATTAGTGGCATTGCCGACAGGACTTGGGAAAACACTTATTGCTGCCGTTGTCATTTATAACTTCTTCAGATGGTTTCCAGATGGTAACAAAAATTTTATGTTTCTTCTTATTGATGTTAAATGCTTCAACTTACCACTTCATTTTCTATATAATTAAATTAGTACAAAGCTTTAACTGTAACTGTGTCGGTATTTAGAAAGTATAAATAGAGATTAGAATTCTTATGGCTATTTATAATCAATTTAAAGCATGTTCTCTCATTTGCCAACCACGGACTGCATATAACAGCTGTGCTTGGTCTCTTCCTGGCAGGGAAAATAGTCTTTGCTGCTCCTTCTCGACCTCTCGTCATGCAACAGATAGAGGCATGCCATAACATTGTAGGAATACCACAAGTAAGATGTTGATTTTCTTCTCATCACTGAGTGATTTGGTCAATTATTGTATTTTAATTTGGAAATTTGCTTGATAAGAATTATTATCATTTTTTGAGAAGATTCCAACCAAAGTGACTGCAGGAATGGACCATTGATATGACAGGTCAGATAAGTCCTACGAAAAGAGCAAGCTTTTGGAAAACAAAAAGAGTTTTCTTTGTTACTCCACAAGTTCTGGAGAAGGATATTCAGTCTGGTGATTCGTTAATCTGTACCTTATAGATTACAGAAAGCAAATGAGTGATTGTGAATGTGTTAGCACAAAGTATTGTTTTTTGTGATTGACTCTGTACATGCATCATTTTCTGCAGTGCGTTTCATTATCATTTTTTGTTCATGAATCAAATTTTTGCAGGCACTTGTTTGATGAAATACCTGGTGTGTTTGGTCATTGATGAGGCTCATCGAGCAACGGGAAATTATGCATATTGTACAGCAATTCGTGAGGTTTGTTTTACATATCTTTCTTGTGTTTGTTAATTTCACTTGATTATTCCGTCCACAGTTGTAAGTTTTATGGATTTACTTGTGGAGATATTTGCTGTTCAAGATACTAATGATTCATATAATTCATAGTTGATGTCTGTACCAGTGCAGCTGAGAATATTGGCTTTGACTGCAACACCAGGATGTAAGTAACAAATTTCTGCTTTTGTTTTATGACACTTTTCTGCTATATCTTAAATCCTGACATTAAATGCAACTGGTCAGCAAAGCAGCAGACTATCCAGCATATTATCGATAACTTGTATATATCAACGCTTGAATATCGTAATGAAAGTGACCAGGATGTCAGCTCATATGTTCACAACAGGAAGATCGAATTGATCGAGGTATATAATGGTTTATGTCTCCTAGAATCTGTTATGTGACTCTAGTTTCTAATATGTACCATGGTAACAGGTTGAAATGGGGCAAGAAGCAGTAGAGATAAATAATCGGATATGGGAAGTAATACGCCCATACACGTCCAGGCTTTCAGCAATTGGGCTTCTACAGAATAGAGACTATCAAACTGTAAGGCTTTACAGAATTTTCTTACTTTTGACTCTAGGAGACTGCTAGATCTATCCTGCCTTCTCTTCCTCTCAGTCTGAAACCAGAAAAGGTTTCCTTGATCCTGTTGATTGAATTCAACATTTCTAGTTGTTATTCTACTCATCAAATTGTGTCCAATGAAATCTTACCTCACCTGCTGCTTGAGACCTTGAAATTTTTGTGTAGATTTTGAGTTAGTACTGCAGGAGATAATTCTTTCTCTGGTTTTCTTACTTGCATTTCATATTGTCAATGGTCAGTTGAGCCCAGTTGATTTACTAAATTCAAGGGACAAATTTCGTCAAGCACCTCCCCCAAACCTCCCCCAAATTAAATTTGGTGAAGTGGAAGCTTATTTTGGAGCTCTTATTACTCTTTACCACATCCGTAGGCTTCTTTCAAGCCATGGAATAAGGCCAGCATATGAGATGCTGGAAGAAAAGTTGAAACAAGGGTATGTTCTTTTGCAGCCTTTGGCACCATTTTTGTCTGTATAGACAGATTCCAGTATCTGTACCTCTTATTCTTGTTAGTCTATGACTATATTATCAATCTGTTTAGCACTGGAAAATTTGTTCAAACCCACAAGAATATGTTGTCTAGTCTTTGACTGAAGTACCATATTTTGTTTGAGTGGAGGTTTTATTGTTTTCTAATCTGGGTCATGGCATACTTTTCTTTTTCTTTTTTTAAAGTTTTGATTGATACCATTTAATTTGAGAGCCAAATCGTTCATGGACCAATACTACATTTTCTTGGGAGTGAGTTGATAGTAATGGATATTTGATTTGATCTGTTTAAGACTCACTTTTTGACTTGCGCTTTGATGTGGCTGTAGTTAGTGCTGTGTCCATCATATTAATGCTGATGATTTAAACATGCTGATTCCATTTTTAAAACGATCTAAAAGTGTCTGAAATTGACTATTGCAGGTCATTTGCGAGATTTATGAGTAAAAATGAAGATATTAGGAAAGTGAAGCTCTTAATGCAGCAAAGTATATCTCATGGTGCACAAAGTCCCAAATTGTCAAAAATGTTAGAAGTGCTGGTTGATCATTTCAGTATGTGACATATAATCTTACTCCTCATTCAGTGAATATTGTTTCATAGATTTTGTACTCCTATTGCTGAAGTGGAAATACTGTTGTGTATTTAAGAATTCTTGAAAATATTGCAATTAAACGTTATAATTCAAACTGGTAATTTTATTGTCTTTACTTTATTTGTTGTTCTTTCATTCCATTTTTTTGGTTTTTTTTTTTTTGGGTGGCGGCCGGGGGGGGGGGGGGGCTGTTTGTGTGTGGGTGGGTTAGATGAGGATTTAAGGAATGATTTTTGTAATTCACATTTTTTATAATGAACCTGTTTGCATATTTCTTTGCCTGTAAATCATGTTGATGCCATTACTTGATGCATAGGGCCTTTTGTCTTTTGTCTTACATCTCACAATTTAGTATGATTGAAAGTGATGGAGAATTTTCTGGTTGCAGAAACAAAGGATCCAAAACATTCAAGAGTTATTATTTTCTCAAATTTTAGAGGAAGTGTCAGGTGCAAAAGCATTACTTTATTTTACTTGTTTGTGATGGCTATTTTGCATATCTGAAATTAGTGAAAACTTCCTTGGCGATTGTACTCCCATTCAGGGACATAATGAATGCATTAGCAACTATTGGGGATTTAGTTAAAGCAACCGAATTTATTGGTCAAAGCTCAGGTTTGTAGTTCTGCACTTCCATATTTTTTCCCCTATTTGAGTTTTCTTTTCTTTTTTTTAGTATTCTTTCCTGGTACGAAACCTGAGGTGAAACTATCTGTAAACTTCATTTTATTTCGATTTGTCGTAGGAAAAGCATTGAAAGGCCAGTCACAAAAGGTTCAACAGGCTGTTCTGGAGGTAACTATGCTACTTTTGTTGATTTTCTCAGCTCCTTCTGTTGGTTTACTTCATTCTTTTACAGAAATTTCGGGCTGGTGGATACAATGTCATTGTGGCCACATCAATTGGTGAAGAAGGCCTAGACATAATGGAAGTTAATCTTGTGATATGTTTTGATGCTAATGTGTCACCTTTGAGAATGATCCAGCGAATGGGGAGAACGGGAAGGAAGCATGATGGAAGAGTTGATATCCTTTTTTATCTGATTAACACACCGAATGAGGGTTAATCAGGCACTTTTTTTTTCAGGGGAAAATATGGCTTAACATTATATATATATATATATATATAACAAAAACAAATAAACAAGAGGCAACTTTTTCAATGCCCGAAATCTCTTTTTCACCACCTCAGCAACTTTTTTGAATGCTTATTTCATGGTTCTTTGACAAGTATTACTAGTTTTAGCTTGTAAAGGGTCAGAGTTGAAGGGCTATATGCGAAAGCAAGCCACCAGCAAGGCTATCAAAAAACACATGCGAAATGGGGGGATGAATAGCTTTGATTTCCATCCTAGCCCAAGGATGGTGAGATCTTCTCAAAGAAAAAGTTCGGTCATCTCATCTACAGCTATAGTATTAACCACTTATCCTTTAAATTCTATTATGTTTGGTTCTAGATTCCTCATATCTTCAAACCAGAAGTCCAATTTGTTGAGCTGTCAATTGAACAATATGTTTCTCGTGGAAAGAAAGTGAAAGATGATCATGCTATCACGACACCTATTTTCAAAGAAAAATTAACTGCTGCTGAGACCGATTTAATTGCCAAGTATTTCCATCCCACAAGTGATAGTACTTGGAGACCATCTCTTATTGCTTTTCCTCACTTCCAAGCATTGCCCTCCAGAGTGCACAAAGTAATGCATTCTTTTAGGACAGGGATGCTGATTGACATGATGCAACATTTGCAAGGATTAACTTTTTCTAGAGATGACAGAACTTTTGTTGAGGTTTGCTCTGTCTTTTGAGTGAGACAACATTGTGCATGATTTGGTATTGTGTTTGCTTATGCTGTTCTGCAATGGATTCAGGATGAGGTCTCTTCAGATAAGCATTTGGGTCTTCAAACTGTTGAACCATGTGAAACTGATGAACGAGGTAATTTATCATTTACTTCTAAAATTGCATGTCTTACTGAATTCGTATTCAAGAAGGCTTCATTGGTTTCTTCATTTTAACTTCGTTGGATCTTATCCACACGGAACAGTTGTCTAGACACATGCAGCACAGCAATTTTATGTTATTTATAAGTCACTTCCATTCTTGAAATCTTTTTGCAGATAATTTCCATGGCACCAAAAAAGTGACAGATTCTGAACTATCAACTAGGACCTTGGGAACCCAGGAGAATCATAGCATGCCACAATCCTGTTGCAAAAGTCCTGCAGCTCACGCCTATCTTTTTGGTTCTGATTTCATTTCGGTTGATGCTCTAGGAAAGGTCCTAATTATATCTGTCCCTGCACTTCCTTTTAAAGAATTATCACATTCTAAGAAAAAAAGGGCTCCTGATACACTGCTGCTAAATCATTGGAAGCAAGATTCTTCCCCTTTGAAGACTTCTGATAAAAACTATGATGAACTTACTGTGCAATCTAAAGCTGTTGAAGAACTAACAACCTCACAGGCCGCATGCATAAAAGATGGTGCTCTCCCAATATCTAGATTTTCCAGGTCTGATGCCCTGCCGGAGAAACCACTTGATGGGTTTGAGGAAATCCTTGACAGTCCAGTTTTGAGGAGAAATCAGTTACGGGAAGAAGATACTACTGACGAGACACTTGATGTTAATGAAATCAAGGAACCATTGTCACCAGATGATGAACACCATAATGATCTTAGAGAGAGTGATCTCAGTCCCAGGCTGACTAATTTGATCAAGAGTGGTGTTGTTCCAGAGTCTCCTATTAATGAAAATGGTGCAGATCTAACCTGATGTTGTAGTTTCAGAAGTTCTCCAGTTAATGTGGGTAGACTAATCCTTTCTAAATAAACTTTCATTTTGTAGGGGCATCCAATAATAAAGGAAGAAATCCAGATCTGGCTTCACCTGTCAAACTGTGTTCCATACAGCCAAGCAAGTTTGCAAGTCTAGGGAAAACTGAAAAGTGCAGTAAATACGTCAGAGCCAGCCAAGGGAATGTCTCAATTTCTCCTGTTAATAAAAAAATTCAAACTCCTTTGCTTAAAATGAACCATACTGCCAGTGCAGGAGGATATTCCCCCACTTCTCCAATTGCTGAAGAAACCAAAACTCCATTAGCAAACCTTGCGAACAGTAGCTGTAGCAGAGATTGGCGTTTGAGTTCTGGAGACAAGTCAGAAAATGTTGAACCAGCACGGAAATTTAAAAGGTTGCGCAAAGTTCGAGATTGCGAACAAAATAAGAATTCAGAAAATATGAAAGAAAATGCTGTAGCTCCAGTAGTGAACCTTGCAAGACGTTTTCTGGGTATGAGTCCTATCCAAAATAAGCACGGCAGAGGTAATTGGATTTTATCTCTTGTTATGTTTTCTGTTTATTCCTTAGTATCTTTGTTTCTCAGTCTATTTATTAGGATTCTGAGTTTATTTTTGATATATCCAGTTGTTTATCCTTTCTAAAATCATAACTTTTAATTTTTTGTCTGTCTATTCTGAGACTGACTTGTTTTACCATTGTTTTTGCTTTATGAAGATAAGGGCTTGTGTATACTAGTGTTGTATCACTTACCCCATTTGTTGAAGAACCAGAATTTTGAAAGTGAACTATGGTTTGGTATTACTCATGTATTGTGACTGGATTGTGACTGGATTCAGGTAGAAAGAAGCCAATGGACAACATGAGAGAATATATTGAAGAGGAAGCCGAGTAAGATTATTCTCAGAGTTTCCAATTGAATGTTGCAAAGTTCTTATAATTACACTGTTTTTTATTTAAAAGCATAATTTGCTGGAATGATGATATCAAAATACGTAAAGAAACGAAGTGATGTTAAATTCAACCCCTAGAGGTTAAAAAATGGTAACAGCATGGAATCTCTCGGTTTGCTTGCTTCTCAGGGTGTCCTCAGAAGCTGAAGTATCTGATGATGAGGAAGATGACGAGGACAACAATTCATATGATGATAGTTTCATAGATGACCGCATGAATCCTACAGCAACAAGTACACAGGCTGAATCTAGTGGAGTTGACATGATGGCTATTTACAGGTTTTTACTCTCTCTCTCTCTCTCTCTCTTTCTCACACGCACACACGCACACATGCACACACGTGTTGGTGAAGAGTGTATCTGTGTGTTTCTGCTTTTCATTTTACTTTTCTGTTTGAGTAGTCCCCCGCAAAAGAGTAGTCTATATCCTTGCTTTTTCTATTTTTCACTTTTTTATTGGGTTCATGGCAAAAAATCTGTAAAGTTACCCTCTACTATTTCTTCTCTATGAAGTTCATTATTTGGTGTTCTATTGTAAAGCTGCTAGTACTAATTCCAATCCTACCATAGGCGTTCTTTGCTCAGCCAATCACCCGTTGTGAGGCAGCCGAATTTTTCTCTCACGTATAGTCCTGACTCTGCCACTCCCATGACCAGAATAACTGGGAGTGGAAGTTCCTCAGGAAAGACATTGATTTCTATGCAGACGCCCCATAGTAAGTCTGCAAATCGGTCTACCTGCAGAAATTCAGAATCCATTCAAACGATCCAACAGCAAACCACCTCAGCAACCTTCACAAGTACCGATCTAATACGAGAGAGAGAGAGAAATCTGGAAAATAGGAAACGAAAATTAAGTTATTATCATTCCGGGTCTACACCTGCTATCAACTTGGAGCCAGAATTCTCATTCCACTCAGAGGATACAGGGAAAAATTTATGTCAGCAGGGTCAAGGTGACAACATCAAAGCAAATGGAGAAACAATTGATGATGATCAATTTTATGAGAATCTTGATCTTGATGCTGTAGAGGAACATGCTGCCTTGCTTCTAAAGCAAAAGTCAGAATTTTCTGTACACGAACAAGAGGTAATTCCTCAATCACAATTACAAAAACTCGATATTCATTGTTCTCCATCATTCGATCTTGGGATATAGTAATTTCAAGGGCAAACTAGTTTCTGTCAAAATTTAGGTTGTAATTTATCGGTGAGAGAAGGTGCATTTATGTTCTTTCGTTAGTTTTTTTGTTCCCGCGAAGGGATGAAAACACAAATGTGAAATATATGTAATCGACCATATAGTGAAGTGAATTGTGTAAAGTTCAAATGTACAGAGGAAATGACAATATTTATGTTGAATTGTTTTTTAGTCATTGTTTTGTATTTTATCAGTCACCAGTGCATCAAGAATAGTACGTACATTTATAAATCATCCAGAATAAACCTTGCAAGCGTAAGGGGGTAACCCTGACCTCCAAGGGATGTTATTTTGGTAACTTCACCTGCATTTTAGGACAATCACGTAACAATGATAGGTCAGAGTATATTTTAATGTATGTCCATCTTTTTGTATCCTGTTGGGTGAAAAATATAAGATCCCTCAAAAGGTCAAAAAAAATAGTACACACGTGCAACGCAGGTGTGGAATTCAAATTAAATATGGTTCGGACATACCTTTGATAAAGGAGTGAGCAAATCCGACGGTCAAGATCATAAGAAAACATGTGATGAAATGATAAACATAAATTTTAAGAAGACGACGTGTCATAGGGAACAATCTCTCCTTTTGAGAAGCAGGCATTAATTGTTTTGTCCGTATTTACCCACAAAAATCTGTGACAGGCTCCAGGCTCCAGGCTCTACGCGGCAGTAGTCCACCAGTTCACCACCCGTAGAAAAGGGCAAAGTAAACCTCCTTTGGAATTTTTATCACACAAGTCCTTTATTTATATATTTTTTAAAATAAAAGACATAATTTATCACGTTTCATCGTGTAAATACGCCGGGACCCTGCCAATGTAGCTCTAGCCTCTGTGATGGCAGCTTGAAGCTCTTCTTATATGCTCTTCAAAATTTCTTTTACTTTTTTTTTTATTGTGCTTTTGTATAAATATTAAATACAGCACATGCTCATTTTTAGGCTTAGGCCTGTCTTTATAGAGATAATAATCTCAACTCTCAAGATGTATTTTATAATCTTATTTTTTATTAATTATTTTAATGACATTAACACATAACACTTATTCTTACTAATTCAAAGTCTGTACAAAAATTATCTTTCATAGTAAAAATGAAAGCTTTTAATGATTTTTTTTTTTTAACAATCTTGTAACAGAAAAAAATAAAAGAAAAAAATGATTGCTTTTCTAATTTTAGTTAAAATTTGCAAACAATTAGAAGGTGCCCAACACAGTCACTACTCCTATGTAATAAAACATGACAAGCTACGTTATTGTTTACCGACATGAAAGAACAGGGAGCTAGATGATAATTTCCCATCCATATAAATCTAATAATTTTTTTTTTAAAAGAAAAGAAAAAAAAACAAAATTAAGAAAAGAGTGGAACCCTAAATCATTATTATCCCTCTCTTAGCAGCGACGGTGAATCAGAATCATCATTATAAAAGAACGAGTAAGTATTTATTTATCACAAAAACCCTCTCTCGCCAGTCTCCACTTTCAAAACCCTAAAAAAGAAAGAGAGGAAGCAAAAGTAGCCAACTCTGTTCAGCTTCCCGCCAACAGAGTCTATCTCTCTTACATTAGCAGCTGTTTGTTTTTTACCCGGTATTTAGTCGAAGAAAAGACAAAAAGAGTGAAATGCAATTGAGAAATGCAGAAGCTCATGCGACTAAACCCAAAAGGGCCCCTTCTCTGCTCTTGTAACCCTTCCTTTTCTTCTTTCACTTTTAACCCCAGAAGGCTTATAATGCATTCCACCGCCGCCTGTACGCCTTCTTTCTCCACCGACGCTTTTGCCACCTTGGCTCGCAAATCCACTCTTTCTGCTGGGTTTTACGCCCGGTGTTCCCTCAAAATGCCGCCGCCTCCTCGGTCGTGGGTGGTGATGAGGGAGGGCAGGGCGTGGTTCCATACGGCCGCCGGTGAGGGAGTGAAGGCTGCTGGGTCTGAGTCTCAGAAGGAAAAGAGTGAAGATAAGACTAGCAGCAGTGTCAAAGTCAGTAGAAGGCGCGGCGGTGGTGCCGGTACCGCTCCTGGGTTGGTGGGCAATCCGGACTTGTTGACTATTCCGGGAGTGGGGCCGAGGAATTTGAGGAAGCTTGTGGATAATGGGATTGGAGATGTTGCTGAACTCAAGCAACTGTACAAGGACAAGGTGTCGTTTTGCCCCCCTCTTTTCTTTTTCTAGTGTTAATTAATTAGAGTTGTTGCTTAGTAGAAAATATTAGTCGCCAAAGTAAATGTGGGTGTTTACTGGGAATGTTTAATCTTTGACGATTATGATGCTTGGGACCGTGATTTTTTTTTTTAATTTGTTTTGCATCTACTATTCTGCTTTGGGTTAAGAGGTTTATTCTTTGTATAGTTTATTGATTTTTTAAAAAATTTATTTGTGTTTGCAACTCCTATTTTGCTTGGCTTTAGAGGTTTTTTCTTTGCAAAGTTTATTTTGTTTATGTACTTGAATTGAGAATGAGCCATGTATGTAGGGATGCACAATAGGGCGGAGTGTTCATTGCCAGTTCCTTATTGTTAAAACCTTGAATTTGACTAAGAAGCTAGTTTTGTTTAGTTCATAGGCAGTCCATAACCTTTTGGTAGCTTGAGAAACAGAGGGAACTCTCATATGGTAGTTGGTTTCTCGGTTTCATCGGTTCTGTGCTGACAAAGTGTTCTGGTACATCTTTCTTTGCAGTTTTGGGAGGCTAGTCAGAAGATGATTGAGTATTTACAGAGTTCCGTGGGGATTATTCATAAAAATCATGCTGAGAGTATTACAACTTTCATCAAAGACAGTGTGGATGAGGAACTAAAGGATTCAAACTCAGATGATAAGCCTGCTCCAAAGAAAAGAATCACTTTCTGTGTTGAGGGGAATATTAGTGTCGGGAAGACAACTTTCCTTCAGAGAATTGCAAATGAAACACTTGAGCTGCGTGACCTTGTTGAGATAGTACCAGAACCCATTGATAAGTGGCAGGATGTTGGCCCTGATCACTTCAACATATTGGGTGCTTACTATGACGCGCCTGAAAGGTATGCCTATACGTTCCAGAATTATGTTTTTGTTACAAGGGTTATGCAGGAGAGGGAGTCATCTGGTGGAATTAAGCCACTTAGATTGATGGAGAGGAGCGTTTTCAGTGACAGAATGGTAAGAATTTGCAACTTTTGATTGATTAGTGATCACTAAAATTAATGACTCTGGAGCTTTGCAGTTCTTTCCTTTCTCATTTTGTTTTTGATCCTGTTTAACAGGAATAGAAACCTGCTTTAAGAGTTTCCAGATGATTTATTTTCTCTCATTGTTACTTCGTATAGGTATTTGTCCGAGCTGTCCATGAAGCAAAATATATGAATGAAATGGAGATCAGCATCTATGACTCCTGGTTCGATCCTGTTGTATCTGTCTTGCCTGGGCTTATTCCAGATGGTTTCATCTATCTTAGGGCAAGTCCTGATACTTGTCATAAGAGAATGATGCTACGGAAGAGAGCCGAAGAGGGTGGGGTCAGTCTGGACTACCTCCGCTCCTTACATGAAAAGCATGAGAACTGGCTTTTCCCATTTGAAAGTGGTAATCACGGTGTATTAGCTGTTAGTAAGCTTCCGCTGCACATCGACAACGGTTTACACCCTGACATAAGAGATCGAGTGTTCTACTTGGACGGTCCACATATGCATTCCAGCATTCAGAAGGTATCATCTATAATCTGTTTGCTTGTATTCGTGTAGTTTTCCTGAATGAATTTTTTATCTTAAATTTCTTACGGGTCTGTGCAGGTTCCTGCTTTGGTTCTTGACTGTGAACCCAACATCGATTTCAGCAGAGATATTGATTTAAAGAGACAGTAAGAAAATATTCCCTATTAAGTTTCTAATCTTAATTGTACTAGAATACCCTTATCTTTTTTGGTGATATCTCTGACTGCACTCCCCTGCAATGCAACATTACTCTTTGGGGTTGTTTTTAGTGTGAATAGTGCTGAAAGTTGCTTTCTAGGATGATTTGCAAGAACCTAGAACATTGTTCCCTGCATCACTAATTGTCATGAAATTTTCTTGTACATATTTACTTCCACACTATCTCTTTACTGCCTCTGGCATTGTCTGCATCATGTGAGCTCCCCTCCAATTCTTTGATATGTCCCCACACCCTGCTTGCCCAGTAAGTTAAGCATGCATAAACTTTAGCTAGTTGTATGAGATACTCTGATTTTGACCACTGTGATTTTTCTTGTTTCCTGCCCAACCTGCGTACTCCGAGAATAATTTTTTTTTATTTGGCTGGACCTTTTGTCCTTAAGATTTACTGCATTGGTGTTGGTCTTCAGTATTATCCTGAGAAAGAGAAGAGTTTGCATATACAACATAAATGGTTCCTTCCCAGCTGGCTGTTGGAAAGGAGGAGCAAAGTTTGCAGAATTATGTAATCATGTAAAGACCTTTTCTTTTTGTGGGGAAACGTGTTCTAGCAGAACTGGTTTCTAATTGTAATAGGTGCCAAATTGGGTTATCCATTGCCCACCAAGATTGATGCTGTTCCTTTTTTATAACCCCCCCAAGTTCATCATGCTATGTTTAGTAGTCTTTTGCTTCAAGTCAGTAATCTTGTGTACCCTAGTTTCCATATGCTTGTGCGCTAACATACCATAATTTGGTTTTCGTGAAGGTATGCGCGCCAAGTAGCTGAGTTTTTCGAATTTGTGAAGAAAAAGAAAGAAGATCAATCTGCTGAAGAATGTGCTGCAACGAGTAACCAAGCCAAGGTCTTGCTACCTCATAAAGGTGGATTCTGGTTACCAGATGGAAAACATTTCCCAGAATCAGCCCTCAAATCTCTAGATCTCAGACGAGCTATGTCGGTCATGTCCGGGCAGTAATTCAACTATAGTAGTGGCCATTGTTTTCCCCTAATCCCAGATTCATGTCGAGAGGTATCTTGTTTTGTTCTGATGTGTTTCTGGCAATTGTGTATAGTTCCCCAGTGCTTGTGAAAAAAGGTTCTTTAACCCTTAACCTTCAGAAGCTGTAGAGAGAGAGTTCTATAACTGATGGATGCTCTGCCAGTATGCTGACTTAATGTCCAAAAGTTTTATTTTCTTTTTGATCTACCCTTCTTTCCCCTACTAATTTGCTGTAATTGTTTGAGCTTGACAGGAGTTGAATGTTGTATTAAAATTGGGCTTTCTTAATTCTGCTGTCCCCCATGTTTCTTCTAAACTAACAGCCTCATGCGGTAACCGTAAATGGGTGTTAATGAGGATGCATTGGTGCTGTGTGTAGAGAATAATATCTCTTACGCTATTTGAGGATTGGGCCTCCAAAAAGCCTCTCAATTAAAAACATCAATCAAGTAGAATATGCCGTTGAGATGTTTCCAAAATTAACAACGGGCGTTGAGAAAAATATTATGTAAAGGGTAAAATGAAAATAAAACAACAGGAATTTCTCAAAACCGTTTTGAGAGGATTTGATCTAACAAAACGTTTTTCATCACCTGTGTATTTCTGCCTTGTTACAAATAAAAACAGTGGTCAACAGCACTAAAAAAGTAAAACGCCAAACGCCAATATAAATGTTTGCGGCAGCCTTTGATTTTTGTTTTACTTTTTGTCATATCGATTATAACTTCACGAAGTTAATCCTCCACTTTGAACCATCAATCATGATTCACGGATGCCAATTTTTGGGGAGAGGGGGGAAAAAAAAACAAAGAGAGAGAGAGAGAGAGAGAAATAGACTTTATTTCCATTGCGATAAGTGGGCCACAAAGACCAAAAGAGTTAGGTAAGGGCAGCGTGGATCTTGTTCTTGCCCAGACTTCTAGAAGTATTTCTCATGTCATACTATTTTGGTGTATATTTAATCATGTGCATAATCTATTTATACAAAATTGATCTATTTCCTTTAGATGTTAAGTGAATAAAAAAAAAAAAATTACTTCTTGTGTCAACTCAAAAGAGTTAACCAATTGAATCAGCCATATATTTTTATAGTCTGATCATATGCGTGACGAATAATAAAATATCCTATTCTTTTTCTTAATATAATATGTCGTTATTTAAATTAAAGTTTTTAAATACATGATAAGAACAAATGTTTACTTAATCTCAAGTATTTAAGTGGAGAGGATCAACCCTTCACTTTGAAGCTGAAGGAAAGGAGATGAAAATGGAAAATCACTCAACAAATAAAGAATGATGGGAATATCGTATTTTTGAAATAATAAAATAAAAATTGAGAGAGAGAGAGAGAAGAGCTGCTGCACAGACTGCACATGCACAGGAGGAATTGATGGGAAGAGACAGAGGGTGGTTGCAAAATCTACCAACCTTTACCAAACTCAATTTGTCTGTGTCCTGATTGCCATCTGTCTGCTCCAAGTTTATCCATTTTGGCCTTTCTTGTATTTATTATTCTCACATTGCTTTGTCCCCACTGCCCACTCAACCCAACCCAACGCCCAATTCTTTCCTAATCATGCCTTCGCCTTTGATGATAATATTTCTATCTTAAGAGCTGTCAAAATAGGTCATTGTCATCTTAAAATACATAGTAAAGCTGCTATATCAGCTTTACTATGTATTTTCTAATATTTAATTGTTAAGATTTAAAAATATTTTTCTTCTCCGAAAATTGTGCCGGAGTTGGCACTCAGCTGCCATTAAAAATAATAACAATAATGATTGATGATAATGCACGTGAAAAAAGTACTATACGAAATGTCGAATGCGCAGGTTTGTATTTTAGGAATTATGCCGTTTGTGATAATTTGACTCTATAACAAAGATTAAATTTGTGGGTTAGTGTGTAGTGTAAAGTTTGGGCTCCTTCCCAACCTTCTAGATGAAGATTAAATTTTGTTTTGTATTATTTTGATTGGATTGAATTTCCGTTTATCTTCTTCTTTCTGTCCAAATCAAATCTAATTTATATATATTTACCCAAATCAGGAAAAAATGACAATAATAATTCAAAAGTAGAAGCCGTCATTATAATTGAATGAATATAAAAAGACAAAGAAGAGGTAGTTGGTTGCAGTCTCCTAACGTCACAGTTTATCATTATAATCCACCGTTTTTCTTCTTTATCCGATTTTTGAGATTATCTATTTGGGTCAAATAATTTTGAGACACGACGAGATCAAGAGGCAAATTTTTGTTTGCAGAAAACGTTATTAAAAAATTCGGTTTGTGTCAACTCTCCAGGTGCAATTTGTCGGCCGTAGAATAATAGTAGTTTGTTTAATATCAGCCTGAATTTGCGTAATAATACGTAAGAAGTATAATACTTGACATATACTTTATGATTATTTATAGTACCCAATAATTTGAAGTACCCTTATTTTACAAAAAAAAAAAAAAAAGGAAAACAAAGTTGAACTTCACGTAATTAATATTAATTAATTAAATAGACACTGGCTCATGTCGTCATGTCGTGTGTGTTAGGCTAGGCATTCGTTGGTCGTTATAGTGGTTGAGGATCATCCCTGTTGCAAGTCGCAACCAATCGAGAATTAATTTCCTGCAAAATCAAACACCCCACTGCACTTGCACATGACCAACTGTAATTGTTTTTCAAAATTATTTTCATCAGAGATTCGGTTACCCACCTCCCAAACATCTCACATGTTCCTTCTCTTCTCTTCTCTTATCGGATCTTCTCTCGCTCTCTCTTTATATTATTATTATTTAATATTTACTAAGGCTTATTAAAAAAAAGATTCCTAAATAACATTTCACTCACTCGTTAACTAGGTAAATTGTTGACGACCAATGAGTTGACTTAATAATAATAATATATAGTTAATATGTTAATGCAAAAGCTTCTAACTTGAATGCTTCCTCGAAGTTGTGTAGCAACTTACTACTCGTAATTCAATTCCACGTGTGCAAAACTTGAAGAAGAGACGTCCGAAAAGCAAAGCTTTATGACCAATTTATCTCGTATTTTAAGTTAATTATTGAATGTTGAAAATACTAGATAAGTCAATAATAGCATATAAATAAAAACAATAAAATACGTGTAATTTATTATATTTCATTCATAATTAACGATTTAAATAAAAATGAATCTTTTGCCACCTACACCTAAAATATCAATAAATTAAACTCACGGAAAAACACACATTAATATTGTGATCAAGCAAGACACCTAGCAGTACTTGTGAAAACGGATTGATTCAAAAAGACAAAAACTAATGTTGCTTTTTCACATTAGATTGAGGAGAGATTTTGCTTAAATTACATAACAAAAAATCATAAGAAAGAAAGAGGTGTGATTAAGTTAGGGAAATACAAATATATCGAAATTACTAGACTATTTAGAGGTAATATTAAAGAGGTTATATGGTGTGGTACCCTTAGAAGAAGCTGAATCAATTTATTAGAAGAGAATTGTCAAAATACTAATTAGTAGAGTTGGGTGCTTTTAGGTAGAAGGGGATCCGTCATTCCTGGGAGAACCTATCATCATCATGCGATACCAAACATGTGACCTTCAAATTTTTAATTAATTGAAACCTAATAACAATTTCTTCTTTACTAAGTTTTTTTTTTTAAAAAAAATTATTGGCCCATAGATAGAATAGAACGTGAGTATCAAATGATAGCGTGATGATACAACATTACATGTGA
The DNA here is from genome assembly GCF_022201045.2 of Citrus sinensis. Taxonomy (NCBI): domain Eukaryota; kingdom Viridiplantae; phylum Streptophyta; class Magnoliopsida; order Sapindales; family Rutaceae; genus Citrus; species Citrus sinensis. Next base: position 34,944,218 of record NC_068560.1, on the reverse strand, counting down.
TCGTACTCAATATACTAATAGCATTTGGAATGTTAGGTTGATTGTCATATTTAGCAAGAAATTAGGTATAGGTTTTGGTTAGAGAATCCATCCATGTTCTTGCTGTTTTATATATTAATCATTTACTTTGTTTGGTAATTGGCATCCTAATTTTGTATATCTAGCTAGCATAATGTATTACTCATTTAAAATATTTCCATATTCATTTGGTATATACTTATGTCAAAAAATTATAGACTCAGCCAATATTATATGTGGGAATGACAGCAGATATAGATAGTCCCTGGTGTCATATCTTATGTTTACTAATTTTATTTTTAGTGTTATTGTTACTGCTTACTAACTCTTCAAACATTATTATGGGAAACCACTATTTGGTTTCTGAATAATGATTAATGAATGCATAATCATGTTCTCGAGAAAAAAAAAAAGTTGTCAGTATACTACTTACTCTCTTTCCTCATAAAATTAGTGGCGTAAGTGAAGGAAATTAAGCGGCTTTAAAAGTGTCACAACTTTTAACTTATAGTTATTATGAAGAAGAAGGAAAATTGGGATAAAACTGTGGTGCAACTGTAATACCGTATCACAGTTATACTCAATTATTGAATTCTCACTTATTTAAGTAGATTCCACTCATTTGAGTGGATTCAATAACTGGTGTAATTATAATACGATACCATAATTACACTGTAATATGACCCGAAAAATTAACATAATTTTTAACTTTTAAATTATAAATATACTATAAAAAAAATCGACATAATTTTAATATCAAAATAATTAATATTTATTAAATACTTTAATATTACGTCTTTTAAAGTACAACTACCTCACATCAAAATCATATCATAACTTAATGGCGGGTCTCTGTTCTCTGTTATTAAGAAGGAACCACTGACTAAAACACTGTCGTTTAAAGAAAAACAAAAGAAGATAACTGTTCCTTTCAAAAAAGAAAAGAGAAAAAAGAAGATAAGTGTTGTTCCCAATGCACTCGCCAGATAGTACAAAGCAAAAGACAAGGTGGAAGGTCCAACCAAATCTATAATTACCTACCTACCCACTCGATAGTTTTCAAGGAGTAATAATTATGCAAATTTTCTAAAATGTCAGCTCAGGCTCAGCAACGGCATACACGTAACACGTTGTCTTGTGAAATTACCTGGATTTTGCATTGGCTGGTAATCAAATGTTGGAGCTAGCCCATCAATTAATTGAGATACATTTTAAGTTATTTAAAACCCATCCACCCTAGAGAGAAAAAAAGGGGAAAAAAAAAACATGAATCTAATCTAAAGGCCTGTAATATATCTGCGAAACCCATTAGAATTTTGAGTACAATTCTTACACAGTTCACTTCTCCCAAACCCCAGCTGCCAACACAAACAAACCGCTTGCTTCACTTCAAAAGACTTGTCGTAGTCAACAACCTGCTTCTGCTGCTGCGGCTGTTTTCGTTGCTGCAGTGGTCTTGAGTGGGCAGAATTAGAAGGCGCAAGTCCAATGGATAGCTCCAAGTTGAGATTTTCTTGATAATGGGTGCTGCTATGCACTTGCTTTTGCTCTTGTTGATGTAGCTGTACATTTTGTGGCGGCTCTTCATCAGCGGTCATGCCACTGGTGCTGCAGTTGTTGTTGTTGGTGGTGGAGGTGTTGTTATCATCGTCGAAAGATGATTCTGACTTGGGCTTGATCAAATTCTTGGGTTGAATTATTCCTTCATTATTATTAATAGTGTATTTGTTGAAATTATTATGGTTATGAATTTGGTTGAGGGGGCGGTGAGTTTGAGGGTCAAGGCCCCGGTTAAGTAGCTTCCGCTTGATGTGTGTATTCCAATAATTCTTTATTTCATTATCTGTTCTGCCCGGTAACCTTCCAGCTATCAACGACCACCTGCACATTACACAAATTCAAAACACCCCCCACTCAGGAAAAAGGAAAAAAGAAAGAGTTTTTCTTAGATCTAATAATTAAAATTAACCTACCCCTAAACAAATAAAAATTATAATAACAAAAAGATAGAAAAAGTTTAATTAATTACTTGTTTCCAAGCAAACTATGTAGTTTGATAATAAGTTCATCTTCTTCATCGGTAAAATTCCCACGCTTAAGATCAGGGCGTAGATAATTTATCCATCTCAATCTACAGCTCTTCCCGCATCTTAGCAATCCTGAGTAATTTATTAAAACACACACATATATCAACAATATTCCAAATCTCTTTTTTTATATTCTTTTTTCCAAACTAAGAAGAAGAAAATGAAAGGAAAAAAATATATTAAAAAAAAATGTACCGGCAGCTTTGGGGAGAGAGCGCCAGCAGCCTTCGCCATGAGCACGAATGTAATCGATAAGCCTTTGGTCTTCCTCTTTGGTCCAAGCTCCTTTGTTTGTATGAGCCTTTTCACAGCAAGGCGAACGTCCCATGTTCTTGTTTATGATGACGATGAAGAGTTGATTTTTGTTTTAAATTTTTCTCAACATGAAATGAAGAAAAAGAGAGATGGGTTCGGTTCGTTTTGTAAAAGAGTTTTTTTAACACGAGAGATGGGGACTTGTCATTTATATGAAGAGAGAGAGAGAGAGAGAGAGAGAAGGCAAGAGACTCGATCGTTATGAGATTTTGACCAAGTTGGTAGACATTAAATTATACATGTATACACGCATACATACATTTCACAGGTGGTTTGATTTGAGATTAAGAGAGAGAAGAGAGAAGAGAGAGAGATAGATTGAATCATTGAATATTGATTTGGGTAGGTTGGTAGCTTCTTCCATCAATCTACTGCTGCATAAATTCTAGAATACATCTCTTGTATTCTTGATTTTACGTCACATTTTTGGACTTTATTTTGTCTTTTTTTTCCCCGACTCTCTCTTTTGTCCTTTTGTCCTTTTGTGTTTTCCACTCTCTTCTCCCATGTGTTGAATAGAGATAATGTTTGAAATTGGATAATAATCTTCTTGATTTTTCTTGTGCTATAACAATTTATCACATATTTTTGTGGTAGAAGTTACTCTCCATGTTATTTTTTATTCATTAATGCTTGATCACACATCAACTTGTACACGAAATTTGAGCTACTAATATTTGGCCTTGAATGATTTTTGGAAAATCAAGTATAACAACTCAAAAAATTGACGAAATTGTGTACACGTTTCTTCTTTTTCCCAAACATGCCGTCCCATAGAGAACCAATCTTTCTTGATTTCAGTTTCCATGTTATAATTTTTTGTGAACATGTTTAACAGTTTTCTATTCTGATAAACATGTTTTACGAAATATTACATACAATATTATTTAGGTGGATTTTCATTTCCAAAAGTAGAGAGCATTCTTCAGAATCGCAAACGTCTTCTACCCTTGCAATTTGCAAATAACCCACTCTTATGGTCGCTGATCTTTCATTAGTTTTATCAATTAAGGAAATTCCTGGGGGCATAGTTTTCCCCATCCGTCCTCACCAAAGGCATGAGCCACTTAAAACTGGTGCTCTATTTCAACGGCATCATTGTCAATGTGTACTCACTGGACAAAATTACACCCATGATTTTATATTCTTTCAAAACACAAATGGCAAATGGAACTTCGGATAAGGAACACCGCACAACGAAAAAAAAAGTCCAATCTACTGAATTATCTCCACGCCCCATAGTTTTCGACTTTCCATCGATGTTGCCGTTGATGGTCATAAGCCACTAAGAACAAGATGTATCATAGAATACACAGTCCAAATAAATTTTACTCACATCAATTGAATCATATACAATGAATTTCGAGTGGGAAACTACAAATTGTAGCTTAGTCAATCAATTTCAAAGAATTATAACCTAATTTCACTCCCATCACTACAACAAAAGAATTTAATTAGAGTTTAGTTGAATCATGCTTCATAAGTTACAGATAAATAAAAATTTCTAAACTCTAGTGACAATTTCTTTAATCAATATCCGTATTATGAAGTTAGTTTCTTAGTGTTACCGTGTTCATTTGAAGCTTCTGGTTGTTTACACATGCAATCTGGCATGGGAAATGTGTAAAGCGATGCACTCGGTTTCCTTAACTCACTTCCCTTCACATCACTGTGAGAAAGCATATCTTTCATTTGTCGCTTGAAATCATCCCATCTGGCCAGATGTAGATAAAAAATATCATTAAACTACAAAATTGCTGTCACGAAAAGCTACTAGATCCACATACATAAGGTTTGGATCAAGGAGACATAATATTTTACACTGGCTGAGATTAAATCTCAAGTGTACGTAAAATAAGGTGCATTACTATGCATTAATTAGATGCGTCAGATTTAATCTCAACCATTTGCACATTGATCCAATGGGTTAACAATTGGTCCTACCCCATGTTACAAATATGGAATGAGAAAGATCAGCTGTAAGATTGGCATTGGCAAGCACCAAAATGAAATTTTGATTAGTTTTTTAGCACAACCTTTTTGCAAACAAGATTTCTCCCTTGCTCAAATCAAGCAGTGTCGCGAATGACTCAGAAGTGAAAATTTAAAATTGCAGGAGTTGAATAGCAATGTACCTGATATTTGGCCTATCAAATAACAGAGCTAATTTTCTCTTATCAGGCTTAATTGTCTTCGCATGTCCTCCATATAAGTAGCGCCTATGACCCATTAAGAAGTGGGGAAAATTTCCACCTTGTGTTGTGACAAATACTTCACTGTGAAGGCAAACTGTATAGTCAAGAGCAGCCAATCTAGACGAGTGGCCCTACATATAAGAACCTTCGAGTATTACAAACGAGAAGTTCCTAGCATTGTTATTTTTATTCTTTAAATCAATGTAAAGATCACAGACCACCAATATGGCAAATATGATACCTTAAATGCAGCAAGTTCTTCTGGAGTAGCTAGAGTGTCCTTTGTTTCTAAGCGTGGAAACATCTGCCTAAGTGGTGCCACGTACTTTTCAGCTTTATAAATCTTACCTGCTGCAACATATACTGAGGTGGTGTTATCAAAACCCATGCCCCTAAGCATCATTCCTACCTGGAGAACCAAATACAGTGAAGACGGAGCATCCAAAAGAATCCAAGCATTTTGATTTTATTAAACATTTAATTTATCCGGTTATTATAACAAGGAACTGCAATGTGTTTGCACAACATTTGAGGAATTTGTTCTTTAATAAGACGAAACATAGTTTCAGAAGTAGATATTCATATTTTACAAGAAACCAAATCAAAATAAATTTGTTAAAAAGTAGATTGATAGATGGAAGGGCAGAGAGTTCAATGCAGTTTAGCACCTCCAATGGCGTTAAAGGACATTTTCCATCCACACGATTTGCACCCGGTCTTATTACTCGTCCTCTTTTCCTGAATTTCCCCCTCCAACTTCTTTCTCGAGCAATATCCATTTCATGTTTCTCTTCCTCCCCACCATCATATTCACAGCAAGAAAATGCAACCATATCCTTGAGAGAAAAGGAAACCGACACTCAGAAATGATAAAGGATACAGCAATAGGAGGAAATAAAATAACCCACAATCTTTCCATGGTAGCAAATCGAAAAGGTATGGTACCGTTTCAAATCGAAGATGAACTGAAACATATTTTCCACCACTCTGAGAGCTATTCTTAACCATTCGATCAACCATTTTCTCAGCAAGCATTCTTATAGGTTCAGAAAACCTAAGTGCTTCAAAATTGGCTAAGCATCTAAGTCCCTGAATATTTGAAGGAACACCCTGAGCCAGTCTGTTGGAGAAAGGTGCAATTCGCACAGCCCTGCATCATGAAATGAGGCTATAAGCTTTGGATTTGTATGTTTGTTGAAAAGAAATGAGATAAACTTCCATTAACAAAACTATTTAGAAATAAGGTTCAACCCCAAATTATTGCAAGTGGATTGAAGATTGAATTTTACGCACACAATTCCAACCGTCAACAAATTTTTGATCCATGGTTAACAACTTTGTGTTGTAACCACTGTAAACAATAAAGGGCCATATATATGACTAACAATTCCAAAAACTCTATAGCATGGCAGAGCTTACCATAATGATCTACTTGAAATCAGCAATCAGACGATTCATGGTGCTAAAAATGACCCTAAACATTTTTCTTTTTCCAATAAATGTTAAATGATAATAACAATCCAATATTTGGCTTCTCAAATAAAAACATGCAATTTAAATTGATTTGGTAGGGAAATGATATTGTCATTGCAATAAGGGATGTTCAAAGAAAAATCCCCAATAATTTAGCTTCTTCTTGGAGAGTATTGATCAATTTAAAACATTTGGAGTTAAGAATGCATACCCCAGCTGCTGCAGCTTTGGCAGTACCTTTTGCAGATAATGGGTTGGGCTGGACCATCCTTTTACTCTCAAATTCACGATGCTGCTTATATTGTGGTCAAACTGTTGAAGTATATCCTCTGGGAGTTCCTTGACAACATTCACATTACTTCTAAGTGCATGCATGAAAAAATCTTCATCAAATATATCCCCAAAATTGCTGCAAAAATTTCAAATTGTTCAGAAAAAGGAAAAATGTAAGGAATAAAGTCAAACTAAAAAATCTTGCAATTCAAAGGAAAAAAATTAAATATATATGTGTTTAAGAAATATGGCTTAAACGAGTAAATTATGAGATAAAATAGGTGATATTTTTTACATTAAGAGGACAAGCACTGCTCCATAACTGCTCCATCTTTTCAAAAGACTAAAGCATCATTTTGGCCCTCATCTTTTTGTAGTTTGAAAAAACAACGTTTGAGAAGAAACTAAGAATTATATTTTTCTGAGGAAAGAATGAGATACAAAAGAGGTTAAGGACTTAAGGTCTTAGAATAACAGTATCAATAATCACCTGGAATCTCGCCATACACTATTTAAATGAAAAATTGGAATGACAAGAGTTGCATTCAGCAGTCCTGCCACTGCTACCGCATCACATATCTGTAAATAAACAAATAAATAAAACAGAGAAAAGTTACACATCAAAGATGTAATTTGAAGGTTGACACCCCTATTATCAAGGCATAGAATGTTGAGTTTGTATCATTGGCAGGCCGTATCTGGCCCTATTATTGCAACAACATTCCCATAACTAGCAATATATTTTTAAAATGTAACAATATACACCAAGCCTATAGTTCGCAATGTATATTTAAAATGTAACAATATGCACCAAGTGTAAATTTAATATTTAGATCAATTAATCAATATTTTCATATGGAAAGTTAGTAATAAACAACCACGCTCATGCAACACAAAATGAAGTGTCTTATAGCTATAACTTATTCAACATCAAAACCCAAATAATTTTACCAAGAGAAAGAGGAAAGCAATAGGGACGAGTGCAGTAAGAAAATCTTAGCAAAAATAGTTTAGCAGTCATTTCAAGACGCATCCAAAATCCAATCATTCCCATTCTTCATGCAACAATTAATTGGTAAATGCTAGTTTCGAAGGATATGCCTACTGTAATAAATGAATCTAGATGACAGATGCCTTAATCTGACAATCCATAAGGAACAACCACCAAAAGATGAAGTCAAATCTCAAAGTTCCAAAAATAAGCCCCAAAATGTCCATCTAGGACAATATTAAGTATATTATTATCTAATACACCATCCCATGCATCTTGATCATATTCTAGTGAATGGCGAGAACCACATTGTAACAAATCAAACCATATGCAACTACATTCTCTAATACATAATTTTGGTAGCATGCATATAAGAACATGCTGCAATTTCCTTACAACTGATAGAATCAAGAGAACAAATTTTATGCTAGAGCCAAAACATACCGACAAGCGTTGCTGGTTCAACCCACCATTAGCTTCAATTATAAGGAAACCATTTGATTTTGGCAATTCTGAGAATCTCAAAACATAAAACAGCAGTTAGCTTCTTGCAGCCTCTCAAGCATAAGGTAAATACAATTACTAGTACTCCGATACTATTGTTTCCACGATTTTGGGGGGGGGGGGGCGCGGCGGGGGCGGGCGGGCGGTGAAGAAACGACATTGAAAAACAGATAAAATTTTGAACCTGCATTCGAATTACTCCTGTCGGCGCAAGGCTTCCAGGGTTGGTGCACTTTCGAATTCCACGCTGTCATCAACTGCATGATTTTGATTTGAGCATTTTTAATTTCAGTCAAATCTACTTCAGCTGTACATTAACATGCAAGAAATGAACTTAAGGAAAATAAATAACAATGAAAAAAAGGAAAAAAAATTGCATGAAGCTTATAACTGTACCGTATTGTTAGTAATAGCTTCCGCTTGCATAAACGGCCAAAGCTTTTGAAAAACCTGAGGACTTCTGTACACGGAGCCAGGCGGCGCACGCTTACGCACAACAACAACACTCTTCAAATCCACAACATCGAAGCCGAACGAGCTCATGTACAGTAACATTACTGATATGTACAACAACGGCGCCACTAACAGCACGCCCTTGCGTTTAAACACGGCCGATATCAAAACGACTACCAGTTTCTCAACTAAATTCTGCTTTCCTCCTCCGCTGCCGACACGACTTCCGGCTATGTTCTTGTTACGGCCGTGGCGGAAGCGGGGGGAGGACGGCGGAGATGACGTGGTGGAGCGGGCGGAGCCGAGGCGGCTTAGTCCGTGCATGATGCAAGTAAGCAAGTGAAAGAACTGAAATGAATTACAGATAATTAAAAGTTACAAATTACGAAACCCTAGGGAATGGTGAGGATCTGAAGAAGAATTGAATGAAATTTTATTTGTGTTTGAAGTACATTCAATGGAAATATTGATTTTTAATTTTCTGATTTTGAGGTTGAAGGAATTAACTGCAGCACGTGACTTCTGATCCGAGGCGCGTGACTGTTTCTGTTGCCAGCTTGAAGTAAGTGAGTCTGACTGAGTAGGAGTGAATATGGAATGTGCAACTGAAGAGGAAGAGAAAAGGATTTCGATTGTTGGAGAATTAAAGCGCCAGCTTTGTTAGTGGGACGGACACACACTCGTTTACCAACCACACGGATGTTGAAAACTTTTGGAAAAACCAAATTTCATTGAGGTATATTCTATTTCTCTTAATTATATACGAGCTTCAAACATTACATACGTTTTTAAAAGTGTCACTTAAATTCCTTTTTGGTTATAAGTAAATACGATTATAATCCATATCTTGATACTATGCGACACTTTTTTGAATAGATATGAGATTTTTCTTTGAAAAGAAAAGATTATAATAATTTTTCTTATTTTTTCACATGCATAAAATGTTGATTTTTATAAAAATATACTTCATGACATTTTCATTTTTCAACCCTAGAAATTAACAATCGAAAGAAACTTAGCAAGCAATAAGTTTTCAAATATTTTTAAAAAAAATATCGTAGGATTTATTCGATTAGCTTATTACATATAAGATGGGTTGATGAAATTTGAATCATTTAAGGCTCCATTGTATTTAAACGAAATATGGGAGACTTGTGTGAAATTTACGTAGTTTAGAAAGAAAAAGGAAATTCTAAGTGGAAGACCACGAGACAAACGGGCTTAAAGCGACCATTTTTTGATAAAAGTGGGAGTCTATTTGGTTTCCTTTTCCTTTTCAATAGCTTAACTGGTCTCTCGTGATTGTGATGTTGAAATTGAATTGCGATGACACAAAAGGAGAGGGCCTATCTGGGCCTTTTAAAAAAGTAATGGTCATTGTTCGAGGCCCATAAATCGTAATGAGGTGAGGACCGATGCGAAATGTGTTTACTCTTTTATTGTAAATAATAATGATAATAATAACCCAAAAAAAGGAAAGAAAAAAACATCAACGACAACAACATTATTAAAAAAAAAAACTAATACCAAAATAATAAATAAGAGATATTTATTATAAGCATTCATAAATAATTTTTAAAAAATGGGTCCGCCTATGTTGCAACAGTTGTAGCATACCCCTGTTTTTGTTTTTTATGATTTAATTAGTGTCAAATTTACTTGAGCACCTTACACTATTTTCATTTATAATTTGTTCATGAGTTTTAAAAAGATAAAATTATCCTTCTTGACGAAGGTGGAAGAAAATGGAGTTAACCAGTACAGCCAGCAACAAAAGCACGCTATTGTTAAGTCTCATCTCCATCAACCTTCGTGACCCACCACCATGTTTGAAATCGCTTAAAAACCGCAAGCAACACAAACAATATCTCCCCCACAAAACCACTTATCGGCTATGGGAGCGTCTTACATGCGCTGAGCCACCACCTCCAACGCCGTTATTGTCACAAGTGAATAATCAGAGTTCTAATGTTGAGTGTCATGTCCAGCGAATAACGATTTTGTTGTCTCTATTAGTAAATGATTAAGATCCAAAAACTTTTGCTAGAGACCAATTATTTGTCCACTAAACAACAACAAGAAGAACAGCCCCACCATAATGAAAAAGAGAGCAGCAACAACCAAAACTTGCAAATGATTTGGATTTGTCAATATTAATGGAAACGAACGGCCACCCATCATCACTCATACAGATTGTTGGACTTTGAAATTGAGATTGGAAGAGAATCTTGAATTATCGCTAGTTAAAATTGGAGTTGTTGAGCTCATGACAAAAGTTTTAGCTTGAAGGCTAAATAAGTTTGGGATCAGGATTTGGAATACTGGATCTGAAACTAAGGGATTTGATGACATAGTAACGAAGAAGATCCCCATCAAAACAATTTACAATTCCTTTTGACAGAAGCAGTCGATTTGAGTTTAGAATTGAAGTGATTGCCATGAAATTTTTAGAACATTTAGGGGAATTAATGTCATTTCATTAATATTCCTTAAGTTTAAAATATGTGAGGATGAAGATGGAGATGGAGATAAAGATCATGATGATGGAAGAAGATGAATGTGAGAAGTGATGATGATGGAGATGAAGGCGAGAGGAAAGAGATAAAAAATCTTAAATTTTATTTTTAATTTATAAATTTAAGGGTATTATTGTCTTTTTGTTGATATTAGTGTCTTACGTGGATTAATATGTCTTGGATGTAATCCAAATAAATATTTTAATATTTATAAAAATAATAAATATGAAGAGTGTGAGGTGTTAATTAGAATTTTAATGATGTATGTAAGTAGAAAGTATCATATTATTTCTTAGTATTTTATGAATAAAAATGAATATAAAGAGCTCAATGAAATTTAGTATTTGTTAAATTACAAAAGACAAAAACTGGAGTATGTTACAACCGTTGCAACATAGGCGGATCCTTAAAAAATAATCAATTTATATTTCAAGAGATGATTGAATTTATTACATATGTTTATGTACGTAAAAATAAATATAAAGATAAACTGATTTATAAATTAGAATCGGCTTGAGTGATAAAAAAGATAATGTCTTTGGCAAATGTATAAAAAAGATTTTTTTTTTCACAACCAACATTGTACGCTAAAATCAATTCTTAATTAAATAAATATAAATAACTATTTTTTTAATCTTTTAGGTAATTAGAAAGAACAATTTTAATTTTTTTAATGATTTTTTTTTTAAAATTAAAACGTGAAAAACAAAACAAAACGCTCATCCAAACGTACAAGCCTGAAGAGGTGGAGACGCTTGCCGCTAGAGAAGCCCAAAACTAATGGCGGCCTGCATCATATCATCTTCTTCTTCGCACATCTCCCCTGAGTCAACACGCTTGATTCGCTCAACTCGTTCGGATAAACTCACTTCTCTATCATGGGCCTCTTCATTTCCCGCTATCAGCATCTCCATCAGCTCAATCACTCGCCCCCCAACTCCCACTAACAGAAAGGTCCGCACTTTTTCTTACCCCTTTAATATCTTCTGTTTTGGATTCCAGGAAAAATAAAAGAAAGATAACATTTTGATAGAAACTTATGCTACTTTGATTAGCTAGAAATGGGAATGTCAACTTAATCCGTCCTTATTTGTTGCTTTGAAAAATGCATAATTGAGTATAATTTCGTGGTTAATATTATTGACTGAATTGAAAAATCAAGTTGTTATTAAAATTTGTACTATTTAAGCATTTAAATATGATGGGGGAATTAATTAATTTTTTTCAATATCAATATTTAAGATTTCTTTATTGTCTTTAGTTGCGAAGTTAAATATCTTCATAGTCAGTAGTTTACGTGAAATTAGCTAATATGGGTTGAATAGGTCAATAACTAAAGAGGCTTGCAAGTCATTTTTAAACCAAAAGCTTGAGCCATTACATTGTGAAGTTTCAAGAAAATGGAAATTGCTAAACTTCCCATATACTTATAACCTACTCCTAACTAATGTTTCATGGCTTGGGTGGTATGCGGCAAGTGGCCATGGACAAGAAAATAGGTGCTGCACAAGCTTGGCTCGTGAGGGTAATTTCATTAGCAGAATGGAGATATCAAGTTTCTTCACTTTTTTTTTTTTACTTTTTTTTTTAATATTTTATTGATGGCGTGGCTAACAATAGCATAATCAATTATATGTTGAACAAGCAAAGTAACATTTAGAGATCCTTGCATTTCGTGATTGAGGTTTAGAATTATAAAGTTGCAAGGCATCAACATGCCTTGGATTGATGGGAGAGTGGGGAACTGACAATGGTAGCGTCTCTAGGCATGTCTGTGAAAGCTCATGTTGAGGTTCTATATTCTTGCTATTGTGCCTACATTGGAGTTATATATGGATTTTGGTATGGTAGGAGGGTGAGCTATTTGGCAGGTCTGACCGCTTTGTCTATTCTGCTTCCCACTTTGCTTGTTTTGCTCTGAATAAAGTAGTTGTTTCTGGGATCCCTGAGTTCATCAAAACCTGATGTTTTGCTTTTATAACCCAGACATTGAGAGTCGGCCTCTGCTAGCTTTGACATGTATGGGAAACCATCTAACTCATTCAAGAAGCTTCAATTGCTGAAGGCTTCAAAAAAAAAGAAAATTACTCAGGCTTACTATTTTGAAACATAGCTTGATCTTGTCTTGTTTTAAAATGTCATAAATGGTTACTCTTTTCTATTTCCATTATGCTGAGAAACCACCTCCTCCTGGACTGTTAAGAATTTGCAAACACCCTTTCTTCATTTTTCATTTTTCATTTTATTTTTACTTATTTATTTATTTATTTATTGTAATTCTGTCATTAAGCATCAGCTGTTTTGTTGTGGGATTGAAACATAGAAATAGAGCATAGGCACTTGAATTGGATCTTTAGAGAGTCTGATGTGGTCCTTTGAATTCCTTGCACACAGCATTCATAATTTGCCTGCAGTAAGGGAACTTGGAACTTTCTATATCCATGCATAAGGCTTAACAGTCTAGTCATTCTCTCTTGGAAGATTTAATTATGCACTCTGACATAAATAATTATCACCCTTGAAGTTTCATTTGGTCATCCCTTTAAGTTTAGCTTGATGTGAGGACTTCTTTTCTTGTGATTTATTGTTATTTGTTAATAGAGAACTTATCTGTGATTGCAATTTGCATTACTGCTCAAACTTTTGCCAACTACAAATTTCAGTTGTCCTGATTTCAGATAGATCTGTTCAAGATATAATTTGCTTGGAAATTCTCCAGAAACAATTAAAATGTATTATGGAGTTTGTAGACATGGAAAACCCCCATGGCTTGGGATTCTCCAATCATAGACCTTCCAATCCTTGGTGATGGCAATATTTGATTTCAGGTCTTTGGTACTGATGCCAATAGATTTTACCCTGGCTGTTTTTTATTCCCTTGTGGACCTCTGCTTTACTGTTGTTTCTCTTTTATAGCGTTAATAGAAAAGAAATAGCAAGATGCCAAGAGATTGGACTAGCTAGATAGTTGGCATTTATTAACAGTGATAAGTTATAAATCAATGCTAGCATCTCTTGATTAAAAAAGAAAGGTAACTGATCCTTTATTTCTGAATGTTTTTAGGATTCTTTTATTCAAGCTGCTTGGACGCGGAGGTCTCGGGGTGAACTTGATAAGAGACCTAACAGGAAATCATGGAAGCAGAGGACAGATATGTACATGAGGCCATTTTTACTTAATGTATTCTTTTCTAAGAAATTCATTCATGCTAAAGTGATGCACCGCTCAACAAGTAAAGTTATATCAGTTGCTACCACAAATGCCAAGGATCTCAGAAACACTTTACCATCTCTCACTGATCACAATGCATGCCGAATTATAGGGGAGCTAATTGCGGAGCGATCAAAGGATGCTGATGTATATGCAATGTCTTATGAACCCAGAAAAGGTGAGCAGATTGGAGGTAAGCTTGGGATTGTTCTTGATACCATTAAGGAGAATGGTATTATATTTGTTTGAGCCAAGTGAAATGGAAATCATATTGAAAGGTGCTCTCCCTAATATATTTTTGCACGAACTTGCTTGTAGAATTTTCTCTGCTATGATCTGTCCATCCTTGGCCCATCTACCTCTGTTATTTATGTAACTTGTGTATGGGGGTTTTAGCTCTGTAATTAAAGTATTTGTATTCTGAGATTTTTCGTTTTTTATTTAATGGTTTTGCTCGATGTAGGGTATCTTTTTCCCCGTTGAGGTTCTATTATTTCGAAAAACTTTATATCTATATGTTTAGAAAAGTATATTCTACAAGTTATATTGAAGGGGCTAGGAACCATCTAATAATCAAATGTTTGAAGGGTTTGAAGTCTGTATGTATTATTAGTTCATGGAGGATAAACAAGGTGGTCATGTTATTGGTTAATTCAGCCATTCGCTCGAATTCAGTATGTATTTTTCGCATCATTGAAAAGATTATTTGTAAGTAACTTTGAGAAAATCCTACTGTTGCATTTAATTAGCGGGGAACGGAAAGAGGTGGAATCGAACTCAGAATAAATTGTTTACTTGAGCTATAAAAATCAAAATTGAAATGAACTCTATTTTTATTAATGTGTTTATGTTGTTTTGGAATTTGAATCGAAATGAGTTAGGTTGTTATAAATTACTACAAAATTCTTAATTAATTATTGTATAATTACTATTTTTATTTTAATTATTGTGCTTATTATTATTCAATTATTATTATTATTAGCAGTAGTAGTAGTAGGATGATGATGATGCTTTTTATCATTAATATAATACTACTACTAATAATAATAATCCATTTCAAAAAGTGATAATAATAGTAATAATCAAAATTGGGATCATCATTATTATCATTAGATTGGAACCATGGCCGTCGGAGACGAAATGGAGACAAATCAAATTGAGACAAAACCGGCAACCAACTGTTATTTCACAACCGACGGATCAACAACGATGATGACTGCGCTTGATTTTGGCAACAACGGCAAGGTTTGGTTGTGATGGCGTTCGGCTAAGATGGTGGTTCGGTTGCGATTTTTTTTTATTTAATTTTTTATTTAAAGGAGAGTATTTTGGAATATCAAAATGCTGATATGGGTAAAATTGTATTTATAGGAAAGTGAGGCTGATTCCCACGTCTTTGAAGATCAATTTCTTATTCTTCATTTTTAAATTAAGATGAGTGTCACCATTTCAATTCTAATTTCCATTCTCAACTTACGAAGCAAACGTTGTTAATAATTTTAATTTCTTAATATAAAAAGTAAATACACCGAACTATTCCACCCCTCCCCCCCCCGCCCCCCGGTCTCTCTATGATAAGAACACAGCATACTTGTATCATAAGAGCAATACTTAAAATATACTGTAAAAACTCGTTAGTCACATTCAAAGTTACAGTATCTTGCCTCGTTAAAAAAAAAAAAAAAAAGTTTTCAGTATCTTGGTGGTTGCTATGACAGACTTGAGCGTGTGATGCGCCGCTGCATTGAGTTAAAATGTTATGTTCTGCAGCCGATTAGACAACTATTGAATAAAAAATTAATGGGTTAAAGCCCATTACGTGTGTCAGAAGATGTGTCAGTAATCCTAATGGACGGTTGTGATCGGCCTGAATCTGATGGAGCTTTTTAAAAAAATTTAATCGTACTGCGGGACCCACATAGCATGGCTTTAGAAGCGTGACGTGTTAAAAAAAAAGAAAAAAAGGAGGAAGCCCGAAGCCCAATCAATCAATCAAATCCAGATCCAGCCTATCAGCAGCAGCTGATGCAGATATTTGCCCATACTCCTGAAGATCAGGTAGTCAGGATTTCTAAGCCGTCCGATCCTCTGATCGTTGTCTCTGAATCCACGTGGGTGGGTCCCCCGTCCCTGGGAATGAGATATCGACCTCTCACAAGTCACAAGATGGGGTTAGAGTACAGTGATTAGTATTCCAGCGGCTTATCGACACATTCTCTCTTGTGGGTCCTACGGACTGGTTCTTTTTTGGAATTTGCAACTCATGGGCTGATTGCTGAGGGTCGGAAACTTGAAAGAGCCGCTGGTTGTTGCATTGTCCCTAACGGAAATTGAATATATATATATATATATATATATATATATATAGATAGAAGATTTCTCTAAGTTACATGTATGTACCTTATAACTCTCTCATGTGACTAATGAGTGGACTTATATCATTCACTATTTATGTGAGAGAGTTGTAAGGTACATGCATGTAACTTAGCATTAGCCATAAATATATATATATATATATATATTTTGGCATACGAAAGATTGGGTGAAATAATTTCAATTTTCACATCTACGAAAAAATTTTAACAAGTTGTTTGGATTTCATTTATAGAGCATTGATATTGCGTGGTATTCAAATTTTTATTTTTTTAATGATTGGTAATATAATACATACGTTTTTTGATTTGAACCCAAACAAACATCATTTATTTTTAAAAATATTATCAGAACCATTGTTCGAGATGTTATTCAATCGATGTATCCGAATTGTGTTAATTACGTGATATATGATTTATTAACTAACTACATTTGTTTAAGAAAATAAAAACATGTTATAAACACAATACCTATCATGACAAATTGATAATCAAATTACTAAGAAATCAGAAAACCTTTTGAATGATAGTGGTAAATGCAACATTACTCACAATACACGCATACACTAAGTTTTTAGAGTTTCATTGTCCATTAAATTTGAGTAGAAATATTTGGATTTTGATATCCCCATCAACTATCTGAAATCGCCACTGGTTCAATCATGAGACTATATCAATTTATTTATACCCTTAGCTGACAATTTGAATTTGAATGCCTACTAGAAAAGAAAGACTCTACATTCAATAATTAATAAATTGAATTAAAGTTATGACTAATTATACAACATCAAACAATTTTCATATTATTGATGTATTAAGATAAAGTTTGAAAATATTCGTCCTTCAATTGCACGTATTAAGTATCAATGTTTGAGTTATATTTCTCACTTGAGTAAGCTATGCTCAGACTTTGTAGGTCTTCCTAATTCTTTTCCTATTTATAACCTACTTAGCTCGAGCAATCCTCTCCGCACTTCTCTAAAGATCTCTACAATTTTATGGCATCCTCTCATATTTTCTTGGGTCAAAGTTAATACTGACGATCTATCTAAATGAAATACAGGTCCAGCTTCTTGTAGCGCTATTTATTGAGGTCCTCATGGAACTTTTCTGGGCTACTTCACTATGTCAATTGGGAATCAAACTTCATTTTATGCTATTATTTGTGCCATCGAATTTGCTTACCATAAGGGCTAGCATTAATTGTGGTTGGAACGCGATTCGATGACTGCTTATTCTTAACTAAAAAGTGACATCTTATCTTCTCCTTGACAGCTCGCACTACATGGCTCAATTGCCTAATTATGATAAAGTCTGTACGATTTTATTGTCCCCATATCTACAGAGAATGATGCCACTGACACTTTAACCAACATCAGTTTCCGTTTCTTCGATTTCAAATAATGAGATTTTCCCTCATTAGAAATTAAAAAGCCTATACTTGATGATTCTTAGAGGATACTTAAGCACCGATTTTCTTAATCCCATTATGGTTTAGTATTGTCTTTATTAGAATTTTTTTTTGTCTTTGTCTCATTTAAATGAACTTTGTATCTTTTTTTCATTTAATAAATTATACCTCTCTTGAGTTTTATTATAAAAAAATATTTTTTTTTAAAGAATAAAAAAAATATACTATTGATGTAACATAAGTCACCTATTAAAATATGCAGTGTCCCTTACAACTGGACATGTTCCACTTGCAATAAAGAATATAAGGTTGGACTTATACTCATTTGTATTGCGAGTCACTTATCAAGCTTGCAGCTTCACACCTTAAATTAACTTATAACTGAACATCTAGATTTGAAACATTGGAAAATTACAATTGAAATGAGTAACTTATAACTACAAGAACAACTCAACTTTTGGAGTATGCATCAGTACGTAACTCCTTTTTTTTTTTAAAAGAAAGAATAAAGAATAATAGAAATATAATTTATTACTATTAAAAACCTTTTAGGAACAGTTTTCCTAAGCACAACCGCGAGATAAGTAATGATTGTTGAAGTGGCGATGAGGGCATGCAAAACTTGGTTCTCATAAGAGGAATAATATGCTCCAAATAAATTACAAAGAAATCAAACTCTACATCAAACTAGTGGAACTTAAATACATTCCCAGAAATTTGAAGAAGAGATTAGAGAGATGATAACCACTAGTCCAAACTTTTTCCCATCTTCAACTCATTGTATATAGGGATGGCAAAAATCCTCACGGGGACGGGTACCCTCGGGGATTTTCCCCATTCGGGGAGGGTACGGGGATAATTTTATACCCAATTTTTTTTTCGGGGAGGGGACGGGGAAAATTTTTTACCCAACTTTTTATTCGGGGAGGGGACGGGGATGAGGTGGAATCCCCGTCCCCTACCCATTTCCCCATTTTAATTTTTAATTTTATTTTTATTTTTAAAATTACTAATAAATAAATAACAAAATTATAAATATTGTTAAAAATAATAAATATCAAAATAGTTGTATGTTGGGAAAGTGGTCACCCCTTACCGGGAATTAGTTGAAGAGTATTAATTGAAGTTTTCACCAACTGTTTATTGCTTTGATTATATTGATAGTAGTTCTTCTACTAGATCTACAGGGGATTCTTATAAGAAAGCAACCAAATGGATGACAGGTTTTGATGATTATGTAAACAATGGAGATTGTGCATTTGTTGCAGATGAATTAGATTCATATTTGGATGAGAAAGTTATACCTCGAATGGAAGATTTTAATATTTTGAGTTGATGGAAGACAAATGCTAATAGGTATCCTACATTAGCTCGAATTGCTAGAGATATTTTGGCAATTCCAATTACAACAGTTGCTTCTGAATCAGTTTTTAACACTAGTGGTAGAGTTGTGAGCCCATACCATAACAAACTTCATCCAAGCACATTGGAGGCCTTAATGTGCTGTCAAAGTTGGTTACGAGCTTACAATAGCGGTATGAGTTTATTTTAATATGATTAATTTAAAATCGAAAATAAAAAAATGTATTAGACTATTAGTTATTCGGGGACCGGGGATCCCCTGTTATTATTCGGGGAGGGGATGAGGATTCTCTCAAGCAATTCTGACGGGGATGGGGAGGGGACGGGGACATATGCAAAATATCAGGGATGGGTATGGGGAGATTGGTCCCCTCCCCTCCCCTCCCCATTGCCATCCCTAATTGTATACTAAGATTTGGATAATAATTTTTTATTTTGGAAAACAAATTTCATGAAACAATTTATCACGTTCATATTTACTAAAGTGAAAGTTAGGAGAAGTATACATTGTTAATTTATTTAATTTTTTTAGCTTATATATATATATATATATCGTCTAACTATGACAAATTTTGTTGTTCTGACTGGTATAACTTGGGGTGTGTTCTAAATACGTGAATTCATAATCTAATCAAATTGGGTGGGAGGGTGGGGGGGGGGAATAGCACTGCTCTCTCTCGTGTCCTTTCTTAAATACACGTCACGCTCCTCCCACAATAAGGATTAATATTTTACTATACAACAAAACAAACATTAATTCTTGCTCTTTCTCTCACTTTTGCTTGTTTCATCTCCATCTCTCCTCTATCCTTCCACTTCACATAAATACAGTTACTATACCTTGTAATCCCCCTTCATTAAACAAATCAAACAAGGTGATCAATTACTTTGAATAATGGATCTCAGTTTGGTTCCTTACAAACACCAACGTCCACATCCACAACAAGAACCAAACATAATCAACTACAAAGAATGCATGAAGAACCACGCAGCCTCCATCGGCGGCCACGCCAACGACGGCTGCTGCGAGTTCATGCCACGTGCTGATGACTCCCTCACGTGCGCTGCATGCGGCTGTCACCGTAACTTCCACAGAAGAGAAGTCCGCGGCCAGCTGCTCCCGCAGCCAAAGCGCTTGTTGCTTTTCAAGGACCCTACCAAGCTAGTGGGAGCCGTTGATCGTTATGACGAATATGATAGACGGTCGGAGACCCCCGAGAGGGAGGAGGTAAATCTGAATGTGTGTCCTCCGGGAAATGTGGGTCCGGCGACGGGGAAGAGCAAGAGGCAGAGGACTAAGTTCACGCAAGAGCAAAAGGATAAGATGCTTGAGTTTGCCGAGAGAATAGGGTGGCGAATGCAAAGGCAGGATGACGTGGCACTCAACCAGTTTTGTAATGAAGTGGGTGTTAAAAGACACGTGCTTAAAGTTTGGATGCATAATAACAAGAATGCATCTCACCGTCGTAAGGATGAATCTGCTTCTCAGTCTCCGACGGAGGCGGCTCCTCCGGCTGCGGCGTAACAGACTGTTAAATCTTGTAATGTAACGATGCTATGAATTGCTGTTCTTTTTTTTTTTTTTTTTCAATTTCTTTTGTAATGGGGTAAAACTGAAGCTAGGGCAACTAAAAAATTACCCACTTTGTCATATTGTTCATAATGAGTTTATATTTTCTCTTTGTTGCGTTTAGATTGTAATCTTAGTTTTTCTTTTTTCGAACATAAATTGTAATCTTAGTTTAGCAGAGTGGTTGAATCGGATGCGTGGCACTGATGTTATGATGTTCATATATAATTCTAGTTTACTAGTTAACAACTTATTTTGCAAATCTTTTTGTTTAGATTTCGAACCATAATCAAATTATAAGTTGACAGATATTTTTAATTAAGCACATAGTTTTAGTTTGAAGTCTAATAAATTGGATTCATTACGAGTTTATTACCTTATGTTTTGAAATCATTGAAATGTCGTTGCTTTTTAGTTCCAAGTCTCTTAGATTTTGAATCCAAATTCAAATTACAATTTGAATTAAGTCATCGAAAATCTTGAGTTGTGTCTCTCTACCTTAATTTCGTTCAACTTGTTCTTGGGAAAAGAATAAAAATTTAAAAATAGATGAAATCACTGTCATTAGATGGAGACAGGCCATAATTTTGGAGCGTGCATGGTCTAAAATTTGAGAATATGGGGCCAAAAGATAGAAGGCAGAGACGAATGAAGCTAATTTGAAGTCATTGGTATTGTCATCATGTTTGGGTCCATGGCAGTGGATTGCCTTCAATATGTGCTGCCATCATGCCTTTGCTCTCAATTTAGCCGGACAAGAGTCCTATCTTCTCAGCAAGTATTCTGATTTCTGAAACTGAACACATAAATTTATTGAAATGGCCTAAAATTTAGAGTTAATTTGCAAATGGTCTCATTCAATTCCATCAGACATACTCAGGTTGTAGACTAACGTCTTTTCGTAAGTATAACATATGTACCGTTCCATTCGACTCCATTAAACAAATTTGGTTGTTCCAATTTATTAATACTCTCCCGTGCCGTGTGAATCATGCAATCAAGCACCGTAAGCATGGTACATGATAAAGTCTTAAAATACTTTCCATTCAAGGGAAGAGATATCTTTGTCGAAATATATGATCCAGACCATTGTTAGACGGGTCCGCTACGGTCAGCCTGTGAAATTTCATCTAACCCCTTATATTCTGTGTTATTTATATTTTATTCATGAATATTATAAATTTTTTGAAATATAAAATTTCGTTTAACCCCTTATACTCAATTTTATTTTATTAAAATCCTGGAGTATGAATTCACCCCTATATTAAATTCTCAAAATAACCTCCATTTAATTAAAAAATATAATTATTGTTAAAAGAATTATAATTATAATTATTATTTTATTATAATCATAAATATTTTTTTAATAGATTATTGTTATTATTAATAACAAGAATAAAAAGTATTATAATTAATTAATCTATTAACAAGAATTAATAATATTTTTTATTAAATTGTTAATAATAATAATAATAATTAATTATTATCCAGATTTTTTTTAATATTTGGTATAAAACTTATTTTTATAATAAAAATTGTTATTACTCACACACAAGTCACTATCTAAACGCAAGGTATTTTTCCAGTCTTCGTTCTCCTGGCAGCCTAAAAGTCCACACACGCATGAGACCCCCTTGCCCAAACAACTAAAAAAATGTTATTATAATCATAAATACGTTATAATCATAAATATGTTAATCGGAACTAGTTTATTCAAAATAAAAGTCTCCGCTCTTCTTTCATATTTTATTATAATCATAAATATGTTAATTATCATTGATTATTATTATTATTAACAATTTAATAAAAAATATTATTAATTATTGTTAATAGATTAATTAATTATAATGTTTTTATTCTTGTTATTAATAATAACAATAATCTATTTTAAAAAATATTTATGATTATAATAAAATAATAATAATTATTATAATTCATCTAACAATAATTATATTTTTTAATTAAATGGAGGTTATTTTGAGAATTTAATATTATAGGGGCGAATTCATACTTTAGGGTTTTAATAAAATAAAATTGAGTATAAGGGGTTAAACGAAATTTTACATTTCAAAAAATTTATAATATTCATGAATAAAATATAAATAACATATAGTATAAGGGGTTAGATGAAATTCCATAGGCTGACTGTACGTTACATTAAATGTAATTAAATGTAACGTAGGCGGACCCTTGTTAGACATGCGTGTATATAAACATAGCAAAAATTATTGTTGTTATCATATTTATATACGTGAAAAAAAAATCATAGCAATTTAGAAGATGTCAGATAACTTTTGTTTTATGTATTTCTTATTTGTTAGGAAATTGGTGGGTGAAGCAAGACCGCAGCTAAAATGAAATTAGAAATAAAATAAAGAATAAGCACAATAGAGGACACCAGAAATTACATGGTTCGGCTTTTAGCCTACGTCCACGAGCGAAGACAAAAGGAAAATAATTTACTAGTGAAATAAGGATTACAAGTATTGTAAGATTTTAGCTCACTACCCAAAACTCCAATACACTCAATCTCTCACTCACTAGAATAAGAGCTTATAAATGCAAGCTCTTAAACTCTCTCTCAACTCCCTAAATTGCTCTCTCAATATTGGATAATTAAGCTCTTCATTTGCACTTGTATTTATAGCAAACTAGTGGCCAAGAAAATCAAAGCCGTGTTCACCAAATTCTTCATCAAAACCGTGTGCATCAAATTCAATCTTCAAACTTGTTGCAAGCTGACCATTCTTGTCAAAACTTCTAGATGCAGCCATGCCAAACACTTCTAGATGCAGCCAACTTTGACATTATTTAATTCCCCTTTTCAGTTGTTTGAGAAATGAAAAGAGTGAAAAATTTCGTCCATTTTATGTTTTTCATTCTTGGCAATTGGCAAACCATTTGATGTAAGACGTTATTTTAGGATTTTAGGATTTTATTTTTTATTTTAATTAGAATCAATTATAGTATGTGATTTAATATTTTATTTCCATTATAATTGTGATTTATTTCTATTATAAATAGTGAGGCCTTATTATTGTAACTTCAGATTCAATTATTTAATAAAATATCTCTTTTTATAATTCCTTTTATGATTATTTATCAAAATCTCTCTTATAAAGTCATTTGGATTATAGCATCATCTAATCTTGTTTTATGTGTTATTAAAAATATCATGAATTTATTTGATTAGAACGATATCTAATCATGTTTTGATTAAAGCGTAATCTAATCGCGTTGAATTTATCCAATACTAAAATAATATTTAATGTTTTTTATCCCAACCCTCCCTTCATTACCATCATTACCAGTTAAAGGATAGAACTAGAAAGATTCAAAAACCTTATTTTAATAAAATGTAGTTACACAGTTCATTTGTGGCTGCAACAAAGTAAAAGATAATATTTTATAATTATTACGGCAGGGAAGGATGGAGCACTCATCAAAATAGACAGGCTGATAGTGGACCTGTTTTTAGATTTCTTCCAATTTCTCAATGTAATTTTGAATTTAGATTATTTTCGATATTTCATTGGAAAAAAAAAAAAAGAGGAAGGATGAAAACGTATAGGTCCCTACTTTATTTGCAAGGGTAATTTTTAGGGACCTCCCCTGAAGTTTGGCGTATTAGCACATAGAAAGAATATATCTAAGTAATTACGAACACCTCCCATGTCGATAGTATTCAATTAGTTTGACTGTTAGTAGATTGTTGAAATTACAAAAATACCCTTTCCGTCAAAATAATAAATTATAAAACAAGACTTTAAGAACCGATTGAACTGTAAATTGCAATGATAAAAGGATAGTAAAATATCCCAAGCAGAGAGCTTAAAGCCTGATATTGTAAAATGATCATAAATTGTCGAATTGGCCTTCGTTTTTCAAATGATTTTTGATGTAGATATGAAACTGGGAAAAATATTTTTTTTTTTAATCATTCATCAGTAAACAATAGGATAACAAGATGCAACAAAGCAAGCAAAACTTTAAAACTGCATCAAATACAAAATAATCCACACAACCCCATCCAAAACCTTAATTCAAATCCCAAATGGTATTCAATCAATTGAAACCAATCTGTTTCTTTCCTCCAACTTTTCCACCACCCAAACACACACTCCTACGAAATTTAAACCTAACATCCTAATACAGATCAATCTCGGTTACAATTACATGAGCACCGGCTTGCTTCAAAGTAGCAGCACAACCATTGGCAACATCACCATAACCGCAAACAACAGCAACATTTTCGGCAATCATAACATCAGTAGCTCTCATCAAACCATCTAGGAGCGAGTGGCAGAATCCATACAAGTTATCAAACTATTTCCCCCATTACATAATAAAACATTCGTATTTTATTTCTTCCAATATTTCAAAAATTTAATGAATTGATGGTATAAAATAAAAAATAAATAAATTTGAGATCTGAAGCAAATCAAAGTAAATTACCTTGCTATTGGTGACAGAGTCATTGACATTGATGGCAGGGAATAAAAGGGTCCCATTTTCTTGCATCTGGTACAATCTCTTGACACCAATCGTTGTTTCTTCGGAAACACCGACTAATATTTCCTTCATCTTGTGTACTTCTTGGGATCGGCCTTCAACCCATCTCTAGCTTCCCGGTCTTCTCGTAGATCTCCTCAGCTTTGACTCCCTCGTGGATCAACAACGTAGCGTCACCATCGTCGTCAATGATCAGATCTGGGCCGCCGCCGGGACCCTAGTCCAGAGCTTTCTCCGTGCACCACCATTACTCTTAGAGGGTCTCCCCCTTCCAAGCGAAGACAGAGGTGGAGTTACGTGTGATGGCGGTAGCCGCGTGGCCTTGGGTTGAGAAGATATTGCAAGACCGTGTGGTCTTGATGTTGGCTCCTTTAAAGGGCTGTAAAGGGCCGAATCAACAAAATCATTTTGTGAAAATTTAGTTTGCTTTTGTCCAGTGATTATTACAGAGCATTGGTTAATGAAGTAATCTCTTACATTTTTCTCAGACATAAGAAACACGAAGCTTCAATTTTGATTTTTTTTTAAATTTTAAATATATGTTTACACATTTACCCTTACGTACTGACACCATACGTATTTAGATACTAACAGTAGGGGAGGAGCTTGTAATTATGTGGATACAATCTCTCTATGTGTTAATACGCTAAACCTCAGGGGAGGTCCCTAAGAATTACCCTTATTTGCAACTATGAGTACGGTCCCATCTAGCTTTCTGTTTATTTCACTCAAGTCCCCACCGGCCACCGTCATTATTAATCAATTATCAAGGGGGTTTTCAGAGAGTTTATGGATTTTACATTTTAAATTATATATTACACAATCTGAGGAAAATTGCTAAAACCTCCAAAATTATTAATTTTGTGAATGTGGCATGAGGTCGCAGTTAAAATTTAAAAACAAAAGATTTGTGAGAGAAAAGTCCTCGGAATTTCTGGGCCACACAGAAACATGAGGCCCTGAAAACACAAATTTTCTTCTCATCTTGAAAATGGAAGCCGGCACCAATTCTCTTTTCCCTCTCATTCATGTTCATGGCTTCCACAGTATCTCCGCAATCTCCATATTCTCTGTTTCTCAAAACCCAACACGGCAGCTTGCAGCAGCTGACAAAGGAGCCCAGAGCGGCAACAGCAAGGACAAGAAGCAAAATTCTGCGTGTGTTTGCATCGCAAAAGGCTGGCAGTAACAAGAGCCAACGAAGAGCGCAGCCGGGAGTTGATACAAGGATTCATTGGGAAAACGAAGATGAAGGGTGGATTGGTGGAAGCTCATCATCGTCACACCAAACAAACCAGAATTTTAATGCTGAAGAAGAGCAGAAGAATCTCTTGGGTGAGAAGTTCGCTGATCTTTTAGACAACTCCTCTGATTCTCATTACCAGTAAGTTTGTTTTATTATTATTACTTTTTATTCCATTTTCTTGTTTCACTTTTTCAATATATATTACTCATCCAATAGTTGGTGATTTATTCACAAATTCTACTAATTTATAATTGTACATTTATATATTTGAAATAAACTTTGTACATGTGCTATTTACTCTATTTGGGGTAGGGAAACTTCTCAACTTAATAGCTTAAAATTATTAAGGATTCGATATTAGTTATAACTAGTAAGTATATGATGATTTACACAATTTCACAATAGATTTCTTACAAAACCGGCCGAATAATACAAAAAACAAAACCTGTAAGATGTAGTTAATTCGAAACGTAATAAGTTCTCTTTGAAAATTATTGTTAGCCTCAATGTTCAAAACTCAAGTAGCTGGCTAGTATCGATTAATAGTCAATATATAAAATTCAGGTTCTTAGGAATATCACCAAGCGCGGATTTGGAAGAGATAAAATCAGCTTACAGAAGATTATCAAAAGAGTACCACCCAGACACAACATCACTTCCTCTAAAGGCTGCTTCTGAGAAGTTCCTAAAGCTAAGGGAAGTTTACGATGTATTAAGCAATGAAGAAAGCAGAAGGTTTTATGACTGGACACTTGCTCAAGAAGCTGCAAGCCGAAAAGCTGAGAAGCTAAAAATGAAATTTGAAGATCCTTATGATCAAGCATTGAAGAACTACGAATCAATTCCGGACATGGTGGATCGATTAGGAGGAAGAAATATAGAGCTGAGTGACCAAGCCATGACAGCTCTCACCTTTGATGTTGTTGTTATTATTTTTACTTTTTGTTGCATTATTTATGCGCTGTATTTCAAGGAACCATATTATTAATGGGGATGGTTCCCACAGATATAATTTGTTGCTTAGTTAGTATTTAACAATCTAGACTCTAGAGGAATCGTATACATATTAATATGCATGGAATGTACCTGAAGGTAGGTGTATATAACAACATTTATAAGAAGTCCCTGAGAGCTGAGGTTATTGCAATGGTGAAACAAAACTATTCATTATAATATTCGGTGGAGAACATGACATCTCGCCCATTTGTTTTTATTTTTCTTCTGTATTCTGTTACATTTCTCCCACATTTTATTTCATGTATTAGCCTATTGGGTTGAAATAGAACTGAGAAATGTAACGCAACGAAGAATTTAACTGTATAAATATGTATAATTAAGAAATTAGGTAGATAGTAACGTAGGAGTCGAAATATATTAATTAAATGTGGCCTAAGACCTAAGAAAAAATGTTGGACGATAACACTTGCTATCTGTATGTAAATTATATTTTCTTTGTTTTCTTTTTTGGATTACTAATAGTTTTTTTTTCCCCTAACCTATAAGTTTGTTTGTACAGAGATTCCGAAAAGTTCTCCTAGATTTATTTTACCAAGAAAAAGGAAAACGTATTTAAAAAAATTGCTTTTAAGTCCCACGTATTACTCTTAAATATGTTCAAGTTACAGACTATATAACTTTTGATACGTAGGTCCCACGATTGAAAATCCTGAACTAAATGAGATATTTATTTTTCAGGTTAATATTGGATTAACCTTACGTGAATTAACAATATTTAAATTGCTTTCCTTACTCTTGAAAATATACCCTCAAAAATTGTTACCGCTATTATTTTTAACTATCAAAGGGGTAAAATAAATTTATAAATTTTCCTAACAGTCAATTAAGAGGAAAAAGACCAAGCTGCTATGTAGGCAAATTTTTATAGCCTAAATCTTTCTAACATTTTAAAACACACACAATTTTTTTAAATATTTATAGTAAGCCCCAAACGCTTTAACAAATTTTCATTTTACCCCAATGGATACCAAACCCTTGGTCATGCGCCGCCATGGAAACCAAACCCATGGCCACGTGCAACCAAGGCAGTCAAATCCCTGGTGGCCTGCGACCATGGAAACCAAGCCATGGCTGCACGCGGTCAAGGCAACCAAATCCTTTGCCACATGTAGCCATGCCAACCAATATTATGGTTGTTAAAAAAGATATTTTCATATTTAATAAGTTAATGACAGTCAATTGTTAAAATTAACTATTTTTAGGGGATAATTTGATATTTTAAAAAATAAGGGGACAATTTAAAAATTATCAATAATTCACGAGGGAGTAACTCAAAATTTACATTTTTTTTTTTCAAGTTGGCTCGAGTTTGTCAATTGAAACCAATTGGTTTTTTTACTGCTCGGTTCCAATCCAACAGTTTTCCAAATTTAAAAAAGTAAAATAATAATAATAATAATAATAAAAAGAATAAAAGAAAATGAATAGAAACACAACTAAAGGAAACTCTCGTCTCCTCCCAAAACGGCAGCCAAACTGACTCGTTTTGGTGTCATTTGACGCGTTTTAAGTTTTGAAGTGTATGAAGACTTTTTTTTTTTTTTGTCTTAACCACGAGGTATCCTAAGAAGTGCCCCAACTATGGGAGGCACTTTTAAGTTCGTACCACAACTCAGATTAGAAGTCCCTGCTCAAATCGGGAGGCACAAGCTAGCTATTACATTTATTCTGCTCTTGCTTAGTTATATATCTTTAGCCAAGCTTACGATTGTTTAATAATCCTCGCAGCTGAAGACGGAAAACTTATAGCTTTGCTCATTCGATCATTGAATGTCCCAAAGTGTTTAAATCTCGCATGATGTTAGAGTGTCAATCCTTGCATAAGAGGTTGTAGATTAAACATACTTTCTGTTCGTAGGATCGGATATGCATAACTGTTACATTCATCTCAGCGGTGTAAAACTGTTGTTTTGAACTTATTTGTGTACAAATGTATAACAGCTAGCCTATGCATTTGGGGCTTACTCAGCCAAAAGTCTTCGTATTAACTGCGTGCTATTTTGAGATCTAAAACATTTCCAAATCTTTATTTATAGTGGAAACTGAGAATTTGATTGCGTGCGTATGAGAATAAAATTACAAACTTCTCTACTTAGGTTTTCAATAATGATCTTCTTCCATATTATTTAACTTCAATAGAGACGTACATGGGTGCCAGATGTGCTTGCAAGTGGAAATGCTGACAGCGGTGTCAATTTTGTTGGACACGTTACATTCTTTTTGGTCACTATTGGATAATTTGCTTTTGTAAGCTACGTAAACCATAAAGTCTAATAAATTGGAGGGTTGAAATTCAACCAACTTCATTCAATATTTCTACAATGTCGTTATTCAGAAACGGGTTCGATTCTTTTATCTTCAACTACGTTGGCTATATTTGTTCATCGGAAAAGAATTTATACCGTCCATTAAAAAGCAAATGAATAAAACAAAACAACGATCGATCGACAACTTTTGCTCAAAGTTAGTGATTGATAACTAATCATACGCTATTGTTTCCCATATCTGAATTCACTAAGATCCAATTGTCAATGTAATAAATGCTGTAGTTGCAGCGATGCCAGAAAGTCCTATGCAACAGACGAAAATCATTTCTTAATCTCTTAAGCCAACTAGAAAAGAAATAACTTAGTTACATATACTTACTAGTTAAACCTTTGTTAAATCAACTTAATTTCACTTTTATGGGTGTTTTAAAAAAAGTAAAATTATTTTGGAATATTCCAAGAAAGGGATAGATAAACCTATCATAAGATTTGAGTATTGTTCTTCTTTGTTAATACCTGCTACCGTTTTTTAATTAGCTGTAAAGCTCACCTGGCACCTGTAACACTAGGGGTGTTGAAAAATAGCAGGACCTCTCTTCAGCAAAAAATGTGTAATTGCAGCCAAAGTCAAACTTAATTTGACTAAAATATTTAAAACTAAAAAATATTCTGATAAAAATGCCTCTAAGAAAAATATAGATTTTCTTTGTTTCGAAATGATTCCTAAAAGCACAAAATTATTACACAAACGATTTAGGAGGGGACAAAGATTATTTTAATTCTTATTAAATGTAATTAAAAAAAAAAACTTGTATGAATGCAATGATGTATTTTCTCACCATTTTAAATTTATTTTGAACAAGTAATTATGTATATCCTAGATTTAATGGGCCATAATTGATTTGTTCTGTGTGTACCGCTTGCTATATCGATCTATCAATTAGTTTTTGAGCATCACATTCGAACTACACACGCACTGGTTATCAAAAATGGACTTTAGAATAAATTAATTTACTACTTAAATTATAGGTAAATTGTCAGTTTATCCTCTACTAAGATCAATATATCGCTTATTCCCCTACTATTTTTATAATATCCAAAAACTACTCTAACACAAATATTTTAAAGAAGAAGGGGGATCAATGGGCATTTTTATAATATCTTATTATTAATTTTTTTTCACATCCAAATATATGTTTTTATTTTTAATACTTCCAATTTTTATTTTAATTTCTATTTATTTAATTTATAATAAATAAAAACAAAAATGTATTTCAAAATAAGAATATTATTAGAAATGGCCCATTTCCCCTTTTTCTTTAAATTTTTTGTGTTAGGGGGTAAAAGGATAAGTGATATATATTAATTTTAATATGGAAAAAATGATAATCTCCCTATATTATATTTAGATATTATTTTTTTTACTTCACAGCAAGATAATGGCTCGACATTTACTAAAGAATTCGTCATGGAAATTTTGGCATAATTAAAACTTTCGTTCCAAAATTTTGTTCTTAAAATTACAGGTTATTCTCTCTATCTATAAATATAACCACCCTATTGAATGTTTTTGACATAATTTTAAACTAATATGACCAAGCCAGTTCAGAAATAACTAGTATGCATATCACTATTTTTTTTTCTTTAAGACAGAAAAAAATGATACAACAATAATAAAACATGGTAAAAACATTAGAGTGGGTGCTAATAACCAAAAATGAAAGAAATGCTAAAGCTTAATTAGTGGTCATTTTTGTTTTAAGTTATCAATTGGCTAACGAAAATATCATGCAATTATGAAAAATATTATTGTAGAAATTGAGTCCCAATCAGCATTTTTGGGGCAATATACATATTTGGAATGTCTTAGTTCTTTCGGCTGTCCTTAAGCAATCAGTATCATAATAACGTGAGCAAATGATTCTCTTGCTCATCACTAACTTGTATAAGAACCCAAAAAAAAATTTCATTTGATCAATTGAAGAAGCAAAGTATTCTTATTATCAAAATTCGGAAGATGCTGCGTCTTCGCAATGGAACCTTCTGCTTAAAAATATTCTGCTTTCAGCTCTTGTTTAGCCTCCGCTCAGCTTCAAATGATTATCTTTTCGTGGTGAGTAGTACTGTACTTTCTCTTTCGATCGATCACAGAGAGGCAATTCATGATTTACAAAATTACACATGCTGTGAGATGCCTATGGATTTCCTAGTTGCACATTTTAAAGATATTTCCTTTGTTTATAATTATTTTTGCTTTCAAGAGCTTCTTTACTATATTTTTAGCTTTATGCATCCAGGATGGAGCCCGGCTATGTCCTAAGCAGCCACGGCCCCTTTTCCAAAAAAAAAAAAAAAACTCAAAATCAATTGAGAGATAGAAATAACTATTCACATTTTTGCCTCGAGATAGGTTTTTATTCTCTGGCTCATGCTAATTAAGGTTTATTTTCCTTTTTTTTATTATTATTATGGTCCCGAGTTTTATATGTAGTTCTTAGACTTGGCCTCTATAGGCTTTGTTTCTTTCCATCCTGGGGTCCAAATGTCACACACTCTCATGGGTAATTAAAGGTCTATAGGCAGGCATTAGGCCGAATACTGAAAATTTAAAAAGTATGTATTTCTGGGGCAAGACGTAAAACTCTTAAAGTTCGCTGGGCTAGAGAATAAAAAAAATCTATAATTTGGATTGAAATTATAAATTATCCGAATTAAAAATAAACATTTTTGTGAGGTGCTGCTCTAGCGATCAGTCTCTAGCTAGCTTCATGCATACCTGAGGGACGGGGAATCTATGCAATATCGTATTCGATTGGCTATTGACCATTTCTTCCCATTTTAATAACGATAAAAAAAAATTGAATCGCATAAACTAAGAAATGTGAATATCGATAAATATTTTTCTTCTTTTTCTTCGCATAAGGATATACTACTGCATAATTAATTTTTTGTGTAGGTAAAGGAGGCTTCATATACAAGGCTATGCAGCACAAAGGATATCTTGACCGTAAATGGACAATTCCCTGGACCAACTATTAGGGTTTTTACAGGCGATACAATCTTCGTCGAGGTTTCTAATGAAGGCAAAGAAAATATCACCATTCACTGGTAAATATGTACAGCTAGCTCTTTTATTTCACTTAATTGTACTATAAAAAGGAAAAAAAAAAAAAAGAGGATGTTTCTGTATCACCAATGAAATACTGAGCTTTTACCTTTGAGCTTAAGTTTTTAGCTCGATTGTAAACTTAACAGACTAGGGTTGATTTCACGTCCAGGCACGGAGTGAGACAGCCTAGGTATCCGTGGTCCGATGGTCCTGCATACATAACACAGTGCCCAATCAAACCTGGAGCAAGCTTCAGGCAGAAGATAATTTTTTCGGAAGAGGAAGGAACTCTTTGGTGGCATGCTCACAGTGACTGGTCACGTGCCACAGTACATGGAGCTATCATTATACAGCCGAGGCCTGGAACTGCTGGCTATCCTTTTCCTGAACCCAATGCGGAAGTTCCAATCATTTTGGGTAGTTTATTTTACGAAATTTATTTCACATAAATACTATCAAAAATCTTAATGAACGTAAATTAATGATCTAGTTAGTGTTAAAAACATTATGGCAAAAAAAAAAAAAAATGTAGGAGAGTGGTGGAAGCAAGATGTGACGGAAGTTCGAAATGAACTACTTAGAACTGGGGGACTGCCAGCAGCATCGGACGCTTTTACTATAAATGGTCAACCTGGTGATTTATACCCATGCTCGAGTTCAGGTATAGATGCAATTAACACGTAATCGGGTTTAATTATTTTTTTTTAAAAGTAAAATAATGTTGGATACGCCCGAGTCATTTCGGATTTTCAGTACATGAATTAGAGGAATAAAAAAGAATAAAATTTACCAAAAATGTATCCTAATTAATAATGCTTTTATAATTCTTCTAACAACTAATTAATAATATTCTATATTGCAGAGACATTCACGCTAACAGTGGATGAAGGCAAAACTTATCTTCTCCGCATAATTAATGCTGCAATGGACGAAATGCTTTTCTTCTCCATTGCAAATCACGATCTCACAGTCGTGGGAACCGACGGTGCTTACACTAATCCATTAACAACCAGTTACATTACAATATCACCAGGACAAACCCTAGATGTGTTGTTTCAAGCCAACCAGAACCCTAATCTCTACTACATGGCTTCAAGTGTTTATTCCACTGCAGTCAATCTTGATTTCATCAACAACACGACAGCCACGGCTGTATTACAATACAATGGAAATTACACTCCAATTTCATCTCCTCCTTTACCTTATCTTCCTTCTAGGAATGACACAAATTCGGCCTTCCAATTTATCGGTAGCCTTCGGAGCTTGGCAAATGAAGATCATCCCATAGATGTCCCGTTAGACATTACCAGTTCGATATTTTCAACTGTTTCGTTAAATACATTGCCTTGTGAAAATGATAACAATTCGTGTGAAGGGCCGAATGGAACTCGACTTGCTGCTAGCTTGAACAACCAAAGTTTTGTTGAGCCATCACCAATTGCTATACTTGAGGCTTACTACGAACGCATCAATGGGGTTTATGGAGAGAATTTTCCAGACTTTCCGCCATATTTATTTAACTTCACAGCAGATGATTTGCCCACGATCTTACAGATTCCAGAACAAGGGACAGAAGTGAAAGTATTGGATTATGATTCAGCTGTGGAGATAAATTTCCAAGGGACAAACTTGGTTGCTGGGACAAGTCATCCAATACATTTGCATGGATACAGTTTTTTTGTTGTTGGATTTGGGTTCGGAAATTTTGACGAAGAAAAAGACCCATTAAATTATAATCTTATTGATCCTCCTCTCCGGACCATAGTGGATGTGCCTA
Organism: Citrus sinensis; assembly: GCF_022201045.2. Classification (NCBI taxonomy): domain Eukaryota; kingdom Viridiplantae; phylum Streptophyta; class Magnoliopsida; order Sapindales; family Rutaceae; genus Citrus; species Citrus sinensis. Next base: position 34,909,539 of record NC_068560.1, on the reverse strand, counting down.
TTAGTGGCTGGGCTACAGTCAGATTCAGGGCAAGCAATCCTGGTAAGCAGCACTATTCTTCAACATCATTATATGTATGTATGTCGTCACTCATCACCATCATCTTTGATTCTTCCTTGTCTTCGATCTTATCAAGACTTGTCTCTATCATTTGGATCCTTGCTGATAACTTAAGCTTTTAGGTCAAGTAAATTTTCTAACAAAATATTAGAATGAAGGTCTCGTGTTTGTATCCCGGTGGCGAAATCATAATATTTAATTTGTGGGTCATTGTGTCATAAATAATAACTGATACAGGCTAAAGTATAGGAAAGGACGCGTTGAATGAAAATTTTCAGAAATGCATAGGATCATTTTGCAGTAAATGATAAATAATAGTGGCCAACATATAAAAAAAAAAATCCAAATTTGAAGTCGAATTAAATTTATTACAAGAAAATATCTTTTCATACTATAGCATTAAAAAATTTCTATGGCAGGGCCATGGCCCCCTCAATAGCTTATCTAAATTTTTTGATTGACACATTTTACATGAGAAACTTACTAAGAATTTTTACCTATTAGTTTATATTTTTGGTCAAGCAATTTCTCTTCAGTCTTAACAGTTCCCATAATCATCATCATCATTAACATTTATCATTATAATGGTTATAATAATAATTATTATCATGATGGTACAGGAGTCTGGTTTATGCACTGTCATAGAGAGGAGCACCTTACATGGGGAATGAAGACGGTATTCATTGTAAAGAACGGAGAATCACCCCAAGAAAGATTGCTACCACCACCACCAGACGTGCCTCCTTGTTAAATTTATTAGTTTTGAAGCAATTTATGTAAATTAAATCCTGAAGCTTGCAAATTGATCTTACGAATCTGCTGTCTTCGCAGTTGAAAAAAAAAGGAATTACTTTCACCCTTAAGAACTCTCTATTAGTTAGGCTTAACAATTTAGATTTCAAAAGTTGTGGTAATGCATCACATGAACTTTTATAAGAAATATCAAAGAGAAAACAACATAATTTCTTTAAATAAATAAATACATGCCTCACAATTAATTATATTGAGCATTTATATTAATTTTTTTTCCTATAAAATGATATGATATTTATATTTCGAGCGGTGGGATGATGGAAATTTCCAATTTCAGCTTTACACATTGAGAAATATTTTATTACAACAAATCATTTAAGAAAGGAATAATTTCGGAGAACCTTGGAAACATGAGACTTTTGAAGTTTCATCCATAAGGAAACTTTAACGTCACAGCTGACAAAATTAAATTTGAAGAAAAGTACAGGAAAAAAATAAAATTTGAAGTACAAAAATATTCAAAGAAACCCCAAATAGAGACATAACCCCTTGTTAACATGAGAAAATCCATTCATTTAGTTGGGTCAAGTTGTTAAGCATTTTCCAATTGAAAATGTCGTGGGGAAAGACAATTTGCATTCTTTTTTTTTTTAACACATCAACAATAATAATATTTTAATTGACACAGAGACTTTAGATGGTCCGTTATTTATCGTTTTGTTTTCTACCGACATGTCATTCATGAGACAAGAAATCGGAATAGACTTGTTGAAATGTGCGTTGTATAATTGATATAAGGGAAAATATCCACCGTCTACCTATTTTTAACACCTTTTTCAAAAATACACAATTCCTTCATTTTTTAGCTAGAATCCACCTAAAGTTGCATTTTTTTTCATTTTTCCACTTCCGTTTGGAATCTGTTAAGAAAACTAACGGAAACTTAATAAAATGACCATTTTACCCCCAAAACGAAAATTACAATTTCACCTTAAAAAATACCAAAAATAATAAGATTTAATGATGAATATCATTATTGGTACTTTAATGAAGTACAAAAAAATCTTAACTACTAGAGATTATAACTCAATTAATAATAAAACTCTACTTATCTTAAATTCAATTGATGATTTGTGAGATTGGGCTATTTTTAATACTACTGTTATAATTTAGCATTCTAATTACAGATATATTTAAAAAAAACATGCATTTGATGGTTATGGAATTAATTTATTTATTGACCGATGGGGAAAATAATTAGATTTAATCTAATTATTTTTTATAATTTTTAAGGTGAAATTGTAATTTTCGTTTTGGGGGTAAAATGGTCATTTTTTAAAGTTTTCGTTAGTTTTCTTAACGGATTCCAAACGGAAGTGGAAAAGTGAAAAAAAATGTAACTTTGGGTGGATTCCAGCCAAAAAATGAAAGAATTGTGTATTTTTAAAAAAGGTGTAAAAAATAGGTGGACGGTGGATATTTTCCCTTGATATAATCTAAAGCTTGAAATATATATAGACACGTGACTTTTATATGTGTCAATAGACTAGCCCATTGATCGAATAGTTGATTAGTGGAAAGTACTATTAGCTAGATTTGGATACATATGGACCCAAAGTGCTCCCCAACAATTTCTCGGACTTGACTAGCTTACAGAATCTGTAAACTACAGACTGCAGCATCAGCCGTTGGATGTGGAGTGAGAAACTAAACAATAGACAATCGGATGGTGGGATGACGGGAGATGTTTGTTACAGAATCTGTACCATAGACAGGTCCGAATTTCTCAGTGTTTGTTGTTTGCGTGTAATATAAAGAACCCAAAATTACACGCAAAAATAATATCTATTCGGTCCTCTTGCCGATTAGTTGGTCCACTTGGCCCAATTTTGTTAAGACGGTTAAAGTTGGAGAAGTCGTAATATTCCAATTTTGTTACTACAATGAAAACTTTCATTTTATTAATGAAAGTATTTACTAGCTTTTAGTCACCTTACATTATAATGTAAGGTACATAATTATTCCACAGTCGTTTGATGAAAATTTAACGATTGTGGAAAAAATATGATTTTATTATGTAAGATTTTCATTAAACAGTTATAAAAAAATTATGTAACTTACATAATAATGTAAAATAACAAACTACTGTTTACTATAACAGTCCGCTCTTACATTATATCATATTTTCCGCTTCGTTCAGATCCACCACAAAAGTCTCATAATGCTTGAGATTCTTACATCCCTCACACTGGAGTGTTACGATTGCCATCTTATTATGATTCTTCTTTTTCTGCTTTATTTTTACAAAAACGCAAATAGGAGCAATCAATTCTACAATAAAGCAGTAGTGTAATCCACGTCTTTTAGTTTTTAATCATTATTATCTCTCATTGAATCACATAAAATAACAATAAACGTCATCATATTATTCCAATTCAGTAATAAAACTTTGTATCAATCTTTTCTTCATTCCTTGGCCTTTGCTTTTAAAGAAAATGAAGCTTCCGTCGGGCAAGCGCAGAATTTCGGCAGTTCAAAATATCTGTCTTTGGGTTTGAAGTTGGTTATATATTTTGGTGCTTACTTTTATGTTTGATGGACGGAACTATCTTGCTTACGTTATACCAAACACCCAATTTTAACATTTTCTTTAACAGTCCTCATTGTTTTTGGTAAATAATAAAAACTTATAAATTTTGAAAATTTTACACAATAAGCCCTAATTAAAATATAATAATTTTAGAATTCTAAAAACTTTATTTGGCATTTTCTTCAGCAATCTCTACTATTTTTTTGTAATATTAAAAACTATAAATTTCAATTATTTTACAAAATAAACCCCAATTAAAATATGAAAATTTTAAATTCTAAAAAATTATTCTCTCTCGGTTTTCTTCTCAATTATTTTTTTCTGCTTTGATCTTAATTTATTCATTTATCCAACATATAATTCTTCTAAAATATCAAAAAATAGAGAGTCTTCTAACCACATAATTAGATTAATTTCTTGAACACAAAATCTAATAAAAATAATGCTTGCATTCTCTTAAAAGAAATCTATTGTGTTTATTTTTATTTATTTTTACTACTATAATAAGAAAAGAACTGTATCTTGCTCTCTATAACAAAATCTAAACAATTAGGGTCTATTGAATGGGGTTAAAGATGGTGACATATGTTTATTTTACTAAAATTTAATTCCAATATAGTGTTTGGCATTGATAAGTAAATTAAGAATAATAGAGTTGGTGCCAACCAAATTATCATATGATAATTAATTTTTTGCCCTAAGGGGACCCTTTGAATAATTTTTTTAGACTAAATTTATATCTTATGCTAACAATTATAAGGTTATATGATATTGAGCAAATTTATAGAAATAAAAGTTAAGCTTCATTTATTTAATTAAAATAATTATTTATCCCTATAAGTAACAATATCTTAAATGGTAAAACATTAAATGGGTATTTTATTTTAAAATATATATATATACTAAAAATTGGGATTTTTTGTAATTGATATTTTAAATAAATGGATGTGGGGAGTATTTTAACAAGTTAAAATAATCCATCCATTATTTTGTATATCTAAATATATTCATTTATTAAATTACCTGGACCCATATAAAGATCATAAAATATTTTGATGAACTTATGTGTCAAAATCTTGAAATTTAACATTTTTTTTTATAAAACAAAAGGGGCTGCAGTGTTAATAACCAAGTAATTGCATCATTGCCATTGGAATAGCTTTTGCAACTCTTGGGTTGAATCTAATGGTTGGATCACAAAAAGACAAAAAATGAGGTACCAAATCACGGTTGCAAGGTAGCTGGACCCATGTTTGATATTGACAAATGAAGAAAAATTTTACCCAACTTTTATTGTTTTATAAAAGCTTCATCTATAAATATGATAACAGCTAGTCTCATTTAAGCATTCATAGCGTCAAATTTGAACAAAAAGAGTTATTTATTTGCTGAAAAATGTTGCCAATCATGAAAATTTCAGGTTTCCATATATTGGGATTTTTGTTATTGACGAGTTACTTCCTTCATTGCCCATCTGTAGTTTGTCAAAAATTTGAAGTAAGTAATTATTTGTTGTCCAATAACGATCATAATCCTGCAAAAATATCAATACAAAGCTCAGTTCGAATACAAAACGCAGAAATACATAATGTGCGTGTGTGTGTCTATATATATATATAACCCATTCCTTTCAGGTTGAGGATGTTCCATACACAAGGCTTTGCCGCACAAAGAAAATAATGACCCTAAATGGACAGTTCCCTGAGCCAACTTTGTACGCCCACAAGGGTGGTACAACTATAGTTGATGTGTACGATAAAGCCAATTAACACATAATATTACATTGGTGTTACAAGGAGGTGGCTACGGTACAGATTCTGTAACATACAGACCAGGTTAGCCGGCCCCCCAAGGGTGCCATTTGCTTGCTTTGTTTCCACATGCAGGGACACGTGGAGTGCATGGAGTGGGGGATGTATGTTACAGAATCTGTAACATAGACTTCTCCTGGTGTACAAATACCTCTCTCTACTCTCCTCTTGTGTATATATTGATTTATCTGGCCAGTGCAAACGTCTACCATGCATTTCTTTTGGGATCTTTTAGTTGTACTTGGTATGCTTTATCTCTTATTTTTGTCCAAATGTTCAAAAAATGAAAATATATCTGCACTAGATAAATACTTTATATATTGCTACAATCTCGAACAGTATGAAATAAATTCATTTACAAGATTTAGTTTGTAGGCACGGAGTGAAACAGCCAAGGAACCCATGGGGGGATGGTCCTGAATATATAACACAATGTCCAATAAAACCTGGAGAAAAAATTTAGCCAAAAAGTCAAATTTTCTTCAGAAGAAGGAACCATTTGGTGGCATGCTCATAGTGATTGGTTAAGAACAACGGTTCATGGAGACATTGTTGTTTATCCTAAGAAGGGAACTTATTATCATTTTCCCAAGCCTCATGATGAAATGCCCATCATCTTGGGTATTATTTTCATTAATTTCAACCAATAATCTTTAAAAATAATGCACAGCTGAGTGATGAAAGAAAGGCGTGATCGAGATTTATGATCAATTCATCAAATCAGGAACAAATCCTAATGTTTCAGATGCTTATCTCATTAACGGCTAACCCGTTGATCTTTTTCTTAGTTCAAAATTAGGTAAGGATTTTTCAATCCCTCTTAATGTCTTTGTCAAGAAAATGATCAAAACTCCCCTTGTTGTTTTTGTAAATTAGTTAATTTTCCTCATGTTCGAAACTTATTTAAGAAACTCCCACCCGATTAAAAAATTGTCAACTTTTCAACACATAAAAGTTGGAAATTAGCATTATTTTAATGGTATTAAGGGTTTGATGGATTCTTTTTTTTTTTAGTCTTAACCACGAGGTATCCTGGGGAGGGCCCCAACTGTGGGAGACACCTTTAAGCCCGTACCACAACTCAGATTAAAAGTCCCCGCTCGAACCGGGAGGCACAAGTTCTCAGCCCGTACCACAACCCAGACTAGAAGTCCCCGCTCGAACCGGGAGGCACAAGTTCTCCCAACAAAGGCGACTTTCCTGCAACTCAAACTGGGGAACAAACCCAATCAAGCCACTTAAGGGGACTCAATTGCCAGTGGAGCCAACACTTTATTGGTAGGGTTTGATGGATTCTGAAACAGGAGAAAATTAGAAAGTAATTAATTTACTGCAATAACAAGGATTTTTTTAATCATTTTTTTCCTCTATCTTTTGCTTCAAATTGCATTGTTTTTCCTCTTTATTCATAAACTTTGATTGATTACAAAGTTTCAACATTAGGCGATTCTCTATTACCGATGTTGGTATGTTTTAAAATGTAATTAGAAAATGTTAGGCCTTCACACATCAGAATTTTTTTTTTCTCCCCAATTACAACTTTGTTTTACTTGATTATATATACTTTTCACCATTACTTTCAACTTTCTTAAAGACACATTCAAGTTACTGATGGAATTGGGCAATACTTATCTCCTCCGCATGATCAACGCCGGCCTGGAGGACCCCGTCTCCTTCGCTGTCGCAAAACATGAGCTCACAATTGTGGGAGTCGACGGCAGCTACACCAAGCCATTAAGTAGAATACCTGACAATTTCACCAGGACAAATCATTGACGTCTTGATAAAAGCTAACCAAATTCCAAACAAATATTACATGTCAGCCAAGGCTCATTCCAGCGCCACCGACGTCTATGACGACAACACCACCACCACTGCCATTGTCCAATACGAGGGACTTTACCCATCTTCCAAAACTCCTTTGCCAAATCTTCCTTCTTATGATGACACAAAAGCTTCCGTTAATTTCTTACAAAACCTCACTACCTCAGACACCTAGACAGTGACCATCACAAATATAACGTGCCCAAAAAGTTAAACAAGAAATTATTTTTCACAATTTCTGTCAACTCATTGCCCTGTGACAAAGACACGTGCTTGCTTCTAGTATTAGTAACAGAAGCTTTGCCGCCCCATACACTGACATTTTAAAAGCTTAATATAAACGTGTTAGCGGCATATACAGTGATAATTTCCCTGCAAAGCCTCCTCTATTCTTCGATTTCACGGCGGATAATCTGCCGCTGAATTTAAGAGTGCCGAGAAAGGCCACGGATTGAGGTGAAAGTGCTTGAGTATAATACGGCGGTGGAGATTGTTTTTCAGGGGACAGATTTGCTGGCAGGGACTGATCATCCAATGCATTTGCATGGTTACAGTTTTTATGTGGTGGGTGGGGGATTTGGTAATTTTGATAGAGCTAAGGATGCTAAGAGATTTAATTTTGTTGAACCTTCTCTTCAGAATACAATTATGGTGCCTAAGAATGTTGGGCTGCCATTAGATTCACAGCAAACAATCCGGGTATGCGGCATTATTTTTCATTGTGCATGGTTAATATTGTTATTCCTATTCCTACTTAAAAATCATGGACTTATTTGATCAATATGGAAAGCTTGTTAAGTAGAGAAATATTCTTCCATTCTTCCAAATATTATGGAGTTATAATAATGTTAAAAAAGATCGTCACCAATGGATCTCTCCACCCCACACACCGTGTAAGCCATCCCACTTCAAATAAATAACTATTACATATCATATTATTTTTTAATAATATCAAATAAAGTAGAATTTTGAACAATTAAATAATTAAATCCCCGTTAATAGTTTTAACTTAAGGTAGAAAAGCGCATATTTTAGACAATTTAATCATTTTATATTATAAGGATAAAATATTCAAATTAAAATTATATTACACAACCTTAGTGATAAAAAATGGTCAAGAGACTTATGTATAAAAACAGATTTAATTGATTAATTATTTAAGCTTTTTCTTTATTATAATTTCTAAAAAATAAAGTGAAATTTTTATAAATAATTTTTAAAAATAGAGTGCGTTTACATAAATTTTTAGGCTGAAAATATCCCCACCACCCTGGCAATATATTTTTTTTTTTGGGAACTCTTCAAGTCAAGGAAATTTTCAATAAAATTGTCATTAACTAATCATAATTGTTAGACCAAATTATGAAAGGCCCAAAACCCACAAAAAATATAGGCCCAATAAAAATATTTTATATAAAATAACACAGATTTATTATCTATAAGAACAACTAAGGACTTACAATTCTAATTAAAATATCTGAATTCAAGATATGACAAAACGCCAAAAGCGTGATTTATCAAAGAAAAACCTAAGTCTATTCTTTACAAAGCATGACGTAAGTCCATTCTTATAAATAATGATGTAGGTTATAAAGAATGACCTAGGTTCATTTCTTATAAAAAATGACTTAGGAACTTAGAAAATATTTTTAAGTAAAATGCCTAAAGTGTGAGTTTTCGACAAACTGCCAAATGTATGATTCAATAAAGAATGACCTAGGTCCATTATTTACAAATAAGAGCGCACGAGCTACTAAGTATTCTACTGAATGCACCTATTGACAAATATACATTCTATAGAATAGACCTATGATAAATACACATTTTATGGAATGGGCCTACAAATAAATACACATTTTACAGAATACACCTACGAACAATACACATTCTACGAAATGCAGTTACGGATAAATATACATTCTACGAAATGCACCCACGGGCAATTATATGCATCTTATAGAATGTGCGAACGGGCTAATAAACATTCTACGGAATGAGCATACTACCTAACAAATATTCTGAGGAATGCGCTTGCGGGCAAAATGTTGCAAAATCAATCCTCTTTGTAAGGAGTCAATATAAGTGCTGAATTTAAGCTAAAATACATTAAAGGTTAATGGCCCAAAAACATTCAAATGTCCAAAGATTACTTGTCATGAGCAAGCATTGATACATATGAATATGTGTCTCCATGCATGGGTTTTGACTGACACTTGTCACAAGAAAAGTGACACATAACCTCTCCAATTGACTTTAAGTTGCATATATAAAGGCTAAGACCCCCCCCTCCCCCGATTTGAAGGTAAGAGAAAAAATGGTACTAAATGAGTTAGAAAAACTCAGTCCATCTCACTCTTGATTTTCTCTATCTAAAAATTGAGTAAAAAGAACTAAATTGAGCGTCAGAGGGTTATCGACGGCACGCGGAAACCCTTTGATGATTGTTTATTTTTGCAGAACAATTAATCACAAGAAATCATGTGATTTGAGACACTTACTTTAAGAAAAAAATAAATTACAGAACTCAATTTAAAAGAAAGTTCGAAATACAAATTAATCATTTTACATTAAGTAAAAATTTACGTCATCAATAATATTATTGGTATTTATTAACAGGAGCATGGTTCGTCCACTGCCATTTAGACCATCATCAGAGCTGGGCCATGCAAATGGCATTCATTGTGAAAAATGACAGATGTGCAAAAGCAAAAATGCTGCCTCCACGTAACATATGCCACCACGTTGAAGGAGTAGCCCACAAATTTATTGTGTTCACTGTAGTATTTCGTTTCTTTTTTTTTGTTGAAGTGTGTGAACTGTACAAGTTGTGTCACAAAGGGTAATTTTTAAAAACCTCCCCTGAGGTTTAGGCTTGTTGCAAGTAGATGGCGAGAATCTGTTTATTTGTAAAAAATTTTCTACCGTCAGTTAATTTTAACATTGACCGTTAATTGACTATGCAAAGATAATATTGCCCTTAACAATAGTTTGTAAACTGACATAACTAAAAAAAAAACTAAATTGTTGGCACGAAAAGCACAAACCCTATTTTTTGACAATTTTATCCTTGTCAATTCCAAAGATTTACAATATCATAGGTAAAGATTATGACCATTTCATTTTCAAGTTTTTAATTTTATCTTTCTTGTAGGAACTTTAAGGAAATATCAATAATTTAAAAAAGATTTTTTAAATTTTTAATTTTATCTTTTTTGTAGGAACTTTAAGAAAATATCAATAATTTAAAGAGGGTAAAATAGCCAACAATTTTAGTTTTTTTTTTAGTTATTTCCATCTACAAACTATTGTTAAGGGTAATATTGTCTTTGCACAGTCAACTAACGGTCAATGTTAAAATTAATTGACGGTAGGAGGTTTTTTACAAATAAATAAATTCTCGCCATCTACTTACAACAAGCCCAAACCTCAGAGGAGGTTTTTAAAAATTACCTTGTCACAAAAATCAACTTTTAATTTGAATTTCTTGGGGATCAAATGGAGTGTAATACCCCACACCCTTACAAATAGAGAGAGAGAGAGAGAGAGAAAAGAGGGAAGAAAAGCTCGCGGGGGAAAAGAGAACCGGGTCAACCCGAACCGCGAACGTAACCCGACCGGATCTCGCCGTTCCCGCCACCTCACCAGCCAAGGTTGGTATCGATCGGAAGCTTGTGCGATGTCGGTCATCTCAATGCCATCTTTATCGCCGGAAAATGTCCGGAAAGCCACCGTGAAAAGCCACAGGATCGCCGCATCAATTCGCTGGGATTTTTCTGGTTTCCGGTGACGTTACCACTTGAGTTTTGTTCCCCACCATGCCCTCTGCCATTTCCAGCCATCCACTGCCATTGGGGACGTCGTTTTGCCTCCGATCGGCCATTTAAGCATTCGCGGTTTCCGAGCTAGATTTCGGTGCCGTCGCTGCGCGTGGGAAGTCACCGTTGCCACCGTTGGACTCAGTGTGGCCATAATTTTCAGACCTGAGCTTCCCGTCGCCATCAATTGAATTTCGATCACCGTCGGTCGGCAAGGGCATTTCAGTAATTTCACACTCTGAGGGCAATTTTGTAATTCCAGACTTTGTGGGTATTTTAGTAATTGCTGAAATTGAGGATAAGTTGTTAATTTATGGTTTTGAGGTTAAATTGGTAAATTATGATTTTAGGGGTATTTTGATAATTTTGAATTCAAGGGTATTTTAGTATTTTAATATTCAAATTGACATTATTTGAGGTTAAGTATGGAATGTGATTATATTGAGAAGTTTGAGAATATTAGAGTTTATGATTATAATTTAATTTTATCTTGTGAGAGTATTTTTATTTATTTTTAGGCCAATGATATCGATACGTATTTATTTATTGAGGATGTTAGGAGGTAAGTAAATTAAATTTTTAAATGAATCACAATAAATAATATTATATATTTGACATATTTGAAAAACCTATTTTGATATATACGGATATGGATTTATATGATCTGTCGATGTGTTTATGTGATGCGTTGATATGATGTGTTATTATATGTTATGTGTGTTTATGGACACGAGCATACATATGTGTGAAATTTCATTGGCATGAGCACGAAAATGTATTATGTTTTCTATAAAATAAAAAAAAGTGGATTTTAGCAAACAAAATTTGAAGAAAGAAAGATTGTTTTACAGTTTTGGCTTGGATGCTTGAATTCGATACTGGCTTAGTGGAGGATATTTTGGATGTTATATTGTGTTTATGAGATAAGTGGGCGAGAGACGTGTTGACGTGAAGTCGAAAGTGTATGAAAGTTATGAAAGTTAAAGGAGTGTCCTACTAAGCAATAATTGAATGAAGGTAGCTCAAGTTGAAATAAGTGATTTGACAGAGAATGCGAAAGTTTGAAAATTACATAATGAGATTTCGATAATTTATTTTACAATGCTTTTCGAATACCATGGCACATCATCCATTTGCATATGTATGTATGTATATACTTTGGTAGATGAAAAATTGGTTTACTTATTGAGTTTCTTACTCATTATAATTTATTGTGATTCAGTTTTCATTAATCAGAATTGATTCATGATGGGTTACAAGAAGAATATAAATTGAGGACGGTAGATGATTTGGCATAAATTTTAAATTATTTCGTTGCAGATTGTGTAATACATTTATATTTTGAGGCTCGAATTTTTATGGATTGTAAAAGGATTAGAATTATTTTTTTTAAGAATATATATTAGAACCGCAGTTAGATTCGCCCTGTGAAGCTTGGGCGAGTCGTTACATAAAGAAAGAAATACCCAAATTAAGTTGACGGAACGCAAAGATAATAGTCAAAGATGATAGACACCTTTGGAGAATTTGATTATTGTGGGTTCAATTGATTGTATTGTCCCTACAACTTTATGTAGTGATCTTATTGGCAAACGTTAGTATATCTCAAAATTTTAATCAATTTAGTTGGAAGCGTGTTCAAGAGACACAATCTTAGATAAAGATTGTGAGTCTTTAGATTAAAACAAATTGAAAGATTGAGATGTAATGAATTTTATGATATAGTATATTAATGCTATAATATTTATTTTCTTTATTCTCCTTCCTCCTCGTCAGTGTTCTTTTTTTCTTTTCTCTTTTGTTAACTTTTTTTCCTCCATTGTTTTCTCTCTCTAATTTTATGAAAGAATCCGAACTCCCTTTCTTATCTATTTCTTCCCCTCTCTCCTTCTCCTCAAACGCTTTCAGTTTTCCTTACTATAAATATTCTATCAATTAATTCTTTTGAAGCAAATCTGGCCTGTTCATCCATTCAAAAAAAAAAAAAAATTTCTGGCCTGTTCAATTTAAGTATGGACATTTTACTTATAAAACCATAACAAAATTCGCTAGCCCAAGTTCTAATAAATTTTCAGTTATAATTACAAAAAAAAAAAAATAAGGATTACGGACTAATTATTTTTATTAAATATAATACATAGACAAATTTTTTCTATCGTTTCCTTAAAGCTCTTATGACGTTCATTAATTTATTTCTACCGGTAAAGAACAAGCTGGATACTTAAATCGAATCTCCATCAAGATTTGCCAATAATAATTTAAAATTAATGTTAACTTTGAAAACAAAAATTCAGAATATACTTTTCAAAACATATAACATATTTTATTTTGTTTGGGTAAATAGTTAGATTCCCAAGTTCTTTTTTAATTAAAAAAATGGCATAGTTAACCAACAAATTAAGTTCACGCAATCAGAACAATCCCATACTCCAATAAATTAACCTAAAATATCTACTAGGATCTTGGTTTTTACTTTGTAAGTGGCTTAAACAATAATATGAGATTAATTATATAATATGTCGGTGCCAATTATGAAGTTAGAAACAAAGACGAGCTCCAACAAGTTATTAACATCATGAGCTCAGAACTTCGTGTTCTTTCTTTCATAGGATGTTTTGTTAATAAATTACTCTCGAGTCTTACTTAATTCACTGAATCAATGTAAGTGTTAATTAAGAAACTTGATTAAATCACAAGTATCGTGGGTTTCGGCACCGACACTTTTAACCCCATTTGCTTTTACTTATTTGTTTATTTAACACCATCTTATTTTATTTATTTTTATATTTGTGAAACCCTACAGGCTCGAAGATGAAGCCTAACGTCCAGTTTCCTAAAATATTTTAATTATATTTTAAGGGGGTTAGTTTAACCAAATCCTATTCATAAGATTGATGTTCTACTCGTTCGTTCGTTGTTCTTTTAATTAATTAGTTTGTTCAATATGCACCCTTTAAGGAAACAGTCTTAAGGGACCCACCAAACTACTACAAGCATAAGTGTAACCATCTTTTCTCAATATATTTTTTTTCAATTCATTTAATAGATTCACATGTGCTTCGGTTGGTGAAACTTGGTGAGAATTATTGTCACAGATGAAGTTTTTATTTATTTTTTAATCTTTTATAATCTCTAGTATTATTAACTTATAAGCTCATATCTTAGTCAATGGTTACGTGCATTTACTAATTTTATTAGGTCACCAAATTAAGAGAAGTTGATATCGATCTTCCCATCGGCTAAAAGATTCAGTTACTGTATTGAGAGTAATGGTATTGAGGATTTCTCCTTTTAGCAATTATCTAACCGATCTTCCGATTTTCCAAGGCTTTACTATTAACATACATTAGTAGTCAGGCCTTTGCCATGGATCAAAATTCTCATCATCTTAATAATTGCGTATTAAGGAAATCAGTTGAAGGGTTTTCAAAAAATTGTTGTTCATCACATTCCAAGACAATATAATGCTTATGCCCACTCCCTAACTAATTTAGCTTTGGGAAGAAATTCTTCTTCTATGTGGTTAGGAACTATTCCAGCCGAGATTCAAGTTGTATTTGAGGTGTTAGTAATTTATGAAAGGTTTACTTTCTTTTAAAAAAATAATAATAATAATTACGTATACATTTAATTAGTAGCAAATAAAACGAAAGTAACAACAAAAAAATATATCTTAACAATACTTGGATAAAAATTATACATGTAATGTATCATATATAATCATACAAATTTTATTGTTCTTTTTATATATTCCAAAAAAAAATGTAAAGTTCAACTTATTCAAATAGGTTCAAAATGATAGAAAAAATTTTAAAAAAAAAACACAAACATAAAACTATTATACCATATATTAAACAGGACTAATGACCCTTACATGCATGTATTAATTTAGTCCGTAATGAACTAATTTATTTATTTTTCCATCCAATTTTCGAAATTCCAAGGATATTGAGGAAAATTAAAGCCCCAGTTAGACCCTAGCCCTGAAAAGCATTAACACGATTTCTAGGAATGGCAACAGCATGAAGAGGATTCTTCATTTCACAAGACAGCTTGAGCAGCTCAGTTAGGTCAACATGGTGAGCCTCGGCTTGAACCCATTCAAATTGCTGCACTAGCTTCGCCACCCAAAGGCTCACAGTCACAAGCCCTAGGTTCTTCCCAGGACAAACCCTGCGTCCGGCCCCGAACGGCGCAAGCCTGAGATCATTGCCCCGTACGTCCACGTCAGTGCCACCATGGCTCTTCGAGAATCTCTCTGGCTTGAATACCCAGGGCTCATCCCAAACATTTGGGTCATGAGTTATGGCCCACATGTTGACCATCGCCGTTGTGTTGGCTGGGATCACCATATCATTGCTGAGGTGGACATCCGATGTTGAGAGGCGAGCCCACGAGAGAAGGGGACCTGGCGGATGGAGACGTAAGGTTTCCTTGATCACAGCTTGCAGGTAAGGTAACTTTGCAACTTCAGCATCAGTGAGGGTCTTGTTACCGACGACCAGGTCAAGCTCACGCTGAAGCTTGGTTTGCACGTTAGGGTTTAAAATCATCTCCGCCATCACCCACTCTGTTAATATTGCAGTTGTGTCAGTGCCACGAAAGATCATTTCCTGAAAATGAAAAAATACAAATAAAATTAATCAATGTAACAATAATTAAAAAAATGAAAAATAAATAAATTTACATACGAACCCATAAAACAGCGACCATATCATCTTCATTGAGCTTTTCATCTCCATCCAAAGAGAGCAAAACATCAACAAAATCAGAATTATCAGAAAGGCTACTCTTGTCTTTATTAAGTTGACGTTCTTTGATGATTTGCTTCACAATATCCTTGACGCGAGGAACAAGTACTGAGCAACGTTCTTTGATACGAAAAGGGTCGTAAAAAAAATTAAGCCAAGGCAAATAATCAGACCAATTAAAAGCACCCAATATTTCAAATCCTTCTCTGACAATTTCATGCAACCCTTTGGCCTCGTCGCTTAGTTGCATCGCTGCATCGAATCTTTTGCCAAACACGGTTCCCATTATGTTGTTAAGAGAAGCAACTTGTAAATGATTGCGTAAAACCACAAATCCACTGATAGATTGTTCTTTGGCTATGGCGTTTAACATAGCAAAGCAATCAAGCTGGCGCCCAGATTCATGAGCCGCAATGCGCTTGGGGGAAAATAAGTGAGTTGATGCAACTCTTCTCAGGAGCCGCCAGTAAGAGCCGTTTGGTGCGAACCCTATGGCTCGGCTAAACATGAGGCTCTTTGCCGATTGCTTGATCGGACGGTTGGCAAAGTGGGGTGAGGTTAAGATTTCACGGGCGATGACTGGATCAGAGGTGACAACCAGTGGAGCAGAGCCCAAGCTTAAAGCCATGAGCTTTTTGGTAGCTTGGTTGTAAGCCATGCAAGCAAGGGTACGGTGAGCCAACCCGAGGCTCAAGCCGAACAAGCTGCCTACCAAAGGTAGGCCGCGGTGGCCGGGGATGGGAACTCGACCCATTTGGGTTCTTCCATTTTTCCAGGCCAGGCCGCCGGAGGAGAAAGCCCAAGTTAATAGGCCGAAGGATGAAAATGCAACGAAAATTGTGACCAACACATAAATGTTGCACGAGTTTTGGTTTTGCAAGATTGCAGGGAGTGTGAAAACCAGCAAGCTTTTGTTCTCCAAAGAAATCGAAGTTATTGAATCCATAATAGGAAAGTGACAAAGCACAAAAGGCACACAAGTGAAAAGAGAAATAGAGAGGATCAAGTTTGTAATGGTGAAAGAGCAAAGGGGAGATCGGTATAAATAGGAGTATGCATGGGTGTAGTGGGAGGGAGGGATTTGACTGTGGGAAATTGAAATCTTATTTTTAAAAAAGTTCAGGACTAGCGTGTTAATGTCGTGTATACGTCTACGTCTGCATGATGTTGATATATTATATCATTGAGGAGATCTTGAGAGAAATTTAGTCCGGGTCAAATGAAATCAGCTAGCCAGTGATGAAGCTAAGAGTGGTCTTAGCTACTTTTTATTGATTCTTTCAAAAATGAAAAGCTACTCTTTATGAATTACTTGTTCGTACGAATGTATTTTTTTAAGGGAGTCCTATGTTATAATTAATGTAACATACACACTCAATAACAATCACATAAATAATGAGCCTATATAATTTGTGTGGTTGTTGTTGAGTGTGTATGTTACATTAATTGTAACATAGCATTTGCCTTTTTTTAATTGATCAGTTAAGAGTAACAACGTTACAAAATATAAAAAATATAATGAATATTTTACATTTTATTGAAATTACACTAAAATTATTTTTTTTAGCTTTAAGTTTACAAAGCATATCACTTTTTCATTAGCGCCGTTAGATGATTTTAAAAAAAATTAGACGAAATGACTATTTTTTCCTTGAATGTTAAAAAAAAATATTGATTGTTATTTTGGATACTTTTAGAATCTGTTGTAAAATATTGGTTGTTATTTTGGATACTTTTAGAATCTGCTGTTCTTTTGGATTAATAGAAACAAGCTGTAATGTTTAAAGTTTCTGGTAACTAGTTTTATGATTTTTTAATATGTTTTAAATAACTATGATTATTTTTGTTGGTGATTGATTGTTCTTAAATATTTATTATTGCCATCTAAGATATGTTATTTAGGATATATTATATGAGCTTATGAACAACGATTCTTAATTTATGCCGTAAATGAGCTACAAATTAGTTAAAGCAATTATTTTGGTGATTTTATATCTTTAATTAATAGATTTGACGAGTTTATATAGCTAAATTTGCAGCCATCATTTGTCCTAATAACTACAAAATGAAATCTTTTTTTTTTGTCATTTAGTTAACCAACAAAGTGTTGGCTTCACTGGCAATGGAGTCTCTCATGTGGCTTGACTGGGTTTGCTCATCGGTTTGAGTTGCAGGGAAATCGCATTTGTTAGGAGAACTTGTGTCTCCCGATTCGGCAGGGACTTATAATCTAGGTTGTGGTACGGGTTTAAAGGTGTTTCCCACAGTTGGGACCCTTCCTATGATACCTCGTGGTTAAGACTAAAAAAAAGATAAAATAATCATTTTATTAATATTCTATTAAATCAACTAATAGTGTTAGGGGAAAATTAAAAAAATGATACACTTTATAAACTTCACTAGGATAATTACAAAAGAAAAAGAAAAACAATTGATGTTTTTCAAAAAAAAAAAAATTACGAAAGGTCAAGCGCTCATAACATTTGCTAATGAATCGTATGCAATTCAATCAATAATTGATACGAAAATTATGTAACTGCACACACAAATTCTGGGTTGGGATCTCAAGATCCAGGCCTCCGGCAATTGTGCCCATGAATGTCGGATCATAGGCCCACAGAACAAAATTACAAAGGCATACGTTAAATGAAATTTTCTTACCGCCACGGAGCGTGGGTAAAAGCCTGTGTTAGGGCCGGAAACTAGGAGGTGGCGTGTTGTGTTGGATATATTTGCTAAGTTTAAGAATCATCATCAGGTCGGCCATTTTTCACTCAATCACTTCGAGATTTTTCGCATTTACCATCACGAGGTGTCTTTACCTCACGTGCACACCATGTCTTCTTGCGTGATTCACAAGTCAGTAAAAAAAAAAAAGAGAAGCCTTGATATTTTGTGGTTCTTTCTTTTTCGCTTTTCTCTCCTTAGGGGCCTATTGAAAATATTGATGGCTACCGACGGAATGATTTCGTGGAGAGTAAAAAGATTTTCTGATTTGATTGTTTTATTTTTTGTATGCTCTGTCACTTTTCGCCACAAATCTTTTGTTCTATTTGTTGTGTGTCATATGTGTTTGTTTTATTAGATGGCATGGGTAAAGATCAATCGTATGGATAACAATGTCGTTCACATATACGAGTGATCAGATATTTATTTAGAAGTACAATATATTCAATTATTTGTATTATCTAACCACTCTATAGTAAGTGGGTTTAGTATTCACTAAGACTAACTTAACTTTTCAAATTCGAGATCTCATCTCAAACGATATAAAATTTGGTATAAATTTTTTATTTTTATTTACTATTCAAATAAGAATATAGGATATTGAAAATCTTAATTGAGATCTTGAATGTCTTGATTTTGACGTAAAATAAAATTTAAATTTGTATTTTAAAAAACATACAACAACTCCGTTTGATAAAGTACAAAGATCTGACATGTCGGTCATTTCTGTACGACAATAAGTCGATTTGATTGAAAAGAGACAGAGAAAGATAATTTGTCGATTATATGAATATGACATATTATTTACGATAAAATCTACAGTATATAATAATAAACTCATGTTGTTCGGGACATGTAGAATTTTAATTGAGATTTTAAATTTTAATTAGTATGGGATCATAACACATTTTTTTTATTTCAATTTACTATTCAAGATGAGATTCATGATCAATTTTTTTTCTCACAATTCATGATTGGGATGGGATCCAAATTGGCCAATCCTGGTCTGGACGTCCGATTTCCAAGCCTGTTATCTTCACCTTCAGCTAGCAATAAATTTATTATGTGATTGTTCGTTATCCCATGAGAAAAAGCCAATGTTCCATAACGAGCTGTGTTGCTATTGCATAAATTTAGACCTTCAATATAGTAATATTTTATTGGAGGGATTCTGATTCTAGAAAACTTATTACTAAGTTTACAACCAATTAATTTAGATTTTAGAAAGCCAATGTCATTGGAAAAGCGACCCACCAAGCCTTCCTAGTAATCTGCAGTCTAAATTATTAACGTGCATTTAGGTTTCACTCGAAGTCAATTAGAACCAAAGGGAAATGTGCTCGCTCCTAGAAGAATGTTGGGTCTAGGCTAGCACTCATAATACTCTCCTCCACGTACGGCCGATGGAAGGAAATATTATGGGGTCATTATAAGGTATTTTTATTTAGCTAAATTGTTGAGTGATTAATGATTATTATGCCGATTATCAATCTTCGATGCTATCTATGTAAACGTTGTCCTTTGGGAGATTGACACTTTCTGTCCTACAACTTCTAGTTTTTATCCTTTAGCTCCTTGTAATTTTTATAATATCCTATTGTATTTCTAATGTCAAAATAAGAAAAAAGCGACAATTTTGTGATTAAGATGAGTTTTGTTGTGAAATTTTTTACATGATAAGGTAACGAGATGTTATGAAAATTATAAGAAAGTAATAGGTTAAAGTTGAAAATTGTATTGTTAATTTAAGATAAATATTCATTCGTTTTTATAATTTGAGCTAATTATCCAGTTAATACATGTATTTTCAATAATTATACAAAATAACTCTAACATTTCTTTCACAGCTGTTGTATCTAGCTTTTCATGGGTAATATAATAGTTTTGTATGATATAACCTAAAATTCAAAAAAAAAAAAAAAAAACTTACATGCAACTGGTGAAATAAACGATAATTAATTAGATTTTAATGGAAACATATATGAGACAAGGATCCTTTGGATGATTTTTAAAAATATAAAAATTAATTAAGTAAATAATTCAAATTATGGATCAAATAAGCATTTATTGGGAGGGATATAATACCCATTCTACACATCAAAAAGTACGTACCACGATAATCGTGAGTTAAAAATTATCAGCATATGTTTAAATATTAGAACGATTGTGTAGTCATTCTATCAATAAATTATTAGCGATAGATCTTGTTAAAAGTTCACACTAAATTTCAAGGACCTACTTGGTAATTATTGTAATAGTTATAGAAGGTCCAGTCAGAGCTTACCCGAATAATTATAGCTTCTAGCTTACTGCATTCTTTGAACCTTTTTGAGATGAACATAAATAAAATCAAAACTCAAGTTTCGATTAAGTTTATTTAATTTTAATTTGTAAAGTGCCACACAATTCAAGAATTTGCTAAAAGTTTACTACAACTTGTGATTGTGTTTTGGCTTTTCACGTGCTATTGACACGGATTCTTAGAAATCTGTTTCGTTTTACCGTGAGGTTTTCTTTGAAGGCAAATTTTTGAAGAACACGTTGATTAATATGTTTTGCCTTTTTTATTGTCTTCACGTCAGAATAAACAAATGGCCGTTTGCGGGGTCTTGGGCTTCGTTTTTTTTTTTAAAAAAAAAAAAATTTGTTATGCAATAAAAAATATTCTAATAGGATACAAATTAAAGCTTCGGATGACTTCAAAGTTCAAACTTTATAATTTCTCTAAACTATGTAAGATAAGAGTTCTTCATGAATAGTGTAACACTTTTCTTTTTGGGTCAATTCTCTGTATCCCACACACAATAATTGATCCATAAATATCTTGTTATTCCATCTGGATTAAAAGCAAAATGGGCAGAGATCTTTTGCTCTTGATTTCGGGTTATTTAAAATGTCCATAGACACTCACGTTGTGCCACATGGGTGTTGATCTATAAAGCTTCAATAATTTGACTTCTTAAAATAAAATGTTAAGGGAAAAAAATGCTAAGTTTAAGGAATCATCCAATAATGTCCTAGCTCCTATAGCTCCTGAGTGGTAATTTATTCGTCTTCAAATTTCCCTTAGTTCTTTTCTATTTTTCTGAAAGTCAATTTAATCCTTTATTTGCCCCCAGAGACCGGCACCAAACTAAGCAATTTTCATCTTTCAAACAACTTTATTTTAACTGACCATCTAAATTTAAATCTAAGAAGTAGGCGTAAAATTAATTTGAGATTTGTCCACACACCAATGCCTTTGGAAAAGGAAAAAAAGTGATAATATTAAAAAAAAAATTAACACATTATAGTATCAAATACATTCTGACTTTAGTGGGGGTTAAAAAAAAAAACAAGCGGGCTTAACTTGCTCGATGCATCGGATTGGCCAACAGAAAACGGGTGGTCAAACCCTGAAACCCATCGTAGGCCCAGACCACTAAACCACAGCTCCAAGTGTTAGCCCAAATGGGTCGGGGCGATTCAAGCTGTAAGCCCACACCACAGCACATTTTTTTTTTTGACTACTGGCTTATTGGAGTAAAGGACTACATTAGTTTACCACCACCCTATTGATATTTATTTAATGGGGGTTCCCGACTTATGGGGTCTGAAGCGATGAAAACTGGGGGCTACTACTTACACGTCAAAACAGACAGTAGAAACAACGCATCACAAGCTGCAAACCTTACATATGCTGAACATGGCCGAAGAATCTGGAAATCTTATTACAAATGCGTAAACAACACTCAAATTTTTAAGGAAAACACCCAATACAGCATAGTAGAAGCCTTATTTACCACTTAATCTCAATAGGCTCGAAACCTCTTTCAATAGATGTCTTGACAGCATCAATAATTAGCTGTGTCTTCCTACTTATGATTGGCCACTTCTGCTCTGGCTTCGAACCATTTTTAATATTTGCAACCAAGCGGGAAAACTCTCTCACCATGCAAGCTTCCTGAGGAATATCTGTGGTTACGACGTGCTCACTTGGCAATGGTTCCCATCCTGTCACAAGATCATTGAAAAAGCATCTAGTATTTGTGAAATAAGAGGCCTCCTCCTCTCGGAAAGGAATGATGAAGTCATGAAGCTGCAGGGATCCGTTAGTTCCAGTAGCAGTTATGTCCATCGTCATATTTGCTAAAAAGGAGCAACTGAAAGTTGCTACTCTGCCATCATCCCAATGTAGAGAAGCTCCGCAAGATAAAATCACCCCTGCTTCATTGAGAACAGGGCCATGCATGGCTATAACCGTTTTTGGCAACTCATAATCATTTGCCCACAGGATTGACCGGATGCCATACCAACCAGCATCACCAAGAGCACCAAGACCATCAAGATCTGGCTTAACACGAATGTCATTTTTGAGGAATTCAGCATCACCAGCAAATGAGAAGCAGCTGTGCATCTGCAGAGCAGAAAGAGATCATTTTAAAAGTGATAACACATGGTCAATTTGAAAGAGAACTTGGTGGCACTCTAGCAGTGGGTAGACCACATACAATCCCTGTCCTAACTTTACCATATCTTTTGATTCATTTCTTCTGGAAAAATCCTAAACACTTTTTAGATTATGGATCTACTACCAAAAATTCAATGCACAATCTTACCATTCAATGTATATTCCTAAATAATCTCATTCTTCAATTATTATTCAATCATTTCATTTTACCAAGTTCAATGTTAGCATAGAGAATTGGCCGAACAAGATGTAGATGACAGAACAAGATGTAGATGACAGGCTATGGTCAGCACATCTCCTCGAACCAGGATTTACTTTTATATGCCTCTGAGTCCGG
Organism: Citrus sinensis; assembly: GCF_022201045.2. NCBI lineage: Eukaryota > Viridiplantae > Streptophyta > Magnoliopsida > Sapindales > Rutaceae > Citrus > Citrus sinensis. The sequence goes on along the minus strand of NC_068560.1, from coordinate 34,886,421 downwards.
CTAAAGCACAACAATATTAAAAATTTGATTTCGCAGGATTTTTACTGCATGTAATGAATATGGCAAACTAGCCAGGATTTCAAAATGAGAATCATATAAGAGTGTGTCAACAGTATGGACATAATCACTTTGTACTACGGCTCCGTTTGGTACAGCTTATTAAATAGAGCTTATAACAGTAGAGCTTATAGCAGTAGAGCTTATACCAATAGAGCTTTCGGACAAAAAGTCATTGGGTGTTTGGTTGTCAATAAAAAACGCACTTTTGAACCATTAAACTATGTGATATTTTTTATATTATATATTTTTAGAAAAGCTTTATAACCTCTACTCCCAAAAGCTCAAATTTTGGGCTTTTGCTAGTAGAGGTAAATTAGCTTATTTAAGCTAAAAAAACTCTACTAAAAAAATAACCAAACACTATAAAAAAATTTAAAAAGTGCTTATACGATTAAATAAGCACTTATGGCTCTTAAATAAGCCATACCAAACAGGCACTACATCTCAGCTAATACATCTTTTACTCTTATGGTTCCTGGGGAACCCAAATTTTTAAAAAAAAAGGAAATTATCTATGAACCACCTTTGTTTTGTCATATGTATATCAAACCACCACAAAATTTTGGCATGTTCTTTGCACTACTTTTGTTTTTAAACTTGCATCAATCAACCACTTTGACACTAACAAATGACCCTTTTACCCCAAAATGAATTAAAAGATATCTTACTCTACAAAATTTTGAAAAATAAAAATGTTATAATTACAAGAGTACCTATGAATTTAATAAAACAAATAAATCTCAAAATCTAAGATGTTTAATTATTTATAATTATAAGTTCATTTAAAAATTATCATGCTAATTTTTTTAATTATAATTTCCCTAAAAACAAAGTTGGTGCATGGATAATTTTCCAAAAATGAATGAAAAAATGCCACCGTGCTTGAAACTGATCAAAGCCTTCAGCTCAACTAAAAACTTCCTAAAGTTCAAGATCAATGCAGATTTAATGAAACCATTCAATGAAAGTTTTGATATTGGATTTTGTCTGTTATGCAAACAAACGCGCCAATGACAGCCTTTGCAGCAAGCCAAGCAACAATCCAGAAAGAAACAAATTTCCCTTAGTAAGCAATTTTATAACCCTACAACCCACCACAATACAACATTTGCACGCGCACATACTACACAAATATGCATCTACAAAAACAATCAAGAGAGTGATGACTGAGAAAAAGAATGAAGAATGTAAAATGTTGGGCTTCTGCTAGGCATTTTATATAACCAGCCTACACATGTATTTTTATTTAATATAAAACTACTCATTTCGTGCGGACACAAGGTTTAAAATTATCTTTCATTCCAGGGCATTAGATGTATTACTCTTAATTTAAAATAATGAAAAAAAATTAGTTAATAATCAAGCAGAATTACTTCAAAGAGATGATTTAAAATTTTTAATCAATAAAATTAAAGAGAAAACAGAACAAAATCAACTAGTTAGACAATGATTACCGTTCTGAGCTGGCCAAAACGCTGCGGATCAGAAACAAACTCTTTCATTTGAGCCGTCCTGGGATTATGCACCCACATGGTACCATCCATTAACTGCACCCCATTTTCCTCGCAAGCTTTCAAGATCACATCAAACTCCGCTACGTTCAAAGCCACAGGCTTCTCCATCAACAGATGCTTCTTTTTTTGGGCGACAAAGATGGCCCATTTGACATGCATCGACGTCGGTAACGGCAAGTAGACGGCGTCGATATCCTTGTCATCGAGCAAGGCCTCGTAGGAGCCGTAGACTTTGGCATCAGGTGGGAAGTTGTTGGCTTTGGCGAAGTTAGTGGCTTTCTCGAGAGAGCGGCTCGCGACGGCTGATAGGACGGCGTTTGGAGCCAGAGTTATGGCGCGTGAGAGCTTGCGTGCTATGTCCGCGGCGCCGATTATGCCGAAGCGGATTGCTGCTTGGGATTCTGTCGCCATTTGTCTAAGCGCAATCGTAATCGTGGGGGCCGGCTGCGCACCTGCTTTACTGGTCTGAATGAAAGGAGAGCCGAGCGGCTATTAAATTACCAGAGTTGGTATAATAATATAAAGATCCCTACAATTTTGGAAAACTCGCTTATTACTTATTAGAGATGTGTAGTTCCCTCCCTCCTGTTAAATTGTTATATACATATATACATACTTTGTATTTTAATATACAAAACTCTCCATATAAGCGGTCGCACAGACGGACCTGTCTATGGTACAGATTCTGTATCAAACATCTCCCGTCATCCCACCATCCGATTTTCTATTGTTTAGTTTCTCACTCCACGTCCAACCACATCCAACGGCTGATGCTGCAGTCTGTAGCTTACAGAATCTGTAAGCTAGTCAAGTCCCGCACAGACTCTATGTACAAGCTATTATGTTTGATGAGGTCACACAAATTAAAAAAATGATGAAAGATAAGAGTCGGTGTTTACTGATAAGTGAATAGGGTTTATATATTTTAAAAAAGAAAATTAATCTAAATTTATAATTAGGTATTTTCTATTTTTTTATACAATAATTTCATAATTTTTTTAGATAATGTCTCTCTGATGTATAACATAAAAATCACCCAACACAAAATAAAATTCATATTTTTCAGCTTAATTATTGATGCTTAAGTGGCGAAACATAACATGAAAGTCTCAAATGAGATTTATTTTGAATGAATTTTTGTCGATTAGACACAATAAAAGGTCATGTTTAACAACAACAACAAATAAAAAAAAAGGGATATATTCATGACTTTAAAATAATAATAATTATTAGTTATGTTGTAGAAATGATTAGTTTTGATGAGATTATGTTAGATGTTTGGTAGAATATATTTTTAAAAGTGCTGTAATTTTTAAAAGTAGTTATATGTATGCGGTAAATCTTATTATTAAACTACTGAAAGAATTTAAATGACAAATTAAATATAATATTGAAAAAAATTTATTTACATTTTTATAGGATGTATGTAAAATATTTTTATTATGTACATATAATAATTAATAATTAAAATAAATGTTTTATAGTATCAAAAAAATTTTGTTATATCAATGGTAATAATAATAATCGCTTAAAATTAATGATTTTATTTCTTAATTAATGAACATAAATTTAAATTTTTATAATATAATGAAGATATATATAGAATTGTATTAATTATAAAATTAATTTTTAAAATTAAATTTTAAAAACAACTCATTCCCTACTTTAAAATCTATAGTAGAATGAAGTAATTTTATCGAATATAATTTTTTTTTAAAAAAATTTAAATATTAAAATTAATTTTTAAAATTTTAAAATTATTTTTAGACTTTTTTAAACCAAACCAAAACGTAAACGGCCACTTACTCATACATAAATTCGTAATCGACCCATGTTAAATTAATATGTTAAAAGACTTGCCCCTGTCATTTATTCGATTGATGAAAAAACTATTAAGCTTAAAAAGCTTTGAAGAAGAATCTGGATATCTTTTCGCTGCACAAGTCGTTAAGTCATTATATATATATATATATATATATAAATTGATCACATATATAATGTCGCAAATGCAAGATGTTGGACCACGATTGAATTAATTTTTCGAACAGAAATGTGAACACGTGGAGCAATTCAAATTCCATCTTCCATGACAAAAAGAATACGACACGTAGAGAATGTTGTTTATACGGTAATAAAGCTTTATACGAGCGATAATATTTATATAACATCTGCGAGATTGAGACTCGTGATTAGTATCTGATTTATTCTTCAGTAAAAGATAACAGCAATACATATAGACTTTATGAAAAGGGCCATTTAGAAAGCGACGCATTATTTAAAATTACAATTCATAACGGTACTAGTTGTAACTTATATTTGCATCCGCTCATATCACGTTATAAATTTGGAGATGAGTGTTACGTATACGAAATTGGATATAAAAATTTATATTTTAGATAATTGAATATAATAAACTCGTGTATATAATACAATCAAGTGTCATAAAAATAAAGAGCCAGTCTATTTGTGTGACAACTGAAGATTATGTGGCAGGTTTGTGACAACACACGAGTCGCACACCATCTACGTGGCAATCAAACAAAACGAATCAACAAAATGCACGAACAAACAAACATGTGAAAGCTCCCATTATCTCAATTCTTCTCTGGTTTTCATACATGTGTACTTATACATGTCTGATGTGCTAATAAAGAAGAGCTATACGTCACCAGATGAGTGTCTTGGGCAGTGATTTCGTGAGTTACTTATATAATAACTCTTGTTCGAAAATTGTTAAGTAGTTCTTAAATTTTTCAACTACCTGAGTTAAAATATTTGCGGAAAAATTAGAGAAAAAAGTGTAATATACCCAAGAGAAAATATTTTATTCACAAAGAATATTTATAAAAGAGTTTATAAGTTGTTTGAATTACTGACAATTCGTGTTTTATATCTTATATGTTGAAAATATAAATGTCATGTCTTATTTATAAAGAATGGTTACCTAATTATAGATAATTTGAAGTGTAGAAAGTTTTTAAAGGTTAGTGAGAGTTCTCATACCTAGCAAATGCCTAGAGTATTCTAAAAATAAAAATAAAAATAAAAAATTCATGTACAAGCCACATGCTACACTACTCTAGCAAATTCTAAAGAATTTTGAGACTGGAGATGAGAGTGTTATGGAGTGTCTAGCTCGAAATCAAGCAAAACTAATACACCTTAGCTCAGTTTAACCCTCTTTGACTAGAAAATTTGAGTGGACAACGACATATAGATAGGATTTAGCAATGCTACATTATGTATGTATTGACTTCAGTGGGACTGCGGTTTGGAGGAGGGCACAGAGGTGATCCAGTGAGGTTTGGGTCACCGCCACTCTTCTGATGTGTGGGACACCCCCCTAGCAATGAAGCAATCTGGCTTCGAGATTGAGAGCTTGAACACGAGAATGACGAAATCACCAATGCCTTTGCTCATGCTCGCGTTGATTTGGCAAGAAACTGAGGACGCACATGTCTTTCATGCTGACCTCCCAGGTTAATAGATTTACCTCTAAATTCAATGCTCGACTCTCTTTTCTCAGAAACTGAGGACGCACATGTCTTTAGTAACGCCTGCTCTCTCTACTACGTCCGTACTCCACGCATGAAACAAAGTGAAACTGCTTCGTAGGCTTATGTGCCCTCATTTCACCGTTTTGTGATTTTGCAAAAGCCCTAGTGTCTAATCTCCAAGCCTTGTGCAATAACGGCCGCAGGGGTGAGGAAAGAGGACGTGAAGGTGAAAGTAGAAGAGGAGAACAAAAGAGCATGTGGCACCGTGCTGAAACCCGACGTGGCAGCTTCGTGAGGCGGTTCCGGCTGCCGGAGAATGCTAAATTGGAGAAGATCGACTCTGGGCTGGACCATGGGGTGCTCACCCTGACTAAGACGAACGTCCAGGAGACGCCAAGAAATGTTAGGCATATAGATGTTGCTTAGGTTAATTAGGTATAGTATGTGATGGTTACTATAATTTAATTTACAATAAATCTAAAAATAATTACTCATGACTTGTTTGAATTATTTTTACATATTACCAGTGACTATCTTTAACCAGCGAAGAGTTACATATAATGTAACTTGACAGCAGTCTCTTCATTAATAATATTACTATCAAAATATGCATATATGTATATACATATATACATATACATACACATACACAAGTAAACTAAGTTTCGATGGGATGAATTAAAAACGAAAAGAAAGAAAATGATGTTTTTTTATATGTGGATGGATGGATGAGAAACAATGAGGAATAACGAATTCGGGATTATCGGTAGAAAATGACAATAGAGAGCCAAAGAGGGAGAGAAATGTGGATAAAGTATAAAAAGAACCACGAAAAAATTGCCGCCCCGTTGCCTTACACGTATCTGTCGATTTTTACACTCCCACCAAAACACCTCAGAGCTTTACTCTTGTCTCGTCCCCTTCTTTCTCGCTGCATTCATATTTCATTTTAATATTGTTAAATTCGTCACTCCCATTACATTTCATCACCCGCCGCGCGTGATTAATATCAATGACACTCCTCCTCTTCGCGTCACCGCCAATCCCCGCCCTTCCCGCCAATCAACAACTTAAAATCTATGGAAAGCCAATAAACCACCGGCACCTCAAGTCCTCGCGAGTGTCTGCCACTCGCGACGACGTCGATGCGTTCACCGAGAAGTCGAGCTACTTGTTCAAGCTCAGCTCGACCGACGCCGACTCCATCGTAGAATACGATTTGAGAAAAATCGCTTCTGTTTATAGAAGAAAGCCGTTGATTTTGCTGCGGCGAGTATTTCAAGTTGGCACGACTTTCGGATGGTGGTTCGGGTCGCGGTTTGTTGATGAACTAATGGAGCGATCCGACCAGATGTTTCCGGTGAGGAGTTTATAGCAATTTCTTTCAATTTTATTCGTCAAATAGCAAACTTATTTGTCGTGCATCATTGACCCTGCTTGCTTTCGCTTTTCAGGTTAGAGCTGCCGAGTTGCGGAAGATATTGGTGGAGCTCGGTCCAGTATGTTAATTATTTACTTTGGTATTTTATAAGTCCAAATTTAGTTAGAATTGCCTATGTTTTTCTCTTCGCTTCAATTTTATTTTTCCTGATGAATAATGAGTTTTTCCCCCCTTATGTTTTTTTAGGCGTACGTCAAAATTGCTCAGGCTGTTTCTTCTCGACCTGTAAGTTGTCATGTCTATTGCAACAAGTTAGACTTATATTGTACATTGCCTGTTCAACTTCAGCTACCATACACACTTCTTCATATTCTTCTTTCAACGGAAATAAATGCTACTCCTTGAATGGAGACCTCCAACTGTTAAAAATGCTGCTTGTTGGTAACCATTATTTGAGGACCTTGTTGGAAAATCAATTTATCAGGGAACCAGTAAACCACTATTGGTCAGAGGGAATGTTTGACTTTGAGTCAACTCCTTAGGCTTGCAACTTTGCCTTCGGTTCTGGTTGGATAGGTCAGGCCTTAAATGAACCAGCCCATTTTCTTGACCTTGACGGTGTAATCTAGGTTGGTCTAAGCCATTTCAATCCTGAAACTAGCAAAACTGGCCAAAATTTGGCTTAGGCCCAGGTTTGACTAGGAGACAGCAATGTCCAAAGCTGTATCTGTGATCAGTCATTTACTTGTTTTAAACTTTTTTGAGATCCTTCCCTGCTCCTTTCGAAATGAATACAGAAATAGGACTAGGTCACTTGGCTCTCTTCTAATGAGGTTGCTTACTGCATGTAAATTCTACATTGTATTTCGTTACTGTTGCATATTTTCTTTCTTATTGTAGTCTGATAATCATAATTCACTTTTTCTTTGCTGTAGGATTTGATACCGCCATCATATTTGGATGAGCTCTCTCTGTTGCAAGATCAGATAACCCCGTTTTCCTCTGAAGTTGCTTTCAATACAATAGAACAGGAACTTGGATTACCGATAGATGAGCTTTTCTCTGAAATATCGCCAGAACCTGTAGCAGCAGCGTCTCTTGGGCAGGTCCTTATTTGTTTATACCCTTATGCATTGCTCGTGATCTTGAACTTAATATATGATTATATGATTTCTATTCCACTGTTCTTTCTCTCTCTTTCGTTTAAGTTTTTAACTAGACAATTGGAACACGTTGTCTTCTGTTTGTCTCAAACAGGTTTATCAAGCTAGACTTCGTCAGAGTGGAAGAGTTGTTGCTGTCAAAGTGCAAAGACCTGGTGTTCAGGCTGCAATTTCATTAGACATTTTCATACTGCATTTTATAGCAGGGTTGATCCGGAAAGCTAGAAAATTCAACACTGATCTTCAGGTAGTATTGCAACTTGTAACTTGGGTGGGTAATGCACCATCTTCATATTAGGCTAAATGATATTCTTGAATTCAGTCCATGTAGTTAGAATGGGTTTTTTCTTTCTTATGGATTAACTAGTAGTTAATGAAAAAGAAATTATTCAATTTGCAGGCTGTAGTTGATGAATGGGCATCAAGTCTTTTTCGGGTATATGCCAACATCCTTATGCTTTATCTAGATAAATGCATTATCATTTTTGTCTTAAAATAACTTATTACTGTGTCATTTAAAAGTTTCGTAATCATACACATTTCGTTAGTCATAGAACGTGTCATGCTTTTTCTTAAATTGTTTTATTGAATGAACTTGTTTGAGGAATATTCTTAGAGCTTCATATTGAATACAGGTGATCCCATTGAATGCAGGAGCTGGACTATAAAATAGAAGCAAAAAATGGGCTTAAATTTAGGTAAGATACATGATTTGATGATGCTCTAAATGTATTCCATATTACTTTTTATGATCATGATGGCTATGTATTTTATGAAACGTTAAGTACTTTATGGGCTGATGATGCTCTAAATTTTGTCTCCCACATCCTTGAATAGACAACTATATGGGGGAATACAAGATGTTTTGATTCCAGAAATGTATGTGGAGCAAACAACTCGAAAGGTCCTTATTATGGAATGGGTCGAGGTATTTTCTATTTCCTGATATTTTCTATATGTTAGTATAGGATTTTGATCCAAATACTTGGAAGAAGGGCTAGAAATGGTTGCTTGGCCATACGGGTTGGTTGACATCTGCTTTATAATCAAGGATAAGCAACTTCAAACTAATTGAGTGTGTTTCTTAGAATTTCAAAATTCCAATATATGATACTGTTTGGTGCATTATTCAGGTAGCTCTTTTATACAACATAGGAGGCAGTAGGAAATCCTTTTTTTCGCCTCTTGAAGATGCATCATTGCATCTTGATATACTCAAGATTGTTTGCTTATGTTTTTCCCTTTTTTTTGCTAATGTAGGGGCAAAAGTTGTCTGAAGTAAAGGATCTTTACTTAATTGAGGTTGGAACTAATTGCCTTTTTATAAGGTTCTTGAACATTTATTTCTGTGGAACTTTTCTGTTTTTCTCAAAGTTGAATTAATATCTTTTTTCTATTTCCTGTGGCTGAATAGGTAGGAGTATACTGTTCGTTCAATCAACTTTTGGAGAAGGGGTTTTATCATGCTGATCCACATCCGGGAAATCTTTTTCGTTCATATGATGGGAAGCTAGCTTATATAGGTATTCTTCTGAACAAATAATTCACCATGTAAACTGAGGCAAGTTTGGAAATTTGTTTTGCCAAAAGTTAACAAATGAAAACATGTGTTCCTGTTGTATAAAGTTTTCACTGACTTTCTTTTTATCACCTTCAAACAAAGTCTCTTTTCTATTAACGCAAGTTTTATCAGTTCTTCAGTCCTTGATTTTGCAATAGACGCACAATTCTTCCATTTATGATCTGATTTCAAATTTGAGCTTGGTTGTCTTTCTGCACTAATGATTCCTTTCTCTTGTTTTCTTATTTTTCAAGTCTTCTATTATTGAATACAATATTTTTGTGCGCACATTATGTCAATTGAATAACCTGTCAATGAGTGATAGAAAGTATATATGGTGCAGAATTAACTTTTAGTATCTTTCGCCACCAGATTTTGGTATGATGGGTGAATTTAAAGAAGAACTCCGTGAAGGATTTATTGAAGCTTGTCTCCATCTTGTGAATCGGGATTTTGATGCACTGGCTAAGGATTTTGTTACTCTTGGGTATTAGAATCATCTATCTTTTCCTCTTGCTGCAAAGAAATTTTTCTTCCTAATATGTCATAAAGCTTGTTGAATTCTGCAGGCTTCTTCCACCAACTGCAGAGAAGGAGGCTGTTACAAAAGCTTTAACAGGTTTCCTCCATCTGTCCACGAACCAAGGGTTTCTGTGCTGAGCCTTGGTTTCTATCCCTGAGGGGTTTTTTACTAATTTTGCTGCTCCCGATTTGTTTGTTTGCAGGGGTCTTTCAAAATGCTGTTGCCAAAGGAGTCAGAAATATAAGCTTTGGGGACCTTCTAGGAAACTTGGGAGCTACCATGTAAGGTGTTCCTGTAATCCTGTTTTATGTTTTGTGGAAGATAAACACTTAAATGTAATATTTATAGAATTATGGTAAATCTCAATTGCATTTAATCCTGGATTTAGTAATGGAGTCAGACAGTGGTATAATTTTTTTCTTTTTCAATTAATTTCTTTTTTCGGCTTCTTTAGAAATCTTCTTTGTTAATATATCCAAGCATTTCTCACATGCTTTGAACATTTATTCTTCAACTCAAAAAATCTGTAAAAAGATCAAGGTTGCTTTGAAGTTCATATACTCCTATGTGATCTCTTAGTTCTGTAGCTGGAATATATGGTCTTTATTGTCATTTGCAGCATTTCACTTTTGTATCTAACAGTTCTAGAGTTGTCTATGCACGTTTGGGAATACGAGCTATTCAAATTCATACTGCTGGGTCTTCTGCAGTGTCTGCTATAATCTTGAGCCAGTAATGTATTATCTAGAAATCATATATGAGTAATAAAATAAAATGGCATATCCTATCAAAAATAAATTAAAATAGCATACACTTGAAACTTATGGTGGATGCAGTGGCTAATCTAGTTTGTGGGGTAAAACAGAAATGATAAAGACAAGGAAAAGAAAGGGAAAATGGTATTAATGTCTGATTTGGTCTTGCTTTCATGATATGTGTGTGTCTGGATTAATTCCGATTTTCTCCTTGGTGACATTGTTGTTGTTGTTCAAAATGCAAACGTTTAATTTTAACAAGGTAACTAATGTTTCCATATCAGTGCAGGTATAAGTTCAAATTTCGAATACCTTCGTATTTTTCACTTGTCATTAGAAGGTAATTATGCATTTACTTACCGAGTTGCATTACATTTAATAATGTTAAATCAGCAATTCTGTACATTTATTGTATTTTTAGTTGCTGCATTTTATACTCAATTTACTTTTACTCATATACTTTATTCCTTTTTTCTTTCATTCCTTTTTCCTTTCTCAGCCTGGCTGTCTTGGAGGGAATTGCGATCAGTTCCAACCCAAATTACAAAGTCCTGGGTAGCACATATCCGTATATTGCTAGAAAAGTTCTAACTGATAGCTCACCACAGTTGAAGTCTTCGTTGGTAGCTCTTCTTTACAAGGTAAAAAAGCCAACATCTGTCTGTAGGTGTGTTTTTCTTCCCATCTAATAATTTTAATAGTTGTATATTTTATTGTACCTGCTATTGTTATTCCTATTTTCCCTTCTATTGTTAGGAAGGTGTTTTCAGAATTGATCGGCTGGAGTCTCTACTAACTGAGGTAAAATTTTCTATTTCTTCACTCCCCTGTAGTAATTTCGATCAATTGGCTACTGCCAAAAATTCAGAACAATAAAGTTTATTTGGCTAACGAGCAACAAAGATTTACCATTCTGCTTTCCAAGACTGTTATTTGGTATTTCTAAACAAGAACCTGATTTGCATATACCGCCACTTTTAGAACCCCTGGGTGTGCTGTTATTGTCTCTTTGGCTTATCTTTTATTCTTCACATCTTTGTCAACTGTGTGGCAGTCCCTTCGAGCCCGGACAGAGAAGGCCTTGGTTAAAAAGCAAACAGAAGATACAGATTCCCGGTTGATTACCAAGGAAATCCTTTCTTTCACATTAACTGAGAAGGTAGCATTGATATACAGTATACCCATATGATGTTTTACTGTGTCATTAGTGTGGTTCTTTTTAATTATTAACTCAGAAAGTATTGGCAGGGTGCCTTTGTGAGGGAAATACTTCTTCAAGAATTTGCTAAGGTATGCTTCTATGCACTATTTTACATCTCCATCTCTAGCACATTACCCATTGAAACATAATATGCTGTTCAATAACAATCAAAGCTAAAAATATTCGATCTGTGTCAATTTGTACTCTGAATTTTTCCTGCAACTGTACACAGGGATTGGATGCACTTGGAATAGCAACCCTAGATTATTTTACTTCAGCAGTGATACCCTTCGCAGCTCCCTTTTCATTCTCTTCACTGACCGAAGAAGACAGAATCAACTTGACAAATTTGCGTCGTCTTTTGTTATTACTGTCAAGAGTCCAGAGTAGCAAAAGTGCCAGTGTGGTGAGAGTCTTGCTTGTTCAAGACCATGACGTAGTACACTGTGATGTTTTTAAACAGCTTGTTATAATTATCTTGCAGGAAGTTAAAGAGGGTAGCATATACAAAAATCAAACAACGTACTCGGAAGAAGCGTCACTTGTTTTCTATCAACTTGCTTCAGCACAAGAGGTTTTACCCATTCTTTCTGTTATTCCTGAGGTAAAACTTACGCAAATGTATCTCTGTATTTCCTTGTCTATAGACCCTTTGATTAAATTTAAATTGTTATACCTCATTAAAATACGTGGCAGCTCCCACCAGAACTGCAACAGGAGTTTCTTCACTTGCCTGCTGATCTGGCCGGAAGGTTGATTTCCCGTGCTGCGGCTCGGACCATTAGGAGGATGTTCTTATGAGCAGGCTATTCATCTTCCTGTCTGTCTCCATCAACTATGTTCACAGGATAACTTTGAAGTAGGACTTGTGACAAGCAGGATAAATCTGCGGTGTGTTCAGTATGAATCTACTTGCAGGTTTACTATTTTTCCATGGTTTAATTACAATTCTTTAGGTCGCCGTTAGATACTTAAAGCTTACCATAATCATGGTATAAGAAAGACATTTGATTGAATTTATTTATTTCATGTGTACAACAATTCAAAAAGAAAGGCCTGTAAATTTTTACTCACGGCATGTATAACATTGGCAGCCTTGATGAAAATGAAAACAAATTCACTGGATGATCGCATTACTGAAAAGAGAGGTAAATATAGGCAATGAATTTGCTTTGTTAAGAAAGCATTTGAATGGACCCGCCATTATCGCCGTTTAGAATTTAGATATTTCTGAGCTTGTACAAGCACCTGCATAAATTCAAGACCAATGTTAGCAAGACAGACAATCGTAGATAATATTAGCTTCTTTTAAATTTTTTCCAATTTGGTTTCATATTCTTAGATGAGCAGGTGATAGATTAAAGATTAAGCAGGAGCAAGACCTCCATTGCTATGGTGGTGGGCGTAATATCTAGTACATCTTTGAGACCAATGCATGCTGCAAGATCTGGAAAACAAGAAATCCATTAATGTGTATCACAGCAAAATCGGAAACTGCAGAAAAATGAGAGCGGGAGTGAATTTTTGAAACCACTTGGAAGGTCTTGTCCAACGTGTGCGATAACAAGAACCATGCATATAAACATAGAGCAAAATACAACAGTAGAACGCAAGAGAAATCAGGATCATAAACATGCAAATGCAATACAGAGAGAGAGGACGTACTGAGAAGAGAAACGGTAGCATCAGCATTTGCATATGCCTCGGATCTCTCCTTTGAAAGAGCAGACAGTGCCGTAAATGCCTGTACAGAGTTGAAGGGGGAGTGTCAAAATCTGTAAACTTGTATGGTATTGGACATAAAAAAGACAGACGGATGCCACCTTTGTATAAGAATCGGCTGAATCATAATCCAAGAGAGGGAAGGAATCTGTTCCAACAGCGGCAATTCTCCTTGCCAAGGCATCCAGGGGTACATTGAGAAAGACAGTGATGCCCTGCCTCATAAATCTCCTGAAATTTTTAAAGGTGGTCATGCACCTCACCCAATTAACAATTAATAACAACATAAAACAGAGTTTATGTGAATTACACATTGAAAAGCTTTTACATTCATGAAGCTACAATACCAGTTGAGTGGGCGAACCACTGCACCACCACCTGTGGCTACAACTTGTTGTGGTACCAAGGACAATTTCTGCAGTGCCTTGCTCTGCAATGTAGAGAAGAAACTATTACTCTCTGGCTCCTCTGTACAGTGAAAAAGCTAATGAACTCGGCCATGAAGTTAACAGTTTTGAATAAATTCAAATTTTGACGCCAAAACCCAATCATGATTCACGAAGGCTCCACTTCAATAGAACAGGCAGTGGCCACCTTTGCGAGAAAGAAAACACCAAGGGAAAGGAAAGGGTGTACTGTAAATTATTCAGAGAAAGTTTGTAGGCAAACTGGAAACAGATTTTATGAAGACCGGAATCTGGAAAAATGGTAAAACAAAATGAAAGGAGATGAGATGAGATGGAAAAATGCAGAAGCTAATACATGAATGCGTTGTTTACTGTCAAACCTCATATTCTCTGAAGTAAGCTTCCCCAGACTCCTTAAAAATTTGAGCCACAGAAGTTCCACCCATAAGCTTCTCCACATACTTGTCACTGAAATAACATAGACATAGAAATTTGTGCACGTGCAACAAACAGCTATTGTTAGATGTCAAACACAAAGTTGCCGTCGCTGTGAACATGTACAATTACTGAAAACGCTTTCCATGTCTAGAAACATAGTAATTTGCTAATTCCAACTCTATGCTGGCACCAAATATTGGCACTCAGCCTGCTAATTGTGAATCAAATGTTATAGATTGATATATTCAGCCTATCAACAAGTACTCATATGCCTATAATAAGCTGTTTCATAATTCCGCAATGGCTCAGGAACCACGTCCTGATACCATTTTTGTAGAAGGCTCAACTCAAATAGAAACATACTGAAGCTATTAGTCTAGACACTAACCTGTCAGCAAAAGTATAATCAAGCGCATCTGACAAAATCTCACCAACTGTTGTTTTTCCAGAACCCATCATTCCTGACAATTGAAACCCATTGGAGTAAAATTACAATCACAAGCACCGATATAATCTAAAAAGACAAAGTTCGGACTAGAAAACCAACCAACAAGAAATAAACACTGCCCATCTAAGCATGATGCAACCTCTCTTCCCTTCGCCTGCAATTAGAAACAAAATGTCTTGACTCATCCGAAATCTGTAGATGCTTAAACCCTCAACCCATTTCACTTTTAACTTCTTTTTTTTTTTTTGGGAAAAAAAAAACAATCATCAAATGATTAAAAAAAAAAAAAAAAAACTCGATACCTTCAACAACCATTTCCCATCTAAAGAATCACAAAACGTTCCTGATTCCACATCATGAGCTACAAAACATTTGAATATAAAAAATTAAAGAAACGAATCATTAAAGTTTAAATAGATATCCACTCAGTGGCTATGCAGTAAAGAGAGCAAACACTTTGATTTGCAAGAATCATATAACTCAAAGTCACTCACCATTGGAATCTTTAGAGACGTGTGCAGGAACTAAATTCAAAGTTCTGTGCCTTTTCAGTTTCAAAGGATTCAAATTTATGAAGTGTTGTTGAGTCTGTTGTCTCTTGCAATTCTGATTGAAAGAGCCGATCTCCCCACCAACACTTGTACTAAATTGCAGAGTTGAGCCATACGTTAAAGCTTTCATTTTTTACTCTTTCTTTTTACCCCCCCCAAAAACGAACTGCCAAAGAAGAAGGCTGAAAACGGAGAAGTGAGAGAGAGGAGAAGGCGAGGTTGGTGTCTTAGCGCCAAATTCGGTTTTTTTTTTTTTTTTTTATAACTAAAAATGAATTTTCTCGTGGACCTGGAATTACTTAATTAGCTTAGTTTCACGACTTTTATTGTTTCGTTATTATCAGTTGAATTCTGAGTATCTCGCCTGGAACTTTGCCCGAGCTGTTTTGTTGACCTCGTGTTTTTGAATTGACTTTTCCAGGAAGCTTTCAAAGAAGAGGGTAGGGCGTTTGGTAAGACTTTCTCATTCAATTCAAAAAAAAAAATTACTAATTTGATTATCAAACAGATTCAAACAAAAAATAAAAATTAAAAAAATACGTGTTCTAACTGTTTGTTCATTTTAGTCATACGTGTTAGGTATTATATCAATTATAGTTTGGGTGATCCGTTTTAGATAATCCGGATTCGAATACATCTGGGTGATTTGGACAGTCTCAACTCTCAAGTTTTTCCCAGCTTCACGTCACTTCTAGACACTCGAGAGAAGTACCAAAACAGCTCTCAATAATTAGACAACGAGCCCATGCAAGATTTTATCCAGCTAGCAGTAGCATCGTTGGCACGATATAGCAATGTTGCTTTCCCAATCCACTCTTCCATTAACGCTTTCATAATCTAAAATTTAGCAAACACCTCAGTGCTTCATCTTCGGTAATCAAGGCAAGGCACATTGACTGAAAATCTATAGCTCAAACGAAAAGTCCTAGTCTCGCATTATTTGCTTAAATCCAACAAACAAGAATGTCAGAAACAAATGGAGACCAGGGACAAGCAAATAAGAAATCCTTAATCGTGAGAACCGAAAAACAAAAGAAAAATAAAAAACCAAATCTCTGGCAGTAGGAACATAATACAAAATTTTCTTTTTTCTAACTGATTTTTTCCCGTAATCTACAATCTCATTAATGTTACATGAATGGTATGATGCTTCTGTATCCTGATGAGAAATCAAGTCTATTGTGATTGATAATTTTACAAGGCATTCGTATTTCATTGAATAAATAGGAGGCCTCTCTCCTCCTTGACGGCAAAGTGAAAAAAGAAGTGGCCTGCAGCAACATGAATGTTCATCCACCTGACAGTTTACTGTTAGGATGGTTGCATTTGATCTCGCAATAATGCCTGTTGGAGCTGAATGACTTGTTGACGCTGCTCAGGTGGCAATGAATTCAGCTGCTCCGGCGTTAAACTCAACACTTGCTGAAGTAAGGCGGACTCTACATCAGGTGAGATCTGCGGCTGAGATAGAGAAACAGTAGAAACGTCATCTATCAATCACAGGCATTTTTCAGAATATGAAATCAGCAGATAATTGCGTGCTCTACATCATGAGAGAAGCAGGGAAACAGGCACCCGATAACGAGAATGTTCAACACTTCTAAAGAAAGAAACAACTAGGGGCATTCACAGTGCAGGGAACACTTGATGTGATTATAGAGAGAGGGGAGGTGTGGGGTGGGGGCCGTGGTGGAAGGAGAGGGTAGAAGGTTGGGTTGGGGGCAAACACAAGAAATTTGAAGACCTGGGCACTAAGTTTAGTTCCTTAAAAAAAATTATTGTCCAAGATAACTTGCTCCCATTAATTTCAAATATTAAACTGCTTTGTTGAGTTCTACAACCTGAAAGTATAATTCTTTCAACATTCTAACAGCATCCTAGTTCACAGTTAGATATCAGAAACAAATGTTAACATATTTAATGCCAATCTTTATTCCATGAGAACTTAAAATATCCAAAAGAGATGCATCTACCCTACATATCTATTTACACAACAAGTGTCCCTTCAATTCCAACAGAATATACATGCCTCCATCTTAAGATTTCATGTGGCACTGAAATTAAAAATTTCGTCAACTGATAGAAGCCACCACACAATGGCAAAATATATATGTTTATTATCAGAGAACAGAAGGCATCATTTGAGCAAATTAAAGAGACATGATCAAAACCCCAACACTTATCAAGATGATAACTTAAAGAGTAAAAAATGAGATATAATTTGGAGTCTAAAACAGCCGATGCATGAATCAAAACTGAGATGTAAAAAACAGATGGTTGTGATTTATTGAGATCACTGGCGAGAACATATTACCTGAGGTATTTGTTTCTCAGAATATTGCACCTCTTCTACTTTAGGAACTTGATTTACAGGTACTAAACCAGCCCCAAATGCTTGGGATGGTGCAGAGCCAATGGGTTTAGATACATTCAAAGCCCCCACAGAGAAAGAAGTGCCACTTCCATCCTCTGTTTTCACTATTTTCGAAGGGTGACTTATTGAATCTAAAGGATCATTAACCGTGCTTCTTTTTGAGGCTAAACCCATAGACATGTTTGTATATGCATTATTTCTATGCGCCCTGGTTCCATCTTCAGGAACTCTAGCAGATCTTTCAGCGTCCCTGCTAACTGTCTGTCCAATGCCTGCTGATGTTGAGGGTCCAGGCTGTTATTAAAAAGGAAGTTAGATTTTATACACAAATGAAATACAATAATAACCAGATAAGTACCAAACAAAACATAGATTAGCAGCTATGTAATTTGTTTCTCTCAAGTACTAGAAGAATGAATGTGTGTTTAACTGAGAGAATAAACAGATTGTCAATCATTGCAACTCATGTAAACTAATGGCACGCAGTTTAATATATGCTGTAGTAGTAAAGCATAATTTCACTCAGACAGTATGATATGGAGATTGAGTGCTTTAACATTAAAGCAAAAACAAAGGGTATTAGACTTCCTCTTAAGTTGAGCACAACCAGTAAATTTCATTCAGAAATCATAGCAGAGCTAAAAGAATATTCAATTCCGTGTTGCAAGCCTGAAGGCAACTTCAATTTAAGACGTACATATTGGTTCCAACTATGTTAACTAAGAATCACTACAAGACTTGGGTTACCTGGAAACCAGCATCTGATGATGGAGGGTGAGGCAAAAAGGAAGATCGCATGGCTGAATTTGGAAGTTTTGTCCACGTGTTCTGCCCTAAACTGGAAGCTGAAACCTGTACTTGGTTTTCTAGTGAAGGAGGATGTACTTGCTGGTTCAAGGAAGAGGAATTTGCCAACTGAATTTGAGGTCTAACAGAGGGGTGCATTGAAGGAAGCATTGGAATTCCAGACTGCCCAGGTAGGGAGGCTTGCTGTAGAGCTTGGTTCTTGGCATTTTGTGGCAGCTGAATTTGAGGATGCACAGTGGGCTGTGTAGCTGCAGAAAATTGGTTATGAAGCTGAATTTGAGCTTCTTGAACTTTGGGCATCAATTGCATCTTCTGTGCAAGTGGGGGGAGACCAGGGAGTTGAGCTACTTGCTGCTGGCCATCTTGAAATAAAGGCTGTGCAGGGTGACCTGGACCCTGTCGGAGAATTGGCATTTGCGACTGCACAATCCAAAACAAGAAATTTTTTTAAAAAAATCTGTTTTCATGTGACATAATCACTAAATCTTGAACAACAGATAATAATTCAATTCTTTGTGAGGATGAAACAAACCACTTGGGGAGTCGCCATTCCTAGCATTATTTGGGCCTACAAGCAAAATTAGAAAAACAAATCTAAGATCAAGTTGTGAGTGCCACAATAAGATGGCAAAAAAAAGAAATGACATTTCAGAACATATTAAAAATGAAACTGATTAATGATATACATCAGGATTTGGATTTGAGAAAATGAAAGTCTTTTAAAGATTTTTTAGATCTCCCATGGTGCATCTGCCCAAATTCTATTTATCTAAATCAATTATATAAAACGTGTATGTACCTGTAAATAATAAAATGAAGAAGCAATATTCTAATTAAAAAATCATCAATGCCAGACTTGCAAATACAAGTCTTTCCTGTATATATACAGCATTGAATGGCTGGGCACATCTCCTTTGAAAGCCTGCAAGGTATACACTGCTATTTGGAATGATTTGGATGAGACCTTAGAGGTTCAACGGAGAACAAAGCCTGATAAGTAAGGTTTTGGAGAGCAAGTAGGAAACAGCAGTCGTGATTGAGATAAAGCTATAGGGTAACATCATATACAGCCATTTCTTTTTTTTTTACATGCTTCAATTTTGGTATAAACAGCAGTCTTTACATACAATTGAAAAGTAGGAAAGTAGATGAGGTTGTGTTTTGCGGCTCAACTGGTTAGGTGGTACAAGAGGTATAGAGTTCAACAAACCCACTGAATCTGTGACTTATTCTAATGATGTTTTTATATTAAAATTTACTCCTAGAAACAAGGTGTTATTGACAATGCGCTGAGCTGCAGGCATTTGATAATCTAGGGGGATGCAAATGCGCACAACTGGAATTCTTCCCCAGAGATAAAATTCAAGAGAATAACTATAGAGCCAATTTCTTGGCTTTTTCAAAGCAAAAATAAATTTAGAAGTATCGATTACAAATTAGTAATATGAAAAGCTCATTTTTTAGAGTACTAGAGAGTAAAAATATTGCTATTGCCTCTTGAAACAGCTAAGAAATAAAGGCTCATCAGGAGAAAATATACAGCACTCTGTAATAGAAACCACATACATATATGGGCACATGTGCATAGTGGAGTACCGACAAAAAATGCCAAGAAAAAACCACTATCCCTAAAGGCAAACAATAGACAAACACCTGAAAAAGAGCTTTTAGCAGTTGAGGTTTTGCAACTAACAGCTGGCGAGCTTGCTCCTTATTTTGAGTAGCCATCAACTGCCATCATATAAGACATTAAATATACCAGTAATCTAAGAATTCCTAAGTAATCAAGCTAATCCAGAAAAGAAACGTAAAATTTTCTAAAATACATACCTTCATCTCAGACATAATTTCATTTAGCTGATTCCTGGACATTTTAGCCAGATGAAGAGTTAAGGGATCATTGGGCGATGCCAACTGACTCTGAATACCATTTTGATTTGATTGAACCCCAACCTGAGCAGCACCAAGAGCTCCAGTCATAACAGCTGCAGCTGTAATAGCTATATGGAGACCAATGGGCTGATGGTGGACAGATTCTCCGTGGATTGCTGGGCCCCCTAATTGTTTTTGAGGGTCTGCGATGTATACATCAGAACAAAAATAACAAATAAAGTCAGCAGCAGAAACTTAGCATCACAAAACATATCGTTGGCCAGTAGGTACTAAAAAGAAGTTTTTTAGTCTTATTCATGTTAAAAAACACAATAAAATAAAAAAGAAACTAACCAACAATTGCAGCCATTCCAGGTCCACCACGACCCTGCAACAGACAGAAAACAATCATTATAATTGAAGCTTCAAACGGAAACTGACACTTAACACACTACAAATTAGTGCCAAAAGGAATTTAAGAAGGTAATGCCGTTGTGAAAATTAACAAAGCAACTGATTATGCACATTAATGCAACTTAATCCTTGTCCATTAATTAAAAAAACTATGGCAGCAAGACCGGCTACAGCAATACCAACTAAAAGACTTTGTTTGAATCAAAAAGGGGGGAAAAGAGAGGAAGAGGAAATTAACAGCATGGCTAAACATTTGACTATCACCTGCTCTCTGTTTCTATCAGCTCCTTTGTCATTTTCAGCAAAATCAACACGTAATTGCCGGCCATTGATCTCATAACCTTGTAGATTACGGCGAGCACTTAGAGCTGTCTCTTCATCCTTGTACTCACAGAACCCATAACCTTTTGGTTTTCCAGTTTCTCTATCAATAACTAATCTGAAAGCAAAGGAAACAGAAATAGTTTAAACCAACAGGTTACCATTTTGATAAAGAAAAATGAAATTAAAAATAAAGGCAAACCCAGAGTATAATCAGCGCTTATTCTATGTTGCCAAGAAGGTTCAAGTTTATATCAAATTTATAGGTTGACAACGAGCATAGTTCATAAAAAGCTTTAACTATTGCTCGAATTAAATATAAGTATATAGCTTATGAAACAGGGATCCTGACACATGGGACGTCATAGTTTACATGCAATTGACTTGAAAAGTGGGACATCCTTTTCAAATGCTTTCAATGAATTAATTATAGTTTTCTTACCAACAATCACAAACTCATTCCACCAACAGTTTAAGCAAATTAATTGGGGTAAAACTGAAATAAAACAGTAACGCAAGAAAGAACAGAGGAAATCAAAAGAGTTGGGCATGAATCTTAGCAACATCAAGTAAAAGCCAGAAAATATCAAAATGAACAACACTAAAAGATTACAGTTAATAAAAAAAAGGTTCTAAAGGACATAATATCAAGAGCATGGACTATTTCTATCATATTATCATAAGCATATAATGACAAAATCACAAAACCTACTTGTAATGCTTTGACTCAAGGTGGTTTCTTCTTTTGGGTTTCAATTTATGCACTTGATGCATTATCTCACCTAACTTAAATCGCTCGCCAAATAATCTTAAACTCATAGTACAAGTTTCATGGCAGTTTAAGCATATCAGGAAACTATAATGACAAGAGCTGACTAAAAAAAAATAAAAATAACCCCCCACCCGCCCCAAAAAAAAAAAAAAAATTGGAAAACTGACCTGAATGACACAACAGGACCAACCTCCCTGCAGATTTCTATAAGCTGTTCCTCAGTTGCATCATACGGAATGTTCCCAACTGAAGCCCCAAACAAATTAAAAAAAAATTAATTCATAATAATAATAATAATGTTCAATTGCCGTAAGTAAAAATGAATTTAAAAAGAAATAGAGAGAGAGAGAGAGAGAGAGAGAGACCGAAAACGCAACGATGCTGAGAAGATGCCATTGAAGTTAACAAGAAAAGAAGAAGGTGAAGCGCTGCTTCATCTTCTTCATTCTGCCCATCACTTTAATTAATTTAGTGTTTTGTTTCCGCTTCTGTTTCTGAAGTCGCCGCTAATACGGCATCGTAGTTAGAACAAAAATAATAGTATTATATTCAATTGAATACGCATAATAAGCTCTCCTCTGTGTTTGAATTGAATTGATTTGAATTGTCTTGCGAGTGTCAATGAAGAAGCCGAAGGGGTAAACAAAGAAGCCGAGGGGGTGTGCCCTCTTTCTCTATGTATTCCAGACGCACGGAGAGAATGTTGAGAATGGTGCGTCGTCGTTTCGGTTTGCTCTCGAGTCTCGACTCTCGTCCAAGCCCCAACTCTCTGGATCGAAATTTACTGTTTATATTAATAATAAGATTTAATGATTATTATAATTTGATAGTAACACATCATTATTTACCATTATTATTTATGAGTAAACTCAATCCTTTCTGGATTCATATGAATGAAAATCAACCTCAGATTTATTTTTCAACACAAAAATGTTTTATTATTTTAAATAGCTGGCATCCAAAATAATATATATTTAATTATGAATCCATTCAATATACCTTGTAGCAGTAGTCTTAGAACCCTTTTTTTACTATAATTTTTATAATTACATCTCAATCAATCACATCATTCCATTAAAAGGCGTATACTTATCTTAATAAACGAGTTTTTAAATATTATTTAATAATGTGTTTATTTTAGATAATTTACTATTAAAAGAAAAAAATCTATTTCAAATTAAATATTAAAAAGAAAACACTATCTCAAGCTCTTTTAACCCATGGCAAGGAAATAAATTGATGTTTTGATTGTAAATCACATAATTATTTAAACGGTGTACTATTAAAAAATCTATTTCAAATTTAATATTAAAAGGCATGCAGTTATTTAAATAAAAAAATTTAAGGGTTCTTTTACTGTATAATTATAGTAGTAAACAAGTTTTAAAAGGTTCTATTAGTATCAAATAAAGTAAAAGCGTTAAAATTAATTAAATGAGATCATTTAAAAATAATTTAACATTTTTATAGAACTCATTGTTACCCATTAAGAAGAGTTGACTATTTACACTGCAAAATTGATGTTCGTTCGCAATTTATAAAACTTATAAACAAATTAAGGAGCAATGGTGACACAGACACAAGCACAAAAACAAAAAAAAATAATAATAAGAAAAGCAAATTACACGCCCACCGTGGGGCTCGAACCCACGACCACAAGGTTAAGAGCCTTGCGCTCTACCGACTGAGCTAGACGGGCTTGCGGTATTTGTAGGTTTGTATTTTAAGTCATTACCAATAGTAGTTGATTGTGAACGGTCCCAAATACAAAATGTAGTTTTATTCTTGTAGAGTTTCACAATTTATAAAATAAGATCATAATATTTTGAATTACTGGTTAAAATAAGACCAACATAAAAATTAAGAATGTTAGAATAATCATATTATTTTGGATTACGGGTTAAAATAAGACTTAGATAAAAATTATGAATGTTAGAATAAGACATAATTTCCATATGAAGACACCTTGCCACACCGACAATCGAAAATATAAAGCTGCATTGTCAAGCCAATAGCTGACAAAATTCAAGAGTAAAATCTTCATAAAATTAGTTAGTAAGATCTTCATAAAATATAAAATTATCAGTATATTTTGTCTCGAGGAGCCTGCTGCATACTTTTCCAAAAAAGACAAAACTTCATCCTTTACATTCTAAATTCACATAAAATCAGAACATTGTTTGGTTTCACAATGTGTAAAGCTTTCTAAAGAAACCAACAATTTGTCCTAAATATATTAGCGACAATAAGCTTCACATTTACATAAAATCAAGAGGAGATGCAACTGCCCAAGACTCTCATAGTTCCCATTAACATCCATAAAATGGCACACAATGCTCCCAAAATAGATAAAAGTAAAAATCCCCTGTTACTACTCGCCTGTCTTCTTGTTAAAGCTGCAGCATCACCTCCAGCTACATTGGGGTTTCTTGCAGTTATTCTCATCCTACTAAAGCTAGACATTCGCTCGAACGCCCGATTCACTAATGGGCTCTCCGAAGCAGACGCAGGAGTAGTTGGTATAGACTCAACAAAGGCCCACAAAGAAGATGCAAACCGACTTGTTGCACCACCAACTTCTTGGCCACTTTGATCCTGATTTGGGTTTGCTTCAGTAGGGTGATTGGCAGATTGTTGTATGGAACCTAAACAATTAGAAAATTGCAGTATTAGCAAAACCCTATAACACAATCACTAAATTTTTTAACATATGAAGTAATAATTGTACTGGAAGAGCTCTTGAATCTGGTTCAATTCTCTTTACATAGGCTTTTTGCCATGTGGACTGTTGTCATGTCAACCAGACCATCCATTTCATCAAGAGCTCTGTATGGACAGGCTACGGAGACAGCAAATTTGTCCAACACAAGAACACAACTCAGTGAAATAGAACTCTCAGTTGTAGAAGAACAAAGGTATCATCACCAATGTACATTGAATAATTTACCTGAGATTGGGGGACACAAAATCCCTTGAGTCGATTCTGTCGGAGTGAAGAAATTAGTTAGCTGATCATGCATCCAAGGCTGACTGCTAATATCTTCTGCACAGAGATCATGCATCCATTGCTGACTGCTAATATCTTCTGCACCAAGAGAATGGGGCTGCAGCTCGTAATCCACCTGGCTTACCGCCAAATTTGGTTGCAACTGGTGACTTGTCTGGTTTCCCATTGAATTTGGTTCCAACTGGTGATTCATTTGGTTGACAATCAAATTTGGTTGCAACTGGTTATCCACCTGGTTTACCACTGACTGAGGCTGGAACTGGTGATCTACCTGGTTCACCAAGTTATTTGCCAGAGCATTTGTATTCTCTTCCTGATCGACAGGCTCCAAATTCTGAAGAAACAAGGCTGCATCATGGAACAGGTCAAGCTCACTCAGTCCATCGAACTCATTAAACTGCAAGTTCTCCACCTCAGGGGTGGAAACTGTAGGTTGAGGACCAATCAGATCATCCATTTCCAAGAAATCCTCCTCAAATATCTGCAGCACCTGCTCACAATTGTTGGGAGCAGATGTGACCTCAGATGTATCATACAGTTGCAAATTTGAGGAAGCAGATTGGGTGAAGTCAAAGCTGGCCTGCTCATTACACACACTGATAGGCTCAGAAAACATAACTTCCCTAGAGGATGCATTCATCAAGGTACTTTGTGCCTCTTCTTCGCCAACAACCTGCATGATATTAAGATCATAACATATGTCAATGGACATTGGTTATAAAAGTTCAATTGCATATGCGTACAACATCACTCATTAGCCATTGTTTTGATTTCTACTTAGATCCACTATTTTCATTTTGGCAAAGCAAGTTTCACCAAAATGTATATGACAAAGGAGTTGATGTAATCAAAGGCAGACCAGTTGCATTCCATATTGCACTCAGGTCACCACATTCAAGTATCAAGAAATTAATATCATTAATGAAACAGACATTCGTTCTATTGTTTTCAACACATCCACAAATGCAACTACAGAATGGAAAAAATAACCAACCTGGGGTGCTTCATAGGTGTAATTGATTTGAGTCTCAGTCGGTAAGGGCTCATCAGCAAGTTGCTTTATAAACTCCTCAAAATCATCCAACACCAATGGTACTTGACCATTAGGTTTCACATCATGAGCAGTTGCAACCTCTTTCAGTTCCTTTGAAGCAATCTCCTCAACAGTTTTTGTATCAACTAGATCTTCATCATCAACCCAGTCTTCTTCTTTAAATGGAGCCCCATACTGCTCCCCATTTTTAGGACCAGGTCCACTTTTTTTGAAAACCTTATAAAGTGCATAATAATCCTGAAATTCAAAGGGAGACCAGATTAGTAACTGACAAACACATTGGAAAAAAATTAACTCACAAAGAAACTAATAAGAACCATACAGAGATATTCTGGCATCTCTGAAGTTCCTCTTCATCCAAGGTATACTCGTGCATCACCCAGTCTGTACGTTCACCAGTTGGTGCACGTCCCCTATAGAAAACCAGGGTTTTCTTCACTCCAACATTCCTAGAATGACATGTTACATTCCGATCCTTTCCTGTGGCTTTCCAATACCCATGTCGGGTTGCCCTGTTTGACCTTGCTCCATTAGGATACTTCCGGTCCCTCGGACTGAAGAAAAACCATTGCCTATCTCCAGACTTCAACAAAGATTGCCCTAAAAGAAATTGGCACATTTGTTAGAACACCAATTGTTTAATCAATCAACAGACGAACATATCCAGAAAAAGTAAATTTCACCAATCATAATATACTGCTGAACATTCAATTAAATACTATAAAAAAAAAAGTGGCCACACAGTAACAATATCCCAAACACGAATGATAGAAGCTCATAGTTACAATTACAAACCATGACCTATTTATAGTCATACGGAATCGTTGCATGTCTGATATCTCCGAAGTTCAACACAGATTCCCTACATCATCAACGTCAATCAATATACCAAAGAACAATATATATTCAACCCACGCAGATTCTAATATTGACTAAATCACAGGTCAAACAAGCAGAATAATCATCAAAAGCGATTCTTAACAATCAATCAATCAACAGAACGCAAAACCCAGATGAATAAAGTTTTCAACTTCGCCACAAACCAAGTCAACGGCCAATAACCCAATTGAACACACCCTCAAATCAACCTAATTCTCAAGTCAACGAATCAAAAACATAATAACATAACAAAAACGAAAAGGAAAAGGAAAAAAAAACAGTGTCAAAATAATACCAGGCAATTCTTCAGGATCCCACTTGTAAACGTCAGTCTCAGAGATGATATCAAATTTGATCTTCTTCTTACAGATCTTTCTCTTCAAATAAAACAGAACAAGTTCTTCATCTGTTGGGTGAAACCTGAATCCAGGCGGCCACACGTTTTCTGAAGTCACCTTCATATCTCTTCGATTCAAATCAAACAAAATCAAATCCTAAACCAATCACAAATTGAACAAAAATCCCACTTATAAAACGAATAAACAACTACAGAGTGTCAAAATGGGGGAAAATTTTACTACATGATATTGGAAAAAGTGATGGGCAGTTGATTTGGGGTTTGCTCGCGTGAACAAACAACCCCTAGACGATAAGATTAAAATTTTGACTCCAGAGGAGTGTATGAAAGCTTTTTGGTCAAAGCTCGAAAGTAGTTCCGTGAGGAAATATTGTGGCGGTGGGTTGGGACTGCTTTTAGGCGAGCGCGGATGGGAAGTTTCTGTGAAATTTGCCTCAATTTTTTTAATTAAGTTTTGATAAAATTATAAATAAGGATTTAGTTCGCGATTTCTCACACGAGTCTCTGCTTCATGGGACGTTTGGTTTGGGAAATTAGAATTAAGAGACCAATAAAAATTTTATCTTTTAGAGCTTATAATATTAATGGGGTCCAACTATAGTGCAACTAGCCATTGATTTAGCTATGGTATATGTGTGCAGCTAGATTCAATGGTTAAGTGCAGCTGTGGTATGGTACAATATTTGCACCATTGTTTTATCCTATTAATAGATTTAAAGGTTTATTTGTTTGTCTCTTAAATTTTATGTAAATTTTACCACTCATGTATTAGTTTCACACTATCTATTATAGAATAACACTTCTCATATTATTTAAGTTACAAGTTATGTATCTTAAATGTATAAGGATGGTAATATATTTTAAATTATTAATCTTTAAACCTATTATTGTTTTGGTAGTTTTATGTTACGAATAACTAAATTTATCGGTTTAATTTGTAAAATCTTTTAAAATGATCAAAAGGTCAAATATTAAAATTTTCTTTATATTAGTAAAAAAACAATTTAATTCCCAATTTTATGATGCTTAAAAATCACCAGTGTAAGAATATATAAAAATTAACCTATTGTGATACACTTGTCCTACTTTTTGTTTTAATTTCAATTTTTTTAAATTACAATTTCCAAGTTATATTTTGTTTGACCAAAAATTGAAATTTATAATACATTATTGTAGGGTGTTTTATGAAGAATCGTAGGGACTATAACATAATTTGAATGAACTGTATCACGGTTAAGGTACAATTATAAAAGGCAGACTATGTATTTGATTACATCAATTAACAAATTAAGTACATATTTGATATGCCTTATTTAATGACTATAAGTGTTTATTTAATCTCATAAATTCTTATCATAAATTTTGTTGTTGTTTGGTTGTTTTTCTAATAGAGCTTTTGTAACTTAAATAAGTTATTTTGTCTCCATTAGTAGAAACTCAAATTTTTGACTTTTGGAATAGAGGTTGAAAAGTTTTTTTTTAATAATATTTAAAATATTATCTACTTATTTAACAATCTTATTTTACTCTTTTTATAACATAACTTTGAAAAATCTGCCTATTAAAATAATTTTATAAATTTTTAATAAAAATTCTTATTGACAACCAAACAATTAAAATTTTTTTGGTAAAAGAGTTATTTATAAAAGCTCTATTTGAAAAATTGTACTAAATGGAGCCTAAATGAGATTTTATCTATCATAGGGATCTCTCTATAAAAAAAAAAAATTTGATTTTTACTCTTAGTGCAAGTGAGATAAAAACTGAGGATTGGTGTGTGTGGGTTTAGAGTTCACGGAATTGTGCTTCTGCATGATAAACGGTTGTGATTAAGAATGAGTTTTACGGTTAAAGCATTTTTGGCGACTTAAAGAATTATGGTTTATTATGGAATAAATACAGAGAAGTATTTATAACAAAAATTTATTTAGAATATTTTGGACTTTCTAATTTTTTAGTTTAATGTATGTTCTGAAAATTGGTCGTAAACCTTTTAGTAGATTTAATTTGACGGAATCTAATGAGATTACTAACTTTTGACAAAATAGCTTCATGAATTTTAGAAATTTAATTGCGAGTTATGATGAACCATAAATTTGGTACTTCTCTAATGAAAATCTATAACCCATATATTTTTCATACAATCGATCATTCATCGTTAAAAAATTAACTAACTAGACATATTCCCTATAAAAAAAATGATTAGACTAAGCAACCACAAAAAAAAAAATCATTATTATTTTATATTTTTGGCGACCTCAGTTTTTGGTGACATCATGCATGAAAGTTTTATCACTTATTTATGCTGTCTTCTTGTCTTGAGCAAGAAGTTTGCTGCCATAATGAGCGACATTTGTAATATTGAAGAAGATGTCAAACGTTTTTCAGTCGTTAGCATTAGGGGTGGGCAAAATCGAGTTCGGGTCAACCCGATCGGGTTTCGGGTTGTTCAAGTTAGACAAGGAACAATGGGTATAATTGAGTTCGGGTCGGTTCGGATCAATTAATTTGGGTTATGTTCGGGTTGGTTCGGGTTGAATTTAAAATGGGTAGAATTGAGTTCGGGTCAATTTGGGTTAGTTCGGGTCAATTCGGGTCAGTTTGGGTCAGTTCGGGTCAATTCAGGTCGGTTGAAATAGGGTCAGTTCGGGTCAATTCGGGTCGGTTGAAATCAGGTCAATTCGGGTCAGTACGTTTTTTTTTTTTTAAGAACCCGATCGGATATTCGGATCGGGTCGAGTTTGATCCGAACCGATCACAACTCGATCGGATTTGTAAATTTCAAACCGATCGGGTTTCCCGACCCGATCTGACCCTAACCCGAAATTTATCGGGTCGGGTCGGGTCGGATCGGGTAAAATGCCCACCCCTAGTTAGCATAATTATAAAAATGCAAGGTTTGCTTCAAATATAAGCTATCACGAACCAAGAAATATTGCAATGGACCCTTTTACTAACGCGGTATTGAATTCGGATCCATAAATTGATTCCGACAAACTATAGACCGGCCTAAATTGAGGCCCATTTTCTTTATACCGGACCTAGTGGAGCCCCATAAATTCTAGGACCAAGGCCGAGAGGGAGCACGACCCGCATGCTTTTTATGATATTTTAATTTTTTACGAAAGTTTTATAATAATTGTGATAAAAAATATATAATAAATCTTTTTAAAAGTAATAGACAATTTTTATTTGTTGTAAAATGTTTATTCAAAAACTGTTTTGAAATTTCTCAATTAGCGCATTTTCTAAAGAATTTTCGTTTGTATTCCTTATTTCTAAAACTTTCAGATTTCAAATTTAAATTTGGGTCATTTTCTCTCTCTCTCTCTCTCTCTCTCTCACTTTGAATATTACATTTACAAATCCATCCATATCTAAAATTAAAAATATTATATAACTTATTTCTAAAACTTTCAGATTTCAAATTTAAATTTGGGTCATTTTCTCTCTCTCTCTCTCTCTCTCACTTTGAATATTACATTTACAAATCCATCCATATCTAAAATTAAAAATCTTTATAGACCTCCGACATTATTATGTTATGACTCTATTTAAGTATATAACTTTTTATTATGTCAGATATGCGGAAAATTTCTTTTAGTGAATCACATAAAAAATTAAACTCATGCTCATATATATGAGCAATGAGATGGTTTGCTATCTAGTTAATGCATGGCTCTCCGTCTCTTTCAAATAACTAAACAAAATTTAAGAATTATTTGGTCTTTCATACTTTTAGTCGAATAATTAAAATCAAAGACCTACTTGACATAAATGGAAAAAAATATGTCATGAGTTGATTAAATAAAAAATAAGTTAGGGAGGTAGATATTATTATGCAAGAAAGAGGGAAAAAAAAGCAGCGTCAGTCAATCATTATTCTGTCTGCCGTACAAACAGACATAGAAACGAAAGCCCAGGTTGGGCCTCACACGGCAAAGCCCTTCAAAATAAAAACAGAAAAAAAAAAAATCTTCTCATCCACTTATATTGCACCGCAAAATCTTTTTTGAAAAAAAAAAGAAAAGAAAATTCACAACTGTCACAAACGTTTCTTCTTGTTCCCCGATTGGTTGATTCAAAAATCAAGCGGCTCAAAAGCTAGATAGATCTGAATGTCACTCTCATTCTCTGCCATTTCAAGGTCATTTTGCGTATCTGTAAGTTAGCCAACGTTTTTTTTATAGTATTTCATTTTCAGATTTTTGAATATTAGGTTTTAATTTGATTATTTTTAAGTAACAAACTACAATGTTTTTTTTCCCTTTTTTATCTTCAGTGCTTGATTTCTTAATTTTAGCTCACACATTGGGTTTTAATTTTTGAATTAATTTAAACTAAGTGACGTTTAGGATTTTAAATATCTTCTGTTGTTGATTTTTTTTTTTTTTAGTCAATGCGTCGCTTTTTTTTTTCCGCTTGAGTTTGTTTTTATTTTGAAATTTGATGTATGATTTGGAGTTTTATAATTAAAATATTAGGTTTCACGTTTAATTATTTTAAACTACATTAGGTTTTAAATTTTAGGTTTTAGTTTTAATTAGTTTAAACTAAGTAACGCAGTATGACATTTGAAATTTCAAATCTATTTCATTGATTTTTTTTTGTTAGTCAATGCTTCGCGATTTTAATTCTTTCTTTTGAATTTAATTTATATTGCATGACTTCTTACTATTAGGTGTTAATTTGAATTAGTTTAAATCAATCTTTTTGGTTTTTATCATCAGGCTGAGGTGAACGCAAAGCATTCAGCGTTAGCTCTTAGACAATAGATGAAGGTTGAAATTTGAGCTGGATTGATTATTTTTTGCGTGTAAATTGGATCAACGATGGTGTTCTGGGAAGGATATGTGAGTGATGAAGCAATGGGGACATTTGCTCCAATAGTAGTGTATTGGTTATATGCAGGGTTTTATCAAATGTTACCTCCTTTGGATAATTACAGGTTACATACTAAAAAGGAGGAAGATGAGAAGAACTCAGTGCCACTTTCTGCTGTGGTCAAGGGTGTTTTGCTTCAACAGCTCGTTCAGGCAACAGTCGCACAGTTACTTTTCATGGTTAGTTGTTAACGTTATTTTTAGAATGACTTTTATGTTAGCCATGCTTTCCGGTTTTTGTTGTTTCCGATGATGTTGTGGTTCTTTTACATGGATGCTAGCCAACATGAGATTATTGAGATTCTTTCTGTAATAAGGATGAGGATAAGAATTTAGTGCGGAGCTAAGTTTGGCGGAGCTGTTAGGCAAGAGAAATAAAAAAAAATTAAAGTAATTCTGATCATTGATTCAATGCTCAGCAAAAACTTAGCTTAGCATTGAATCTTACCTTGTAATAAATGTAAAAATGTTTGACATGGGTATTGCTGTACATGATGAAATAAGGTTTGAATGAATGATTATCTTGCTCAGGGTGAGAGGCTTAAAGTTTTTCATGTGAATACTTTGCAAGTCAAATAGCATTGAACTTGAGTGGAAATTTGAGTAACTTGAATGTGCTCAGCTTGTTGCATCTTTTTTGATATAACTGGATAAGCTGAAGCCTGATACAAGTTCAATAAACGTTTCAAATTTATTGATTTTTAATTTTTTTCTAGAGCTAATCTACAGGCTAATCATAGCAATAGTGGAAAAATTTTCATTTTAAATTGTTGCTAGATAATATGAGAAAGTTATCTCCTCTTTGAACTTGATAAACTTTTCTAAGTGAGCATTTAACAAAGTGAAGCATGAGTTGGAACTCAAGTATGTCAATTGTTTTCCTTCTTCACCAGGATTCTATATGAATTTGGGATTGTGTCATTTAGAGTCTATTATCCTATCCAACAACGCTGATGGCAAAAGACAAATATAATAGTGACTTTGATAGATTTGATAAATGTTTTAACCTGTCCCTTTTTATGTAATTGTCAACTGCAGCAATTTTGATTTTAGTGGATCATAATTACTAATGTAGACGATACACAGAGGTCATTTTGCTTTATTGGTTGAAACATGATAGTTCTTTAAGAAATTTTCTCCCTTTTTCCTCTTTTGGTTTGAGATATAGACTTTGAGTAACTGAGTATTTACATGACAAGTGTCATGTGGCAAGTTGCATTTGAAGGTCAGCCTACCCCTCTTCATTGTCAGTTAAGTTCTTTTAGTGGTTGTCTTGTTAGCTTGAGTATATTCTTTCAGATTGCTTCTTTTTGTTTGGTTATGGTCCTTGGGCCCAGAAGGACCATCCGTTTTCAGGAAATGTGCTTCCTTTGCTAAGCACTATGAGTTGATATACTCTTCATGTGTAAGAAGTTTGCATTTGTCTGAGACTTTATCTAAATCTAGGCTTAATTAACTTCGAATAATACTAGATTTAGATTTGTGATGTGGGAGTGGCAACACACTTCCCTGTGGAAAATCTAATTGATGGTAAATTATTATAATATTTTAGTAAAGTCAGAAAAATGCGCAGGAGTAATTTCATGACAAATGATATGCAATTTAAGTCGGTGCATTTGTTTATTGGAATTATTTTGCATATCTTATCTGTTAATTCCAGCTAATATTTGAAGGTTTACCGGCGAATAATGTTGTGCATTGGTAATGGTCTATGCGACTCATATTAGGACATTAGAGACCTGTAAATTGTGTGCATTCATAGATACTTTCTCCAACAAGTAGTCACTAATCTATCTTGCAACTGTTTCAACAGTTGACCTCAAAGGCAGATGCATCCGGCATCACAACCCAGGCATCGATTCCTGTGCAGATTCTGCAGATTATCATCGCGATGTTTGTCATGGATACATGGCAGTACTTTGTGCACCGATATATGCATCAGAACAAATTCTTGTATCGTCATATCCACTCTCAGCACCATAGGCTGGTTGTTCCTTATGCAATCGGCGCCCTTTACAATCACCCTCTTGAGGGACTTTTGCTCGACACTTTGGGTGGAGCCCTCTCTTTTCTTGTCTCGGGAATGACTGCACGAACAGCCGTGATATTTTTCTGCTTTGCTGTGATTAAAACTGTTGATGATCACTCTGGGCTTTGGTTGCCTGGCAATATCTTCCACTTGTTCTTCCAGAACAACACCGCTTATCACGATGTCCACCATCAACTTCAGGGCTTGAAGTACAACTATTCTCAGCCATTCTTCTCAATATGGGATAGACTTCTTGGAACTCACATGCCTTACCATCTAGTAAAGCTACCTGAAGGAGGTTTTGAGGCTCGGCTAAAGAAAGACTAGATGCTATTAAGACAATTTGACTGTCTCATTTTAGGCTCACTTTGTACGAGAAGATTTTTTGGTCAAGGTTGTGCCATTCTTGGGAAGTTGAACTAGAGTTGTTTGTTTGGGGCTTTAAACTCTAGGGTTCTAGCAGGAGGTTATCTTGTTGCTTGGCATTGTTCTTTAAGTGGTTGCGGTAATTTTGCAGACCAACCATATTACTTATAATTGTTCTGTTTTGGTTATCTATCTGCTGTGTAAAATATCTCCTTATTTCATGTAACATTCGGATCTTCAGGCTTGTTGATATTGATGTACTGGATGACTTTTTAGACTTGTGTTGCTCAACAAGGCTGGAATTTATTTGCAGAATGAGGAAAATTAAAATGCTTTAATTTCCGCTATTCAGGTTGCAATTTCTGGATTGCCTTAGTAGCTTTCGAAACCATCATCTCTTATGCATGAAAGAAACCAATTGTCACCAATAATCTTTGCAAGAACAAGCACCATCTTTGAATCTATGAAACCGAACTCGATCCCTAACGATAATTTCCCGATTATAGACCTTTGATATAAGCTTAATCACATCATGACAATCTCTGCATATCCTAAGGTTCTTAAACACTTGAATTGAGGTTGCCTCACTTGTACTGATCAAACCAAAAGCCACAGCTAACTTCTCGCTGTGATAACATAATGCATTCTCCTTCTCCTCTTCCCCTATATCGTGCAATACACAACTAGTCCCTGCCGCATATCCATACTCTTTAATCTTGAACATAATCTCATCCAATTTCTCATAAATTTCCCTCCATTTTACATGGCTCTTGTCGCTGGTGAAAAACTTGTGGATAACACCACCAACTTCAATGTAGCTGAAGCCAGGCACCTTTTTCACGTCCCTATTCTTCATGGCTTTCCTCACCCTCCCCACATCATCCCATCTCTCATATGCTGCATAAAGATTTGATAACAGCACAAAATCACCACAATTGTTAGAACCCATCTCTACTAGCTTTCTTGAAGCGATTTCTGCCATTTCCACATCGCCGTAAAGTTGGCAAGCGCCAAGCAATGTCTGCCAAAGTACCATATCAGTCCCCATTGATACGGATTTTACGATGTCACAAGCCTCTTGCAGCCTCCCAGCTCGGCCCAACAAATCAACCACACTCCCATAGTGCTTCATATTAGGTTTCACTCCACAATTCGCCATTGAATTAAACAACCTCACACCATCATCAACTAAACCTGCATGGTTACATGCACATAATGCGGCCAAGTACGAGACATCATCCGGCTTCACCCCAGCACGACCCATTTGCTCAAAAAGCTCAAGGGCTCTAGGCCCATTTCCATGCACTGCAAACGCCATTACCATAGTATTCCACGTAACAAGACTCTTCCTACACTTGATATTATCAAACACTTCAAACGCCTTATCCAGAAGCCCGCACTTAGCATACATATCAATTACTGCATTGCACACTACCACATTCATATCAAGCCTCTCTTCTCTTATATATTCATGAATCTTGTCTCCTTCTTTCCAAGCACCCAAATGACCACACGCCGCCAAAGCTCCCAGAACCGTAACCTCATTAGGCTTAAAAACACCCTCCATTTTCATCCTCTTAAACAAATCAACTGCTTCACTCGCCAAATTCCCCTGAGCCAACCCAGCAATCAACGCATTCCACGACGCAATGTCTCTCACACCCATTTCATCAAACACCTTCTTAGCACTTACAATCTCGCCAACTTTCGCATAGACATCCAACAAAGTAGTACCCAACAACGCATCAGCCAAGAACCCATGACGCAAAACGTGCGAATGAATCTGTAAAGTCTCAAACAAAGCCAGGACACGCGCGCATGCTTTGAGAGCAAACGAGCACGTGAGCGCGTCGGACCTGTGGGACCCGCGTAACATTTGGCGGTACCATAGGACGGCGTTCGTGGGTTTCGAAGAGTGGGCGAGGCCTCGGAGGATAGCGTTAAAGTCGTTGGTGGAAGGCGCGTTGATTTGGCGGAACAAAGCGTGTGCGTAAGCGAGCTCGTTGAGAGGAGAAAGCGCGTAAAATTCGATGATTTTGGATCGAACGGGGCACAATTTGGATTGGAATTGGCCGGTGGTAGTAAGGTGAGCTTGTAGTTGCTTTATGTGAATGTGAGAGACTGGGACATTACTACTGCATTTTTGTAACAGTGCGTTGAGATTGGCCATTCCATTGCCGACTGAAGCTGGCCTACCAACTACTCTTTTAACTGTATTTAACCGTTAAAGGTGAGATTTATGTCATTGCTTTTGAAAAAAAAATAAAAAATTCTTTTGACCAAAATTTGAGTTCAAAAAATCAAAATAGGTTACTTTTCACTTGGGCCCCTCACTCACTAAATAATAATAAAGTTTCTTTGATTCTCTTGTCAATCATCAATTCACCCATAAGTGGGGGTTGAAGGGTAAACTAGTTATCTTTACACGAAAATACTAATAATAATAATAGTAATAGTATTAAAGAAAAGGAAAATGTAAACTAGTTAATGTCAAATTTATTAAGGGTAAATTAGCCAATACGTAAATGCATCACAACAATTCCGATAAAAGAAAAAAATGCCTATCATATTTAATATCAAATTATAAATAAGTTAAATCAAATAAATTTTTGGTTTAATTATAGATAATTCAATGAAATTACAGAATAAGTAATGACTTTACATATTGATCCACATGATTAAGAGAAAAAGTGATTGTCATTATCTCAATTAATACAAGCAAATAAATAGAATAAATACTTAGCAGTATTTATGTTTCAATTAAACTGTAATTATTTTATAAAATAGAAAGCATATCGATATCTCATCGCATCGGCACCTAGAAGAAAAAGGAAGGATCTAGACTGACAAAAATCATCATTTATTAATTTCTTTTTTAACTATATTTTATCCCTTTACAGATTGCCTATAAATATCAGACTTCAGAAATCGTAGTTAACCAGCATTAACCTCACGTACTTTCTTTGCTTCGCCTCTTTTTCAACTCTTCGTAGGTTAAAAGCGCATAATTGTTTTTATCGACAAGATGAGGTATTGTTTTAAGTTTATTCTTCGGTTTCGTATTGAAATCTGTTTGGTTTCTGAGAAAATGAAGGGAAAAAAAAAAGCTAGTATTTTTCGATCGAACTCCGCTGTAGCAGTTTTTTCTTTTTTTCTTCCAATTTGTTTGAATGCTTCTGTTTGGTTGAGTAAAGGAAAAGTTTGGAATTTCGGATCTTTTTTTTTTCCCTTGTTTTGTTTCTCAGGGCGTTAGTTTGATTTGTGGATTCTAGGACTTGTTGTTTGATAATTTTAAATGATGGCATCTTTCTGTTTTGCTTTAATAGGCTTATATTGTAATTTTTTGTAATTTTAAGTTGTGTTTAGCTACATTAGCTTTGGGCATTTATATCAATGGTTAGTTCATTTGATGCTGTATGAATGAATGGTTTGCTTACTTTGATCAGTCCCTGGTGCTTTGGTATTTGATATCTTGCATCACATCAAATGAAGTATTTTTGTTTCCTAAGTAGAGTAGTATCAATATTCTGGTTGATTGTTCAAATTTCAAGTATGATTGTAGAATTTTCTGTGCCTTGGGTTGGAGTGTGACAATTTTCGAGAGCAAACCTGGGGCATGGGGATTTAGATGAATTTCCAATGCAGTATATTTCATGGATTTGAAGTTCTTTTCTATGGCATAGTAAAATCGGTTTCTGCGTTGATGCATGAATTTTGACATTTATTAAGGAAATTTCAAATACCTTTGTAGTACATGCTTTTTGTTTCTGCTGTATCTAACGTTATTGGCCATATGAAAACTGAAAACTATGTTGGCAGACTTAGCTCATTTGGTCAAATTATAACTGAACCAGTGCTACACTGCTCTGTAGGTTTAGGGAGAATATTGCTAAGTCTTGTCCGATCCATCATTGTTCCTTTTTAGTCTCTAATTTTCCTTTTGAATATTCAACTTTCAGCCGGCATCCTACTGTGAAATGGGCCCAGAGGACTGACAGGGTCTACATAACCATTGACCTGCCTGATGCTCAAGATGTGAAGCTTAAATTGGAGCCTGAAGGAAAATTTTTCTTCTCTGCTACCAGTGGACCAGATAAGATACCCTATGAAGTTGACATTGATTTGTACGACAAGGTTGATGTCAATGTAGGTGCCCAACTATAATTGCATGTATATTGGCTGGTACTTGATATTTGATTTATCAAATCTTGAGTACATGATTATGGTGCTTGCAGGAGAGCAAAGCTAGTGTTGGCTTGAGAAATATCCATTACCTTGTGAAAAAGGCAGAAAACAAATGGTGGAGCAGGCTGCTAAAGCAGGCGGGAAAACCTCCTGTATTTCTGAAAGTTGATTGGGATAAGTGGATTGATGAGGATGAGGAAGGGAAGGATGATAAACGTGAGTTTAATAATCTACCTAAACAGTCATCTAGTTCCATTAGGACCTTTTTGTTCTATGACTAATTTATTCGGTCTTTTGGTTGCAGCTCCAGCTGATATGGACTTCGGGGATCTTGACTTCTCTGTAAGTGCTAATGTTACCTCATAATTATTATCAAGTTATAAGTTTCTGATTGCTCATTATGTTTGTTTGCATGGGTCTAGAAAATGAACATGGGAGGTCTTGATGCTGAAGCTGCCGGCGGTGATGGTGAGTTTAGTTGTTAATGCAGTTAGATGATTCCGGCACGCATTTATTGTCTATCGGACCATATTTGGACTTTTAAGAACTAAACTTCCTGTTCAATGTTCTTGCAGAAAATGATGAGAGTGACACAGAAGAGGAGAATGAGGTGGGAACAACACCAGCAGGGAACAGGGAAGCACCACCACCATCTACTTCCAGTGAGCCTGATACCAAGACAGCTTGAAGCTTTCACTTGGATATGTTTTGAACTCTTAAGGTAGCAACACTTAAGTGTTGGACAACAAACAACAATGTTATAATGCTTGCCTGTGGTTATACTTTTTATTTGGGAAGCCCTTGGTTTTACTGCTCCGTTCTTGTTTGTATTGGATTTGAATACTATCACACTAGATAGATAAAATCATACGATGTTTTCCGTCATCTGCATGTTTATGTATCTTTGACACTTTCACTGGTGCTGAAACTTTTGATGTGATGCACAGTGAAAAGAAACCCTGAGATTTTGTGTAGTTAACATTTACGAGTGGATTCAAAATCAGCAAATTATCTAACATTTCAACAGTTATTTATAAGGCATGTCTTGGAAGAAGTAACTTCGTGATTAAATTGGTGACCGTGCCTGCCAATTTATGAGAAAAACAACTTGTAAGGAAAAATGAGGTTATACATCAAATGTGTCATTGAAATTGAACCCGGTGGAAAAAAAGGACAAAAAGGGGAAAAAGAAAAAATTGTCTGGGGAACAAGCAAAGAAAAATCCTAGAGAAGGTTCAATCTATATGACCGCGCGACCTTAGAACATATCAATGTCTGAATGTGAGTACAGGACAGATGACTTTCATATCTCACTAACGAATGGAAGCATCTCCTTTTCACAAGCCTGTACTGTCTGGCAGTCTCATTATCACTTCAGATGGTGGTCGTAGGGTGCAAACCATTTCTTTGGTCTTCCCAAAATAAACCTGCAACATGTGTTGGTCGATGATGATTATGGAAAATCCGAAGCGCCTACCTAATGGCTATGACTCACTACTTATCACACCACCAAAAACCAAGATTTCAGATACCTGATCTAGTGAGTTCCTCAGTTTGCCCTCCATTTCTTCTATCATCTTTCCCATGTTACAAAGATGGCCCTCTGAAACTGAGAGGTCCATATTCATCTATGACAAGAAGAAAATGGGCAAAAAAAAAAAAAATCAGTTTAAGTCCATATCAAAAGAATAAAAGGATAGCCAAACAACTATTAATGCTTCCCATGACCAACTTGCTGTTAACCAGTCCTACCATCAGACAATGTGAAGCATGATTTAGCTGTTATTTAGCTAAGGTTCTAACGAGATCTTCAGAAATTTTAGGTAAACTAAACATTTTTAGAGATATGTGCCAAGCATCAAATGCAGACACAAGTATATGAGGAAAGTGCAATTATAGTTAGCTGTATAGATGCATTTCAGTCTATAGTACAGCAATTCCACAAGCAGCTTTCAACCAAGAAAAAGATACTCCACAGTGAAAGCAGTTCAATATATATTTATTAAAAATTGAATCACCAATAACAAACCAAGAGTAATTTCCTTGTCCACTGAGAGCCCGTTGTTAGAAACAATTTGTCAAAAAAGCAATGGAATGATGGAAAGGTCTAAAGAGTTTCATGGCAATCTTTTTACGGTTGATATAATACTGTTTCTAAGTGATCAAACTCCTACTCCACATAAGCATAAACTTTATCTTAAATAACTAGGCCTGTTTAGGTGTTTCCTTGATTGATGATTTTGCATTGGTAGTTTGATAGTAGATTAGTCATCTATTAAACTAGATACTACTGTACACATGAATTATTAATTCTGAGACTAAATAGTCTACAAGAAAATTCCATTCTCCATGATGTTTCAAAAAACATTACTCCATAGCAATTCAAATGACAAATCACCTGCCGTCTAATTGATCCAGACAAACTGAATGTGCCTGATGACTCATGATCCGTAGTCAAAGACAACATGACAGTACTAGTTAAACAATAACGAGCTATTCCTTCTTCCTCTGGCGCCACCTAAATAAAAAAGATAATTAGAGTTGTAACATGTTTGAGGGAATGAATGATGGGCATACTTGAATAGGAAAAAATGATAGAGAGTGGGAGGAGGAAGGTGTCTTTAAGCTCATTCCCACACATCTAAATCCAGCTTGGGCTTATGAAGCTTACTTCTATAACATGTATAGCATCCCAGGCTCCCTCCTCCAAATGTCCCCTTCTTCCCTGTGCTGTCTTTGAACCATCTTCATCCAACAAAAAAGGAATAA
Source organism: Citrus sinensis (assembly GCF_022201045.2). Lineage (NCBI taxonomy): Eukaryota > Viridiplantae > Streptophyta > Magnoliopsida > Sapindales > Rutaceae > Citrus > Citrus sinensis. The sequence continues at coordinate 34,845,110 of NC_068560.1, read as the reverse complement.
CATTATCAAGGGGAAAAAACTCTCTTGGCACCTAGTTTGGTTAAAAAGTAAAAAACTTTACCTTTCTTTATCAAAAAGCAAGCTACAAATCCTTCATTATCATCTTCCCACATGTAAACTGATGAAATACCACCTTCATAATACCTACCAATTTAATGGTTAATCAAGCAGCCACTACGAATATAAAATATGTAAAGAACAAGCTAAATGAGGGGTATATTGTACAAGGAAGTTATAGAAGATTCAAGCACACTAATCTTTCAAAAAATTAACAATTTGAGATCCAAAATGGAGTTTTTTTTTTTTTTTTTAAATGTTCATCAGAGTGTGACCTCTTTATATAAAGAGCAGTGGAAACTAACTTAAAAGACGAGGTAAGTAAAGAACCTCACTGGTCACGATAAATTGCAAACACTTCATTCGCTTCAATTTCAAGCTTCCTTAACTCTGCAGGAGGGTACAGTGCATCCTCCAATGGCGGATGGTACTTATTTGACCAAGGAGACCTGCAAAATGAGTATAATTCCATAGAAGAAAATATATACAACATTGTTAATTAGGACAACTAAAAAAATCAATGGTTTAACTGAACAAGTGATTACGCATCAGAATGGGAGAAGTTTAGGTTATACATGTACAACCAAATACTAGAAGAATGATTTTGTTGAATAATTGATATCTGAAAACAAAGAGATGATTAGCAATTACTAACACAAAACTAATTGCTTAGAACTCCCTCATTCAATCTGGGCAAAGATGTTTTACCCAAGAACCTATGTCAGATACAAGTAGCCAGTACTAAGGTATGTTTGTAATGGTGTACTAATGCTTAATTTTGAAAGCATATCAACTAAAGTCTTCAGTAAACCCTCACTTCAGTTGGCAGTCAATTTTCACTTATGCTCAATAGCTAGTGCCTCGTGATCCCATTGGGCGGCTTCCCACTTAGTGACTACAACAAAGTAACAATGCAAAAGCACAAATATGGTGGAGGATTATCATTATTAATTAATACCTATAAGAATCAGCATCTCTGTTGTATTCACACAAAATGAACTCTTTCCCGCTCTCCTCATCTAATAAAACCTGTTTTTTTCCCCCAAAAAAAAATTAATCATTATTTTGCAATAATAACAAAAACCCATTTAGAATATTTACTAAAACTAACAAAAATAAGTCAATTTGGGAATTTGGAAACCCTAATGAAAGGAGAAAGACCTGGAGAGGCTGATCGACTTGAGAGAGGAGATCGGAGGAGTGATCAGGCAAGAGGCTGAGAAGTGCAGACAGTGCTGTTTCCGAGTGCTTCGGCGGCATTCTTCTCATCAATCCCATTGCTGCCTCCATTTTCTTATCTCTCTCTCTGTATATTCGACACAAAGCAAGCGCAGGAAAGCAACAAAACAAAATGAGAAGAAGAGGCGCTCACCCTTCTCGTTTTGATCCGATTTTTCCTCGCGGGAACCACTCCCTTTTCTTATTATTTATAGGACTTAAATGACGAGTTCTGAAAATTATTGGTTTATATTATTTTTCATTAAACAATGAGGGCTCCATTGTAAATTAGCCAAACTAACAGATTTTGTTTTTCATTTGTTTTTGTAGTCAAATGACTCAAATCCAAAATACTAATTAAAGGTATTATTATTTCAATGCAATTTAATTAAATTAACAAAAAGAATTTTAAAGACTGTATCAAGGAATTTATTATAAAAAAATCCCCAACCTCTAGCAATTTTTTATATTATATTATATATATATATCTGCAGTCGTCAAACATTAAGCATCTTTATAACTTGATTTCAAAAAGAACTATGTATGGAACATCCACTACCAATGATGGGGTCACGAAGCACAAATTTGAAACAACTTGTAAGACAAAAAATTGAAACAAATTGTAAGAGACTGTTGTGTGGCAAAACTTTTTAAGTGATGTTATCTCTAAGAAAAGAAGTTGGAAAATGAGTTGTCTTGGGACCTTTATGCTTCCACTTTCCCCACAGCTATAATGGGTAATGAGCAAGAAGTTGATTTTAAGACACTTCAAGATGCCAAAGCCCAAAAAATTGGGAGTTAAGAGGGGAAAAAAGTGCTTTTGCTTTCGTCAACTACCCATGCATAAGCAACAAAAACAAGTTAATTAAATGATTGAATCACGAAAACAGCTAGATTCTTATAGCTAAATCATGATTAAGTTCTAGGCTTCTAGCTGTAATTGGAATAAAGATGATTGCATTTTCTATTTCTAGGTGAAAAATTGAGAACAAATCTCATCCAGAAGGCGGGCATCATTGGTGAAAAATTTAAGCTCACAAGCAAGTTTGAGCTTCAATTTCAAGTTTGTAATCTAGTGAATTCTTACTCTGCTGTGCCTGTAATGGAAAGGCTTAGCGGGTCATCCCAAACTTCTTCCCCGCCCACAATAATCAAAATAAATAGATTAACAAGAAAAAAGAAAGCTACAAACCAGTGCTAAGCAATCAATCACGTAGGTTTCTATTGGTACATTGTACAGGAAACAAGAGTTTACTGTTGACTTCCAAGTGATCGGTCAAAAAGTCTTCAATTTCATTTTCTTGAGTCCAATTTTGCACGTCTCTCCTCATATGTTGCTGGAATCAGTTCAAGCAATAAGAAGTTAGGCAAAAACCTTTAAAATGGGCATAATAACATGAGTGCTTAAGGTGTGGAGGAATTTACGCTCAGTTGGCCGTGAAAAGAGGGGGATATGGGAAGCCTTCTTCTTGACCATTCCATTTCTCAATGAGTTCTGGTCTGAAAAATTAAAGGTGGTCTCAGCCAGAAAGGACGGGAAGGTTGTACGTAACTAATGTAAATGGATTAAAGAAGAACTGATTTCTAGACCATTAGCTAAAGGCAAACAGTTGAGAAGAGCCTCATGAAAGATTGCAGCTTGGAGTTGATACACTTGACATTCATTCCGCAAGTGCAGGCGCAAATCGCGCCCAGCATCTATTCATGGAACAGAGAGAGAAATAAATGATAGTGCCATGGCAAGTTAAAATGAGCAATCACATTAAAGATTGCAAGCAAACCAAAGGAATGTGTAAACATTGAAGTTCAACCTATATGATCCTTAATAGTAGAAACTTCCAACAAAGAACAATTCCTTGAAATTGGTTAAATACCTAATGAACAAGTAAACTTGAGACCGTCAAAGTCACAGGATTGAAGAACTAATGGTATCTCTGGAGCCATATTGTATTGAGGTTTTCTTGGTATCCCATTCGTGTCCAGTAATGATTCTATTACCTGCAAAGTTGAGCACTTCATGTCAGTTTCTTTTACAATGTAAAACAAAGTTTCATAAATGGAAACGAGTTTCCAAAAGGTAAAATTCTGAGTTTCAAGGATGTCTGCTACATACATCAATGGATTCAAGACCTTGGCCAATCATAAACAGTACAGCAACCATGCACCTGACCTGGTGCCACAAGAAAGCGCTACCTCTAATCTTAATAGCACAAAGTTGATTGCCTTCAAAACTGCAAGTGAAATTGAGTACTCTCAGATTTTCGAATATATTCTAACTAGCAAAGCTCAAAAGAAAATAACAAGATTGTACAACAATAATATTTCATTATAAAAGGCGGGTCAAAATAAAAGAGGTAAAAATTTAAGGAGAAACCCATATAAAATTTATAGTGAAAGATTAATCAGAATTAATGCATGATTAAAAGTACCAGGGTCAAGAGTTCGTATAATCTCATGTGAGGATGGAGGTTAGAAATGGCTATGGTATTAGTGGGCCAAGGTATGCCCCTTAATTTTGAGAAATACATAGAGGAAGATGAAACCAATATTTAAGCTCTAACAAATATGAAAACAAAAATTGGGTCAAGAGATATTTTTACCAGTGCCAACCTGATATAACAAGGAGAAATTTCAAATGAGGTGACATGCCGCTTATAGTTGTGTACATTTGCTGCATCCATTTTACAGAAGTTTCGGAAGTCATGCTCCCCTACAAATTTCTTTCCTGCACTCTCCATAGCCTGGTGAGATTCGAAACATAGAAGAAAGTGTTATTGAAACTGTTGCTCTCTCTATGAGCAGCAAAGAAGTAGGTCCACAAATTGTCAGGAAAAGGAATCACCTACCGACAGATTTAGATTTTCTCTCCAAAAAAAGTATTTATATTTCCTACTTATACAGCTAAACCTGCAATTATTGTAAAAGCAACAGATCATGCCAGAGCATAAGAGAACACTATCATGAGCAAAATAGTGAAATTCTTATGAAAAATCACTGAGTCACCGGGTTGACATTTCAATTATAAAGGAACAAGTTAAACTTTAAATACCCTCTCGAAACAAGAACTGTCATACAACCATCATTGAGAATCAAAAAATTGGAAAAAAAAAAAGGTAATATTTTTTTGAATCTGTAGATAAACCTTGCACTGAAATCAGTTGGAGCAGGAGACCACCCCATAACTCGAATATCTTTTGGGAGGACTCGATTCAGTACTCTCACATAATCAATTTCATCTTCTGAGAATAATACACATTGTGTAAGTTAAAATGGCAAATACAGACTCATAAACTTTTACATTTGAACTTTTGCAATATGAATATGATTTTATACAAAAATCCAGTAGACAACCAATATTGAGCGAACTACATTTAAAGAGTCAAATAATGCTTTGCTATTGTTAGTATTGTGCTATTTTGCCAGCCCCTTACAAAATCCTTCATGAGCTTTTCTTTTCGAATGGAAAGATTGCAGTTTACAAAAGAATGCAGTTTCACCAAAAGACTTAACTTTATGTGTATATTAAGCTCAATAATTTATACTAAAGTTTTCCAACAAAAAGATAAATGACAAACCTATTTGTTCTTCTTGAACAGTTTCACCCATACTTGCGTTGTTTGTATTACATTCCTTGATGTTTGACCGTAAATATATAGCAATTACCTGCACCAAACATTTACTGCTTTCTTAACTTCAAGAGTCTGGTAAAAGGATGACTACTGATTGATATTAGTTATAGGTGAAACTGATTAAGCAGAAGAGGGATACTAATACAAAACATCAACAATTGGAAATTATGATTATAATTCATTCAGTAACATAATGGTCACACCCAACTCAGGAAAATGCTTTTGCTGATTATTATACTAAGTTTTACAAACTCTAACTTACTTGCCCAACAGAGGAAACCCCCTTATCTGTTCTGCCACATCTCGAGTAATGTGATTCCTTCTTGTCAGCAACTAAAAGTCTTGTCTTCTCAAGAGCTTTGAAAATTTCAGACTGCAAGAAAGCTGGAATTAGAAACAGAACTTCATGTCTTATACAGATGATAGCTATTCGATAAAACTAGATCGTACGCTTTCAAAGCATTCAAAGGTATGAAGAAAATGTCATTTGTAGGATAATTAAAAATGAAAATGAAAATGAAATTCTTTCTAGGAAGCTTGGTTTATGACAGTTACCAATATCCAAAACTTAATCTTTAATACACTATGGTTCTCGTGAACTACAATCTTCGATATAGAGTTTGAGAAGTATCATAAAATAAATCAGCAAGAGAAACAATATGAAAATTAACTGTAATTTTAGATCAATGACACATGCATGGTTTCCTAGCACCTTAATCATGCAGAAATACAGGAATAGGAATGGATGATATCTGTTGTATAATACAACTCTAAATGCAGCCTATTTCATTCCTAGCAACAAATCTGTCTATATTAACTGTCTAATTATCCAGCCTATTTTAGTAATATAGTTGCTGTGGGTAGTGAAATGGTGAAAACCTTGATTCAAGCTTTCCTCGTTACTGATGTTGACAGGATGCTTAGCATCATACCCTAGAAGGGTTGAGAACATAGATGATAATACTCCTATCATTCTTTGTAGACATCGTCACACTATTACCATTTGAACTACTAGAAGCAGCTTATCTAATATTTTCCAGCAGCAGATGCTTTGCATCTTCCAAGAAGAGATTATGATTGGAATATAAAATATTTGCTTCCTGGACATAGAGAACTAATTTCGCACACCAGGTTAAATCTCTTTTGCACAACAAGTTTGTATTTCTTTTTTTTTTAATTAATTTTGAAAGAAGAAACAATTGAAATAATGCACCTCCACAGTTGGTTCCATATTCCCATCCGAAGCAAAACCGTAAAACCTGAAATATAGCAGACAAAGGAGAAAGGTGTTCATTTTAAATTGTGAGTGGATATTAGACCAGGTGCTAAAAATAAAGAGAAGATAAATCATTGGCGTTAACAGTCCATAGATGTTATAACACAAACGGGAATCTTACTCCTGAAGGCTAGAGCCTACCCAAGCCAGAGGATTTGGCCAAAGCTTAACTCAGGCTTTAACAGCACAACTACATGAGAATTGCAACATGTTGTGATCAGGAAGATACTCGACTAACATTTCTTATCTAGTTCTTCCATAAGTTTATTACGGATGGTGCACATTTTTTTCGGAAGGAAATTTCCATACTAATTTACTAAGGGGGTCCTGGCTTAGTATGTTTTTAGTGTTTTGAAGTACCATTAACATATTTGATCAGTCTACCACCCTCAGGACCCAACCAAGCATATTCTTTTAGCTAGAAAGGAATTGCTGATCCAATCCAGCCTGGATCAGGCCTCAATTGAGTCAGCTTGGATTCTTGTAATGTCGGATTCCCTAAAAAGCTCAGCAGATTTTCCTATTTTCATTTCATTTTAGGAAGAAAGGAGAGGGGAAGAGAACTACTGATATCTTAAAGAAATGAGCTTCAAGTTTATGACGAAATTATATACCTCTGACCAAAATACATGACTTTTAGAGCAACATATCTCTTGAAATGATGATTTAGAGTTCCTGTAAGAACAAAAAGTGCCAGTCAGATTCAGAAACACGATAAACCTAGAAGTAGAATAGGTGATAGTTGGCTAATAAAGACCCATTACCAATTTTACATACAGGCTATTTGAATTCTAATAGTAATCTGATTTAAAAAGCAGGCGATATCAGCCTCTGACAAAGAATAGATAAGTAGAGTTTAAAACAAGACCTGACATTTTCTCCTTTACTTTCTTTTTCCCAGTCTTACAACCTCCACTTTCCGTCTTCCTATTTTCCTCAACCAAAGTCGTGCCATCTTCAACACCATCATGAACCTTATCCTCTATCTGCATCATAATTTTATATCAGGTTCCATTTTGTCATGCTTCGACCAAATACCACAGAGAACAAAAAGAAATATTATGCATGTTTCTAACTCTTTTGGTTTTGCTTGATTTTGAAAATCACAACAACTGAAGTGTTTGTTAAGCAACCACATTTCATTGGAACCTAATGTTTACCAACCACATTCACATTTAAACTTGAGCACCAGAATGATAACATGCCAAAGGGAGGCGGACTAAAAGCTATAACATCTCAATCTGAGATATACCTATTATCTATTTTCATTTTCTTCATTGAGAGAAAACTGTGATTGAACAAGAAACAAAAAGATAAACAATTAAAATTCGTCAACAGACCTTTTCACAGCGACAGAGAGAGAGTTTTGACAATAGCTTTGCATTATCAGCCTCTAATTCCTGTTATACACGCATTGCAAATTGGTAAATGGTACCACATCAAGTTAAAAAGTTGCAAATAACTTAAATAAAAAAGACACAATAAAGAATATTCAATAAGAATGAAAAAAATAGAAATAGCGATACCTTAACTCTGTTTTGAAGAGCCTCTAATTGCGACTGCAAGCTGGAGATGAGTTCTTGTTTGGCTTCGGACATGTTCGATTGCTTGAACTGTACTTGCTGTGCTAGTGCCGCACACCCAGAACCAGAAGAAGAGTCGAGTCAGTTCTGTGTAGCCTCCGCTCGAGGAAGATTTGTTAATGCGCAAGAAATTATTTTGACTCGCATGACTATCCTAAACTGCATGGGAATTTACCAAAACATCCTTCTTTTGTATACATCTTTTTATCTTTTTATTTTTTGACCTAGGTATTTAATTCTATAAGTTCTTTTCAAAATTTTTAGTATTATTTAGTTATATGTTGAGTTGAGGCTTAAGAAATTAAATAAGCTATTCTATCTATACTAATAAAAACTTAAATTTTAGTTTTTTGAAAACAGATGTTGTATAGGTTTTCTAAATAATTTTTTTTAATAGTTAGATTACATAAACTATTCTTAATTTATGTCACACTCCTGTTTCATTTATTTCATAATATAACTTTAAAATTTTTTTTATTAAATTATTTTTTATAACTTTTAATAAAATTCTCATTAACAATCAAATATCTCGAATATATTTGGTGAAAGCTCTACTTATAAGATCTTTACTTAAATAAACTTTATTTGAAAAGATATATCAAATGGAGCCTTAAGCAATATTTAAAAAAATAATAATATATGACCTATTTATTGTGTACTTTTGGTCTGCCATAAATCTAAGATAGCCTTTTTTTTTTGGGAAATCTAAATAAGTCTAAATTTAACTTAAATCCGAATGGGTTCTAAATACAAATATATCAATGACATGATTATTTTTATTTTTTTTATATCTTGGTATATATAAGTGGATCTTGTTTATTTATAAAAAAAAAAATTAAACATGGTTATTTAATCGATTTCAATTAATTTTTTTTTTAGAGCGCCACTAAAATTTAAAAAAAAACTTTGATCAAATATGTTAAAAGAAAAAAATCGAACTTTAGGGGTTTCAATGAAATTCACCGAAAGAAATTTGGTTACGAATTTCCCGGGCAAAAATGTATTACCGTCCCGTTTCAAGAGGCAGAAAACAGGAGAGTCTCATCTCAGCCTTGGAATTATACTATCCCCCTTAAGATTTGGGCGCTAATTCCATAACTGACTGAAACGTCTTTTTTTGCAACTACCTTTTAACACTTCTTCTCTTTCTCTTTCTCCTTCAACTAAAATTAATTGCATTCACTAAATTAACTTCAAACCCAAAAACCAATTACCCATAAAAACAAAAAAAATAAAAATTAAAAGATAACCTACTTCCTCCCCTCTAAGTTTTAGCATAGTTTTGCCGCCGGTGTGCTTCGTCGCTCCGGCGAGATCTCGTTTCAATAATCAAGTAATAAGAGGTTCTTAATTCTTTCTCAAGTTTGATAGAAGGTTAAAAAAATAATTTGCAATTGGGCACACAGTGAAGAGCATGCCAAATATCGTAAATGCAAAACGAATATTCCCTTATTTAATGTAGATATAGATACCCCTTTAATTAATTTACCATCCTTGTTTGCAGGTAATTGTATTATACTCACTATTATCTTCTTTAGAAGCTAGCAGTCAGTGGAGTTGAGAATTTGAACCTCATGGAGTACAAGGATGGTTTTGTATCAAAAGTTCAACGAAAGCTTGTTCGATCACTTTCAGAGAGTGCAGATCCATTAACTGTATCTGCCCTGCAAATCTCCACATCTCCAAAGTCCCCAAGGTCACCCAAGTCTTATAGCAAACATGGCTCAAGTAGAGCGAGTCCCAGTAAGGGGAGTCCCAGAGGGAGCCCAAGAAAGTATGATCGGCGTCAGCATTCTCCTAGAGATGGTCGGCCTAAAAAGGGTACGTAAACCTTATAAAATCGTTTGAGATTGAGGTGTTGTAGCTTTTAATCACAGTTGGTAGCCGTAAAATCGAAATCATTAGTATAAGTATAATTACAGAATTTAGTTGAAGCAAAATAGTTCTGAACAAATCATTTTATGTTGCGGTGTAAATGACTGGAAAGGAATAAGCTAGAGAAGTCTCATATGCGTAGATGGATGTCTTGAATGGTCGGTTTCCATGAATCAGAAACATACAATAAGCAAATTTTTGTGATGAAGAAACTGTTTATGGAATTCTATAATATATGCAGGTGGCTGTGGGGGAAAAGGTACCTGGGGAGGATTACTTGATACAGAAGACAATTACTTTATTGACCCTAACGATCCCAATTATGATAGCACCGAGGTACTCAGTTAACGCTACATTTTTCCATGTTCTATCAATTTTGCATCTATTCAGGAATTTAGCCTTGCGGCATATATATGTTGATACCAATGGAGATGCAAATCCCATTTGGTTTGCATTGTTTTGTCCATAAAATACTGTGTACTTTTGTTGTAGGTCTAATTTTGAAAAGAACTTGTTTATGTTGCAGGAATATGAACGTCCGAGTGCAAAAAAGTCAGCAGGGGATTTGGATGAGTTCAAAAAGAAGGCAACAATAATTGTGGAGGAATATTTTGCCACTGATGATGTTTTATCAGCTGCAAATGAACTGAGGGAACTTCGAAAGCCTAACTATAACTATTATTTTGTCAAGAAGCTTATCTCTATAGCCATGGATAGGCATGACAAAGAGAAAGAAATGGCTGCGGTACTGCTATCCGCGCTTTATGCTGATGCCATTGATCCCCCACAAGTTTACAGAGGTTTTATTAAGTTGGTGGAATCAGCAGATGACTTGATTGTTGATATACCAGACACAGTTGATGTGCTAGCTTTGTTCATTGCGAGAGCTGTGGTTGATGACATATTGCCTCCTGCATTTTTGAAGAAACAAATGGCTGCCTTGCCTAAGGAGTCAAAAGGGATTGAAGTATTGAAGAGAGCTGAGAAGGGTTACTTAGAAGCTCCTCTCCATGCTGAAATCATTGAGCGGAGATGGGGAGGTAGCAAGAATAAAACGGTTGAAGATGTGAAGGTTAGGATTAATGATTTGTTGATTGAGTATGTAGTGAGTGGTGACAAGAAAGAGGCTTTCAGATGTACCAATGACTTGAAAGTTCCATTTTTCCACCATGAAATTGTAAAACGAGCTGTTACAATGGCAATGGAGAGGCGCCAAGCTGAAGGAAGGTTACTAGGTTTGCTAAAGGAAGCTTCTGAAGAAGGTTTGATCAATGCTAGTCAAATTACAAAAGGGTTTGGTAGGATAATTGACACGGTTGATGATTTATCACTTGACATTCCGAATGCACGAGGAATTTTGCATTCTTTGATCTCTAAAGCAGCATCTGAAGGCTGGTTGTGTGCTTCATCTTTGAAATCACTCTCATCAGAGCCAGAGAAGAGATTGTTAGAAGATACTGATACAAAATTGTTCAAGATGAAGGCTCAATCAATTATTCAAGAGTATTTCTTGTCAGGTGACATTTTAGAAGTAAGTGGTTGTCTAGAATCAGAGAAAAAATCTTCTTTAAATGAGGTGAATGCTATCTTTGTCAAGAGACTAATAACTCTTGCAATGGACAGGAAAAACAGAGAAAAGGAAATGGCTTCTGTTCTGTTATCATCTCTGTTTCTCCCCGCTGATGATGTCGTTAACGGATTTGTTATGTTGATAGAATCTGCTGATGACACTGCTCTAGACAACCCTGTTGTTGTTGAGGACCTTGCCATGTTTTTGGCTAGAGCAGTGGTGGATGAAGTATTGGCACCACAGCACTTGGAAGAAATTGGAAGCCAGTTTTTGGGGGCAGAATCAATAGGGAGTAAAGTGCTGCAAATGGCAAAGTCATTGCTTAACGCTCGTCTTTCTGGAGAAAGGATTTTAAGGTGTTGGGGTGGAGGAGGGGGAAGCAGCAGGCCTGGATGGGCAGTTGAAGATGTCAAAGACAAAATTGGGAGACTACTAGAGGAGTATGAATCCGGGGGAGACGTTAGGGAGGCTCGCCGATGCATAAAAGAATTAGGCATGCCATTTTTTCACCATGAGATTGTTAAGAAGGCATTGGTGAGTGTCATCGAGAAGAAGAATGAAAGGCTGTGGGGACTGCTCAAGGAGTGTTCTGACTCAGGACACATAACTATGAACCAAATGATGAAGGGCTTTGGCAGAGTTGAAGAATCGCTCGATGACTTGGCGCTGGACGTGCCTGATGCTAAGAAACAATTCATACATTATGTTGAAAAGGCCAAGGCTGAAGGTTGGTTAGATTCATCATTTTGGTTTAGCAAACTTGATAATGCAAGGGAGAATGGAAGTTGTCAATGAGTAATGGTAAGTCAAATGCTTCTCTCTTGCACATTTGCCCTTAAGAAATAGCTATTGACTAGGAACTAGTTTCAGTTTGCTTGTTATTTTCTTGTAGTTAACAGTTTGCTTGTTATTTTCTTGTAGTTTATGTATGAAAGCATATACATACTATATATAGTTCTATGAAACCTAATACATTTTGTAGACTATGCTGATTCATGATCATTGCACATGTAGATATACACAAACAATAAAAAATAACTAGAATCATAAAATTTACATCTAACTTTCTTTTTTTAAACATAAACTAGCTGTATCTCAACCAAATTTTGAGTGAGTGCAATTTGATTCCTAAGCTTTCAGTACCACTTAAGAGATTTTTTTTCTAATTAGAATAAACTAATACCAACATAAATCATGCATTGAATACTACATTAGAGAGAGTAGCAGAAAAATGGTTGAAGCTTGCACTCACTTTTTCTTGGGAACTCAATTGTTATTATTACTATTACTTTTGGGGTTCCTCTATGATGCTGTAAATTTTTTATAGTATCAATAACGTATTAATTGTGAACCATTAGATTTAATCAATGGTATACAATATTTGTACTAAAAAAATAATTTAAAAATAATGATAAATAGTTTGTTAACCGTTCAAGTGGGTGGAGAATTTTTGTAAAATAATTGTGACCACCCTTAGAGTTTGAAATAATTTCATTTAAATAGTATATTTTATTTAAAATTACTTTTCAGCCCTCCTTTAAATTTGTAATATGATAATATTTTTTAAATAAATCTTCCAAAATCAATTACCATTAAGTATAAAATATAATATGAAGTAGATTATTTAACATAATATCTTATAATAATTTGTATTGTATGAATTTAATTACAAACCATTAATACCTAAACAATAATGATAATAGAAGGCATTGCAATAAACTATTTTATATGTGTTTTATTAATAATACTATATGAGTCACAACAAATGAGAAATATTTTATTCACCAATTATTATTGAAAAATACATATGTCTATATAACTATAAAGTGAGAAATAATTTGATTTAAATTTTTAACAAAAAATTAAACTATTTATTTCATGCAATTCAATGGTGGAGGATATAACATTATGAAATGTTGCTTTGACTTTTAATATCAACCATTAGATTATGAGATATTTAATGGCTCAAATATTGTGTCAAAATTTTAAGTTAAAGTATCCCAAACCATATCTTTATAATGGAAACATAAAAACATACAATGATTTTTTTTCCTCATTTTTTCCATTAAATATTATTTGATGTAATATTTTATTTATTGACACTATTAATTATCATAATAAAAGTAACGACTCTTCGTAACATAAAAATTTTATAATTACTATAAAAAAATAACAATAAAATAATCTTTCATGATTCATAAACTAAAGTTAATTAGGAATATGTGTTAGATTTAACTTTTATGAAATTAACAAAGTGACATTTGAAAATAAAATGAAAACAAGCTTGTGAAAGTTAAATTTTATAAGGATCAGATAATTTCCTACCATGTCAATAAAAATTTAAAAAAATAAATGATTTTCTTTCACTTTTTTCCCACGTAAATATTATTGGAGGTAATATTTTATTTATTGTCATTATTAACTATCATAACAAAAGTAATGACTCTTAATAACATAAAATTTTATAATTACAATCAAAGGATATCACTAAAATAATCTTTCACGATTCATAAACTAAAGTTTATTAGGAATATATATTAGATTTAACTTTTATGAACTTAACAAAGTGATATTTAAAAATAAAATGAAAATATATAGGCTTATAAAACTTAAAATTCCTACCATGTAAGGATATTAATTGTAAGATAAATATAAAGTTCAGAGAATAAGTACGTTAAATGGGTGTTAAAAATAATACATACTTCGTGATCAATTATAAAATGACCCTTAATATTATATAAAATAATGAGTATTTTAATATACGATATTAAATTTTATTAAAACATGTGTGATCAAGTAATTTTTATATTACAAGCAATCTTAACAATGAGTTTATTGATGTGACTATGACATTTACTTAAGTATATGTATTTAGTTGTGTTATTTATTAGTGTTATATCATATATAAATTTTACAATTGTAACTTATTTATTTGATTTGTGTTAAATAACCTTTCATTATATTTTATACTTAATGGTAATAGATTTTGAAAGATTTATTTAAAAAAGATTATCACATTTCAAATAAAAATATGCTATTTAAGTGAAATTGTTTCAAACTCTAAGGGTGGTCATAGTTATTTTACAAAATTCTCCACCCCTTACACGTTTGTTAACCGTTTACCATTATTTTTATTTTTTTTATTTTTTACTACAAATATTGTGTACCATTAATTAAATTCAATGATGCACAATTAAAAATATTATTGATTCTCTAAAAAAATTACAGCATTATAGAGGAACTCTTACTTTTGTTTTTTGATTCTTTCAATTCATAGTCTATTTATGAAAACAATTTATTCCCGGGTAATTTTTAGGGATCTCCCTTGAGGTTTACCGTATTGACACATAGATAAAATGCATCTACGTAATTACAACCACCTCCTCTCCCGTTAGTATCTGGTTACGTATGCCATCAGTATATGAGGGTAAATATGTAAAATTACCCTTTAAAATTCAAAAGAATTCAAAAGTGCAGTTTTGTGAGGATTGACGTTTGCAAAAATTGTAAGAGTTTACTCCATTAACCAGTACTCTGCACTAACCAGTGGACAAAAGCAAATAAAAATTTTCACGAAATGAATATTAGACTTAGCCTTCTCTTTCACTTAAACAACATCCAACAACATCTTCATCTTTATGTAGCTGTGAAGGAGAGCTTCATTTGCCTGAAGGATTTGGTGCAAAAAAGAGGTAACGAGATGAGTTCTTGTAGTGGCCCAAGTGTGCAACGAAGTGAGTACCGGCGACGAACGCCTTCAATCGCGACTGGAATTGGTGCGAAAAAGAGGTAATCTTCATTTATTACAATTTAAAGACCAGCTGAAGATAACTCAAGCTGTTTCAAACCAAATGGAAGTTGAATTGAGAGTTAATAAATTGGAAGACAATTTAAGAACAGACAACATATCTAGAGAGGCCAAAGGATCAAAAGAGATGGCGCCTACAAGAACACAATGCAAGAGCTTGTGTTTGTAACTCAGTGAAGCTCTCGCTCTGACTCGAGGGGAAAAAAGAAACTCTTTTATGAGTTTAGGTAATTAACCAGGGTTAGTTTTCAACCGTGGTTAAGAGTATTAATCGGGTTACAGATCTGACGGTCAGCGTTGCTTTGATGAAAAGATTGAGAGAATCTTGACCGTTCAGCAGGAGGGCATCATGCATGTTTCCTTATCTCTCGTTTCAAAGTCTCTCTCATTCTCTCTCACTCTCCATTTCCCTCTCTCTCTCTGATAAAGGTCTTACCAAAGAGATTGGTAATGGACTCTCTGAAAAAAGACACTCGTTTTATTGAAAATTACGATGATGCCACGGTGTAGATAAGATTCTTTTGTTCGTACCTGCGCGTGTGGATTCAACTCGCGGCCCCTGATGAAGACAGCTCATGTGGGGATGTTTGACGCGAAAGATGTAAAAGCATACAAATTGTAAAAAGCGAGTGTGAGATTTAAATACTCGCGGGTGTGGCTTTTGCGTTTCTTCTACAGCCTTCATAGCCTTCATACTGCAGGTTCGCAAACTGAAATTACTTCCATGAAAAATGACAAAAGAATTTAAAGAAAAGGGTATATTTGTACTAGGAGGCCTCAGATTTGACTTTTGGTCAAAATTAGTAGACCCACAAACAAGGTCTGTGACTATTTATTAACTAGTGAGGATCTGCTGCTTTAAGAGGGAAAATAATAGTGGGGATGGGAATATGGGATTGTGTTTGATCTAAGACTCATTCCCCGTCTGTCAGTGATAGTAAGCGTGAGGGAATGTTGATAACAAAAGTAATGATTTGAGAAATCACATAGATGGGTAATTTGGTCTTTTTTTAGCTTTTGTGATTCTAGCATTAAGTTTATTAACTATCGGTTCTCAAAGTCTTGTTTTATAACTTATAATTTTAGCGGGAAGGGTAATTTAGTTATTTCAACAGTCAACTAACAGTCAAATTAACCGGATACTAACAGGAGGGGGGTGGTTGTAATTACGTGAATACATTCTCTCTATGTGTCAATATGGTAAACCTCAGGGGAGGTCCCTAAAAATTATCCATATTTGTTGAGATATTACTGTAGTCGCCTATTTTAATCTTCTTGCGAGTTGGAAAAATATTTCCGACTGGATTTGGGCCACTAGGTACTTCATGAGTAGATTCGAAATAATTTATTTTTTATGTCACTAATCCTTACAAATCACTTTTATAATAAAATTTATTTTATCTTTATATGAAATCACTTAAAAGGGTAAATAGCACTTAAGTGCATCTATATAATAATTTCAAATCTTAATTTCTTTTAACTTTTTAAGTTATTATCTCTTTTAAAATATTGTATACTCCACTTTTATAATTATTGAAAAAATAATTTATAATACTCAATAGATGATGATGAAGAAATATCAATTTTTCTTTTATAATTATGACAACGATGGATAAAATCTTTTAAAGGAAACAAAGAGGGATTATAGTGATTTCGAAAGTTTTTTTTAATAGATTTTATAAGTTTTAGATGATGACGCTTGAAAAAAAGATACAACTAAACAAATGAATCAAATCTGTATTTGTTTAAAAAACTTAACAAATAAATTAACAAATCGAATTGAATTAGGATACAATTAGTTTATCATAATTAACAACAAATAAATCAAACTTGGAGTCATTTACAAAAATAATAACTAATAAACAAAAACTAAGTAAAATAAAATAGAAAGAACAAAAAAATTAACATCCTGTAAAATACAAACGAATCCTAAATGAATAATTGAATTAATGATCTCAATCTTGAAATCAATTCTTTTATATACTAAAAACTTAAATTCAATTTTTTTATTTAACAAATCAAAATTATCCATTTATTAAACAGACCAATTTTTCCAAACCAAAACCCGTTTAATTTGAATTGCATTAAATAAATAAATTGTCACTCAAATTCTCACCTCTAAATCCAACTGATAACTTCAAGTGAAGCATTATTAGGCTCGATATTATTTGTAATTATTATTGCAATTACACTTGTAATTGATATAAAGGTGTATAACATAATTATGGGATTTGTTATGCAAGTGCTGCTGCCAAAAGTTGTTTAATCTGAAAAATGAAAAGTACACGATTTTTTTTTTTAAATTTTTTGTAAAGTACATTTTTTAATTTAAAAGAAAAAGAACATTTTGGGACAATGAGTCACTTTCGTTTTTTTATAATTTTAGTTCTGTAATTGTATTTCTTTCTATCCACGTGCAACATAAAATATGCACACGTCGTTGAACTAAATTTAGAATGAGACCAATGAGAATTTTAGAGATCGTTTTCTTAGATTAAGCTCACAGAAAGGATTTCATCGTCAAAGAGCCCATTTGTAATTACTATTGGGAGATTCAAAAGTAATTTTTAAAATCTTAGAGTTAATTTTAGCGTTTAGTAAACTTTTAATCACTTTTGATAAAATCACCCATTTCTATAATAGATTTTGAAAAGGGAAAAAGAAATAGTTTTTTAAAATTTAATTTTGATGATAATTTTATACTTAATGCAATTATATATATATATCCTCACTTATTTTGTAAAAAATAAAATTACCCTTATTTCATTTTGAAATAAAATCATTAATTTTAAAAATATTATTATTATTACCAATCATATTAAGATAACAAAATAAAAAATAAAATTAATAAAATA
This sequence comes from Citrus sinensis, assembly GCF_022201045.2. Classification (NCBI taxonomy): domain Eukaryota; kingdom Viridiplantae; phylum Streptophyta; class Magnoliopsida; order Sapindales; family Rutaceae; genus Citrus; species Citrus sinensis. The sequence goes on along the minus strand of NC_068560.1, from coordinate 34,827,239 downwards.
AAAATATTTATTTTAGTTGTCAACTATTATATATACAAAATAAAGAAATTATTATTTATACATGTTTATAAAAGTATAAATAAATTTTATTCAACATTATGTCTTTTTCAATTATTTGCAGTCTTATAATAAATTAACAACAATATTTATTAAACATATATGACTGTTTTTAAAATTACAATATTTTTAAAAATAACTATTATTAAATGTTTAACTAATTCTTTTCAGTTTTTATTATTTTTAATAGCACAGCGGTGATTATTTTAAAAATTATAACATTATCAAACTGATCTTAGTTTAAATAGTTCCACTCCACCATTTAGTTTTTAGAAAGATGCCGAAAAGCGTCGGTGAAAGTAAAGGAAGGAGCACCATTGACATTTGACAAAGCTGTCTATGCGGAGAACAGACAGGCCCATTGCTTCCAATTCAACATACTTTTATATTCCGAGTGCCGGTTAAAATTTAAAATTTTAAATGTGCTGTTGTTGAAAAATAAATAATTTATCATTACCAAAATAAATCTTTTTTCTAAAACATGTTGACGAATAAATTCTAATCAAATTGGAAGTTGGGATTAGATTAAGGTGAATATTATTGTACTCATCCGAATTGATCCGCATTCCTATCGATTTTTTCTTTTTCAAAGTCTTGAGAACCTCCACTGCTTTTGATTATTATTACTGTAATAAACATCATAATTAAATCATCTCTATGTACAGCGCTTAAAGGATCACTATGTATGCTGCTGAAGTGCTAAGACATCGAAATATTAAACTGAGTCATTTCCCTTAAATTTTGTCTAATTATATGAAAATATTTTTATTTTTGTACAGATCCTCTTTTACAAACTGTGTTTAGGAGTGAGGTGTTGTAGTTTTTAAGTTGGTTGTGGAGTAAAAAATATAGCTGTAGAGTATAAGTTGGGAAAAAAAATTTACTAAGCTACCAAAGCTCACTTACAAGTATTACCAAATACCTTAGTAATTAGGTTTTGACAGTCCAGCTACCTCACCACACTTCCAAACGGGCTAAAAACTTAGCAGTTGTAAGTTTTTGAATATTCGTGAAAAAGAATTAATACATAAAATATATATGGTGCAAAAAAAGAAGAAGTAAAGATAGAGTACAAAACATTTTGTGTACAAAACTTACGTATCAATACACTATTAATTGGATAAAATATAGAATTGAAGATTAATAAAATAAGATCCAAATAAATAAATCTCGACACTTCAACTTAATAATTACCATCTATCAATAAATTTAGAAAAGTCATACAAATTTTGATAGGAGGATCTGAATTCATTTCGATTAAGGCAGCATTACCACTTACTGTACTGCCAGTTACTAGATACGGACACTCGGACAGAGACCTTTTTTGATACAAATGGAAAAGTAAAACTCTTGGGAAAAAATAAAAAACATTAGGGGTGTGTTTGAAATATCTCAATTAAAAAATATACGGGTTAAATTTGGAAAAGAACCAAAAAAAAAAAGGTTCAGCTTAGAAACAACATGGAAATGGAGAGAGAAAAACTAATAAACGAAGAAATCGAAGAAGAAAGGAAACCGATTACAAACGGGTCACCCACGAACCAGACTCCGGAAACCGTTAAGACGAAAGTCCCCGAAGTCGAGATCCATTTGTACCGTCGCGGCGAGGGTCCGATCGCCGTGTTCAAGTCGAGCTTGGTCGGGTGGGATCAGGACCAGCTCGATGTCCGAGAAATTCTAGACAAGTACGGGTTCAAATCGGTCTACGCATTCTCGACCGGTGTGGGTCGGGGCGTTCCGATCCGGTTTAATCGGCGGAACGGACGGTCTATGCTTGGGTACAAGGATGGCTCTGTTGTTTACATGGACGGCGAACCGCAGGTGATTCTTTTCAAAGACATTTTTTTTTTATTGAATCTTTGAATTTTTTTTAATTTTAATTTAGTGTGAGTTGAATTGAGCTGCTCGATTGATAGGAAAATGTTAGAAAATTTTTAATTATCTGTGGGATAGTCCAATTAGTTTGGCAGTGGAAGCAAGAGGTCGATTCCCTCTCACACAACCTTGGAGAAGGGAAAATATCTCTAATTTGTGTTTGCGCTTGTGGTTGTGCATGGGGTGGGATAAGTTTTGGGGGTATGAAATGAAAAAACTAAATTCTCTAGGACCAAAAGTATGTTTGTAGTTGTTGTGCTAAAAACTAAAAGTGTTTTACTTGACAACTAGTGATTCTGTTTCATTTTAGTATTGGATTAAATTTCATAGTGATGATTGTTGATTTATTCCTTTGGTTTCTTAAGGATACTCATTTGTCCAACTTCTTCCTAGTTTGCTCTTTTTGGTCAGATGGAGTTTTGTAGAGTCTAAAATAGAAACTTTTGCTGCTTCGCAGCATTGAAGATTCCCTTAGATATCCTCAAGTTGAGTGAACATAAGCTATGACCTAGCAACATGCTTTGAGAGCAACTTTGTCTAAACTCTTTTTGGAATTTGACGTCAAAGATAATGCTGAGTTTCATGATTGATTATTTATTTGAACTTTTTCTTTCTACTGATTGAGCTTTGTTTATTGAACCTTCAAAATCTTGTCCTCTCTTTTACCACTTTGACCTTGCTGCATCACATCTGTCATGCTTGGATCGTTTGGGTAGCAAACCAGTAGGGGTCAGTTACAAGATGACTATGTTTGACATCTTTTTCAGTAGCATGAAAACAAAACAGTGAAGTCATCATCCTCATGGTCAGAATGCACCTATGTGTCATAGTTTTATTTTATGTTCATGAGACGAGATGCATGCTTTCGCCTTAAAAGTCGGGAGTAGGGGCCTGAGAAAGAGCTTTCTTTTGAGATTTTCTTCTAGATAATAATGCCTTATAAATTGTTGGCGTTCAGAAGACTGGACAACACAACATATGTATTATTCCTTGTGGCTGGACATAAGTTAACATGCATAAATATTTTTTGTACCTTTTTCTCCTTATGCCTGATGCCTGACATTTTTCACTGAAAGAAAAGATATTTTTAGCATTAAGGCGGTGTTACTTGCTTGGTTATTTACTCGTTGACACTCTCTAATGCAGGATTCCATGATTAAACCAGTGACCAAGATCTTATTCGGATTAACAGTTATAACGCTTCTGATAACACTCTTATTCAAGGATCGTCCTGAATGGATTAACAAATTAAACGTTCCAGGTTGGAACTTCCCTCCATGGGTCATTGCTTGCGTAGTTATAGTTTTTACTCGTATAAGGAAGAGAACTAGGAACTTTTTTATGAAATAGGGTTGGTGAATAGACGCCACCGCGACTTTTTCTCTTTTTCTTTTTGAAGTTTTGAGTGGATGAGAAGCTTTCAGATACTTGCATAAGGCTTGTCTACAACTTTCTGATCATTGAACATTACTTTCATATTATGTGTGCAATTAGCTTTTTGATGATCATAGAATTTCAATGGCAATGCTTTATAAGTTAAAAATTCTGTCTTGATTATTCTTTTTGAGCTGTTCAATACTTATTTAGTTACCATAAAATGTTGCCATAGGATTTGGCAGGAACACTAGTGTGCATAAATTGGTATTATGATTTTAGATATTGGGTTTCTTATGTTATGGTTAATATTGACTTCCAATTTGCTAAAAGAAATTGTTTTATTCCATGTTTAATGGAATCATTTTATAATATAAAACAAGATAAACAAGACGATAGGAAGAAAATACAATATTAATTTACTCAAGGATTTGACCCCACAGTGCCGACATTTATGTTGTATAACCATGAAGTGTTTCTGTTAGAACGCACGTCAAATTATGTGATCTAAAAAGTTTTTGATTACTTGAATCCAAAGTCCAAACGCATAAAAAGGTCTTTTCCCTAATCTAGTAACTGCTTTTCCCTTCGATTGTCCAAAGCACTTGAAAAGTACATTTTAAACGCGAGATTTTAGATCGGTTTCTTGGACAATATATTATTTATAATTAGAAGATGATTAACTGTACACCGCATTATTAATAAATAAGTAAATATTTTTTTCTCAAAGAAAAATAACACTCGAAAATTATTGTTCCTATTTTTGTTATTTAGAGATGTACACTTAAAATGTGATTTGAAATATTGTTGAAATAATAGAACGATTGAGATTTCGAATTAAGGGAAAAAAAAGGAGATTTTATAGAGTTGAAATTAACGATGCTAATAAACATTATTTACATATAATTGATAAATTTGTGACAATGAGTTAAAATTTCGTTAATTGAAGATCTTAAAAACGACAGTAACTATAAGACATAAAACGACGAGAAAGTAGGCGAGAAAGCCTAACAAAACGACCCCACTTACATATTTATGTAGCATGTGTCGCGCTGGGTTGGGTCAATTAATTATTTTTTGCCGGCATAAAAAATTAATTTTTTGTTTCAGAAAAAGCAGATCGAAATTGGCGCTCCTTTTTTATTTTGCTTTCTCCTTCTTCTTCTCCTCCTTTCTTCGGAAAACAAATTACAACAGAAAAAAACTGTCTTCGAATCCTAAAAGCACACAGATTCCATTTAATATTTCTTAACATATGCGTATGAATTGTTAAGAGAAAAAAAAAAAAGAGAAAAAATCAATTAAGATTTTGAAGATTGAAGTTTTGATTATTATTGAATTAGCGCCATGTCACGTAGACGAACTTTGCTCAAGGTCATCGTTCTTGGCGACAGTGGGTAAATTTTCTTTTTTCTTTTTCTTAGGGTGATTTTATTTTGATTATTTAATTTTTTTCATGGTTTTGTGTGAAATCATTACAATTTATTTACTTTCAATTTGTTAATGTCAGAGTCGGCAAGACGTCGCTGATGAACCAGTATCCTTTGGACCAATTATGTTATTTAAGATCTCTAAAATCTGTATTTTAAAAATTTATGTTTTTGTTGGGTGTTTTGCTGGTAGATTAAATATTATATTTCATATTTATTTTGCAATTTTTTTTCCCTAATGAAGTTGGTGTTTCGAAAACTGAAAAGAAATATTGTTTATTGTTGTTGGTCTTTATGAAGGATTTCACTGTACATTGTGATTGAATTAGGTTGCTTTTATTTTACTTTTTGATATCTGGAAAGTTCTGAGTTTGACTGGGATTTGGCTTACTTTGGGAGTAATTTGCGGACCTTCTTTTGGATTGGTGGTATTTTTGTGGCCTTTGACTGCTTTTATTAGATACGTGCATAAGAAATTTAGTCAGCAGTATAAAGCTACAATTGGAGCTGATTTTGTCACTAAAGAACTCCAAATTGATGATAGGCTTGTCACGCTACAAGTGGGTGTCGATTTTTCTATTTTCTTTTTTTATCAAATGGAATTTGAATGTTGATTTTGAAGAGTTTGATGTGGAGTTTTGTGATGTTGAATGGTTGTGTTGTGTTCATAGATTTGGGACACAGCTGGACAAGAGAGATTTCAGAGTCTTGGGGTTGCTTTCTACAGAGGGGCAGATTGCTGTGTTCTAGTTTATGATGTCAATGTTATGAAGTCTTTTGATACTCTTGACAATTGGCACGAGGAGTTTCTTAAACAGGTATCTGGTGGTTCATGGCTTCTTGCTTTATTTGTTGCCTTCATTCATGTTCTAGCTGATACATTCTTGAATTGTTTCATTGTTAACATTGTTACCATTCTTATTATGTCCCAGGCTAACCCAGCTGATCCAAGGACGTTTCCCTTTATATTGCTTGGAAACAAGATTGATATCGATGGTGGGAACAGTCGAGTGGTAAGTCTGGAAAAGTTTCTACCGTGGACATGTTTCTATGTTCTTTTCTTTTGTTTGATCTAATTGATGCCTGTACAGGTGTCTGAGAAGAAAGCCAAGGACTGGTGTGCTTCCAAAGGCAACATACCTTACTTTGAGACCTCAGCAAAGGAGGATGTCAATGTTGATGCTGCATTCTTGTCTATTGCAAGAGCTGCTCTAGCCAATGAGCGTGAACAAGACATGTAAGTTATTGCCCTTTATTTGAACATGATGAGCATGATTACTTATTGGGGCTTGGGGTTTTAGTTTGTGTACAAATCCAATCTAACTCGAAAACACTTATTGGGGCTTGGGTTTTAGTTTGTGTACTTTGGACAGAAATTTCTAAAGCTATTTCAGTCAGACCCTTCTAACTCATATTCCCTCTAAAGCGCTCCACAAACTTTCAGTATAAATAACCTATCAAAATACTAACATTATTTTTGTCTTGTTGTATGGTCAAGATTATCTTTTACAATAAATTTGCTTTGTTGAATAAAGATCCAACTATGCCATTTGTTTGAAAAGACATATATGTGTATAGACTCCTATAGAAAAAAAAAAAAAAGGAATCACAGAATTGCTCCATTTTCATTGTAATATTTGTGAATGTAAAGGAATGTGGGGGGTGTGGTTGCATTCTCTGCTATGGTCAGAGGTGGCAACTCCCTCGTACCTTCTGACCTGCCCATACCCACCCATAACCAGATGGGTATCAGTAACTTATGTAGTTTTACAGTGTCTTAATTGGGCTGCACAAAACTGTCCAACTAGAAATGGATATATATGTATGGGTAAATGTACAGTCAATACGATCATAATCCAAAATTCAGTATGATTACTGGAGCTAGTTTAGCCTCTCTTCACCTATGTCTTGCCTGTAATCCAACCTTCCATTTATATCCTCTAGTTTCTATTATTTCTCTTGGGGAGGGAAACAGACACTTGTAAAGAATGAACAAAAAATATTTTAAAGAATCAAACAGCAAGGACATTTATTTCACACTTTATGGGCTTCAATCTTTGATCTACTTTAGAAGTATGTTTTTAAGATTGGGAAGTTAAAAAAACTTGTCATGACCCAACCCAGACCTGGCAAGATATTGTCCGCTTTGGGCCTTAACAAGGCCCGCACGGATTTGTTCTTGGGGGGCCCATACACCCCAAAACGCGTCTTGCCAATTAAGGTGTGGATCACCCCTTATAAACCCAGCATCTCTCCCGTGCTTTGCCGATGTGGGATTCGCCTAGGGTGTTACATACACCCCCCCTTGGGGACTCAGCGTCCTCGCTGAGGTTTGCCCCACCATCGCTCAAGAGGACACGCGGAGCCGCTCTGATACCACAATGTCATGACCCAACCCAGATCTGGCAAGATATTGTCCGCTTTGGGCCTTAACAAGGCCCGCACGGATTTGTTCTTGGGGCGCCCATACACCCCAAAACGCGTCTTGCCAATTAAGGTGTGGATCACCCCTTATAAACCCAGCATCTCTCCCGTGCTTTGCCGATGTGGGATTCGCCTAGGGTGTTACAAAACTGGTTCTAGATATCCATTAGACAAATTTAATTGGGCTTATTGGTGGTTGCTTGATGGGTGAATGGTGGGTGTTGAAGAGAACTTTTTCTTTAGGAAAGGCAAGCAGAGATAAGATGGATGATTGGAAGTAGTTAAGCGCATATTTTTAACTATAAAGGTGCAATCTATAAGTTTGTTTGGCCTGACATTTGTTCAAGGATGTTCTCTCTCATTCTTATTAGCATATTTGTATCTGTGACACCTAGTTATTAGGAGATTCGGTAGTTGCCACCTGAGATTTAGTGCTTTTGTCAAAGTTTGATGATGCATCTTATATTAATAGCTATTGGAATCATTCTTAGAATATTTTCTGAACAAAGGTTACATTTGATGGGTGCCAAAAGAGCTTGACGAATTACTGTTTTTTTCCTTCAATTCACGTATGTTTCTTTTATTCTTCAATGTGAAGTTGTGGAATGCAAATTGTGGGTATTTTCATGCTTGTCCTTCTATGTGTGAGATGCTTAGCATTGTGTTTTTGGCTGAACTATGATTGTGGGCTACAGTGGTGCAGGTGGTGTGGTTTCCTAAAATATAAGTATGTTTGAAAGTGGTGTGTGAGAAATTTACTATTTATATTTTCTTGGGATCTCCTTTTCTTTCTAGTTTATTAACAATTAAATATTTCCTTGTGATTTTAACATTAATCCTCCATCGTTTCTGATGGTAAGAAAAATCTACCATGTTTGTCTCTTTTAATCTCTGTTGTAGTAGCCAGCAGTGTGCGAACATAATGTATATTAATGCCTAGGAGCCATGGTCTTCATTTCCTTGTTTCCAGTAAACTACTTCAATTGATGATCTGTATTCTTTTTACATGTGATTGCAGATATTTCCAGGGTATCCCTGAGGCACCTTCAGAGAATGAGCAAAGAGGTGGTTGTGCATGCTAAGCTGGAGGCAATACTAGTTAGTGGAGTAGTTGCTGTTGATTTTGTTGCTTAATTCTTCATTTTTTATTTTGGCAATCATGATTCATAGCCATTTTTTTTTGTAGAAATTGTACCCCTTAAGCTCAGAACTTGAGGCAAGCTTGATCATAATTTAAAACTGTAGTTGTAGAGTACCTCGATGAGATTTAACTCGGGGGTTGTGTTGTACTGCTTTTGGTTTTGAATCGAATGCTTGTATTTGTTTTAATCATCTTTGAGCCATTGGTGGCTATATTATCATCTCCGACCGACTTCGAAGGAGGTATAGATTATTGCTTGGATCATTTATACTTTCAACAGTTGAGATTAACTCGTGCGTGGTAATTAATGTCCATCTAAATAATTTATCCAACTTTGAGCCAAATATGCTATTTTGTGCCATAAAGCTATTCTACTTTATTGACACCAAGTGTCTAGAAATACATTAACACTAATCAGACACAGCAAAATTTTTCTTTAAGCCCTCCAAAATTTAAGGATTTGCCTTTGCAGACAAAATCTGTGATATTTTCTCCTTCGTATCCATTGGGTGTTCGAAGAACAATTGTGATATGGATTAAGGTTCAGTATTGAGCTTATTTTTCGCTAAGCTAAGAATTAAGAGTCAAGATTTATTTTGTAGTTTTATTTTTTTTCTCTTATTTAATAACTATTGATTCACTGTTCAGTAAAAACTTAACTTATTTTCATTGAATCATTATCCTTGTGATAGAATGTCTTTTATTGTATTTCGTTGGTCTAATAACAATTTATGAGCTTAAACTATTTATCGCAAGAAATAAGTTAATTAATACAATCAATGTACATCCATGATTGACATTCTTTTAAATTTAAACATCTATTGACCTCCGTAAGAAAACTGCTTGAGAGAACGAGAGTTATATAATAGAACCATTAATTTTCTCAATTACCTGCTTGAACGGTGACAGCCTTCAAATATATTGATCGAGTGAGAGGTTAGAAGGTCATTCTCGAGTTATCCGATAATTTTAAAATGCCAGGTATAAATTTCGGCCGGCATCTCTAATTACATAGTTCGTATTCCGTTAGTTTCTAACATCTAAATCTAAGTCTTGTTAATTACCAGAATCTTTGTCACCAGAATTTGAATAAAATGATAATAAGCAAAACAAGGGCCTAGTGACAATGGTCTGGGTGGAGTCAAATAAACTATGGCGCATTGCAGGTCCTGCAATTTTGAGCCTTGTAGCTGCTTATTCTACCAACATTGCCATCCAGGCTTTTGGTGGTCGCCTTGGCGATGTTCAACTTGCAGCCATTTCTGTAGCAAATAATGTCATCTTTGGCTTCAGTTTCGGCCTCCTGGTAATAATCTATACCTCTATCTCTACGTTCGCAAGTCAATAATCTTATAGAAGGGGTGCAATGCAGCGGCAAAAATAAAGCCCACCGTGGTACCAGATGGGGTGGGTGCTCATGCTCGTTCCTATGCGGCTCCCTCGCTACTTTAGTACATCAAGAGTATCCAAGAATTTTTTTTTTCTTTATTATCCACTTTGACATTTTTTTTTTCGGTTTTTATTCTTTTGAGACTAGCTAGTTGGGAATGGCAAGCGCTTTGGATACACTTTGCAGACAAGCTTTCGGGGCCAAAAGAAAAAAAAAAAAAAACACACACACACACACATGTTGGGTATTTACATGCAAAGATCATGGATTGTACTAATCTTGTGTTGCTTCTTGCTGCTACCAACCTACATCCTTACAACACCAATTTTGAAATATTTAGGACAGCCTGAGGATGTAGCTAAGCTTTCAGGATTTGTGGCTTTGTGGATGTTACCAGTGCATTTCAGCTATGCCTTTTTGTTCCCATTACAAACAATCTTGCAGAGTCGGATCAAGAATAAAGTGATATCATGCACTTATGCAGTAGGGCTAGTGCTCAATATTTTCACAAGTTGGTATTTGTTCATGTTCTAGATTTTGGAGCTGCTGTTTCATTTGATATGTCTTGGTGGGTTTGGGTAATTGGGTTGTATGGATACACTGTGTTTGGTGGATGCCCTTCCTTTAACTTGGACTGGCTTCTCTGTGCAAGCCTTTTCCGGGCTCTTGGATTTTGTTAAATTATCTGCAGCTTCTGGTTGTCATGCTTTGGTGAGATATTACAGCGCAGTCATCAGTAGAAAATTAAACTATCTTATATGCCAGCTTTGGTTACAAAGTTTTGAAAACTTTTTGGCAGCTTGGAAAGTTTGGTACTATAGAATGTTGATACTAATAACAGGGTACGTAAAGAATGCGACTTCAGATGTGGATGCCTCGGCAGTCTGGTATTTTGATTACCCGTCGGATTCCTTTGCTTAATCTCTTTCGGAGGCATCAATTTTCCAGCAAAAACTTCATCACTGACCATAATTAAATAAATTTACAATAATTTTTGCGGCATGAGTATCACTGGGTGGCAGATGATGATTCATATTGCGTTCTTTAGTTGCAACAGGATACCTATTTTCAACTGCACATATCTCATTCTTCTATAATTATTTTAATAACCATGACTTTGCAAATTGCAATTTAATAGATTTTACTAGATTAGAGGTATATAGTTTAATTTTCTTTTCTCTTTTTCAAAGCTTATCCCTTCAGTTAAGTTGAAAATAAAAAAATTAAAACCTCACTAACCGTGCTTTCTTTGTTGGATGCCAGGGTCTTTTGATAGCATTTGATAGATTTATTTCTTCTTCGTAAAATTACATTACAGAATTAGGGTTGCCGATGAACTTGGACCTGAGAATGAGGAGTGCTGCTAGGTAGCGGGAGGGACGAGAGAAACGGCATTCTCTCCTGCCGTTTCCTCCTCTCGTTTCCTCTCACTTATTACACATAAAAAAAAAAAAGAAATGATCAAATGAATAAACAATTGAAGAAGTCAAGGAGAGAGGAAAGCTCTCTCTCACTTTTTCACTTCCCCCCACGTTTCACTTTCCTCTCTCCTTGAATTTTTCACTTTCCCCCACGTGAAACTTTCCTCTCTCTTTCACTTTCATTTTCCTCCATTTTCGTTAGTTCTCACGCAGCTACACTTTCAGGCTTCTTCTCACGCAGCTTCACTTTCAGGCTTCTTCTCACGACCTCCTCCCTCTTCCCCTCTCCCACAGCTTCTCTCTCCCTCACGCTTCCAGAAGCTCCGTCACGGATTCCGGCGTGCCTCACGCTTCCAGATCCCTCACGGCTTCCGGCGTGCGTCACGCTTCCAGATCCCTCACGGCTTCCGGCGTGCCTCACGCTTCCAGATCCCTCACGGCTAAAGTTCTCGGCTAAAGTTCTTGATTACCTTTGCAGTAGTAATTATTTTTTTCTCGGCTAAAGTTCTTTAACGAAGGGGCTGCTGGCTAGATGTTCGTCCTCCCCCGAGGTATCTCATTTGTTGTTTGATATTAATCGCAGAAATAAAAATTAAAAAACGTCTTTGGTTAGCCTGTTTTTGAGAAGTCGTGTCTGTAATATTATTCATCTGTTTTTTTTTTAATATTGTTCATTTTGAAAGTTTAAGCGTTACTGCGTTACACTTAAAATCCAGCCAATTGGCTCATGTCTCACTGGCGCCATGCACTTAAGTTTCCTTGAGTGTGCTGGGACTCAATTCTCCTTTCAATAAAATTGGGTAGGAGTACATTGATTAAACAATTCATTCTTTATTATGGGAAATAACTTGACATCCACGCAGAGAACTTAATATTGTTTTTGTGTGGAAAAATTAGGCTATATGTCCTGAGTATGGTGCTTAGCAGGTGAAGGAAATTGTGTGGCTATAAATTGTGCTCCGAGCTTATAAATAGGCTAATTGATAGCAATGGAAATTAATCCCCAAAAATTAGCAATCTGAGAGAGTGAATAAAGAAAAGAATTTGAGGGCATGATGGTTTATTGAACATTTGTTTGAAATTTCTGGTTCCTGTCAATTGGGATATAATGGTTTGTTTGTTCTTGTCATATGAAGTGGAAAAATGTAATTGTTTGGTAAAATAATATGTGGAATCAGATATCTTTGGATATGATTTTTGCTTTGCTCTGTTTTTAACTTCCAGGATTGTATGCCTGGTGTTTTTTATTTTTTGGCAGTTTAAGTAGTTTATGAATTGCATGGTTGCTGTAATTTTTGCTTTGCTCTGTTTTTAACTTTCAGGATTGTATGTCTGGTGGTTTTTATTTTTTGGCAGTTTAAGTAGTTTATGAATTGCATGGTTGCTGTAATTTTTGCTTTGCTCTGTTTTTAACTTCCAGGATTGTATGCCTGTTGTTTTTTATTTTTTGGTAGTTTAAGTAGTTTATGAATGACGATGTCATCTAGTACAAATGAAACTCGGAATTCATTACAAATATGTAACGAATGCGGTGAACAAATGGAGTTGTTCACGTCACGTACTACAAAGAATCTAAATCGCAAATTTTGGAAATATAGAGGATGTAAAAAATTTGAATGGGCAGAAGACCGTAAAAGCATTCATACTTTCACTTCGCTGCGTTGTTGACATTCCCGCCCAAAAACTGTCTTTTAAATAGCATGGAACCCAGCGATATCTCTCATCATATAAACCATTTAACCAAGCATTATCCCATAAATCATATGTTGTAATCATGTCATTCCAATCTTCCTCAAATGCAGCAGGGCTCAACGAATCATAAACAACAGAAAGTAACGAAGAAATAATACCTTCACGTTCTTTAAAAGCCCCTAACTTCTCAGACACCTTCTGCATTATATGCTACAAACACCATCGATGCCTAGTTGTAGGAAAAACATGCTCAATTGCCTTTTACATTGCTTTATCTTGGTCAGTAATAATACCAATGGGAGGAGAATCGGACATGCATGATAGCCATGCCTCAAATAGCCACGTAAAAGTCTCCGTATCCTCGTGAGAAATCAATTCGCATCCTAACAAAATAGAATGTCCATGATGATTAACTCCAATAAAAGGGGCAAACGGCATATCATACTTGTTCGTAAGATACGTTGTGTCAAATGTTACAACGTCTCCAAAATATTTATAAGCTGCCCTACTCCTCCGATCTGCCCAAAATACATTCTTCAATCGATCTTGCTCATCCAAATCAATGCTAAAAAAAAAACTATCGCATTCAGCTTGTTTTGTCTCGAAGTACTTTAAAATTGTCATAGCATCTCCTTCTCCAAGTTGTAATCGTCTTGCTTTATCAACAAAATTTCTACAATCTTTTTCTAAAAATGACACATTTTCATGCCCACCAGCTTCGACAACAATAGAATTAAAATTTTGGGCAATATTAATTCCCGCAGAATAATTCATTTCAATTCGTTTTTTTACACTTGCACTAATTCTACGGTTACAAGGGAAATATCTTGCTTTGTCTGGACTCAATCCATGATTATGCTGAAGGTTTAAAGTTCAAAGAATCCATTTTCCCTCTTCATTTACACAACCTCCGATTTTAGCTTCACAACCAGTTTTCACAACAGGCTTCAACTTCAGCATATTACTTGATCTACTATCTGCTTTGCCGCTACGGCCACATGCAAATGTCCCCTATTTTACAGTCCCGTCACTCCCTTTCTTACTTGTTAACTTCTTCACGGGAAACCCTTTTTGTCTACCGTATGCTTTGTAAAACTCAAACATTTCCTCATAACCATCGAATAACATGCCAAGAGTTGGCTCAAATTTTTCCAATGACACATCTTCAACTACACGCTCAGTTTCAAAATTTTCCATTCCTATAAAATAATTAACATTTATATTCAGTTTCATAAAAATTAAATTTACAAAATTTCTAAAACAAATAATATTGAAATAAAATAAAATTCATAATATAACCCACAACATATGACGGCAATTCACAACATAAACACCAAATAAAATAAAATTCGTAACATAACCCGCAACAAAATCGGAGGTTCCAACGAGACCCACCAAAATTTCTAAAACAAATAATATTGAAATAAATTCTGCATACCATAACATAACCCGCAACAAAATTCACAACATAAACACCAAAGTTGAAATAAAACAAAATTCATAACATAACCCGCAACAAAATTTACATTGTTTAAATTTCAGAAGCTTAAATTACAACGAGATCCCGCAACAGCACAAAAAAAAACAAACTTAACTTTCATAATACACTTAAATTCCACGCCAGATCTTTCTCATACCAAAAAATTAAAACAAAAAGAACTTAACTTTCATAACACACTTAAATTCCACGCCAAATCTTTCACGTAACAAAAAATTAAAACAAAAAGAATAAACTGAAAAAAGCCACTGCTCACTTAATCTTTGCCGAGAAAGATGTGGGAGAGGGAAAGAGGGAGGAGGTCGTGAGAAGAAGCCTGAAAGTGAAGCTGCGTGAGAAGAAGCCTGAAAGTGTAGCTGCGTGAGAACTGACGAAAATGGAGGAAAATGAAAGTGAAAGAGAGAGGAAAGTTTCACGTGGGGGAAAGTGAAAAATTCAAGGAGAGAGAAAAGTGAAACGTGGGGGGAAGTGAAAAAGTGAAAGAGAGCTTTCCTCTCTCCTTGACTTTTTCATTTGTTTATTCATTTGATCATTTCTTTCTTTTTTTTTATGTGTAATAAGTGAGAGGAAACGAGAGGAGGAAACGGCAGGAGAGAATGCCGTTTCTCTCGTCCTTCTCTGGTCCCTCCCGCTACTTAGCATTTCTCGGGAATTAGAAAGCAGTAAAATTTGCAACAATGGTGTCTGTAGCACAGTCATCAATGATTGGTGTTCTCTTTTGCAGTAATATTTTTTTAAAGTTATTTGGGACAATTATTTATAAAATTATCACCAAATTATTGTATAGTATTTATATATTGATTGGTGTTCGACTTGGGTGTTGTGATAATTTGAAAAGCCACATTGATCCCTCCGTTTTCACATAATAACTATGATCTTGTTTTCTTGAAGAAAATGCAAAAATTAATGTTATGTGCATTTTTTTTTTCTATATGTTCATCTATCAGGGCCTATGGGCAGGGTTGATTTTTGGTGGGATCGGTGTTCAGACGATAATACTAGCATTTATAACAATTAAGTTTGATTGGCAGGAGGAGGTTTGTAAGATGATTAATTGTAGTCTAATTAGAATCTTGCAGACTTGAAAGGGGAACATTAAAACCGCAATAGGGTTCCAAATTAATTGTTAAATCTACAGGGTTTGGAAGCTGGCCAACGTGTGGCGAAATGGTCAAGTCCCAGCACAAATGATCAATTAGAGGATTAAGATAAAGCTCTGGAAAGTAAACAACAGTATTCTCCGGGATTTTCTTATTCCTAATGTACATTGAATTAAATTCACTACCATGCAAACCATGTTTTAAGTTTTGTTCTATACATTTCAAGTGCGTTGAGACCTGTAACCCTACAAATTTGTATGTCAGTCAATCGTTTGATAATTCATTTCCGTTTTACATGGCTTTTGAAAACATAGAGGACATAAATGACTAAATTGATTTAGTTTCATTCTGAAATGACAATTCGGAAAAAAAATTGGGACAAAATTAAAAAGTACCCCGAACTACGCTTGGGAGATCGAAGGTGACGTGGAACTGTCGTTTGTCGCGTGGGGACGTGGACGTCCCCTCCCCCACATTTTTTTTTCCATAACGATTCGTTGTACTTTCAGAACAGAGCCGTGGCCACTCTGTTTCTCTGAGAAGCTGGAAGCAAAATTAAGCAAGTCGAATGGCGATCATTACTTTAGCAAATGGCCTTAAAACTCTGTTCTGTGTATTGGGTTGCGTGATGACAGCTACTCTCACGTACACAATCTCCATTGATGGCCTTCCTTTTCGCAAAGAACTCCTCACTCCGTACTCTACTTTCACTCTGAATTTAATTTGCCATTAAATATTTGAAAAATTGTCAGTGTTTTAATTAATCTGATTTTGTTTTTCTTCTTTCAGGTGGATGGCGGCGACTTTAGTTGATTTCTTCATCAACGTTGTACCTTTGGCGGTATGTCAATTTTAATTTTTTTTGTTACTTTTTTAACAAGACTCATAGTAGTGTTAAATTTTTGTTAGGCTTATTCATTGTTTCGTTTATGGTGACTAACAACCTCTGTACAATTCTCGTTTGAATTAATGGCGTTCGTTTTTGGCGTGGGATTTTTGTCCAAAAAGTGATTTTGTGTTTAGGAGTTTCATTTTTCAACATGACAAGTAGTTGCATATTCAATTGAGAAATCTTGGGGAACATTTGTTAGAGTAAAAATTCTTAGCTGCAGACGTTGGCATTTTATCAAAATTTGGATCTCAAATTTTTGTGAAAAACAAAATTTGTCAACTCCAATGTATTGATACATTATTCATGAAAGGGGGGAAAAGAAAAAAGAAAAACTATTGATAGCCAGTGTCGAGTAATGTAATTTTGTGATGTGAATCGTTTCTGGTGTTATATGTGTGAAACATATGCTGGTGCAGATTCATGGTCTCATCTATTTTTATCTTGTAATATTCGTATATAAATCCTTTTCTATTCGCTTAAATGTTCGGTTGATCCTTATTAATTGCATAATCTTTTATTGATTTTTGGTGCTCATTCATGACTTTATTTGGTATTTATGTAGCAATGGGCAGTGCACGGCTGCACGCGATCCTTATAAGAATTCTGTGATAGGGTTAGCTCGTTGGACAGTATTATGTTTACTTATATACTTCGTTATTGCAACAGACTTGGGTTACCTACAAGGAATCAAATTGGATTGGTGCAATGCTATGGGTAATACTGCTTGTTTGTTTTGGCAGGTATGCTTTGTTATCTCCTTCTAACTTGCATAATTTCTTCACATAGAACCTAAATAGCATAGTTTCTTCTGTGTTTCCATGTGATGTACAGAATTTCACATTCTCGCATAATTCATTCTTATGCTCTCTGCTAATTCTACAGTTGCTTTTAATTGTGAGGAGCTTTTCTGTTGGGAAATCATTGAGCACAAGATTTCCCTATAATCAGATTTGCAAGAAAGTAAAATAAAACTGTAATAATAACACACACAAATTGATAATAGAGTTCGGCCAATTATGCCTACGTCTCCGGAGCTGCTGCAGATCTTTTACTAAGGGAAAAATAGTTTACAATGTTTACAAAAAGCACTCACACCTCGCAAGAATTTCACTCAGGAGTTTTGATTAAAAAAACTCTCAAAATTCTTTTCTTCATTCACTCTCTCGGATTGCTAATTTTTGGGGATAATTTCCATTCCCGTCCCATTCCATCCCTTTGTCAACCTTGTTGGTTTGATTTATTATTATTTTATTGAATCATTGGATATTTTAAAATGAATGAAGTTGGTTTCTATCCAAATCTATAGTTTTTGAATCGTAAGTCTTAATATTAATGCATGTGCAATGGAAGCAAATAGGCAATTTAAAAATATTAGCATAAGATTATATTCGAACATGCATGTAGTCAAAATAAAACTATTATTTGATTATTCTACTTTGTATTTATTTAAGAATTTTGCTATATTAAATTATGATAATCCTTAAAAGAAAAAAGTCAGAATTTATTTATTTACATTTGGGATTGTTCAGGATAATGAGATGGGACAAGATATTTAACGAGACGGGATTAGGACAAATTTTTGTCCCATAAAAAATAAAAGGACGGGAATGAGACATTTTTTTATTCTATTTGCATATACGGGATGAGATTGGGATTTGCAAATTTCGTCCCAAGTCATTTCCCACAATAGAGAGAATGAATTGTTTAATCGACATTTTCATCATTGTTCTAAATGTAATGCTACAAATACAAACTCTATTTGTTCAAGCTGACATGAGAGTGTTATATCATTGCCACACGTCTCATATTTTCTTGGGACTAAAAGTAAATAAATAATATGCAAATTGTGGCCTTGATAAAGCAATGTCAGTTTGTAGCTCTAGTATTTCTCTTGTTTAAATTTGATTTTGCCTTGATTGCTATATTTCAAACTTTAGTCAAATCTTGGAGTGATGATTGCTGGTTTACTATTATCTACATTCGACAGATGGACGTTGCATTTGATTTCTCTCCATTCCAACAATTTTTTTAAGTTGTCATCTTAATTATTGCTATTGACTACAACTGACATTTGTTATTAGCTTTTGGTAATTATTTAAATCTGTTGAATTTCCACATATGCAACCAAAAGATGCTATGTAATATATACATAGATATTTGCATTTAACAAGTTACTAAAAGTTTTCATTCCTCTTTCCATTTCCCCCAGCATCACTACATGTGCCTACATTTTTGTCCAATTTCTCAAATTGTCATCTCAAGAATCTTTACAAGATCCAATATACCATGCTCTATTGCGGCATTCAAGCAGGTATGTACAAAGACCTTCAGGCATACTATATGCTCTTGCATTTGGTGAAGTTGATGAATAGAAAGTTACTCAGCAGAAATGATTTCATGAAAGCTTATCTTGACTGGTGAAGGCTTGAGGCATTTTACAGCTGCCTCTGTGGCAGAGTCAGTTCCTTATAATCATAAGTTAGTCATGGGACTAATGAAGAGTATTAGAATTGGAAGATTAATATACAGGACATATGAAGTAATTTCTAATTTCTGTTTTTCCTTCATCTTACAGTTCACTTCTATTTGTATTCTGTCACATCTATTTTGTACTATTTCAGCCTCCATCATTTTGCTATTTAAACTAACTGGATATATGATAATTCTGTTGATATAGCGCTAGAACTCTGGTTGCTTTCTACCAAACAGAACACAATTTTTCTGAGTGTATTATTTATCATAGTTGAATTGAATTTCTCTTAAATTACAAAATGTTCTTGGCTAGGGATAGCTTGGAACATGAAGGGAAAAGCTCCTCTGTTGTGATTGCCAGAATAGTTTTCAGTGTTTTGGGTTTTTTGATGTTGGGCACTCTGATTTACACTCTCTTAACTGATGGTTCTCCTTTTCGCAAAGAGCTCTTGACTCCGTAAGTTTCTCTTTGCAACTTTATTTGTTTTCTTTCCATAGTATGTCAGATCACATGTCAAAGAATGTTAGCATATTTGAATGTTCTCCAGGGTGAAAAGAGGAATTACTGTTTTCCGACGCTAAGAACAAGTGTCTTCAACTGTGTTTGTTTTAATTATGCTCTAAATTCAGCCGCCTCTCATAATAATTGATGCTGAAGGACGATAGAATCAATAATTGGGTAATAAGAGCATGCAGCATAGTATAATTAATATCTTATAGTTGTATCTGCCTCATTTGATTTCTCAAGTATCAAGCGATACATGTGCTGGAACATTTCTTTTTGTGGCTGACAATGCTTGTACTTGCGTAGATAGCATAAAATTTATGGTAGCAGGTGTCCGCGTCAGTGCATTAGTGCACATAATATCTGGTTTCTACACCATTTTCGGGCCTGTCAGTTTCCCTTGAATCTAATGAGTTGCTAAATTGCCTGCAGGTGGATGATAGCAACCCTAATTGACTTCTATATCAATGTTGCGGCTCTGTCGGTACGTTCCACTTTCGTGCAAAACAAGTTTAGTCAATTTTCTAATATCCTATTGTAAATTATTACAGGTGTGGGTTGCCTACAAAGAATCAAGTTGGGTTGGTGCATTCTTTTGGATAATCCTATTCATATGTCTTGGCAGGTATTTTTGTTCTGCATAATTTTATATTATATCCTTTGTTTGGAGTATGCTTTTATCTAATGTTATAATCTTATGAATTTTGGAGTCAATGCAAAGTATCCCCTACATTGCGGCAGTACTTAGCAGAAAAATAGAAAATTGTATCTGACAGTTATGAGTATATTTTAAGTGGTTTAATTTGTTGGTTCAAGATCAAGTATTTTGAAACTGGTTCTGATATGTAATTCTTTCCATGTTTCAGCATCACTACATGCGCATACATTGTCCTACAGCTGTTCCGCCTTAGTTCACAAGATCCAATCTACCTTGTCTTATTTAATAGTGGTAACAGGCAAGTCTCAGAAACATGCTTTCATGTTTAACTTGTAGACAAACTGTGAGTTTTTCTCTTCGATATTGGAACACAGAATTTACGTCTCTTCTGTTAATAGTGGAATGGTGAATGAACTCACTGTAGTTGTGGGAGGTTGTTAGGATTCTAATAATTGTTTTCAGGAAGAAACACACAAGGCAGGAATTAAATACAAAAACAACGATACTTTGATGAATGTTCTCAAATTTGTTATGTAATCAAAGCTAAAATTTACTTGACAGTTAAAGTTTACCGATTAGCCAACCACTTTTACTTAATAGCTAGTGATTTCGTGCCACAATAGCTTTACATTAAAGCCACAGAAACTCAATCTAAACATTAGTAAAGTTTGTAATAGGTTTCAAATGAACATTATTCAATGTGCTTAAAGCTTTTAATCGTTGACATTGCTAGGGCAGAAAACGGTTATGAGAAAGCTTATGGGTAAATGCAGTAAAACTGGATAGACGAGCAGAAAGGTCACCAGCAGATTGCTATGCACTGGAGCTTATTTACTTCGATCAGCAGAAACTGAGTATTGCTTAATACTCACTGGTTATTTTGTATGGCTATCTACATGTTGCCATGACATGTATAAGACAAAGTCTCCTTGGGAGTCGTACATTTTGTGTTGTATATTTTGCATGCGCCCTACATTATTTGAATGTTGGGAGTTAAATCTCCTAATTTTATTAAAGTAGGGGATCTCACATTATAAATTCATCAATTCATCATGTTATAAATTTTGTGGATTCAATAATGTTATCGTAACCAAAGTTGTGGGTTCAATAACCAAAGTTGGATGGTGTGAGTGGTTCGGCACTCTCACTCCTTAAGAGAGGTTAGGGGTTCAAGTCCCGCTCTCGCATGGAATCACCACTTTAACCAGTACTTTAGCTCTTACGGGTCGACTGGGTGCGAGCGGGAATTAGTCTGAATTGTGGTACGGGTTTAAAGTTACCTCTCACAGTTGGAGCTCACTCAAGACCACCTCGTGGTTCAGACAAAATAATAATAATAATAATGTTATCGTAACAGATGAAAAGGGTGTGTATAATTTCATGTGGACCTGTGTCATACCGTGGATTTCTTAATTAATTTCATTATTTTAAAGCTTTCATAAGGCGTGAGATAAGTCAACTATAAAAATTGATAAGAATCTTCATATTCCTTTTGGGAAAAGTATAATTTAATTAATTAATTGCTTGTCGCTACTTTAAATTTAATTATCTCGATATCTTTAATCAATCAAAACCATTAAGTGTATATTCATACGTTTGTTCTTGTTCTTGTTCTTGTCTTAGGATGTTAAAAATATATAATAATGTCAATGTCAAAGTCAACTTTAATTAAAAACTCCGCGCAATTGAAATCCAACCTACAAATTTGCAGCCAAATAAATTATTTTATATATAATTATTTCATTGACTATCTATGTTAAAAAAATACTGAGACTCCCATAAAGTTGATATATTGTGAATTGTTTATGTATTTATTTAAAATTATTGTGTGAATAATAGAAGATCTTTAAAAGTTTGTCCAATTTAAATTATATTTATTGTGAAATAAAATTACTAGCTGTAACCATACCTTAAGCATTAATTAATGTGATTGACCAAAGTTACTAAATTTATATGATGCATTAATATTTTGGTTTTTGAAAGAAATTTTCTTGAAATTTAAATATTAATCCAAGCATAGAAACATAGAATCAATTGATTTCACATTAAAAAAAAATTAAAAGAAAAAGAATCATTTAAGATACCCCACCATCAGCCTGTGAAAAAAAAACACAGAAGAAAAAAATTCCCCTAAAAGTCCCCAAGAGAAAGCACTCCATCTGAAAGCACCCAAGTAGCGCCATGTGTCAAATTATCATTGAAGAATCGCTTCGTTTATCGAACCAACAAGCAAGCGAAAAGGCCAAAAAGCGCAAAAAGAAAAACTGAAAAGGCCGACGACACCGGGCCCCACAAACGACACTGTCGAATCCTACGTCACCACCCGCACGTGCACTGTTCCTCAATCGCCACGAAACGCAGCGATTCGCCATCACTGTCACTTTCTTCCCGCACACAAACACGTATATAAACCTCTGCCTTCCCGTCTTTATTTTTTTCCCTCTTCATCTTCTTTCTCTCTTCAGAAGAAACTAAAAATTTTAAAAAAATAAAAAAATAAAAAAATTAATTACCAAAAATAACAAAATATCCAAAACCCGCATTCCATTTATATCCAGATTCTAAAATCAAACCCAAATTTGCTTACCTCTTACATTACATTACACTCTGTTTCTGATTCTTTTATTTTCATTTTATTTTTCCCGTTAAAAATTACGGTTTTTTATTGAGGGAGAGAGAGAGAGAGAGATGGAAGCGACCGGAGCGGCGACAGCCACGGCGGCGGTTACCAGTGCAACAACGGCGGCGGTCCCATCGGGTTACGGGAATGTGTCTCTGTACGTAGGGGATCTGGAGCAGAACGTGAACGAGAGTCAATTGTATGATCTGTTTAGCCAGGTCGCTCAGGTTGTTTCCGTTAGGGTTTGTCGTGATCAGAGCAAGCGATCATCTCTCGGTTACGCTTACGTTAATTACAGCAATCCTCAGGACGGTACTAGTTTTTTTTTTTCCTCTAATTTTATTGATCAAATCAACAATCGAATAATTTAATCAATTAATCTCATTATATAAGCGAGATTATTATCATTTTTAATTTGATACCTAAATAGACTTGAAGACCGAAGATGACGTTCAATCTATTTTTAGATTTTTGTTATTGGATATAACATGTAATGTATTCTTGCACTTGTGTTTTGGTGATTGATTCCTTTGAGATGTGAGATTACTTGTGTAGTAAGAATCTACAGAAGTGGGAGATTAATGTTGTGTATGTATGCCTGTTTGTAACCGGATGTTTAAAAAATATTAAAAGTATGAAGTGTTCATAAGTTTACACATGTTTTGCTTATTCGATGTTTGGTTAAGCCTTAAATGGTTAATGTTTTCTAATGCAGCTGCTAATGCAAAGGAGGCTTTAAACTTTATGCCTATTAATGGGAAACCAATCAGGATCATGTATTCCCATCGAGATCCCAGTATCCGGAAGAGTGGATATGGGAATGTTTTTATCAAAAACTTGGACACATCAATTGATAACAAGGCATTGTGTGATACATTTGCTGCCTTTGGGACTGTGCTTTCTTGCAAAGTGGCTATTGATAGTAATGGTCAATCGAAAGGATACGGGTTCGTACAGTTTGAAAATGAGGAAGCTGCACAAAATGCTATCAAAATGTTGAATGGCATGCTAATAAATGATAAACAAGTTTATGTTGGTCTTTTTGTTCGACGCCAAGAAAGGGCTCAACAGAATGTCTCCCCAAAGTTCACTAATGTTTATGTCAACAATTTGGCAGAAACTGTGACTGATGAGGACCTTAAGAAAATTTTTGGCCATTTTGGTACCATCACCAGTGCAATTGTAATGAAGGACTCTGATGGAAAGTCTAGGTGTTTTGGTTTTGTTAACTTTCAGAGCCCAGATGCTGCTGCTGCGGCAGTGGAAAAGTTGAATGGGACTACCAACAATGACAAGGTTTGGTATGTGGGGAGAGCCCAGAAGAGAGCTGAAAGGGAGGCAGACTTGAGGGCTAAGTTTGAACAGGAAAGAATCAGTAGATATGAAAAACTCAAAGGAGCCAATTTGTATTTGAAAAATCTGGATGACAGCATAAATGATGAAAAACTGAAGGAGTTATTTTCTGAGTTTGGAACTATAACATCATGCAAGGTAATTGTAACTTTTTTGTGCTGATGCTAAAATGCAATTTTCGCTTTTTATTATTTTTTTCACCAATACAATTCTTTCAGGTCATGGTTGATCAACATGGATTTAGCAAGGGATCAGGTTTTGTTGCCTTTTCTATGCTTGAGGAAGCTACAAGGGCTGTAAGTTTCTACTGTTCAGTCTC
Organism: Citrus sinensis; assembly: GCF_022201045.2. Taxonomy (NCBI): domain Eukaryota; kingdom Viridiplantae; phylum Streptophyta; class Magnoliopsida; order Sapindales; family Rutaceae; genus Citrus; species Citrus sinensis. The sequence goes on along the minus strand of NC_068560.1, from coordinate 34,803,018 downwards.
AGAAAATTCTTTAGAACGAACCCCCCCCCCCCCCCCGGCACCTGTCAATTATTTGTTTTGTCTCATCAATGCATAAATTATTGCTGATATTTTCTTCAGTTGAATGAAATGAATGGGAAGATGATTGGCCGGAAACCTCTTTATGTTGCTGTGGCCCAACGTAAAGAAGAGAGGAAGGCTCGGCTGCAGGTGATCTTTGTGATTTCATCTTTTGTTCTAATATTGGAAACTTTATATTAGTTCATTTATCTAAACTGTTGTGTTGTTGTATCTGCGATTTGCACAACATGTGTGTTTTAATTGTTAATAGAAAGCCTTCTTTTCATCTTTTAATAAATAAATATTTTAAAATGTAGGAACGCATGAAATGCTGGTATGATTGATTTAGATGGTTGGAAGTTAGCACTGGTCACTCATATCTTGTTACACTTTTTGAGCCCAGTGATACCAATCTACATTGTCTTTTTCCTTCTTCAGGCACAGTTTGCTCAAATTCGAGCACCTGGTGGAATGTCACCACTGGCATCTGGAATTCCTGGCTATCATCATGGGGCGCCTAGGCTTGGTCCTCAGCAGCTTTATTACGGTCAAGGTACCCCAGGTTTAATGCCCCCTCAAGCTGCAGGATATGGTTTTCAGCAGCAAGTGTTTCCTGGACTGCGTCCTGGTGGACCAAACTATATAATGCCATATCATCTTCAAAGGCAAGTGCATCCTGGCCAGCGAACGGGTGTGAGAAGAAGCGGAAACACCCATCAGATGCAGCAGCCTCAGGTGCATTAAGTACTTTATTTTTTCAATTCTTCCCTTAAGCTGTTGGTCTAAAATAATTTCCTTTCATTATATATGGTACCATTATTTGCTCACCTGTGCTTTTAATTCTGGCCCACGTGTTCAATTCAGTTTATGCGTAACTCCAATCAGGGGATTAGATACCTGGACAATGCAAGAAACGGTACAGACCAATCTGTTGTTTCAATGGTGCCAGTGCCTTTCGAGGTTTCAGGGATGCCTGCAACTCCTGTAGAAACCCCACGGCCTGTGCCAGTGCCAATTTCAACTCTTACTTCTGCTTTGGCGTCTGCCAGCCCTGATGATCGTACCAGGGTATGTAATATCTTCCTTCCCCTTTAGTTGTAATCAGTCAAGTGTCTGAGATAGTATTTTGCTTTTATAGTTCCACTGGTTACTTAGTCATTCAGATGTGAAGCATAATTGTTGTTTTCTTGTTGCGCATACAGATGCTAGGAGAACAGCTTTATCCCCTTGTGGAGAATATTGAACCTGTTCATGCATCGAAGGTAACTGGGATGCTACTGGAGATGGACCAAACAGAGGTGCTACATCTCATTGAGTCTCCTGAAGCTCTGAAGACAAAGGTGGCTGAGGCAATGGCTGTACTCCAAGAAGCTGCAGCACGATCTGATGTAAACGAGAAGCTTGGCTCACTGGCAGTGAATGAATGAAGCGCCACAGATCCCTATGGTAAATACAATTCAGCCAGAGCCAGGAGCCAGTTTTTATCAGGCTTGAAGTTGATGAGCGCTTTTTTTTTTTTTTATGGAGTATTTACCCTAAACTATTTTTTTATGGAGTATTTACCTTAGACTAATTTTCTAGGATAATCAAAGGTTTTAGGATTATTTCTTAGACATCGAAGGTTTTAGATAGGATTGATAATTGGATTTTGGAGCTCTGCAATCATTTTTTCATTTACTTTTTACATAAATATTTCCCTGCTGAAACAGCAAATTTTCTCAAAGCACAAATTCAAGCAATGATTGTTCTTGAAATTGATCATAAATCATCTTGTTCTTGAAATTGATCATAAATCATCTTATTGTATTAAACATTCATCTTCGATTACAAAATCAAATGAAATCACAGTGAATGTCCTCTTCTCTCTTGATCATGTATTATGGTTTTCTCGAAATCACCAATGCTTCTCTATTTGCCCAAATGATCTGTTCGAAATTGCTTCCAGCTCACAAGTTGCAATTCATCTTCTTCTTCCTGTGTTAAGTAACTATTCCATTTCGAAGCACTCTTCCCCACTTTTGTTGGACATCGAGTCCCCTGCTCTCCAGCTTCTGTCATGTAATCATTCCATTGTAAAGCAGCCTTGGCCACTTTTTTCTGGCAAGTTTTCCTAGGCTCGATGTCATCTGGAGTCAAGTAATTCTTCTCTTTTGAAGGACCCATTGCCATTGTTGGCCATTGACTCCTCTGCTGCCCATCACCATCCTCTGTCAAGTAGTTGTCCCATTTTAAAGCAGCCTTGGCAACTTTTTCTTGGTGACTCCTAGGAGTGACGTCATCTTGAGTGTAATTACTCTGTTTTAACATACCCATTGCCATTGTTGGTGGACGAGCCCTCTTCTGCTCCTCATCTTCGTCATCTTCAGTTATGAACGTATGCCCTTTTGAACCAGAATTAACCTTTGCCGTTTGGCAAGTCTCAGGCTCCATGTCATCTTCGCTCAGGTATTTGCTCCACTTAGATACAACAGCTTTGGTCATTGATGGCCAACAAATGGTCGAGTCCCTTTCACCTTGAGTAGTAGTAGAACATTTTGCTTGCAGTTAAATAAACATGGTGAAGACAAAAGGGAGCATTATCCCACATGCTAATAAACAAACGCACATACCGGATCCGTACTCTTCTCCTTCTCCATCTCCGGTATGCGCACCATTAATGCTCAATTTGGGCTTCTTGTTCGGCATCTCAGTTCCAATTCTCGATTCAAGTCCATCTCCTACACATACTAAAAATACAAAAGTCACTGCTTAATCAATCAAAAATCGGCATTGGAACATGAGTGAGTAAATAAATAAATAAATATTTTTACTTGTATCTTTTGTTTTACCTTGTTGTTGTTGTTCTTCTTCTAGTTGATGAGATAGGGTTTGAGGTTTCTGAGACTGAGACATATTAAAGGACTGAACGAATTGACGGAGATCCTTGGCCATGTAGCCCTTAGCAAACACCTTCCGTACGGACTGCTTCTGGTTACAAACGACGCACGTCCACTTGTTGCCGCTCTTCTTCTGCTGCTTCACCTGCATCATCCAACACTCGCAGCATTGAACCGCAATGAACATCCTGCTCCCCATTGTCTTCTGCTTTTCGCCGCACCACAGCCCACAGGATTGCGATCAGTTTTTGACTTTTGGCTTTTTGTGTTTTTTTTTTTTCGTTTTATCCGAAATTTTTTGAATTTTGGCGCCACTTTTCAGGATTTAATATTTTGGGCTTAAGAGCCCAAATTTTGCAAGGCCACTGGGCTTCCGGTTCAATCACCATTCATTTCATGGTAACCCAAAAATGCTGGCATCCCATGTCCCCATTTATCGTCTTCTTTAGTGCTGTGTTTACTTGCTAGAGTAGAAATAAAGAGTGTGGATTTCTCCCACTCTAATATTTACTTCCTCAAAATGAGAAGGAATTAAGAATCTCACTTTGTGAGTCTCACTCATTTTTGGAGTGGGGAGTGGGAGTGGGAGTGGGACTCCCATTGGGGGAGGTGGGAGTGGGAATCCACTCCCACCTCTCCCTTTTTTACCCTTTTATTTTTAATTTAATTTAATATTTTATAATTAATAAAATAAAATAAATAATATTATTATATTTATTTGAATAATAATATTATATTTAACTAAATAATAATTTGTATTGATTATAAGTTAAAATTATTTTAAAATAATATTATTATATTAATAGAGAATTAATAAATATAATATTATTGTATTTATTTTAAAAATAATAGTACTATATTTATTTAATATTAATAATAATAAATAGTTTATTCTAAGAAAATATTAATTTTGTACTAAACAATATTATATGATTATTTTATATAATAATAAATTTAATATAATTAAATTAAATAAAATAAGGTTTCATTTTATATTAAAATTAATAATTTATTGTTCATAATTAAGAATATTAATAATTATAATAAATTTACAAATATAATAAAATAAATATTATGCATTAAATATATTTTTTATTAGTTTTATAATTAAAAATTATAATTTTTTAAATAAGGATAAAATTATAATTTAAAATTATTTACTCTCAATCCAAAACAAAATAAACACATAAATTAAATTCTGACCTCTATTTCATACTTCCATTCTAATGTAAGCAAATAACTTACTCCCACTCTCACTCCACACTTCCGATCCTAAAATTCACACTCTTCAAAATTCTCAATCCAATCCGATAAGTAATCGCTGCCTACAGCCACTACAAGTTAGTGCTCCTTTTGACGATCATTCGTCATTCATCACAACCATTATTTGCCAAAAACTTCAAAAGGCCCCAAGACTTTTAGTAACAGTCTCCCCACTTTATCATGTCAATGGACTCTCACATAGAGAAGGTGCTTTGGACACAGGACCAAATTTCTCGCCGAGTAACGGAGCTTGCCGCCCAAATCACCCACGATTTCAACTCCGTTTCCCCGCCGCCTGTCGTCGTGGGTGTCGCCACCGGAGCGTTTATCTTCTTGGCTGACCTGGTCAGAAATATTCACCTCCCTATCTCCGTTGATTTCATTCGTGCTGAATCCTACGGCTCCGGTACGCTCTCCAGTGGAGCCCCTGTTCTTTCCCTCGATTCGAAACTCGATGTTAAGGACAAGCACGTAATCTTGGTATTTCCCGTCAAATCTACTTATAAAATTTTTAATTCATATTTTATTATTTTAATTTTGAGTTGAGTGTTTAATTCAGTTATATCATTTCACGTCAGTCAGACTGTATACAGAATACAGTAGCATTTATTAGCATTTTATTTCTAAAGAGTAAACGTACTCTTGATAAATGGTGGTCAACTGACGCGGTGGCTAAGTTGGATTAGGCCATGTGTTTTAGTGAATCCATTAGAATTCAGTGTTTTAGTGCTGAGTTTTTGCCAAGTACTAAATCCATAGATTTTAGGTAAGAAAAATAGAAAAAAGTGAAAATTTAAAATAATTCTGACCATAATTCAATGCTCAGTAAAACTCATCTCATCACAGAAAACCTTCATCAGTGATACTGTATGTGGAAGATTTAACCCATTTACTTTTTTTGTCTTGTTTTTATATTAATGGGAAATTATCATTTGTATATCCTTAGTTTACTCCATTATCAAAAATACTACAACACTTTGAGAGTGTATCAATCGTCCACCCTAAGTTGACAAAATGTATCAGCTGACCACCAAACTGTTAGTTGCCGTTTAAGTATGATGACGTCAGAAGGGTAATTTGGTCTTTTCATATGATACAAGTGATAATTTAAGAGTATACAAGTGATAAAAAGAGAATTTAAGGGTATACACGTGATAATTTTCAAGGGTAAAATCGTCAATTCACTGTAACTCCGTTAACTTTCAAACGACAATTAACGGTTTGGTGGTCGGCTGATACATTTTGTCAACTAAAGGTGGACGATTGATACACCCTCAAAGTATTGCAGTATTTTTTATAACAGAGCAAATATAAGGTATATGAATGATAATTTCCCTATATTAACTACCAAACATCACTTGAATTTTTACACGGTACAAATCTTGATTCGACCAAATTGACATAAAGTTGAAAACCCGGCAAGTTTTACCCTTTTGTCCAAAATATAGTATCATATTATTTAGGACTCGATTTGTCAAGACTGGAAATATAGTTGCGACTTGTGAGTTATGATGTACATTCTTTAGAGACTTTTTGATATTAAATTGCTGAGTTTTTAGTTTCTCATGTTATGTGCAAAGCAAGGTACAATATGGGTATTTAAATTACTTTCTTGAAAAAGGGTTCCTCAGATTATTTTTTCTCCAGTGTAATAACAGATGCATACATTCCTTTGCTTGTACTTCTTTCCTCATTTTTTTTATCAAGGGCTTTTTATCACATCCAGGTTTTTTGTATGATAACAGATGCATACATTCCTTTGTTCTCAGGTCGAGGACATTGTAGATACAGGAACCACATTATCATCTCTTATTGCAAACTTGGTATCCAAAGGAGCATCTTCTGTCTCAGTCTGCACTTTCCTTGATAAACCAGCAAGAAGAAAGATTCAGGTGGAGCTAGTGGGTGAAGGAAAGTTCTATCGGGGATTTGAGGTAAGATGTGTGTGCAATTGTCTACATGAGCATGTTTTCTGTTTTCATGAGATGCATGCGCTTGCGCATATGTTGAGACAAATATGTCATTTGGTAACCTCCACCAACACTTATGTGGCATTCTTTTAATAGATAATTTGAACATGTTACATATGCAAGTCAATAATGTGCTAATGCTTGTCCAAAACATCATGGAATTAGATGTTTTTCCTCCCAACTTGACTGCAAATAGATCTTTATTCAGTGCTCACAATGATAAAAAATACATGAGGTTATTAAGTTCCTGCCGCCAGCATTTTGCCGCACTGCTAGCATTTAAGATGAGTATCCTAAATGCTTCTCCCGATGAAAATTCTCCATATGGATTATGGTGCTATTCAACTCCTAAACTAGTTATCATACTTGAGATTTTGGTCCTCAAAACCTATTAGACCTAGCTAATACAGTTTTAGGATTCCTTCCTTTATCATGCCTGTTTTGGCTGCAGAGCTATGTTACTTTAGCTTCATAACAATTATTATCATCATATCTCATTTATTCGTAATTTGTGGTCATGACTGATGACTGACATTATTTGGGATTTAAATATGATTGAGTTGTTTGCTTGTTTGGCAGTGTCCAGATTATTTCGTTGTGGGCTATGGAATGGACTTTGCTGAATTATATAGGAACCTGCCTTATGTTGGAGTGTTGAAGCCTGAATGCTACAAATAATTTTATCCGTCACTGGCTCTTTGACAGGGCGGTCAATAAACTTATTCTACAAATATAGACTCTTTGCAACTTCTACAGATTCTTGGCATTTGGTAATTGATGATAAATGCAGCTCTAATAGGCTCTCCTGATAAGATGAATGGTTTTTTCATTTGCTTGGTAAATTGTTATTGGTGTTATATACTTATAATGTTTCAAGCTCATTTTCGAAAGACGAGCCATTCTGACTGGTTATCGCCAGCAATTTTACCTGCAGTAACATGTAGCTGTGTGCCTATAGCTATCTGGTACACACGCAAAGCCAAGCTTCTACTAAATTGCAAAAGATTTAAAAAAAAACAAAAAAAAGAGAGAGAATAGTTAATTTCACCGTTCAGAATTGAACTTCAAGAGCATTTTGTTAATGAGTTTTAAATAAGAGAGAATAGCTAACAAATCCATGAAACAATGAGAGTTTTGTTGCCCATTTTTACAACGTTGAGGTCTGGCTGTTGCTGGGAACAAAACCCACCAATGTTTGTGTATTTTTTTTTTAATTTTTCTCTTTTGACCCAAAAAAAAAAAATTGAAGATGAAATCTGAGGAAATAAATAGGATTGCCTATTTTAATAAAATTATCAAAAATTTATGTCGGTAATTAATTCTATAATTTTGATCCAACAACGGCCATGAAAGCTGCATATGATATCTCATGCTTCTGTCTCCCTCCACCGAAGAACAATTCATCAAATACTTGGAAGGCGCCAAAGAACAAACAGAGCAAACAGAAGCACAAAAATTGAGAAAGAGAAAAAAAAATGAAGAGGACAGGCAAATCACTTGTCAATCTGGCAAAAGTCCTTTACTCGGTAAAACAAATAAAGTCTTCTCCAGTAATCAGGCCTCTCTCCACCAAAACCACCACCCCAACCGAAGAAACTCAACAGCGAGTTCCATCAAAACCCGAAAAAGACTCTTTCATTCTTGAAAACTTCAAGCTCAGAAAGCTTAAAGGCTCTGCTAAAACCAACAACCCAGAAAACAAACCTTCACCACCTCAACCAGAACAGCAACAACTATCAAACATTGCTTCTGAGAGGGAGAAAAGTAGTGGGTCTAATGCAGAAGTCGTGTCAAGTTTTCAAGAGCTGGGGTTGAAGGCGGAGATGATAAAGGCTGTTGAGAAAATGGGTCTTTTTGTTCCAAGCGAGATTCAGTGTGTTGGGATTCCGGCTGTTTTGAATGGCAAGTCTGTTGTTTTGAGCTCTGGGTCTGGCTCTGGTAGGACTTTGGCTTACTTGCTGCCTCTTGTTCAGGTATTTTCATATTTTTTGTTGGTTCTTAATTTTCAAAATAAGTCTCATAGGGTATGCTTGAGGTGCTGCGACTTTTTGTATTAACTAACTTTTGATTTTAGTTGATATAATTATGGGTGTTAAGTTATGAGATCCTGCCAAAACTGTAATGTTCTGCGGCTGCCTGCTGGCTACCCACATCTTTATTTTCTGTAATTCTTAATGATTGATTTCTCTTCAAATTTCATCGTAAATCAATACATTAATTTTTCTTTAAATATTTTCTTCTGTTTATTGAAGCTATAAAATGATTTTCATTTGTCATTGGTCCTGATCTTGATTGGAATATAGGATTGGTTATTTTGACGACTTGTTAATAGGTGTATTCTCAATTAGATGAAGAACATCATTTACAGTTGGTTGGTATTACGCAGATGCTGAGAAGAGATGAGGCATTGCTTCCTATGAAGCCTATGCATCCTCGAGCCATTGTGTTGTGTACCACAGAGGAATCCGCTGATCAGGTGCCTTGCACTCTTCTCTATTCTTTTACTTTCTAGAGAATCTATATTTTATATAGACCAGGGTGTGCTCACTTCTGAAAATCACCTTTCGATGGACTTTGCAAGGGTTTCCACATGGCAAAGTTTATCAGTCATTGTGCACGATTGGACTCTTCAATGGAGAATGGCGGTGTCAGCTCAAAAGCCCTGGAAGACGTGTCAAATGCCCCTATTGGCATGCTGATTGCGACCCCAAGTGAAGTTCTTCAACACATCGAGGACAGAAATGTTTCTTGTGATGACATCCGATATGTGGTGAGTAAGCTGTCATGCTAATTTGTTTCTCCAATGATACAGAAAGTCCTTTTCTGTTCTTTCCATGCTCTGTCATTTTTTCACGGATGCCTTGCATCAATGTATAGTTTTTCTTGAATTTTGAGAATTGCAAATGCTTGTATGTTCTTATGGAAAACTCCCTTTATCTTTATTGTTGACAATTATCTATTGATAGGTTTTGGATGAGGCAGACACCTTGTTTGATCGTGGGTTTGGTCCTGAAATTAGCAAAATTTTGAACCCATTAAAAGATAGTGCATTGAAGTCTAATGGCCAAGGATTTCAAACCATTTTGGTTACAGCCGCAATTGCCGAGGTAAAAACATGCATTAACTCTCTGGAGAGTTTTGATATGTTGACTCATGCCACAAAAAACAAGTCAAAAGTAAGACATTAGCCCCACATGGCCCACATGCATGTTACTCATTCTTGCATTATTTTTGTTGGATGTAAGTTACAAGGAATGTAACTTAAGAGATTGCCTTGTAATTTTTCTATTCCTCACAAAATTCTGAACTAATATTATCTAGTCAAACTGCATGTTTATTGTTACTATTTGACAATTCCAGATGCTGGGTGAACAGCTATCTTCCCTTATGGAGTGTCTTGAGCGTGATAATGCTGGAAAAGTGACTGCAATGTTGCTCGAGATGGACCAAGCAGAGGTATTCGATCTCACTGAATCTCAAGATGCCCTGAAGAAAAAAGTAGTCGAGGCTATGGATTCCCTTCATTTATCAGCACCAGGATCTTGAGATTGCAGTTCAGCTTGGTTCATTCCTCTATTTGTTAGATAGGTTTAGATGTTTCATCTGGCCGGGGAGTAACTAGCAGCTTGATCACGACAACAGTTTTGGGTTTCTGACTTGGGTGTGGAGGGATGAAGGGTTGCTAAAACAAATGCGATGATGTACATAAAACTTTTAATATGAAATCTTAAACTTGTGGCAAGTTTCGCATAGTCTGTCTGTGTTTGACTACTTCCAAAAACTAAAAAATAAAAAAGTGTTGACCGCTTGACATGTATCGATTACAGGGACTCGGCTGATGAAACCAAACCAACCCACCGTTGAATGAAATTTTAGAAAATGAACAATTTACATTGACATCCTTGTTGTTTTGGTAAAATGAGAATAAACTATAAGTTTCATTGATTGATCAATTAAATCTCCTCGTGATGGATTATCGAGAGAGAGTTACTGCCATAAATGCTATTCTAGATTTCCAGCCCAACTCAGTCTCGGTCCGTCAAGCAAACAACATGCCCAAATAAATTTATAAATAAATAAAACAGATAAACCAACACAGATAATTCAATAATTCATGAACTAAAAAAAACCAAAAACCTCAACAGGACTAAAACCCCGGATCACACAACTCAAAAAATAAGGCCACGCTGCTGTCTGCAGAAATGCAAAATGCCATGGCGTTAGCAACAACAAAAACAATCCTCTCACTCTCTTTGCTATCATCAGCCAAACGCTACCGCCCATTTCTCAAATTCCCTAAAAATCCCAGTTTTAGGGTTTTTCCGGGGTTTAGATCCTTGTGCAGTACTTCAGCACCCACCGCAACCATTGAGCCACCAGAAAGTCCAGAACAAGTGAGGCACTCGATTCTTCTTGATAGGCTGAGGGCTAGGCATCTTAAGGGCCCGAGCAAAACAACCCCGCAATCCAAAACACAAGAATCACTGACTTCTATTGCAAGGGAAGGTAAAGGTGAGGACTTTGATGAGAAGAAGAAGAAGAAGAAGGTTGTGAGTGTGGGAAGTTTTGAAGAGTTGGGATTGAGTGAGGAGATTATGGGGGCTGTGAGAGAAATGGGTATTGAAGTTCCTACTGAGATTCAGTGTATTGGGATTCCTGCTGTTTTGGATGGCAAAAGTGTTGTTTTGGGTTCTCATACTGGCTCTGGCAAGACCTTAGCTTATATGTTGCCTCTTGTTCAGGTAAATTTTTGTTTCTGTCTTATGATTTGTTTGTTTGGCTTTGTGAATTTTGGCTCAAGTTTTGACTTTTGGTCTGCTACAAAACATTCATTTTTATTCATTTGCGTGTTATTTGAGCAACTTTGGTTTTTTATCACATTTTACTGTCATTTGAGCAATTTTGGGTTTTGATTACATTTTGCTTTGTGGGTCGTCTAAAAGGGATTCCATTTGGTTCATTTGTGTGTTATTTGGGACAAATTTGATTTTGCCATTTTTTCTTTTCAGGTTAGATTGAGGTATGAGTCCAAGATGATGTTTTATTGAGTTTTGAGTCTCTTGTTAGCTTTCTAAACATATACACTGTATTGTAAATTTTATTTGTTTTTTCATTTTTCTTTTTCTTTTTTTGCTTGATTCATATAACTTTTGACTTTTTTTTTTTAGTGTCTGTAACATGCTGTAGCTTTCTGTGTGTCTTTTCAGAAACCCCATCCTTTTGATTGGGGATATGTAAATTCATCAAAATGTATCTTATTTGTTGAGTTGGATTTTCAAGATTGCTGATATCTGGAATATGATTACATACTGCCTGTGCCAGAATCAGAGTTTCACAGTAGAAATTTTTGAATTTGCAGTTGCTGAGACATGATGAAGCAATGCTAGGTGTACTAATGAAGCCCAGGCGTCCACGTGCTGTTGTGTTATGCCCCACTAGGGAGTTGTCTGAGCAGGTTTTTATATAGTTATTTAAAATTGGAGCTAACTCAATTACAGGTAGTGAAATTGATGCAATTAAAAATGTTAAAATGGTTTTTGCAGGTTTTTCGTGTAGCAAAATCCATTAGCCATCATGCAAGATTCAGATCTACCATGGTCAGTGGTGGTGGCCGGTTGAGACCCCAGGAAGATTCATTAAATAACCCTATTGACATGGTAGTTGGGACCCCTGGTAGAATTCTTCAACATATTGAGGATGGAAACATGGTTTATGGTGACATCAAATACTTGGTGAGTTCTTCTGGTGTCCTGCCTTGAGAGTTAAGTCTTTTTCAAGGACCATTTGAGTTATTGTGCTATTATAAGTACTATTGCCTTGCTTTGGCTGCAGTTCATCGTTTTAATAATTTTTTTAGTAGGTGTTGGATGAAGCAGACACCATGTTTGATCGTGGATTTGGTCCTGACATACGTAAATTCCTTGTTCCATTAAAGAATCGGGCATCAAAACCCAATGGCCAGGGATTCCAGACTGTATTGGTTAGCGCAACAATGACAAAGGTATCTGTCTCTTGCCCTTGTATCTTACTGAACTGCTGCATGTGTTTTATGGGGTTATGCACAAAACTTGCCAAAACATGGTAGTTTCCAGAAATCTCAATGTCAATGGTCATGAATGAACTTTTTTGTTTGTTGATAAAGGTTTAGTTTAAACTACTTGTATAACTGGCATTCTTGAGTTTCTTCAGGCAGTGCAGAAGCTGGTGGATGAGGAATTTCAAGGAATAGCACATTTACGAACATCGACACTGCATAAAAAGATTGCTTCTGCTCGACATGATTTCATCAAACTTTCAGGGTCTGAAAACAAGCTGGAAGCATTGCTACAGGTCTGCCTTTGTGGTTTGTTTGTATTTTAATTTTAGTCATGGCTATTTGTTTGAACTAGAGAATATTGGTAGTTGTAACATCAGAATTTTGTGAGAGCAGGTTCTTGAGCCAAGCTTGTCTAAGGGAAACAAGGTGATGGTTTTTTGTAACACATTAAATTCTAGTCGTGCTGTTGATCACTTCCTGAATGAGAATCAGATTTCTACTGTTAATTACCACGGTGAGGTGCCAGCACAAGAGAGGTGAGATGATACAATATATAATCTCCTTTTATAGTGTCTGTACGAGAGCCAACTGTTTTTCTTTTAAATCCAGGGTTGAAAATCTCAACAAATTTAAGAATGAAGATGGAGATTGTCCCACATTGGTCTGCACAGACTTGGCTGCGAGAGGACTGGACTTGGATGTAGATCATGTTATCATGTTTGATTTCCCCTTGAACTCTGTAAGTATATCTGTTGTCAATTTGTTGATTGTCCAATATTTTTGCCCCTTCCCCACTGCTATTTCTGCTTCTTTTAATCTTTGGAGTTTAAATCCTACTTTTTTTTGCCCTTTTAGATTGATTACTTGCATCGCACAGGGAGAACTGCTCGCATGGGTGCAAAAGGTACACCAATTCTTGTCAATTTAGATTCTTTTCTTATGACAACTGAAAGTTTCAGTATTTGGAATGAGACATGAAGGATAGTGCTCGGCTCTGGCTGGCCAAATTCCTTCTAACAATGTATTGCATGTAAATCCATCTGAATGTGTCTGTCCCTCCTTTGTGAATCAGTGGTGTCCCAATGGAACTATTTGGGTTTACATTGTCTATCCTGCTCAGTATTTGCATGATAAGCCCATTATTTGCCTGTGATTAGCTGCACGGTGACTTTTCTCTAGTCTAGTAATTTTGAAATTCTGTGCATTTCTTCTGACATCTGGAACTGCGGAGCTAAATTCCTCAGTTATATTACATTATCCTGTTATCTTCTGTTATCTTCTCAGGGAAAGTGACTAGTCTGGTGGCTAAAAAGGACGTGTTGTTAGCTGATCGTATTGAGGAGGCAATAAGGAAGAATGAGAGCTTGGATGCTCTCACTAAAGATAATGTCCGAAGAGATGTTGCCAGGACTAGAATAACTGAGCAGAAGGGGAAGACTGCTGCTAAATTGATGAAAGTGTCGCGCCAGAAAAACAAGACTAAAGCTGCATTGGAGAAATCATCCCAGACCTCAGGAAGAAAATCTTCGGTAACAAAATCTGGAAAAGCATCGACTCCAGCAAAATCTTCCAAGGCAGCAGTTAAGATATCAAAGCCAGTGAAGACCTTCACTGGAAGCAGAAAATCCTCACCTGCAAGCAGCTCCAGAAAAGCATCTTCGGGTGGGAAGATGGGTGCTGGGAAGTCTGGAGCTTCAAAACTGAGTGTTGTTGGGTTTAGGGGAAGGGCTTCATATTCTGACAAGAAAGCATCATTGAGGCCCAGTTGATTGTAACATTTCGAATCAAGTATACATTGTCCATTTTTCCTCCATTTAATTTTAAAATTTTGCATATGAAAATCTTTTTGTTGTTTCGTTTACTGTATTTTACCATCATCATGGAAATAGTAGTCTCGAGTTTCTGTTGACAAATTATGCAATCTGTGTGTAGCCAAATGCATAAAATTTGAATATATGGAGAGAGGATCATTCTCGATTTACAAGCATCGATTTTACATTCATTTCAACAAAGAAAGTAAAAGTCCAACGGAACTAAGACTCGTGTGGTTCAGTACTTGCCGTGAGAACTTTAACTCTGCTTGGTCAAGTGTTTCCGGTTAAGGAACTTTGAACACCAGAGCAGAATCTGTAATTTTAGTTGATTATTTATTCTCTCTTCTTACTTCCAAGTGAGTAAAGGGAGCTGAGGCTTGGCAGGAGTAACCACGTTTCCCTCTGAGTCGTATATTATGACACCAGAAAAATCTGGCAACTGACACTTTCCGCCCATGATTATGTTCTTCTGCCAAATCGGAACTCCCTGTTGTTCACCACTAAACCCGCTTTGATCATCATCCTTGAGTTGATATTCCTGGAATTCAGTAGGACTTTGCAGCATAACTTCATTGTTAAGCTCTATAACAGGTTCATCCTCTAGCTCCAGGAACTCATAGCAAGCTCTCCAACGACGTGACTTCCGCGAATGAGAAGCACATGCGAATAATGCAAAGACGCACAGGAGAAGCGACACGGCAGCTAGGGCTGTCTGAGACGTGCCGGGTGGTGGCTGCGAGAAGTGAAGCGGGCGAGCCATGGAGAACTCTGATCTCGGTGATGCTCGGTTGGTTTGTGTGAGAATGAGACATTGGGAGGTGGACTACGGAGTTCATATAACGCTTGACAAATGGGTTTGTTGAGTTTGATAGATTTGTTAGTGCAAATACAAATTTAGTTCGAAAATTTTTTACTTGGCCCATTTCTCTTTGATGATTCGGTTCAACTCTGGTTCTGGGACAGTTGGACCTATTCCAAAACTAGTTTCGTTCCCTAGGAAGCAAACAAAAGAACAGTTGAAAGAAATTTTAACTTTGTTTTTTTTTTTTTTTTGGTTTATAATAATTTTAACTTTGATTATTATGAATAAATAGCCAAATTTTGTTGCCCCCTTGCAGATTGGTCTGATTTTAGTCGAATCCTATCCTGATGTGAAAAAGTAAAATATAAAATTGCAACATTTTCCATCATGCTTTTAACTTGGATCATATACCCACAAGTTTTCCATACAGATTTTACTTTTAAACAATAGGCAGGTTAAAGCAAAGATAAACGTTGAAGCTGATGGAAGCTCTCAGTCACTTTGGAGATCTCTTGATCTAATTATTTTATTCTGCATTTATAAAGAGTTGAGAACCGATTTAAAGCAGTTCAATATAGCAAATCGTAGCATAACATTTAAAAGAAAACTGGTGTTAGTGACATTTTAACATTCATTCAGCATTTACAAGGTCACGGGCAGTCGTATCGCTTTCCCTCTAGGTGAGCCTACAGA
The DNA here is from genome assembly GCF_022201045.2 of Citrus sinensis. NCBI lineage: Eukaryota > Viridiplantae > Streptophyta > Magnoliopsida > Sapindales > Rutaceae > Citrus > Citrus sinensis. Next base: position 34,787,524 of record NC_068560.1, on the reverse strand, counting down.
AAAGTGTTTGTTGAAAGACATGTCGTACGTTAATCATTTGTTAAACGAGGCTGTCGTAGACAAGTCATACATTTCAATTTTCAACTTCATGCCAAGGCAAGGCTAATGTTCCTTTCCTCTTTTGTCATCTCTGTTTATTATCCCTCCTCTGTTAAAAACCCTAACACCCAAAAATGAATAAAAGCTCCCAAATTTCACTCTTAAAATCACTCTTGAAGAACCCTTTTCAATCTTCACCAAAACCCACATCTCCATGTTCCCTCAATGTAATCACTCAACAACTTGCTTTCAACTCGGTCCTTCTCCCTAACTCTAACTCAACTCAACTCGGCCCCGACTCTGTCCCATTCTCAACGCTGCATTCATTTCCACACTCGAAGCCGTTACCCCACCTCGTAAAGTCTCATCAAAACCCAAGAAGTTGCTACTCCAGTGAGTCGGGAGCTCAGTCAGGGAAGGGGTTTGACTACAACGGGGAAGTGGATATGATAAACCTCAAATTTGCAGAGGCGAGGGAGGAGATAGAGATGGCAATGGAATCAAAGGAGACTGTGTACTTTGATGAAGAAGCTGAGTGTGCTAGAGCTGCAGTGAAGGAAGTTTTGGACTTGTTTAATGGGCTGTTGTGTAAGCTGAGGGAGAGTGAAAAGGAAGCTTTACAGAGGTCTATGGGACTCAAGATTGAGCAGTTAAAGGCTGAGCTTCAGCAGTTGGATGACTGAGTGACGGTAAAAAATCGGAGCTTCAGCAGTTGGATAAAGCATTATTGGTACAATTTATTGTAGTGAATTGCAGATTATCTTGAATAATGAGCTATGAGAATTTGGATCTTCTCGATGTCTTAGGACCTTGATATTAGTATATAACTTGGGCTGCTATTTTTAACTGCCTTGCTTTGAATAAATTTTTTAAAGTGAAAATATGGAACCCAAAGTGTTTTGGTACTTTGTTTACTACCCAATTATACTCAACATATATGGTGATTTGATTCCCACAACATTTGTTGTTTTATTTTATTTTTTTATAGTGATTTCATTCCACCACATTTGTTGTTTACGACCCAATTATACTCAACACATATGGTGATTTCATTAGTTTTCTCATTCATTATAAAGCATTATTGGTACAATTTATTGTAGTGCATTGCAGATGATCTTGAATAATGAGCTATGAGAATTCGGAGCTTCTTGATGTCTTAGGACCTTGATATTAGTATATTACTCGGGCAGTTATTTGTAACTGCCTTGCTTTGAATAAATTTTTGAAAGTGAAAATATGGTACCCAAAGGGTTTGGTACTTTGTTTACTACCCAATTATACTCAACATAGATGGTGATTTCATTCCACAACATTTTATTTTATTTGATAGTCATTTGTTAATTAAAAGTAAAGACAAACATTCCCCCAACTATATTTTTTCTTCTTGGTTTTTATGTGTGATTAGATGAGAATAAACTAAATATAGATGAGCTCAATTGTTGATGATTTTATGCTAAGCTAAGCGTCTACCTGCTTTCTCATATATATTGCAAGTGCATGGTTTGATGGGTTAAGGCATTCACATCATGCATCTATTGATTGGATTCCGAGTGTTTAATATCAATTTAAATTTTGTGCCTTGTCAACAATTAGGTAGAATAATTTCTCTTTGCTGCAAAACAATTCTATCAATTCTATCATGCAATCCTTGGAATGAGTTCTTATTTGCACTTTAAACACAACTCAAAAATTTTAGCCGTGTGTCCAACTCAGACAGAAGTTCTCACAATCATGCCAGCTGAACCGTAACATTGTATGCAAATCAGAATACTGTGTAAGCAGACATGTGTAACATGTTGCCTCAGTTTTTCAGAAGTCTAAGGAACTTGGTCCTGTCCTCAAAGTAGTAAAATCGCCATGAAGTAATGTCATTTTATATTTTTCAGTGTTGTGGTTGGCAGAGCAGGTAAGTATGTTAGTAGCTTTGTTATATGTTAGAACCGGTCATATCTCATATAATGACTCGGATTTGTGTAAAGGCCATTGTTCAAAACATAATTTGGTGAAACTTTTCTACAAATTTAACCTATTCTTGTCTTTCATACTACTGTGAGTTAATAATGATTCTATTCCATATTTGTGAAAGGGATTGGAAAAAAATTGCATGCAATATGCTTTTTCTGTGCTTTGTACTCTTAAAGTAGTGGAGTTAATCTAGCCCTGTATTTTAAATGATGCTAAAATTGATCCTAGACACATATCTGCAACTGCAACTCAGTATATGTTGTCTGAACTGATTATCTAGGAAGATTTGGATGAACTCTGATTTATTAAAGACACAATTATATAAATGGTAACATCATGCTGCATATTCGTAACTATCTGTTTGGCCAGAGAAGCAACCTGGAAAGGGGAACCAGAACTGCATTTCAAAATCTGAAAACCTGTCATATGAATTATTGAAACCGAGTTTAAGATCTACAGACCCACACCTCTTAGTTTTGATTACTAGGGAAAACTTTGAACTTCAATATTTTATATGCACATTTCATATGAGTTGGAGCAAATTAGCTCTCCAATTTGCAGCTTCTTTTTAAAGATTTAGGATTTTTGTCTCGTCTACTCTTTCAATCATATACACATTCCTAGGTTATCTGACTAGCAATATGAGATTGTGTAGAAACTCACTAGAATCTTGGTAACACCAAGCCATGCATATTCTGCAATTAGCTTGCCAACTACTGGTGTGAATTAGGAACTTTTCTTTTCTTTTCTTTTCTTTTTTCTTTTAAATTTAAAATTGAATATTTCTCCAGCATGCTATGTTTTCATGCCGAGAAAATGACGGACAGGTGGGTGAAAAATATGAAGGATGTTGTACAAAATAACCATATCTAGTGGGTGTTTTGAAAATATGGCAAATTTTTAAATCCATTAAAAGTTGTGAGTCAAAAAGATGCATGAACATGAAAAGAAATCAGCATTTAGATTTTTGGACCGTATCATCATCATTCAATATCAAGAAGAATATGGACAAAGAAACCAGTGGCAGTGCAAAATGGTGTTTCAGTAACATGGTAGTTCAACAAGAACCACAATTTGCATCATGATTGTGGAAGGAAAATTGAGAATTGCTGAACATGGGAAGAGAAGCTTGTATTGTTCCTGAAAGAGATAAGATTTCAAATAAGGTTGGGCCATGAGAGGAACATTAAGAAAATGGTTTGATATGGCTTTAAGGGACAAGAAATAAAATAAAGATGCTCGGCCATTGAACCATATCAAATATTGGGAGGGCTTGAGTTTTCATTTTCATTCATTCGCCTCCTCTTCTTTTGCTTTCCCATTTAAGCTTTTGCACCCCCCCACCCCCATCCCCCTCTTTGGTTCATTTTTGGCATCATTGAAGTTCTGTTTCTACTTTTGATCATTTAGTTAATAGTCATCAAGCTCTGAGAATGTATGCAATTTCTGCAACTTTAACAAAATGGTACTTTTCAAAAAAAATAAAATAAATAACAAAGTTGCATTAGGTATTGTTGCATTCTTTTCCTTTTATATTGCCAAAATGGGAATAAGAGGGTGAATTTTTTTTTGTTGACAAAGGCAAGCAATGGTAGTTCGTGTGGTGCTCACTGATCATGCCATGTCTCACTTTATTCCTTATTTCCTTTGGAACTATTCTGTAGGAAAATCCTATTTGAGGAGGCAACAAAACAACTGAACAAACTTAAATGTCTTCAACAAGGCTTTCGTGATCTCTTTTGCTTTGTCCTTGCATGTTTCTCTGACTATCAAAACTACAAAAGGAGAATCCTAATCACAGTTCTTGACTTCTTTGATTTTCTTTCTACGGTGTCGGGCACTGTCAGTTTGAGACACTGCACCTGCACACTGGATTGGACTCTTCTCCCTTTTTCTTTTATAATTGACAAAAATAAAGAAATAGAAATGGAAGAGGGTATTGGTGCGGGTTAGTTCAACTGGTAAGATATACTTTGGAGTGCGGGGGTTTATGGTTCAAATTTCGTTGATATCAGGATTATAGAGGATTTTGACTTATACTGAATGGTAAAAAAATGTTTAGTATTCAAATGTCCGGAACGAATTTGATTTATAATGATATGCTACTTAAAAAAGAAGAGGATGTAGTATGTGGAGGTAATGAATTGTTGATCATTATCTTAATAGGTCTTCTTTCTGAACATAACTTTTGCAGGAGAACTTTAAAGGGGTTGCGGACCAATTGGACCAAAGTTACGAAGAATTTTGAGAAGTGGGGGAGACAAATCTATTATCTATTTAGGCATGTGGGAGAGCGGGGGGCGGAATGGCCTGTTTCTTGCCTGTCTGCTTTTACCATGCAGCTTTGGCCCTAGGGGTGGGCATATTTTAACCGAACCGATCCAAACCGATCCAAACCGACCATTTGGATCGGTTTGGATCGGTTTCATTAGTAAAAAAACTGGTTTCAGTTTATTGGATTGCAAACCGACATCACTCGGTTTGGATTTTGGTTTGGAAGGATTTCAAACCGATTCAAACCGATCCAATCCAAAAATATTATATAATTACATTATATTCTAAGTTAAACAATCTAACTAATTATATTTATCATTTTATGCAGATTTTCACAAATCAAAACTAATTAGACCATAAGTTTTGACGAACAAGATGCACAATATTTTAATTGTCAAATGTTATTCAACTTTATTTTAATTTTGTGAGTTTGTTTTGAATGAATAGGTTAAGAACTTCTTTATTAGGATGTATTATGTTGTAAACTTGTATGGATGTGTCTTTGAATTGTTATGTAGATGTTAAAGTAGATATGAATAATATAAAAGAGGTATCAATTTGGATTACGGACACAAAAAAAAAACAAATAATTTAGGTAAAATAATAAAAAGAAGTGGGTTTTTAGCTAATAAACTCAAACCGAGAATCCAAACCGATCCAGTCGGTTTGGATCGGTTCGGTTTGAAAAATTTTTAAGTTGATATCAATTTGAAATATTTTCAAACCGATCCAAACCGACTTTGCCCACCCCTATTTGGCCCCACTTGAATATATGTTCTTTTCGTGGGATTTTGTTGCTTCTTCATCTTTTACTTTTACAATATTAGCTGAACTCCAGGCCAAAAGTAACCCCTTGCTTGGCCAAACTTTTGAGTATCTTGCTTGTATGCATGCATTTGCTTAAAGAGTGAAATAGATGTGGATCTGATGCAACCAAGCGGGAACTAAGGGATTGAAAATGGGATCCTGACTCTGATGCCGTGTTAGTGAAACTACGTTACCCAGAAGGTTGAAGTTATTCAACAATCACTCAAATCGTATTCAACTCAAAAAGTCGGGCATAAATTGTGGGAAATTTTGGAAGTGTTGTTACAAGAAAAGAAATTAAAGTTCAGTGGCATAATTCTGAATTTATAATCTACAAAACGCCGTAAGGCAAATATCGAGCAAATGAGAAAGACCACCAAGAAATGCTGGCGAAGTTGCACAAGGGAAAATGTAAATAAGCAAAACAAGGCAAAAACACAAAATAAAACATGAAGCAAGTCGAGTACATTGATGATTCTAATTAAAACTGTACAAGAAAACCCAAGACACCACCTTGAATTTCCCACAGTAACAACACTTCCTTTTCTTATCTTGGGATGAGAAAGAAACTCGATAACCAATGTCCTTGAAAGAACTACAAAATGAAAAATAAAAAAATCAACTTTTATTTGCGGACTGTTTTATTAGAGGTTGTGAAGTCTTGCCCAATTCATCAGGTGCACTCTTCACTTCCATTAACAATGCAACAACTTCTTTCATTGTTGGTCTTTCTGCCGGCGAAGAGTTCACACAAAACATTGCAATGCCTAGTGTTTGAAGCATTTCTTGCACCATTTGATCTGGTAAGCCTTGGAGCTTAGTGTCCAGTATCGATACAGCTGGTTCGAAGCTTCCCATTTTCTTTTTCACCCACTCAACTATATGTAGCCCATCGCCTATCTGGGGCTGAACGGCACTACGCCCACTTAGTATCTCAAGCAAAACCACACCATAACTATATACATCACTCTTCTCAGTTATGTTCATGGTGTATCCATACTCTGCATTGAGCACAGAATTATATTAGATGTCGATATTACAATTTATCAAAAAGATTAATAGAAATAAGTAACCATTATTTCTAAGAGATGACTCCTTGAAGCCACAATCATCAAAATGAACATTATGAATTCTTGAAACATCACAGGTATTTGTAGGGATGCAACTATAATTTCATTAAAACAACTAACTGAAAAGCTATCCAAATTTGAAGAGAAAGAACAATGATTTGCAATTTATACTTGCCTGGGGCTATATAACCATAAGAACCGGCTACTCTAGACATTGCATGGTGGTAATTTGTAGAGTTCATCAACTTTGCCAATCCGAAATCTGCCAAATAAGCCTCATACTTGGAATCGAGAAGTATGTTATTGCACTTAACATCTCTGTGAAGTATAGCTGGAACACAATCATGGTGGAGATAAGCCAGTCCCTGCGCTGATCCAACTGCAATCTTGTACCTAGTTTCCCAGTCCAAGTTCCTATTCCCTTGCAACAGCTGTTGTAGATTGCCATTCGAGATGTAGTTGTAAAGTAGAAGCTTAACACTTTTATTGGAACAATAACCTAGGAGCTTGACGATGTTTCTATGCCGAATATGTCCGAGAATTTGAATTTCGGCTGCAAATGAGTCCACTGGTTCTTCATCTCTTTTTGTTTTCCAAAGCTTTTTCACAGCAATCAACTCACCATTAGGCATCTCAGCCTTGTAGACGACTCCCGAACAGCCTTTGCCAATCACATTTTCATCTTTTAGGCATTCCAGGATGTTGTCAATGGTGAAGTTGAGCTTTTGAAAGGGAATGAAAGTCCATGGATAAGAGAAATCTTCAGCTCCCGGTGGTAGAGTTGACATTCCTGAAGCTTTCTCCACCTTGTACCTATGATTTCGTGTAACTAAAATCCATGAAGCAAGAAGGGCTATGGTCACTGAAGCCAAAATAACAGCAATCAAAGCTATTGTTTTGGCAGATTTCAAACCCTTTTTCCGAATGAGACTTGAGGAACAAGTAGACCCATCAGTGGATTGACAAAGATGAGGGTTTTGTAGATATGAATTAGATGATAGAGTTCTAAAGAATGTTGTTACAGGAATAGGACCTGAAAAATTATTGAAGGAGATATTCAGGGATGTGAGACTTGTAAGGGAACCGAGGACTTTGATTCTTCCATATAGCATATTATGCGAAATATCAAGTGACTGCAACTGTTTCAAGCTAGACATTGTCTCTGGAAGCTCTCCTGTAAATGCATTTGAGCTCAAGTCCAAACTGATTGTCAAGCTTGTTACTTCACCAATCTCTGGTGGAATTCCACCAGATAGGCTATTGTAGCTCAAATCAAGCAGAGTCAGTTTCTGCAAATTTTTAATGGATTTTGGAATTGACCCTGTCAATAGATTGTTGTTGAGAATAAGCTTGTTCAAGTAACTGAAGTTTCCAAAACTCCTAGGAATTACACCTGTCAAGCTGTTTCTGCTGAGATCAAGCTGCTCTAAATTCACAAGCTCCCCTAACTGAGACGGAATTTCCCCAGTAATGTAGTTATTGTGAACATCCAGTAGCTCAATAACTGTAATATTGGCAAACTCCGAAGGAAGACCACCAGAGAAATGGTTCATGTACAAGTCAAGAAAGATCAAGTTCTGCAATTGGCCTATCTCCTTCGGAATCTGCCCTGAAAGCTGGTTTTCTCCAAGCCTCAATCTCACTAATGACTGACAATTCGCAACACTTCGTGGCAAAACTCCTGATAATGAGTTTCCTAAAAGTAGAAGCTTGCTCAGCTTCTTCAAACTGAAAATCTCCTCTGGAATGGACCCTGCAAGCTTGTTCCTCGAAAGATCAAGTGCGTACAGTTCTGTGCAATTGCTAAAAGAGGCTGGTATTGTTCCAGACACTAAATTGCCCCACAAGAAAAAACTCTGCAAGTATTTCAAGTTACCAATCTGCCATGGAATCGAACCCGAAAATTGATTCTTGTCAAGCTGAAGAGCAGTTAAGCTTGAACAATTACTCAGCTGCCATGGAATCAAACCGGTAAGCATATTATCAGACAAATGAAGCTGCTCAAGAAGCACAAGCTTCCCCAAGTCACCAGGTAATTCACCAGAAAGATCATTGGCAGAGGCATCAAGCACAACAAGTGCTGAACAATTGGAAAGCTCAGCTGGAATTGGTCCAGACAACGTATTGCCCCATAAAAGCAAACTAGTAAGCTTTTGCAACTTACCCAATTCAGATGGTATTGAACCAGTAAGCTTGTTCATATGCAGATACAAATTCCTCAACTCTGAACACAATCCAATTTCAGGTGGAATTGATCCGAAAACCTCAGTATCATAAAGAGCTAATGTCTGCAGATTGATTAAGTTACCAAATGTGGGTGGTATAACACCAGAAAGGCCGGTGGCTGCAGCTCCAAATGTGGTCAGATTTGTAAGCATTCCAAGTTGTGTAGGAATCTCACCTGTTAAGTAAGGATTCCCGCCAATTCTAAATTGTTGTAAAGATACTAAAGAACCCAGTTGAGATGGGATTGAGCCATTAAGCAGATTGTCTTGCAAACAAAGGACTTGAAGTGAAGTAAGATTGGCAAGCTGAGGAGGAATGCTACCTGAAAGTCTATTGGTATTTAAAAAAAGGAACTGAAGCAAAGAGAGCTGGCCAAGCTCTTCAGGAATTGGTCCCGAGAGAGAGTTAGAGGAAAGGTCCAAGAGGCGCAAATGAGTTAGTTGGCCAAAAGAAGGAGGGATTATGCCTGAGATATTTGTTGAGGAGAGATTGAGGAGTTGCAAAGAAGACAAAGACGAAAGCTGAGGAGGCAAAGCAGAAAGGTTGAGGAACGTGTTTGGGAGAGACAGGGAAATAACTCTGTTTTGAGGAGAACAAGTAATGCCCTGCCATGAACATGGAGTCAAGTTTGAAGGGTTCCATGAAGAAAGTATTGATGATGATGCTTTAGCAGAAGGGCCAGAGGCTGAGATTAGAGAAAGAAGTGCTTCTCCATCAGGAGAGAGTGAAGAAACAAAAGTGTTTGACATTGTTAACAAGAATAAGAATGAGAAAAACAAGAGTGTTTTTTTCATTTGAGCCATGGGGTAAAGGTTATGGTTTCAAATGGTGAAATTTAAGATAAAAATGAAGGTTATTTGTGATGAAAATGCTGGTCTTGGTAATGGTGATGATGATGAAAGTGAAAGTCCACTCTTGGAGACAACATGCATGTGAGAAGAGATTAAATTTTCGGCTGGTGGTGGTGATTTTAAAGAATGCTTAAACTTCACACTACAGAGTTGAACAACTTGAACCCCGTTTGCATGTGCAGAAAAAAAAAAAACTAAGGAAAAAACGTTCTCAAGGATGTCATAGATCATCCATTAATGAAGGATTTTATTTATCAAAAAAGTTAAGTAGAAAGATCAAAACAAACCAGAAAATTTTACCTCTAGATAGCTAGTGCTGAACAACAGATAATGATGAAACTGGACAGCCTTTGTGGCCTAAATATGGCAGCTTATCGCACTTCATAAATGTTGTGCATGGTATGGAAGTGGTGATGGTGGTGGCGGTGGCGGTGGCGGCGGCCGGAGGTGGCTGTGTGTTTGAGTTTTGAGAGCTAGTTCAGCTTTGTTTGTTTGTTTGTTTGTTTGTTACTAAGAAGACTTGGAGGGTGGTGAGAGAGTGTAGTTGCCCATTGCTTTGTGTTTAAATACTTCGAATATTTTTAAAGATTTTTGGTTGAGTGACTAGTGCGCCATCTTGTTTCTTTTATTTATTTATTTTTTAAATGGCCCATGTTGCCCTTATTAGTTATCATCCACTGAAGAAGCAATGAAGCTGCTTGACTCCTATCCGCAAGGGCAGTATTGACTGTTTCAATGTGCTGCTTGCTGTTTATATCACCAATTCACCATCATTCATCAGCTTCCTGACAAGTGTCATGATCAGAATGGACTGTAACCAAAGAGTGGGTCTCCACTCTGAATGGGCCCTCAATGATCCCTAATCCAACGGCCACGGTCCCACTGAACCAGGCAATGTTCTCCAGCATGGTTGACGCGTGTACTTCAATTTTATTTTATCTTTTCACATTGACGTACTAGGGCATTACACAATGCAGAACTTAAAAGATGCGAACAATTGTGATTTTGAGACTGAGGTTGAACAGATGTAACTTAAAAGTTATAATTGTATTAAAATGTTTAATAAATATTCATTATTGTAGTTTGTAAGTTATATTAATATGATTTTTTACTTGTATAATGAAAAATTTATTATATTTTTAATAATTTTATAAAAATTATTATTTAAAATTTATATTTACTTCATATTATTAATTTTTATTTGATAGTTACAATTTTTTTTTTTTCACAGCAACAACATCTCAATCCCAAATGGGACACAAATGGAACCTTAAAAGAGGGTGGATGATTTAAGACAGAATATATTCAATATAGTTAGACCCTAAAAAATATTAGTGTATAATAAAATAATTTATAACGAATAATGAAAATTCATAGTATTTTTATTTAATGTTGTTTGTAATCTTTAAAATTTTATGATTCGATAAAAATATCACGTATTAAAAAAAATAGATCTTATCAAAATTAATTTTGAACAAACGTTGTTTATAGTTTAGTTTGAGAATTTAGTTGAAACTCGTCTAAAACAAAAGTTCATTCATTGTTCAATTCAATAATTTATTATATGATTGCTAGTAAATGTATATTTTCTGATAAAATAGGTGATGTTCTCATCAGAAAATTAAAGATCGTTTAAATTCGTTATTAAGACAGAAATTAATATTTGATAAAAGAGATGGGAATCAAGAGTTTGAGAGTTAATGTCTACAACTAGGAGTTGAGGCACATTGAGTGTGTAATAATATATATGTGTGGATACATACATACACTTATTATCATATAAATAAAATGCATAGGGAATACAAGACTCATGATAATTTATAGAAGTGAGGCTGAGGCAAGGCAGCTTAGGAGATTGTGAAAGTTAAAAAGCAAGGTGTTCAGAGTAAGTAATTAGCAACCAATTTCAATGTCTTTTTTCACTCATTATATTAATCCACATTGTCTTTCATTTAAATACATAAAACTATTATAAAATAGTCATTAGGGTTTAAGGCTGGCGTGAGAATAGAGGAATTTCTTGGTAAGAAGAAATAACTTTGTTAATCCTTTTTTTTTATTTTTTGTATTCTTTTTTTATTTTTTGTATTCTTTTTACTGTGAGGTTAATTTCCTGTTAGTGAAGGAAATTAAAATATTTGGTTACCGAGGAAGAGGAGGTGGGTTTGTTTTGGGAGTGGAGCAAAGGATAATGTAGAGACAGTCACACGAAAGAGAGAGAGGGACAGAGACAGAGAGAGGGAGGTGAATTTTACTTATTAGGGCGGCACATTTCACGATTAGGGTTTTTATTAGGATTTTAGGTTTTGACTAGTTCCTCACAATTTAGCCGCACGAGACATTTCTATCATTAATGTCACAAAAATTTTGAAATTGGATCAAGTTCTTTCGGTGAAAAAAGGAATAGTTGGGTAGAAAATTATCATTGATGTATGTGTAATGAAATTGGATTTTTGTTTAATTTCTTGCAATTTTATATTTGTATGGTAAAAATTTTATTGTATGTACTCCATTTAATGTTAGGAAAACTTAGAATCTCTTATTTGAAAAAGACGAATCTCACTACTTATTAAAAAATTAATACTCACATAATTTTAATTTAATCAGATGTATTAAGTAGTAAATTTAAGATATTTTAAGTTAAATTAAAGTTAAATTTGTTTAGATTTACCTTTCTTAAGGTTCAAGGATCACCAACTCAAACATTTATGTCCAAGATTACTTGCTTAGCTTAGTGAAAGAATATATATGATATGCATGATGTGATATTGAGTTAACAATTGTCCACAATTTTAAGAAATTAAGCATTAAAGCATAGATTAAAATATTGTCGCAATTATTATAGTAATTTGGGGAGGTCCAAGGAGTTCCCTGTCAAAGCTACAAGACTCACATAAAAGGGTCTGAATTTTTATTATGCTAATGCGCCGCTGCATTTTTGTTTAGAGACATAATATTTGATTATTTTTTGTTTAACCCCTAACTATAATCATATAGTATCTACTATGAGTATCGGTAGCTTCGATAGCCCTCACCTGGCCTTCGGGACTCAATTTTTTTCTTTTTCAATAGTTACATGCAAGACCTCACACTCACTCAATTTAAAATTAATTTTAACTTTGGGTGTCAATAATGGATCAACATAAAATCTCTGAAAAATATAAAGAAAGAAAGAAAAAAAATTATAGATTTGAGAATAAAAAAATCATTTAATATTAGGCATGTCTTCGTTTCCCGTCCATTAAGATACGAAAGAGCTGGACATAGGTCCGTGGGCCAAAGTGGATTGGATCAGGAAGGATCATGCAACTTTTTTTTTTTTAATGATTTTATAATATCTTCATTTATTGTAATTTATAAAAATTAAGTTCATTTAAGTATTTGCTTATTTTGCAAACAATGTTCCCTTAATCTAGGTATTGCAAATTTGCAACCTTCAATACTTTGCAGTCGACAATTTTCTTTTTCTTTTTTCTTTGTTTTCCATATATTACTAGATTGCATTTATTGATGTCTTTCAATCCAACTATCACTATAATAAAAAGGGTTTTAGCGAATAATTTCATTGCTAAAACATACAATTTTTTTTGCTAAAGGCTATAACGACGAAAATTTTTTAATCATTATTTCATCCTAATAGGAGCATCGCATTACGTCTTTAGAGTCGAATTTTCAAATTTTGTTACTAAATTTTTTTTAGGGACGAATAATAATTTTCATCTTTTAGCAATAAATAATATTTCGTCACTAAATGTATACTTTTAGTAACTAACGTCATCACTAAATGTACTTTTAGTGATGAATAATTTATTGTCACTAAATATACTTTTAAGTTTTAGCTACAAATAATAATTTTCATCGTTAAAAAGTATTGTTTTTCTACCACTTAATTATTATTACTATTGTTAAAATATTGTGTGTTTTAATACTAAATTACAATGATAATTAACACCATTATGATAAAAATTTAATCAATTTAAAAGAATTATTATTATTGATAAAAATATAAATAATTACAAAATTTTAATATCTTTTTAATTGTTGCAAATGAATTTAAATTTCTTAATTTTCTTCAATTGATCTTCAATATTCCCTACAGATAAATATGCAATAATTATTTAACACAATAAACACAAACAAAATAATAATATAAGTTCAGTTTACATTAACATATCTCCCACTATTCACACAAAGCACTTTAGTCTCCTGTCGCATGCATGAAAAGAAAGTGGTTTACTACTCATTAACCCCAAAGTGGGTAACCAAACTGCCATATGCATGCTAATAGTCATATAATCACCCTTTAGGGGTTCTTAACACAATCAACTTTTAGGCAAAGCACTTTGATAAAAAATGAAAAATTACAAATGTTACGCAACCAAACAAACCAGGTCCATGATCAACCCTTGTGGACAAATACCATAACAAAGGCCGACTTTATGGCATCTTTCTTAATTGTTTTTTGGCATTAACTCATGGAGCCCCAAACCCTATTCTTATAGCTAGGTTGTCATTTTCATTTGGATTTTATTTTATTATTGTAACTTAATTTATTTCGCATAATCTAACGAAAGAAAGAAAGAATGAACGAAAAAATTACATGAGAGAAGAAGAAAACATGTAGAAGATAAAAAAAGGAGTAATGATACAGCCACAAACTCTTGTACAAACTTATTTTGTACAAATTGATGTGGCATGATAAGATTGGTTGAATTAAATATCACTTGGCCCACATGATTTGTTTTTATTAATTTATATTTTCATTCAACCAATGAATTAATGCCACGTCAGTTTGTACAAAATAAGTTTGTACAAGAGTTTGTGGCTGTATCATTACTCTAAAAAAAGAGACACCCACTTAAAATGAATCTCTGCCTCATTTCACTTACATATATCAAGATTTTACAAAAAGCTGAAATTGCGACACATCTAAGCAAGCTGAAAATGAAATCAATTAAAAAAAAAAGGCTCTGTCTTACTTTTCTACATCTTCACGACTAAGGAAAACAAATTAGAGCTATGTTTAGAGAATAATGACCTTAACATAATTAATCTATTCGGGAAATGGTTAGATATTTACGGGGTGATACCTGTAATAACATAAAACCATTAGAATTGCAACATCGAATGAGATGAACCGTGCAAAAATATGAAATGAGCGAGATAATCATCTCATTATTTCCCTCAAATGGGAGCAGAAGTATCATTTTAGGCAATTTGGAACAAGCATTACAAAAAAAGAATGTGAGAATCGTAATATACATATACAACAGTGAGTAAATGTTCATTGTTCAGGCTGATCGTCAAATGCTATATAATTTGTTTCTATTTGTTGCCCGATGCATTGTGATCTGAAACATAGAATACTTTCTCAAACAAACTGATTTATGTTTCTCAAAGGGATCAATGGCCTAATATTAGATTCTTCGCCTTTGATGCCGTGATGGACATGGGCTTCAGAGAGGGAGAAACAAGGACAGTTTTTAGATTTTGCAATTTGACAGCGTGACGTGACTATGAAAGCTTAAGAGTTAGCCTGATTTACGAATCCTGCTCAAATCTGAACCACTTCCAATTTGCACACATACTTGCTTCACTATCAAAAGGTAGAGTATCAGTTGGAAGGGACTCTGACTTGGGACTTACTGAAACAGCGGGCAGCTTCTGCCGGTACTTTTTGGCCATCTCTTCAGCTTCGGAAAATACTCTCTTTCAAGGAAGTAAGAATTGATATCAGACAAGTTATCGTAAATGAACTAAGAACCACACATTATATTGCTTATTAAAAAGTAGGATAAACAAGAAAATTATATGCACCTCTTTGTCAGAAACAAATAGGCCAGGCTCACTTTCAAGGTCAGCAATACTGCAATGTAAGCAAAATTGCCATTGTCAGATATTATCCGCAACAATTTGTTATCTGCAAAGATTTTCTAATATAGACAATTTATATTCCAATCTTGCTCAAGCATTAGGAATATATCCAACAAGTCATGCTCATGCTAAAATATTTAATAGATATAATTTGGAAAATGTCCAAAAGGTTTCAAATTAAGTCATCTATTTTTTCGAATTCATTTTCATCTTAGCAAAATCCTACATAGTCCATACTGGAAAGGCATTTTGTTTTGCATCTGCTAAAGTGATTTCAATCCAAGGAAGCAAAAGTTAGCAGTAACTAAACCGTCGACAAAATATCATGAGAATAAAAAATTGGTTTATTTAGTTTTATTTTTTTTAAAAAAAGTTGAATAGAGAGCTTTCCAGGCCAGGGCAGGATTCTCTTCCAAAAGTCAAATGGTTATTCCACATACCTCAGGTCCAGGAATTTTTTTTTCTTTTGGGTATAGAAAATAGAGAAACTTTATAAAATATTAGAAGGGAATAAGTGTTACAAAAGTGAATCAGAGGTCCACAAACTAAACTCTTCCCTACATCGTAAAGCTTTTGGTGTTCAGGTCCAGGAATATTAAGTATGATGTTTATATCAAGAGAAAAATTCAGGTAGCAAGTGAACAGTAATATTTCTAAAAGAGAAAAATTTTAAAGATATTTGATGCATCAAACATGCATGGAATAAACTCTTTTTTCTTTTTGAAGCAAATAAACTAAAAAATCTACCAAGACTGTCTTTAATTACCTGAGAGAGATTTTGTCAGGAAACATTGACTTCACAACAAGAACTTTAACCCTCTCACCCTCGTTAAGTAAATCACTGACAGAAGTAACTCGGGTGCGGCTCATATTGGAAATATGCAGCAGGCCACTAATACACATATAGTTGCAAAAAGTCTCAGATCAAAGTGATGCAATAGATAAGCATATATAAAAAACAGTTAAGACTTGAGCAACAGAGAGAAATGATGATAAACCTATGCTTTACGCAATTTTACTGTCCCCATAAGCAGCAAGGGCATTAACATGAAACTTCAGGTCAGCAAAGAAAATGTAAAGACAATAAAATTTAAAACTTCTCAAGAAAAGAACACACCTTCTGTTACTGTCACCTATTCTTATTTGAGCTCCATAGGGATAGATTTTCTTAACAGTTCCTTCTAAAAGTGTTCCCTCCCTGAGGTTTAATGTTGCCTGCCATATCATACATCAAAGTAATCAGGCTGTCTTTTCTTCCCTGGAGAAGTAGGACAAAGAGGACGAAATCCAAAGTACGTCAAAGAACAATAAGGTGCCAAAATGCCACATTAAAACTGACCCAAGCTTCTCTCTCACTCAGTATTAAGTCATTAGTATCTTCATTTATTCGAGTAATTTGCACATACATGCGGCGCCCCACCTACAACATCAAGAAACCAACAATGCATTAGAAGCATACCATCAATGCCAAAAAAAGAAGCAAGAGAGCAAAAAACATAACAAAGGAAACATCTGAGCGAACCCTAGTACATCGATGGTATATAAGAACAAGAGTAACCAGAAAAAAAGAACTTAAGTAAAGACGCTCAAGAGAAACAAGATTGCCAAGACATGCTTGAAGGGACATGACAGCAGTGAAAAAACATATATAGAGTTAAAACAAAATTTTTCCTTCCTTTTTGATTGCTGAGTTTAAGATAGAAGTCCTTTTTTTTTTTTTTTGGCAGAAACAGGTAAAACTCTTCTTACCATCACCTCTAATAAAGCAATCAGGCGTCCAGAAGTCACAATATCATCTCCATTTGAAAAATCTAGCTACCTAGGTGTCTTACTAACAAAATCTTGCAATTAGCTTAACAAATTCATTAATGTCAGAAGTGAATATAACTGATTCTGAACTAGATATCTTACAAGTGCTTCCTCTCCACATACCTATAGGATACAAGTCTATGCTAGATTTAGCCTTCTACAATTGGTGATATACCAAGCCGTCAGCAGCAGATTGTTAATTTAACATCTATATGTAATGTTTGAAATTGAGATGATAGTAACCGTTATCCATGGTTAAAGGCCAGAAATATTGTGACATAACCAGTTAAAGAGCTTAGAGTATCATTAATCAAAAGTCTAAATAATCTCAACTAACTTTCTCTTTCAACTCAGTGAAGTTGTTCACTCTACTCAGCAACTCAGCTTTAGGAAGGAACGCTCGTAGACCCTGCAAGATCATTTGAAAATGATCAAAATCTGAAACACATGTGCATGAACAAACAAACCAATAAGACAACCAACCTCAATTCTTGTAAGCAGGCCACCAGTATTCCACTCTGTAAATTTAACCTCGATAGGTTCATTGAGTTGTTTTATCTGTCCAAGATGTGGCCAAACTCATCAAAACTACTCAAATTTCATCATAAGCAAAAATTGTTGATCATAGGCCATTTCATTGACTGGAAATTGAATGCTTGCATTAAAACAGTTGCTAAGACAAAATTAAATAGATGATTCTGTAAAAGCACACACTCTTAGGTATTCTCAATTTTGGCAGCAGATCAAAAGTATCTGACTCTTGTTCATGCTTCGAAATGACTCGTACAATTCAGAACATCATATAACAAGTAATACAACAGGATTATAAATTTTCGACTGAATTTATATATCTGACAAACTATAAGAAGAAAGCAAGAAAAGAACCTGCCTCACTCGGTGCCAAGCCATTTTCCGGAACAGCCTCCTAGTAGAGAGCAACGGCCTACCACTAAGAGTCCTCCCAAGCACCTCAGCAAACAAAACAGTTCCAGTCTCCACAACAGGTCTCCCTGGGCCCGAGCCCCCGCTCATAGCAATAGCATCATCATCCTTAACAATCCCCATCTTCCCTCGAACCATAAACTCCTCAGCATCCTTCTTTAAATCACACAACAAAAAATCCATCTCTTTGTCATACAAAGGCAACACTTCCTTAGTCAACATTGTCCCCAACAAGTCTGCCCCAACATTCACATCAAGTTTATTCTCATTGCCAGAAACCACAACACCAATGACAAAATCACCCGGTTTTGGCTCATAATACTCCACACTAACCTTATCTTCCCCAACTTTATCATCAACATCAATGCTCTCCCTTGAAACCCCCACTTCACTTCCCTCTTCTTCTACCTCTTCCGCTGAATCTCTAGGCTTAAAGAACTTTAAAAAGGGCGCTAAGGCCTCTTCCTCATCAGGCTTTTCAGATTTTTTATCAACTTCTGAAGCAACCCCATTACTTATGGGCACTAAATTAGGCTTGTTCAAAAGCTCAAGTTCTTCATTCCCTTCAAGACCTTCATTTTCAACATTTTCAGGAAATTGGGCACTTGATAAATCATCAAAGACATCCTTTTGGGAACAGAACACAATGTGGGTACTCCTCAAGAACCGAAAACTAGCAGCAAACGAGTGAAAATTCCTACTTTGTTGAAGTGGGTACTTTGTGTTGCCGTTTTGTACAAAACTACAAGTGCTAAGTGGTGGTGCTGAGTTGAGAAGAGTGAAAGTGAAAGACTTACAAGGCTGAACAAGAGTTTGCATCTTCTCTTATCCTGCAACTCCCCACTTCATGAGCTACAAACAACTACTGTCTCCGTTTCGTGTTGGATTTTTTTTTTCCTTAAATTTTCTTTCCACGGTTTGATTTATCTGTTTGCTGCATTGGGCTTACTGTTTGGTCCTCTTAGAGGCCCACAGTTGAAAAGCCCATTTTGTGGACCAGTAGATTATTAAGGTTAAAATTTAAAGAAATATAGATATATTTGCACTTGGGAATAATCATTTTTAAAATTAGTTAAGGACCCACGGCGATAGAGATGGTAAAAACATGGGTCGATTTCGAGGATGCCAACGCCTGGATTTAGCCTGAATGTATTTTTTGAACATTTAGTCGACCTAAAAACCCCGGCAATAGGCTTCATCCGAGTCTAAAAAATTCAGATTTTGTGTTTTATAAATTATATATGTACATACGTACATACATATATACATATAATTTTTAAATTTTATTTTAATAAAATTGGGCTTGAAAATATGCACTTTCAAAAATTTTAAATTTCAAATATATATAATAAGTGGGCCAAATAAATGTAATTATTAAAAATATATTATTTTTAATATTTTTCTTCGTCAAATTTAGATTCCGATCCGGACCAAACTTATCAAGTGAAATCCGAATTCGGTTTTTGCCTCATTTCACGATCGTCCCAATCTGGGCCATCGATATTTTTACATCTCTAGATTATCAAGATGTAAAAGAGTTAGCAAACATGAAGAGAGCAGCAAAACATAATAATTTTCTTGGGGTGGCATCAGAAATCTAAAAACAAAGCAAGGCTTTTCCACGCGTCATGCTTTCATTACAATCCAAAGATCATTTAATGCTCTTGCACATTCCTTAGCCGAGTTAGCTGGATCATGGAGAAATAAAAAATTGTCGTATGGCTGGATCTACTACTGGCTGAAAATCAAGGATATATATTCACAAAGTTGAATCAATAAAAATTCACTTTGCTTTTCAAATAATAATAAAAAAAAAAGGTCCCGGATTTTCACTAAAATTCTTCTCATTTGAATATTATTTATCATTTATTATATATTCTGTCAATCCTTAATTATAAATGTCTCAAATGAAAGTCCTAGATTCTCTCCCCAAAGCAAATTCCAACCAACCAATCAAACACAAACCCAACATGCAAAAACAATAATTCCACAAAGCTTACATTATTTTGAATAAAAAGATTTAAAAAAAAAATTGTCACGAATCGATCATTGAATTCAACAAAACAGCCTACAAGCATGAAACATTCCACGACCAAGACTGAATTATAAAACCCTACAATGGACAAAATACATTTCATCATTAATTATCATCATCACATGCCAACATGGCTAATAAAATAAAAATGTTGCTTGATTTTGTATGATTGTCAAATAAATAGTGAATATTTTAGACCTGTTAATATTAAAAAAATATTTTTAACTGCTACTCTCAAACGCTCAAAATATAAACTTATACTAGTAGAGACAAAATAATTTATTTAATTTTCAAAAACTATACTAAAAAAATAACTAAACAATAATAAAAATTTTGATAAGAGTTTTTCAGATTAAATAAAATATTTTTGATTATTAGACAAGCCATACGAAAAAGACACTTACCCTTTCAAGTCATTTCATATAAGAATAAAATAAGTATTAGAATAAAAGTAATTAATGGGAATTAGTAAAATATAATGAGAGGACCAAATATCACAATTCACTGGATTATTGTATTATAAATTTAATACGGGCTTTAGATTCTCAAGCCCAATTACTCAATTCTCGTCTTGAAATGTGCATCAAAGGTCTACGAAGAAGAAGCCCATGAATAACTGAAATTAGAGTGGAACCATTAGCACTCTTCTAAACTTCTCGTAAATTCCAAGAATACCCCTTTAAAAATATTGGTAAATTACACTACTTTTAATAACATCCATTTTAATTCCAAAATTAACATTTGTATTCTTATTTCTCCAGTCTTAACACACCCCCATTTGAGCAAAAAATATTTTGATTCAAAATTTTTTAACTAGTTAATATGAAGCTTTAATACGATTAATAAGAATCGTTTTAAATTTTGATTTCCTTCAACTTCTTTTGCTTCTTTAACTCGCCACTTGCTTCTCAAATTTTAAAACCCTTCTCAACTTGCAACATGAAAACTTGACCATAAATATTCTAAATAATATCTTTTTGTAGCTCTGCATACATGCCCATAATTCGTAAAATTATAAAAAGAGAATTTATCTTAATTGATAAGGAAGATGATCGTGATGCGATGTTTTATTTTATTTATTTGTTTGAATGACATAATGCATTCCAGGTTTGAATGAGGGTGAAATTATAAATTTATTACAGAAAAGTTTTAATAAAGATTTTGGACGGGTGCCAATAGTCTAACTATCGAAAGTATTGAAATATGTTTCAATCTTTTAGAGTTGAAGTAAAGAATATTGATTTTTTTAATATCGAGAAGACACCATCAAAATAGTAGTGAGGTTACTATTGTTTTGAAGTGAGGTTACCATTCATAATACAATACCATTGTTGTATACAAAATGATGTTATTGTTCATTTAATGCTCACTATATGGTGGTGGAGATATATTGTTAAGATGCATAAGAATTAGTAAACAACAAGAGACTAGTAGCAAACATGCATAAACTTTTTGGGGGTGACATAAGAATAATGTTCCTTAACTGATCGAATAATGTTCATGCATGTTCCTTAACTGATCAGTTTAGCATTAAGGAGAAGTAAAATTGTTGTATGATTGGATGAATTGCTAGTTGAAATCAAAGATGTAATCACAAAGTTAAATCAATAAAAATTCACTTTGCTTTTCAAAAAAAAAAAAGTCCTGAATTTTCACTAGAATTCTTCTCGTTTGAATATTATTTATCATTTATTATATATTATATCAATCCTTAATTATGAATGTCTCGAATGAAAGACCTAGATTCTCTCCCCAAAGCAAAAAATGAAATAAAATAAATTAAAATCCAACCAACCAAACAAACAAAAGCCAACGTGCGAAATCAATAATTCCATTAAGTTTACATTATTTTTGAAGAAAAAGATTAAAAAATGTGAAGAATCGATCATTGAATTCAACACAACAGCCTACAAGCACGAAACATTCCACGACCAAGACCCAATAAAAACCCTAAAATGGACACCTCGAAATACATTTCATCATCGCATGCCATGTCTAACAAAAATGATGCTGGATTTTGTAATACATGTCACAAATTTGATGCACTTCATTTAAATGATTGATTATTATAGGCTAATAATAATAAATTAATCCATATATATATAATGAAGGATGTATGAACTAAGACAAGCTAGAGCTTTTCATTGATATTGTTGTTGTTGTCTGATCAATTAGATAATATTATCATATAAGTCTTATTTTAATCTTTAAATACTAATTAATATTTAATCTTGGTTCAGAACAGCTTACTAGAGACAAAATGCATGCGATTATTTTAATAACTGTTGACATGTGAAGTTGGTACTTTTAAGATGAGAGGAGAAGATACCACCAAAAAAAATTAATTACGGGCATCACTGGGCATTTAATTTAATTTTATTTAGCCCACAATCCAATTTATAATAAAACAAAAAAACATCAATTAATTTGGAGACAACACGTAACTGGTTTCCCTGAAATTCTTAATTTCTTCAGCCCTAACGTACGATAAATAAAATTTTTGTTTTCTCGTTCACTTTCCATTTTGCCATTGTTTTCATTTAATTTCTGGTGGCGATGATGACAGGTGTCACTTGATTTGTTGGGATCCTGGTTTTAAATGCAAATGTCGACAACAGGGAACATGAAGGCTACAATTTTTTTGGAAATTTCCACCTACGAGCTTATTTTGCTTCCAATCAGATTTATTTGAAATACACTTTGATTTTTGTAGCTAGATTCTTCCAAATGTTACGACAGAGATAGATTTAAAATATCATAAATAAATAATAATAATAAAAAAAAACTGTTTGAAATAATGAAGTTCCAAAAAAGAAAGTAAATAATAATGAAAAAAGAATTAACTTTACAGCACTTATAAAATAAGATAACACGGAAAATGGGGCCTCTCTGTCTCTGGCTCTCTTTCTACAATTATCTCAAATTTGGAAACCCCCTGAGTGGGGCGCTGAAAAGTGAAAACTTCTTCTCTCATCAGGAAGGTTTCTGGTTTCCAAAAAGAAGACGAACGAAATGCATATCCACCGACGAGATTCATTCAATAATTAGAAGATAAAATTATTCTTATCTTCACCAAAGTATATTCACTTTTAACAAATTTCAGCTTGAACACATAGATAGAGTTGTATCATAATTAGACTTAATTTATATAGTTTTCCACAAGTTTTTTTTTTATTTTTTTTTTTTATGAACTAGTCGGAAAATATCCCAGACTACTATATGTTACGAGTGAGATTAATCTAAATGAGTCTCGGCAAACATATGATTAAGTAATTATTGTGTTATTGTGTTGGCAATTAAAAAGAACCGAAAAAAGACAAAAGAAAAAAGAAAGAAACTTGGAGCCAAACCAATTGTGGTCCCGCGGTCCTGACGATATAATATAAAATAAATAAAATACAATGTGTTGCACATTAAAAAAAAAACAAGCAAGGACACGTGGAGCAACAATGTCGATGAAAATGGAAGTACAGAAAGCAACAGTTTCTAATAAACTTTCTTCAACCATCTGTTATGCAATATGTATGCTTCTATGTGTATATATATATA
This sequence comes from Citrus sinensis, assembly GCF_022201045.2. Classification (NCBI taxonomy): domain Eukaryota; kingdom Viridiplantae; phylum Streptophyta; class Magnoliopsida; order Sapindales; family Rutaceae; genus Citrus; species Citrus sinensis. The sequence continues at coordinate 34,764,083 of NC_068560.1, read as the reverse complement.
TATATATAGAGAGAGAGAGAGAGAGAGAGAGAGAGAGAGACCAAAAGCAGTCGCGGACAAGAGGCCGGGCCAGAGAAATTTTACGATTACATTCCCGGAAAATTCCAAAAATTTTCTGTTCACTTTCCCTGCTGCCAAAACAGAAAGAAAACTAAAATTTGCTACAAAGTTCCTGCTGATCTGATCTCCCGTCTCTCTCATTTCAGAAATAAAAAAAAAGTGCAGCAGCAGCAGCCCCTTCTTTTAGGAAAGAGAGGGAATAGAAACTCAGCTGATATTCAAGAATCAAGATTCTGCTTTTTACACACACGCACACATATATAAATTATAAAAGGTATGATCTTCTCATATTTATGTTAATTTGTTCCTTCTTTTTTTTCTTTTTAAATTTGTTTTGATTATTTACCCTTTTCTTTTCACTGCTTCAGTTTAGAATTTAGATCCTTATCTTGATGCATGATTAGAAAGTTTTCTTAATCTGTTATGCCTAAATAATTTTACGCTCTTAGTTTGATATCACTGTTATTATTGGGTATTAAGAAACTGGAATTTTTTTTTTTGAAAAACAAAAGCTACACTAAAAAAGAAAATTAAAAACTCTCTCTCTCTCTCTCTTTGGCATTTACATATTACAAGTTCACTAAAATGGAGCCTCTGTTTGTGATGATCAGTATGCAAGTTTAATCGGTATCACTCTTTTTTTTTTTTTAATATATATACAAATATTTTTTTGTTTTCACACACATATCTATATATATATATATTGTAATTGTTATTAGTGAAGTCGTATGTTTGTTTGCTTCAATTGTTGATGATACTGATTGAGCCTCACTTTAAAAAAAAAGAAAAAGAAAAAAAAAAGAAAAAGAAAAATTGATGTTAGTCATAAAATTAACTTGTTTTTGGAAGGAAAAGTTGAAAAAGAACAGGGAGGATGGACCCATAGTGGGTGACATTATATGATTATTTCTTTCGCAAAAGTATATTCTGTGAGATTATAAAGATTATACTTTTAGGCCAAGATTGTCGTTAGCTTAGTTATCCTCACAATAGCGAAAGATTACACTATATGAATTATCGAACTCTTATCCATTTTGAAATCTTTTATATCATTTATTTAAAAAGAAAATTTGAACTAATTAATATTTATAATAATGTTAAATTAACAGCAAAACTACCCTTAACACTAGAAAAAATCTAGATCGTGAATATCTTCAGACATGAGAGAGAAATCCATGTGGATTGTGACTGTAACCGAAAGTTAGCACAGAAATATGTGAAACATTAGAAGTCATTGCGATTGATGACATCCCAACGGTTGATCAATTCGGCGCCCAATGTCTGTCTAGTGGGTCCCTATTTTATGAACAATTTCCATTTTATTTACTATTTCTTTTTCTTTTTTTAATCACGTAACCGGAAGCTCTTACATTACATTGCCTTTTTTTTCCCCCCCCCCCCCCCTTTTTTTTTTCACGTTGCTGCCGACAAGTTTTGTGTTTTTCATTAAAGATTGATAAGAAAATTCGAGTGCCCGTTTGATTTTGATTTTGGATACAAATACAATTATATGCTTTTGAGTTTTGGAAAAAAAAAAGAAATTCAATAAAGTTTCGTCTTTTTCTCTTGTTTTTCATTCTTATTGTGAAATCCATCCAATTACTTTCATCAAAATTAAAAATGATGTTATTTGAATTTCCTTATTTTTCATTTATTCCTTTATTTGAGCCATTTGCAAACAATTGTTTTTTTTTTTTTGGGGCTATTAGAAGGTGATCTCGATGATGTAGATTTCAGCTAGCATTATTAATCATGTTTTTTAAGTGAGCAAATGGGAAATTAAAAAAATTGGCAGTATCTATCTTTAACGTGTAGGTCCATTTACCAGTATAGATGAAATGACTCACTAGCTAACATAGCTGACCAAATTAATTACATCCAATATAATTATTAGGCACACTAAGTTCAATATTGTAATTATTGCATATAAATTTAATTGATTTATGGATGCAAATACTATAAAAAAAAGATTCAAAATAATTATTTGATTACATTAGTAACTCAAAATATTTACTAAGTGATCAAATATTATGTTAATGATTCTGATGATAATTAATTATTGCATATAAATTAATTACATCCAATATAATTAGTAGGCACACTAAGTTCAATATTGTAATTATTGCAAAATTTTGGTAGTAAAATACACTTTTCGGTAAATCTTAGTACTGACATGATATGTCAGTAAAATTTTAGTAGTAAAATGATAATATCCCAATAAATAAATACAATGTGTTGCACATTAAAAAAAAAAAAACAGGGAAGGACACGTGGAGCAACACTGTCAATGAAAATGGAAGTAAAGAAGCAACCATTTCTAATGAATTTTCTTCGACCATCTGTTATGTAATACGTATGCCTATATATAATTTACCGGGGGCTAAATTAAATAATAGTAAAATATAAAAAATTAAAATTTTAAATATATAAAATATTTATAATTAGTCTTTACGTATTTTTATAGTTTAAAAATGTTATGCAATAGACTCATTATCAATATTATTAAATTTATTGTTTCCTATATAAACAATCAAACTATCATTTATCCCATCCGATTCCAAAGATGATTCTTCATGAGTTTTATTATTGAAAATGTTCGTTCTATTATCTATATCTATATATAAAGTTGAGACTTAAGGAGGTGATGTGTCATCACAATTTATCATCTTTATATATTCTCTATTATCTAATAAATAGAGAATTTTTTTTTAGATTTAGTTTTTCATCTTCTCATAATTAATTTAATTGTTATTACACAATAACAATTATATAAAGATTTTAACGAGACATATTATTTGCAATGGACATCCAAGGGGGAGTGTTATGAATTTATTAAAATAAATATAAATGTTCATAACATATATCTTTTAGTCTTCTCACTATCTCCCATTAACAACCTTTAGCTTCCCTATAACTCCCACTATCTCACAAGAAATTATGATCCATAATTTTTTATTAATTTAATGGAGTGATTATGTAACTATAAAATGAGAGCTCATCTTTTTTCTTTGTACACACACAATTAGAATGAATAAAATCACTTTATAATATATTCTCTCATTTTATTCTTTATCTTGCGTTGCTTCTTTATTTGTATTATTGGCTAATAGTTTTTTTTTAATTTTTTATTAGGCTGTCTCATCTTTAAAAAAATCAATTCATATTTTTTATCAGTTTCATCAAGTGTAAAATAAGAAAAAATGATAATACTAATTTTTTTTTTCAAAGCCGCGTGAAGCGCGGTTCTATTTTCTAGTTATTATATAAACTGGAAGAATTAACCATATTTTTTAGAATAGAAAATATTTTGAATAGTGGGCTATCATTATTTTTAATTAAAATATATGTTTTTATATTTCTTAAAAGTTAAAGTTTAAATTTTATGGGATTTATATTTTATAGTGACTATTGTAATAAATTTAATGGGACTAATTAAAAAATTAAAATATTTTTTCTTTTATTTAAAAATTTTTTTTTTACCGGTGGGGCTTGAGCCCTCACTGGTCATGTGCTGCATCCGCCTCTGATATAGAGAGAGAGAGAGAGAGAGAGACCAAAAGCAGTCGCAGCTTTACAACAAGCCACAAAGCAGCAGAAGCAACCAGTATTAGACCAACACGAGAAATTTTACAATTACATTTCCGGAAAATTCCAAAAAATTTCTGTTCACTTTCCCAATTTGCTACAAAGTTCCTGCTGATCTGATCTCCCGTCTCTCTCATTCCAGAAATAGAAAAAAGTGCAGCAGTAGCAGCACCAGCAGCAGCAGCCCCTTCTTTTAGGAAAGAGAGGGAATAGAAACTCAGCTGATATTCAAGAATCAAGATTCTACTTTTTGCATACACGCACACATATATAAATTATAAAAGGTTTGATCTTCTCATATTTATGTTAATTTTTTCTTTTTTTTCTTTTTTTAATTTGTTTTGATTGTTTATCCTTTTTCTTTTTACTGCTTCAGTTTAGAATTTAGATCCTTATCTCGATGCATGATTAGAAAGTTTTCTTAATCTGTTATGCCTAAATAATTTTACGCTCTTATTTTGATATCATTATTATTATTGGGTTTAAGAAACTGGATTTTTTTCTTTTTTAAACAAAAGCTATACTAAACAAGAAAACTAAAAACTCTCTCTCTCTCTCTTTGGCATTTACATATTTTACATGTTCACTAAAATGGTGTCTCTGACTCTCTGTTTGTGATGATCACTATGCAAGTTTAATCGGTGTCACTCTTTACACACACACACACACACACACACACACACACACACACACACACACACACACAAACAAATATATTTTTTTCACACACACACAGAGATAAGTCTTATGTTTGTTTGCTTCAATTGTTGATGATATTGATTGAGCCTCACTTAAAAAAAAAAAAGAAAAAAAAAAGAAAAATTGATGTTAGTCATAAAATTAACTTGTTTTTGGAAGGAAAAGTTGAAAAAGAACAAGGAGGATGGACCCATAGTGGGTGACATTATATGATTATTTATCCCCTTATGATTATTTCTTTCGCAAAAATTTATTTTGTGAGATTATAAAGATTATACTTTTAGACCAAGATTGTCATTAGCTTAGTTATCCTCACGATAGAGTAAGATTACACTATGAATTATCGAACTCTTATCCATTTCGAAATCTTTTATATCATTTATTTAAAGAGAAAATTTGAATTAATTAATATTTATAATAATGTAAAATTAACATTAGAAGTCATTGCGATTGATGACATCCCAACCGTTGATCGATTAGGCGCCCAATGTCTGTCTAGTGGGTCCCTATGTTATGAACAATTTCCATTTTATTTACTATTTTTTTTTTGTTTATCACGTAACCGGAAGCTCTTACATTTTGCATGTTATTTTTCCCTTGTTTTTCATTTTCTTTTTCTTTTTTTCCGCGTTGCTGCCGACAAGTTTGGGAATTTTATAGTAATAACCATTAAAGTTTTGATTTTTTTCATCTTAACCCCTCAAAAATATTTCTATCAACATTAGCCATAAAACAACTTTTGAGACCAAAATACCCCTCCTTCATCTCTCCCCCAAAAAACTTGTTCTGTGGCCAAAAAGCTTGATTTTTTTTTTTTAAAAAAAATCTAATCTTTTACGGCTTGTTGCATGACTTTAAGATGGAAAATTTGTCAAGTTGTATTCTATCAGCATTATTATTATTAATGCTTTCACCTGCAAATCCATTGATATTCATTCACCCTTCCATAATCTTCGTGCCCAAATTGCTTCTAACTTTTCTCGACTTCGACGCGGGTGAGAGATTGCTTTTCCTTTCACCTTTTTGTTTTCTTCCGTTTAGCTTCATTATTTAAAAAAAAAAAACCGAAACAGAACAGAAACAAAAGCTTCAGCCCGCGGCCACCGTCCAAGGCTGCCAGCTCTCGTTTTCCGTCACCGATCCGGACGCAACCACCACTAAACGGATCATAAATCGCCGGCCATCAAACCCCAAGCATCGGACACCGTTGATTAGCCACAGATCGCCGGAAAAACAACCAAAACAGCCGCGACAACCGTGCCGTCATTCACCGGTTTTCGCCGCGATTTAGCCAGCACCACCGTAATCAATCCACTCCTCTCCACGAGCTCAACCTCTTTCGTTATTCCCCACCTCCGATCGACCAACCCATCGCCGGAATCTAAGCATCACCAAACAGTTACAACTTATCTCAAATTTCCGACCAAAACGCCACCGTTTCCGACGAATCACAAACATCATCATGAACAACTTCAAAACTTAGTGCGACAGGGTGCCTGTCGCACCAAGCCTGTCGCACCAAGGCTTGGTGCGACAGGCACCCTGTCACCAGATTCATCCCCTGTCTTGGTGCGACAGGGTGTCTGTCGCACCAAAACTTGGTGCGACAGGGTGTCTGTCGCACCAAAACTTGGTGCGACAGGGTGTCTGTCGCACCAAAACTTGGTGCGACAGGCACCCTGTCACCAGATTCATCCCCCGACTCAGATCAATAAGTTTGAAAATAACTCATGCCACGATGCCGATTAGTTTTGGTCTGTAAAGAAGGGTAATTTGGGGAGAAAGGCTTGTGTTTGGCTAATGTTGATAAAAAAAAATTTAGAGGATTAGTTACAAAAATAACAAAATATTTATGGTTATTTTCGTAAATTTCCCGACAAGTTTTGTGTTTTTCATTAAAGATTGATAAGAAAATTCGAGTGCCCGTTTGATTTTGAATTTGGACACAAATACAGTTTATATGCTTTTGGGTTTTGAAAAAAAGAAATTCAATAACGTTTCGTCTTTTTCTCTTGTTCTTCATTCTTATTGTGAAATCCATCCAATTACTTTTATCAAAATTAAAAATGATGTTATTTGAATTTCCTTATTTTTCATTTATTCCTTTATTTGAGCCATTTGCACACAATTTGTTTTTTTTTTTTTTTTTTGTTTTGGTTATTAGAAGAGGATATCGATGATGTAGATTTCAGCTAGCATTATTAATCATGTTTTTTAAGTGAGCAAATGGGAAATTCAAAAAATTGGCAGTATCTTTAACGTGTAGGTTCATTTACCAGTATAGATGAAATGACTCACTAGCCAACATAGCTGACCAAATTAATTACATCCAAAATTATTAGTAGCCAAGTCAAGGTCAATATTATAATTATTGGATATAAATTTAATTGATTTAATAATCTCTCAGTGGATGGATAATCAATATCATATCTGACTATGAAACCGACGTCTTTATGTGATTTAAAAGGTAAAAAAATGTTCATCAAGCGTTTATAAATCGATTGAATTAAATATTAAATTATACAATTGAAATTAATTTACATATCAAAATTAGATCGTCAGGAGATTACAAAGATCGTGTGTTTAAGTATAAAATAAGTATAATAAATCATGTTTAGATATTATGTGATGTAGTTGATTATTTTCTCATAAATCAAATTAATCATTCCCTTAACCGTTTAAATTCACAAGAGAAACTTTTTTTTTTCATTTTTTTAAATGGAGGAGAGTATTTTTCCGAGGCTGAAAGGAATAGAAGAAAGATAGAAACCCTAATATTTATATTTATTTATTTATTTAAAAACAAAATTCTACGACAATGAAATACAAAAGTTTTTATTTCTATTTTATTAATGTACATTACAGATTCTAGATAACTATTTCAAATCCAATATTGATCTAAAAATGATTCGTGCCACCTCAACTCTCACCTCAAATTGTGCAAATAAAATTTATACAACAATTTGTAAATATATATATGTATCTTAATATATTTTTTTCCTTTTTCAATATTCAATTTTCAACCTTTATTTTTTTTTTAAATCATTATGACCGGGATATCCACAAGAACAACACATCACTATTGGTAACACAATTGCATTAATTAATACAAAGGATCCAGCCAAAAGAGGTGGGGATGAGACAGCTGTGGGACTACATAATTTTATTTTATTTTTTAAAATTCACTAATCAATTGCCTAGCTTTTTTTTTTTTTTTTTCAAATCTAAATTACAATGATAAGGAAGCAACTAATGGAGATTATGACCCATTAACGAATCTAAAATGCCAACCCAAATTAATGACCAATTGGCTAGGTTTTCTCACTTTCTCTCTTCATTTAAAAATTCTCTCCACTCAATTCTAACCACAAGAATTTCTCTTAGCTCATGGCCCATGTGACCAGCTTCCAAGCAAGTTCCCACTTCGTGCCGCCTTAATAACCCAATCCCTTTTCCAATTTTTTGACCCATTCCATTTGAAAATGCCATCATTTTTTTTTAAAAAAAAAATTGAGATCATTAGTTTGTAAGACAGGCAACTCAATTCCAAATGGTAAAATGAGAGGGATTAAGACTTAATTAGGTAAACTTCAATACAAAAGCATAATTGGCTAAAAACCAATGAACTCATTATCCACTATGGAATTCTAGAACACCGGGATAATGACATATGGAGCCTTAAACTTTTATACTTTATCAAATAAGGTCATATTTTCCGAACTTATATCAAATAAGTCCTAACTTGTTCGAAATGACCAAAATACCAATTATCGTCAACACTGCAGGCCAACGCGGAAAATTATATCCTAAATTGAGAAAACATAAAGAAGTCAGGGATCCAAATGTTATTTACGCCTGACTGGTCGGTGGTCACAACAAAATTATTAGAAGTCTACCGCGCACAAAACGGTGGCTTAGAGCCAACAAGCAGTTCGTTATTGTATTATTTTTATTATTCATCAAAATTTCATTCTTATTTCTTCAACTGCTTATTTTCAAAATCTCTCTATTAAATTTCTCCACAAAAGTTCACGTCATTGTTATTTCTTCTTCTTCTTCTCTGCTCTCCCATTTTTCTTCATGTCACCAGCTATGAAAACACAGCGCTCAAAGCACCACCAGCCAGAGGTAATTAATTAGTTCCACTTCGTACTTATTTTATGCTTTTCCTTTTTTTTTTTTTCGTTGGCGTTTTGGGTTTTTATTTGGTTGTTGATTTGGGAATACTGAGAGAGAATTTGCAGAGAACTTGGGCTGAAATCTGTTCTTGTTTGGGCTGCCTACAGCTCTTTTGGCCTCGAGTTGTCATGCGCAAGTGGCTCAACATCAGCACCAAAGACTCTGATTTCAGTGCTGACACTGATGAAGATGACATCGATGGTGATTCTGACACTGAAGGTCAGTTCAATGGTCACAATTTTAAACCCCCATTTTTTGTATTTTCTGTAATTTCTTGATTTTTTTGTTATAGTTTATGTGTATATTTCTGATTGAGTTGTTGTCACTTTTATTCCAAATAGAATCATTAGTAGTCAAATATAAGTGGTAAATAGTATCTTTCAAACAAAAGTAGCGGGGTTCATCGGACACGCACCATTTGGGGACTGTGGATTTTGTTTTGAACTTTGTTTTGAGCTTTGAGATGGCTGTTTCGCAGAATTTGCTCAATCACAGTTCAGAGTTCCGAAAGAGGAGGAAGCTCAGTATGATCCTAATGGTAATTCTTTGAATACAATGTTGAAATTTCTTTATTTTTGGGAATGATGGGATTTATTCTTGACGTCTATAGTTGGTTTGTGCATAATTTATTCTGAGAGATTCTCAATTTTTTTGTTGGGGGGGGGGGGGGGGGGGGTTCATTTTTTTCATTTTCATCTTCTTTTGGCTTGAAATTTTCCTTGTGCTTTGAGGAGTTCTGGTTTTTTTTTTTTTAAAAGAATATCATCTGAACTAATAAAACCAGATTTTGCTCCCGTAGTAATCTCAGCTTCCGCTCTTTAAGTCATTGGATCCGGTAATGCTGACTATATTCATTAGGTCAATGATTTTTAGGTACCAAAGCATTACCTTTATCATATTAATTACTTTTATTTAGTGGAGGAATTGGTCAAGGTCAGCAAGGGGCCTTTCCTCTCTTTTTATCTTTTGAATTGGATTTTGTAATGTTCCTGTTTTACATTGGAAGATGCTTAGAGCCATCCCATTGATGGGAACAGCCCGCTGCATCCAGTTTGATAATCTGTTTAATTTTATTTTCCACCGTTGACTTTGTCTACCACATATGTCTTGTTCTTAATATGCTATTCTCAATATTCATTTTGTTGATGATGTTTTTAGAGTATCACCATTCCCTTTTGTTAATTTTTAGTTATTCTTGACCGTTCTTAATAGAAGAGGCTGAGAATATAAATTTAAGAGTTGCTTCTTCATTCCCTTTGCTAATGCTTAGTCCAACTGGTAGGGACTTCAGAAACATTTCCAAGAATAAGACGGCGGAAATCAGAAACTTTTAGGGCACAGTATATAAATACAAAGGAAGTCAGGTATGATGCTCCTTCCATGTAACTTCTTATTTCAAATCAGAAAAATAGTTGCAATAATTTTGAGCTTTTTAGAAACTACAGTTCTAATGAGTGCCATTAGTCATGAATTTATTAAGTTTCTGATCCCAACTACTCTTTGTGTTGTAGAATATGCGTTGGTACATGGAATGTTGGAGGGAAACTTCCACCTGATGACCTAGATATTGATGATTGGATAGATATGAATGAGCCTGCTGACATCTATGTGCTTGGGTAAGTACTTTCCTAATATATGTTCTGAACTTCATGAATGTGCTTGCTTTTGCATTATAATTCTATGAGCTTGATGACATGAAAATTTCCCCCCTGTATCAGCTTGACATTCTCCAATAATTTAGTAGTCTCTTGCTGGATGAAGACGTTTTTCATCTTACTTCTTTATTTCAAAATATCATTTATGAAACTGGTTATCGGTGTTTTCATCTATTTTACCTGTCCTAATGAGCACATTTTAGGATTATGATAACCATTTTGTGTTTATAGTCTTCAGGAGATTGTACCATTAACCGCTGGGAATATCTTTGGTGCTGAAGATAGCCGTCCTGTTTCAAAGTGGGAAAATATTATTCGTGGCACCCTAAACAGAATTCGGCATACCACCGGCAGGGTTAAATCTCTTAGTGATCCCCCATCTCCATCCAAGTTTAAGCCATCCGAGGATATTCCAGATATAGAAGAGGAGATAACCCATGAAAGTGATAGTGATGTAGGTGAGGAAGTTTATCCGCTGGATGATGAAAATAACGGTTTCGATGAAGTCAATGATAAACCAGTCAATATGTTCATGAATTATGAAGTTTCAGCCTGTGCTGATAGTGCCAAACCAGACATGCCAGCAGAAAATAATTTACAAAGGCATTTTTCTTCTCCAAAGAGGTTTGATAGGTTATATTGCCTCCGAATGGAAGAGAGTAAGGGAAATGTTGAAGCACCAGCTGTGCAATACAATGGCCGATTAACTAAAATGCTTAGTGGGTCAGAAAGGATTGGTTTGAGCTGGCCAGAGCCTCCATTAAACTTGATGACTCAGAAAGTTTTGGAGAGACCAAATTCCTTGAAGACAGTTAAATCTTTCAAAACATCCAATTCTTTTAGGAGATATAGTTCTTTCAAGCCAGCTGTCGATGATATGTCATCAGAGCTTGCATTGCTTGCAGAAATTGACATTGAAACTCTCATGAAACGCAAAAGAAGGTCATCATATGTAAGGATGGTAAGTAAGCAAATGGTTGGTATTTTCCTTACAATATGGGTTCGGAGAAGCTTACGCAGGCATATTCAGAATGTGAGGGTGTCTACTGTTGGTGTTGGTGTGATGGGCTTCATTGGTAACAAGGTATCATTCTTATCCTTTTTCTATTTCACATTTTTCTGTGATTAATTAGCTTAACATTAAGTGTGGCAATATTTCAATTCTGCAGGGATCTGTTTCAGTTAGCATGTCAATTCATCAGACACTATTTTGTTTTGTTTGTACTCATCTAACATCGGGTGAAAAAGATGGAGATGAACTCAAAAGAAATGCCGATGTGCATGAAATACATCGAAGAACTCACTTTCGTTCGCACTCAGAAATCGGATTTCCCAAAAGCATCTGTGATCATGAGTAAGTACTTGACATCTAATCATGATAATACTCGGTGTACATTTCAGATTTTCTTCTTGCTTTGAAGCAGGACGGGACAATGCTATGTCTCAGGCCTTTCCTTTTGGTCCTTCATTTCCTTAAAGCTTCAATGCTTCTTATATCATAAATGAGTGTGCATGTCCACTTCTGTGTAAGGTTTTAATTTAAAACATCCTGGCTAGCATTATAAATATGGTCTTCTGTTAAAATTTTTTCCTTATTAGAAAGTTAATCACATATGAACTTCATCTATAATATATTTGTATTTTTTGGAATGTTACACTATTACGTCCTTATTTTGCTAGGTAGGATCAAAAAATTTATCAACAATGATACTTTTTATCTTGAACTTTTAAGAACAAAATTTAAACTCATGAAACTGCCCATAAGAATCCTTTCAAAATAATCAAAGACTTTGTAGTTCTTCAAATACTTTTAAACTGATAAATGTAATATGAAATACTTGCTTGTAAGTTACTTGCCAATTTTAATTTGCTTGTTGATTCAAGATCAAATCTTTCCTTTTGAAGAAGATAACAGTCAATTAGATAAAACTGATTTCTTCTGCAGACGAATAATTTGGCTGGGTGATCTGAATTACCGGATCAACTTGCCGTACGAGAAAACAAGGGAACTTATCTCCAAAAAGCAATGGTCTAAGTTGGCTGAAAGTGACCAGGTATCTTAACAATATTTCATTTGGGATGGACATTAATCATTTTGCTTCAGCATTAATACTTTAAATTCAGTACATATTTTCTTGATAATCTGTGAATATGGATAGGCATTTTGGTGGGTCTGACCCTCTGAGGCCTCTGTAGTTTTCTTATCTCAAGTTGGCGGGATGTTTTATTGCTTTTAAATAAGTTGATATTTTGTAATGACAGCTTCTACGAGAACTGAGGAAAGGTCGTGCATTTGATGGATGGTCTGAGGGTACTTTGATTTTTGCACCAACATATAAATATGAATTAAATTCAGAAAAGTACTACGGAGAGGATCCAAAGGTTGGGAGGCGCAACCCTTCTTGGTAAGTCTGCAAGAATTTTTTTGTGGCAGGGGTTGCTTTCCTTTGGGATCATTTTTGTTTTGATGTGGTTTTTCACTCATCTTCTAAAAGGGCAGCATTTCTCTTAGAATCTCATATAAGAATATGAAGGATATGAAGAAATTTGGGATTGCTTGCCAAAACTGAAATGTATGGTTAATAAGATACTGATTAGTCCAATCCCAGTTTAGTTACAAGTTTTTCTTGCAAAACTTAAAATTTTCAGGTGTGACCGCATTCTTTCATATGGTAAAGGAATGAGGCTACTGAACTACAGAAGGAATGAAATTAAAATGTCTGACCATCGACCTGTGACTGCCACATATATGGCGGAGGTTGAGGTATTTTCTCCTAGGAAATTACAGCGAGCTCTCACATTGACGGATGCAGAAATTGAAAATGAGGATGTTGTAGCAGAGATGGGTATTAATGCTGGAATTGGCTGCTTTAGATTGGAGCAGGTGAATCCTTTATCCTGTTTGTGAAGTTTAATAGATTCTCCAGGCCTAAAGCTCAAGGTTAGAGGTAAAAGGCCAAAAATAGCTTTCAAGATTACACGACTGTAATCTTAACAATGTAGTATAAGACAACTTGGTCAAACACGAACATGACTTATTTCTGTTTAATCATATAATCGGAGAATTCTAATGTGACTGTTAGGTAACTACTAAGTCTAAAAGCTTTTTGCTTCTGTCGTTAACTAGTATGGTTTCTTTAGCCAATTCGATCTCTGTGTCAACATAAGTCTGCTTTCTTATGCAGGATATCTAGGAGCATTAAGGAAGTTTAACCAATGGAAAAACTTGGAAGATATTTGATGTTGTGAGCTCCAACAATCATGATATTATTGTCACACATTAGATTAATTCATTTGATTTTTTATTTTTATTTTGTCACGATATTGTATATAGCAGTTCTTGTGCATATCTGTAGCTCTAGAGATTCTTCTCACTTCTAGTTTCTGGGAAAGTAAGTTAGATTGATCATGTTGGGTTTATGCAGAGTTCTTAAGAGAGAATTTTCGGCAGTCTCTTAACTGCATGGACAAGTACATTGTAGAAGCAACATTGTATATGCATGGTTTTGTGAGAAATCTAGCCATTTAATTTCAGTCTTCTGTTTGATTTATTTCCTTGTTCATGTGATCAATATTTAATAATCTATATACTGAAAGTCTGAAACCATTAATGATGAAGAACATCAAATTGATAAGATGCATGTAGTGAAATTTTACACAAGAATAGATTCTTTTATTCCCCCCTTTTTAACAGAAGCAGGAATAGACTTGGAAGTATTGAATTTTAAATATTTCAGGTTCATTATATTTTACATTTAGCTTATAGCCTAGTGGTATTCATACCCTCAATATATAATAGTTCAAGTCCTATGGGGCTCGTTCCCTATTACTCAAAGTAGATATTTGCCCATTAGTGGGAGATAAAAAGAAGGTAAAGGGCTGTGAGGAGTTCCTTCAAAATAGCAGTCCCTCATTTCCTTTAAAGTGCGGGCAAAACCAAGTCAAATTGATTGTCTGAAGAAAAATGTGCATAAAAGAAAAAAAAATGTAAATCTACAACGCTAACGGTTCAGGAAACCATCTGAAAAAAGAATGGCAAACTCAAGAACCCAAATGCAAAAAATATAAAAAAATGGGAAAACTCTTTAAGGTGAAAATTACTAACTTGACCTGTGCGCAGATTACAAATTATGTATCTGATTGTGATGTCACTAGAAATTAGGGTTCCTTAATTTTATTATCCGAATTAAAAGATGCCAATGTTTGGGCTAAATGTACAGTCATTGATGGGCCCAAGTGCCAAACTCAACCTTTCCCAAAAAGGCCCAAATAGTAAGTGGTAGATATGTTGCCACGTAGCAAAACCGCAAACGAAATTTCGTCCTCCAAAATACGATTTAAAATTTTAATTTTAATTAAAAAATTTTATCATGCAAAGTCCGACGCTTAACTTTCGAGTACAGATTTCACCCACACAACTCTCAATGTTCCTCCTCAAAGTACATCAAATTCACACCTTGAACATTGTATAATATTTGCTATATCACCAACGATTAATTTCGTTTAACAGAATTTGATTTTTGTTTCAACAGAAATGGAGAGTTGCAGCTTTTGGTGTGTATGGCTACATGAATTTCACCAAAAACGGCTTCAAGTAAGCTAAATTCATCTGTGTATTTCCCAAATTTGAAAAGAAATTGATGTAAACGAATCAAATGATGTATAAGGATGCTGCATTTGTTTGTTTATTTTGTGTCAGTTTTAGAAGCTTATGATCTCGTACTCATCTTAACAAATTTATCGAATGCAGACACACGGATTATTTAACTCAAATCTCCTTGATGTTTCGTAGCCTTTGCTATCGCATTGATTAGTATATATAGGACCACTCTTTTTTTATCATCATTTTCTTTCTGAAGTTATGAGCATTATAGTCAAATTACTTGTCCTAATGATCCACAATATCATCATTTCTGGGTAATGATTCTGTGAAAGAACAAGTTAGTGGGAATCGTTTCTTTGGTCAGTAGACACTAGAAATGAGTAGTTTTTGTTTGTTAACTTTTTGGTTTATAGAGAACACTCAAAAAATTTCAAACCTGAAGATATGCAAGCTCGCATAGAAGGGAAAAATTGCGTAGTTACAGGAGCAAATGCTGGCATTGGTTATGCTACCGCTGAGGGTCTTGCTTCACGGTATTGATCTTCTGTATGTTCTGCTGATTATTTGATTTATCAAGTTGAATATTGCTAAATTTTTTGCCCCCAAGGGCGTGGCTGAGTAATTTTCAAGCAGCTTTATTTGGCTAGCAACCTAGCTTCGAATCTTGGCGGAGGTAAGGGGCCAAAAAATGGATTGTGGCTTTGCCCACCCCATTACCTTAAAAAAAAAAAAAAAAAAAACAAATCAAGTTAAATATTGCTGGTTGTTCTTAGACAAAATATTTTGCAGCTGACATCTGTTGTTGAATGTCTCTTCAGTGGGGCCACTGTCTATATGGTTTGTCGCAGTAAAGAGAAAGGAGAAACTGCTCTTTCTGCAATTCGGTCTAAGACAGGCAATGAAAATGTTCATCTGGAGGTATTCTTCTTCCTTTACTTCTTAATTTACTCTTTGATATATCTCTTTAATACTGCTTCTGTGAATCAGAGCTTCATTAAATTCTCAAATTTTTGTAATTGCCAATTCGATATTTGGCTGCAAACTTTTCCCCTTGTGTTTTGCTCTTAAAATTGCTAATTAATTTTAGCTTGCAGCTGTGCGATCTTTCATCTATCACCGAGATCAAGTCTTTTGCGAACAGGTTTTCACTAAAGAATAAGCCAGTTCATGTTTTGGTAAAGCTCCCTTACCTTTTGCTACAAAGTACATTTGAAATGCATCATTTTACATGATTAAACAACCAAGTTATACTTTTTTGGTTACGTACATATATTTTGTCCAGACATTGAAATATTCCTTTTCTTTTTTTTTTTAAATGCATGAATCAATATTTTTTATACTTAATCATAGCCCTTGGGCTTGGAGCTATGCATGTAAGCTGCAGTTGATAGCTATCACTGGGTTTTATTCTGAAACTGATGAAAAATGTGATTTCCCTGTCCTTTACTGCGTTAGGTTAACAATGCTGGCTTGCTTGAAAATAACCGATTAATCACATCTGAAGGGTACATAATCACTTCTTGGTATTATGTGTTCAAGGACAAATTAAATATGTCGCCTCTATTTTGATCTCCCTGAAAATTCATGCTCTTCCATTTTATTTTCTCTGTAACTCCAGATTTGAGTTAAACTTTGCTGTAAATGTATTGGGCACATACACCATAACAGAATCAATGGTTCCTTTGCTGGAGAAAGCTGCACCTGATGCTCGAGTGATCACAGTTTCCTCTGGAGGAATGTATACAGCTCACTTAACTGATGATCTAGAGGTAACTATTTCTTTGAACTGCATGGCTGCCAAAATTCGATCATTGAGACTCACTGATCTTCCAAATAATGGTCTTAATGCAGTTTAACAGTGGAAGCTTTGATGGGATGGAACAATATGCTCGAAACAAGCGAGTCCAGGTCAGAAACTTTTGTTAACCTGTAGTTACCATAACCTTCCTATGATATTTTATGATGTTAACCATAGATTACAGAGAATAAATAAAATGGTTGTGGTAAATTTCACCAAGTGGATACGTGAAGAGCTTTATGCAGAATACTTGTCGATGTTGCATGTCTTGGGCAGAGTTAATAAAGACTTTCACTATCTACTTTGTGAGAAACAAGTGAGATGCTACATTCTCTCATAAGTAATACTCTCATGTAAAGTTCTCCTTGTATATCAGGTGGCACTAACTGAAAAGTGGTCTGAAATGTACAAGGAGAAGGGGATTGGGTTCTACTCAATGCACCCAGGGTGGGCTGAGACACCTGGCGTGGCCAAGAGTATGCCTAGTTTTAATGAAAGGTGAGGCACTTTATAGGGATCACTCTCTGAAACTCCATTTCTCTTATCCACAACTCCTTGATGAGCTTACAAAATGTGTTTCAGGCTTGCCGGGAATCTTCGAACGAGTGAGGAAGGTGCAGATACAGTCCTTTGGTTGGCTTTACAGCCAAAAGAGAAATTAGTATCAGGTTCATTTTATTTTGATAGGGCTGAAGCACCTAAACACCTTAAGTTTGCGGCTACTGCTGCCTCTCATGCAAGAATTGACCCCATTGTGGATGTTCTTCGTTCCATGGCCAACCTTCGTTAATGAATTAAAGCTATCAATATTGTCTACTTTTTGATGTCTTCATAGAAATTTGAATTGTAAATTTGATTTACCAAGTTAAAGTTGAAGAATGTAGGTTTGGCAGTAGTGTTTGCTGAGAATATCCTTCATCCAATGTGGTTGTAATTGCTTAAAACAAATTATTTATTGTTAAAAATATGTGTTTTCTGAAATAATTGATTATTGATTAAGTTCACTTTTCTGTCTGTAGCAATTTCTGCTTTCTCGTATAGCTCAAATATCAATCTTTTGTTGGTTGATTGTAATGGATTTCCAAATTTTTTTCATGCTTACATAGGAAAATGTAAACGTTTATGAATTAAAAAAATATAAAAAAAAAATTGCATAACTATATAAAATGATAAGAGATCACTGAGCAGAAAAGAGTGGACATTCTGTAACCCGAATCAATAGTTACAACCGGATCAAACAAAAATATCTGAGTCAGTTATGTTTATAATTCTAAAGTAGGCGTACTAAAGCTTTGATAAATACATTTTCCCTTTCATTTTACACAAATTCAGCAAGAATCTGACAATATCTTTTGGCTTATGCTGACGTGTCCATTTACATTTATTTTCTGGCGAATGGTTGAGGAGCTCAAGAGTTCTTGCTTTTTCATCCAGTACTGCTGAAATCTTTGCCTTGCATATTCCTTGTAATTGAAATCGATTTTGTTCACATAAGCCTGCAGATCAGCAGAAGTTAATGATTTGAACATGCTTATATAGATGAAGGGAGAAATGAACAAATGAGAAGCTGAAATGCTTACCGAAATTAGTCCCCATAAGCCCCAGAAGATATGGTTTGCAAGAGTATATTTCTCTGCATCATCAACCAGCTGATTTACTTCAGTTTCACTGGGTTGCTTCTCTGTAAACGTTGAAGAAATGTCCCATAAATTTCAGAATTCCATGACAATGAAAATTTAAAGTTATCAATCACAATCTAGCTTCTTGTTTTTCAAATGAACAAAGGGAGTAGAAACATATGGACTAACCTGCAGAACTAAGGTATGTCTTGATAAATCTTTGGCGATCCTCCAGGCCTGATGCCAAATGCAGTTAACAAAAGCAAACTAATTAGTCCAATGCAGGCAGTAGAGCGAACATAGGTAGATTTGAAGATAACAAAACACTGGAGAAGCTGGTGTCTGCAGCTACTGACCTGGGTATAAGCTATAGTCCAGAATGTGAGGGGTATCAGAGTGGTAATTTGCTGCCATTTCACAGAAGTGGTTCGCAAGGTCATATGCAACAGGATTGTAACTAGCATACTCATAATCCTGAGACGACAAAAAATATCAAAGAATAGAAACATATTCATCATAGTAAATTTTAAGAAAGACGTTTGATAATTTCATTTGTTTATCACATTGTTAAAAGGTGACAGAAAAGGCATGCACCAAATGGTTTGAAGCATATATGCTTGAGACTGCTTTTATGCTTGCTTTTAGACTTAGATTTCTAAAGCTGTAAACAAAGTATTCTCAACCACCACGTGCATACCATTGGCGAATTGTCAGAAAAGGCAAGAAATAACAAGATCTTTGTGCATGCTCTCTTAAAATTCAGCATGTTCTGTAAGAAAGTAAAACTTACAATTATAGTAATTGAGCTGGTCTCTTCGTCAATCATAATGTTTCCATACTGAAGATCATTGTGACAAAAGCCAATCTCTTGATGGTCATTTGGCAACTCTTTCTCCAGCATACTGATTTCATCCTTCAGAGTATACAAGCAGAATTCCTTTGCATCTTTAGCAGAACAGAAACTTTTGGCCACACTAACCCATCTCCTGTGCAAGAAAAGCATTAGATATCTACTGTCCTGAAAGGAAGAAGCTCTAATAACTTTCTCCAAACATATCAGTACCTCAGTCTGTCCCATAGTAGTGCTTTCCTTGGACCAGGCATTTTGAGATCATGAAATTCTCTCATCTTTGCCGCTACCAACTCAGAGATTTTGGGGTCACGGATGTCAGCAGCCGACAGTGTCTGGAAATTCAACAAAATGGAAAATGTTTATAAGTACTGTCGGTAAAGCAAGGTATATATGTGTAGGGAAAGAGCACTAAGTCTTGTCAAATTCAAATAATGCAGACCAAACTCGACTGTAAAGTCATGCAACTCGAATCAAATATTCAGGCGAAACTGATGCATTTTTTTTTCTTCCTTTTACTATTTCTGACGGAGAATGAGAATTAGGATGGCAGGATCTGTAGTTTATGCAATTATATTTCACCAGGATACATATTGAGTTTAACAGAGAAGTTAAACAACTTTTCCGAATAATATGCAGAGATTACTGAAGCTTCAAGCTCAGACGACAGATCAATAAAAACAGTAAGCAGAAGAATTGGAACGAACTCTGTTTCATAAATCAAGATTTCTCAGGCCTCACTCTTTATCACTATCTTTAACCAATCAATCTAAATTTAAAGGAAATGTCAATATATTCATACCCTGGCATGAATGAACTCCTCAACTCTTCCATCACCGAACCGCCCGAGAAGCCTGGGCCCCTGGCCTTGGCTTGACATGCACTCAAAGGTTCTAATTTCATCATCCCTATTGAAGAAAACCTCGACGCCTTCTCCATAAATCCGGACCAAAACGTTTCTAACAAGACCATTATTTTTTGCAGGCCACGCTATTTGGTAAACCTCATTAGTCATTGCACCTTTTAATGGAATCACCTGCAATGCATCCGAATCATCGATAACATCTCCCCAGTCGGAAGCAACTGATTGAAGAACTTTCTTTAATTCTTCTGGAGAAGAACTTGGTAACAATTCAGTTGTCTTTATAGCCATTCTTGTAGTCAGCTCAGCACAAAGTGGTGATTGCAACAAAAATTGAAAACTTCACCTGAAATAATAAAGGTAAATAAAGTAAGAACATAAAATCAAGGACATGATGAATTTTCAAGATTGAATCTCAATCGTGCTAAAATTAAAGTGAAAGATTCAGGCAACACACAAAGCAAAATTTCTTCTGAACAAGTGGTCAAGAATCAAGAAGCAAAATGAAAATTTACAAAAAAAAAAAAAAAAAGAATCATATCAAACTCTGTTTGTGTGTGTGTGTGTCTATGAAGAAGCAACATCCAAGAAGATGAGCGAAAAATAAAAAGAACCCAGTTGAGATATAGGCTCAGAGAATTGAAAGGATCTAGAAAATATAAAAGAAAGAATCTAAATAATTAATGAGAAAGAATAAAGATCTCACCTAAGAGGAAGAGAAAAACTGAGTTGTCAGGAACGATGAAAGCAAGGCAAAATAATGCCAAGGCTCTCGCCAGCTTTATAAAGTCAGAAAAAAGAAATAAAAATTGAAAATTAAAAAAAGAAAAGACAGATATTAAAAATGGTTTTAATTTTTTAATTTTTTTTATTTGAAAGTTTGACTGTTGAAAAAGTGGAAGCTTAATTGCCTCGCCTTTCTTCGCTAGAGACATGAACAGCGCTCCATTCACATTGGATTGGAGTTGGAATTTATAGATACGGTGACTTGTAAGGGTTCGAGAGAAAATGGGAACCGACCAATCATGAGCTGACAGCGTGGACGCGGAGGTTGAATCTTGCTGGAGATTCTGCGAAAGTAAGGACAAGAACAAACACTGATCAACTTACTTGATACGAGATTCAGGTAAAGAAAGTAAAAAGAATAATAACATATAGATCCCTGATACTTTTTACAATTTCTCAAGTGAGGCATAGTTTGTCCATTTATATGAAATAGGTCCTCCTAATCTCATAGTGAAATAACTAAAATATTCTTTATTGATAGTTTACGAACTACACTATCATTATGATAGTCATAGTTTCATATTTATAGGGATAATTTAGTCATTTTATGATTTATTATGTTTTGTCAAACACAAGTTCTTTCACAAGAAGACGTTTTAATTTACATACTCTAATATTGCAGTTATTATTAAAATTCAACATTTTAAGCATACTTTGTTAATTTTAATACCGGCCGGGGACCTATTCAGACAAATGAGCAAACTATGTCTTCAAATGAGCAAATTTAAAATAATAAGGAGTTCAATGTTATTTGCCAAAAGGCCATTAGCATAAAATGAATGTCAACCGCCGGAAGTTGACAGGCATTATTATTATTATTATTATTATTATTATTATTATTATTATTATTATTATTTAAGGCTTAGAAAGTTGGAACGAATAAACACTTTTTGAGTTTTTTTCTAAAATATCACAGTGACAGACTGAGTCGGGCGAGCAAAACAAAGCTTGAGCCTTTGACCTTGAGTGCGTTTGTTTTGTGTACACGTTACAGTCTCTTCTTTTTTTAACCCCCCCCCCCCCCCCCCAAAATATAAAGATTTTGTATATTTTTATTTAATCAAAGATTTATTCTGTTATATTTCTATTTATAACGATAGGGTCTTTGCTTTGCTGATGGGCTTTTAGATTATTGACACGAATTCGACTCTCAACCTTTCAAATTAAAAAAAGAAAAAAAAAAGGGGCAAGTCACTGATTTATATTTATTTAAAAGTAAATGATTAGATTAAGAGAACAAATAAAGTTTATCGTCTGTCTGTTCAGATAGATAGGGAAGAGGCCAGGAGGCCAGGAGGCCACTGTTTATTATGTCAACGACTTTTTAGCTTTTACACCGCCGCGCAATTTATATTATTATTAAATATATATCATACGTGTGATAATGCCGCCGCGTAATCTGATTTTTTTTTTCTTTTTCTTTTAACCTGCGGATCGGTAAACATACAACCACCACGTAATTTATTTTTCTAATAATAAATTAAACACGAGTTCTAGGGGAAACCGTTTTACCTAGACACCGTGTGGATAACGCGTGAGCTTTGTCGGCAGAAGAAGATAGTCCTTTTTTTATTTTTATTATTAATTTTTTTTTTGAATTGGTCGGCAAGTATTCTTTAAAAAATCACATTCGTTTTTTTTTTTTTTTTAGCGTTGATTTAGTGCCTGTTTGGTATTAGTTATTTAAGAGCCATAAGAGCTTATTTAATCGTTTAAACATTTTTTAAAAATTTTTATAGTGTTTGGTTATAACACAAGTAAAGACTTTTTATTATAACATTAGCATCCGGATTCGAGACATAAATATAGGTTGCCGATCTTCTAACATATATAGTTTAATACTAAGGAACCACCTACATATTGCAATAATTTAATACAACATCAGAAGAGATTTGAAAGGATTCTCGTAATAAGCCATGGAGGCACTAACCTAGTTGACAAAACTTCACAGATTGGAGTTTTTATTATTGGAAGACTTATAACATATATTTTTCTTCTTTCTTTTTTTTTTTTTATAATTATTAGTTGGATAAATATCTCCTGAAATAATTATGAAAGTACATTTTCGAACTAATTTTAATCCATCCTCAAATTATATTTTTAATAAATATATTTAAATTTTAAATAAACGTCATATCATCATAAGATACTTTCGTTATATAATCCTGTTAAAAGAAAATTCTCGGTTTTTTTTTTACTTTTTTTTTTTTGTGGGACCAAAACTGATTCTCAGTTCCATTATCAGATTCTCAATTGCTTTAAGGATTGATGGTCCCTTCAAACTTTGACTGTACGACAATTTAGATAAGCACCCATGGTCATATGGTCGTGCTTTGAAGGAAAGGGTTGTTGTTTGTAACCATGGACTTTGGATGCTCCATTTACTTTTAAAGAGAAAAAGTCTGTAATCATATACGCTCGTCGTGACTTTTGGACCCTCCAAAAGCCAATTTAGGCGCTTATACTTATAATAAATTATAGGAACTTTTTATATTTTATTTCAAATTTCTTCTCAAATTTATATATGATGTATCATTGTTGATATAATTTTTTAAAATATTTAAATGAATTAATTATCTTACTTCAGCAAATAATTAACGAATACTGCATCATTTGAGATGAATTTTTTTAAGATGTATAGCATTAAGTTGCTACTAAGAAAAAAAATGTTGACTAGTTTGGTTAATTTCTTTAACCCTTCAATTAATCAATTCGGTATCTTTCAAAACGTCAGGCTGCTTTCTTAAGCAGGGAGTTTAAGCCACCGTAATGAAGAGAGATCGATGATGCAAGCGAGCTACAACAATCAGGATAACATTATATACTGTCACAATTTAGAGTAAATTCATTTGATTTTTTTTTTTTTTTTTGGTTTTTTGGGAAATGTTGTCACGATATTGTATATTTTACAATTCTTATGCACGCATATCTGTAGCTCTAGATATTTCTTCTCACCGCTATGTTAATTTCTGGGAAAATATGCATGTAAGAATGATCACGTAGAGTTGAAAGTAAATGAATATGTTGTATGCTTAAAAATTTCCGGTTCATCATATTTATTTTTGCTGGCGGTGCTGACATATTGCAATAATTTAATACGCCATTAGAAGAGGTCTTCAAAAAAAAAAAAAGAAGAAGAAGTCGTATGATCAAAAGTGATTCTCAATTCTACATTGAAAAGACTCGGGGAATATAATCGCATATCATGCTATTTTATTCTTCAATTGTTTCAATTTTCTGATAATTGATGGTACCTTCAAACAGACTTCATGATAATTTAGATAAGCACGTATAATTACATTTAAAGGAAGGGATGGTATTTGTAACCATAGAATTTGGATGCTTCATTTACTTTTTTAATTATTGATGGCATTTAATTTTTAATCGTAGAAAACGTGATGATCGATCGTTACTTATAAATATCAAATGCTGCTAACAGTTGAATTTAATTAACCGTCTGACTTGAACTTTAGACGCAAAGTCTCAGTTATTCAATCTGAAATAAAAAGCTAGATGAAGATGAGTCCCCGCTATTAGATCTTAAAAACTGCTCGTTAAAAAGCTGAAAGTCAATCCAGTTTGAACGAGCTTGAATCCTGAGAATTGAAGTGTCTCTGGGCAAGCACCTCTTTCGTTTTCTCAAGAACACCAAAGAAAATCGAGCCTCCGATGCCGATCCACAGTACTCTAGGCCCCATTCCCTGCAGCAGATAGCCAAAAGAATTACCAACTATAAAAAATTATTTTTATCAAGTTTAGCAAGTTTTCAGCCAACTGAATCTGTTTCTTGTAGCCACATCAAGACGAATGGAAGGAAGAAATAAAGAAATACATTATTACACTCGCGACATCACAAGATTCACAACTCTGAAATAATATAGGTTTCAGTGTATCCACCGAACCTTAAAAAGAGTAGAAATTCCTTCTTCTCTTGCGATAGTACTAACACAATCACATATCCCTTTGTACTGGTTTGCTGAACCCTGCAAGCAATGGAAAACAGAAATGAAAACGGAAAGAAATGATAGATAGCATGTCTATTCATGACATATGATTTACGAAATAAGAAAAAAAATGTCTTACCTGAACCATTAACCGCGTCTTTATCACATCAAGAGGCGCGGTTACGGCTCCAGTTATTGCTCCTGCAGCCAAAAGGAACTCAATTCCAGGATATTCACAAAATGTATTGCTAAGAACGTGCTGGGATCCTATGCCAAGTATAGTCTATTTGGGAAATAATCTACAGGGATTCATGTCTATATAGATTGGGGGTGTTTATTTTGTAAAAGTCTTATTATTAAGTGGGACTAGAAGTGGCATGCAAGAAATTATTTAGGAAGCATTGGAGTGTAAGCAGAATCAATAAGGAGAGACAATTAGTGCACTCATTATATTGGTGCACATATACTTTACAATTATCTTGGAATTCATTCACTTAATTAAAAAAAAAGAGAGAGTTAAAAACATTAGGAATTTGTATGGCTAATATAAAAAAACAAGCTCTTCTTTTATATATTTGAAAAGAAAGGATGTACAAGTTGAGTGTCTTCATGCTACAATTTAATACAGCAATTAGATAGGGAAACGATATACGGAAATAGAGCCTTTGGAGGTTTACGTTGTTTGCTTTCCTAAAATATTATTAATCAACGCAGTTTGGGATAATAACAGAAAATATTACCACAGTGAAAGGAAGCAAAAGTAGGTGCTCAGCACAAGAGCAGCATATAAACAACTCCAGGCACACTTAAAAGTCATATGGGATTGTCAAATTACCTGCAAAAGCACCGACAATTGCGTTCTCAGCGTTGCTCAAACTTCGTCGTGCCTGCAGAAAATTAGTCATGAACATAAGCTAACTCACTCCAAAGAGATTGCTTTATCAAGGGCATTGGTATTCTTTGAGTTAGACAACTGGGCTTCAAGGATTCGTACTTAACAAATATGTGAAAACCCAAAGTTCCACTGCGCTAAAAAGGCAATCTATTACCAAGTGAACATTTGCAATGATATGTCAGTTACTATAGTAGTTACACTTACTGCTAGCTTATAACCTAGCAAGAGCTGCTCGTAGATGCAAAATTGAATAGCGTCAAAAGGCAAGTCTCGCAACAAAAAGGATCCATATCCCTACAATTTTAGAAACAACAATCATGACATGTACAACAACTATTAGTACTGAAATGCATGACAAGAATTCAAGTACATGTAGAACAAATGCAAGCTTCTACTTTAATTTTACAAATACTGACATCATGATAAGAAAACTTTGCAATCCTCAGACAACATTTCAGTTCTCAGACAACTTGAAAACTCAGACAGCTAATATTTACATACCGCAAAAAGCCCTTTAAGGCCCTCCCTACGAACAATAAGGCGGACAGCATCTGGAGCTGAAGTGAATTGCCCAGTCTGGATTCTCTGCTTGATCACCTGGGAAGTCTCAGCATGATAATGGGTCCTGGTACAAGATTAAATATTGCAAATTAAGATACAAACTTAAATACCTCTGTTGGTACACGAACAAGAGAAGAAGCAGCCCCTCCAACTGCACCTGCAGTCTGAATGATGTCTTAAGATTTTTACATGACAGAAAAATGCATGATCCTGCAGCTAGAAGTAAAAGTTCCCTATGTTACAATTAAAGGAGATTCATAAGAAGAAAGACAGATTTGAGACCAATCTTCCGTTGATAAAATTCAAACAACTGCATAATGTCCAGGAAGTATATAATAGACAAATTCATAAACAGCTAATAAAGATTCATAAATGGTTTCAATCTATAGTCATCAACGTAAATCCAGGCTAAAAATCCCTAGACAATACAAAGGAAACTTACACGCATGAACATGCATCTTTTTGTTCTTATAAACTGGTCTCATGCTTTACAAGTAGAAGTATATAGAGAGAAGTATGCACTATATCATCCCTTAGATCCAAGGTTATATATGCCATGTTAACATAGAGATTATGGAAGGAGGGGGGAAAAAAATCAAAGCTTGGTTGGAGCTCTGGCCATTTTGTTCTTGCAGCTTGATATTTTGCTAAGCCAGTAGACTCACCAGATGAGCAAAAGCACTTAGGTTTTCAGGGAAGGTCTCTAACAACTTCTGCTTCACAGGTTCATATATGCCAAGAAATATGGCAGAAGCCCTGCAAAGAATAAAAAATTTCATCAACCAGATGCATCACACAAAACTGTGGGGGAAAAATAGGGAGAGAGAAAACAGAAAAAGCATTATAACATAAGTTCCACTCAAAATGATCAACAAATTAAGACCTAAACTGGTGCATTGAACCATCAAGAAGCCAAAAAACAGTTAAACAATCCGAATTGCACCCATCACAGAAAAATGCCTAACTACGAAGGAGATTTGACATTTTCAGATATTCTATGAATGCTTCAGCAAAGAAGAATAAAAAATTTATGGTTAATTTTTTTTTCCTATTCTATTGGATGTTATATCCACATCAATTTTTCTTTTCTGTCCAATGGGAGAAAACAAATCTGAGTGAAGAAAAAGACGCAGCAAGATATAAGAGACAATAGATCTGAGCGAGCAAGCCAATCAGTTTCACTCATCCAATGTCTTCAACTACTTTGATGGCAAAACAACTCAGTTCAGCAACAACATCTCCAAAGCTGATCATATTCAAACCCAATCCACATGCCACTATCCTCAGCCCAATCCATAATTAAGCATATTTGATTCCTTCAACCAAAAGCTACATTGATATAATAATTCGAGTATGTGTTGCCTTCATGTACTACCAAATAAGATCATTTTAGATTGACAAACAGTAAAATCAACATGGATAAATACTGCCAGTCATAGCATAGTTGCCACCACAAATTCACAACGCATGCATAATATATTTGTCCTCACTGCATCCTTGCTGCTTAAAGTATGCAATTCCATTGAAAAGGTAATAAACCACAGAATGATCCCTGTGCAACAGAAAATTTGCAAATAAAAACACTTACGGGAAGACACCAGCAAGATTTCCAACCAAACCAGAATATAGACCCTTCAAATTAATTTTCCCTCCACCATGAGCTGCCTAACAATGAACCAATACACAGTCAAAATTTATTTAATAACATGAAATTATCAAGAATTTCAGCCAATGCTACACATTGTCATAATCCATTATCACATCAAAAGGCTATATAGGATCATAGTGGACTGAGCATCTGGGCTTGATGGAAAGAAATAAAATGGCATGACACTAGTAATATTTTCCATTCTTGGGACAGAGTGACTCACTGTTAACTCATTTACTGAGTGTGGCATATACCTTTCTGGAAAATTCTTAATTAACCTCTTTTTACTTACGGATAACATGATTAAGAAAAGAACCTGTAAGTCTAACTATTCCAATAGTAATGCAGAACATAAAACCAAAAATGGTCAAGCAGGTTCAATGTTTCGTAACAGCAACTAACCAATGTAATACAGAACAAAGTAACAGCAACTGCCTGCCATTATTACAAGCAGTCAAAAGAAAATTTGATATAATTAATTGTAAAATATTTAGCTCCTTTTATCTTTAAATTCAAGATCAGTAAAACGAACCTGGAGTAACTCTAAAATTGACAATAAAAGGAACAGACAAGAAAGAAGAATGTTGTTGACGGTCAGCCTACCTGAAGTCTAGTTTTAATAGTATCAATTGGGTACAAAGCTGCTTCAACAAAAACACCAGCAGTGCCTCCAGCTATAGCACAATCTGCAAAAGCCATGTGCAGTACATGGGCAAGCTAGCTTTGTGATATGGTGGCAACATGAGATTCACATCTGAAGAAATATAAGCATCAATATGCTGACAACTCAAGGAAGTCCACAACTGAATGAATTGTTTGTTTCCTAGATGTTTGTTCCAATTTTGTACAAATTGAAATAACTTCAAATAAAATCAGCTGTTAATCTGCTATAAAACTTGATTAATAGGCATTAAAAATTTTAAAACATATTTGTAATATCCATACAACATACCGAATAAAACATGTAAGAAGTTAAACGGCTTATCTTCTTCCGCACTAACAGATGCGAAAGCCACTCTTGGTTCATCCCTACCATTCCACAACTTGCTCTTCAACACCAACTCATCTGTAAAACCATAACTGATTACTGCTGCGACATTAAAGTAGTGGACAAGTGAAGATAAAAAGACAAAATAAGCTAATAAAATTGGTTAAACGAGGTAATATGCTTGATAACACGTTAGATTGCGGGGAAAAGGTTGAATGTGTAGCATATACTGCCACGTGTACCACATCATTCTTACATTCTCTTAATTTTTATTTTTTTTTTTGGGGGGGGGGGGAAATTATAGTTTCATTTGACCAGCAAACAATTTGACGGCAACCAAAAACCAAAACAGAATCAATCAGAGGATTAATCAACAATACCAGATGATTTTGTCGGAGAGCTGCTAGCATTCATGGCCATTGATCGGTTTCAACTTTGAAAGGTCAGCTTAGCTACAAACTGGAATGAAATTAATCGGAAAATTAAAAAGAGAGTTAAATTGTAGAGATCAGAAAACTAAGCAGCAGAGAATAAATATTAATTGGGTATTTGTTAATTTGTAAAGACTTAGTATTAATTACTTACATTATTTGAAAGCCTTTTCGTCCTTCTTCGGAGCAAGATCAGGTCGGTCATAAGCTGGCTTTTTATAAAGTGATTTTATATTTGTAAATGGGCAATAAATATCAACATATGGTGGGTCTTTCAGTTTTATATTTTTTTAACTCTGGGGGACAATTTTTTTTTTATTTGGTTACGATTTAACACGCAAGATTAAATTAATTAAAATTAAGTTAGATTAAATTATATAAAATGATTATATATATATTTAGTACAGTATTATATTATATTATATTTAAATGGAGTTAAATAGTATTTAAGTTAAAATTAATTTTAAATTTAAATATAAACTTAAATATTATTGAATTTCATTTAAATCTAATCAAATATTGTACCAGATATAAATCAACTCTACGTATAATCCAACTTAAATATAATTTAATTATGTTAAACGTAATCTAATATTTTATCTCAAAAATTAGTTTAATCCCACACTTAATTCCAGCTCCCACTTATAGCCTTAATTAAGTCATGTATAAAGTCCCTAATTGTGATCCCTATTAAAATGACTAAATTAGCCTTATAATTTATCGTTATCTCTATTAAGACGGATTTGTGTTAATATAACATATACAAACTCATACTAAGAAAAAAAAAATATTGTTATTGCGAGAATGACACATTCCCAAAAATAATTTTCCAATATTACGAAAGTAGAGATTTGTCTAAACATAAGATATTCTCTCTCACACAACTAAAAAAATAAGTTTTAATAAAATTTATTGTTGTAGAGAAAGTTGTATCGTACGTTAAACGTAAGGCAGTAGTTCCCGAAAGTGATTGTTGTTTGTATTGATGATAATAAAGCTTAAAGATTCAAAGATCCTAACTCCAAAAGATTCTATTATTTTCTTTTGTTTTCTTCAATCCTGCCCAAGTTGTTGCTGTAAGCATTATCCTCTGGTATCTAGCGTGACACTTTTCTATTAGTCGATGAAGAACTTTTGACTTGGATTTTCTTTGTGATAAACAAATAAAAAAAATGAGAAAGGAACGCAAGCATACTAAAAGTCATGACAAGATATTTGTGGGATTAATAAAATTTTATTTAATGATTTTATTTTATTTTATTTTTTGAATTTTCTAGAAGATAAAAAAAAAATTATCATAATTTTGTCCACTCAAAGAAATTTTTATTATACATATATCGGTAGTAAAGTTGCAAAATAAAGAGAAAATTTGGAAAGGAAAATATATCTAAATGTTGCAGTGGGAAAAAAAATACAATAAATTGTATAATTTGAAGAAATAAATTAATAGAAATTTTATCAAAGGGAGCTGTGGCAACAGCCGCAGATAGCGACGATGGGGATAATAAGTTGGCCCATGTGCCATGTGTAGGGTCACCTTCGCTTTTTGGGGCGTTTTGGAATTCAGTGCCCGTAGGTTGTTGCTTCTAAATGACCAAAATGCCCCTAACATGCATCCCATTGACCTTTTCTAATCGTGCAAGTTAATCGAGCAATTATTTTAATTTATATCAGATCAGGTGATCCGCAATTGCAAAGTTTATTCCGTAA
This sequence comes from Citrus sinensis, assembly GCF_022201045.2. NCBI lineage: Eukaryota > Viridiplantae > Streptophyta > Magnoliopsida > Sapindales > Rutaceae > Citrus > Citrus sinensis. Next base: position 34,733,210 of record NC_068560.1, on the reverse strand, counting down.
AAAGATTACTTTCACATCTGGAGTGTGCTTTTGTATTCCCAAAATGCCCTTGATTATTGACCCTTTTAGGTGGAATCATCAATCAAATCTAATAGTTAATTTAAACGCCATGCTAATAATGTGGTGAAGTAATTAATTATATTATTTAGTGTTTAAACCGGCCGCGATGCTCGTGGAGCCACGTGAGCAAAACGGGACAGCCGGGATGTCAAACACCACGGCTTGGAAAGCCTTGCAATCAAAGTATCTTCTCAATAATTTGATTTTGGTATAAGTAAAATGGATTTGTTTTTGTTGTGATACGGATGAAATTTTGTTTTCCATATGAATTTAATTTTTTACTTCATGTTATTTTATGTTTTTAGTTTTGCGTTTTATGTTAATAATAAACTTATAGACAGTTGTCAATTGTCATTTTTATAAAAATTATAAATACACAATCTATATGAAAAAAATTATATTATCACCGGCACCGTTATTGTGTTTCATTAAAATTAATGTAAGTAATTTCGTATGAAAAGAGCTAAATTAAAGTGAAGTAAAGAGCTAATAATAATAATAAAAAAGTGGAAATTCGTTCAAATATTTGAACTCTTATAACGTTATAAGGTCTCTTTTTTTAGCCCATGACATTGATGGAGAAAGGAGAATCTAATAGGGAAATGGTGCACGTAAACTTGAAAACGAGAAACAACTTCCAAAAAATTACATCATAAAAAAAAGGACATTTTTTTTTTCATGGAAAATTAGCTAGATTATATTGCCAGCCTCTTCTTTACTCACTTCCTTTTTACATTGATTGAAATTATTCACCGACATATAAATTATGGAAAGATGAAAAGTCCATTTCGCAGTCCTAAGCCACGAGTCAAAACCAGTGATCAATTGTTTATTCTCTATCTTATAAGTAGCCCACTTAAGGCAAATAATCTTAATTTTCTACCAATCAAATCAAAAGAGGAATTAAGAATATTCTTATACATGGCAGCTGCTGCAAAGATTCAAAGCTTCAAGTGCATAATCTTTCTTCTCTCGGCTTCTATAATTCTCAATCTCTACTTCATCGTAAATCTTTATGAGGGCAGTGAATGGAATCTGAGTTGGAGTAGCAAAGCAGCCACAGAAGCTGAAGCTGCGGCTGCCATTTCTTGCTCAGGCCATGGAAGAGCTTACTTAGATGGCCAAGTTTTTGATGGAAACCAGCCTGTTTGTGAATGTAACTCTTGCTTTTCTGGCCCCGACTGCTCACTTTTTTTGCCTGGTTGTGCTGCTGATGCTGAGAGGTACTTCTCTAACTCTTTTTCTCTTAAACAATCACCAAACTTTTCCTTGCAGAAAAGAAGAAAATGGAATTCTGAACATGTAAGTAATTTTTTTCCGAGGTAACTAAAAAATAATTAACCTTATTTAGTGCATTTTTCCACGTTGTAGTTCCAAGAAGCGCCAAACATGTCACTAATTTATTTATTGATTGATTTCATTATTACTTGCCAATATATGAGGTCTGTAATTAGGAAGAGGATATGCAGATTAGATTTTCTATTGGTGGTGAACATGAGTATGGACATTAATTCTTCAAGAAAATTTGAGATGATGGAAAACATCTGTAATTGAAAAAAAAAAAAAGGAAAAACTTTAGGGGTATCTTTGTCAAAATGGTATTTTTATAAGTTAATAAAAGTAATGTTTTTATGGAATGATAAAGTGTTAAAATAATAATAATAATAGCAGTAAATAGAGGCTTGAAACACGTATTAAATACGCTTTTCTTAAAACGTTAATTGCACTCACTCAGTAGAAATTGTTTATGGGTTTACCAGCAAGTCGCTTTCAAGATATGATAAGTCTTTAATATGAATTTGCACCAAACAAAAATGAAGAATTTACTAAGAAAATATAATCACTTTATATTTAATAAATTTTTCTGGTGTTATAAGAAATTGACAAGAATAAGAATTATAAAGAATTACATTATAATTGAAAGTCACCTCCCTTATCTTTATATAGACTTTTTAACATCAACACCTCCACCAACAGTGATTTTTCAATTCCCCACTACCAAATATTGTGACTTTTCATAATTAGATTTAACCAAAAGGCTTCATCAAACATTATGACTTTTTATAATTAGATTTTTATTCTTATTTGACCAGAACACACAGTGGCGGACCCACACATGGGCTTGACCGGGCCGGTCTAGTCCAGAAAAAATCATCTATACCCCATACTTTTTAATTAATTTAGTAAAACAATATAATTTTTATTTACTTTTCATATATGTCCCTAACTCAATACCCTTATATTTCCATCAATTTAGTATAACAATATAGTTTATATTTTATATTCAAATATGTCCCCAACTCAATTACCCTTATATTTTCATCAATTTTATATAACAATAGAGTTTTTATTTTATTTATAAATATGTCCCTAATTCAATTACATTATTTTCAATTGAAATTAGTGACTTATTTTATAAAATGATTAAATTATATATTTATTGAATAGATTGAAAACACTAGGGAGCTAAAATTTTATTGTTGCTTTAATTTATTTTAAAAAAAACTTCTAATTGAAAAAAAAATATGTCAATGTAATATAACATCGTCACTAATATTAAAAGTACTTACAGAAACAACATATAGTAACAATTATCAATATTTTCATAAAATTTTTATGTTAATTTTTAAATTTTATTTATTAGTTATATTAATTAAGAAGATAAGTTAGAAATTTTTTTTGAATATTTTAAGGAAATTTTGGTAGAAGAATCATCAACATCTAGTTTTTTAAAGAGAGCTAGAGTGCCTGACAAAAAAACTACACCAAAATACATTTTTGCTGAATTGAGTTTAATTTATTATTGAAACTTTTGACTAATAATAATTTTACAATTTGAAATGAAGAATAAATTTTAATTGTTTAATTTATTAAGTTTGGTAATTTAGTACTTCACTTCAAGTATAAAAAGTTCTATTTGCAATATTTAATTGATTGTAATTGCATGTATTAAGCTATTTTAATTTGAAGTTATTAATTAATTTTTCAATCCTGATATAATTACATGTTATCATAGGTTGCAATGTCAGATTTTATAATTGAAAAATAATATTTTCGTATTTGAGCTGCCTTTTATTTTCTACTATTTTTTATAGTTATTTTTGTCTATAGTACATATTTAGAGGGATAAGGTTATTGGTGTTCCTTCTTATTTAATGTACTTCTTTCTACTTATAAATTTTTATATTCACTTTAAAATATAAATTTTAAAAATTAACCGGGGTAATATTACGTTCTGGGTCCGCCCCTGAGAACACAACATAAAAAATAAAGAGAATAAAAATTAGAAGAAAATTATTGTTCTGAGGAAAAGATAAAGGTCTATTTTTAAAACATATGTACTACTTTGAAAGATGGTCGTTATTAATCAATTAAGATCACAGTGGGGATCCATTGTTCTTGGAGCCATTTTGGATGAAGCATGCAGCAAGTAGTGCAATTCTGATTGCAGGGTGGCACAGAATGAGCTATCGTTTCACGCGTGCTTCTTCTTTCATCTCCCAAGAGCTTGAAAAGAAAATCCGCAAACTTCATTCCATTACTGGCAATGCAGTAACCGAAAATCGCTTCATCATTTTTGGCGCCGGATCGACACAACTCCTCAATGCTGCAGTTCATGCTCTTTCCTCTGATTACAACTCCTCATCATCAACTGCTAGAGTTGTTGCTTCTATGCCCTTTTACCCGGTCCGTGCTTTATTAGTTTTTGCTAATTAGTTTTTACTAACTTAATTAATTACCTCTTCTCTACGACATCTCAGAATTAATTAATTATTTGTTTTCTTTTTCAGCTTTATCAAGAGCAAACAGACTATTTCGAATCAGTGGATTATAAGTTTGAAGGAGAAGCGAATTTATGGGGGAATGCTAGCTCAGATACGCATCTGGTTGAGTTTGTGACTGCACCAAACAATCCCGACGGACAAATGAACAAAGCAGTTCTTAAAGGCCCGTATGCAAAGTCAATCTATGATCATGCTTATTTTTGGCCTCATTTCGCTCCAATTCCAGCCCCTGCTGATGAAGAACTCATGATTTTTACAATTTCTAAGCTCACTGGTCATGCTGGCTCTAGATTTGGGTAATCTTCAAGAAACTATACTGATTTTATTTCATAGCCTATTCAAGTTTATGATTCTCAGACTATGTCCTGCATTGAATTAATTTGAACCAAAACCTATGGTTCGGTCACTGCGCAATGATAATGTGATGCATTGTATGTAAATGCAGATGGGCGGTGATAAAGGATGAAGCCGTGTACCAAAGAATGTCGGCGTATATAAGTTTAAACACAATGGGGGTTTCTCGGGAATGTCAGCTGAGAGCTTTCAAGCTTCTGAAAGTAGTGCTTGAGGATGGAGGAAACAATATATTTGAATTCGGATACAACACCATGAAGAAGCGTTGGGAAAATCTGAGCAAAATCATCTCATTATCAAACAGATTTTCTCTCCAGGAAATTGCACCCCAGTACTGCACTTACTTTAAGAAAATCAGACCACCTTCTCCAGGTAATTATTAATCAATTGCAGGATCTTATTAAGTCAAATTAAGATGCTAATTAATTAAAGTTTCCAAATATATTAACAATAACTACTACGCCTCATATCATGCAGCTTATGCATGGGTGAAATGTGAGAGGGAAGAAGACAAAGATTGCTATGGAATTCTGAAAGCTGCTAAAATCATTGGCCGAGAAGGCAAGAAGTTTCGAGCAGAAGCCCGTTTTGTTCGTCTCAGCCTCCTCAAAAGCCAAGATGATTTCGACCTGTTGCTTCATCGACTGGATGAATTGATCTCCAAGGAATAAGCTGAAACTATTCGAAGAATATGATCAACCATCCGTTGATCATACAAATTAAAAACAAAAAAAAAAGGAAAAATCTTTCATGCATGCATCAAAAGTATCTAAAACTTTTTTCTTTTTCGTAATTATAAGCTTGATGTTTCAAAATAATAATTCGGAAGGAGAAAGGAGTCATGGCTATTGACCCTCTGTATTGGTGTACAAGATACAAGAGTAGAAAACTATTATCGTTAATTTTCTATGAAGAATTTGCTGAATTTTTAGTAAATATGAAATTAAGCAAACCATTTCTGTAAAACTTTTTAGTTCCTATTGATTTTGGACGGGTGCACAAGTTTAAGAATGACGCTTGGCGATAAAAATTGAAATCTCTTAGGTAGCGTTTACTTTTTAGATTGGAGTGAGAATATTGAGGAGTGAAAATCTTAAGATTGGGAGCGTGGAGTGGGAGTATATTGTTTACTTACATTGAAATGACAGCATGGAATGGGGATCAGAATTCAATTTATGTGTTTACTTTTTCTTGGATTGGGAGTAAATAATTTTAAATTACAATTTTATCTTTATTTAAAGAATTATAGTTTTTTATTACAAAGTTAATAAAAAATATATTTAATGAATAAACATTTATTTTATTATATTTGTAAATTTATAATAATTATGAATATTTTTAATTATGAGCATCACAATTTTTTATTAATTTTAATTTTAATTATATAAATTAAAAATTATTGATAAGGGCAATATAAATGAAATATTTTTACTATTAACATAGTATGAAATTAATATTTTCTTAGAATAAACTATTTATTAGTATTAATTATTAATATTAAATAAATATAATACTAATATTTTTAAATAAATATAATAATATTATATTTTCAAATAAAGATGGTATATAGTAATATTATTAATTCTCTATTAATATAATATTATTATTTTAAAGTAATTTAGACTTAGAATAAACCCAAATTATTATTTAGTTAAATATAATAATATTATTTAAATAAATATAATATTATTTAAATATTTATTAAATATAATTATAGTAAATTTAATTAAAAAATGGTAAAAAAGAAGGGTGAATATAAAATGAAACATTATTTTATTTTATTTTATATAATTATATTAAATTTATTATTATATAAAATAATAATATAATATTATTTAGTACAAAATTAATATTTTCTTAGAATAAACTATTTATTATTATTAATAATTATTAATATTAAATAAATATAGTACTATAATTTTTAAAATAAATATAATAATATTATTCAAATAAATATAATATTATTTATTTATTTTATTAAATATTAAATTAAGTTAAATTAAATTAAATTAAAAATGGTAGAAAAGAGAAAGGTGGGAATGCACTCCCACCTCTCTTCATAGGAATCTCATTCCCATTCCCCACTCTAAAAATAGTTGGAATCCACGGAGTGAGATTCTCAATTTAAAATCAATTTATTAAAGTAAACACTGAAGTTAGAAAAATACACACTCCTCACTCCCACTCCAAAAAATAAACAGACTTAAAATATTATTTGAAAATGGTGATATTTACTCAACGACATTAAAGGCTTAGAGCTACAAACACACCCTCGAAGTCGACCTCAAATTTGGGGCTCAAAAGGGTGTGTCTACCTATTCATTGAAAATAAGAGATATTTATGTAATAAAGTAAAATCTTAGGGAGTTTAAAGAACTAACCATTGTTAGAAAACCACAGATATAAACTAAAATTTAACCACCTTTTCTTCTTTCCGTCGCCTGCCGCAGCCACTGGTAACTGGAACAGCGGGGCTAACTCCACTGCAACAGTTAGTATTTTCTCTTCTCTTATTTCATTTGTCTCGCTTCTGAGTTTGTTGCGCTTCTCTTTAGTATCATCTGTAAAGTCTCTCAATTCATTCAAGATTTTTTAATACGCGTGAATGAATTGATTGCATTAAGCAACTGTTATTTATTTATTTATGAATTGATTGCATTAAGCAACTGCTATTTATTTATTTGTTAATTTTCTCCCAATTGATGACGTTTCAAAGTTCCGTGTTAGAGTTTTTTAGTTAAAAGTTTCAATTTTGCGTTAAAGGAGATTTGTTTTAGAATTTTAATTTTAGTATATTAGCCAATTCCCAAGTTTTTAATATGATTCAATGTATTCTCTTTGTGTTCTAACTCAATTGGGTAAGGTTGCTGCCGAAAACATAATGGAGGAGACTCGCTGCAAATTCTGGCTTTCCAAGAAGAACAGATTCTGTTCAAATGCTCGTCTCAACGATTCTTCTTTGTAAGCTATCTCTTTCTATTTCTCCCTCTTCTAGTTCTGTAGCATATATTAATTCTCATATATTTTTCAATTTGATTGTAAGAAGGTTCTGTGGCAATCATAATCGGAGGACCGATGGTCAGTGGATTCCATGCCCAATTGACCCTTCCCAGTAATTTTCTTCGACACTGACTAATCTTAGCATTTGTGTATGTTACTGTTGGTTCTTATGTGATGTCTACATATTTTGATTTTGTTCTTTTGTTTTCTACAACTGGGTAGTTCTGTTCTTAAAGAAAACCTCGATGGACATGTCAAGAGATGCCCTCTATTGAAACAAGTTCAGTCTTTAAGTCAGCAACCATTTTATCATAAGGGCATTAATGCTGGCAAAGAAGATGATGAAGAAGAATTGGGTGCAGTGACATCCACAGCAGTTGAAGATAATGTGACCTCTGAAATGAAGAGGAATGCTGTTCACAGCATGACTGTGCCCGAATTCTGTAATTTGATTAAGAAGATTGAATCGGTTCATGCTCTAATATGTAATGGTATTTGTGACTCGTTTAAGATTCCAGAAGCTTGTGGTATGTGGATTAAGAGAGAAATAGACAGGTAGTTAACTTGAATTACGCATTTGTTCTGTTTTTGGGTTGTTTGAAGTGAGATGAGTTGATTATTGGCAGGAAATTACCATTTCAGGAGAAACATGTTACGCAACAGGCATCAATCCTTGGGAACTTGGAAGAATTTGGGGTGTTGAAGAACTCTGTTGGAGTGAATCAGGATGATGAGAAGGCTACACCAGCTGTGGTTGAGTTTGGTGCTGGGAGAGGATACTTGACGCAAATGCTTGCAGATTGTTATGGCACAAAAAGGGTCTTTCTGGTTGAAAGAAAGTCATACAAGTTGAAGGCTAGTCAAGTTGAACTTAATTCAGCTTATTCATCTATGCTATATTGATTTAGTTTCTGTTGTTAAACAATGTTATGGTGGTATGGTGGTGGTGCTTTTAGGCTGATCGGTCCTTGAGACAGAAAGAGAGCTTGACAATAGAGCGGTTGAGAATTGACAGTAAGTTTTTTTTTTTTTTTTTTTTCAGAATTCTGCTTCCAGGAATGTTGTTTATGATTCATTTGTTAGTTTGCCTTCCAGATTTACATTAACTTTTGTGAAGATGAATTCATTTAGAATGCTGTTTAATATTCTCCTCTTTATTTGGCTCACTTAAGGGGAAATGGTGTAAGGTTATAAGGTTGATGAACTTTTGAACACTTTTGATCCCCTTCTAGGAGCTTATGTAATTAGAAGATCACGCATAACCTAATCCTGCACTTCTTTTCTACTGGATATATAATGATTATATTTGCAACTGATAGTTAATCAGTATACATTTTTTTTTAAAAGAAAATGTTTCTTATTTTTTGCATACATTCTGGAATGCAGTCCATTAGATGAAAGTTGGTTTGCATATTCCTTACTTTTCTGCACTTGATACATTATAAATCCTACTTCTGCAGTTGAGGATTTGGACCTGAGTGCTGTGGAGTCATTAAGGAATGTTCCTTATCTGGCAATTGGTAAACATCTCTGTGGTCCTGCCACAGGTAATTTGCACGTTTTTAACTATGAAGCTTGTAGTAGAATGTTAAATGTAAATAACTATCAGTTGCACGAGATTGCTTCATTGACTGCATTCTGTTTTTCTAATTGAAAAACTTTTTTCTGCAGATTTGGCTCTAAGATGCTGTTTGATGGAACAATATACACAAGATAATGTTGAACACTGCAGCAGTAACAATTACATCAGAGGTCTTTCTATAGCAACATGTTGCCATCATCATTGCCAGTGGAAACACTATACAAGTAAAAATATTGCCTGCCTCACATAATTAATATACAACCAGTTACCAAAATTGCACAGATCGTTCAGTTCTAGGCTGACCGTGCTACTTTGGCCTTCCTACAGATAAAAAATATATGTTGAATCTAGGGATCACAAAGGAAGAATTTCATGCAATTTCTTGGTTTACCAGCTGGGCGGTAGATGCTGATCATGGTTTAGATCATCTCGATTTTACTGATAGCAGAATGCATTTAGAATCGATGTAACCTCTTTGAACTTATGTTTATTCAAATGGTGCTATCTTTGTTTGTTAATAATCTCAATGTTTTCCTATATAGAATAGAACTTTTTCTCACTCTCTTTACAGTTTATCATCTATTACACGGTTTTTACATGTCTGCAGTGAGAAAGAATTAGGTAGCGGGCTTCCAGTGGGAGTTGAAGACATCGTGAGGAATATGAAGGCAGTTGAAAGGGCAGTGTTGGGATTTATGTGCAAGCAGATCATTGATGCGGGTAGATTGATGTGGATGAAGGAACAAGGGTTAGAAGCCAAGCTCGTTAAGTATGTCCCTTCAAGCATCTCTCCTGAAAACCATTTGCTGATTGCCAAACTTGCCAGTCTTTGCTAAGGTGTCATGATTTCTCTTTATCTATTTTGTGTTTGAAGTTGTAAGATTTATTAAAATGCTAAATTGCGGCTGTAGTAACAGTTTTGCTGAATTATATTGTCATTGAAACTAATTGTGAACACTTACATTTACAAAAGAGCTGATGATTGAAAAATAAGAACTAGTTGTCCATTTTAGTGGAACTATTTAACATTGTGTTTTGTCAGTATATGCAATTTGCTTTTTGCAGATTACTCTTGGAATAAATAATTTTGGTATTTGCAGCAAGCTTCCCATTATTCGATGATGAAGGACAAGGCGCAATAGCCGGATATAAAAATTAACCCGGTGTCTTTGCCAGGTGTTTGTTGCTAAGCTTTGCATGTGATTACCAAACTTGGCCACTTGGCAGCGGTTATGAAGCAAAGCATAATGAAATGTTGATAAGTTACCTCTTATAAGAAGTTTATGCTTAGTATCCGGGTTTTATTTATTTTATCTAATGGGATCCTCCATGTACCCCTAAGAAGTTCAAAGTTTATGCGATATTATATATGCTCCATAATTTGATATTTTTAAATGTTTATTATCCATTATGAGCTTGGTGGGTTTTGTTTGTCTTGTTTCATCCCCAGTTTTGTGCCGCAACTGGTGCAGTCATATCCACAACAACAGTAGTCGAAGATAATGTTGCCTGTGAAAACTAAAATGAAGAGGAATGCGTGATATTGATTTTAGTTAGTTTCTGTTGTTACCCTGTAATTATGTCACAGAGCTCTTGTAGACTAGACGAGTCAAATAATTTTATCAATTTATGCAAAGATCCTCCCAAGCAACTTCCGGTTTTCTCCATGATTGGAAAATGATGATGAATTGTTCCATTAAAATGCTTTGCTCCGACTCATATTTCCTAACTGAGAGTCTCTGTTGTGGATCTCAATTCCCAACATAATGGGTTTTTTACTCTATAATCATAATCTAGGGCTCTTGTTCACCGGACGAGTAAAATAATTTTAACCATTTTTTTAAATAGTGAATGCTATGGTGGTGCTGCTTTAAAGCTGATCGGTCATTAAGATAGAAAGGGAACTTGACTATATATTGAATGAAAAATATGATACGATTGCAGCAGTAAGAATCATGATGCACAAGAAATAGAAATAGAATAGTTTCCTAATAAGGACATGTTCATTTTAATAAAGTGAAGAAATCATAAAAAAATAAAAAAAATACATATTTTAATATATAAAAAAACACAATCTTCAATGTGTGTGTATATTTTATTTTATCTTTTTAATACAACATAATATACAATTAGGTTTCACATGATGTACACACAAAGACTTCTATACCACAACTGACCTTTTTGGTGACTGTTTGTGTTTTCCAAGTGTGAATTTCTGTCTCCTCTTTAATAAAAAGCAAAGTAATGCTCCAATAACAATCAAAACAAAACAAACTTCCACGTGGAACCCCAAAAGAAACTCCAGCAGGACAAGTTTCGCCTTACTGTCACAGCTGCAGTCACAAATGCTTCGTGGTGTGTTATCCTCGAGTGCGCTATCTGGGTCAAGAATAAAATCTGCCGTAGCTGTTTCTTCCAACCAGATAGACGTGGACTTCGGTTTGTACCCGGGCATACTGGCCATAACTACAGCAGATTGTTTAAGCCCATATCAGGAATATTGGAATTGGAGAAAATATTTATTTGCTCTAATTCTACTAGCTGTCGGGAAAGTCATTATCGAAATGTTATCATTTGTGTTGTGATATGTATGAGCATTTCATACTTTTGCCATCAGTAAAAGATTTCTGTTTCAGGAGAAGAACTTCTAATCAGGACTTCTCAAATAACCTCCATCAGCCACTCTATTTTAGTCATTTGTACTTGAAAATTCCCATATGCGTAAAGACATTTAAAAAAAAAAAGAAAAAGAAAATCAATTCCTGAAAGGAAACTTTAGATACCTTCATATCTCTTGCCAGGTGTGAGCAGTCTGTAGTAATCAGCAAATGCTCTACCAGCATTAACCTGTTCAACAATTCCAAAAGTAACACCATTAATGCACATGTTAAGTGAAGAAAAGCTGAGACAACAGTTTTATATGTCGAACTAACTCGCCCAAGAGAATTTCAGAATCAATCATGTTAAAATCAAAGAGACAAGCACATGCACACAAGGAAATATAAACAATACGCATGCATGTAAGAATTATGAAGATACCGTATAATTTATTCCCTTGATAGTGATTGAGCCAGGCAATGGCCTTCCGCTGTCTGATGAAAAGATCCTCCCACGAACGCCAGTCTACAGATGTATAAAATCCAAATAGATATATGTCACATTCATTAAAATGTCAAAACACTTGATATGGCTTCTTTAAAAAATGAGATTATTGTCTTCCATGTATCCCATGGAATAAAGACCAGAACCATACTTTTAAGACAAGAATAAATGGTTAATTACAAGCAAGATTCTGTTGATGAAACAAATGTGATTATACATGGTAATTAATAATTGGAGGACCTACACTATAATTGCAAGAACAAAAATAAAAAACGGTATCACGGTACTCTACAGGAGAAGGAAAAAGAATAGGCAACTCAAATCCTACCTTCACAAGGCTTGCAACAAGATTAAGCATGCTCATTTTGTTGTATTCCCAGATTGTAGGAAGCTGCATGCAGATAAAGCAGGTTATATGACTAGATGACCCTTCTTATTTCGGTGTAAGCAACTAGATGAGTAAGAAAAACAGTGCAAAAGGAAAGTTACTCTGCTCATCCCAAATATCTATCCAAACCTATAAAACATAACCCACAAACAGTTAAGAAAAATCATATGGTGAAAGCAAAACAATCAAGCAATGATAGAATACTAACAGGTAAACAATATAAAACACCAACATATAACTGATGTCGAATAGAAATAATGACGAACCATGACAAACAATCATAAGTTTTGTGTGTTAAAATAAGGAAGTAAAAGTATCTTTGTGTATTTAATCAAAAAAAGTAAAATGCAGAAGAGGCATGTATCTCCTAAGATCTTAGTATGTCAAGGGGCATCATTTACGACAGCAGGAAGGTCACCAATATGTTGTCATTCTACTTGTTACAATCAAATACTATTAATGTTAATAGAACTGAAAGGGCCCCTAATGAAAAGACAAATCAAGCATTTTTCAATTCTAAATTCTGACCTTATCACACACATATGACAAGGAAAAGCGGACAATAGACTGTTTCATTATCTACTACATCTCTTCCCAAAGATATTACTGAAAGAAAAGGTTTTCCGGAATCAGAGAGTGTCTTTTGACTCTCCAGTGTAATTCTTCATCCAAGCTTAAATTTACCAGAAATTAGGAGAAGATGGTAAACACAGATATCCAACCTCTTCAGCACTAGGCCATTTGTCATCACTAATCTCCAATGTCAACTCAAAGCAGCCACCATATATATAATTCCAATCCTGCATGCCACCATATATTGGATACCTGCAGCAGGTTATGATTGAATGACTTCGAACAAACGAAAATGAATCCAAAAGCTAGAGAGAGAAAGAGAGAACTCGTAAATCTGACAAGTTTATTAGTTGAATGACTGGAAGAATGAATATTAAGTCTTTTACAAGTTTCACATCAATTTACTTCTCTAATATTATCTGGATAACTAAATTATTCTACACCATCATACCAAGAAGCTCCATTGATAATCCCTCCTTGAAATTCCGTGCTCAAAGACATGTTATAGTGTGAGCGACTATAAACACTAGCCAGGAACTGGAATGCTTCATCATCAGGACAACCATAATAATATCTCCTGAAATTGGTCCAAATTAAACCATCTTCAGCACAACTAGTTAAGAATAAGAGGTAAAACAAACTTCACCAAAAAGCATGAATAGAACTTCTTCTGAGTTAATTTAATACTATAGGTTATCCACCTCAAAAATTATTTTAAAAATTTATTAATAAAGAGATGCCAATAGGGATTTTGTATTCAATATACCAAAATGTAGATGCCGTCAATTGTTTGACAACACAGAGAGCATTGAAAGAGACAAATTCCTCGCTATTGTTAAAATGCGAGAATACTTAAATAGGTTAGAAACTGACAGAAGATCACATCATGGTGGCATCACTAATTACAAATTAGAAATGTATACTAATTAAGGATTAGAAGATGAAGTCTACTAGACATATCACTAAAATTGTAATTTGAAATTATTGCATCAGTTTGACTAAGCAATGGTAACCTAACCTACCGAAGATAAATAAACTCATGACTTTACAATAGACAGACAGTAAGAAAGACCTGCATGAAGTAAAGAGGCAACAAGGAAAATAAGGTAGGGGACAGAGCCATAAAGTTATTATTTGAAGAAGTGAGCCTTATAGGTAGAATAATCACCTTTTATCTTGAGTGCCATCCCATGGATAATTAGCAACGAGTGCACCCTGTAAACAACAAAAGCCATAATCAGGGACCATTCTCTCCAAATTTTATGCATAGTCTTCTTCAACCAAGAATACTTCTATAACTGAATATCTATTGACTCTCTTATTAGATAAATCAACATTCACGAGCCGTAAGGTGGACCTGTCAGACAGACAATCTCAACGTCCTTACCCATTTAATAGCTCCATTTGTATTGAATTCTGAACAACACTTGGCCAATGATATTCACAAAGAATCACTATCTTGCAAACTTGTGCTCCCATCATATGGAGTAATCAACTTGTGCACCCACCATCTTAGCAACACAGTTTCCTTTATGAGTTTAATGTTTCATAACTCTCCTATGGTTTCTAAGTCATTCTGTAATCTGCCTCTCCACATCACCTTCTACTTTTTTTTTTGCCCCCCCCCCCCCCCCCCAATGCAAGTAATTAAGAAGAAGAGACAAAGAACAAACGAAACTCAGAAGGTTTTCCTCATGCTTAAACTGGTTCTCTCACAAGTTACCAAAACAAATATCTGAATGCAGGTATTCTGCTCCAGAAATTTTCTTGGTGAACAAGTTTTGATTCTTAGCAGGTATTAGGGAATTAATACTGCTCAAAGGAATACGAAATAAGCATGGAGAGGAAACACAACACCATGTGTACCCTTAACCAAGTTTAGAGACTGAATAAGAGAAATTACCCCATGCAAACTGGCTGATGCTGTGAAATGTATTTGTCGCACCCAACTCATAATTGCTCTTGTTTCAGGTTGACATGCCTCCTCATCATTATTCATAGGAAAGAACTGTAACATGGTATTATTCAAATTTTTAAAGAGTAAACCATACAAATCCAGAAATCCCTTTTCACTATCAGACAAAAAAGAGAAAACCAAATAAATCTAGCAATAAAAATAGCTATGAAATGTCCAAATACTGTGGAAAACCAAATTTCCAAGAAATCACCTGGTCTGGAAAATCACGATTTAGATCAATATTGTTTGCATTACCACGTCTCTTGAGTGCATACCCATCAGGATTCATTGACGGAAGTATATGAAGGTGCATGTTTTCCACGATCAACCTAGCCTGTACAGACCAAAGAATATTCCAGGATAAGATAAGCATTTGGACACAAAATCTAGGAGTCTATGAAATAATCATTTGTGACTGTGGAACTACAAAGAAGTGGCTAGCAAGTAAATAACAGTTTAGAACAAGAAAGCAGTCAAATGTGGCACCCAAGCTGCAGATAAAGCACATGATAATTAAGATCCCGTGCAAAATAACAGCAGATAAAGCACATTATAATTTTCCATGTCAGTCAAGAAAAAGAAGAAGTAAAATCAAGTTAAGTTAAAAAGAATAAAGGCACACCAAAGAATCCTTCACATGGTTATCACATATCCAGTTTGCGAGAAGTATCAGAAGCTCACGACCAACAGGTTCATCCCCATGTACATTTCCAATGAACTGCAATATCAGCATATTAGTATCAAGTATCCAAAAATTAGATTACAAGAATTTCTCAAAACCAGCTGTCAGAAAAAAATAAATTATGATTATGAATGCTACAAAGTAGATAATATTGCGCAAAAAAGAACTTAAAACAACAGTATTCTCAAAATACATATTAAAAGACATTGTCCTCCTCATTGGATAATTTGTACGAGGCTTATTATGTAGTTTTCCTCATAAGACATCTTTACATCATAGTATTTTAACTTTAAGAACTTTAAAAAAAAAAGGGGGGGGGGGCAAGCAACAGTGAATAACTAAAGCATTGATAAAGTAAGAAAACAGAAAGAATTCACTAGCACTCCAAGCAGAAAATAAAACAGCAAGAATAATAAAACTAACAACCAAGAGAATTCAAAACCAAACTGTTCTTCCACCCAAACCAAGTTTATCACAAGCCTTTCATGTAAATGACATATTTCATTCACCTTGAATGCAGGTTCTGGCTCTTCCACCCCAGGCTTGTCCGAAATCTCAATCACCCACTACAGCAAATACATGAAGGGAAAAAATTACCAACTTAGACACAATTTTTGGCATTAAATATACAACTCTAAACAGCAGAAGGGTTTGTTATTACCAACGGAAATCCACTGACACTCTTTCCAATGCTAAACATCCAATCCAAAAACCCCTCAAAGAGAGAAATGAAGAACAAATTAATACCAATAATCACATGAAACATTCATTATCTCACAATCATACTCTTGAACTTTGAAGGCACAACAGCTATACTGTTTAATAAACACACGATTATACTTGGCAGCTAATTTACTAACCACGAAACCCACTTACACTCGAGAGTCAGTGATTGTGCTCCACATCCACCGTGAATTAAAACAACTCAATCACAAACATATATCCAAAATACATTAAAAAAATTAAAAAATAATACCTGTAAATCCTCGAAATGTTACTGCATCTTCGCCCGAACTCCTTCACAGCTTTCTCTAATTCAGCATTAGTCATATAGCTTTTAGCCTTATCAAAGCTGAGTCACCAACAACTTAATTAACAAAAAATAAAAATAAAAATTGATACACAAGCTGAAACTAATAGATAATTATAATTATTACAATTATTAATACCTAGTTTCTGAGGGATTGCCTTCAAATAAATGTCTCGTAGAACCTGAAAAATCAGAATTAATCAAAGATCAGTAGTTGTAAAATGGAAGTCAAATGAAGAGTAAAGAGAGAGGTCAACGACAGGTGAAAAAAAAAATATGAAACGTGATTAGCTCCCGCGTAATTCATTAGATCAAATGAAGAAGACGACCTGAAAACGAAGTGGAGAATAAACTACGCTCGGCTCCTCTCGTGAGAACAGAAGAGAAATTGAGATAAAGAACGAGAAGTGAGAAAATAAGCTTCATTTATATTTGTTTTATTGGATAATTTAAAAAAAATTATGAAAAAAATGAAAGCTTTTTATGAGTTTCAGGTGAGCTTTTCCGTTAAGTCCTTGTGTCTGTGATTTTCATCTTAGTTGATTTAGCGGACATGCCGATCTTGAGAGGGAAAATTTGTTGGGTGCTCCTGGAGCATTTAATATGTGTATGCTTCAATCATTGTTGAATATAATCATGGTTAGTGAGGAAGAGACGAAGACGCGATCGCACGTGGGAAGCACGTGATTCGATTAAGGGAACCCCCTTTTTAGCCCAATTTCTATATCTGGCGATGCTAAAATCACCGTACCAACATTCCGAATACATCCCTTGTTCTTTTTAATTTTTGATCACCTACAATTGTACATCGTTTCATAGGTGTTTCTAAGACCGCGCACTGGTATTCTATATACATCCCTCTTTTGTCTTTCTGAATAAGGGACGTCATTTGTCTTTTCGATTCAATCATTCTACCCAACGAGAAGCCATCAATCAACGTGCTTTATTGTCCTTCAATTAATTTATATGTATAACAACAGATGCTGAGTCTTTCACTTTTATTTTTTATTTTACTCTGAAGGACAAAACTTTTGTATTTGATCACGTTTGGCATCCTGAATTAGATTTGATTGGGTATTGAGATTAGATTAGATTAGGTTAGATTATATGTAGTGATGTCATATATTTGGTGCAATTTTAGATTAGATTAGATTATATTATATTTAAATGAAGTTAAATAGTATTTAAGTTAAAACTAATTTTAGATTCAAATTTTAACTTAAATATTATTGAACTTTATTTAAATCTAATCAAATATTGTTCAAAATATAAGTCAGCACCAAATATAATCCAACTTAATATAATTCAATTTTGTCAAACGTAATGATATTTTGTCTCAAAAATTAGTTTAATCCTACACTTAATCGTAAGTCTGAAATATAGCCTGAGGAGTGAGAGTTTTGAGATTGGGAGCGTGGAGTGGGATATAGAATATGTTGTTTACTTACATTAGAACGGGAGTATGTAATTGAAATCAAAATCTAATTTATGTGTTTACATTGTTTTAGATTGGGAGTAAATGGTTTCCAATTATAATTTTACTCTTATTTAAAGAATTGTAGTTGTTAATTACAAAATTAATAAAAAATATATTTGAAAAATAAATTATTTACTTTATTATATCTATAAATTAATAATAATCATTAATATTCTTAATTATGTAAATCACAATTTTTTATTAATTTATTTTAATTATGTGAATAAAAAATTATTGATAAGAGCAACACAAATGAAACATTATTATTGATAATATAGTGCAAAATTAAGTTTAATATTATTATTTTTAATAAATGTAATTTATACAATAATATAATATTATTATTTAAATAAATATGATGTTAGTATTGTTATTATATTTTATTAAATATAATTATGTTATATTAAATAAAATAAGAATAAAAAAAGAAGGGGAGAGTAGGAAAAAAAAGAATGGGCCCTACAGAATGAGATTCCTCCTCTTCTCTTACAAATTGTAAGTAAACATTAAAATGAGATAAATCTACATTTCTCACCCACACTCTAATAAATAAACATAATATGGAGAAACCGTTATGCAAATATTGATTTGGGAAAAGTGTTGGTGGAGTTGCAAACTTTAATATTTATAAACTCTTTTAACCAATTTATGCGCTTGTCAAGTCAACTAGTGCTTCTTTTTTTCTTTTTTTTTCCCGTTAAGACAACCGCAAAATAATCATTTGAATTACTGGACCACGTACAGACGGAAAATGGTTAATTCCTTTTGACGACAAAACATGCCAAGACAATTAAGGTAACCAATCCTAAGTATGTGTTTCAACTTTTTCTTGACAAGGATACATACGTTCACTGATATTTTAAATAAGGATATGTTAACTAAAATTGGAATCATTATTTATCAAGTACAACGAGGAATCTAACAACAATTTAATGAAAGATTAATTCACGCGAGGCTGAGCATCAAAAATTTTGAAAAAACAGACCTGATAATATATATGGGATTTATTCAGGATATAATTTGTGGTAAGTTAAAAGATGAAAAAAAAAAAAAGTATGTTTTCATACACTATATTAGTGTGTATCTTTTTCAGTAATAATATGATATAGGCCATTTAAGAAAGTGAGGAGTTTCCTAATTGTAAAAATACTATATTCAAATAGGTGCAACTAAAAATAATGTACATTATATTTTAAAATTATTTTCAGGATGACTGTTTATAAATTGGGATTTAATAAGAGTATTTTAGAGGGAATCGAGTGGCTGTAATAATATGATGTAGGCCATTTAAGAACACGCCTGTATCTCACATTTGCTCAATACCAATGTCCAAACACACCTTAATCTCACTTATTTTATCCTTTTTTTAACGACAACTGCAACAAGCAATCAACAACGATTCTAACTGGCCGTCATTGAGAAGAGTCCTGATCCTCACTTTGAAAAAAATTATATTTTGTAAAAGGTGTATGTTATTAATAATAAATAAATCAACCATGTTTCTAAATGGATTTTCTAACCTTTTTCAGTTCCCAAACTTCAAAAACAGAAATAAAACATCCAATGTGTATACGGTATACTACATTAGTTGTAATATAAAAGTTTTAATTCTGTCTTTATAGATGTAATAACACACATTAAATCAATAGGGGTTGTAAATTTTTTATTTAACTAAAAAAATCAATCATGAATTTAAATTTTTAAAACCTACAATTAACTGAATTTGGAAATAAGACTAAAAGATATTTTCAAAATTTTCAGTGGTTGAAATAGTTTAATTCAATCGGTTACTTACTGTAACGGATATCTTAGTTCCGCCTATAACAATCTGAATTTGTACTATGTATTTGGGTGATTTACAAAGAAGAATTTTTTTGTGATCTATAAATTAGTACTTTTTTCTATAAAAAAGAAATGATAGTAAAAATAGTGGGTTACTAGTGTGATTCCTACCGATTAGCGTATTTTTGTTATGCTTTTCTATTATTTATTAATAAAAAATAATAAAATCAATTATTTTATTTTATTTTTAAGTATTTAGGAGCAATGATATTTAGATAGAAAAATATGACTAAGCAAACTGATGCAATAATTTCAAATTACAATTATAATATCATTATTGCATCAGTTTGACTAAGCAAGGCCTAAGCAATGGTAACCTAACCTACCGAAGATAAATAAACTCATGACTTTACGATAGACAGACAGTAAGAAAGACCTGCATGAAGTAAAGAGGCAACAAGGAAAATAAGGTAGGGGACAGAACCATAAAGTTATTATTTGAAGAAGTGAGCCTTATAGGTAGAATAATCACCTTTTATCTTGAGTGCCATCCCATGGATAATTAGCAACGAGTGCACCCTGTAAACAACAAAAGCCATAATCAGGGACCATTCTCTCCAAATTTTATGCATAGTCTTCTTCAACCAAGAATACTTCTATGTCTAGTAGACTTCATCTTCTAATCCTTAATGAGTATACATTTCTAATTTGTAATTAGTGATGCCACCATGATGTGATCTTCTGTCAGTTTCTAACCTATTTAAGTATTCTCGCATTTTTACAATAGTGAGGAATTTGTCTCTTTCAATGCTCTCTGTGTTGTCAAAGTAAACAAATATTCAAAGTAAACAAATATCCCCCTTTTATTTTGAACGTTTCGTTTACTTTCTCAATTTTGGAAAAACATGATTGAGAAAGTAAACGAAAAGTTCAAAATTGCGTTTAATTCCAAAATTGCTTTTAATTGATCAACTAGATTTCTCTTTTACTTTCTCAATCATGTTTTTCCAAAGAGAAAGTAAAAGAGAAATCCCATTTAATTCCAAAATTGCTTTTTGGCACTTTATCCGCCATAGGTCAGCAGCCATACAAACTAGTTGATCATACTCCCTCATTTGAGTCTCTATAAATACGTGAATCGTGATAAGCCATGCACTCCGCTTGCAGAGAACTCTCTCTAGTCTCTAATATCTACACAGTTAAGTGTGAATTAATATCTAGTTCAAGAAAGATGCAGGTGTACCCAAAGACGATCACTGCTAGTGATGCCGGTGACAGACTTAATGTTTCGAGCAAACGTCTTGATGACGGTTTTTTTGAATTTCCAGATGGTGAGCGCTCTCTAGAAGTCGTGGCATTTGATGCCAAGGGTGAACTTGGGCCACGGACATTTCGTTTGAGAATCCGTGCGAAAGGACCTTACAGAAAACCTGTGATCTCCGGTGATTGGCTGAATTTTGTTCGGGAGAAGAATGTGCAAGTCGGTGATACGGTTGTGTTTTTTAAGGAATATTATTATGATCAAGCTACTGGGACAGAAATGATGAGGTACAAGATTGGAGTGAAGATAGAAGAAATTGAACTTTTCGGTAAATTGCATGCAGTAGTGCGTTGAAAAATTTACATGCATGCTGATATGCCCGTACGTGGGCCTGGTTTGTTTACATAATTTTATTTCTTTTTGTGAGTGCTTTTATTTTTCGTTGGTTAGTTGAATATTACCAGGAATAATCCGTTTGAACTTTCATTCTAATGATATTCTGATGATATCAATAAATGCTACATCTTTGGTTTGTTTTATGATTGATTTATTTTCGCTCCCGTACTTTTTTTATTTTTTGGAAAAAAAGAAAAAGAGTGTATTGCTTTGGAGCATGTATTTTTTATTTGCTTGATGTTAATTTAGCCTATAATCTCCAGTACTTCCATATAGTTTTAACATTAATTCTGTCGCCATTTAAAAAAAAAAATCATGTTGGATAAATATCAGTACTCTCATTAATAAAATGAACAGCTCATGCTATAAATTTTATGTTCTAATATTAAAATATAAAGGACTTCTCGTGGTGCGGTTGACATTTTTCCCTTATTATATATCAACCTCATACAACCTTATATATCAACCTTTTTTCCTTTTTATATATCAAACTTATACAAGGCACGTGCGGTTAAAAAGATCGTTGGAAATTTTACAACCGTTGTAATTATTTGGAAAAAAAAAACAATAATAGAAAAAGAAGCCTCCAAACATTGAATTATTAGATATTTTTAGTGTTGCTAAAATAGTATATATGAACTTGTCGTACGTGCAATTAAATGGGAAGTATCAAATCATGAGATTAAAGAATGGAAATAATTGAAATCAAAGGAGACTAATAATAAGGAATAAGAAAATATAGGACAAGCTTGGGGGGAGCTTTGCTTTTGTATCCAATTCTTATCACTGAATGTTGTGATTATTATTTACAAATGGGATGCTATATACAGCAGGCTGTATTTGAGCAGCTTTAAGCGGTGGAAGGATTTGCTATTAGCATTACACTTTCTAATTTTTGTTGTGTGAAATACACTACTCATCAAGAAAAGTATTTTTAAAAAATTTTAATTTTTAATTTTTTTACTATTTGATGTGTGTGTGTGTGGGCATGTGCTACAACTCAATCTTAAGAGGTGAACAGACATGATGGCATAATAAAAAGAAGTTTATAATGGTCCCCCCTTCATTTAATTAAAATTTTGAGAAAAAAGAAAAAGCAATCATCAGAAGTCAGCATTGCTATAACATCTGTGCTGATTTAGTCAAAGCTTCTAGGACTAAAACCATGTCATTTACGGTATCTTAAACCATGTAATTTATAATTTTCATTTTCTTTTACCTTGCATTCGCCGTCCCCACCATCTCAAATTAAAAGCATGCGTATTATATATATATATATATATATCCCCTTAACCTCTTGCTTCCATTCCATTGCAATAGCAAGCGGCCGAAATCACTTATTCCATGTTTAATCAGCATTGCAAATTGCAACAACATTCTTCATGTATTTAATCAAAAACAAAAAATGCAGAATAGGTAAGTATGTCCTTAGATCTTATTATGTCCAAGAGAATTTATGACAGCAGGAAGGGCACTAATATATTGTCATTCTAATTCTTACAATCAAATAGAATGTTAAGATAATCGCAAGGGCCCCTAATGAAAAGACAAATCAAGTAAATTCTGATCTTATCACACAAATACGACAATGACAAGCTGATTGTTTCATTATCTACTACGTCTCTGCCCAAAGATATTACTGAAAGAAAAAGGTTTTCTGGGAATCAGACAGAGTCTTTTGACACTCCAGTGCAATTCTTCATCCAAGCTTAAATTTACTGGATATTAGGAGAAGATGGTAAAAACAGATTTCTCACCTCATCAGTGCTAGGCCATTTGTCCTCACTAATCTCCAAGGTCAACTCAAAACAGCCACCATATATATAATTCCAATCTTGCAAGCCATCATATATCAGATACCTGCAGCAGGTTATGCTTGAGTCAACCACCAGACTTTCAAACAAATGAAATTGAATCCAAGAGAGAGAGAGAGAAAGAGAGAACTCGTAAATCTGACTAGTTTGTCAGTTAAATGACTAGAAGAATGAATATTAAGTCTTTAACAAGTTTCACATCAATTCCCTTCTCTAATATTATATGGATAACTAAATTATTCTACACTGTCATACCAAGAGCTCCATTGATAATGCCTCCTTGAAATTCCGTGCTCAAAGACATGTTATAGTGAGAGCAACTGTATACACTAGCCAGGAACCCGAATGCTTCATCATCAGGACAACCATAATAATATCTCCTGAAATTGGTCCAAATTAAACTTTCTTCAGCAAAAATAGTTAAGAATAAGAGGTAATACAAACTTCACTGAAATGCTCAAATAGAACTTCTTCTGAGTTGATTTAATACTATAGGTTATCCACCTCAAAAATTGATTTAACAGTTCATTAATAAAGAGATGCAAATAGGGATTGTATTCAATATACCAAAACGTTGAGAAGCTAGAACCAATGATTAGGTGCCATTAATTGTTTGACGATACAGAGAGGATCTAAAGAACCAAATTTCCTCATTATTGAAAAAATAAGAAAATACTTAATTGTTTGAATTAGGGGTGGGCAGAACTGAACCAGATCAAAAAAATTACCAGTTTAGTTTTCGGTTCTAAATTTTAAATCCAAAAACTGAACCTAAAAAACAAATAAATTATTTTTTAAATTTATTGACAGGTGAAAAAACATTATTATTATTATTACATGTGCACACACCATAACATATACATACATAGATACACATACATACATACGTACATACATATCTATATATATATATAAAACCATAATTCCCCATCACCGAACACCATTACCCCAAATCTCCCCAGTCGGGTCTGCAACTATGCTTCCCGTTCGCCGCTTCTTCATGAATGCATCATCCACCTTTCAACTTTTGCAAATTTTATTTTTTACTTGTTTTTCTTTGCTTTTTTTTTTTTAGTTTGTATTGTTGTACTGGTGAGAAAAAAAAATTATTATGTGCTTTCTTTTTTTAAATTTTATTATGTTTAGATTTTATTTTGAATTAATAATTTAATAATATTCTTTGGTATCTAATTTTTATTGTTTTTGATCTACTATAACAAAGATCACGGACAAAATATGATGAAATATGCAAAGAATAAAATTTTTGCAGCAATTTTTTTAATTTTTAATAAGGTCTAGAACCAAAAAACCAAACCGGAACTGAATCCGACATTTCTGGTCTGGTAACGGTTCGGTGTTTTCATTTTTTCCCGGTAGAATCAATATCGATCCGAACCAAAAATTTCGGTTTGTAACGAATACCAATCTGAACTGACCCAATGCCCAACCCTAAAGATCATATTATGAGCAAAAGTTAGGTTAACTGTAGACCTACAGTATCAACCACATGGACAAGCAAACAATCATAAGAATAGAATGGAATGACCGGAAACCACATCATGGTGCACCATCAGTAATTACAAATTAGAAATGTATACTAAATAAGGAATAGAAGATCAGGTTAAATAGCCATATCACTAAAATTAGCACAGTATTTTGAAATAATTGCATGAGTTTGACTAAGCAATGGTAACCTAACCTACCGTAGATAAATAAACTCATGACTTTGTGATAGACAAACAGTAACGAAGTACTGCATGAAGTAAACAAGAAAAAAGGAAAATAAGGTAGAACACAGAACGATTCAAGTTATAAGTCAAAAGACTGAGCCTTAAATGTAAATAATCACCTTTTATCTTGAGTGCCATGCCATGGATAATTTGCAACAAGTGCACATTGTAAACAACAAAAGCCACAATCAGGGACCGTTGTCTCCAAATTTTATGCATAGTCTTCTGAACCAACACTTCTATAACCAAATAGACAAATCAACATTCATGAGAGGTAATGTGAGCCTGTCAGATAGACAATGTCAAAGTCCATACCCATTTAATAGCTTCACTCATAATGAAACAACAATTTGCCAATGATATTCACTAAGAATTACTAACTTCCAGACTTGTGGTGCATCTCAGTCATCCATCATATGGAACAATCAACTTGTGCACCCACCATCTTAGCAACACAGTTTCCTTTATGAGTTTGTTGTTTCTTAACTCTCCTATGGTTTCTAAGTCATTCTATACTCTATTCCTCCTAGGCACTACCCCCCTCTCTTATATTTAAGTAATTAAGAAAAAGAAGAAGAGCCAAAGAACAAAGGAAACTGAGCAAGTATTCCTCATGCTTCAACTGGTTCTCTTGCAAGTTACAAAACAAATATCAGAATGCAGGTACTTCACTCCGGAAATTGTTTTCTGTGAACAGGCTTTTGATTATAGCAGGTATTAGGGAATTAACACTGCTCAAAGGAACAAGAATAAGCATCAAGCATGGATAGAATAGAACCAGTAACACCATGTCTACCTTTTTACTCAGTTTAGAGACTGAATAGGAAAAATTATCCCATTCGAACTGGCTGATGCTGTGAAAGGTATCTGTCGCACTCAACTCATAATTGCTCTTGTTTCAGGTTGACACGCCACCTCACCATTATTCATAGGAAAGAACTGTAGCATAATATTAGTCAAATTTCTTTGTATCATTAAATTAAAAGAGTAAACCATACAAACCCAGAGACCCCTTTTCAATATCAGACAAAAAAGAGAAAACCAAATAAATCTAGCAATATAGTTAGTTGTGAAATCTGAAATGTCCCCCTACTAGGTGAAATGAACTCTATCATCTGAGCAGAGTCTTGATTGAAATGTCCCCCTACTACAATTTTTCTTTTTCATTTATTTTTATTTTTTAAGAAGCAAGAAAAAAAATTTTACTAAAATTATATTAAAGAGCCATCATATAACATTTTAGTTTCCGGAATCAGATGAACACTTGAAGTGCAAGATATTTCAACTTTGGGTATATAGTACTTGAAATTTTTTTAAAGTACACCTTGTAATCCTGAACAGCAGAAGAATTCTTCAAGGTTTGATAAAATCATTTAAGAATGAAAGAAAAAAACTTTAAGTGGACTTGTTCCTATTTTCTCTCAATTTAGGATATGACTCAATTTGGAAAGAGCCCACTTTCTCGTATTTCTGTGAGTTGGTTCATAGTTGTCATTTGTTAATGAAGTTATAAGAAACTAAAGGGACCCTACTATTTAATGTGTGAATTCTTGCTCAGAAGAGTCTAATCACTTATGAAGTACAATTTTAAGGTTCAATTTGGTTTTCATGAAAAAAGATGTAAGAAAACCAAAGTTGCAAGAAATCACCTGGTATGGAAAATCACGATTTAGAACAGTATTGTTTTCATTACCACGCCTCTTGAGTGCATACCCATCAGGATTCATTGACGGAAATATATGAAGGTGCATGTTTTCCGCGATCAACCTCACCTAGAGAGACCAAAGAATAATCCAGACTAAGATAAGCATTTGGACAACACAAAATCTAGAGTCTATGAAATATTCATTTATACTTGTGCAAGTAAACAACAGTTTCAAAACAAGAAAGCAGTCAAATATGGCAACACGTTTGCAGCCAAGCTCCAGATAAAGCATATTATAATTTTCAAATCAGTCAAGGAAAAGAAGAAATTAAATCAAAGTTGAACAAAAAAGGAGTAGAGGAATACCAAGGGATCCTTCATATGGTTATTACAAATCCAGTTTGCAAGAAGTATCAGAAGCTCACGACCAACAGGTTCATCCCCATGTACATTTCCAATGAACTGCAATATCATCATATTAGTATCAAGTATCCCAAAATTAGAATACAAGAATTTCTCGAAAACAGCTGTCAGAAAAAATATATTATGATCATAAACGCTGTAAAGAAGATAACATTGCGGCAAAAATAAACTAAAACAACAGTCCGCACAGAATGCATATAATAAAAGACATTGTCCTCATAATTGGATAATTTGTACCATGGTTATTATGTAGTTTTCCGCTTAGGACATCTTTAGATCATATTATTTTAAGGAAAAAGGGGGGAAAACAACAACAGTGAATAACTAACGTGGGAATACCTTCTTTGAAGAAAACAGAAAGAATTCACGGGCACTCCAAACAGGAAGTAAAACAGCAAGAATGATAAAACTAACAACCAAGAGAATTCAAAACCAAACTGTAGCTTCCAGTCAAACCAAGTTTCACACAAGCCTTTCATGCAAATGACATATTCATTCACCTTGAATGGAGGTTCTGGCTCTTCCACCCCGGGCTTGTCTAAAATCTCAATCACCCACTACAGCAAATACACGAGGGGAAAAAAATTACCAACTTAGACAGAATTTTTGGCATTAAATTTACAACTCTAAACAAAAGGAGACTTTGCTATTACCAAAGGAAATCCACTGACACTCTTTCCAATGCTAAACATCCAATCCAAAACCCCCTCAAAGAGAGAAATGAAGAGCAAATTAACACCAATAACCACATGAAACATTCATTATATCACAATCATACTTTTTACTTAATAAAGGCTATGTTCCAGATTCCTGCACGTCTGCTTAATTTTAAAAGCACAAGAGCTATATTGTTTAATAAACACACAATTATACTTGGCCGCTAATTTACTAACTACAAAACCCACTTGCACTCGAGAGTCGGTGATTTTGCTCCACATCCACCGTGAATTAAAATTAACAACAACTCGATCACAAACACATATCTAAAATACATTAAAAAAATAATACCAGCAAATCCTAGAAATGTTACTGCATCTTTGCCGGAACTCCTTCACAGCTTTCTCTAATTCAGCATTAGTCACGTGGCCTTTAGCCTTATCAAAGCTGTGTCACCAACAACTTAATTAATAAAAAATAAAAATAAAATTTGATAAATAAGCTGAAATTAATAGATAATTATAATTATTACAATTATTAATACCTAGTTTCCGAGGGATTGCCTTCAAATAAATGTCCCGTAGAACCTAGAAATCAGAATTAACCAAAGATCAGTAGTTGTAAAGTAGAAGTCAAATGAAGAGTAAAGAAAGGTCAACGATAGGTGAAAAAAGCCAAAAAAAAATGAAACGTGATTAGCTCCTGCGTAATTTATTAGATCCAATGAAGAAGATGACCTGAAAACGAAGTGGAGAGCAAACTTCGCTCGGGTCCTCTCGCGAGAACAGAAGAGAAATTGAGATTAAAAAAAAAAAAGAGAAGTGAGAAAATAAGCTTCATTTATATTTGTTTTATTGGATAATTTTTAAAAATTCTTTTATTAAAAAAAATGAAAGCTTTTTATGTGTTTCGAGTGAGCTTTTCCGTTAAGTCCTTGTGTCTGTGATTTTCATCTTAGTTGATTTTAGAAGACTTGTCCGAGCATGAGAGGGAAAATTTGTTGGGTGCTCCTGGAGCATTCAATATATATGTGTATGCTTCAATCATTGTTGACTATAATTCTATTAGGCAGTGTTTATTTTTTAGAGTGCGAGTGTGGAGTGTGAATTCCTCCCATTTTAATATTTAGTTACCTTAAAAAATGAAGAGTGGGATTCTTATTTTGTGGGTCTCATTTAATTAGAGTGAGGAGTGGGATTCCCCCTCACATGGAGGAGGTGGGAGCGGGAATCCACTCCCTCTCTTCCTTTTTTATCCTCATAATTAAAATAAATAATATCATATTTATTAAAAATAATAATTATAACATATTTATTTTATTAAATTTAATAAAATAAAAATAAATAAATATTAATTATTTATTTAATTAATAATAATAAATATTTTATTCTAAAAAAATATTAATTTTATACTATATTATCAATAATAATGTTTCATTTGTGTTGCTATTATTAATAATTTTTATTCACATAATTTAAATTAAAATTAATAAAAAATTATGATTTACATAATTAAGAATATTATTAATTATTATTAATTTATAAATATAATAAAATATTTATTTTATTTTCCAAATACATTTTTTATTAATTTTTTAATTATAAATTATAATTCTTTACATAAGGATAAAATTATAATTTAAAACAATTTACTCTCAATCCAAGATAAAATAAATAAATAATTGGGATTCTGATTGATAATCCATACTTTTATTTAGTCTAAGTAACTCCCACTCCCACTCTCACTCCCACTCTCACTCCACACTCCTAATATTCTCATTCCTCAGAATTCTCGCTTCAATCAAAAACGTAAACGCAATATTAATTCATGATTAGCGAGAAAGAGACGAAGAAGCGATCTCGCACTGGATAGCACGTGATTCAATGTTGGCCCTCCTTCTAGCCCAATTTCTATATCTGGCGATGCTAAAATCACCGTGTAATGTTCCAAATACATCCCTCCTTCTTTTTATTTATTTATTTTTTTTGAAAGGATCCTTCTTTTTATTTTTTTATCAGCCACAACTGTGCATAATTTCATGGGTGTTTCTAAGACTACTCGCTGGTTTTCTACATGAGTAATGATACAGTCACAAACTCTTGTACAAATTTATTTTGTACAAACTGATGTGGCATGATAAGATTGGTTGAATGAAAATATAAATTAATAAAACAAATCATGTGGTTCAAGTGATATTTAATTCAACCAATTTTATCATGTCACATCAATTAATATAAAATAAATTTATACAAAAATTTATGACTGTATCATTACGCTTTCTACATCCACCCCTCTTCTATCTTTCTGGATAAGGGACGTCATTTGTCTTTTCGATTCAATCATTCTACCAAACGAGAAGCCATCAATCAACGTGCTTTATTCTACGTTAATTAATTTATTCATTATAGCCTCATGAAAGGCGATGCTTTAATCAAATCCCAATTCCTATCTCATCCTTCACCTCCACCTTTCACCTAATGATGGACAAGCCATAACTTAATTTGGTAAGATTCGGATCAGATATATGTTTTCTTTCTTAAAAATCGGAATCAAGAGGAAATGACACTGATGCTTTAGTTTTAAACACAAAAAAATTGACCTATTAACAATCCTAACCCTACTAATCAAGATCAAACTCCCATGTATTCATGAATGAGTTCGAATGATAAATTAGTTATTATGATCCAATCCAATTCAATTTTTAACATCTTTAGTACATTTATATTAGTAGAGTGATAGTATCAAACATGAAACAATAAATCTTTTACCAATCTCATATCTCATATCATTAACTCCATCCAATATTAAAATAGTGGATTTGTCACTAAAATTTGTCTTAGTGGCGAGCAGCAACTCTTCACCTGATGACTGAAGTTGAGATTTTTTAAGTAGCTTTTATTTATGTCATGCAAGTAATTTTTTTCTTTTCCTTGAGAGGTCTTGACAGAAATTTCTGATGCAATTACTAAGTTTATACCATACTAATCTAGTATTAAAAGAAAAAAAATTGTATGTATTGTTATTTTTACATATAACTTTCATCTCAATACAAATATACAATGGTATTTTTTATGTATATATCGAAAAAAAAAGTAATGAGCGGGACTATATGAACCTAAAAAAATTATTTTGGCACCCACTTTCTTAACAAAACTCATTCGTAAAATTTAAAAACAAAAGTTTTACTCTTCAAATTTGTCTAAATACCAAAAGTAACCCCATCTTCGCCTTCGTTTTAACTAATTCAATTATATTTTATTTGTTAGATTTAAACACTCGTTAAAAACTGCAAATTCACAACATCAATATTCATCTCCCAACATCTATAAACGGCTAAGGCAACATGATTCATGTCCAAGTTGAGGCCATGAGAAAAAACAATCTCTTAAAAAATCGCAATCAATTCATTGGAATCATCTACATTTGGATGCCCCCAATTCAAGAAACTCTAGTTTTTATGATAATTTCCATCAGATTTTAATCTCTTTATCCCCCCGCCCCTTCTCTCTCGCGTTTAAATTTGATGAGTTCATCGTATTACATTAAATTAAAATATTATGGAAGAAATCAACTTTTGTTGAAACTTAAAATAATTTAGTTATTAATTAGAATACTTGTTATATATTTTATTATTAGAACAAAAACTGATAGAGAATACGATGATGAAGAAATAAATAATCAGTTCGAATGTTGAATACTAGTCATGCTAGTTCCACACAAACATTCAATTTTGGTTTTGAAAAGAAAGAGGAATATAGATTAGGGTTCATTTTTTTTAATTTAATGTAATTTGTATAATATGAATTTCAAACATTCATGACTTGAATGTAAATGTTTTTACTAATAATTCACTTTATGAGTATTTTTACAATATAAAAAATTTATAAAAAAAAATATTGGAAAATTTTCTTATGTAGCCACTTTGAAAAACCTATTATAAAAAATAGCCATAGAACAAAATGTTTTAAAATAATAACCACACACATTTGTAATGGACAAAATTACCCCTCCCCAAAGACCGTTGTTGAAATCGCCTAAATCACCTATATTGACATCGCCCGTCATCTCATAAATTTCTTTTTACAACCCCATCATCACAATCTCACCATCACAGACCTAATTATCACAGCCTACATCAGCAAAAGGTTATGCACTGACAATGGCATGAGAATTCGACCTAAAGGACGACTTTCTTACACTTTACAGTATTTTTTAATTGATTGGTGGATTATTATTGATAAAGAAGCACACTATTATATGTATTGACATGAATACTTCAAAAAAAAATTAAGATTAATATTTGCAAAATATAAGCACATTAAGTATTCGTTAAAATGTCTATAAGAAATTTTTTTCAATTATCTCAATAAATCATCTGGATATTCCTCTACAATTATAGAAACACATAATTTATTAGACTTTTCCTAATTTTTAAATTCACACAAACAAATATCTACCCATATTGTAATAAAAATTAATAAAGATATATGTTTCTACAAATATCTACAAAACTCATATATCAAACTTAATTAATCTTACAATCTAAATTTTAAAAAACATTAACCTTAATTCCTTCTTGAGTTTTTTTTTCTTTTTTGTGTTAATTGATTTTATCTTCAATGCTAATTAAATAATTGTTGTTTGATGCATATGAAATCGGAGTAATTTTGTGTTTAGTTGTTGGAGAGAGTTTGAGAAGTCAAATGGGAGGAGTTTTTTGGAATTTGTATTTAATTGTTGAGGTGAAATAGTTTGTATTTAGTTGTTGGTATGAAATGCGAGAGGAGCTTTGGGGAAGGGTAATTTAGTTCATAAAAAGTGTGTGTGGTTATTATTTTAAGAATTTTTATTCTATGGCTAGTTTCTATAATGAGTTTTTGAAAGTGGTTATATGAAAAAAATTTCTCGAAATATATTTTATGAAATCAAATACCTCCACCAAAAAATAATAATTTATATAACAATGTTACTACCGTTTTGGCGTATAACATTATCGCGAAGCACTCACTATCCAATTAATTTACAGTTTCAACGGCAAGACTTGTGACAAAATAAAATGCGGAGCATAAGGATTCTATTTCTATGCATGTATAAAAACGAGAATGTACAAGCACCCAAAGTAAACGTTCGCGTGATGATATGCTTAGAGCTGGCAGCCGGCGTTCTAAACAAATTTCCACGAAACTGAAATAGAAACAAACAGCAAAAACGCGAAACGAAACGACGCTCGCACTCCATCAGAGCTGATTCCAACTGATTGGCACACACCGTAAGTGTAACCGGCACTCGCATTTTTGCTGCCTTTTCAGGTAAAACTCAACATTTTCGTTTTTTGATTTCACTGTACGTAACTGTCATCGTTACTTTGGATCTGTTGACGAATTGACCTGAATTGTGATTATATTAATGATAGATCTGATTCTGTAAATTTCTTGATCTTGATTTTGTGCAAATAGTTCTAGTGCTTGATCTGATATTGTAAGGATCTGATGCTTAATGGATGGATAGTTTTGAATTTATCTAAGATTTTTTTTAAGCCTGTAGTTACTCAAATCTAGTTCTTTGAAGTGAACTTTGACTTTGATTGTTGTTTAAGGTATTATTATTATTATTTTTTTTGGGATAATTAAGTGGCTACAGTAGAGTGAGCTGCATCCAGAATCGTGTATTTTAAATGGAACGTAACGGAGTGTCGATTACAATGGTTTACAGGTCCCAAGCTGTGTGGTTCTTTTTTCCTTTTTTTCTGGGAAAAATTAATACAAGGTTTCATATTCTCAAGTTTGTTATGCCAAATGATGTGACATCTAATACCAAATCAAGAATATCCGAACGATATAAATGGGAAATTTAGTTGCTCTCACCATTGGTTTTGGTTTAATAAATTTACATTATAACGCAAAAAAAAAAAAAAAAAGGAAAGAAAAAAGATGTCTGACCTTGTTCATTTACATTTTTCTTGCTTTTCAATCAATCTGTGGATTATTCTGTAGTTTTATTATTTTTCATTTAAATATATTAAATCATAAATTACAATACAAGTTGACTATTGGTTTATCACAACTTGACAAGTTCTCTAACTTGTTCCAACTTTGTCTTTGTAGGAGGTTTTGTTGCCAAATAGGGTTAAGTCCTTTGCACTTCATTTGCATGTGGATGGGTTTTTTCGTGAAGACTGGGGAATAAACTAGTTGAGGCTTGTAAATTGTAAAAAAAAAAAAAAAATGAAAATGTCTCTTGCTAGCAAGGCTGACAGGAAGGCAGCTGCAGATGCAGCTGCTTGGATGTTCAATGTTGTCACTTCTGTTGGGATTATTTTAGTCAATAAAGCGTTAATGGCTACATATGGCTTCAGTTTTGGTAAGCTTCAGTTTAGAATCTGTAGTCAATTGTATAAAGAAATTTGTTTCCATTAGTTAAGCTGCATTCATGGTATAACCATTTGGATCACCTTTCTTTTCAGTTTTTCTGTATCTATAACTAATTTCAATTTTTACAGCCACAACATTAACCAGTATGCATTTTGCCACCACAACCTTGATGACGGGTGTTCTAAGGTGGCTGGGATACATCCAACCCTCCCATTTACCGTTCCGGGAACTTCTAAAATTCGTTATTTTTGCAAACTTCTCTATAGTTGGAATGAATGTCAGTCTAATGTGGAACTCAGTGGGATTCTATCAGGTGGATACTTACACCTTAAAAACTGGGATTTAGCCATTGATGTTACATATTCTCTACCACTCAACTCTTAACTTTCTTATCAGATTGCAAAACTGAGTATGATCCCTGTATCCTGCCTTTTGGAAGTTGTGTTGGACAAGATTCGATACTCCAGAGACACAAAGTTAAGCATCGCAGTTGTTGTATTGGGTGTTGGCGTTTGCACAGTTACTGATGTGAGTGTCAATGCCAGAGGCTTCATAGCTGCCTCAATTGCAGTTTGGAGCACTTCTATTCAACAGTATGTAAGTTGTCCATCCTCAGCACAGCACTCTTAAGAGTTTTCAACCTTCTAGATCTCTACCGTTGGCTAATTAATTTGTGCATATATTTCAAAATTCTGTCAATTTTTTATGTATGATTCAAAATGGATTGATTAATAGTGCTAGCATTTTTTCAAGTGCAGTATGTACATCACCTTCAGCGGAAATATTCACTTACTTCTTTCAGTCTATTGGGACATACCGCTCCTGCCCAAGCTGCAACGCTGTTGGTAATAGGCCCATTCTTGATAATTGATTGACAGACAAAAGAATTTATGCCTATGACTACAACATAGCCTCAGTGGTAAGTACATCAGGATCTGTTGCTCTATGTTGGAAGTTAAATTGTTCATTTAAGTATTTATACATAAACTTGTTCATCAGGATCTGTTGCTCTATGACCATGCATGCATCAAAAGTATCTAAAACTTTTTTCTTTTTCGTAATTATAAGCTTGATGTTTCAAAATAATAATTCGGAAGGAGAAAGGAGTCATGGCTATTGACCCTCTGTATTGGTGTACAACATACAAGAATAAAAAAACTATTATCGTTAATTTTCTATGAAGAATTTGCTGAATTTTTAGTAAATATGAAATTAAGCAAACCATTTCTGTAAAACTTTTTAGTTCTTAGTGATTTTGGATGGGTGCACAAGTTTAAGAATGACACTTGGCGATGAAAGTTGAAATCTCTTAAAATATTATTTGAAAAGGGTGATATTTACTCAACGACATTAAAGGCTTGGAGCTAGTGAGCTACAAACACACCCTCGACCTCAAATTTGGGGCTCAAAAGGGTGTGTCTACCTATTCTTTGAGAATAAGAGATATTTATGTAATAAAGTAAAATCTTAGGGAGTTTAAAGAACTAACCATTGTTAGAAAACTACAGATATAAACTAAAATTTAACTACCTTTTCTTCTTCTTTCCGTTGCCTGCCACAGCCACTGGTAACTGGAACAGCGGGGCTAACTCCACTGCAACAGTTAGTATTTTCTCTTCTCTTTTTTCATTTGTCTCGCTTCTGAGTTTGTTTCGCTTCTCTTTAGTATCATCTGTAAAGTCTCTCAATTCATTCAAGATTTTTCAATACGCGTGAATGAATTGATTGCATTAAGCAACTGTTATTTATTTATTTATTTATTTGTTAATTTTGTCCCAATTGATGACGTTTCAAACTTCCGTGTTAGAGTTTTTTAGTTAAAAGTTTCAATTTTGTGT
Organism: Citrus sinensis; assembly: GCF_022201045.2. Classification (NCBI taxonomy): domain Eukaryota; kingdom Viridiplantae; phylum Streptophyta; class Magnoliopsida; order Sapindales; family Rutaceae; genus Citrus; species Citrus sinensis. Next base: position 34,697,303 of record NC_068560.1, on the reverse strand, counting down.
TAAAGGAGATTTGATTTAGAATTTTAATTTTAGTATATTAGCCAATTCCCAAGTTTTTAATATGATTCAATGTATTCTCTTTGTGTTCTAACTCAAGTAGTTAAGGTTGCTGCCGAAAACATAATGGAGGAGACTCGCTGCAAATTCTGGCTTCCCAAGAACAGATTCTGTTCAAATGCTCGTCTCAACGATTCTTCTTTGTAAGCTATCTCTTTCTATTTCTCCCTCTTCTAGTTCTGTAGCATATATTAATTCTCATATATTTTTCAATTTGATTGTAAGAAGGTTCTGTGGCAATCATAATCGGAGGACCGATGGTCAGTGGATTCCATGCCCAATTGACCCTTTCCAGTAATTTTCTTCGACGCTGACTAATCTTAGCATTTGTGTATGTTACTGTTGGTTCTTATGTGATGTCTGCATATTTTGATTTTGTTCTTTTGTTTTCTACAACTGGGTAGTTCTGTTCTTAAAGAAACCTCGATGGACATGTCAAGAGATGCCCTCTATTGAAACAAGTCCGGTCTTTAAGTCACCAACCATTTTATCATAAGGGCATTAATGCTGGCAAAGAAGATGATGAAGAAGAATTGGGTGCAGTCACATCCACAGCAGTTGAAGATAATGTGACCTCTGAAATGAAGAGGAATGCTGTTCACAGCATGACTGTGCCCAAATTCTGTAATTTGATTAAGAAGATTGAATTGGTTCATGCTCTAATATGTAATGGTATTTGTGACTCGTTTAAGATTCCAGAAGCTTGTGGTATGTGGATTGAGAGAGAAATAGACAGGTAGTTAACTTGAATTACGCATTTGTTCTGTTTTTGGGTTGTTTGAAGTGAGATGAGTTGATTATTGGGAGGAAATTACCATTTCAGGAGAAACATGTTACGCAACAGGCATCAATCCTTGGGAACTTGGAAGAATTTGGGGTGTTGAAGAACTCTGTTGGAGTGAATCAGGATGATGAGAAGGCTACACCAGCTGTGGTTGAGTTTGGTGCTGGGAGAGGATACTTGACGCAAATGCTTGCAGATGGTTATGGCACAAAAAGGGTCTTTCTGGTTGAAAGAAAGTCATACAAGTTGAAGGCTAGTCAAGTTGAACTTAATTCAGCTTATTCATCTATGCTATATTGATTTAGTTTCTGTTGTTAAACTATTTTATGGTGGTATGGTGGTGGTGCTTTTAGGCTGATCGGTCCTTGAGACAGAAAGAGAGCTTGACAATAGAGCGGTTGAGAATTGACAGTAAGTTTTTTTTTTTTTTTTTCAGAATTCTGCTTCCAGGAATGTTGTTTATGATTCATTTGTTAGTTTGCCTTCCAGATTTACATTGACTTTTGTGAAGATGAATTTACTTAGAATGCTGTTTAATATTCTCCTCTTTATTTGGCTCACTTAAGGGGAAATGGTGTAAGGTTATAAGGTTGATGAACTTTTGAACACTTTTGATCCCCTTCTAGGAGCTTATGTAATTAGAAGATCACGCATAACCTAATCCTGCACTTCTTTTCTACTGGATATATAATGATTATATTTGCAACTGATAGTTAATCAGTATACATTTTTTTTAAAAAGAAAATGTTTCTTATTTTTTGCATACATTCTGGAATGCAGTCCATTAGATGAAAGTTGGTTTGCATATTCCTTTTCTGCACTTGATACATTATAAATCCTACTTCTGCAGTTGAGGATTTGGACCTGAGTGCTGTGGAGTCATTAAGGAATGTTCCTTATCTGGCAATTGGTAAACATCTCTGTGGTCCTGCCACAGGTAATTTGCACCTTTTTAACTATGAAGCTTGTGGTAGAATGTTAAATGTAAATAACTATCAGTTGCACGAGATTGCTTCATTGACTGCATTCTGTTTTTCTAATTGAAAAACTTTTTTTTTGCAGATTTGGCTCTAAGATGCTGTTTGATGGAACAATATACACAAGATAATGTTGAACACTGCAGCAGTAACAATTACGTCAGAGGTCTTTCTTAGCAACATGTTGCCATCATCATTGCCAGTGGAAACACTATACAAGTAAAAATATTGCCTGCCTCACATAATTAATATACAACCAGTTACCAAAATTGCACAGATCGTTCAGTTCTAGGCTGACCGTGCTACTTTGGCCTTCCTACAGATAAAAAATATATGTTGAATCTAGGGATCACAAAGGAAGAATTTCATGCAATTTCTTGGTTTACCAGCTGGGCGGTAGATGCTGATCATGGTTTAGATCATCTCGATTTTACTGATAGCAGAATGCATTTAGAATCGATGTAACCTCTTTGAACTTATGTTTATTCAAATGGTGCTATCTTTGTTTGTTAATAATCTCAATGTTTTCCTATATAGAATAGAACTTTTTCTCACTCTCTTTACAGTTTATAATCTATTACATGGTTTTATACATGTCTGCAGTGAGAAAGAATTAGGTAGCGGGCTTCCAGTGGGAGTTGAAGACATCGTGAGGAATATGAAGGCAGATGAAAGGGCAGTGTTGGGATTTATGTGCAAGCAGATCATTGATGCGGGTAGATTGATGTGGATGAAGGAACAAGGGTTAGAAGCCAAGGTCGTTAAGTATGTCCCTTCAAGCATCTCTCCTGAAAACCATTTGCTGATTGCCAAACTTGCCAGTCTTTCCTAAGGTGTCATGATTTCTCTTTATCTATTTTGTATTTGAAGTTGTAAGATTTATTAAAATGCTAAATTGCGGCTGTAGTAACAGTTTTGCTGAATTATATTGTCATTGAAACTACTTGTGAACACTTACATTTACAAAAGAGCTGATGATTGAAAAATAAGAACTAGTTGTCCATTTTAGTGGAACTATTTAACATTGTGTTTTGTCAGTACATGCAATTTGCGTTTTGCAGATTACTCTTGGAATAACTAATTTTGGTATTTGCAGCAAGCTTCCCATTATTCGATGATGAAGGACAAGGCGCAATAGCCGGGGATAAAAATTAACCCGGTGTCTTTGCCAGGTGTTTGTTGCTAAGCTTTGCATGTGATTACCAAACTTGGCCACTTGGCAGCGGTTATGAAGCAAAGCATAATGAAATGTTGACAAGTTACCTCTTATAAGAAGTTTATGCTTAGTATCCGGGTTTTATTTATTTTATCTAATGGGATCCTCCATGTACCCTTAAGAAGTTCAAAGTTTATGCGATATTATATATGCTCCATAATTTGATATTTTTAAATGTTTATTATCCATTATGAGCTTGGTGGGTTTTGTTTGTCTTGTTTCATCCCCAGTTTTGTGCCGCAACGGGTGCAGTCATATCCACAACAACAGTAGTCGAAGATATTGTTGCATGTGAAACCTAAAATGAAGAGGAATGCGTGATGTTGATTTTAGTTAGTTTCTGTTGTTACCCTGTAATTATGTCACAGAGCTCTTGTAGACTAGACGAGTCAAATAATTTTATCAATTTATGCAAAGATCCTCCCAAGCAACTTCCGGTTTTCTCCATGATTGGAAAATGATGATGAATTGTTCCATTAAAATGCTTTGCTCCGACTCATATTTCCTAACCGAGAGTCTCTGTTGTGGATCTCAATTCCCAACATAATGGGTTTTTGACTCTATAATCATAATCTAGGGCTCTTGTTCACCGGACGAGTAAAATAATTTTAACCATTTTTTTTAATAGTGAATGCTATGGTGGTGCTGCTTTAAAGCTGATCGGTCATTAAGATAGAAAGGGAACTTGACTATATATTGAATGAAAAATATGATTCGATAGCAGCAGTAAGAATCATGATGCACAAGAAATAGAAATAGAATAGTTTCCTAATAAGGACATGTTCATTTTAATAAAGTGAAGAAATCATAAAAAAATAAAAAAAATACATATTTTAATATATAAAAAAACACAATCTTCAATGTGTGTGTATATTTTATTTTATCTTTTTAATACAACATAATATACAATTAGGTTTCACATGATGTACACACAAAGACTTCTATACCACAACTGACCTTTTTGGTGACTCTTTGTGTTTTCCAAGTGTGTATTTCTGTCTCCTCTTTAATAAAAAGCAAAGTAATGCTCCAATAACAATCAACACAAAACAAACTTCCATGTGGAACCCCAAAAGAAACTCCAGCAGGACAAGTTTTGCCTTACTGTCACAGCTGCAGTCACAAATGCTTCGTGGTGTGTTATCCTCGAGTGCGCTATCTGGGTCAAGAATAAAATCTGCCGTTGCTGTTTCTTCCAACCAGATAGACGTGGACTTCGGTTTGTACCCGGGCATACTGGCCATAACTACAGCAGATTGGTTAAGCCCATATCAGGAATATTGGAATTGGAGAAAATATTTATTTGCTCTAATTCTACTAGCTGTCGGGAAAGTCATTATCAAAATGTTATCATTTGTGTTGTGATATGTATGAGCATTTCATACTTTTGCCATCAGTAAAAGATTTCTGTTTCAGGAGAAGAACTTCTGATCAGGACTTCTCAAGTAACCTCCATCAGCCACTCTATTTTAGTCATTTGTACTTGAAAATTCCCAAATGCGTAAAGACATTTAAAAAAAAAAAAAAATCAATTCCTGAAAAGAAACTTTAGATACCTTCATATCTCTTGCCAGGTGTGAGCAGTCTGTAGTAATCAGCAAATGCTCTACCAGCATTAACCTGTTCAACAATTCCGAAAGTATCACCATTAATGCACATGTTAAGTGGAGAAAAGCTGAGACAACAGTTTTATATGTCGAACTAACTCGCCCAAGAGAATTTCAGAATCAATCATGTTAAAATCAAAGAGACAAGCACATGCACACAAGGAAAAATAAACAATACGCATGCATGTAAGAATTATGAAGATACCGTATAATTTATTCCCTTGATTGTGATTGAGCCAGGCAATGGCCTTCCGCTGTCTGATGAAAAGATCGTCCCATGAACACCAGTCTACAGATGTATAAAATCCAAACAGATATATGTCACATTCATTAAAATGTCAAAACACTTGATATGGCTTCTTTAAAAAATGAGATTATTGTCTTCCATGTATCCCATGGAATAAAGACCAAAACCATACTTTTAAGACAAGAATAAATGGTTAATTACAAGCAAGATTCTGTTGATGAAACAAATGTGATTATACATGGTAATTACTAATTGGAGGACCTACACTGTAATTGCAAGGACAAAAATAAAAAACGGTATCACAGTGCTCTACAGGAGAAGGAAAAAGAATAGGCAACTCAAATCCTACCTTCACAAGGCTTGCAACAAGATTAAGCATGCTCATTTTGTTGTATTCCCAGATTGTAGGAAGCTGCATGCAGATAAAGCAGGTTATATGACTAGATGACCCTTCTTCTTATTTCAGTGTAAGCAACTAGATGAGTAAGAAAAACAGTGCAAAAGGAAAGTTACTCTGCTCATCCCAAATATCTATCCAAACCTATAAAACATAACCCACAAACAGTTAAGAAAAATCATATGGTGAAAGCAAAACAATCAAGCAATGATAGAATACTAACAGGTAAACAATATAAAACACCTACATATAACTGATGTAGAATAGAAATAATGACGAACCATGACAAACAATCATAAGTTTTGTGTGTTAAAATAAGGAAGTAAAAGTATCTTTGTGTATTTAATCAAAAAAAGTAAAATGCAGAAGAGGCACGTATCTCCTAAGATCTTAGTATGTCAAGGGGCATCATTTACGACAGCAGGAAGGTCACCAATATGTTGTCATTCTACTTGTTACAATCAAATACTATTAATGTTAATAGAACTGAAAGGGCCCCTAATGAAAAGACAAATCAAGCATTTTTCAATTCTAAATTCTGACCTTATCACACACATATGACAAGGAAAAGCGGACAATAGACTGTTTCATTATCTACTACATCTCTTCCCAAAGATATTACTGAAAGAAAAGGTTTTCCGGAATCAGAGAGTGTCTTTTGACTCTCCAGTGTAATTCTTCATCCAAGCTTAAATTTACCAGAAATTAGGAGAAGATGGTAAACACAGATATCCAACCTCTTCAGCACTAGGCCATTTGTCATCACTAATCTCCAATGTCAACTCAAAGCAGCCACCATATATATAATTCCAATCCTGCATGCCACCATATATTGGATACCTGCAGCAGGTTATGATTGAATGACTTCGAACAAACGAAAATGAATCCAAAAGCTAGAGAGAGAAAGAGAGAACTCGTAAATCTGACAAGTTTATTAGTTGAATGACTGGAAGAATGAATATTAAGTCTTTTACAAGTTTCGCATCAATTTACTTCTCTAATATTATCTGGATAACTAAATTATTCTACACCATCATACCAAGAAGCTCCATTGATAATCCCTCCTTGAAATTCCGTGCTCAAAGACATGTTATAGTGTGAGCGACTATAAACACTAGCCAGGAACTGGAATGCTTCATCATCAGGACAACCATAATAATATCTCCTGAAATTGGCCCAAATTAAACCATCTTCAGCACAACTAGTTAAGAATAAGAGGTAAAACAAACTTCACCAAAAAGCATGAATAGAACTTCTTCTGAGTTGATTTAATACTATAGGTTATCCACCTCAAAAATTATTTTAAAAATTTATTAATAAAGAGATGCCAATAGGGATTTTGTATTCAATATACCAAAATGTAGATGCCGTCAATTGTTTGACAACACAGAGAGCATTGAAAGAGACAAATTCCTCACTATTGTAAAAATGCGAGAATACTTAAATAGGTTAGAAACTGACAGAAGATCACATCATGGTGGCATCACTAATTACAAATTAGAAATGTATACTAATTAAGGATTAGAAGATGAAGTCTACTAGACATATCACTAAAATTGTAATTTGAAATAATTGCATCAGTTTGACTAAGCAAGGCCTAAGCAATGGTAACCTAACCTACCGTAGATAAATAAACTCATGACTTTACGATAGACAGACAGTAAGAAAGACCTGCATGAAGTAAAGAGGCAACAAGGAAAATAAGGTAGGGGACAGAACCATCAAGTTATTATTTGAAGAAGTGAGCCTTATAGGTAGAATAATCACCGTTTATCTTGAGTGCCATCCCATGGATAATTAGCAACGAGTGCACCATGTAAACAACAAAAGCCATAATCAGGGACCATTCTCTCCACATTTTATGCATAGTCTTCTTCAACCAAGAATACTTCTATAACTGAATATCTATTGACTCTCTTATTAGATAAATCAACATTCACGAGCCATAAGGTGGACCTGTCTGACAGACAATCTCAATGTCCTTACCCATTTAATAGCTCCATTTGTATTGAATTCTGAACAACACTTGGCCAATGATATTCACAAAGAATCACTATCTTGCAAACTTGTGCTTCCATCACATGGAGTAATCAACTTGTGCACCCACCATCTTAGCAACGCAGTTTCCTTTATGAGTTTAATGTTTAATAACTCTCCTATGGTTTCTAAGTCATTCTGTAATCTGTATCTCCCAATCACCTTCTACTGTTCCCCCCCCCCCCCCGCACGGCGAATGCAAGTAATTAAGAAGAAGAGACAAAGAACAAACGAAACTCAGAAGGTTTTCCTCATGCTTAAACTGGTTCTCTCTCACAAGTTACCAAAACAAATATCTGAATGCAGGTATTCTGCTCCAGAAATTTTCTTGGTGAACAAGTTTTGATTCTCAGCAGGTGTTAGGGAATTAATACTGCTCAAAGGAACACGAAATAAGCATGGAGAGGAAACACAACACCATGCATACCCTTAACCAAGTTTAGAGACTGAATAAGAGAAATTACCCCATGCAAACTGGCTGATGCTGTGAAATGTATTTGTCGCACCCAACTCATAATTGCTCTTGTTTCAGGTTGACATGCCTCCTCATCATTATTCATAGGAAAGAACTGTAACATGGTATTATTCAAATTTTTAAAGAGTAAACCATACAAATCCAGAAATCCCTTTTCACTATCAGACAAAAAAGAGAAAACCAAATAAATCTAGCAATAAAAATAGCTATGAAATGTCCAAATACTGTGGAAAACCAAATTTCCAAGAAATCACCTGGTCTGGAAAATCACGATTTAGATCAATATTGTTTGCATTACCACGCCTCTTGAGTGCATACCCATCAGGATTCATTGACGGAAGTATATGAAGGTGCATGTTTTCCACAATCAACCTAGCCTGTACAGACCAAAGAATATTCCAGGATAAGATAAGCATTTGGACACAAAATCTAGGAGTCTATGAAATAATCATTTGTGACTGTGGAACTACAAAGAAGTGGCTAGCAAGTAAATAACAGTTTAGAACAAGAAAGCAGTCAAATGTGGCAGCCAAGCTGCAGATAAAGCACATGATAATTAAGATCCCATGCAAAATAACAGCGGATAAAGCACATTATAATTTTCCATGTCAGTCAAGAAAAAGAAGAAGTAAAATCAAGTTAAGTTAAAAAGAATAAAGGCATACCAAAGAATCCTTCACATGGTTATCACATATCCAGTTTGCGAGAAGTATCAGAAGCTCACGACCAACAGGTTCATCCCCATGTACATTTCCAATGAACTGCAATATCAGCATATTAGTATCAAGTATCCAAAAATTAGATTACAAGAATTTCTCAAAACCAGCTGTCAGAAAAAAATAAATTATGATTATGAATGCTACAAAGTAGATAATATTGTGCAAAAAAGAACTTAAAACAACAGTATTCTCAAAATACATATTAAAAAACATTGTCCTCCTCATTGGATAATTTGTACGAGGCTTATTATGTAGTTTTCCTCATAAGACATCTTTACATCATAGTATTTTAACTTTAAGAACTTTAAAAAAAAAAAGGGGGGGCAAGCAACAGTGAATAACTAAAGCATTGATAAAGTAAGAAAACAGAAAGAATTCACTAGCACTCCGAGCAGAAAATAAAACAGCAAGAATAATAAAACTAACAACCAAGAGAATTCAAAACCAAACTGTTCTTCCACCCAAACCAAGTTTATCACAAGCCTTTCATGTAAATGACATATTTCATTCACCTTGAATGCAGGTTCTGGCTCTTCCACCCCAGGCTTGTCCGAAATCTCAATCACCCACTACAGCAAATACATGAAGGGAAAAAATTACCAACTTAGATGCAATTTTTGGCATTAAATATACAACTCTAAACAGCAGAAGGGTTTGTTATTACCAACGGAAATCCACCGACACTCTTTCCAATGCTAAACATCCAATCCAAAAACCCCTCAAAGAGAGAAATGAAGAACAAATTAATACCAATAATCACATGAAACATTCATTATCTCACAATCATACTCTTGAACTTTGAAGGCACAACAGCTATACTGTTTAATAAACACACGATTATACTTGGCAGCTAATTTACTAACCACGAAACCCACTTACAATCGAGAGTCAGTGATTGTGCTCCACATCAACCGTGAATTAAAATTAACAACAACTCAATCACAAACATATATCCAAAATACATTAAAAAAATTTAAAAATAATACCTGTAAATCCTAGAAATGTTACTGCATCTTCGCCCGAACTCCTTCACAGCTTTCTCTAATTCAGCATTAGTCATATAGCCTTTAGCCTTATCAAAGCTGAGTCACCAACAACTTAATTAACAAAAAATAAAAATAAAAATTGATACACAAGCTGAAACTAATAGATAATTATAATTATTACAACTATTAATACCTAGTTTCCGAGGGATTGCCTTCAAATAAATGTCTCGTAGAACCTAAAAAAACTGAATTAATCAAAGATCAGTAGTTGTAAAATGGAAGTCAAATGAAGAGTAAAGAGAAAGGTCAACGACAGGTGAAAAAAAAAAATGAAACGTGATTAGCTCCTGCGTAATGCATTAGATCAAATGAAGAAGACGACCTGAAAACGAAGTGGAGAATAAACTACGATCGGCTCCTCTCGTGAGAACAGAAGAGAAATTGAGATAAAGAACGAGAAGTGAGAAAATAAGCTTCATTTATATTTGTTTTATTGGATAATTTAAAAAAAAATTATGAAAAAAATGAAAGCTTTTTTATGAGTTTCAGGTGAGCTTTTCCGTTAAGTCCTTGTCTCTGAGATTTTCATCTTAGTTGATTTAGCGGACTTGCCGAGCTTGAGAGGGAAAATTTGTTGGGTGCTCCTGGAGCATTTAATATGTGTATGCTTCAATCATTGTTGAATATAATCATGGTTAGTGAGGAAGAGACGAAGACGCGATCGCACGTGGGAAGCACGTGATTCGATGAAGGGAATCCCCTTTTTAGCCCAATTTCTATATCTGGTGATGCTAAAATCACCGTGCCAACATTCCGAATACATCCCTTGTTCTTTTTAATTTTTGATCACCTACAATTGTACATCGTTTCATATGTGTTTCTAAGCTGGTATTAGTAGGAGTCGATATACGAGTATCCCTCTTTTGTCTTTCTGAATAAGGAACGTCATTTGTCTTTTCGATTCAATCATTCCACCCAACGAGAAGCCATCAATCAACGTGCTTTATTCTCCTTCAATTAATTTATATGTATGTATACCAACAGATGCCGGGTCTTTCACTTTTATTTTTTATTTTACTCTGAAGGACAAAACTTTTGTATTTGATCACGTTTGGCATCGTGATTTAGATTTGATTGGGTATTGAGATTAGATTAGGTTAGGTTAGATTATATGTAGTGATGTCATATATTTGGTGCAATTTTAGATTAGATTAGATTAGATTATATTTAAATGAAGTTAAATAGTATTTAAGTTAAAGCTACTTTTAGGTTCAAATATTGACTTAAATATTATTGAACTTTATTTAAATCTAATCAAATACTGTACCAAATATAAGTCAGCACCAAATATAATCCAACTTAATATAATTTAATTTTGTCAAACGTAATGATATTTTGTCTCAAAAATTAGTTTAATTCTACACTTAATCGTAAATCTAAAATATAGCTTGACGAGTGAGAATTTTGAGATTGGGAGCGTGAAGTGGGAGATAGAATATGTTGTTTACTTACATGGGAACCGCAGTATGCAATTGAAATTAAAATTTAATTTATGTATTTACATTATTTTGGATTTGGAGTAAATGATTTCAAATTATAATTTTACTCTTATTTAAAGAATTGTAGTTGTTAATTACAAAATTAATAAAAAAATATATTTAAAAAATAAATTATTTACTTTATTATATCTATAAATTAATAATAATAATTAATATTCTTAATTATGTAAATCACAAATTTTTATTAATTTATTTTAATTATGTGAATAAAAATTATTGATAAGAGCAACACAAATGAAACATTATTATTGATAATATAGTACAAAATTAATATTTTCTTATAATAAAATATTTATTATTAGTAATTACTAATATTAAATAAAAATAATACTACTATTTTAAAAAAATATATTATAATATTATATTTTCAAATAAAGGTAGTATATTGTAATATTATTAATTCTCCATGAATATAATATTATTATTTTAAAGTAATTTTAACTTAAAATCAATGTAAATTATTATTTTCAACTAAATGTGATAATATTATATTTAAACAAGTTTAATATTATTATTTTTAATAAATGTAATTTATAAAATAATATAATAATATTACTTAAATAAATATAATATTATTTATTTTATTTTACTAAATATAATTATGTTATATTAAATAAAATAAAAGTAAGAAAAAAAATGGGAAAGTGGATTCCCACTCCCTAGTCCCCAGTCCAAAAAGGGATGGGCCTTTATGAATGAGATTCTCGCTTCTCTTTTAAAATTTAAAAACAAACACTAGAGTAGAATGAATCTATACTATTCACTTTCACTCAAATAAGTAAACATAATATAAAGAGACCGCTATCCAAATAAAGATTTCGTAAGGGTGTTGGTGGAGTTGCAAACTTTAATATTCATATCCTCTTTTAACCAATTTATGCTCTTGTCAAATTGTGCGTGCTTTGTTTTTTCGTTAAGACAATCGCAAAACAGTCATTTGAATTACTGGGCCAAAAATGGCCAATTCCTTTTGACGACCAAACATGACAAGACAATTAAGCTAACCAATTCTATATGTGTGTTTCAACTTCTTCTTGACAAGGATATATACGTTCACTGATATTTTAAATAAGGATTTGTATACTGAAATTGGAATCATTATTTATCAAGTACAACGAGGAATCTAACAACAATTTAATAAAAGATTAATTTACATGAGGTTGGGCATCAAAAATTTTGAAAAAAGAGACCTGGTAATATATATGGGATTTTTCTAAGATATAATTTGTGAATAAGTTAGAAGATGAATAAAAAATATATATATATATATGTTTTCATACGCTATATTAGTGTGTATCTTTTTCATATTTCAGATTGTCTCAAATTTTATGAAAGTGAGGAGTTTCATGATTGTAAAAAAACAATATTCAAATAGGTGTAACTAGAAACACTAGAGTACATTATATTTAATTTTTTTTCAGGGTGACTGTTTATAAATTGGGATTTAAGAGTATTTTAGAGGGAATCGTGTGGCTGTAATAATATGATATACGCCTTTTGAGACCACACCTGTATATGGCTGACAAAACTAGTTAGATTCCGTTTCAATGGGCGTGAGAATGCTGGTACCCGAGATTTGCGGTTAACTTTTTCAACTACGTGTTTTTGAAAATTCAGGATATGATTCATCTTCGTATCGTAGCCTAGATTATAGATGATCGGATCATGGAAACACGTGACAATAGATTATTATGATGTGATTCGGAATAAACTCTTAACCTATAAAGTGCTCTTATCATTATTTATTTTATTTTATTTATTATTATTATTATTTTATTATTATTATTATTATTATTATTATTATTATTATTATTATTATTATTATTATTATTATTATTATTATTATAATAATATATGTACGGGGACCGCATCCGCATTACATACAAACAAACATTCATTACAACAAAATTGTGTTTTTGTGACCAACTATTTTATGACTATTAAATATTTAGTCACGTAATAGATTATTCCATGACTAACGTAAATATTTAGTCGCACCATTTGCTGCCGAATGCTCTGAATTTTTTTGCCACTATCATCCATATTCTATGACTCTTTACTTAGTCCTTAAAGACCACATTATGTGACAAATAGTCAATTAGTCTCAGTAAGAAGCTTATCGATTGATACTTCAAGCGACATCACATTTCCATACTGAATAAATGCCATCAACGACTGACATAGTAGTCACTGAAACATATGTTTTTACCACTAAATAATACAGTCACCGTATATGGCCGAAACGTTTTTCAAACGAATGATTATTTTTTTTATCATCATTAATTTTGGATGACTATAAAGTAATAGTATAGTCATTCAATACGCTTTTCCGTGCCAAATTTATATTTAGTCACAGACGGTATACATTTATTATGGGAATTGGGTTCAAAAACCAACATATTTAGTTGCAATCGGAGTGCTTAAGCAACTAAAACAAACAATCGCTGAATATAATCAAATCAGGTGTAGAAACTGTGGTGACTAATATTGTTAGTCACATACTAGAGTATAATGGGAGACTATATTAGGAATTAGTCATCTCAAGATGATATTTATTTATCTGCTTTCCTTGTCTAAATGACATTGTTACAATAAAGATTATGGAACGACTATAGCTTACAGTTACCAAATAAAATTTAAATATGTTAAAAAAAAGTATTTCTGTATTGTTCGGTGACTAGTTTTATTCGTTACTATATCACGTATTTCAATTAGGTCGAGAAAATATAGTGCGACTATTATTCTTAATCACAATATGAAATAAATTTGGCGACTAACGTTAAATTAGAAGCATATTTTGGCGCCTCCTCTCCGCGCTCTAATTATATTCTGCGCCCATCTACACCAATGGAGGATGAAAATTTTGAATGAATACAATGACTGAAGACTTTAGTCCCAAAAGTGTGTATAAAATTATTGAATTATTTGGTAGCTGTTTTTTTTAAGTCAGTTAGCCCATCAATCTTTATTTGTCGTAAAGCTTATAAAATATTTAAATAGCATAAAAGATATAAATAATAAAATCATCATTCATCAGTATAACCATGAAATAGAATATTGCTGACAAGAAATCATCTATAAATTATGAGAAATATCAATAAATAGTTAAGGAGATAAAATGTCTCATACGAATTCAATTAATTGAATTAATTATTTTCATTAAATGTCAGTTAACGTCTTTTTATAAACAGTACATTGTTCTGGATAAAAATTGATTCTAAAGTATTGAGACAATCAATCCAATACATGTATGCGTAATTTATATAGACCAAAATGTTACAAATATAAGTTTCCTAGCAAAAAGAAAGCCTAATAACTATTTTCGTGAAAAGGATATTGATTCAAACAAGAAGAAATTATTCATCCTAGCACTAACCATTTATGTTTTGATATTTAGAATCAATAATAGGCATAGGCATATTCAATTTATGTAGACATGTACTTAAATTTTTTTTTTTTTTATTTGTGTGAAATTGAAACTCTTTCATTGTATGAAAATGTAAACTATAAATTTTGTAATAACTAGCTTATATGTCTAACTTTGTGACAAAAGTGTATTATCAACTAAATAAGAATTATATATGATTTTATATATGATTCCTATCAAAATTATCTTATAACTGAACATCTGAATATTATAAACTGCTATAACATCAGTTGTAATTTATTAAATGTTTAAATTAATCTTTCTCATTTTACTAATTTGGATCTAAAATATTATGAAGTGATTATTCATAAACATAAAGCACATTAATGTATTAATTAATATCTTTGTTAGATAGACTTGTTGGTTTGTATTTTTTTTTAGTTTTATTCATATGCACTTAAATTATATCAATAATATTTATTTAATTTTTAAAACATTATTAGGATTGACTTAAAAAGAATCTCACACACACACGTTTTACCGCCTTCACAAAGAAAACCCAAATTGCCTATGACTTTTCAAGCAAACCAACAAACCCTAAATCCCTGTGAATGGTGAAGTCCACAACACAATGAGATTCCTGCGAGCTTAAAGTCCCTCTTGTTTTAGTGAAAAATGTACCAAACGCGTTCACTGTTGATTGCATTTTGTATGTATAAATCTTATGTTTCTCTGTAATTTTCTTATTAACTCTTTTACTATAAATTGGGGTTTTCGTATGCTATAGAGAAAATTCCGCTCAATATGATTGGGTTCTGAATTGATGCTTGGATTGGGGGTTAATTTGGATGATTCGTAATTATTATTAGAAAAATTAGTCTATTAACTTTATATGGATTCAGTTCGTTGTTAATATGTTGGAAAAAAAAAATTGTTTACAAGTGAAGTTTGAGTCCAATATCAATATTGGGAACTGCTACCTTACGTTGCATGTAAGGTACAGCCTCTCACAAGGCTGGTGGGTCTAAATGGGATCTACATCTGAGTTTGTAAGAGACTGTACCTTACATGCAACGATAAGGTAGCAAAAGCCAATATTAAATAGTTTGTGTTGTGTAATGTGTGCTTGTCTTCAGCCTCTATGTTATTGTTATTGTGGTCCGGCGGGATTCTTGGGATTTGCTTAAAGCAATTTAGGAAGCACGTGATTGTATTGATGAATTGGTGAAGGGACCCATGTGTTTTTCTAAAAGTTATTTTATTTTATTTTGCTAACGGGTTACTTATTTATGGTCCTGGAAAGGGATGTGGCAGCATGTGTATCAAGTTTTATTTGCTCTATATCAGTGAAAATCATGTTTTATCTGTTTAAGAGTTTACTTCAGCCTCATGGTTTTACAGTTTATAGTTTAGGTTTAGAACAGTCAGTATTGATTTACTCATTATATCTTGATGAATTAGTACGAAAAAAATTATAAATTTTGGTCTTGTACCAATTCCAGATAGTTGTGACTTTTATTGATTAAATCTTGAATATCTTTAAGAATATAAGTATAAATTTGGTTCTATAAAGAAACTAGACACAAGGAGGGCTTGGTGTATCCTGATAAGTGATGAGCACCCCTTTTTTATCTTTTTTTTGTTCTTGCAATTGCAGGAAAGTTATTGTATTGTATGACAATAGATGGTGATTGTGATGTTTGGGCGATACTGTCATAATAATGTTCCAAGTCAACACATAACGTAAAAGGTATTTTGAATACGTTTTATTTAAGTTTTATTAGAAAAGTAGACGGCTAGAAAAACAGACACAAGCTTTTGGTGAGTCAATGCCAACTCAGAACGCGGATACATAGCGGTGATGTTAAAAAGATGTTAAATTATTAATCAGATTAAATATGACAAATGAGAATGTTTATCAATTAAACTAATTAATTAGATTATAGTATTGGACAAATAACAAAGATAAGAACATTGTGGAGCAAAAATGGTTCCACGCACAGTGGCGGATCTCAAGAGAAAATTTAAGGGGGTCAAATTTAAATTTATAAATTTAAGGGGGGTCAAACTTAATTATACAGGGATCAGTGTATACATTATTCATATTTTATTCAAAAATCTCAAAATATTTTAAAACCCAGGGGGCCATGGCACCCCTTTAGTTTTACATGGCGTCCGCCCCTGTCCAAGCAGACGGGGCAACAAGTTAGTAGATAATGAGTTACAGATAAGAGATCGAAATCAAACGCGTCCACTTTCACCCACTGGCCACGGATAAGCTCAAGCTTTTTGAGTCAGTGGAGGTTGTAAATTTTTTTATTTAATAAAAAAACCAATCATGAATTCAAATTTTTAAAACTTACAATTAACTGAATTTAGAAATAAGACTAAAAGATATTTTCAATTTTTTCAGCGTTTGAAATAGTTTAATTTAATCGGTTATTTACTGCAACGGATATCTTAGTTTGGCCTATAACAATCTGAATTTGTACCATCTATTTGGGTGATCTACAAAAAAAGAATTTTTTTTTTTATCTATCGAAAAGATTTTTTTTTTCTATAAAAAGAAATGATAGAAAAAATAATGCATTACTAGTGTGATTCCTATTGGTCAGCATATTTTTGTTATGCTTTTCTTCACCTACTAGTCTACTTCGGTGTCTAGAGTTTGGGAGTGATCATAAATTTTCATGGTGCATTTACTTCTCAAGTTGAGAAATTAGAATCATTGATAAAATTTATTTTGTAAAATTAGAATTAGAATTGTGAGTCCTACTCAAATTTGGGAATTGGCAAAGGGATATAACACTGAAATTTACTCAGTTCTAACCATCTTCAAATATTTATTATAATTATAACCATCTTCGTAACACTGAGGAATGAGTCAGATTAAAATTATATTTATCAATACTTTTAATCAAATAAAATTTCAAGATTTGGTGTTTTTTCATTCAACTTCTGTTAATAAATGATACCAAATTTTCTGGCACAATTAGCGGTGCCTTCATTCTCGTGAATCCATTAGCAAAATGGTCCAAGAAAATGACTAATTACCCAACTAAGCTCATATGTTCCTACATAATACATTAATGATAAGGGATTAAGGTGAATAAATGCAAACTAAATGATCAAAAATATATAATTATCTCATGATCAGTTGAAATTTTCAAGGTCATAATCTCTTGTCTTTAACTTGGAATTAAATTTGCCTTGACTCAAGTTGTGAGGTGCCAAATAATTTAAAACCAAATTTTTAAATGTTAGTAACAAACAATAATAGTTACACATTAGTGTGAACTCAAGTTGTGAGGTGCCAAATAATTTAAGAGATAAAATATCTTGGATTGAAGCAAGAGATAAGGGATTGAATCTCGCTCGCATAAGTAAGAAAGAGATTAGCTACTTGTTATCCGATGCTTAATGAAAAGAAACTAGAAAAAAAAAAAAAAAGAGTAATATGAGCATATCATTTCTTGTCCCAGCCCAACATATCTTTACGTTATGTGTTGACTTAGAACATTATTATGGCAGAATCGCCCACACATCACAATCACCATTTATTGTCATATAATGCAATAATTATGTATTATGGAATATCTTTAAGAATATAAGTCGAAATTTGATTCTATAAAATTCTTTAGAATAAAAATTAAGAGCAATAACTTATATTCTCTCACACGAAACCATTGCATGCAAAAAAACAAAACGCAAACAAACAAATAATTAGCAACAGAATAGAAGTAACTCATTCTAGGGCTGACGCAGCATGGCGTGTTTCATTTTTCTGGGTTTCTGAATGATATAGGCTATCTTTTGAGCCGTTTCTTTCTGCTTTTGACAACACTATGGCCAACAACAACAGCAATCTTGAAATACAAACCACTAATATTTCAACCATATAAATGAAACACCACTCAAGAAGTAAATAAGTTTGTTTGGACAACATCAAACGCAAGATTGCTGAAATATTAGTGGTTTCTAAGGAGGGCCCATCATCCCAAACTCTTTTAACTTCATTTTCGTGTCTCTTTCACGAAACCACTTACAGAGAAGAAAAACCCTTCTTAGAAAGAAATTACTATGATCGGCGGTTTTGAAAGAAAGCATAACTGGCGGTTTTGGACAACAGTTTGTTTGGACAAAATTGAACCGGCTAGTAATCTGTCCAAATAAACAAAACTGTTTATTCCAAACTTGACTCCTCTGTCCAAATCATGTAATGAAGAGTAGCGCGACCATGCTACAAGATTTTCCAGTCATTTGAGTTTGGATTAGGGCCCTCCTTAGAAAGAAAGCACAGCTGGATTTTCGTTGTCCTGAGACGAAAAAATAAAAAAGGAAAAAGACAACCAAAACGAACTCCACTTTACCAGCTTCTTCTTAATTTCATTCACATGATAAAATTGCATTTGGTACATGGTGTCAAATAAATTGTTTATCCTTTATCCTCTTGATTAATTTTTTTTAATATATAATTTTAGTTCTATTGATATATTAATGGCATGAAAAATATTCATTTTATTATTAAGATGTTTTCAGTTCATAGAATATATATATATATATATATATATAGAATACTGTTCTAATGTTCGGGAGGGAGGCTGGTCACCTCTGCCCCGCATGTGCAGCCAAACCAAAATAATTAATAGAGTGCTTTTCCAATCCGGGACTCCCGGATTGGAACAGCCTCCTATATATATATATATATTTGAAGCAAATCTAGATTAATTTCTTTGGAGGTTTTTTTTTTTACTTTTTATTTTTATTTTTTCATATCTCGCTGGATTTACTGATTTTTTCACTATACTATGTATACTGGATTATTATTGTTCTTTTCCAAACATAATGAATTCGCTTAATATTTTGCAGGGTTCTGGAGCCAGAAGAACAATTGTTCAATTATTTCCATTATTTACTTACATGATTTGATACTTCCCCATTTAATTGGACGACAAGTTCATACAATTTTAGCAATACTAAAAATATATACTAATTTAATGTTTAGACTTTAGAGGCTTCTTTTTCTAATAATAGCATCCTCTTCAAATAATTACAATGGTTGGTCGTTCCTTAACTAAAAGGTCGTAAAGTTGCAATGATATTTTTCTCTTCACGTGCCTAATTGTATAAGTTTGATAAAAAGGGAAAGAGGGCGAGGACCCGAGGTCGACCGCCTTTTTTATTTTAAGAGTGATGATACAGTCATAAACTCTTGTATAAATTTATTTTGTACAAATTGATGTAGTATTAATTCATTAGTTGAATGAAAATATAAAATAAATTTATACAAGAGTTTGTGATTATATCATTACTCATATTTTAATATTAGAACATAAAATTTATAGCCTGAATGATGTGATATACTCATGAGCTGTTAATTTTATATATTAATGAGAGTACTGATATCTATCCATTAAATGGAGACAGAATTAATGTTAAAAGTGTATGGAAGTACCGTTAATTCCAAATAAAAAAAAAGAAAGTAAATTTGTATGAAAATACCGTCATTTGAAAATAATAATGAAAAAAAAATACTTTAAAACGTGTGATTTTACTAATATTTCTTTTGCAGCTCTCTAACCCTCTACGTGTGAAAATCATTTTTCTTAATAATATAAAAAAAGATCAGTTATAGTCTCAAGAAGTACTTATAAATTAAAAATGATATGCCATCTTACACATAACGTTAGTAACCTCTAATGCCATGGGAAGTAACAAGCGGTCAAGCTTTATTGGAGGAGCTGTCCTACGGGGCCCTAGAAGTACTTAAGAAGTACTTATAAAAGAATTGATAAGTACCAGCTTCTTCTTCTTAATTTCATTCACATGATAAAATTGCATTTGGTACATGGTGTCAAATAAATTGTTTATCCTTTATCCTCTTGATTAATTTTTTTAATATATAATTTTAGTTCTATTGATATATTAATGGCATGAAAAATATTCATTTTATTATTAAGATGTTTTCAGTTCATAGAATATATATATATATATATATATATATATATATATAATATTGTTCCAATGTTCGGGAGGGAGGCTGGTCCCCTCTGCCCCCCATGTGCAGCCAAACCAAAATAATTAATAGAGTGCTGTTCCAATCCGGGACTCCCGGATTGGAACAGCCTCCTATATATATATATATATATTTGAAGCAAATCTAGATTAATTTCTTTGGAGGTTTTTTTTTTTACTTTTTATTTTTATTTTTTCATATCTCGCTGGATTTACTGATTTTTTCACTATACTATGTATACTGGATTATTATTGTTCTTTTCCAAACATAATGAATTCGCTTAATATTTTGCAGGGTTCTGGAGCCAGAAGAACAATTGTTCAATTATTTCCATTATTTACTTACATGATTTGATACTTCCCCATTTAATTGGACGACAAGTTCATACAATTTTAGCAATACTAAAAATATATACTAATTTAATGTTTAGACTTTAGAGGCTTCTTTTTCTAATAATAGCATCCTCTTCAAATAATTACAATGGTTGGTCGTTCCTTAACTAAAAGGTCGTAAAGTTGCAATGATATTTTTCTCTTCACGTGCCTAATTGTATAAGTTTGATAAAAAGGGAAAGAGGGCGAGGACCCGAGGTCGACCGCCTTTTTTATTTTAAGAGTGATGATACAGTCATAAACTCTTGTATAAATTTATTTTGTACAAATTGATGTGGTATTAATTCATTAGTTGAATGAAAATATAAAATAAATTTATACAAGAGTTTGTGATTATATCATTACTCATATTTTAATATTAGAACATAAAATTTATAGCCTGAATGATGTGATATACTCATGAGCTGTTAATTTTATATATTAATGAGAGTACTGATATCTATCCATTAAATGGAGACAGAATTAATGTTAAAAGTGTATGGAAGTACCGTTAATTCCAAATAAAAAAAAAGAAAGTAAATTTGTATGAAAATACCGTCATTTGAAAATAATAATGAAAAAAAAATACTTTAAAACGTGTGATTTTACTAATATTTCTTTTGCAGCTCTCTAACCCTCTACGTGTGAAAATCATTTTTCTTAATAATATAAAAAAAGATCAGTTATAGTCTCAAGAAGTACTTATAAATTAAAAATGATATGCCATCTTACACATAACGTTAGTAACCTCTAATGCCATGGGAAGTAACAAGCGGTCAAGCTTTATTGGAGGAGCTGTCCTACGGGGCCCTAGAAGTACTTAAGAAGTACTTATAAAAGAATTGATAAGTACCAGCTTCTTCTTCTTAATTTCATTCACATGATAAAATTGCATTTGGTACATGGTGTCAAATAAATTGTTTATCCTTTATCCTCTTGATTAATTTTTTTAATATATAATTTTAGTTCTATTGATATATTAATGGCATGAAAAATATTCATTTTATTATTAAGATGTTTTCAGTTCATAGAATATATATATATATATATATATATATATATATATATATATATATATATATATATATAGAATACTGTTCCAATGTTCGGGAGGGAGGCTGGTCACCTCTGCCCCCCATGTGCAGCCAAACCAAAATAATTAATAGAGTGCTGTTCCAATCCGGGACTCCCGGATTGGAACAGCCTCCTATATATATATATATATATTTGAAGCAAATCTAGATTAATTTCTTTGGAGGTTTTTTTTTTTTACTTTTTATTTTTATTTTTTCATATCTCGCTGGATTTACTGATTTTTTTCACTATACTATGTATACTGGATTATTATTGTTCTTTTCCAAACATAATGAATTCGCTTAATATTTTGCAGGGTTCTGGAGCCAGAAGAACAATTGTTCAATTATTTCCATTATTTACTTACATGATTTGATACTTCCCCATTTAATTGGACGACAAGTTCATACAATTTTAGCAATACTAAAAATATATACTAATTTAATGTTTAGACTTTAGAGGCTTCTTTTTCTAATAATAGCATCCTCTTCAAATAATTACAATGGTTGGTCGTTCCTTAACTAAAAGGTCGTAAAGTTGCAATGATATTTTTCTCTTCACGTGCCTAATTGTATAAGTTTGATAAAAAGGGAAAGAGGGCGAGGACCCGAGGTCGACCGCCTTTTTTATTTTAAGAGTGATGATACAGTCATAAACTCTTGTATAAATTTATTTTGTACAAATTGATGTAGTATTAATTCATTAGTTGAATGAAAATATAAAATAAATTTATACAAGAGTTTGTGATTATATCATTACTCATATTTTAATATTAGAACATAAAATTTATAGCCTGAATGATGTGATATACTCATGAGCTGTTAATTTTATATATTAATGAGAGTACTGATATCTATCCATTAAATGGAGACAGAATTAATGTTAAAAGTGTATGGAAGTACCGTTAATTCCAAATAAAAAAAAAGAAAGTAAATTTGTATGAAAATACCGTCATTTGAAAATAATAATGAAAAAAAAATACTTTAAAACGTGTGATTTTACTAATATTTCTTTTGCAGCTCTCTAACCCTCTACGTGTGAAAATCATTTTTCTTAATAATATAAAAAAAGATCAGTTATAGTCTCAAGAAGTACTTATAAATTAAAAATGATATGCCATCTTACACATAACGTTAGTAACCTCTAATGCCATGGGAAGTAACAAGCGGTCAAGCTTTATTGGAGGAGCTGTCCTACGGGGCCCTAGAAGTACTTAAGAAGTACTTATAAAAGAATTGATAAGTACCAGCTTCTTCTTCTTAATTTCATTCACATGATAAAATTGCATTTGGTACATGGTGTCAAATAAATTGTTTATCCTTTATCCTCTTGATTAATTTTTTTTAATATATAATTTTAGTTCTATTGATATATTAATGGCATGAAAAATATTCATTTTATTATTAAGATGTTTTCAGTTCATAGAATATATATATATATATATATATATATAGAATACTGTTCCAATGTTCGGGAGGGAGGCTGGTCACCTCTGCCCCCCATGTGCAGCCAAACCAAAATAATTAATAGAGTGCTGTTCCAATCCGGGACTCCCGGATTGGAACAGCCTCCTATATATATATATATATATTTGAAGCAAATCTAGATTAATTTCTTTGGAGGTTTTTTTTTTTACTTTTTATTTTTATTTTTTCATATCTCGCTGGATTTACTGATTTTTTCACTATACTATGTATACTGGATTATTATTGTTCTTTTCCAAACATAATGAATTCGCTTAATATTTTGCAGGGTTCTGGAGCCAGAAGAACAATTGTTCAATTATTTCCATTATTTACTTACATGATTTGATACTTCCCCATTTAATTGGACGACAAGTTCATACAATTTTAGCAATACTAAAAATATATACTAATTTAATGTTTAGACTTTAGAGGCTTCTTTTTCTAATAATAGCATCCTCTTCAAATAATTACAATGGTTGGTCGTTCCTTAACTAAAAGGTCGTAAAGTTGCAATGATATTTTTCTCTTCACGTGCCTAATTGTATAAGTTTGATAAAAAGGGAAAGAGGGCGAGGACCCGAGGTCGACCGCCTTTTTTATTTTAAGAGTGATGATACAGTCATAAACTCTTGTATAAATTTATTTTGTACAAATTGATGTGGTATTAATTCATTAGTTGAATGAAAATATAAAATAAATTTATACAAGAGTTTGTGATTATATCATTACTCATATTTTAATATTAGAACATAAAATTTATAGCCTGAATGATGTGATATACTCATGAGCTGTTAATTTTATATATTAATGAGAGTACTGATATCTATCCATTAAATGGAGACAGAATTAATGTTAAAAGTGTATGGAAGTACCGTTAATTCCAAATAAAAAAAAAGAAAGTAAATTTGTATGAAAATACCGTCATTTGAAAATAATAATGAAAAAAAAATACTTTAAAACGTGTGATTTTACTAATATTTCTTTTGTAGCTCTCTAACCCTCTACGTGTGAAAATCATTTTTCTTAATAATATAAAAAAAGATCAGTTATAGTCTGAAGAAGTACTTATAAATTAAAAATGATATGCCATCTTACACATAACGTTAGTAACCTCTAATGCCATGGGAAGTAACAAGCGGTCAAGCTTTATTGGAGGAGCTGTCCTACGGGGCCCATAGCCCCAATAAGAACTTGACAGGACCTGATTGAGATTAACGGCATTTGAGATTTTCTACATGTTGATTAAAATTCGTTATTATCGGTTGCTGGCCGGCTGTGAATAACCATTTCAAATGTTAAATTGATCATTTGCTCCTTAGAAAATAAAAACCGATCATCGTTACTTAAAAAAAAAAAAAAGAGATGGGGAGAGAGAGAGAGAGAGAGAGAGAGAGAGATGATTTCAACAATGAGATTGGACAGATGAGCCCGGCCCGGCGGCTCCCGCTGATGTTACTGCAAAATGACGGGTAGGTGACAGTGGCTCCTGGCCAATCAAGTTCACAATTTTAGCAATACTAAGAATATCTAATAGTTTAATGTTTGGAAGCTTCATTTTCTGTTATTGTTGATCTTAACTAAAAAGTCGTAAAGTTTCGATTATCTTTTTGTCTTATTTGCTCTTACTGAATAAGCGCTTATTCAATAACAAAATTATGGGTGTGAGTGACAATGACTCTTGGCCAATATAAGTCAATATATACCCTATGCTGACTTGAATCGTGGGCACATACTCTACCTGTAAGCAAATCATATTTTATGAATATGAATTGAATCCAATTGCGGGATCCATTACTTTTTTTAATATCAAATTATGATAGGGTTTAAGATGAGAGGCGCACTGATAGTCAAAATAAAACTTATTATTCTATCAAATCAAAAAATATAAGCAACTCCACAGTTAAAATGAAGTACCGACATGATTTTTTTTTTTATTTAAACCGCGACAAAATTTATGTTAAAACTATATGGAAGTACTGGAGATTATAGGCTAAATTAACATCAAGCAAATAAAAAATACATGCTCCAAAGCAATACACTCTTTTTCTTTTTCCAAAAAATAAAAGAGTACGGGAGAAACGGGAGTGAAAATAAATCAGTCATAAAACAAACCAAAGATGTAGCATTCATTGATATCATCAGAATGAAAGTTCAAACCACTCTTATTCAACAAATTAAACAACGAAGATTAAAAAAAAAAAAAAAAAAAAAGAGGTACAAACGAAAAATAAAACCACTCACCGAAAGAAATAAAATTACGTAAACAAACCAGCCAGACGTACATATCAGCAATTCAGCATGCATGTAAATTTTTCAACGCACTACTGCATGAAATTGACCGAAAAGTTCAATTTCTTCTATCTTCACTCCAATCTTGTACCTCATCCTTTCTCTCCCAGTAGCTGGATCATAATAATATTCCTTAAAAAACACAACCGTATCACCGGCTTGCACATTCTTCTCCCGAACAAACTTCAGCCAATCACCGGAGATAACAGGTTTTCTGTGAGGTCCTTTCGCACGGATTCTCAAATGCAATGTCCATGGCCCAAGTTCACCCTTGGCATCAAATGCCACGAATTCTCGAGGGCGCTCACCATCTGGCAATTCAAAAAAACCGTCGTCAAGACGTCTGTTCGAAACATTAAGTCTGCCACCGGTCTCACAGGCAGTGATCTTCTTTGGGTAGACCTGCATCTTTCTTGAACTAGATATTAATTCACACTTAACTGTGTAGATATCAGAGAGTAGAGAGTAGAGAGCAGAGAGAGTGTTTTGCAAGGAGAGTGTTAGAGGTCTATTTATAAGCATATGGAGGAGAGTGTTCAGTACATTCCAAACAAACAGACAGATCACAGATGGCATAATCCGCGGTTCATAATGGTACAGAAATTGATGAATTTAATGCTTGGGAACCAGCACATTAAATTGCTAAGATTAGAGCAACAACTCAATAATTGATAAGAGTGAAATCCATCACTCAATAATTGATAAGTCAATGTGAAATCCATCACTCTATAGCACATTGACTTATCAATTCTTTTATAAGTACTTCTTAAGACTTATCAATTCTTTTATAAGTACTTCTTAAGTACTTCTAGGGCCCCGTAGGACAGCTCCTCCAATAAAGCTTGACCGCTTGTTACTTCCCATGGCATTAGAGGTTACTAACGTTATGTGTAAGATGGCATATCATTTTTAATTTATAAGTACTTCTTGAGACTATAACTGATCTTTTTTTATATTATTAAGAAAAATGATTTTCACACGTAGAGGGTTAGAGAGCTGCAAAAGAAATATTAGTAAAATCACACGTTTTAAAGTATTTTTTTTTCATTATTATTTTCAAATGACGGTATTTTCATACAAATTTACTTTCTTTTTTTTTATTTGGAATTAACGGTACTTCCATACACTTTTAACATTAATTCTGTCTCCATTTAATGGATAGATATCAGTACTCTCATTAATATATAAAATTAACAGCTCATGAGTATATCACATCATTCAGGCTATAAATTTTATGTTCTAATATTAAAATATGAGTAATGATATAATCACAAACTCTTGTATAAATTTATTTTATATTTTCATTCAACTAATGAATTAATACCACATCAATTTGTACAAAATAAATTTATACAAGAGTTTATGACTGTATCATCACTCTTAAAATAAAAAAGGCGGTCGACCTCGGGTCCTCGCCCTCTTTCCCTTTTTATCAAACTTATACAATTAGGCACGTGAAGAGAAAAATATCATTGCAACTTTACGACCTTTTAGTTAAGGAACGACCAACCATTGTAATTATTTGAAGAGGATGCTATTATTAGAAAAAGAAGCCTCTAAAGTCTAAACATTAAATTAGTATATATTTTTAGTATTGCTAAAATTGTATGAACTTGTCGTCCAATTAAATGGGGAAGTATCAAATCATGTAAGTAAATAATGGAAATAATTGAACAATTGTTCTTCTGGCTCCAGAACCCTGCAAAATATTAAGCGAATTCATTATGTTTGGAAAAGAACAATAATAATCCAGTATACATAGTATAGTGAAAAAATCAGTAAATCCAGCGAGATATGAAAAAATAAAAATAAAAAGTAAAAAAAAAAACCTCCAAAGAAATTAATCTAGATTTGCTTCAAATATATATATATATATATAGGAGGCTGTTCCAATCCGGGAGTCCCGGATTGGAACAGCACTCTATTAATTATTTTGGTTTGGCTGCACATGGGGGGCAGAGGTGACCAGCCTCCCTCCCGAACATTGGAACAGTATTCTAGATATATATATATATATATATATATTCTATGAACTGAAAACATCTTAATAATAAAATGAATATTTTTCATGCCATTAATATATCAATAGAACTAAAATTATATATTAAAAAAAATTAATCAAAAGGATAAAGGATAAACAATTTATTTGACACCATGTACCAAATGCAATTTTATCATGTGAATGAAATTAAGAAGAAGAAGCTGGTACTTATCAATTCTTTTATAAGTACTTCTTAAGTACTTCTAGGGCCCCGTAGGACAGCTCCTCCAATAAAGCTTGACCGCTTGTTACTTCCCATGGCATTAGAGGTTACTAACGTTATGTGTAAGATGGCATATCATTTTTAATTTATAAGTACTTCTTAAGACTATAACTGATCTTTTTTTATATTATTAAGAAAAATAATTTTCACACGTAGAGGGTTAGAGAGCTACAAAAGAAATATTAGTAAAATCACACGTTTTAAAGTATTTTTTTTTCATTATTATTTTCAAATGACGGTATTTTCATACAAATTTACTTTCTTTTTTTTTATTTGGAATTAACGGTACTTCCATACACTTTTAACATTAATTCTGTCTCCATTTAATGGATAGATATCAGTACTCTCATTAATATATAAAATTAACAGCTCATGAGTATATCACATCATTCAGGCTATAAATTTTATGTTCTAATATTAAAATAGTTTTCTTTTTTTACCTGAAAAAAAAAAGAAGAAAACTTCACCTCAAAGAATTGTAACTAAAAGCTATGAGTAGGAAGTAAAGTAGCTAATCTAATACTAAGAGTCTAGCATAGTATATTGGTAAAAAAAAAAAGGGTCTTTTCGGTTGAAATCACATTAACTCATCAAAATAATCACTCATTTGACAGTTTTGTTAAAATACATTTATCCTCCACACTTATTTTGAACACTTGCATTGTTTGCGAAGTAACTGATAATTGTGACATGAGAACATATTTAAGATAATGATTCTAATCTCATATTGGCATCAATGTTATCATAACAACAGACCAACAACATGTAACAACATACAATGACTTAATTGCGTTGAATGGAAGATGTAGTAGGTTTCAACATTTCAACATTTCAGTCGTAGAGCAATATCATATAAGGAGCCCATGGCAAACTCAAAAAGAAACCAGTACAAGCAATCATTAGGCACAAAAAATTAAGATGAAAACTATAACTATGCTTTTTAATAGCACATAATGACATAATATACAATTAGGTTTCACATAACTTTCACCGAAGACCTTCTTATACCACAACTGACCCTTTTGTTGACTGTTTTTGTTTTCCAGGAGTGAATTTCAGTCTCATCTTTAATAAAAAGCAAACAAATGCCGCAATAACAATCAAAACAAAACAAACTTCAATGTGAAACCCCTAAAGAAACTCCAGCAGGACAATCTTTGTCTTACCATCACAGCTTCAGTCACAAATGCTTCCTAGTGTATTACCCTCGAGTGTGATATCTGGGAATAAAATCTGCTGTAGCTGTTTCTTCCAACCAGATGATCGTGGACTTCGGTTTGTACCCAGGCATACTGGCCATAACTGCAGCAAATTGTTCAAGACCATATCAGGATTGGGTCAGAAAATTATTTATTAGCACTAATTCTACAAGTAGTGGGGAGAGTCAATATAAAATGTTATTACTCATATTTTGAAATGTATCAGCATTTCAGGAGAAGTTCTAATCAGCACTTCTAAATTAACCTCCATCAACCATTCTATTTTGGTCATTTTCACAATATCTTGAAAATTTCCATAGGCATCAAGAATTTTTTATAAATCGATTCCTGAAAGATAACTTTATATACCTTCATATCTCTTGCCTGGTGTGAGCAGTCGATAGTGATCGGCAACTGCTCTTCCAGCATTAACCTGTAGAACATAGTTCACAGAGTATTATGTACAGGTTATGGGGGGGAAACAGCTGAGACAAGCCAGTTTTAAATGACCCGCCCAAAATAATTTCAAAATCAATCAAGTTAAATCAAAGAGACAATTACATGCATACCAAGAAATATAAACAACATGCATGCAAGTATAAAATTATGAAAATACCGTGTAATTTTTTCCCTTGATTGTGATTGAGCCAGGCAATGGCCTTCCACAGTTCCACTGTCTGATGAAAAGATCCTCCCACGAACTCCAGTCTATGGAAGTACAATCCAAATAGACAGAGGTCACATTTCATTATAATGTCAAAACACTTGATATGGCTACTTTATAAATTTGAGATTATAGTCTTCCATCTATCCCTTGGAATAAAGACCAAAACCATACTCTTAGGACAATAATCAATGGTTAATTACAAGCAAGATTCTGCTGATGAAAAAAATGAGATTATACATGGTAATTATTAGAGAACCTACAATGTAATTGCAAGAACAAAAAGAATAAACAATATCACAGAACTCTATATGAGAAGAAAAAGTAGGCAAGCCAAAGCCTACCTTCACGAGGCTCGCAACAAGATTAAGCATGCTCATTTTGTTGTATTCCCAGATAGTAGGAAGCTGCATACAAAGAAGAAAACAGCTCATATGACTGGATGACGCTTTTTTTTTTTTCTCTTGTGGTGCAAGCAACTAGATGGCTTAAAAGTAAGAAAAACAGTGCAAAAGAAAAATTACCCGTGCCAAACATCTACAAATACAAACTTATACATCATAAACCACAAACTGGTAAGAAAAGTCGGATGGTGAAAGCAAAACATGCAAGCAATGATTGAATACAAACTGACAAACAATTTAAAATGCTAACATATTGCTGATGGTGAATAGCAATAATGATGAACTATGACAAACAAGCATAATTTTTGTACGTTAAAATAAGGAAGTAAAAGTATCTTCATGTATTTAATCAAAAACAAAAAATGCAGAATAGCTAAGTATGTCCTTAGATCTTATTATCTCCAAGAGAATCATTTATGACAGCAGGAAGGGCACTAATATATTGTCATTCTAATTCTTACAATCAAATAGAATGTTAAGATAATCGCAAGGGCCCCTAATGAAAAGATAAATCAAGTAAATTCTGATCTTATCACGCAAATACGACAATGACAAGCTGATTGTTTCATTATCTACTACGTCTCTGCCCAAAGATATTACTGAAAGAAAAAGGTTTTATGGGAATCAGACAGAGTCTTTTGACACTCCAGTGCAATTCTTCATCCAAGCTTAAATTTACTGGATATTAGGAGAAGATGGTAAAAACAGATTTCTCACCTCATCAGAGCTAGGCCATTTGTCCCCACTAATCTCCACTAATCTCCAAGGTCAACTCAAAATAGCCACCAGATATATAATTCCAATCTTGCAAGCCATCATATATCAGATACCTGCAGCAGGTTATGCTTGAGTCAACCACCAGACTTTCAAACAAATGAAATTGAATCCAAGAGCCAGAGAGAGAAAGAGAGAACTCGTAAATCTGACTAGTTTGTCAGTTAAATGACTAGAAGAATGAATATTAAGTCTTTAACAAGTTTCACATCAATTCCCTTCTCTAATATTATATGGATAACTAAATTATTCTACACTGTCATACCAAGAGCTCCATTCATAATGCCTCCTTGAAATTCCGTGCTCAAAGACATGTAATAGTGAGAGCAACTGTATACACTAGCCAGGAACCCGAATGCTTCATCATCAAGACAACCATAATAATATCTCCTGAAATTGGTCCAAATTAAACTTTCTTCAGAAAAAATAGTTAAGAATAAGAGGTAATACAAACTTCACTGAAATGCTCAAATAGAACTTCTTCTGAGTTGATTTAATACTATAGGTTATCCACCTCAAAAATTGATTTAACAGGTCATTAATAAAGAGATGCAAATAGGGATTGTATTCAATATACCAAAACGTTGAAAAGCTAGAACCAATGATTAGGTGCCATTAATTGTTGACGATACAGAGAGGATCTAAAGAACCAAATTTCCTCATTATTGCAAAAATAAGAAAATACTTAATCGTTTGAATTAGGGGCGGGCAGAACTGAACCAGAACAAAAAAATTACCAGTTTAGTTTTCGGTTCTAAATTTTAAATCCAAAGACTGAACCTAAAAAACAAATAAATTATTTTTTAAATTTATTGACAGGTGAAAAAACATTATTATTATTATTATTATTATTATTACATGTGCACACACCATAACATATACATACATACATACATATCTATACATATATATATATATATATATATAACCATAATTCCCCATCACTGAACACCATTACCCCAAATCTCCCCAGTCGGGTTTGCAACTATGCTTCCCGTTCGCTGCTGCTTAATGAATTCATCATCCACCTTTCAACTTTTGCAAATTTTTTTTTTACTTGTTTTTCTTTGCTTTTTTTTTTTAGTTTGTATTGTTGTACTGGTGGGAAAAAAATTATTATGTGCTTTCTTTTTTTAAATTTTATTATGTTTAGATTTTATTTTGAATTAATAATTTAATAATATTCTTTGGTATCTAATTTTTATTGTTTTTGATCTACTATAACAAAGATCATGGAAAAAATATGATAAAATATGCAAAGAATAAAATTTTTGCAGCAATTTTTTTTAATTTTTAATAAGGTCTAGAACCAAAAAACCAAACCGGAACTGAATCCAACATTTCTGGTCTGGTAACGGTTCGGTGTTTTCATTTTTTCCCGGTAGAATCAATATCGATCCGAACCAAAAATTTCAGTTTGTAACTAATACCAATCTGAACCGACCCAATGCCCAACCCTAAAGATCATATTATGAGCAAAAGTTAGGTTAACTGTAGACCTACAGTATCAACCACATGGACAAGCAAACAATCATAACAATAGAATGGAATGACCGGAAACCAGATCAGGTTAAATAGCCATATCACTAAAATTAGCACAGTATTTTGAAATAATTGCATGAGTTTGACTAAGCAATGGTAACCTAACCTACCGTAGATAAATAAACTCATGACTTTGTGATAGACAAACAGTAACAAAGTACTGCATGAAGTAAACAAGAAAAAAGGAAAATAAGGTAGAACACAGAACGATTCAAGTTATAAGTCAAAATACTGAGCCTTAAATGTAAAAAATCACCTTTTATCTTGAGTGCCATCCCATGGATAATTTGCAACAAGTGCACCTTGTAAACAACAAAAGCCACAATCAGGGACCATTGTCTCCAAATTTCATGCATAGTCTTCTGAACCAACACTTCTATAACCAAATAGACAAATCAACATTCATGAGAGGTAATGTGAGCCTGTCAGATAGACAATGTCAAAGTCCATACCCATTTAATAGCTTCACTCATAATGAAACAACAATTTGCCAATGATATTCACTAAGAATTACTAACTTCCAGACTTGTGGTGCATCTCAGTCATCCATCATGTGGAACAATCAACTTGTGCACTCACCATCTTAGCAACACAGTTTCCTTTATGAGTTTGTTGTTTCTTAACTCTCCTATGGTTTCTAAGTCATTCTATACTCTATACCTCCTAGGCACTACCCCCCTCTCTTATATTTAAGTAATTAAGAAAAAGAAGAAGAGCCAAAGAACAAAGGAAACTGAGCAAGTATTCCTCATGCTTCAACTGGTTCTCTCGCAAGTTACAAAACAAATATCAGAATGCAGGTACTTCACTCCGGAAATTGTTTTCTGGTGAACAGACTTTTGATTATAGCAGGTATTAGGGAATTAACACAGCTCAAAGGAACAAGAATAAGCATCAAGCATGGATAGAATAGAACCAGCAACACCATGTCTACCTTTTTACTCAGTTTAGAGACTGAATAGGAAAAATTATCCCATTCGAACTGGCTGATGCTGTAAAAGGTATCTGTCGCACCCAACTCATAATTGCTCTTGTTTCAGGTTGACACGCCACCTCATCATTATTCATAGGAAAGAACTGTAGCATAATACTGGTCAAATTTCGTTGTACCATTAAATTAAAAGAGTAAACCATACAAACCCAGAGACCCCTTTTCAATATCAGACAAAAAAGAGAAAACCAAATAAATCTAGCAATATAGTTAGTTGTGAAATCTGAAATGTCCCCCTACTAGGTGATATGAACTCTATCATTTGAGCAGAGTCTTGATTGAGATGTCCCCCTACTAAAAGTTTTCTTTTTCATTTATTTTTATTTTTTAAGAAGCAAGAAAAAAACATTTTACTAAAATTATATTAAAGAGCCATCATATAACATTTTAGTTTCCTGAATCAGATGAACACTTGAAGTGCAAGATATTTCAACTTTGGGTATATAGTACTTGAAATTTTTTTAAAGTACACCTTATAATCCTGAACAGCAGAAGAATTCTTCAAGGTTTGATAAAATCATTTAAGAATGAAAGAAAAAAACTTTAAGTGGACTTGTTCCTATTTTCTCTCAATTTAGGATATGACTCAATTTGGAAAGAGCCCACTTTCTCGTATTTCTGTTAGTTGGTTCATAGCTGTCATTCGTTAATCAAGTTATAAGAAACTAAAGGGACCCTACTATTTAATGTGTGAATTCTTGCTCAGAAGAGTCTAATCACTTATGAAGTACAATTTTAAGGTTCAATTTGGTTTTCATGAAAAAAGATGTAAGAAAACCAAAGTTGCAAGAAGTCACCTGGTATGGAAAATCACGATTTAGAACAGTATTGTTTTCATTACCAAGCCTCTTGAGGGCATACCCATCAGGATTCATTGACGGAAATATATGAAGGTGCATGTTTTCCGCGATCAACCTCACCTAGAGAGACCAAAGAATAATCCAGACTAAGATAAGCATTTGGACAACACAAAATCTAGAGTCTATGAAATATTCATTTATACTTGTGCAAGTAAACAACAGTTTCAAAACAAGAAAGCAGTCAAATATGGCAACACGCTTGCAGCCAAGCTGCAGATAAAGCATATTATAATTTTCAAATCAGTCAAGGAAAAGAAGAAATTAAATCAAAGTTGAACAAAAAAGGAGTAGAGGAATACCAAGGGATCCTTCATATGGTTATTACAAATCCAGTTTGCAAGAAGTATCAGAAGCTCACGACCAACAGGTTCATCCGCATGTACATTTCCAATGAACTGCAATGTCATCATACTAATATCAAGTATCCCAAAATTAGAATACAAGAATTTCTCAAAAACAGCTGTCAGAAAAAATATATTATGATCATAAACGCTATAAAGAAGATAACATTGCGGCAAAAATAAACTAAAACAACAGTCCGCACAGAATGCATATAATAAAAGACATTGTCCTCGTAATTGGATAATTTGTACCATGGTTATTATGTAGTTTTCCTCATAGGACATCTTTAGATCATATTATTTTAAGGAAAAAGGGGGGAAAACAACAACAGTGAATAACTAACGTGGGAATACCTTCTTTGAAGAAAACAGAAAGAATTCACGGGCACTCCAAACAGGAAGTAAAACAGCAAGAATGATAAAACTAACAACCAAGAGAATTCAAAACCAAACTGTAGCTTCCAGTCAAACCAAGTTTCACACAAGCCTTTCATGCAAATGACATATTCATTCACCTTGAATGGAGGTTCTGGCTCTTCCACCCCGGGCTTGTCTAAAATCTCAATCACCCACTACAGCAAATACACGAGGGGAAAAAAATTACCAACTTAGACAGAATTTTTGGCATTAAATTTACAACTCTAAACAAAAGGAGACTTTGCTATTACCAAAGGAAATCCACTGACACTCTTTCCAATGCTAAACATCCAATCCAAAACCCCCTCAAAGAGAGAAATGAAGAGCAAATTAACACCAATAACCACATGAAACATTCATTATATCACAATCATACTTTTTACTTAATAAAGGCTATGTTCCAGATTCCTGCACGTCTGCTTAATTTTAAAAGCACAAGAGCTATATTGTTTAATAAACACACAATTATACTTGGCCGCTAATTTACTAACTACAAAACCCACTTGCACTCGAGAGTCGGTGATTTTGCTCCACATCCACCGTGAATTAAAATTAACAACAACTCGATCACAAACACATATCTAAAATACATTAAAAAAATAATACCAGCAAATCCTAGAAATGTTACTGCATCTTTGCCGGAACTCCTTCACAGCTTTCTCTAATTCAGCATTAGTCACGTGGCCTTTAGCCTTATCAAAGCTGTGTCACCAACAACTTAATTAATAAAAAATAAAAATAAAAATTGATAAATAAGCTGAAATTAATAGATAATTATAATTATTACAATTATTAATACCTAGTTTCCGAGGGATTGCCTTCAAATAAATGTCCCGTAGAACCTAGAAATCAGAATTAACCAAAGATCAGTAGTTGTAAAGTAGAAGTCAAATGAAGAGTAAAGAAAGGTCAACGATAGGTGAAAAAAGCCAAAAAAAATGAAACGTGATTAGCTCCTGCGTAATTTATTAGATCCAATGAAGAAGATGACCTGAAAACGAAGTGGAGAGCAAACTTCGCTCGGGTCCTCTCGCGAGAACAGAAGAGAAATTGAGATTAAAAAAAAAAAAAGAGAAGATGAGAAAATAAGCTTCATTTATATTTGTTTTATTGGATAATTTTTAAAAATTCTTTTATTAAAAAAAAAAAAAGAAAGCTTTTTATGAGTTTCGAGTGAGCTTTTCCGTTAAGTCCTTGTGTCTGTAATTTTCATCTTAGTTGATTTAGAAGACTTGTCCGAGCATGAGAGGGAAAATTTGTTAGGTGCTCCTGGAGCATTCCATATATATGTGTATGCTTCAATGCCTCAATCATGGTTGACTATAATTCATGATTAGCGAGAAAGAGACGAAGAAGCGATCGCACGTGGACAGCACGTGATTCAATGTTGGGCCTCCTTTTGGCCCAATTTCTATATCTGGCGATGCTAAAATCACCGTATAATGATCCAAATACATCCCTCCTTCTTTTCAGTTTTTGATCAGCCACAACTGTGCATCGTTTTATGGGTGTTTCTAAGACCACTCACCGGTATTCTACATACACCCCTCTTTATCCTTCTGAATAAGGAACGTCATTTGTCTTTTCGATTCAATCATTCTACCAAACGAGAAGCCATCAATCAACGTGCTTTATTCTCCTTTAATTAATTTATTCATTATAGCCTCATTAAAGGCGATGCTTTAATCAAATCCCGATTCCTATCTCATCCTTCACCTCCACCTTTCACCTAATGATGGACAAGCCATAACTTAATTTGGTAAGATTCGGATCATATATATGTTTTCTTTCTTAAAAATCGGAATCAAGAGGAAATGATATTGATGCTTCAGTTTTAAACACAAAAAATTGACCTATTAACAATCCTAGCCCTACTAATCAAGATCAAACTCCCACGTATTTATGAATGAGTTCGAATGATAAATTATTAGTCATTATGATCAAATCCAATTCGATTTTTAACATCTTTAGTACATTTATATTAATAGAATGATAGTATCAAACATGAAACAATAAATCTTTTACTCATCTTATATTTCATATAATTTACTCGTCATCCAATATTTAAATAGTGGATTTGTCACTAAAATTTGTCTTTGTAGCGAGCAGCAACTCTTCACCCCATGATTGAAGTTGAGATTTTTTTAAGTAGCTTTATTTATGTCATGCAAGTAATTTTTTCTTTTCCTTGAGAGGTCTTGACAGAAGTTTTTAATGCAATTATTAAGTTTATACCATACTAATTTAGTATTAAAAGAAAATATTATATATATATTGTTATTTTTACATATAACTTTCATCTCAATGCGAATATATAAAGGTATTTTTTTATGTATATATAGAACTTAAAAAATTTATTTTGGCACCCACTTTCTTAACAAAACTCATTCGTAAAATTGAAAAACAAAAGTTTTACTTTTCAAATTTATCTAAATACCAAAAGTAACCCCATCTTCGCCTTCGTTTTAACTAATTCAATTATATTTTATTTGTTAGATTTAAACACTCGTTAAAAACTGCAAATTCACAACATCAATATTCATCTCCCAACATCTATAAACGGCTAAGGCAACATGATTCATGTCCAAGTTGAGGCCATGAGAAAAAACAATCTCTTAAAAAATCGCAATCAATTCATTGGAATCATCTACATTTGGATGCCCCCAATTCAAGAAACTCTAGTTTTTATGATAATTTCCATCAGATTTTAATCTCTTTATCCCCCCGCCCCTTCTCTCTCGCGTTTAAATTTGATGAGTTCATCGTATTACATTAAATTAAAATATTATGGAAGAAATCAACTTTTGTTGAAACTTAAAATAATTTAGTTATTAATTAGAATACTTGTTATATATTTTATTATTAGAACAAAAACTGATAGAGAATATGATGATGAAGAAATAAATAATCAGTTCGAATGTTGAATACTAGTCATGCTAGTTCCACACAAACATTCAATTTTGGTTTTGAAAAGAAAGAGGAATATAGATTAGGGTTCATCTTTTTTTTTTTTAATTTAACGTAATTTGTATAATATGAATTTCAAACATTCATG
This sequence comes from Citrus sinensis, assembly GCF_022201045.2. Lineage (NCBI taxonomy): Eukaryota > Viridiplantae > Streptophyta > Magnoliopsida > Sapindales > Rutaceae > Citrus > Citrus sinensis. The sequence goes on along the minus strand of NC_068560.1, from coordinate 34,659,148 downwards.
ACTTGAATGTAAATGTTTTTACTAATAATTCACTTTATGAGTATTTTTACAATATAAAAAATTTATTAAAAAAATATTGGAAAATTTTCTTATATAGCCGCTTTGAAAAACCTATTATCAAAAATAGCCATAGAACAAAATGTTTTAAAATAATAACCACACACATTTATTATGGACAGAATTACCCCTCTCCAAAGACCGTTGTTGAAATCGCCTAAATCACCTATATCGACATCGCCCGTCATCTCATAAATTTCTTTTTACAACCCCATCATCACAATCACACCATCACAGACCTAATTATCACAGCGTACACCAGCAAAAGGTTATGCACTGTCAATGGCATGAGGATTCGACCTAAAGGACGACTCTCTTACACTTTTATAGTATTTTTTAATTGATTGGTGGATTATTATTGATAGAGAAGAAGCACATTAGGATATGTATTGAAGTGAATACTTCAAAATAAAATTAAGATTAATATTTACAAAATATAAGCACATTAAGTATTTGTTAAAATGTCTATACGAAATTTTTTCAATTATCTCAATAAATCATCTGGATATTCCTCTACAATTATAGAAACACATAATTTACTAGACTTTTCCAAATTTTTAAATTCACACAAACAAATATCTACCCATATTGTAATAAAAATTAATAAACATATATGTTTCTACAAATATCTACAAAACTCATATATCAAACTTAATTAATCTTACAATCTAAATTTCAAAAAACACTAACCTTAATTCCTTCTGGAGGTTTTTTTTTTCTTTTTTGTGTTAATTGATTTTATCTTCAGTGCAAGTTAAATAATTGTTGTTTGATGCATATGAAATTAGAGTAATTTTGTGTTTAGTTGTTGGAGAGAGTTTGAGAAGTCAAATGGGAGGAGTTTTATGGAGTTTGTGTTTAATTGTTGGGATGAAATGGTTTGTATTTAGTTGTTGGCATAAAATGAGAGAGGAGTTTTGGGGAGGGGTAATTGAGTCCATACAAAATGTGTGTGGTTATTATTTTAAGAACTTTTATTCTATGGCTAATTTCTATAATGAGTTTTTGAAAGTGGTTATATGAAAAAAATTTCCCAAATATATTTCATGAAATCAAATAGCTACACCAAAAAATAATAATTTATTTAACAATGTTACTGCCGTTTTGGCGTATAACATTATCGCGAAGCACTCGCTATCCAATTAATTTACAGTTTCAACGGCAAGACTTGCGACAAAATAAAATGCGGAGCATAAGGATTCTATTTATATGCATTGTATAAAAATGAGAATGTACAAGCACCCAAAGTAAACGTTCGCGTGATGATATGCTTAGAGGTGGCAGCCGGCGTTCTAAACAATTTCCACGAAACTGAAATAGAAACAAACAGCAAAAACGCGAAACGAAACCAAACGAAACGACGCTCGCACTCCATCAGAGCCGATTCCAACTGAATGGCACACACCGTAAGTGTAACCGGCACTCGTATTTTTGCTGCCTTTTCAGGTAAAACTCAACATTTTCGTTTTTTGATTTCACTGTACGTAACTGTCATCGTTACTTTGGATCTGTTGACGAATTGACCTGAATTGTGATTATATTAATGATAGATCTGATTCTGTAAATTTCTTGATCTTGATTTTGTGCAAATAGTTCTAGTGCTTGATCTGATATTGTAAGGATCTGATGCTTAATGGATGGATAGTTTTGAATTTATCTAAGATTTTTTTTAAGCCTGTAGTTACTCAAATCTAGTTCTTTGAAGTGAACTTTGACTTTGATTGTTGTTTAAGGTATTATTATTATTATTTTTTTTGGGATAATTAAGTGGCTACAGTAGAGTGAGCTGCATCCAGAATCGTGTATTTTAAATGGAACGTAACGGAGTGTCGATTACAATGGTTTACAGGTCCCAAGTTGTGTGGTTCTTTTTTCCTTTTTTTCTGGGAAAAATTAATACAAGGTTTCATATTCTCAAGTTTGTTATGCCAAATGATGTGAAATCTAATACCAAATCAAGAATATCGGAACGATATAAATGGGAAATTTAGTTGCTCTCACCATCGGTTTTGGTTTAATAATTTCACATTATAACGCAAAAAAAAAGGAAAGAAAAAAGATGTCTGACCTTGTTCATTTACATTTTTCTTGCTTTTCAATCAATCTGTGGATTATTCTGTAGTTTTATTATTTTTCATTTAAATATATTAAATCATAAATTACAATACAATTTGACTATTGGTTTATCACAACTTGACAAGTTCTCTAACTTGTTCCAACTTTGTCTTTGCAGGAGGTTTTGTTGCCAAATAGGGTAAGTCCTTTGCACTTCATTTGCATGTGGATGGGTTTTTTCGTGATGACTGGGGAATAAACTAGTTGAGGCTTGTAAACTGTATAAAAAAAAATGAAAATGTCTCTTGCTAGCAAGGCTGATAGGAAGGCAGCTGCAGATGCAGCTGCTTGGATTAGCATAATAATTTATCGTTATCTCTATTAAGACGGATTTGTGTTAATATAACATATACAAACTCATACTAAGAAAAAAAATATATTGTTATTGCGAGAATGACACATTCCCAAAAATAGTTTTCCAATATTACGAAAGTGGATGTTGTTTGTACCGATGAATGATGATACAGTTTAAAGATTCAAAGATCCTAACTCCAAAAGATTCTATTATTTTCTTTTGTTTTCTTCAATCCTGCCCAAGTTGTTGCTGTAAGCATTATCCTCTGGTATCTAGCGTGGCATTTTTCTATTAGTCGATGAAGAGCTTTTGACTTGGATTTTCTTTTTAATAAACAAATAAAAAAATGAGAAAGGAACGCAAGCATAATAAAAGTCATGACAAGATATTTGTGGGATTAATAAAATTTTCTTTAATGATTTTATTTTATTTTATTTTATTTTTTGACTTTATTAAAAGATAAAAATTTATCATAATTTTGTTCACTCAAAGAAATTTATTATACATATATCGGTAATAAAGTTGCAAAAGAAAGAGAAAATTTGGAAAAGAAAATGTATCTAAATATTGCTGTGGGGGAAAAAAATAAAATAAATTGTATAATTTGTAAGAAATAAATTAATAGAAATTTTATCAAAGGGAGCTTTGGCAACAGATAGCGACGATTAGGCTTGGCAAAATCTGGGTCCGGTTCGGGTTTTGGTGTTGCCCGGGACCGGACCGGATGAGAGAAATGCAAGCCCAGACCCGGGTTAAAACCCAGTTTTTTCGGGTGCGGTCTGGGCTTGAGCCCGGCACCTTCCGGGTCCGGGTTTTGATCCGGGCTTTTTAAACCCGCATGTGATAACTTCAATTTTTTTTTCAATTTTTTTTTTCATTTCTCTAACAACGCAAATTTTAAAAAAAAAATAATCAAATAAACTCATTCAATCTCAAACTTAAAAAAAAAAAGTCAAATACAAATATATAACACATTAACAATGCAAATTTTGCACAAATAATAAATAAAAATTATTTCAATCTACTTTCTAATACCTACATTCATCCAATTTCTAACTTAAACTCATTCAATCTAATATATAAAATAAATAAATTAAATTCAACAACACAATAATCATACAATAAATTTAAATAACATCCAATATATCATAAATTCATAATTATATATTTATATATAATATATTTATTTTTTTAAATTTATTAAAAAACCGGGTCCAGGATTTCGGGTTTTTTGTGTTGATTACTTTCACATCTGGAGTGTGCTTTTGTATTCCCAAAATGCCCTTGATTATTGACCCTTTTAGGTGGAATCATCAATCAAATCTAATAGTTAATTTAAACGCCATGCTAATAATGTGGTGAAGTAATTAATTATATTATTCAGTGTTTAAACCGGCCGTGATGCTCGTGGAGCCACGTGATATAGTCGAAATGTTCAAACGAATGATTTTTTTTTTTTTTATCATCATCAATTTTGGATGACTATATGGTATAGTCATCCAATACGCTTTTCCTTGCCAAATTTATATTTGTCACAGATGGTATACATTTATTATGGGAATTGGATTCAAAGACCAACATATTTAGTTGCAATCGGGGTGCTTAGGCAACTAAAACAAACAATCACTGAATATAATCAAATTAGGTGTAGAAACTGTGGTGACTAATATTGTTTAGTCACATACTGGAATATAATGGGAGACCATATTAGGAATTAGTCACCTTACGATGATATTTATTTATCTCATTTCCTTATCTAAATGACATTACTGCAATAAAGATTATGAAGCGACTATAGTTTACAGTCACCAAATAAAATTTAAATATGTTAAAAAAAATGTTTTTGTATTGTTCGGTGACTAATTTCATTCGTTACGTATACTATATTAAAGTATTTTCAATTAAGTCGATAAAATATAAAACTATTGAATTATTTGGTAGCTGTTTTTTTAATTCGGTAACCCCATCAATCTTTATTTGTCGTAAAGCTTATAAAATATTTAAATAGCATAAAAGATATAAATAATAAAATCATCATTCATCAGTATAACTATGAAATAGAATATTGCTGACAAGAAATCAGCTATAAATTATGAGAAATATCAATAAATAATTAAGGAGATAAAATGTCTCATACGAATTCAATTAATTGAATTAATTATTTTCATTAAATTTCAGTTAACGTCTTTTTATAAACAGCACCTTGTTCTGGATAAAAATTGATTATAAAGTATTGAGACAATCAATCGAATACATGTATGTGTAATTTATATAGACCAAATGTTACAAATATAAGTTTCCTAGCAAAAAGAAAGCCTAATAACTATTTTCGTGAAAAGTCAATGAATACAATGAATACTATCCGATATGACATATAAATTTTTCGTTGTCCAGCATAACTGGCGGTTTTGGACAACAATTTGTTTGGACAAAATTGAATCGGATAGTAATCTGTCCAAATAAAAGTCAATGACAACATGCATAAATTGAACTTGTTTATCCTTTATCCTCTTGATTAATTTTTTTAATATATAATTTTAGTTCTATTGATATGGCACGAAAAATATTCATTTTATTACGATGTTTTCAGTTCATAGAAGATATATATATATATATTTTAGAATGCCAAATAAAAGTCAATGACAACATGCATACAAAGTTAGCTCACTTCAAACTCTATTTAATTACTTGGAATATTTTAAGCACTTCAACTCCTGTGTAATCTTGAATGCTTAATACCATGAGCATGCTCCACTATTTTCATTTGGTGATCATGACTTGCACAACTGCTTGATTTGATTCTTTAGCTTGCCTTGGAGCAATGTGAAATGGTTGTTTGGAGCATGATTTGATTCTTTAGCATGTTTGGAGCAATGTGAAATGGTGATCATAATTTGTTTATATATAAACGATGATAATTTATTAACTAATTAAAATTTTGTTTAATATAAACTAATTTAAAGTTATTTAAATATGTAAATACGTCATAAACTAAAAAATTAACTACAAATTATTAAAAAAATAACTTTAGGTATTTCGTTATTTTTCTTTTCATATACTGTTTAAAAACAAATGACCAAATAAGTTTTCAAATAATAAAACATCCCATAAAAAATAATTTTCAATCTATGAACAAGTTTAAAAAATACTAGTTGAGAAACAATAACAAACTCACCCCTATAATCTCACTTATTTTGCACTTTTTTAACCACCACAACTTTTTTTTTCGCATTAAAGAAAAAGAATTCATTTGCATTAAACAAGTGGTTTACAGCTTATTCTCAAAGGTTCAAGTTGTTTTATAGATCATTGCGTGCACTGATGACTTTACTCTCGTTGGTTAATTTGAGGGACCGCTATACTGAACATGGATTTTACGCTAATTCCTCAAGTTTCATTATTCATGACATTTTTCTTAAAAAATTTTGGTAACGATTTTTTAATTATATACAAACTAGGAAATAAAACCGCACTTCGCGCGGCTTTAGAAAATAAATTTAGTATTATCAATTTTTTTTCTTTACACTCGATAAAACTGATAAAAAATATAAATTAATTTTTTTTAAATGAGCCAGCGTTATAAAACTAATGTTATTTATGAAAGTTAACTATTTTTTTGTTAACTTTAAAAATATATATTAACGTGTATAGTCTAAGTGTACAGACTTTATACCTTTTGTAGTTGATAAGTTCCAAATTAAATTTTGTAATTGAGTATCCTTAGCGTTGAATTATAAAAGAAATAAGTAAAATACATGTAAAGACTTTTGTAATTTATTTCGCATCGTTTGTAGCTGCGTAGGTGAGCAGTTGTTTATATCAAGCTTGCAGCTATGGCAAGTTCCAATGGGGATCAGCAACACCTAGTGCCAAAATGTTCTTTATCTGTATATAAACCATGTGTCCATGGATTAGAGAGAATGAAAGGAGAAATAGTTGATGTAAAAAAGAATGCTTCTTCACGTACTATGTTCTTTGGCGATTAAATCCTCCATAACAGCTTGGAAAACTCAGCCAAACTACCATTTTGTTGTCTCGATAGTTCCTATGATTTATCCATTTGTCTACTGAATAATTAAAACACATAATAAAAATCATTATTATAGGGTGAAGTAAGAGCTTGCAATGTATAAATTAAATTTTAAAATATAATCTAAAAATGTGATACCTTGATTTTGTGAGCTGATGTGTGAATATTTTGAAATACTTCTTTGTAGACAATGTTTTTTATGAAGGTTCGGTCTTCTACCTCTTGATCGGCATTTAGTATGGTCAATCCTTCTCTTGTGGTAACTCGAGACACGGCGACATATAATTGACCATGTGTGAATACTTGCTTAGAGAGATACAAGCCAACATGTTTAAGAGATTGTCCTTGGCTTTTGTTGATCATCATGGCAAAACATGGTGCTAAAGGAAGTTGTCGTCTGTTAAGCTTGAATGGCCATCTTGATTCATTAGGAGACATAATAATTCTTTGAATTGTGACATTTTGTCCAATATTTGTTCCAGAAATGATGTCACCTCTAATGGACCATTTACCAAGACGAGTGACAATTAATCTTGTGCCGTTGCATAGGCCTTCTATTTGATTTAGATTTCTAAGAAGCATTACGGGAGCACCTTCCTTAGGTCGTATGTCATGATTAGGGATGCCATTGAATTTCAAACTATTCAAAAATTCAGTTGGATATAGAACATCTTCATCATTTGTGTTTGCGCTTGCTTTGCATATACTGTCTGAGCTAAAATAGGTTCTCCCTTGACCAGGTATTATATTCATAATCATCTCGTTCAATTCATGCACCATTTCATTTTTTGGGGTTAATATTGCTCTTTCTTTCAAATATGCTGGATCACTGTAGTTATGCTGAATTGATGGGTAGATATTGTCGACTATTGATTTCATCAAATTTTCTGATGGTTTCTTACAGATATCAGAAGGTAGTTTAACTAAGTCTCTATCAATGTCATCATATAATAAACCATCTCCAATCTGCAACAACCATTTGTCAAAAGAAGCTATTTTAGCAGCCTCACAGCCACTCATGCTTCCATTATAGAGCCTCATATTTTGTTTGAGCTCATAAATTTTGAAAAATGGCCACAAGTAGGATGAGTTAAGTGAAGCATCAACAATGTCTGCTCTTGTCCCATTTGGCACAACTGGCAATATTTGTCGGAAATCGCCACCACATACTATTGTAAGTCCTCTAAAAGGTTTGATAGAACTATTTTCATACCTTGTTCTTAGAATATCTCTCAAGGTCTTATCCAAAGCTTCAAAGCAGAACTTATGTGCCATAGGCGCTTCATCCCAAATGATCAAAGAAGTTTTCATAAGAAGTCCAGCTAATAAGGTGCCTTGTCGGATTTCACAAGTGGACTCTACTGTCACATCCAAAGGAATATGAAATCGCGAATGAGCTGTCCTACCATTAGGCAATAACAAAGCTGCTATACCTGAAGTTGCAACAGGCAAGACTATTTTAGAATGTGATCTGAGCTTTGCAATAATTGTATTCCACAAAAATATTTTACCAGTACCACCGTGTCCATTGATAAAAAATAAACGCCCTTCTTCATTGTCAACAGAATGCATTATTGCTTCATAGGCTGATTTTTGGCAAGCATTTAGAGCAGCAAACGATTTCTCATGCAACTTCTTTAATTGATCACGATCATAATCAAGCTCTTCATTGACCAATCGGTTACCTGAATCTCTTATCAAAGAAGAATTAGGAAGTGGCATTCCATCTATGTCTCTCAAACTTTTTCCCATTTTCAGCATGATAGTTTCAATCTCCAACAATGTGTATGCTTCAACTTGTTGCTCGGTTAACTGAAGATCTTTCAATCTGAATTTTTTCCTTTGCAATGAAGTTATGTCTTCTGATAAAGTAGTATAATTAGATTTCCAAAGTTGGGGTGCATCAGAAACCTGACAATGAATGAGTATCGTGACAAAAAGATGTCTTAATTCATTTCCAGTCGCCCATATTGCAGCTTCAGTCAAGCAGTCGATCCATTCTTTATCATCGTCTAATAATCCCAAAGCATAGCACGCAGCTTTAAAAGTTGGATATGTCACTCCATTTACTGTTCTAATACTTTCAAATGAAGTGCTTCCTTTTACAAAATTGAGCAACATTCTCATATAAAATCGTTCTCCACTTGAAGGATGTGCAAAGTAAATTCTTCCGATTGCTAAGCCATTTTTTCTCCTAGTCCAAGTTTTGTCTTTTGAATTCCATACCCAACATGTAGGGAAATCAGAATAAGTTAACTCTCGTGCATCATCATAATTCTTGTTTGCCTCCAACCATTCTGTGAACTTTGTTTTTTCTATTCCAGGTATGGTAAGCACATTTTCTAAGCACTTAGATTCTTCGAATATTACTATATGCTCTCCCGGTAAATGGAACGGCAATCTTTCAACTGCTGGCTTTCTGTAATGTATGTCAAATTGGAAGATTCGCTAGCAAGCTTCGGTTGTTGATATATATCTGCAGTCCAAATATGTTTTGATCTCGTCCATTTCTTGGGTAGTGTCAATAGATTCCATTGTTGCAGTTGTTCTATCAGACCCTTTATGGACATACTTGAAAAGATATTTAACTGATCTCGAGTAATTACAAATCTCAACATTAATATGTGCATCAAATTTGACAATTAAATTCCTGTGATAAGGGACCACATATCGATTATCCAAGAAGACACCTTTCTTTTCGACATGAATACCTGTATTTCTCCTTTTATAGACTGGAAAACCATTTGTATCCACTGTTGTCTGATCATTAAACTTTTTTGGAAAATGTTTTGTGCACTTGTCTTGCATCATGCATGGAGAGTGAGAATTGTGTTTTCCACACGGTCCATGAATCATAAATTTGTTAACTGCATTATAACCATCAGGATCAACATTTAAGTCAGGGATTTCTGCACTTATTATTTTATCAATATGGTCTGCAGAAGAATTTTTCATTGTTGGATGCAAAAAAAGCAGTATGTGTGCATGGGGCAAGCCTCTTTTTTGAAACTCAATTGTATATAGACCTGCCACAAAATGGAGTAAAATTTAAAAGTTAGAAATATTGATTTCAATTGTGAAATTATTGTTTTTCCCTGCACTTTTCAATAACAAATGAGTTGAATTTGTTATGGATACGAATTTGAAGTGAACTTACATGCAATTATTTTTCCAAACGGTTGATCTTTTTTCAAATCTTGCATTAGTTGGAATAATTTTATCTCGAAAACTCTGCATATGATATCGACTCGATTGTCATCATTATTTTGTCCAACTAATCGGAGCATGTTATTTATTTCTTGCCACTTTGGGTTGCAAGTGAAAGTAAGAAATAAATCAGGATATCCTACCCATTTACAAATTGCCATAGCATCTTGATAATTTTGTATTCTATATCGTGGTCCCCCCGTGTGTGATGAAGGTAGAATAATCGATTTTCCAACTTTCGAACAATCAGAATCACCTCGATGAACAGCATCCATTAAACCAGAGAAAAGGTCTGATCGAAGTTTTTGTTGATTATTCCGGATCCAACGAAATCTTTCTTCTTCAATTGCCATGTAACAATCAACTATATATTGTTGGAATAGTCTACCAGCTTGAAGTAGAGTGTGTCCCTCATTCAATCTTTGTTGCAACCTAAAGCAATAATATTGCCTCATTGTCAGCTTTTGCCTCTTAAAAGGGTTATCAGTTATGTCTCTTAAAGATATGTCAGGTCTATATCCATCTTCGCCATAAGGATATATTAACGGGTATGTCATGGGCATGAAGCTTGGATGCAAATCTGTGATTCTCCGAAGTCCCTTTGTGCGATGCTCTATAATAACATCGCGTTGAAAGTTTGCTTCACTGAAATCACCAACTATTAAGCCTGCAACTTCTGAAACTGTTGGTATATTGTATCGACGACCATCTCTTGTTCTACTATTAAGGAGTCGTAAACAAAATGTAGATTCTGGTTGTGTTTTGTATCTATCCCTCGTCATTCTAAAAGATTTGACCAAATTATTATGTTGGTCCAACATTTTAGATAGTTCATGAAGAATTTCGTGATCAATTTCTGTCTTCATTCCATGTTTTAATAGAGTGTTGATTCTGTTGTCTATCTCATTTTCAGTATCATAGATATAGAGCTGAGCAAACTGTGGTTTTTTCCCAACTTCTAGTAACAAAGAACCAATGTGATGATAATTCTGACCGCTCATCCTGAAAACATAAGGACCTTTTGATCGATTGATTGATGCATCAACTCGACCTCCCATAGATATGAAAGCAAACATGGAGTTATAAGCCCTGATATTTTTTCAAAATTTAGAACCCTTTTGTCCAGAATCTGCCCCGGGAAGATATTTGAGTAAAGGAGGTGTTTCTTTCATGAATGGAATCTGCACACGACCTTTCATACAACAAAATGTGAATTTGGGATGTGAGACCTTTTTGGTTTTCTTGTTCCGTTCCTCGTACCATAAAATGGCACCACAATATTGACATGTGTATGTAAGGGGTCCAAAATTCCAAGGCGTTGTGTAATGAACTGTCAAATTCAACAAATAATAATATTGTAACAAAGTATCTTATTTCGTCTAAGTGAATATGGTAAGAAAAAATATTACTAAATATATTAATATTTTCATTGTACATGTAGTTTCATGCAAATATATACCATTATTTGATGTTACACCATCCAATGGAAAGCTTGTGGACTGATCTATATTCTCATCAAAAGAGAGACACGCTATTTTTAGTTGTCCATGTTCAACTGTATATTTTTAAAGTTCCAAAAGCAATGAATAAGTTATTAGTTTCAAGTATTACAAGCATGATGAATAACTAATAAAGCTCGATAAATTTAAATATATATACGTACCTGTGTGACGAAGGCGCTTTCCTCTGTTTGTTTGACTCTTTGGATTTATATGTAATGATGTTTTATTATTATCATATCCAGCTTTACCAGGAGATTGAAGGAAATTCCCAACTGAAATATGTTAGAAATATATATATTTGTTAATATATATTAACAATTACTTTCTTCTTCAATTACTTTAACGGTTTTTCTTCAACAAATATTGGATGTATTTAGTGAAAAAGAAAATTAAAAATTAGGAAAGAATTAATAAAATTAGTGAAGTCAATTTGTCGATCAATTCTTATGATAAAACAATAATTAAAAAATATATAGTCATAGTTTTCTTGATTATATTCGACTTATTAATCTGTTAAAACTTTTTATATCTTTTTTTTCCAACTTCCCCATTTGGTGAACTGTAAAAATGATATGTTTTTTCCACTCTTTGTCTCTATCTTTGTTCACTCACAAAGAGTTAATAGTTATTAATCAATTAATTTTTTTTGTTTGCATAAGAATTAATAATGTTGCACACATGTATTGTGAAATAATTGTTTGTTCATAATTATTTTTTGCATTTTTTTAGAAGTCAATAGTCAAATTAATGATATTGAATTAAGACATTTCGAAGTTTGCTATTTTGTACTTCTAATAGAAATGCTTGCAAATGGAAGGCATTAATTTTTCTGTTTACTTTATCGAATTTCATAAAATTCAATTCAAACCAAAAATTGAAGGTTAGAAAAGCAGTTGGATAGTTTCATAAAATTATTATTTTATCATTTAAAAGATATGTACCACATCGATTAGGACTAAATATTAGAATCATTAGCATTGTTCCAATCACACAGGCAAAATCTATCACTCAATAGTCAAGTACATTGTACAATGCAGTCGAGAACAACTTAAGCGTTTAGTTAAACCTTTTCTATCTGTTTATTTCCACAAAACATCAAATATCCAGATTGATACTGGATCCTCCGAGTCAAGTATAACTAGTTCACATTCAGAAAAGATCCGCCTCTTTTAATTGTACCTCCTGCATGCGAATTATATAACAATTAAATAAAACTACACCAGAGATTAATTAGTCAATAAATATAAACACGAGCTAAAACATGTGTTTACTAATAATTCTTAAACAGGTCTAAGCTTTCAAAGTTTGCATTGAAAAATTAAAGTGAAAATTTTCAATACCTCCACGTGTAAATCGCATAAATTAGACAACCAAAGATTATTCAAAGATTTTTCTTTCTTACCTTATGGTTTTTCGCAAACAAGTAGATAGCAACAATTGTAAAGACAAGTGAGCAGTAATCTGTTAAAACAAAGTAATCCGGTGTTAATGAAAATAAGAACAACATATTATGTTTAAAACTAAGTTTTCATAATAATGAAATCGAGTAAACTTATTTGATAAGGATAAACAAATAGAACGCATTGACAAATTGACATCAAATTAAATTGATCCAAAGAAATTGAGATGATCAAATTTGATTACGTACACATTAATTTTCAAATAATTAATCCACACATTGTTTTATTCTTTAAACATCTTTAAACACAGGAGCCAACACTTTCACTCTTATAAATTACTGCCATAGTAACTTGAACTTGGTGATCAGCTTTTTAATTGATTTGCAGTAGCTCACAATTAATTAAGCTTGATCATCAGTAGCTATTATTGATCATAAAAATATTTGTTTAATTTACAATCTAAAATTACGCTCCATACTCTATATATGTGAATTATATATTTGCATCATCAACACTAATATTATAAAATAATCTGTGAAATAGGATGCTCTTGGAGTATTTTATTTTCATCACAAAATATATTAAAATTATATTAGACAGAGAATATATCTAACACTTTCTAAACACTAATATATAATAGTTTCTACAAAATTATGAAATATTTGTACTAAAATACCAAAATATAAATATATATAACCTAATTGGAATCAATAATCAAACTTCAAACATGTCATACTCTAAAGAAATTAAAGCATGATAGTCTGTGTGTTTGACATATTCAACTAAATGTTTGATGAGAATCTGTGATTGTTAACAGCCAATAATGGTTTCTTTAGCAACTCAACTCAACTCAGCAAAACCACAACCAATTACATTTACCAACTCAACTCTTCGCTTCCCCAATTTCCAACATTCTCTTCACATTTACAAATGGTAGGTGGTCCTATAAATCCCATTCAAGAATGAACAATTTTTTTCAGTTCCTAGTAGGTGAAGTTTCTTCCACATTTATAGAAATTTCGACAGTATCTCCCCATAGTTCTCCAAGTACACGACCTAGATTTATGCATTCATCTAGTATGTACCCAGAGAACATGAGGAGCAGCTATCGAAATTTCCTTTTATGTGAAACAAAACTTCACCTACTTGGAACTAAAAAAAATTATGCATTCCCAAACTGTCCAAGTTGGGACAATTCAAGAATTATTAATAGACATATGATCCTCTTGTCATCCTAAGATGACACTGATAAAACATGTGTCTACTAATAATTCTTAAACGGGTCTAAGCTTTCAAAGCATGCATTGAAAAAAAAAAACGTAAATCAATATATATAGTTGAGTTTATTAACATTACCTGGTTTTGGCGGAGAAAATATGAAGAAGAAGAAGTAGTTTGGGCAAAAATCAAAGGGTTTTGATTTTCATTATTGATCAATTGAAATAGTAGAGTAGTGGACCTTCTCAGCTAGTTCCATGGATATTAATAAATCTAAAATTTGTTAGCACTTAACATTTGCTAAAGAAACCGTCTTAAGTTTCAATTCTTTAAATTAATGTTAATTAGATTTGACATTGAAGATTAATTATTCACTAAGGCTTATCATATTTTAAAAAAACGAATATAAAAGGTTGCATATTAAATATGAGATTATGCAATTAAAATTAAACCCTAGTAATGGCATTGGTGAGGGAAGATGAAAGAATTCCTTCCTATATTAATTAGTTGATATATTTTAAGCCACTAAAGTTTAATTGTTGGCTTAATAAAATAAATGAATGTTTCAAGACTTATAATTAATTATTATTAATGGTTATATATTGGTGAATTTAAATAGAAATAGGAAAAGACATGTAATCTTTTGTAATCTAATAATCATTTTCTATTTATTTTCTATTTTTAATATTTTGTAATGTAATTATTTTTTAATTTAAGCTAATATATTAGATATTAGAAAATATAAAGAGATGAGAAATAATGATGCCACAAATCTTAAATACTTAATATTTATAGAATTTGAAGAAGCCAAAAAGCACTAAACAAAAGGTTGAATAATTAAATATGAAATTATGACATTAAAATTAGGCCCTAGTGGCATTGTTGAGGGAAGATGAAGGAACATTCCTTTCTATATTAATTAATTGATGCTTTTTAAAGCCATTAAAGTTTAATTGTTGGCATAATAAAATAAATGAATGTTTCAAGACTTGTTGAATTTAAATAGGAAGAGGAAAAGACATGTAATCTTTTGTAACCTAATAATTATATTATATTTTTAATATTTTATAATGTAATTATGTTTTAATCTCAACTAATATATTAGATAATAAATAATATAAGAAGATGTAAAATAGTGATGCCACATCACCTCTTGTAGTCAAGGCTTATAATTAATTAAGAGACATGGATGAAACTAATGTTATTTAAGTTACACATAGTTGATTTATAAGCTTAATGTGTCAAAATTGTTTAAACCTTTCCAAGATTAACTATTGTTTTCTTATTATTTCTTTTATCTATGTTTAAATTTTAGGAGAAATTTGTCAATTTTCAATTATTGGGTGAAATTGGTACGCAAATGATGTGTTTTATAGCAATTTGCGTCTTTCTCATCTTCAAGACTATCATTAGTCGATAATGTTGCTATTACCTCAGGCTCTCGTGAGTCTAAACATTTTCTAATTAATTGAAAATGATATAATGATTAATTAATTGTTGATAATAAAACCAATTTAATACGGCGTCTCCCCATTTCTTTCTTTATTTCTTTTAAACCTCAATCATTGTCAAAACCGTTAATGGGTTGCAATTAAACACTTAACAAATCTTAAACTTGTTGTTAGCAATTAACATTTGCTAAAGGAATCGTCTTAAGTTTCAATTCTTTAAATTAATGTTAATTAGATTTAAGACGAAAATTAATTATTCACTAAGACTTATCTATAAATAAAAAGTAGATACAAATGTTGTATAATTAAATATGAGATTATGACACTAAAATTAGGCCTTGGTAGTGGCATTGTTGAGGGAAGATAAAAGAACATTCATTCCTATATTAATTAAATTATATGTTATGACGTGAAAAAATAAACAATCCATTTTTGTATTTTGTAGTTTGTGAAGATTTGAAACAATGTGCTTTCTTTTCAGGGTGATAATAATTGGATCCATTGCTTTTTCCTTTTAATGTTTTATAAACATATATTGTCTATTTGCATCAAATAAGTCTCAATCTCTTTTACAATCACTAATAAAACACCTTTCAATTATTAAACTATAAATATGTGTCATTCAAAATTGTGATGGAAGATAGAGAATTTAGGGAGGGTTTCTTCTCTTAAGAGTTAAAAAAAAATTGAAATTTAAAAATTTTCAATAAATACAAATATAAGATGAATAGTTTCATTTGTTCAATAGACTAATCATATTAAAATAATGTTAGTAAGGAAAATAATTTAAAAAATATTCGTAATTAAAATAATTTAAAAAATGTAAATTACCTCTCTCACCTCATTTTTTAAGAAAAAATAAAAACAACTTGAAGTTTTAAAAAATAATGAAGTAATTTAAAAATAATCAATTTGGAATAATTCAAAATTTACCCAAGAGATTATTCACAATATCAATCAATGAATTAGAAACATTAAGTGGTATAACATATAACTATTATTTTTAACTTATTGATCTCAATCTTGAGCGTTCGAATTAGATCTTTGGGGTTTCATTTTTCAGATTTTAGTGATTGAAAGTATGAAACTCAAAGTAACAAAAATTAAATTTATATTTTATCGCAAGTGAAGTGTAGGGATTAATCCAATTATTTGCGTCTAGCGTTTCTTTTTGTTGCTATCACTCTTGTTGATGATGATAAGCCTTTTTTTTGCATTGTCACTACCAATTTATTATCTACATTCATCTATAGAACGGAGCAAGATGCCAAGAAAGAAATATAACACAAGAAAAATAAGTTATCCCAATCGTTCAAAACAAATACATACATAGCCAGAAAAATAAGACATATCATATCACACTTAAATATTACCACTCTAAAAAGAAAAAAAAGGTCAAAAGACTAACACACATGTAAAAAGACGACCAACAACAACACTAAACATGTTTTGTGTATTGATTACTTCCACCATCACTAACTTCATCATCATCAATAATTTGGTTTTTTCTCTTTCTATTCTTACCGGCATTAGTAACATGAAAATCTCCCACAGAATCTTCCAAATTATTTGATAAGATATCATGAGGATCCTGTAATTTTTTAATCAAGGAAATTAAAATTATGAGTAAACTGAACATGCTAATTTTAATCATAAAGGAAAACAACTGGGAAATAAGAGTAAATAAAATTACCATTTCTTGGGAATGTCCTTCCTTTCTTTCATATATTTCCACATTTTCATGATCTGTATTGTTTTTTTCCTACAAAATACAACAATTAAATAATTTTTTTAACATTACATATATTGCCTACAAATTGAACCTAGCATAGGTAGATAATACCTTCTTCAATTCTTGTTCGAGCTCCAATTTCTCATCAGGGGTGAAAAGTTTTGACACAGTAAAATTCTCAAGTCCCTCTTTCAAATTGTAGTCATTCAATTTCAGTTTGTAAACAAAATCTTTTCCACAAAGGCTTTGAATTTCTGTAGGGACATCCTTACTATATAAAGGTAGTCTATTAAACAACTTGTGGGCTGATGTATCAAGTAACTTCTCAGCTACATGATTGAATAAGACAAAAGTTGTCTCTGCTGTTTTATCCATGACTTTTATATGTATTTTGTACCTACATTAGAATAATGAATTAAAATGAAAAACTAACAACATAATAAGCAATTTTTTTAAAAAATAATATTATTTTTCTTACATCACAAGAGGATAGTCACATTCCTTTTTGCAAGTGCCACACATATAAATACCATTTGTAGGTATGACCTTTTTTATGCATGTTTTGCATGAAACATAGTACCATCCAAAGGAGTTGTCTATTTCACTAATCTTGCCCCGCACAGTAACAATATATTCCTACAATTAAACAATAAACATTTACAAAAATAATAAGGACATTCCAATATTTAGGAACAAATAACACAAATGGATGAGAAGGAAAAAAAATAGAAAAATCACCTTCACTTGAGAACTCCAATCAGCCTCCAATAGTTCTTCAATGCTCATTCTGTTAAGGAACATCTCTTCCTCAAAAGTAATCTTATTCACATTCGAACTTTCAATAACTTGCACAACGTTGGAGACGGTGGAAAATCTTTCAATTAATGATGCTACATAATCTATTTGAAGATTTATATAGATTTTGCTTGCACTTGTGGTAGAGAAATTAACCTCACCTGTTTAGAGCAAATGTAACGTAAAACGAAACTTGAACAAAATCTAAATTTTTGTATAATATTAAAATAGCCACATTGCTTTTGAAAATGTTAATTAGTGGGATCTAAATAAAATAATCACCTTGGAATTTTTTAATGGTTGTAGAAGTTACTATCACAATACAAGGACCCTCGTCTTTCTTGTACAAATTTGGATCAAACATCTCCCCTAACTTTCCCCATAAAGTAATCTTCATTGTTACCGAACTATCCATAAAAATTAACAAAAATTAATAATGTAAAGAGAACCAATAACTAAAAAATAACATAAATAACTAAAAAATATAAAGTCATAGTTTTCTTGATTATATTCAACTTACTAATCCGTTAGAATTTTTATATCTCTTTTTTTCCAACCAGCTCCAACGATCTCAATATCACCCACATCACATAAACTTCCAATAACATCTGTAATATTATGGAAAAATAACATAAACATGTTAAAACATAAGGATTAATAATTTCTAATATACACTTAAAGATTAACAAACATTAATAATTAAAAAAATACCTGAGAGGATTGTGTTATCATTCACACATAAATTAATCAAATTCGGAGATACGAATTGAAATCCATTAATCGGAATCTTGACAGTTCCTTCTTCTAACCTCTTAAGAGAAGTTATAACCAAGAAAATAATCTTATACTGATTTGAAAGTGGTCTGTACTCGCCTGTAGTTGAAACAACTTTCAAATTCTTGACATTGTACAAAGAACCCTCACTCAACATGTGCTTAAACCTTGTCACTAAGGTTTTCCTGATTGTTGCATGCATGAGATTTTCCTACGAAAAAAAAAACACATACTACATTCAGTGTGAAACAATTGGGAAAAAAAATTAGAGAAAACAATGAGAGAATAAATTTTTTATACAACCTTTTCATCAATAAAAATCATATCAACACTAATCAATTCTCCATTTTTTTTAGTATTAGTAGACTCCCACATCCTACAAAGCCTAACCCTTATCATCCAACTATCTTTATTATTGTTCAACTCATGAAGAAAAGAGTACTCCATGAAGCACACAATATAAAAAATTCAAATAAACCAAACAATAAAAATATAAGTATTTTTCTAAAGAGGGCGTTGACTAAATAAATAAAAAAACCCTAAACATAACAAATCTTAAATATTTAGTGTTTACAGAGCTTGAAGAAGCCAAAAGGCACTAAACAAAAGGTTGCATAATTAAATATGAGATAATGTCATTAAAATTAGGCTCTAGTGGCATTGTTGAGGGAAGATGAAAGAACCTCTCTTCCTATGTTAATTTATTGATGTATTTTAAGAGACTAAAGTTTAATTGCTAGCATAATAAAATTTGAAGGAGCCAAAAGACACTCAACAAAAGGTTCCATAATTAAATATATGATTATGACATTGAAATTAGGCCCTAATGGCATTATTGAGGGAAGATGAAAAAATCTCTTTTCCTATATTAATAAATTCATGTATTTTAAGCCACTAAAGTTTAATTGCTAGCATAATAAAATAAATGAATGCTTCAAAATACTTATAATTAATTATTATTAATGGTTACATATTGTTGGATTTAAATAGAAAGAGGAAGAAACATGTACAAAGAATATCCACTAATATTTTAGATATTTTAAATAATAGAAAATATAAAACGATGAGGTTGAGGGAAGGTGAAAGAACCTATCTTCCTATGTTAATTAGTTGATGTATTTTAAGGCACTAAAGTTTAATTGCTAGCATAATAAAATTTAAAGAAGCCAAAAGGCACTCAACAAAAGGTTGCATAATTAAATATGAGATTATGGCATTAAAATTAGGCCTTAGTGGCATTGTTGAGGGAAGATGAAAGAACCTCTCTTCCTATGTTAATTAATTCATGTATTTTAAGCCACTAAAGTTTAATTGCTAGCATAATAAAACAAATGAATGTTTCAAAAGACTTATAATTAATTATTATTAATGGTTACATATTGTTGGATTTAAATAGAAAGAGGAAGAAATATGTACAAAGAATATTCATCAATATTTAAGATATTTTAGATAATAGAGAATATAAAAAGATGAGGTTGAGGGAAGATGAAAGAACCTCTCTTCCTATGTTAAATAGGTTATGTATTTTAAGGCACTTAAGTTTAATTGATAGCATAATAAATTTTGAAGAAGTCAAAAGACACTCAACAAAATATTGTATAATTAAATATGAGATTATTACATTAAAATTAGGCCTTAGTGGCATTGTTGAGGGAAAATGAAAGAACCTCTCTTCCTATGTTAATTAATTCATGTATTTTAATCCACTAAAGTTTAATTGCTAGCATAATAAAATAAATAAATGTTTCAAAAGACTTATAATTAATTATTATTAATGATTACATATTGTTGAATTTAAATAGAAAGAGAAAAAAAAGTACAAAGAATATCCACCAATATTTTAGATATTTTAGATAATAGAAAATATAAAAAGATGATGAATGATATATATTAATAAAGTTACTATTTATTAAATGTGTTAAATACAATCAAATTAATTATAAGAAGATGAAAAGCTAAATTTTTTTTAAAAAATCTCTATTTATTAGATAATAGAGAATATACAAAGAAGCAAAATGGTGATGTCACATCACCTCCTCAAGTCCTAACTTTATATATATATATAGATCTTTTTTATTTATATATTAACTTGAGAAGTGTTACACAACTTTCAAAATAAAAAATAAAAAAATTATGTATCAAACAAATTTATTTCGCTGGCTACCCAAATTTGATTCTTAACAACAATCAAGACTCTTCTTGAGCGAGGGCCGTGAATCTGGCAAAATCTTCAGACTCCACCTAGCTAGCATTCGAAAAGAAGTAACCATTCGAAAAGAATACAATTTTTGTTCCAATGTACCAAATGCAATTTTGTCATGTGAATGAAATTAAGAATAAATTTGAGAAGCATGAAATCAATTAAAAAAATTAATCTTTTGAAACTTCACTTCAAAGAATTGTAACTAAAAGCTATGAGTAGGAAGTAAAGTAGCTAATCTAATACTAAGAGTCTAGCATAGTATATTGGTAAAAAAAATCAAATGGTCTTTTCGGTTGAAATCACATTAACTCATCAAAATAATCACTCATTTGACAGTTTTGTTAAAATACACTTATCCTCCACGCTTATTTTGAACACTTGCATTGTTTGCGAAGTAACTGATAATCGTGACATGAGAACATATTTAAGATAGTGATTGTAATCTCATATTGGCATCAATGTTGTCATAATGACTTAATTACGTTGAATGGGAGATGTAGTAGGTTTGAACATTTCAACATTTCAGTCGTAGAGCAATATCATATAAGGAGTCCATGGCAAACTCAAAAAGAAACCAGTACAAGCAATCATTAGGCACAAAAAATTAAGATGAAAACTATAACTATGCTTTTTAATAGCACATAATAACATAATATACAATTAGGTTTCACATAATTATATTCTGATTTATGGTCCATTGTGTGATACCCAAGTTTAATCTTTTAAATTAAACAACTATTTACATGTTTGTATAATAATAGATTATTATGCAATTATTTAATTAATCATCTTAATGAACAAAAATACTCATCGTCAAATGTACTAATCTTAATGATTGCGTCACGTTTTAGGTGGTGATTGTGATGGCGTTAACAGTCGAGATTAAAATCTCTCTCTCAAAAAGCTTGCGCTTTTTCATTCATCCTTTTTATCCACAGCTGCCTAAAATCAAGGGTGTTTGTTCCTCTGGCATTTGCTTTATGTACTCTCAAATAATACAGTCAGCAGTTGCAGCGCTGAATTGAATTGAGGGACAAACTGAATTGAAGCATACCCATCACTCCATGAGTACAGCTGTTAACCTTGCTTGCAAATTTTCTCTCCTTTCATTTGTCATCTTTTGCAGCACCTGGATTGGATTGCAGGCTCACCGTGTGTCTCATTGCAGCAGATCTTCTCATTGTTCATTTTGGACATTTTTTCACTATGCTAGATTTTCACCTCGGGCTCTATTGCCGGCCACATTAATGATCTGCTTCTTCTCGAGATTTTTTCTCTCCTTCTTCTCGAGATTCTCTCTTGCTCTTATAACTATGCTTTTTAATAGCACATAATAACATAATATACAATTAGGTTTCACCTAACTTACACCGAAGACCTTTTTATACCACAACTGACTCTTTGGCAGCTAATTTACTAACCACGAAACCCACTTACACGCGAGAGTCAGTGATTGTGCTCCACATCAACCGTGAATTAAAATTAACAACAACTCAATCACAAACATATATCCAAAATACACTAAAAAAAATGAAAAAAATAATAGCTGTAAATCCTAGAAACGTTAGTAATTGTGCTCCACATCAAGCATCTTCGCCCGAACTCCTTCACAGCTTTCTCTAATTCAGCATTAGTCATGTAGCCTTTAGCCTTATCAAAGCTGTGTCACCAACAACTTAATTAATAAAAAATAAAAATAAAAATTGATACATAAGTTGAAATTAATAGATAATTATAATTATTACAATTATCAATACCTAGTTTCCGAGGGATTGCCTTCAAATAAATGTCCCGTAGAACCTAGAAATCAGAATTAACCAAAGATCAGTAGTTGTAAAGTAGAAGTCAAATGAAGAGTAAAGAAAGGTCAACGATAGGTGAAAAAAGAAAAAAAAAAATGAAACGTGATTAGCTCCTGCGTAATTTATCAGATCCAATGAAGAAGATGACCTGAAAACGAAGTGGAGAGTAAACTTCGCTCGGGTCCTCTCGCGAGAACAGAAGAGAAATTGAGATATAAAATAAAATAAAAAAAAGAGAAGTGAGAAAAATAAGCTTCATTTATATTTGTTTTATTGGATTATTTGTTAAAAAAAAAATGAAAGCTTTTTATGAGTTTCGAGTGAGCTTTTCCGTTAAGTCCTTGTGTCTGTGATTTTCATCTTAGTTGATTTAGAAGACTTGTCCGAGCATGAGAGGGAAAATTTGTTAGGTGCTTCTGGAGCATTCAATATATATGTGTATGCTTCAATCATTGTTGACTACAATTCATGATTAGCGAGAAAGAGACGAAGAAGCGATCGCACGTGGACAGCACGTGATTCAATGTTGGGCCTCCTATTAGCCCAATTTCTATATCTGGCGATGCTATAATCACTGTACAATGTTCCAAATACATCCTTCCTTCTTTCTATTTTTTGATCAGCCACAACTGTGCATCGTTTCATGGGTGTTTCTAAGACCACTCACTGGTATTCTACATACACCCCTCTTCTCTCCTTCTGAATAAGGAACGTCATTTGTCTTTTCGATTCAATCGTTCTACCAAACGAGAAGCCATCAATCAACGTGCTTTATTCTCCTTTAATTAATTTATTCATTATAGCCTCATTAAAGGCCATGCTTTAATCAAATCCCGATTCCTATCTCATCCTTCACCTCCACCTTTCACCTAATGATGGACAAGCCATAACTTAATTTGGTAAGATTCGGATAAGATATATGTTTTCTTTCTTAAAAATCGGAATCAAGAGGAAATGACACTGATGCTTCAGTTTTAAACACAAAAAAATTGACCTATTAACAATCCTAACCCTACTAATCAAGATCAAACTCCCACGTATTCATGAATGAGTTCGAATGATAAATTAGTTATTATGATCAAATCCAATTCGATTTTTAACATCTCTAGTACATTTATATTAGTAGAGTGATAGTATCAAACATGAAACAATAAATCTTTTACTAATCTTATATTTCATATAATTCACTCATCATCCAATATTTAAATAGTGGATTTGTCACTAAAATTTATCTTAGCGGTGTGCAGCAACCCTTCGCCTCATGATTGAAGTTGAGATTTTTTAAGTAGCTTTATTTATGTCTTGCAAGTAATTTTTTCTTTTCCTTGAGAGGTCTTGACAGTAGTTTCTAATGCAATTATTAAGTTTATACCATACTAATTTGTATTAAAAGAAAATATTATATATATATTGTTATTTTTACATATAACTTTCATCTCAATGCGAATATATAAAGGTATTTTTTTATGTATATATCGAAAAAAAAGTAATGAGCGGGACTGTACGAACCTAAAAAAATTATTTTGGCACCCACTTTCTTAACAAAACTCATTCGTAAAATTTAAAAACAAAAGTTTTACTCTTCAAATTTGTCTAAACACCAAAAGTAACCCCATCTTCGCCTTCGTTTTAACTAATTCAATTATATTTTATTTGTTAGGTTTAAACACTCGTTAAAAACTGCAAATTCACAACATCAATATTCATCTCCCAACATCTATAAACGGCTAAGGCAACATGATTCATGTCCAAATTGAGGCTATGAGAAAAAACAATCTCTTAAAAAATCACAATCAATTCATTGGAATCATCTACATTTGGTTGCCCACAATTCAAGAAACTCTAGTTTTTATGATAATTTCCATCAGATTTTAATCTCTCTATCTCTCTCCCCCTCCCCCCCCCCCTTCTCTTGGCGTTTAAATTTGATGAGTTCATCATATTACATTAAAATAAAGTATTATGGAAGAAATCAACTTTTGTTGAAACTTAAAATAATTTAGGTATTAATTAGAATACTTGTTATATATTTTATTATTAGAACAAAAACTGATAGAGAATATGGTGATGAAGAAATAAATAATCAATTCGAATGTTGAATACTAGTCATTCTAGTTCCACATAAACATTCAATTTTGGTTTTGAAAAGAAAGAGGAATATAGATTAGGGTTCATCTTCTTTTTTTTAATCTAATGTAATTCATATAATATGAATTTCAAACATTCATGACCTGAATGTAAATATTTTTACTAATAATTCACTTTATGAGAATTTTTACAATATAAAAATTTATAAAAAAATATTGGAAAATTTTCTTATATAGCCACTTTCAAAAACTTATTATCAAAAATAGCCATAGAACAAAATGTTTTAAAATAATAACCACACACATTTATTATGGACAGAATTACCCCTCCCCAAAGACCATTGTTGAAATCGCCTAAATCACCTATATCGTCATCGCCCGTCATCTCATAAATTTCTTTTTACAACCCCATCGTCACAATCTCACCGTCACATACCTAATTATCACAGCCTCCATCAGCAAAAGGTTATGCACTATCAATGGCATGAGGATTCGGCCTCAAGGACGACTCTCTTACACTTTTACAGTAATTTTTAATTGATTGGTGGATTATTATTGATAAAGAAGCATACTATGATATGTATTGACATGAATACTTCAAAAAAAATTAAGATTAATATTTGCAAAATATAAGCACATTAAGTATTCGTTAAAATGCCTATAAGAATTTTTTTTCAATTATCTCAATAAATCATCTGGATATTCCTCAACAATTATAGAAACACATAATTTACCAGACTTTTCCTAATTTTTATATTCACACAAACAAATATCTACCCATAGTGTAATAAAAATTAATAAAGATATATGTTTATACAAATATCTACAAAACTCATATATCAAACTTAATTAATCTTACAATCTAAATTTCAAAAAACACTAACCTTAATTCCTTCTTGAGGTTTTTTTTTTGTGTTAATTGATTTTATCTTCAGTGCTAGTTAAATAATTGTTGTTTGATGCATATGAAATCTGAGTAATTTTGTGTTTAGTTGTTGGAGAGAGTTTGAGAAGTCAAATGGGAGGAGTTTTATGGAGTTTGTGTTTAATTGTTGAGGTGAAATAGTTTGTATTTAGTTGTTGGCATAAAATGAGAGAGGAGCTTTGGGGAGGGGTAATTTAGTCCATACAAAATGTGTGTGGTTATTATTTTAAAAACTTTTATTCTATGACTAGTTTTCATAATGAATTTTTGAAAGTGGTTATATGAAAAATTTTCCCCAAATATATTTCATGGAATCAAATAGCTCCACCAAAAAATAATAATTTATATAACAATGTTACTACCGTTTTGGCGTATAACATTATCGCGAAGCACTCACTATCCAATTAATTTACAGTTTCAACGGCAAGACTTGTGACAAAATAAAATGCGGAGCATAAGGATTCTATTTCTATGCATGTATAAAAACGAGAATGTACAAGCACCCAAAGTAAACGTTCGCGTGATGATATGCTTAGAGCTGGCAGCCGGCGTTCTAAACAAATTTCCACGAAACTGAAATAGAAACAAACAGCAAAAACGCGAAACGAAACGACGCTCGCACTCCATCAGAGCTGATTCCAACTGATTGGCACACACCGTAAGTGTAACCGGCACTCGCATTTTTGCTGCCTTTTCAGGTAAAACTCAACATTTTCGTTTTTTTTGATTTCACTGTACGTAACTGTCATCGTTACTTTGGATCTGTTGACGAATTGACCTGAATTGTGATTGTATTAATGGTAGATCTGATTCTGTGAATTGCTTGATCTTGATTCGGCGCAAATAGTTTTAGTGCTTGATCTGAAATTGTAAGGATCTGATATTTAATGGATGGTTAGTTTTGAATGTATCTAAAAAAATTTTAAGCCTGTAGTTACTCAAATCTAGTTCTTTGAAGTAAACTTTGACTATGATTGTTGTTCAAGTTATTATTATTATTATTATTATTATTTTTGGGATAATTAAGTGGCTACAGTAGAGTCAGCTGCATCCAGAATCGTGTATTTTAAATGGAACGTAACGGAGTGTCGATTACAATGGTTTACAGGTCCCAAGTTGTGTGGTTCTTTTTTCCTTTTTTTCTGGGAAGAATTAATACAAGGTTTCATATTCTCAAGTTTGTTATGCCAAATGATGTCACATCTAATACCAAATCAAGAATATCGGAACGATATAAATGGGAAATTTAGTTGCTCTCACCATCGGTTTTGGTTTAATAATTTTACATTATAACCCAAAAAAAAAAAAGGAAAGAAAAAAGATGTCTGACCTTGTTCATTTACATTTTTCTTGCTTTTCAATCAATCTGTGGATTATTCTGTAATTTTATTATTTTCATTTAAATATATTAAATCATAAATTACAATACAAGTTGACTATTGGTTTATCACAACTTGACAAGTTCTCTAACTTGTTCCAACTTTGTCTTTGTAGGAGGTTTTGTTGCCAAATAGGGTAAGTCCTTTGCACTTCATTTGCATGTGGATGGGTTTTTTCCTGAAGACTGGGGAATAAACTAGTTGAGGCTTGTAAATTGTAAAAAAAAAAATGAAAATGTCTCTTGCTAGCAAGGCTGACAGGAAGGCAGCTGCAGATGCAGCTGCTTGGATGTTCAATGTTGTCACTTCTGTTGGGATTATTTTAGTCAATAAAGCATTAATGGCTACATATGGCTTCAGTTTTGGTAAGCTTCAGTTTAGAATCTGTAGTCAATTGTATAAAGAAATTTGTTTCCATTAATTAAGCTGCATTCATGGTATAACCATTTGGATCACCTTTCTTTTCAGTTTTTCTGTATCTATAACTAATTTCAATTTTTACAGCCACAACATTAACCGGTATGCATTTTGCCACCACAACCTTGATGACGGGTGTTCTAAGGTGGCTGGGATACATCCAACCCTCCCATTTACCGTTCTGGGAACTTCTAAAATTCGTTATTTTTGCAAACTTCTCTATAGTTGGAATGAATGTCAGTCTAATGTGGAACTCAGTGGGATTCTATCAGGTGGATGCTTACACCTTAAAAACTGGGATTTAGCCATTGATGTTACATATTTTCTACCACTCAACTCTTAACTTTCTTATCAGATTGCAAAACTGAGTATGATCCCTGTATCCTGCCTTTTGGAAGTTGTGTTGGACAAGATTCGATACTCCAGAGACACAAAGTTAAGCATTGCAGTTGTTCTATTGGGTGTTGGGGTTTGCACAGTTACTGATGTGAGTGTCAATGCCAGAGGCTTCATAGCTGCCTTAATTGCAGTTTGGAGCACTTCTATTCAACAGTATGTAAGTTGTCCATCCTCAGCACAGCACTCTTAAGAGTTTTCAACCTTCTAGATCTCTACCGTTGGCTAATTAATTTGTGCATATATTTCAAAATTCTGTCAATTTTTTATGTATGATTCAAAATGGATTGATTAATAGTGCTAGCATTTTTTCAAGTGCAGTATGTACATCACCTTCAGCGGAAATATTCACTTACTTCTTTCAATCTATTGGGACATACCGCTCCTGCGCAAGCTGCAACACTGTTGGTAATAGGCCCATTTCTTGATAATTGGTTGACAGACAAAAGAATTTATGCCTATGACTACAACATAGCCTCAGTGGTAAGTACATCAGGATCTGTTGCTCTATGTTGGAAGTTAAATTGTTCATTTAAGTATTTATACATAAACTTGTTTTTATTAGTTTGGTGATGTTATGCTGCCCCCTGAGTGATACATGTTATTTGGTCCTTATAGGATTTGTTAATTTAGGCCCTGTTTAGTACTGAGATTGGGCAGCTGTAGTTTAAAAGTTACTGCACTAAAGTATTTGGTAAACACTAGTTGCTGTAGCTTGGAAGCAGAGTTGATTTGATCCACTACTTGTATGATGAAAAACCAATAATATCTATTATTTTTAGCAAAATTATTTTTTAAAGCCATAGTTACTACAGAGTATTTACTTTTATTTCATAGTTATAATTTTTTTTGCCACTGCAAAAAGTTACAATACCTTTTTACCAAGCAGAGCCTTAGATTGGTATGTGTCCATAAAAGGACTTAACATGCTCTAGTGGTAGCTTCTGCTAGTGAAAACTGTCATGATATCGGTTTTGGAATTTCAATCTGCTTTTTTAATTGAAGTTTTATAATTACTTAATGGTTTATAGAAGCTTCATGAACCTGTGGTAGCCTGGAAGCCCCTCATATGATGCTTACTGGTTCTGTTAGTCTTAGAAAAATTTCTAAGTTTGTCTCATAAAATTGAATGAATCTCCTCTGGTAGCTAATCTGTGCTTTGACCTGCAGATTTTCCTAATCCTGTCATGCACGATAGCTGTAGGGACCAACCTCAGCCAGTTCATTTGCATCGGCAGATTCACAGCTGTGTCCTTTCAAGTACTCGGTCATATGAAGACAATACTCGTATTGATCATGGGATTCTTATTTTTTGGAAAAGAGGGTCTCAACTTGCATGTGGTTCTGGGTATGATCATTGCTGTATTTGGAATGATTTGGTACAGCAATGCCTCGACGAAGCCCGGTGGTAAGGAACGACGGAGTTCACTTCCTACAACCAGACCACAAAAACATGGTAATTTGGGAGAATCCAATGAACATGATGGGAAAGTCTGAGTAGGATGACACTGAGCATACAAACATAGCTGATTTCAGGAAATTCATTGATCATTTGAAATTAGATTTTCGACCATTTGATTCAAATTATTTTTGCCTGTCATTCTGTCAACTTTAGTTCTGTATCTGTATTGAATCCAATTTAGAGAAAAAAAAACAATACCTCTTTCGATAGGGATACCTTTTTGTATTAGAAATATAATTTTTTGGTGATTATTCTTTTCCCGTTGTAATCTCCGTTTGTTCACACTTCATGTTCTTTCTTTATCTAATGGATCGGAGACGTGGATCCTTCAATTCACGTTGTGACCATCCATTCCAACATAAATTTAACAAAACAAAAGAGTTTGTGCCAACTACCTTCGCAAGTAATTTTGATCAGAACACAACAAAACTTTTTAAATCATAATAGCCTCCAATTTTATCAGAATTTTACCGGGGACCCTTATTCATTTCATACCAAATAGCTACGATGGACAACTTAGCATAGCCAAATGGGCAACCAGTCTAAATTTGATTAGAAGTAAATCACACCTCTTTCATTTTGACATCGGAAGTTTGAATTTTTGCTTTTTTCAATATTGGGCATTTGGGCTAATTAAATCCACAACTAAAGCTCTCGTATCAAGACACCTACACCTTAATTCTTCAGGAATACATACAAAACAAAAGAGCTCAAAATTCAATGAGATAAAAGAGGGAGATGAAATATATGTTGCAAAACATCTGAATAAAAATATTACCATAGAGAAAATAATAGATAAAAGACAGACAGTTCAAATGCTTAAAACCCATCCAAAGAAAAGAAAATAAATCTAATATTGTCTGATGCAAATGTTCAGCAATAGCAAGTCCAAACTCTTCCTGAACATGTGTATAGATTGTTCAAAACATTGATAACGGACAGCTCAACGCTTCTTGGAGACACCAACAGTCTTTCCACGACGACCGGTGGTCTTGGTGTGTTGTCCACGGACACGAAGACCCCAGTAGTGCCTGAGACCACGGTGGTTCCTGCATGAAAGATGTGACATTGGTAGGTATTTTTCATTGGCCAAAAGTTTCTGAACACAGCTCGTACGGAATAAAAGAATATTTGCAAGGCAAGAGGAGAGTTCCTAAGATGTTTTTGAAAGATAACTACTATACAGCCTTAACCCAGTACAGTTAGTCTTTTGTTCACTTAAGAGACCATCTGTAATGGAGAAGTGCTAATATTTTATGTTTTAATTGCTTCATGTCATACCCCAATATTCAGTTAGTCTAGTCGGGCGCAGGAGCATAGTATCTCAGCATTGAATCGCAACAATTCTATTTCAGAAGGATGCTCAGTTATGTTTTAAAAGCATCGCGCAGTAACCTTCTCAAGACACAAGTACAAACAAAATTGATTCCTTCCTTTGAACTTATAAACATCTTTAAACAATTTTGTGGGAGCAGCTGACCATAAATCCAATCATCAAACTAAGACATGGCGAGAAAAAGTTACCTGATCTTCTTCAGACGCTCCAAATCATCTCTCAACTTCATGTCCAGTGCATTGGATACAACCTGAGAATACTTTCCATCTTTGTAATCCTTCTGTCTGTTCAAGAACCAATCAGGGATTTTAAACTGTCGGGGATTTGCAACAACGACCATGAGATTGTCAAGTTCAGCAGCAGATAGTTCACCGGCCCTGAAAGCCAATATGGTACATCATGTTAAGTTTTATAACACGGCAAATCAAACACTTCATTCAAATGAACCTGTCAAGTACACCAGAAGACATCCTTGTATGGACATGGCCGTGAAACAACACAAAGAAACAACATAAAATCAACACTACACAGATGTCATAAAAAGTAGATCTCTTCAAATATTCTTCAAACATATTTCAAACTTTCCTCTAAAATAAGAATGGGTTTACAAACGCCCGTTGATGTGCTTCTAAATCGTAAAGATACTTTTTCTTAGCAACTAATGTTTTCCAATGCCAACCCAATTATACTTGACAACTAACGATTTCATCCGACAACTTAACTAAAATCTGCATACTTTCCCAAACAACCACATGAGCATCTGAAGGCAATACACAAGTACCATATTCACTATAGCAAAACCTTAGACACACATGAGTTAATTTTTTTTCCCTTTTTACAGCAGCAAAACATATACAAAAAGAAGAAAAGGCAGACCTCTTGTTCATGTCAACATCAGCTTTCTTGCAAACGATGTTAGCCAGTCGCCTTCCAATACCCTTAATTGAAGTAAGAGCAAACATAATCTTCTGCTTCCCGTCGACGTTAGTGTTCAGCACACGCAAAATGTGCTGAAAATCTTCGTTCGCCACCAGAGACTTCATTCAAAAATCAAAACCCACATAAAATTAATTGATATTCAAACAAAAGAACTAAATCCCAGATACCAAAAAAATATAAAAACTATAGAAAAAGATGAAATCTTTTCAGAAGATTAAGGCGATAAATTGAGAACCCACTTACCATTTTCGATTGTGAGGATTGATGATGAAGAGAAGAGAGGCTCTTCGGCTACAAATGAAGCTGCAGCAAGTATCCAAGCCAACTGAGAAGTCAGATTAGGGTTTTTTAAGTTCTTTATATATGATGCAATTGCTTCACTCTTTTTAGGGTTTTGTTGCTTTATGACGATTGTGCCCTCCTTCAGGCTTCATAAATCCAGGCATGTACTGTATATAAATTGGGACCATATTTTTATTATGATATTGATCATTATATTTGTATTTTTTTTTATCCTTCAACTTATTCTAACCTTACCTATACATTTTAAAAATAATTATTTTGATTTTTATCAATAATTTTTCTTAAAGTTGCTCCAATTGAACTAACCATTTATTTATTTTAAATAGCTTTCAAGCATTAGTATTTAGTTGGATAAATGATAGTTTAGTTCTTATATTTTGACTAAAATGTTCGTTTTATTCATATATTTTTTGAAAAAAATCACAAAACATCTTTACTATTAAAGTTAGAATACTATTCTCTTTATCTTTTACAATAATACCCTTACAACAATATTCTTACCTCTGCAAGAATATTAATGAAAAGAAAAAAATATTAATTTATCAAATAACCTTAAAAGTAACATAAAAATTTGTGAATTTTTATGTTAATATTTTAATTTTAAGATTAATTTGGTAAATTAATTTTTTGTAAAATAACTACAATTAGTAAAATTATTGTAAGGATATTAAGTATTGCTTTAATTTGGCTGGCATTAATTAATTTATAAATAAAATTATCAGCAAGATTATTGTACAGGTACAAAAAATTAATAATTCTTTTATATTGATATTTATTAGTTAATTTACTAATAATTTTTTTATAAATAAATTAATCAATGTTAAGAATATCACTGTAAGGATATTGTTATAAAAGGAAAGAAAAATAAAGTAAGAATGTAACTTATTTACCTACAATGATATTTTAAGGTATTTTTTTAAATATAAGAACTAAATGAACAGTTAAATCAAAATATAGTAACTAAAATAATATTTATTCATATTTAGTTCATATTTCATTGATTAATAAAATTTCTAAGTACATAAATTTATTTTCATTCTAGGGTACCATTGATTGATATTTCAATGTACATTGTTATCTGACAAAGATTTGATTGAATCAAAATATACTTGGTTAGCATTTTATTCGCCATGAAGTATGAACGGACTTCTCGATAGTTAATGTGAAAAAGCAAATAATTATAATTATAATAATCTTTTATATTCATTATTTTTGTAATCTTACTTGTCTAAAGTTGAATTTGCGGACGGTCGAATTTTAGACAACGCGTTGACTGTTACAAGGATCGCAAGTTATCTGCTATCATTCCAAATTGTTCGTTGCGCATCTCAAGGCTTGCATTACAAACTAAATTGAAGGTATAAAAAGATCGCAAAAGCTCGTAACAACGATTATAGAGAAGTTTCTCCCCGCTCGTTATGGCCAAAATGTCATGAAAGGATGCAGTTTGAGCTTCTCATTGTGCTTAATTACGATTTACAAGAACTGATTTATGCAATAATTTAATTTACCATCGTGAAATAATAGTGGCAAACAAGAAATCACTACAAAAATATAATTTTCAAGTCAACCAATAAGTTAAGGGTACGTTTGAAATTAAAATTGGACAATTATAACTTAAAAATTACAGTATTAAAATATTTAATAAATACTAACTATTATAACTTAAAAAATACATTAATATGATTTTTCACTTATATAATAAAAAATTTATTATATCTTTAATAATTTTATTAAAATTATTATTTAAAATTTATATTTACTATTTATTACTAACTTTTGTTTCATAATTATAATTTTTTTTCTATAACATCTGTAGCTTAAAAACTAGAGCACCTCAATACCAAATGCACCCTAATTTTGCCTCTTCATCAAATTCCGGTCTGCAAAAAATCTAAATTACATCTAGTAATCTATCCAGCAAAGTTAGAGCTTCAGCCTATATATAACAATACATATGACCATGATCACAACCCCATCTATTTTGCTTTAGTACCATACACAAACACGCCTGAAGAGCAAACACAGATTAAAAACCAAATGATATCTTTCAAAGCAATTGATCTGGTTATTACCATCCATAAATCTCACTTGGAAAAATAAATTATAATCACAAACCTCAAATGACTGCTGTAGGTTATTTTATTTCATATAGATATTGTACAACCTAATTCCTTGGCAGCGATATCAAGAAACTGAATCGGCATTCCTGTTGCAAGTCGGCTATGAGCTTCCCAAGTTAAGCATTTTTCGATGTCAGCTTGCCAGTTAATTGCATCAATATTGAAGTAGTGTAAGGAAGACCCATGGATGCCATTTCTCTCTACTTGCTCAATATTTGATTTGAATGAACTGGTATGTAAAAAGTCACGAAGAACTGAAGTGCTCAGTGCGCGGACATGGGCACTTGGATGAGAAAGGCATCGGATCGTTGCAGGTAGACGACACTGCAAACATTGTTGGAAAGTATAAGTGAACAATGCTACTCCAGACCAAAATAACTGTAGTAATAGTTTTACTTTTATTGGTTTTTACCTTTAAAAGGTTTGAAAGACCATCTGCAATTGCTAATCCAGACTTTCCCCACCGCAGGATGGGCTGAATTGCTCTAGCTGTTGCTTCCAGTAACTACCAATTCAATGTATGTGGGAACACCAATAAGACAACCAAGCATTGGGAATGCTTTCGGAAGCAAATATAGCACTAGGTCTATTATCTAAGCTTCGGTAAATTTTCAACTAAGCAGCAGATTTCTGATGCTTAACAACAAGATAGACTAGGTCTACAATATGGGTGAAACAGGAGACTTCAAAATAGATTCTTAGGAGATGTTACCTCAAGTTGTGGCAGTGTGCAAGCTTCACCATCAACAAGCATCCCGTCTGTGGCACGTAGAAGCAGATCTGATGCGCTTGCCAATATTACCAGTGACTCTGGACTATCATAAATTCTCATCAGCTCCACAATAAGTTTTACAATCCGCTGGTTGATTCTCCACATCTTCTGACCCTGATCATCATCTTTGGCTATCCAAGGTTGCAATTCCCTTTCCGCCTGACAAGCACACGAGGCATGAACGTGACTAAACAAATGAAGCAATTGAAATGCAATATTATTCAGGAAAAGGTTACTAATTTGGACATCTATTAAGTAACACCTCCATCCATATAAGGCATGAATGAAACACTACAAACACAATTGGGATTGGTACTTTTAATGCCTTAGACAGAAGATGGAGTAACCACTAGCAAAATCAGGCAATGTTCAAATCAGTGGCCAGAAAGAAAGTGAGCAATTTTATTTCAACCAATAATTTACAAGTAGAACAAAATGTGGACCTGAAGAACAACAGCTGTAGCCGCTTTTGTGGGTGATGCCGAGACAACATTGCACAGTGCGTCAACCACCTGCACAAACAAACATAGAAGGTCAAGACGTATATTGATAGTGATATACAACAACTGCATAGGTCTCATGTATATTGGTTACATAAATCGAGGTTATTTCACTAGCAATGAATCAACATAATGCATGAATATATAATTATAAGATCATAAAGGTAATGGAGATAGGAAGAGAATAGCATTAACCCCCCAACTAATTTGTGAAGGAAAAGCTCGACCAAGATTTAAACAATTGTCCCAACAAGGTTAGACTATTGCAGGAAATGTATTTCGCTGTTGATTGTGAGACATCACATTTGCGCACCATAATGAACGACAACATATGGTCTGACATACTTCCCAAGTATTTTCTCTTTGAGTAAGCACAGGTCCTTTTGTTGATCTCACCAATTCAATTGCTATGCAAGATAAAGACCAATTTTAGTAAATCTGAGTGTCTTACGTTAGGAGACTTCTATGGTGAAGGCTGGTGATAACTAGGCTGAATTTGGCAACTTGTATTACACGGTTATGCTAAAATGGGATTTTGAAAAGATGAAGCACTCCTTGAGAAAACACTTCGGTGGGATGGATACATCATTCATTGCCCATCCAATAATATTTAACATATACACATTCATTTTGAAATTGACCAATCATGCTATTAAATGAGAGAGAAAATTTTAGAACATATGGCATGATTATGTTGGACTGTCCACCGGGATCTTCCCATGCAAGTTTTCTGGCAAGCCTGTGAGAGCTAGTTACTAATAAATGGGTTTATTGATGCTCAGCAAAGTGTAGCAACTATCCTATTTCTTTTCACCGCAGTTCTTATTTTCACTATCTTTTGTACCACATAAGCCTGGTTGGTGAAAGAATAAAAGTGTGTCAAATTGAAGAACCAAATTAATTTATAAGAAAAGGCTTCTTGTACGTTTTTCCAGGTTCTTATCATTTAATTTATTTTCATAAAATATAGTTGAAAATTAATCTCAAATGCATGTGACTATATACGTTGTTTGATTTGTATCGTGTGCAAATAACCTGGATTAAATGAAATTAAAAAATAGACATCAGAGGTGTGAAACATTTTAGATTACCTGTCGCCACCCTTGTTGGGCAGAAGTGCTTTCAGCACTCGGTTGGGTTTCTGGGGCTGCAATCAACTTGTTCCATAGTAGTGAAACAACAGAGAAGCACAATTCTTGTTTCTCTGCAAGTACTGATCTTAAAAGAAATTGTGCACTACAATTGAATCCTATATGCCTGTCCATAGTGAGGAAATTGGCTAAATCTGAAGCATCCACTAGGAAACTTGCAATGCCTTTACCCAAACCATTTCCTGAGCTTTCATCCGAGCATGAAGCTCCTTCACTTTTAAGATGAATTTCTGGTTGGTCTGAAGCTTCACAATGTGATGAAGATGCATTCTCTGGATTGAAGTAGCCACCCTTCGCACATTTATGTAGTTTTTGGCCATCAGAACATGCAATGGAGTCCCTCCAAATAGGTGCATGCATTAAGTGTGCTTTCAATGGCTCAGCCTTGTTAACAATCGATGCAACAGCTTTCCTGTGAATATCAATGAGATTATACAGAGATGTTGCCCTACTATAAATTTCATTATCCCACTTGCATCGCATCAAGACAGAGAGAGCATGCATGCAAGCCTTGGACCGTCTAAACAGTTCTGATACATGTGCAGCAACCATAGCAGCAGCCACTATCTCATTTGAACTGTAACCCCATGATGTGCCTATAGAGGATGGCTTCAGTGAGAACAGCGCCTCTAATATTGTTAAGATTCTGTGAGTATGATGAATCGCTGATTCAATACTACTTTTGCACTCATTAGAATTTCCATTTATTTTGGCAGGCTTGGCTAGAATTTGTGCATCTTTGGACTTTGAATGATTACCAGACCTTGAGACCAAAGGAACCAACTGAAGCTCACAAGCAAGAGCACAGACAGCAGCCAAAACATATGAATCAAATGCTGCTACAGGCCCTTGTCTTTTCACCTTTCTAGTTCTCAGATCTTTCTGTAAGTCCTCGGTGCTTTCATCAGGAAAATAATTTTCTTCACCTCTTGGTTTCTTGCTCCCGTTGGACTGAGCTTCATGGCTAACACACACAGTTAAGACAATAAATAGTAGGCGTGATGCAAGCTCCACAGAGGCACATGATTCTAAAAAAAGTGAATGGACCATTGTTCGAAGCTCTGCCACAGCAAGATTTTTAGAGGCAGATCCTATGCCCGAGAGATGCCTTGCCCTTCGAGTGTTTTCTGGAGAGGACTCAGGTGGGAAAGTTCTTTTAATAATTGCTTCGACAGTGGCAACAAATATCTTCATGAGACATGCCTCTGAAGGACTCCCACGAGGAAGATATTCCAGGACTTTAAGGAGAGGAATGTATAGGTTCCATGATAATATGGGAGGTTGCAATGGAGTAGCAACTATAATTTCAGGAAGATCAACTGCTGAGGAACTTAAAGGAATCAGGCCATAAGCTGCTTCCCATATTGTACAGATTCTCCATTCCACCTCAGGGCCATGAGCACAAAGCACCGATGCAATTCCTTGAGCAGTGGCTTCAATAGTTGCTTCAGCTGCAGGCACCTCTATCTGTTCAGAGATATTTTTTAGGATGATAATCAGTAACAGCAAAAATATATGCAGCACAAACACAACATATATATGTATGTATGTATGTATGTCTTTTTATATATGTATGAATGTATGTACATGTATATTATACACAAATAGAGCAGAGTAGGAACTTTATAGCAAGCACAAGCATAAAACATGAGCAATGAAAGAGTAAGCTGAAAATTGCCACTGATAATTAGTACCTGCTTCCTATAGCATGAAATGTAACCACCCAAAGGTTCATGTTGAACTTCAACTCCATCAACTTGCCTTAATGGGGGAAATAGCAATGCAGGCTGTGATAGTATGCGAAAAAGTAAAGCTGCAGCAGCATCAGCAGCTATACCCGCTCGCATGGACATTGCAACCCCGATTGCACGCAAAAAATGCAAATGCATCCAGTTCCGAGGAAGCTACAACACCAAAAAAGGCAATACGGTAAGCCAAACAAATGACAAATTAAAAAAAAAATTGAATTTGATATTAAATAAAAAAAATTAAAAGACACGATTCTAAAAACTAAGGCATTAAGCATTACGGATATTTCACCAGAGAACAATTTACCTATACGTCGAACAAAAAGGAGCTTTAACGTGGTGTACCTTTTCTAACTAAAAAAGCCCATAGATGATTAATATGAAAGCAACAAAAGCGCTATCAAAGGAGCAACTGAAGGATTCAAATGGAAACACCAGGAAGAGTGCAAGGCCTTCCTCCGGCAGCAACACAATGTTTTAACACTTCAGTTGGTGATGTGAAGTGTTACATAAACTTCAGATAGTTAATACTACTGCTTTAACCTCTAATTAATAAAGTAATTGTTAAAATATTCTCACTAATTGTGGTGGCACTGTTTCAGGAGGTAATTGTGGAGGGTCCACAACTGTAAGATGCTATTTGTGGCGCCTAATAAGCTATAGGCTAGCTTCACTATAAAAGCTTTCTTTCCCCGTGGGAGAAGCCGATTCGAAAGCTCTGACTTCCCCTCCGTGGTACCCTTGCTGCGCTACTGCCCCACTTCGCTCATTATCTCTCAAGGTGTTGTGTTAAATAGAATTACTTCTATCTAAGCAGTTCTCATTTCTGATTTCTTTTATAACTACTAGTTGGTTGGGAGGGGAGGTGGAATACTGAGAGTATACCACTGTTCCATAGTTACAACTCTAAAGGCAACAGATCCTTATGATGCTTAAAGCAGATTACAGCTAATCCAAGCCCTTTTCTAGCCATGTGCCCTAACTGCGTAACTTCAAGAACTTCTGCAGGCTGTCCTTCTACAACCTGTGTCTAACAATGTCAGCAACTTAATGTATGACCTTTTCTTTAGCTAAATCCCAAGGCTTAAAACCTTTGTCCCATTAAAAGATCATCATCCCCACCATTTGCACATATTTCAGAAACCAAAAACAAATCACAGTTGCAAACTTAGATCTCCAAGCTGAATCCATTTCTACGGGTAACGGTCTTTGTGAGCAGCTCCACTAAGATGAGAACAAGATGCCAATACTCTAGTCAGTGAATAAGTAGTATTCAGTTTCATGGAATATTTTAAGCAAGTTACAGTTGGGTTAATAATGGGCCCGGCAAGTTCAGCCATGGGCCAGCACTTAAGATATCGCATGCATTGTCCCATCCTTACCCTTAGAAAAATAATTGTGGATAACAAAGTAATTTAAAATGTGTTATCTACATAAGAGTATATTTTTGAGATATCTTCACGGAAATAATTACTTTTTCTTAATAACAATAGTTTCTTTCAAGCTGGACGGGGCTAGTTTTGACCATTGTTCACTTCCTATGGTTTTGGTCAAATACAGTATTTCTAGGGCAAAAATACATGGCCAGACAAGCCCCAGAAAGCCAGGAAAGTGGTGAGATGTAAAAAGCATAAGATGATATTTGCATATAGTTACTTCCCAAAATATATGAATCAGAATCTACGACAAAATATATTCTCTCAGACTAATGATTACTGAAACTCTTACAGAGTAAAAGCATACCAAAAGTTTGAATGTCATGGATAAATATTGAGAAAACGCAAGCATGATACCGCAACTAAAGTGTGCAATCAAAGCATGATACCGCAACTCCACTTACTTTTATACCAGTTGCATACTCCTCAGCAGCCCGAAGAAGTTCTACAAGCTGCACCGCAGCATCGAGTGCATCTGGAGCCCATGATGGTGGCGCTTCTAGAAGTCCAAGAAGTAGTCTCTGGGTGGCACTTGGAGTTGCGAACGCATAATATCTAATTCAGAAAATTTTTATAAAACAATTAAATAGATATTATAACATGTAGGGCATCATAGTTGATGATGGGCATATTCAAGAACTGTAAAAATGACAACCCATTAGTTCATGTTCAGGGCCTGATTGGACACTTGTACAAGTTTACACATTTAGATACTTGATCAGCACGCTGAACATGTGGCAAATCATTTCTGAGTTAACCTGTATCATTTTCATTATGGATTTAATCACTAGTTCTTTTGTGCTCCAATGAGTGACTTCAGAAAAATATATGCTAAAAGATTATTTGCACCTGACAGCAATGAGACACTCACACTCATGTTTGTGCCCATAGATTTATTGAACAAAATATTGAAGAAAAGCCGGTTAAATGCCCTTTAAGGTTCAGAGCTTTACCTATGAAATAAGCGTGCATATGGCTCAAGTGCTGGAAGCCCGGCAACTAGATGCTCATCCAATGCTGTTGTTGCAGGAGGAAGCAGGAGTGCCGGGACAGCAGCAGCTGTTAAAGTAGCAGTCTCATAGCGAGCAAGTTCGTCGTCACAGACACTTAATATAACACCAGCACCATTTGCAACAGCCCACCTTGGAGTTGATAGCATGAGCTGAGGATGCTTTCCAGATCCACGAGAAGATGCTAAGAAGAAACATCAGTCAATTAACCGGACTCATGATCAACATCCTTCTTTAAACTGCAGTTGCTAGTTAATGACACGCACACAGAAATACAAATACAAACACACACATACGTGAAAGAAGAAGAGTCACATCTTTGATAACACAAAATTCAACTAACCTATTGTAGGTGGCTTGAGCTCACCAGCTGCATATTTTCCCATAACACCACTACACCTGTAACACAAAGAAAGGTGGAAGGGTTGATCAATCCAAGGGCATGTGAGCCACAAGGCATTAAATCCAATAATAAACCAAAAGAAAGAACCTAATGAAATGGAGAATGCTAATTTTTGCCAGGTAAAAGAGCAAAAATTCAGTTTGATGACAAGTTTTGTTGCCAATTGGTAATGATTATCATCTTATACCAAATTTTGGTTAACTACTAATATGCCACAACTGAAGAATTTACTTACCACCGGAAGTAGTCACTTCTGATCCCAAGGGGGGCAGCAAGCAATATATCTGTAATCCAGGGGGACAAAGGCCTTAAAGGTTTCCTCTCTTGTTGCACCAAAGGCATATTGCTCAGTTCTCCATCCCTAGAGTCGCTTGTTGTAGCATGGCTACTACTACTACTTCTCTCAAATTCACTATTCTGCTGTTCCGTCTTATAGATTGGGCGATTGTAATGAGTTAATATTCGTAAAATCTCCGTACAAGCCAAAGCCCACTGTTCAGAGTACTCATTCTGTGAAAAGAAATATGTCATTGTATGAATCAGCACCAATAAGGGTTTCCTCAGGTTGAAAAGCATATTAAATTCTCTATTCAACAAATTTGAACATCAACTAAAAAGTACACTACAAATTACAGCCTATCAAGAATGAATAATGCTTAGAATCAGTTCTGTTCTCATACCTCACTGTTTGGACAAACTAAGGAAACGAAAGAAGCAAATGGGGGGCTACTCTTATCATACACCAACGTTCCATCAATGATACATGATATAATTGGAAGAGCAACAGCATGCCCGTGCTCCGGATGATGAAGGACAAACATCGCTGTTTGTTAAATACAATAAAGAAGTCTTTGTGTGAGAAAAGGTCTTGTTGTTTACGAGAAACAAGAGGCAAAGAAATTCTTGAACGTAGCAATCAATTATTCGTTAAAACAAACATGGATAAAGAATCAGTACCCAGAACATCATCAAAAAGGCGCCTCTCCTTATGTGGATAATGGCTACGAATCAACTGCACAAGAATATAACGAGTAAGCAACATCACTTGAAAATCCTTGAATCTTGAGATTCCTGATGATATTTGCGTCAAACTACGCTGAATATATCAGATCTGCATATTTCCCATTGACATTGCACATGAAAATTTTGCACAAAGATAGAGCATATACCTCTGCAATTTCCTCAGGGAATTGCTCCGATGTAAATTGGCCAAAGTACTCCACGTAGGCCGTAGTTTGAATCTATAGAGGGGCCAAGAGAAAACATGCAATTAATAATTGTAGAAATTTGGAACTAGAAAGACAGTTTAGTCAACAAAATGAAAAAAAAAAGCCTGCCAACAGGAAACTGCACACACCAACTCATAAGTTATTTCAAAAGGAAGTATAAAATCCACTAAACCACCTATTTTTCCCCTACAGAACTATTTTAGCACCAGGTTGGAGCATTTGAAAGCCTGATTAATGGTAAATATATTACTGGCATGCTTAATCTCTCAAAATAGTAAGGCCAAGCCTAAATAAAAGAAGGTTAATAACTCAGTTGACATACTTTTAGTAGGTTAAACAAATTTATGGCAAGTTTAGTCGGTATAAGGTATTTTATAGAACATATCCCACTACTAGAACAAGAACAGTGTTAGGTAACAAAACCAACAAACATCACACAGAAGGTTACTCTATACTTAAGAGATAGAATGAATGGCCATAACAACTTGAACTCAGATGGACGCTCTTGCAGCTGAACCTCACATAGATAACTACAGATTAAATCTGTGTGAAATCGCCAATAATAATCACATAATTGTGAAAATTCAAAGAGCCGACAACGTGGAATAAGGAAACTACGCTTCTGTTCAAATAGAAACGTCACATTTTGATTACTGGTTTCCAATATGACAGCAACCATACATACAAAGGCATCTGTTCTAAAATTTAATACATAAAGAGCTAATAGAACAAAGTATTAAATTTAACACTCTCCCATACACATTTCTATTTTGCAGGCAATTCTTCCCACAAATTAACAGATAGCAGCAAAATT
Source organism: Citrus sinensis (assembly GCF_022201045.2). Lineage (NCBI taxonomy): Eukaryota > Viridiplantae > Streptophyta > Magnoliopsida > Sapindales > Rutaceae > Citrus > Citrus sinensis. The sequence goes on along the minus strand of NC_068560.1, from coordinate 34,616,137 downwards.
ACATCTCTTACTTTTTGAACTTTCATCAAAACAAAATCCAAACAAGACAGAATCATTGAGAGAGGAAAAAGAATCAAACCTTGCGTTGCTCAGCATCTTGTGGCGGAGGCCAGAACAATGATGAGAATTGAAGTCCATCTATCCACCTCTCAGATGAACTGGCCATCTACCAAAAACTATCGTACAACTCTGTTCTTTCTTTTTCAGCCAGTCACTTACAGGAAAACAAAATTTTCCTTTGAAACCGCTAAAGAATCAAAATATCGTAATTCAACATTCCAAACAACAGCCCAAGATTCAGTAATGAAAAGAAAATGAAGTCGGCTTTACTATAATTTGCAAAACGAATCGTTGACTGCTGCTGCTACCGCAACTCTTTAAAATGAATGAATTCACTACAGTGTGTTAGCCTCTGCCTCTAAATAGTCTCAAACGTCCAAAATTTTCATAATTTTCGTACTCAAAACTATTCTGCAAAAAAAGAAATGAAAAATATAATAAATAATTTAGTACTACTGATAATCAGATTTATCTATGTAAATAAAATAATCTCAAGACTTGATGAAATTGATAACAAAAGGTATATAAAACTTACTTAAGGTAAAAGATCATTCACATGAATTAAAAAAAAAAAAGCATATATCACTATATCAGCAACAACTTTCTTCTTTTTTTCTTTTTTTTTTCCTTCCCTTCTTCTTATTTTCGCTTCAAAATCACCAAAACCTCAGCCTTATGTTCATTTCAGCTGATACTTATAAACAACAGAAGAATCTTCAACAAATAACAGCAGCAACTTCACAAGTATTTAAAAAATAATAATAATACTAAAAAAATGCGCAGCTAACTTTCAAGATCAAAAGAAAAAAATAGAGGAAAAATTATTGCAATAAAATTAAAATTAAAAAAAGGAAAATGAAACTGGAGAAAGTGCCTGAAATCTAACTCTGCGTCGCTTTAAGAATTCGTGAGCTCCTGCAAGTTTTATTATGGAAATTTGATTGGTTGCAAACAATCGTCACTGTAAAAAATAATATTATTATTCTGCAAATAAATAAATAAATTACTTGAGGAATTTATTAAGAGGTTGTAGTTCTGGCAGAGAGAGATCTTTAGATGTGCTCTTAGCACAGATTTGATGCATACGTGGCAAGGATATTTTCCTCTCACCTTAGAGGCCAGAGTGCCACGTCATGCGAAATGCATGCATGTATAGAACCAGCATGCATGCATGGGCATGACCAGAAAAGCGAACAAGAGTCATGTTGCCAAATGACGAAGTTGCCCTCCTGCAAGTGGCTATCCCCACAAATAAATAAATTATTGGAACGAGGATGTTGGGCTGTTCGAAATATTTTATTAATATTTGAACTGATTTGTGAGAAGATATTTCCGCAGGAGTTTTGTTGTCTTTCAAGCTAAGGTGTACGTCTTCCTCATATCTGGATCGTACACGTGTAACATATTGTAGTAAGCAAGCACCGCGCGGCTTCAAATGTGACAGCAGCGAAGTAACATGGCCGTTGCTTTTAAAAGGCGACAGCAACTTCAAAGTATTACGCGCCTGATATTTTTCCTTTATTCGTTCTGGGCTTCGTCGATTAGTATCCTTTTTTGCGTTATTGCAGCCATTTTGATTTTCGCTTGTTTGCTCTTGCCTAGCCAACGTGAGCTGAGTAACAACACGCATGGTTCAATGGATGCAAATCTCACGCCTTTTTTTTTTTACCCCAGCGTGATCGATTCTTCAATAATTTTTCTATCCACGAAAAATACTAATATAAAAAGATAATAAAAATTATTTTTTACACATAATAAAATGTTATCATGTAATGAAATTTATTTTTAATACCAACATTGAGTCTTTTACTAAGTCTCTTGAGCTATTAGAGTTAAAATGGTTCGACTAATTCTATGGTATAAGAGACAGGTTTATATATAGAAGTGTTCGCTTTGTATCAATTAAATGACATATTTTTATGTTGTCATGTGCTGTATTATTATTACTTACAAAATTTTATCAAAATAAATAATTTATTAAATAAATCATATAAATAATATGATGGGTAATACAATGTTAATCTTCACACTCCTTAAGATTTTCAAAAGAAGATAAATAAATTGTCAAAAACGTACTGTTGATACTACTGAAGGAATGGAGTTTTCAATCATAGTATGAATATTAAACAATTTAACATAGAATGTCAAGTTTAAAACTTGTTGTGCATGTAAACATCTTAACTTTACAAAGACAAAACGACTCATAATTAAGATTAAGAATCTAACAATTAAGGTCACAATTTCTTCATTTTAAACCTGAAAGTTACAAAATTAATGTACTCAAATACTATATACACTACCTTCTTTTTAATCCCCTCCCATAAAAAAAAAAAAAGTAGCTAAATTAACTATTGTAACAAATCCCTTTCATGTGACATATGAACATGTAACTTTGGGCACAGTATTTCAAAAAAACGAGAGATTCATCTGACGTGTAGTGCATTATGCTTTATATTTATGTATATAAACATATGGATGTCCATTTCTGAGTTTACTAAAGTTTTAACTTTGCATTATATAAACATTTTCCTTATAATTTGACTTCATGCATATCATATTAGTTGATGCAAATAGGCTGTGACTAATCATAGAAGATGTGGTAGTTATTTATTATAAATTTCTCATAGTGGTTTTGAAAGAGAAGAGAAAGAGATAGGCACATAAGATGTCATTGGTCAATATCCATTGACTTTCGAAAGGTAAAACAACACTAAACTTATTGCCAATCAGGAACAAAAACAAAGCAATTTATTTATTTATTTATTATTAATTTGGAAAGGTCAATAAAAAAAAAGTTTAATACTTGTAAATTTGTCCCAATTTGTAAATGGGGGGGGGGGGGGGGGGGGGTGATTAAAACCAACGTAACATTCCACTCTGAAGTGGGGGGAACACGCTGCACGAAATTTCAAATTTGTAATAAGATTTTAACTATTTTTTTGTTTTGACACATACTTACAAATGTTCAAAGAATTTCTAATGATAAACACTAAATGGCGGACGAGGGCTCGTGTGCCAATCCTAAAAGATACGATGAAGAAAAAATAATAATGATGAACATTGAATGTTTTCGGATACAACCTGTAGAATTTTATTAGAGACAAAATAATCAAACACAAAAATTGAATGTTTTAAAATTTTTAATAATTTGATTGGATTTTTTTTTTTTTTTTTTTTTTTTCCCCCAAAGATTTTACTTCTTCCTTTCAGGTTCAAAGTTCAAACTTTCGAGTTTCGACATCTCACATTCTCACTCGGGCCGAGTCTCTGTTGATAAGACAGGACGAGGACCGAGTTAAACCGGGAAAAAAGAAATAGTACATTCGATTCGTCGCGTGTGCCCCATTTCTGAGTCCCAAAAAGGGCAACAGTCACTGGTTGCCCGCAAAGAATCTAACCACCGTAGAGTCGACACGCTAACAAATTCAATGGCTGCGAATTAACGGGCAGCCACTAGAAATATCTGGTTGTCGACGCACCCTCTGCAGATATTTTGCTTTTGAAAACCAAAAATAGTTGGTGACGTGTAGCCAATCGCTGGAGAGCTATAGATATATACGACTTAGATCTCGCCTCACACACACGTGGCGCAATGCTGTGATAGGAATATATCTTCTCTGATCTTCTTCGACTCACGCCCACTTGCTTCCGCTTGATTTCTGGTGGGGCCACGGCCTAAGATGTCACGGATGGTTTGTGCTGCCGCATGTGTACAGATGGTGATGGATGACCATGCATTCTCACATCCCGTTAAGAGATAAGTTCATGCTCTACGCGTGCGGAGTTTTGATTTGTGGACTTATTGTATTAATATCTCCGTTGACTCTTAAACCGTGTCCGAGTTCACTTGTGCTTTCGGTAATTGGATCTTTTTCCTCATAAATAATATTTTACTAAAATGATTTATCTTGTTTTGTCTTGGATAAGGTTGTTTCCATTCTATTTAAAAAATAGATTTCGTTATAACAAAAATATGTAAAAATTAAAAAAGGGGAGGGGGAGAGAGAGAAGAATATGCAATTGCATTAAATTGAACAATGGCTAACTCTAAATTTGAGGAGAGATTAATCAATTATGTTGTAGGATAGTTTAAAAATTAATGCTTAACTAGATAATATGCATTCTTATATGAGAAGAAATATCAACGATGAGAACTCAAAAGTCATATATTATAAGAGTAAACTAAATAAACATTCACAAAAATCTAACATTTTTACTTAGTAAATCATTGGTTCGATTGGTTGGCAATCTATTCTTCTTAACTCTAATATAAAAAATATGAGTATTTTTAATAGTTGTGGCGTTTATTATTATATTAAATTTTAATTGTATTACACTTTGATATATCAAATTGATTGTATATTTTTCTAGATTTTGGTTGCATTGAATTTTTGTTTGTATTGTATATAATATTACAAAGAAGAACCCTATTCATTATAATTATAATTTTTTTTATAATTTTTATGTAATAGCTCATCCAAAGCAAATGTGCAATACAACTTTTAATAGATTTAATCGGGACTTTTTAAAGAGATTTTTAACAAGGAAGTATTTGAAACGTATATAGAAAACCAACAATAATGAGATGTCAATGAAAATTTACCTTTTAATTTCATGTACAAATTAAAGTCGTAAATAGATTAATATCAAGTCAAATCCGTTAAGGGAAAAGGAAAATTGATTAAATTTTTATTTTTTCTCTCGACACGATATATTTTTACAACCATTAACATAGCGCCTCTTAGCAAATTCCAATTTGATTAAAAGGAAAAAAATTATTAAATAAGTAATCATGATTCTCTCAATAGAACAATCTGGAATGATAACAAACAAAAACATTGGCACAGCAGGCAAAACAAAGGAGATAAAATGTCGGTTACGCACTCGCATTTAAAAACTCTTAAAAAAATTAAAAGTGGCGGCTTTGTCGGTTCAATCACAAATTATTAAAGGATTTACAGGTGTCAGCAAACGCATCATCGTAACTTCTCCTTGTCAAATTGTCAAATCACATTAACCGAAACGCCAGCGAGGCCTACGAAGGTTTTTACACGTGTCCAACATTTTCTTGGTGGGTCCCGCTTTCGCGATGGCGCTCTTTGATGGGCAACCGTGAAAGAACTTCTGACGAAAGATTGGACGGCTGGTGATGATAAATACCGTCGCGTCTTATAGAACTTTCATCATCAATGATTGATTTAGCTTAGAGAAAGCTCTAGAAGGTTGATTCATTCACTGCATAATGCGATTCACTTGTTTGCGTGCATATAAAATAAAACAAAAGACTTCTACGAGACTCGAATTGAAAAAATGAATAAACAAATAAAATACAATGAGAACTTGTGTGAGACTATTCAAATCATCACTATTTGTACAAATAATAACTTCGCATAGCATTTTGAGTTAGTGTGACTAGAAGCTCCATAGATAAACGTAGAGCTTAATGCGTATATCAGCCTTGCATGTAGGGATGCTTTTGGGTCAATTGGTTGCTTAGCATCACAGACACGATGGGATCGAATTACCAATAAGCATAATAATAATAATAAAAAGAATCTTATTACATATTTTGTGTTGTTGACTAAATAAGAGCTCGACTAATAAAGATACAATTAAAAATAAAAATAAATAAAACAAAGATTATAATTGCTATTGTGGTACCGTAACTCTTAAGTTACAATTACTATGAATAAAATTATAAATATAAAATAAAAGTTTGAGAAATGTTCTAGTCCGAAATTTTAAAGTGCGGTTTTAAGGTTTTTCCGAATTTTTTCATACTTTAAAATCTCTAACTATATAACTACTAATAAAAGTTAATAATATATCGTAAATGTAATTTTTGAATAATAATTTTTAAAAAATTAGTAAAGATATGATAAAATTTTCATCGCATAAGTATAAAATCAAGTCAATTTAACTTCTAAGTTACAACAACTAGTGTTTACTAAATAATGTAATGTTGTAACTTTGCCCGACCTTACCCCCAAACATGACCTAAATTATATAGTTGACATGTCCCATTCTTTTCTTTTTTTTTTGGGGAAAAATAAGGCATAATGGAGAAATAAAGAATTCACTTCAATGTATCTTAAAAAAGATTGTATATTATTAAAAAATAATAATTACAATGTCGTTTCACATGAATTATTATTTAAAAATTGAACTTCTTTTTCAAAAGACAATGAAATTTAAAAGATGCTTAGAGACGGTATGTGGTAAATAAATAGAATTCAAAAATCATTGTAACATTCTTATTCTACTTATCCACAATATAAGTATGAGTTTTTTTTGTTTTGAATTTTTGATTCCAAAGAAAAGTGATAGCTGACGTGCCCTCCTAAACTTATTTTTCTCATTATTTGCATACAAATAAAACAGTAATTTTATTGAAAGTGTATTACGATTTTTTGCTATTTATTTACACTTATCAATACCTATATATCAATTGGGTTACTGTCTTATTATGGCCTGTAAATTCTCAAGGCCTGGTACTCAAATTCTCTATTACTACTTATCTATCAGTTGGGCTACTGTCTTGTTGTGGCCTCTAGATTCTTAAGCCCAGCTACTCAAATTCTCAAATTTGTAATGTGCAAGACGACCCCATAAATAATGGAGTTTTTTTTTTTTTGCCCCTTTAAAGCATATTTTGAGCTTCGCAGAGATATGCCACTTTGACTTTATGTATATATATACATATCTAAACATTTTTGTTAATTATGCATTTCTTGTGCTAATCATTAACAAAGCACGACCCTCTAATTTGCGGTTGTGCGTTAGGAAACTTTTTCATGTCATGTCTTCTTTAATGGTGGTCTCCCTAATTGTGCTGTGATAAAGTTTTAAGTGGAGTCTGAAGCAAGTGAGAAGAACCTCTCTTGGTAAATGACATGTATTTCTTGACAACAGACATTATATAAGTATACAAGAGATATTATATGTAATTAATGCATGTATTTATTTAAAAAAATTACTATATAATTGGTAGTATATGATATATAGACGTTAATTAGATATAGTGTGTCTAAAATTTATTGTCAATAGACATTTAAAACAATTTTAACACCTTATAATTCTGATTTTTATGTTTGGTGCCAACTATTGTACAGCCATCGACAATGGTATGAAACAATGTATGAACTTGCGACACATCATGTCAACTAGAATTCTCATATTAACATTGTGCGTGAATACCTCATTTGACAATAAATCATAGTTCGTATGATCCATATTGGTGAGACCAAATTCGAAAGAATGCTGTGGCGTTCGGCATCCATCAATTCCATGTCAAACTGAATAGAATTTCCAACAAAGATCGGTTTCTCAAATTGAAGCAACTCTTTATTTTCTGTAACCCACCATTTCACACTTCACGTATGTGCTGCACACAGGCACAAGCACACTCACTGACACGCACACGCGCACACACAGATAGAAGAAGGCCTATGCACGTTGGCTAATTGAAAAAAGAGAAAAAAAAAGTTATAAATCTCATATAGGACAAATGACGTAGATCCACAACGCATGGTAGGTTTTAGATTGTTTTTTTAAGATTTTATTAGGTCTTGGCTAAAAAATTAGAATGAAAATATGGATTATGAACTATCCTAAATAAGTTTTTTGAGTACATTTGTACAAGACTTTTAATTCATGAGATAAATCAAGTCGTTCTATCACTCAATGTTTTCTAACATATCATCTTATCACAAAAAAATCTTGGACAATTGTATTTTTCCACTCAATGTTTTAGTTTTCCGACAAAAGTTCACAAATGAGCACAAAAAATTAAATAAAAGCACAACATGCTAATGATATAATCATAATTATAGTAATATTTCATAAGTTTTTTCCTACTTTTCCTACCAAATCACAAATTATTTTCATAGAAGGATATAAACAAGTGAAAATCACAAATAATTAAAAAAAAAGATATAATAAGAATTATAGTAATATTTCTTTTCCATGCAGTAAATTACAATTAACACGTGGACTTAGGCTTGACAAAAAAGTAGGTTTGAGCTTGAAGCCCGGTCTGTATCATGAAGTTATGGATATGTGTCCAAAATTTGAAGCCCACTCTGAATAGGTCTAGTTAAGGGCTTTTCCAATTTATAAATTAAAAAAATAAAATCAAAGAAAGAAAAGAAAACCTAAGCCAATGACCTGAAGTCATAACAAACCATTAATTAAACAAGCAAAGCAACTAAGTAAGAGTGTAGCCGCGACACCACCCAAGAATTGCATCCATCACCTCGAACAAATGTTATTTCTACACTGAATTGGTCTATACATATAAAGTTTGGCAACTAAGACAATTTTAAGTGTTAAAGAATAAAGAACAGATGAAAGAAAAAAAAAAAGTAAAAAATGGATACAAAATGATAGCCTCATATCCTGCACCCATCAGAATAACACCCAAATGGCCAGGTCTTGAATAGATGTTCTCGGAAGAGTATCTAAAAATTTCTACTTTCGAATGCCTCAGCAAAATGTAAAAACCTCCATCTGCAGACACTATAAAATTGTGATAACAGAAAGCTTCTCCAAATCATTTCTAGTTGAATATAGGATTTTAGTAGAAATAACTAGACCTTACAACCTTAACTAAAATCATTGAAACCCAAGCCTAGCCCTGACCGGTCTAGGTCCAACCTAAGCCTAACCGATTCAAGTTTGGAAGGGCTTTCAATGAGCCTGTCACTAATTACATGGGCTTGTCCTCGGACTTGAGACTTGAAAAAGTGTGGACTAACCCTACAATTTCCCAACCCTGGTAGGACACGAGTGGCCATAACTGACGAACTAAGGCCACGCTTGGGAGTAGGACAAAGTGAGGATACTAATTTTTTTTTTAATAAAATATTTATCTAATGTTTGGCAAGTTCATTTGGATTTTTTTTAAATACTAATATATATTACAATAAAAACTCTATTAATATTTACAATAAGATAACAATTGAGATTATCCTTCTCGAACAACACCCTAACTTAATATTGGAGAAAAATTTATTTTACCCCTAAAGCGGAGAGTTAAATAAATCTCTATAAAAAAAAGAGTCGAGTCTCATTCATTCATAATTTCATAAAAATTAAGTAATTTATTTTTTTATTTTACCTATGACATCTTTTTTTATTTTATTTATTTGTATTAATATTTAGTGGTAAAATAATTAATTAATAGTATATTAAATGTATTAACAAAATTAATACTAAGAAACATCCCATTTGTCATTAGATTATTATGTAAAATATTAATATTTGATAAATAAATAATTTTATATTTAATTATTTTGTTAATATTTTATTTAATACGCAATAATGTACACCACATACAAAAACATATAATTTAAATAAATTTAATTATTCTTGTTAATTCCCTAATATTTAATTTAAAATAATCTAATATAATATCTTGCCAAATATTAGATAATAATGCATAATGTAATACCATTTAACCAAATCCAATTAAATTTTAATAATCAAGCCAATCCATTTCAGCCTGCCATGCGAAACGTAACCTAAGAGGGTATCATCACCTAATTCGGTCTCCACATGGAACCGTAGATAAAAAGGCTTTTGTATTATTCCCATAAAACTCTTCGATCGATCGTTTCAATCACCATTAAAAATCTCCTTTTGCTCGAAGAAACCTAAAATTTGAACCATTTATCAACATGGGTAAGAAGAGAAAATCGATTGCGACGAGTCTCGACGAGGTGGATCGGAGCATGTATGCGTCGTTTTGCAGCGCCGCGAATTCGCTCTCACAGCTTTATACCCAAGCCATGAACCAGCAAAAGCTCTCCTTTCAAGCCGGTGAACGCCACGGACTTGTACGGTTCCCTTTGGTTTATTTAACTCTTATCAGAATATATTTGTGTTACTGTTATAATTTATCTGCTATTGGATTCAATTTTGTGTGTGATTGATTGATTAAGTGCAATTGTGAATTGGGTATTATTGTTTGACTGAGATGATTGAGTTGGCTGTTTGTGTAAGGTGGTTTAAGAAATAGGTCGAAGAAACTACTTTTTTTTTTTTTTCTTTAATCAATTCAATGAGAAGCAAAGGGAATTTTATATAGGGAAAATGGATATTTTGTGTTGGCTAGTTGGACAAGCGTAATGCATGAAGGGTATGTTTGTAACTTTTGTGTTTCTGCTTAACTTTGAAAGCATAATAGCTAAAGTGTAGGCGGATACTCATCTTTACTCTGCAGCTAATATTTTCATCAGACCGCCCTTTTATACTTGCTAGCTGGTGATTCCAATCTAGAGAGACATAATGCTGAACATAGCATTGGTTTCATTAGTTTGCTCAAGTAGATGTTTCTTTATTTATTTGTTGAAATTTTGTGACTGTGACAACTGGCTTGTATGGATTTGTAAAAGTCATTATTGTTACTCGCGGTGCAAGAATGCAACTAGCATAAAGTTGGTGGTGATGAAGTGTTTCTGTCCCAAACGGTTTAGAGAGCACGACTAGACCTGTACGCTAAATCCCACGCATTCTTGTGAGTGGAATAGTTTACTTAAAGGAATTGTTTCTTAATGTATTAACCAGTAGCATGGGTTGCTGATCTCGGTCACATGACTTGACTGAGTTCATCTGAACCAAATTGATCAACTTAGTATTCTCTTTCTTCTCGTGATGGAAACTAAAGGTAGGTTGACTTTTGACTGCTAATGGTTAATAGGTAGAGAATGAGAAGGGAGAAGATTTGGTGGTAGAAAGATTGAAATTTTGCAACTATTCACTTTTCTTTTCTTGTTCTTCCTCTTTCTATCTGTATGAGAGAACTTCAGGACAGATCACATGTAAGCTTGGTATGACAAGTGTGGCTGTTATGCCTTTTCTAATTGTTTATGGTTAGAACCTTGCTTTAAAAAAAGAAAAGAAAAAGAAAAAATTGGCTTTTTAAACGTTTTGGCATAATTTGGAGATTATGTTCTGTCCTTGTTGGCAATGACGAATGAAGTTTTCCTCTGTTAAAATAGATGTTTTTTGGTTGTGCATTTGGCCCTTATGTGTTTATTCTCTATCCTTTGTTAACTTTTTAAATAGCTTGGAATGCATCGAGAAAATTTTTTATTTACCCGTTCATCTAATTTTTCAGGAAAAACTATATCAGTGGATTTGGAGACAAGAAGAGGGTGGATCAAGAGTGACAACAGTTGATGTACTTAATTACATTCAGGTTTGTTCCTAATTCATTCATGACACGACATTCTTTCTCTGAGTAGTGGATGTTTAGTTTCCTATTTGAAGCTGTTATTGTGACAACCACCTTTTATTTTTTATCAACTTATCAACACCTGTGCTATAAAGGATTTTGAGCATAAAATATTGCGAAGGCTCAACCATTTTAATCTCTAAAGAGGAAATGAAAGAGAAATGTTTTTACTGGCAGGGAACTGTCATTGGACCTTCCAGAATAGTCTTATTGGGATGTATGACTAAAATGTTGAACGGAAGATATTAAATGTAGATAAAATAGTCAATTTGGTGTGGGTTCGTATGCTTGGTGAAATTTTCCATGTTTTATTAGGGTGAGCTGTTTCCCTTCTGCCCTATGACTCCAGCGACAAAGAGGTAATTGATGGTCAAAGGGATCAATACTCTTTCTTTCAATCGGCAAGACTTATTCTGGTATTGTTGCTCGGGTCTCTAAATGTACCGTTACTACTTCTCTGTGAATGATGAGTGATTGCAGTGACATTGTTACTTGTATAGATATTATGGAATTTGCTATGTTGCATGGTGATTCTTTGATAATTTATTGTATCTGAAAATTCTGAATCGAACATTCTGATCCTTGCAGAATGAGCTAGATTCCAGTGTAGAGGAGCCAACAATGTCTCCTAGGGCACAAGTCCGACATCAGCATTCACAACCCACAATGCAGTTCACAAGTCCTGGCTTCCCTGTCCCTTCTGGTTCTTCTGGCCAAACTGCTGGTCAGGGAACTCGGTCTGAGCACTGCGATCAGCAACCCAAAAATTCGGTTTTCTCAAATGCTTTATCAAGCCCTATTCGTCGGAGTCTTCAGCACTGTCAAATCGCACCGGGAGGAGGCTACTATCCAAATGGTGGTATGCCTCCTACAGCTGGAGGCCGGAACAATGATCCCAACTTTTTTCATCAGCAAAACAGGGATGCTAATCCTCCCAACCCCAATGATTCTTCAATGGACATGCATGCCGATTAAAGTCGCTGAGATGACTTCTTTTAAGAAGCTTCATGTCATTAAAAAGCTTGGACGTGCTGTTGCAGTTAGTATGCTGTTTCGTTCATGGTTGTTGGCACATGAAATTGGTTAGGGTTCCAACTTGATGGAAGAATAAACAGATGATGCTGGTGACTCGTTGAAGCGTGTGAAGAAGAATGGTTTTTTTTTGTGTGTGTTCTCATGAGGTAAGAAGCAATATGATGAACACCTTCACTCATCACTTGATCAATTCTTCTCTTTAAGTCTGTTAGCTTTGATTCTTATAGCCTTTTGTAAAGCAAGCATTTTGTTGAATTAGTTCTGCAACTTTTGAGTTAATGCCTGCTTGTTATATAAAATTGTGTGCCTTTGGAGTTGCTTATGTTATGGTCTTTTATCTCTGTAAATTTGCAGTTCTGTATATCTCCTTTATAATGGGAAAGTTAAAATGCCACCCCCATAGTGTCAGTGGTTCCCTCACCCATTCTTTGGTTTGTCTCGACCCTTTTCCAAACAGACTGCTCGGGAGTGTTTATTAATGTCGTTGAAAAATGTTTTTAGCTAAAAGGAAAAAAAAATTCTTTGGCATCATGTTTTTAGAATTTTTTTTTGTCAAATTTTGATTATAATGTATTAATAATGTTCACGGAAATTTAACAGACCGCGTTCTTTTTTCAATAAGATATAAAGATGCATCCTTGCAGGCGTGATTGACGATCGTTGTTTGGATTAGACAATTGTCGTGGGGTCAAAATTTCCAAGCCCATTCTAAGGACACACGCTTGACAAGAAATGAATATGCAGCTTACCTTCCATCATCATGTTTCATGCTCTCTCGATCAATTTTGTTTCATCAATTTAGATTAGTAGTGAGTCCCAACTCAACTTGTTTATTGCCCTAACCCTTAATTTGGACCCACACAAAATGACCTTTCGATATTCTTTTCCTCTCCTATGCAGGTAGTTAAGTTCATGTTAAAAATTACTACTTACCATGTAAGGGGTAGAAATGCTTCTAAACATTCACAAAAAATATGGTTTTTAAAGTCTAAAAAACCTAATTTATAGGTTGATATTTTGAATAAGATATAAATATGATGTGAAAACACATATAACGCCTCAGTTATCAACACAAACACACAAAAGAGCTGAAAAAAAAAAATATGTCGTTTCACCATGACATACATACATAGCTACATATATATATATATATATATAAATTATTATTCAATAAAGGATCTTTTAAGTTAAAGTGAAGGATAAACTAAAATACAACTAAAATATATGTTTCAATTTAAATTACTTTATCTTGTAATATATTGAAGTGAAGTGTGTGTGCATATATATATATATATATATATATATATATATTATTTTCTAACTTATTTTTTACTCTAATTACTGAAGGAATTCTTCATTGCTTTAGGGAATGATATGTCCGCTCACATAACATTATGAATCTTGAAAAATAATTTGATTTACATTTACATGATATTCAAAACAAAACTAAAACAAATGTTCAAATGCAAATCCGAGAAAGAAATGAGAGCATTGTGGGTTATTACTTTACCAGAGACCCCACAAGACCATCTTCGGCCGACCATCTTTTTGCCGAAACCCATATGCATGTCACTGGAGAAAATTCAAAACTTTTGTTAGAATAATTGTGTAAAGATAAATAAAGTCCGTAACGCACTCACTCTTTTGACCATTCCTCAATCATTGATCCAACAGGGAGAAACTTTCATAATCTTCTTGAAACACCTAGTTTATGCATTTCCCAAGGTGCACTAATAACGTAACGCAAAAGATTTACCCATAATTGATTCTCAAGTTTGTAATTAGCATCATTATTAATTTCTTGCTTGACTTCACCCACTACTCGTCCGAAGTTCCCCTCAGCTAATTCTCTGGTGAATAGTAGTACGCGTTCAAGCAAAGACTTGTAAGCAGTTGGCTTTCTTCACCAAATAATTGACCAAAGTTTGGGAATAGGGATTGGGACAGTATCTCACTGTGCATGCTCTGAGCTTGTTAAATCAAATTAATATGCATGGCATGGGGGTTCAATTTTTACCAACTTTTTTTCTATGACATTTTCCTTTTCAAAATAATTAATTATCATCATTTTTATTCACAAGAAACCTCCTACTACCTAAAGTTTCTAGTGGTCCTTTTCTCCTAGCTATACACAGTAATAATAAGGGCCGTCAGTGTTCTTGCATTAGAGGCTAGACCTACAAGACCATTTTGGACTACATCATCTTCCTTGCTCCTCTTTGGTCTTTGTATTGTATGCAAAATTAGAGCCCCCCCCTTTTTTTTTTATTAATTTGAAGTTTAAGATTAAAATTTTTGAAGAAAAAAAAAAAAACCTCTTATTGTGCGGTCAGTGTTGACTTATCATGCACCACAGCCACTGTGCCACATGAATATTGAATCATAAGCTAAAAGGTAGGTCAATCTGGGCATTCAATGTCCGCATTAATTCTTCGGAATTCCTTGCTTCCTCTTTTGCGAATTCCATTTATTACTCCAGGCGATTGACTCTTTTTTCTATTATTCAATTTTTTTTTTATTTTGCTTTAAATAATAAGAAAACGGACTTTGTTTCTCTTTTTTAATTCTGGTAGCTATCCCTCTCACTACTTTCGCCTGTTTCAGAGTTGGTCAATGTTGCCATTTTCTTTTCTTTTTTTTTTTAATTTTAATTACTGGTATCTAAACTTGACATGCATTAAGTAAAGCAGTAGTTACTTACATATAACACACGCTATTATAGCTATTGTACTTCTAATTAATCAGAAAAAAAACTTCAGCGGTTCCAAAGCACAAAAGCATGCAAACAAAAGCAAACTTTTAACTTTTTACATAATTCACTGCAAATTCAAATAAATACTATGATAACATTTTTTATTTTTTTTTAACCCCAAAAGTTAAGGGCGCGAAATTAAATATGATAAAAATAAAATAAATAAATAAAATAGGGCCCATTTATATTTGTAGTATCCTGTACTGAAAGAGAGAGTCACCATCGCTATCCTTCTTTAAATAATTCCAACCAGAAGTTAACTTATTTTTTTTTTCTTTTTTTTAAATCTCTATTTCCAATTCCTCGCCGATTAATTCGATCCAACATGCCGGCGCCGCCGATTTAACTCCACTCCAACTACGCTCACTCTCTCTCAGATCCGTCAACTCTTCTGTCAGGTGGTCAGTTCTGCCCTCGTCCTTTCCACTTTCATCTATTTTGTTCCGTTGTTTCCCGAGAAAATCAACTAAAATTTTATTTTATTTTATTTTTATTTGATCTCGCATTTCTTTAATTTTTCTTTGCTCTGCTTGCCTCAGTGAATAATTACTGTTAAATTCTTTTAGTTTTAGCATATTCGGAAATCCCCGATTAAAAAAAAAAGTTTAGATTTTTGTTTTCAATTGTTTAAAGTTAAAATTTGTTCATGTCATGTAATTGATGGGAATCTCTGCTTATGAATCTTTGTGAGCATGTAACGAGAAATCTAAGAAGATTTTTTTGAGTGGAAAATGAGATTCTTCCCACGTTAAGCACCACAATAAGCACCAAACGGTGCGTTTTGGACATACTATAAAATGAGCCAACTCACGTGTAATACACATAGCAATCCCAACACACGTGCAATCCATCTCACGCGACGCACAACTTTTCTCCATTTGCTCTCACAGAAATCTCACTGTTCTCAAACCTTCTGAGGGTGCTCGGCGTTGGTCTCTGGCCGTGGGTCTGCTGTCTCTCTTCCCTGTCGTCTCTATTCTCAAACTTTCTCGGCGGTGGTGCTTGGCATTTGTCTCTGGCCGTGGATCTCTCGTCGTTGGTCTCTCACCGTGGGTCTGCTTTCTCTCTTCTCTATCGTCTCTGCTGCTCTCAAATTGTGTAGGTAATGGCAAATTTCGTGAGTATTGCTTGTCATTGACTATTGTGAATTATTTATTTGTGTGTTACCGGACAAGGATGATTTTCTTTTGGAAGGGGTGAAATTGCAACTGTTCATAGTGATAGAGAGAGATTTAAGTTTGAAATTTGTTCTTTTATGTTTGAAGATGAGTAGAGAGTGATAGCATTATCCAAAAGCTAGTTTATTTCGATTATTCATCACATCAGTTAGTAAAGATTGTAAATGTGATTGCCTAGTTCCTCTCATGTTTGCTGGGTCATAATTGCAGGAAAAATAGCTTTAGTTTAGTTGGAAGGCCCTTTTGTTTTACATGACGGATGTGTGAAATTTTGCAGTGCCCTTGATTTAGATTTCCGTATTGACATGATTTCTAACAAATACAACAAGTTATAGGACTAAAAGATGAAAATATTGTATTGATATACTGGTAAGTAATAATTGCTAGATTATTAAGTATGCATACTCAAAGCTTTGAACTAAAGAAAAATTTCTTTCAGCCCTTTAAAACCCCTAGGTAATTCACTTACAGTAAGCACAGACAAAAACACTTCCAATCTCTAATTTTACCATATTAGAAATTTTTTCTCCACGTGTTGAAGTTAGTCATGCAAGTTGAAACCAATCTGTTTAAGCTTGGGGTTTTATGTCCTGAATCAAGGTTAAAAGTATTATAGCTTTAGCTATTCCTGAAGTGAATTTCTGTTAAAAAGCTATGCACGCATTAAGTTAGTGCGAGAGTCTGCTGAAGCATATGTCAGCTGTGTGTTTGGAGCTGAGTATTCTTCATTCCACATTTTGGGTTTTGGTTGACCTCCAGCATGACTCAACCCACTTGAGTTAAAAGCCGTAGAGTAACATTCTACCCATGATATTTGAGTTTATCAAGTCACCATATTTTAATACTTCTCTGGAAAACAAATATATATGTTAAATCAGGTAGGAAAAATAAAAAGTTAATTATGGAGTTGTAATAGTGCAACTAAGGTTTTGAAACATTAAGATCTTTAGCCATTATGTTACTATCCCGTAGTTATTTTTAAGTTACAAGAGATAATAAAAAATAACATCATATTTTAATTACTTACACTAATCCTGCAAGTGCTGATGGTCTAAAGTTACTTACACTAACCCCCAACTAGTCAACTCCATCAATTCACTTTCATTTCTAAGAACAGAGCCATGCCCCTTCTTCTCATTTGACCATATTTTTCTTCTTTTTGTTTTCTTTGTAGTTGAAATTAAATAATTTTATTTGAGCTGAATGAATGCAGTAAGATGTATTTCTTTTTTTGGGGGGGAGAAAAAAAATCAATAAGCTGGTTTTTAATATATTGGCTACCATTTTTTCTTTCTGGAAGGAATCTGGGTTGAAGTGTATATTGAACAGAATTTGTTCAATCATTATGTCTTCAAGCACAAACGAAATTCAAACACAACTGAAAGCTTGTGATAAATGCTGCAACAACAATAAGGTCTTGCGAACTTCACGAACAAAAGAAAATCCGAATCGTAGGTTTTGGAAGTGCAAAGGATGTGGGGCTTTTGAATGGGATGATGATTGGAAGAGCAGTGAATGTAATGATTTTAGAGGGATGGAAGATCGTATTATAAATCAGAATAAAATTGACATGTTGTTAGCAGAAGTCCGCAAGTTGGGCCATCAAATCGAATGCATATCTCTTAAATTTCAGTTGCTTGAGCAAGAATTTCAGCGAAGACAACAACCAAGTGTTCTTGTAACATACGTCCCGCAAATAATGATAACTCTTTTAATATGTATTATATTTAAGTTGTGTAATTAATTAATGTATTGTTAGTGCAATGACTTGTTGAACCAGTTTTTAAGATAACTTTGGTATTGATGGGGAAATGATATTCCTTTTTTTGCAAAAAATTTGTTGGTAGTCCATAACTCCTGTGTCATTTGCTTCTTTGAATCAATTAATTTTTCCTCTGTTGCAAAGCCAAATATAATCATTTATAATTATAATATTTTGACCAAATAAAAAGCAATAACATAATTCCTGCACTTCTGCACTTTAAAGAATTCCAAAATTCCAGTAGCATAACAATTTCTGCACTTTCCAGAATTCCAGTACAATAACAGAATTTCTGCACTTCTGCACTTTAAACAATTTCTGCACTTTCCAGTAGCATAATAATTTCTGCACTTCTGCACTTTAAATAATTCCAGAAGTCCAGTAACATAACAATTTCTGCACTTTCCAGAATTCCAGTACAATAACAGAATTTCTGCACTTCTGCACTTTAAACAATTTTTGCACTTTTCAGTAGCATAACAATTTATGCACTTCTGCACTTTAAATAATTCCAGAAGTCCAGTAACATAACAATTTCTGTACTTTCCAGAATTCCAGTACAATAACAGAATTTCTGCACTTCTGCACTTTAAACAATTTTTGCACTTTCCAGTAGCATAACAATTTATGCACTTCTGCACTTTAAATAATTCCAGAATTCCAGTAGCATAACAATTTTTGCACTTTAAAGAATAACAGAATTCCAGTAGCATAGAATACATCCAGAATTCCAGAATAACATAAAACAATTTCTGCACTTTAAAGAATATCAGAATTCCAGTAGCATAGAATTAAAAAATAACAGAATATCATTTATCCATCCACCATTCCAGTAGCACACAATTAAGGAATAACAGATTTGCAGCATCTCCCTCAATTCCAATCCAATAGCACATGACCAAATAACCCCCTAGCTTCTCTGGAACTTTCTTCATTATATGCCATAAACACCACCGATGTCGAGTATTGGGAAAGACATTCTGAATTGCAACTTTCATTGCCCTGTCTTGATCTGTAATGATTCCATTAGGAGCTGAATTAGACATGCAAGATAGCCATGTTCGAAATAACCACGTGAATGTCTCAATATCTTCGTGTGAAATCAATCCACACCCAAACAGAATAGAATGCCCATGATGATTAACTCCTACAAATGGAGCGAACGACATATCATACTTATTTGTAAGATACGTGGTGTCAAATGTAACAACGTCTCCAAACTCCTTGTACGCTTCCCTATTCCTTGGCTCGGCCCAAAAAACATTTTTTAATCGTCCCTCATCATACACTTGCATACTAAAGTAAAACCTATTATCTTCTACTTGCATTTTCATAAAATAGTTTTGAAGAGCAGCAGCATCCCCATCTCCAAGCCGCAATCTTCTTTCTTTTTGAACATGATTTCTACAATCTCTTTCTATGAATGTCACATTTTCATGACCACCAGCCTCAATAACAAGTGATTGATAATTCTTACATAATCTGATTCCTGCTCGATCATTTACATCAAGCCTTTTTTTTGCATATGTATTGAGGCTACGATTGCACCGAAAATACTTGGATTTGGTTGGAGTTAACAGCACATGGTTGTGTTCAAGATTTAAGCTTCGAATTGTCCACTTTCCATCATCCCCTAAACCAGCTCCCAATCTAGCATTGCAGCCTGTTTTTGCATTAGGTTGGGGTTTTAAAATATTCACAGATTTGCTTCTTGTTTCACCACTTCTCCCACAAGCAAAAGTCACATTTCTAAGAATCCCACCACTATCCTTTCTACTAGTTCTCCTCAAAATCGGAAACCCTTTTCTTTTACCGTACTCTTTGAAGTAAATAAACAAATCAACATCACTATCAAATGACATCCCAATTATTGGCTCATCGTTCTCCTCAAATTTCTCCAACTCTTCAACTTCGATGTCTTTTTCCATATTATTTATTTCTACAAAATTGAAATAATTCACATTGACAAAATGAAAGTAACAAAATACAAATAATTCAGCACAACCTCACACAACTAAACTAACTAGTGATGCAAATTGTGAACACAAATTTAATATATACCAGCAGAATTTGCAGCATACGAGATGCCTTTGATTGGAATTTAGTGATTTTTTATTTAATATATAACCCAATGTGCTTATTAATTTTCCAATGGATGCTGATTTAATATATAAAGATTATTGCGCAATTGATACCCTTAAGATTATTGCGCAATTGATTTAATATATAAAAATTTGACTTCACAATTGAATCTTCACACATTTGGAATTATTACAACCAAAATTGGGCATTAATTAAACCAATTACCTCCACTAATTGATTACGACGGCTACAACTATCTACAGGGCAGACAGAGAAATGTGAGTTTCTATAAGTTGACTGACTGTGAGTTAATGCGTTTGATGAAGGGCCGGTGATTAAGAAATTAGATTGTATTGTGTGTCCAGATGAGAAGAACTGATGTTATTGGCAGTGGAAGGAGGAGGGTTTTTCTCTTCTTCGGCATCTGGGTATAGTAAGGGCCTAACCCTTCTATTCTTGGGTCAGAAGAACGACGACGACAAACCCATGAGAGTTTCGCCGTGGAATCAATACCAGTTGGTGGACCAAGAACCTGACCCCGACCCTGACCTCCAGCTGGCTTCCGCGGCTAAGAACAGGCTCTCCCGCGGCTGCGCTTCCTTTGTTTGCTTCGGTCGCGCTTCCGCAGGACCCGACTCGCCGTCACATCTCAAAGTAGGACCTGCCCAAAATCAGGATGTCTCGCCTTCGTCTCTTGGTTTAGACAAGCGACTTGATCGTTCGATTGATGTTGAGGATGATGATGGTAATGTGGTAAAGCTTTCTCTCAAGAGTAGCTTGAAGAAGCCTTCTAATAGCGATTCAGTTCCTGTTCAGAACGTTATAGAGCACGAGCACGATTTATTGAGTGAAAAAGGTAACGATATAGCTGGTCATACAGAAAGGAGGAAAGTGCAGTGGACCGATACTTGTGGAAGTGAACTTGCTGAGATTAGGGAATTTGAGCCCAGGTAAGAGAATATCTCATTTCAAAATGGAATATCTCCACTGTGTGGTCTGACTTTTTCTATATTGACTTTTACTATGCGTTTGTCTCTGCTAATGCCGCTGTATGTTGACCTTAGGTGCACATTATGTTTGCTGATCAATAGTAGTTTACTTATGCATAACATTCTCATGCCCTTGGCAATTTCCATTTAGCTAGTTACAACCCTTGCTTCTCATAAACTATCTTTATAGAGGCGATGCAACCACGATCATGACTATGGTTTGGAGGTTGAGGAAATTTTGCTTTTAAACCAGCTTGGAGAGGTCCTGTTAATCCAATTCTTTTGAAGAAATAAGTTTTTATCTGCTTTATATTTTTTATTGTTTTATTGTGTTTTTCTTGAACTTGAATGTTTCTCTGAGGATCAATGAGTGTTTACAAACTGTAAGTATTGTATTTCATATATGTTGTGAAGAGTAGGCAGAACACAGTTTGCCAGTCGAAGTATGTATAACTTTCAGCAAGTTTCTCAAACTGCGCAATAGGATATCAATAACAATATTCTTATTATGGTGAACTACACTATACTAAACATATTCACATAGAGAAGTTTATATGCCCATATGAATTGTTGAAGAATTAGGAACAAGAAGGTTCAAGTTTATCTTTCTCACTTGGTACTTTACTAGTTTAGTCAAAGTTTGATCAACCCTCATTGGATACAAGTGGTTCTGTTCTCCTGCCAATTTCAGTCTTTAGCCTTTTAAAAATATTTTCCTGTATGAAAGGATACTTTTTTCTTTTATTAAATTTGAAATTTTCCCCTAGGGGCAGACTTCTAAAACATGCTTTGAAAGAGGGGTCAAATCTTACTTTCTTATTATTTTGATTTGCTGTAAGTGTGTAGTTTTTCAAGTTTCCTACTGAATTAATAATTTAATATGGTGTGCTACTGTTTTGTGTAAATATACTGGGGTGGACAACCGGAGTGAATTTGTGAACAAAACAAAGGAATTTGGTGCTATTATCTCATAAGCCTTTTCCCCCTTTGTATGTCAGAAATTTCATGTTAAGTTAGAATATTTGATCATTAGACCTGGTACAACCAAACTTCATCACATATTTAGACCTCTATTTTGTATGCTTCATCTATGAGACTCTGGCACAGTTCAGGGCTTTGATGATACTCACAGGTGCATATTAACTGATGGTGCTTGTTTGCTAGCTAGAGTTAGAATCTCCAGAAACTTACTGCGAGCAGAATTATGTTTTCTCAAAGATCAAGTCTCGGCTGCATTCAATATACTTATACCATTTCTTCTCCATATCCTGGTCCAGTCAATGTTAATATCAATGCTGTGGATTTGGATTCTAGGTCTTTGTCCTGTATTCCTTTCTACATATCTGAAGATCGTGCTTGCTTATGTATAGATGTCTCATGTCCTTTTCCCCTCATCTTGTACTTGTATTGGGTTGGCACTGTGCATGTCTGTGTGTACACGTGTCGTTTGTTGCATTGAGAAACTGACATCCTGCTTATTTATTACTTTCAAGTTCTGGGGTCGTAATATAACCGTAGCAGCATAAATTGTTTCCATGGCACTTTCAATAGTTTCATCATCAGATGTGGTTGATTTCAAAATTGCAATAGATGAGAGTTATATCCATATGTGAAATATTGTTGTTTAGAATGTTTTTCTTCAGCTCATGCTAAGCAGGTGTGTATGCAGAAAGTAAAGGTGACTTGTTCTCTTTCGTTTCTTCTAATGGCAGTGAACTGGGCGGATCAGATGATGAATTTGATAATGGAATCGAAAGAAGTTGTTCGTGCACGATCATGTAGTTCTCTTTTCTTTTTGGCCAAGGCAATATGTGGACTCAACCTTTCTGAAATTGCTACGGGGCTCCAGATAAAATACTAATGCAGTCTGGTTGCTGGGTGCTTCAGCTGATTTCCAATTCAAAGAAGGAAAGTGAGCTTTTGATCTCTGCTGAAGAACGAAGCTCCAGGAGCTTCATATTTCTGGGCACCTTGGTTAGATTGATCATTTGTGTCTATATTTCAATGTTGAGGATTTCAATTTTGTCACTTGGAGCTTCATGTTTTCCTATAGCATTCTTGTTATGCCTTACTGTACTTTCGATTGTTTTCTTCGTAATTAATGTGTTATATTTTTTCTTCCTTGGATGTTAATCTCACATATTCTCCGGCTCTCCCTGAGTACTCTCTCCGATTTAAATTCTCTTCTAATTTTAATTTGCCTGTATCTTTTGGCACCCTAATAAGGAAGAGGCAGAGTTTTTTTCTTTTTCTTTTTTTAAAATTTTAACCTTGAAATTCCATTTCACCTTCAATTTTCAGTAATGGAGGGGATGGACGGATGGTAAAGAGAAGGGATTAAAAAAAAAATAACCGCATAAAAGTTCTCGTTCTTTTTATTTAAAACAGTGTAAAACTTCCTTCTTATGGAAATCTCTGATGATGGATGTGAAATATTACTGAGAGTTGGATTCCCACTCTCACGGAAGGCGCGTCAGTTCCAAAGCACTCAGGGTTTTTGCGCGTGCCACCCACGTTGTCTAGAAGCAGTGTGAGGCTTGGCGCCAAATTAACCAACCATTCCATTTCCTCCGACTGGACAAAACTTGCTTTATCAACCATCTAATTTTTCAAAACTTGGCTTCACCTTATCCACACACAGCGCTCTGGTTCATCTTTTGATTCTGGCAACACGAAAAACAAAAACAAAATCAGGAAACTGGGAAACAAAATTAGAAAAGAAAGAAAATGTCTGTGGCATCATCAGTCCCCTGTCTCAGAGTCCCAACTTCGTCTTCTTGTTGCTCTTCTTCTTCATCATCAAATCCATCGAATTTTAGAATTTCAAGAACAAAGCTTAGTCCATTTACTGTAACTTGTTCTCAAGCTGATGGGCCAATCAGAAGACCCGTCGCGCCTCCTCTAAGAGAACCATCTCCACCGTCAACGGTGAAACCAGTGCCTCCACCTCCACAGCCGTCGCCGCCATCTCCGCCGTCTTCTTCAGTGGCTCAGCCGCCAAAGCCGGCTGCTGCGGTGGAGGACAAGAATGTGGTGACTTTGGAGTTTCAAAGACAAAAGGCTAAGGAGTTGCAGGAGTATTTTAAGCAGAAGAAGCTTGAGGAAGCTAATGTCGGCCCTTTCTTTGGGTTCATTGGAAAGAACGAGATTGCCAATGGCAGGTAATGCTTTTGCTTTCTTGCAAGGTTTTAAATTCAGTTTTAATTATATAGATTTATGATTATGTTTGGGTTTGAAATGCATAAATGGAAAATCAATGAGTTATCAAGTGTGAGCGGGTTTAGAAACATTAGTTGCCTTCGCTGCTGTGCATTCAAAATTAAGAACAAACACAACAGTTATAAACATACCCTATGTGGGTTATATTCATAAATATTAATTGATACGGGAGTTTGTGAGGGGTTTTACAATTGCTGGTTAGTGTTTCCTTCCAGTTTTGGGAAATGGACAACTTGGTTGAGACATTTGATGCATGTTTGATGGAGAAGATTCTTGGTAAGATTTTGATAGAATTATTATGGCTTTAGACAAAGGAAAGGATAATACAAGCTGATGGATGGACTGCTTTGGACTGGAGGTTTTAGTAACAGCGGTTTAGATCCTTAGCTTCTAACTTGATACAGAATTTCTCATGATACTCAACCAGTGAAAATAGAAGAAGGTAGAGTAATTTAATTAAGCTTCTTGCATACTAGTGTATATTCCCAAGAATTTTGAAGATTTCCATCAGGTAATGGGCGACAAGGTGTCCGAGAGAAAATATTAAGGATAAAAAGTTCTATTGGAGGCTCTTTGGGCCATGAGCTGCACAACTATCCTGTCCCTCTATCCGCCTCTCCATGTGTTTGATCAAGATTTGATTCTTTGTTTCCCCTATGACGGCAAGACTTCACGTGCAAAGCCAGTGAACAAGAAAGTCTTGGGTGCTCTTGGAGCACCACATCACAAAACTGGTCTGGTGCTCCCATCCAATCATGAAATGACATCCTAGGCCATATCTTCAGTTAAAATTTAATTCCTTTTACTCTCTTAATATGTTTTACTGCCATTAAGTACTTTCATTCTTTTTGGAAATCCAAGTAATTCTTCTTTCCTCCTTCCCTTTTCTCTTTCTAGCAACAGTTCCTTTCGATGCTGTAATGTCGCTATATGGCATAGAGCTTTCACTTAATTTCTTCTAAGGTCTATTTACCTTGTTAATAATTTGATCCTAAAAGAAATTATGCATTCTGCATATAGTTTATCTGTCATTGAGTTTTAAGAGTTAAGTGTTCTGAGTTCGATCTGGATTAATGCAGATTAGTATGTGAAATTAATAAGCTTTTTGTAGTCTCCTTAAAATAGATTCAGTAATGAGCAGCGAATTTTTTATATTTGGACTGGATGAATGTGCTCATGAAAGATATGCTTTTAGGCTTGTTTTGGAGGGATTGCAATTTAGTCTACATTAAGTAGTGAAAAACTCATATGTTGCCCTTGTCATAGCAAGTGGCGGAGCCACTAACGGACTTGCGGGGGCAGCTGCCCCCTGCATGTCCCAAAAATTCCAGAAGACATGTTTTGTCCTGTTCAATTGAAATTACAAATTTGCCCTTGTTGAATTGATTATTTCATTAATTTATGTTCAAATTCTTTTAAAAATATCTCATCCATTTATAATTTTTAGCCCAATTGTAGAATTTAAATTAAGTACACATGCCCAATTAAATGGAATCCATTAAACTCATTATTAAGAATACAAAACAAAATAAATATCTGAAATCATATTTTAGCTTTTCACGATTTGGGCATTTTGCTGCCTTTCGCTTAAAGGCTAAAGCCTTGATTTCTAGTTAAACCTCAGATATGGCATACAAGCATCATTATTTCTTTGTATTTTATATTGGTAAAATATTTTGCCCCCAGTAGATTTGATTTTTTGGCTCTGCCACTGGTCATAGCTGTTATCGCATTGGATGGATTCCTATTATGTGAACTCTTTCTACAATTTACTTTATATAAATTTTTTTGGCTCGATGGATTCATGATTTTTTTTTTTTTTTTAATTCTCTACTTGTGTTATTGCTGGTAGATGGGCTATGTTTGGTTTTGCTGTTGGGATGCTAACAGAGTACGCTACAGGCTCAGACTTTGTCGATCAAGTAAAGATCCTTCTCTCCAATTTCGGGATACTAGATCTCGAATGAGTTGTCTGCTTGATCATTGATACTGTCCATACTTTTTGTTTTCTGTAATTGTTGTAACACATTCAATGTTTCATCCACAACTTCTTCAAATACTTGTTTAGTATTCAATTAATTCAATATGGAAAAGCCTTATTTTCACAATTCAGCTTCTATGCAAGAGTAGAAGTTTTTCTTTTAGTTATTTTCTTGGTCACAGTGTTGGTGTCTCTGTTTATACTGATTCTGCATTTGGATCCTGTGACCCGCTATTGGTTAAGCTGCTGCTTTTCTTCCGAACAAGTTGC
This sequence comes from Citrus sinensis, assembly GCF_022201045.2. Taxonomy (NCBI): domain Eukaryota; kingdom Viridiplantae; phylum Streptophyta; class Magnoliopsida; order Sapindales; family Rutaceae; genus Citrus; species Citrus sinensis. The sequence goes on along the minus strand of NC_068560.1, from coordinate 34,589,573 downwards.
AGCCAACTGTTGAAGGTTGCTACATAACACAACATTTGAAAGCTATAGTTTAAATGCTCACTGATGCTTTAGCACAAGGGAAAAAATGAAGTGGGAAGTAAAAAAAAAAAGAAAGCGCAAATTTCTAGCGCAGTAACTATTGATTATCACTCTATAAAGACAGACAAAGCATGGTTGTGATCATCATTAGTGTAGAGAGACAACTTAAAAAGATATATAACGCAATTAAAAGACTATATTTCAGCATTCATTGAACCTTTCCTCTTCACTAATTGCCTAAAGTTTATTCCTTTTAATCTATGTTTCCAATTTAGCCAAACTCGACAGCAGTTCAAGAGCATCATAGAATGAACGTAGATAATGAAAAGCAAAAGGTGCCTAGTTTATACCACCATAAAAAAATAAAGCAGCACGGGTACAACAGTTTATCATCTCAACATTTATTTGTGTATAGCATAGGGAAGGGTAACCATAAACAATGCAGATACAACACGCAATGCCTTTCGAAGAAACAACATTCTCTCCTGGATTCTTCCAAACCGAGCCTCAACCCTTGCTATATGCTCCTCTAATTCATCCAACCTACTTTCCCACTCATCAATAGGGAATGGGAGTATGAAAGTGCGGCGGTTGTTGCCGTTGCCATTGCCATTTTCAGTTCTTGGTTCTTGATCTTCATTCAGAGATGCCGAATCATCTTCCCACTGCTAATAGTGGCACATTTTCAATTGCTGAAGCTCCCTGCAACAGGAAACAATTTAATATAAGTTACAATCTTTTCAGTGCATGTCCATGATTTAGCTGAACCCAATCTTTAAAGTAGTTGCAGTTTCATTTTAGTCTCCATATGCCAAAGAAAAAAAGTCTCCACTGTTCAAATTCTGCCACACCGAATAATGATTAGAAGGAAATAAACACAAGCAATTCGACATAGACATTTATTTTCACTAGTAATGCCATAATGAACTTCCTAGCACACGTGCACTCAAGCGTGAGTGCGTACGTATCTATGTGTATGCACGTGCGTGTGGGCATATGGACTTGTGTGCCTATGGAATATGGATGTGTTTTCTTGAATCTGAATCGTATTCGTATCCGACAAAATTTAAGAAATATAACGAATCCATAACGTTCTTTCCGTCTTTATACGGATTAAGATGGAAAAGAAGAAGAAACGTCGTTCAGGGATTGAGCTTTTCAAGTACATTTTTTTATTTTCCTTCATGAACCCATTTTCTTCCCATTGTTCACTTAACCAAGCAGACTGAGACAGTCAAATTTTCACCTATATAATAGAGCACAGTGCTCTAGCTAGCCAAACACTACTTAATTTGAACAAGATCACAGTAGCAAGTGGTGAAAACATTCAGCTGATTATTCAAGTCGATTCTCTTTTCTCTTTTGAAAATCTCTAGTACTAAAGGAAAAGAACGATCATGTTATCTTATGCCTTAGTTGAAGCCATTATGAAATTTAATACCACTTGCAATTTCAACGAGAACAAGCGTGATCCACGAAACATTAAAACAAATATCATTAGATTTGTTCATTCAATCTGTCACAAAAAAGAAAAAGGGTTTCATCCGTGATATCGCTCAGGGAACAAGAAACTGTTCAAGTGTTCATCGTGGTAAAATTTGTAAAGAAAAAAAAAAGGAAAAAAGGAACTGGACCCAGTTAAATGTAACAAATATTAGGAGCTAAAACATAAATCGAAGAACATTTCGAGGACCAAATGACTGCTACTAAAGATGATCAAATTAGCACAAAAACTCAATTTCTTTTTAAATGCTGAATTGTAAAAATTACTTCAAATTTTGAACAGAGAGGAGAAAAGAAGAAAGAAAATATCAAGCATACCTCAAAGCAGGCTACAATACAGAGATGAAACATCAGTGTACAAATTATCTTAGCTTTTAATGAGTTTTTGCACAAGTAACGGCCATTGCAACCTCGTGACTCGACAAGAGTCGAGCGAGCTGTAAATTGGCTGAAGTTACTCGAGGACAGAGCAAACCCCATCAGATGGCTCCACATTTATTCGATGACGTGGCAATGGAAATTTGTATACTGAACTGATACTTTTCACTGTCAGAAGCTATGCATTTGTCTGACTTGTTCAAACCCCATTCGTCCATTTGTCTAATGCTTATTTCCCTCCCGCCAAAAACAGTTCAGTCAAAAAACTAAATTAAACAAATAAACAATCAAATCAAATTGGGTAAAATAAATTGCAAATAGCGGATAAAGCAAAGAGCAAGAGAATAAAAAGATTTAAGGAAAAATATACCTTTTTCTGCACAGCAAAAATCCAATAATGCCGGCCAAAGACGGCATTTCTCGTCATCAAAATTCTTATTTTTCTTTCTCTTTTCTTCTTTGCACTCACTTTTTCTTCTTTTATGCAATCAAGAATCAATAAATATTGAAACTTGATTAGACCCAGAAAGCCATGGGATGTGTACAAGCCAAGAGTTCAATGAACTCACCACATGGGGGCGGGGGCTTATACAAGTTGAAAATGGAAAATGGTTACGTGGGAAATAAGGCATTGATGGGTCACAGAAGGTCAACGGGTCAGAGATATAATGGGAAGGAAACGGGTCGGTTTCAAAAGCTCGAATTGCCGGTGAATTATGATGATTTTGAAAATGGGGGTGAAGAGAAGGTGAGTGGGGAACAAAGAGTAAGAGACAACGGCACCGGCACCGGCACCGGCAAAAGTGGCGGTGGGGTCGATGGTAAGTTAGTAAATGGGTGGCCTAAGTGGCTGACTGATAATATTCCTAGAGAGGTGTTGGCTGGATTGGTTCCTAAGAGTGCTGAGTCTTATGACAAAATTGATAAGGTAATTAAATTTCTTTTCTTTTTTTCCCCCAAAATTTTGATCTTGATTGTATCAGTTTTGTTTATGTTTTAATTGATTGTAAATGTTGATCAAATAAATTTAATTATTGAATTTTATGATTTATGAAACAGATTGAATATCATGCTTTTTGTTCAATTAGCTACTTATCGGGCTATCGGCTGATTTGCCATTAGGAGAAAGTAACCGCTGGCTATCTAAACTGGGTTAGATTTTTGGTTTTAGGTTGGCCAAGGTACCTACAGCAATGTGTATAAAGCTCTAGATAGGGATACCGGAAAAATTGTTGCTTTGAAGAAGGTCAAATTTGACACATCAGAACCTCATAGTGTGAAATTTATGGCAAGGGAGATTATGATACTACAGAAGTTGGATCATCCCAACATTGTAAAGCTTGAAGGACTGGCAACATCGCGTATGCAATATAGTCTTTATCTCGTTTTTGAATTCATGCAGACAGATTTGGCTAGAATTATCTCCAATCCTGAAGGGAAACTCACTGAACCTCAGGTGCAAAATTATCTTTTAATTCATTGAGAAATTTCAGATTTCGAGGTTTTGGTTTATTTTGTAGCTAACTTGAGTTTTGATGCAGGTTAAGTGTTATATGCAGCAGCTGCTTTCAGGCTTGCAGCATTGTCATGATAGGGGGATTTTACATAGAGACGTCAAGGGATCAAACTTGTTGATTGACAAAAATGGGGTGCTAAAGATTGCGGATTTTGGGCTTGCAAATTATTTTTCTCCTAACAAAAAACGTCCTCTCACAAGCCGAGTAGTGACACTTTGGTACCGAGCCCCTGAGCTACTCTTAGGTGCCACAGATTATGGAGTAGGTATTGATTTATGGAGTGCCGGATGCCTCTTGGCAGAGATGTTCTTGGGCAGGCCAATCATGCCTGGTAGAACAGAGGTAACAACGTCCAATTGATCATAGCAAAATTTGTTCATGTTTGATCAAAGTTATTTTGAGTATATTTTGAATCAAGGTGTTCTGACTTCTATCCTACAACTGCTGAAGAATGAAATCGGTAGCTGTTAAATTAAGCAGAAGCAAACATACCCTTGGTTTCTAGATTCCTTGATTTTGTTATGACTTGGCATATGATGAGCCTTTCTATTACTTGTTGGTTTCTCATATTATCAAGTTTTGATGCTTTAGGTTGAGCAACTGCATAGGATTTTCAAGCTATGTGGCTCACCATCAGAGGATTATTGGAAAAAACTCAGGCTATCTACAACTTTTAGACCGCCACAATCATACAAGCCTCGGCTATTTGAAGCTTTCAGTGAGTTTCCCGAATCTTCTTTGGGTCTCTTGAGCACCCTTCTTGCTCTAGATCCTGCATATCGCGGCTCTGCAGCTTCAGCTCTCAAAAATGAAGTAAGCACAACTGGAAGACGATACAACAAATGTTTATGATGTTTCATGATTTTGTTAATTCTATCACTGGATTGGCTTTAATGTTAGTATGTCCCTCTTGCCTGCAGTTCTTTTTCACAAGTCCATTGGCTTGCGACCTTTCAGGTCTGCCTGTTATCTATGACAAGGAAGATGAATTGATTGAAGCCAACCAACAGAGAAAGCAAGTCAATTGATCATCATTTTAATATTCGTGAACTTAAAGATTGAGCTTACACTTCTTATTTCATATTTGCTATTATTTCATCTCATTTTGTTACTTCTCTCATCTTTTAGGATCAGGAGAGCTAGAATGAAGCACCGGTCTAAAACGCTACGCGAGCGTAGAATTGGAGATCAAGCCTCTCAGCTAACAAAAGAAGAAACTCTATCTAATAAAGAGGTAAAAAAAAAATCATTACATTTGAGAATTTACTGAAAAATATGCAGCTGTATGCTGCAGATTATATTAATGCATACATTTACTCTATGTTGTTTCAGGATTCAGAGAAGCATGTGGAGCTAAATTTTCAAGGCCAAGAGCCTTATAGCAGTGCAAGTAGTGCCTCATCAGGTACAAAGGCTAATCAGCAGTCACATAGCCCGCCTTTTGTGCTCTTCCCAGTTGCAGCTTCTCATCATCAAAAGATGTCACCCAGAAATAAAGGCCATCCAAACGGTACCAAGAACATCAAGAACCGGCCTCCATTACCGAATTCCAAAACACGTCCCACAACTCACAATGAAGATAGTGGTAATATGTACAGATTAAACCGCGTCAGCAGGTCTGCATCAACGAGAGAATTCAGAAAATTGTACCAAAACAAGCAATTAGAATCTATATATGCTTGAGTACAGATCACGTGCGATGCTGAGATTTTTCATTTCTTTAATTTCTTTGGTGATTTTCATTTATATTTTTCTCTTTTTTCATAGTTGGTTTTGCACATTTTTTTCCTTCTCTGGACTATATACAAGTAAATAAACACATATTGCTTTGATATATCACGAATTTGTCGACATTTTATCCTCTCTGGATAATTGTCATTTGAAGTTTTCTTTTTATTGCTCTGGGTACACGGTTGATGCTGGCTCTGAAGCTTTTTGTCCACTTCAAGAAATATACACATGTACATATAAAAGGCTAAAAGCTATATAATGTGCATAATGAAAGAACTTCAGGGCCTAATTTATAATTTGAATGTAGAAGATAGATGCATCATGCATTTATACTCTTGAGAATTTTTACCCCAAACTTCTAATCTCTTTTGGACTTTGGCCTCTGTAATTTTAACAGTATCATTTTGACCTGATCAACTTTAAAATTATGACCTTTTGCCCTAGATTTATGGACTTCCTGTAGAATTTTGATTTCTCTACTTCAGTGACCCCTAAGTTTTCCAATTTTATTTATCTCAAACTGTTTTACTTTATGCTTAATATTAAAAACACAACCGTTAAAAATATTTGTGTTTTGATCTGATTTTAGTTCAGCTTAAAAACATTATAAGAGCTTCACTTTGAGTGGTGATTTTGTGAATGATGTGGGCTATCTCTCTTCAGGACAATTTTTTAGGGACGAACCAACTTTGACGGTCAAGTTAGGTAAGTGTCGGAGAATATGATGGGTTTCAGAGAAACCCTTGAACAGGAGAAAAATCGAGTGTTGTGGGAGTGAAAAAACATTCATTTCTTGTGGGACTAGTTTGACCTTATAAAAAAAAAATGTCTTTGAGAACATCTTTATGTCTTTTTGGACACGTGCTAAGTTATCGATTGTGTTCTCATCCTTAGGGAGGAACTGCAAAGTAATTTTAACTGTTCATTTTGATTCTTTTGGGTGCTTTAGGGTGCACACATGTCCTTTGTGAGATTATCTCTGTTAATAGTATGTCTCTATCTCATATTGACTTATTTTAAATGAGTCAATTAGGTTGAGAGAACTGCTTACTTCACATATGATAGTTCAAGCTACTATTAAGTTGGTTTTCTCTCTTATGTGACTGTTCGGGAGATATTTTAGAATGGTTCTAATGAAGATTGTACTGTGCTGATTTGTAGCAATTTTGGGAAGGATGTGTCGCTATCACAATGGTCTTCTAGTAACATATGACAATTTTAAAACATTTTATGAGATATTTTCTACACTTTTCAAATTGTTAGGGCAGCTCACGTTCGTTTCTTACAATCTTTTCATTTCATACTTGCCCCTTCAATTTCTTCTTTCTTCACACCTTCTAAGGATACATTTGAGTGTAGAAATTGTTATACACGTCACATTCCCATCAATTGACCCAAATTTTACCACCAACTGTTTGAAATGTATTAACTTTTTCTTCGCAGCTAATTTTATCAAGTACCGGCAACCAGTCCATTAACACACCATTTATATTCGAAATTGAAAAGGTGTCGAGTATAAGTGGATGTTTATCGACTAATTTAACTGCCGCACGCGGTTGCTTATATGCCATTCAATATCAATGTGCATGTTTTTAGTCAAAATTGCTTTTGCATGGACAATGGCCAAAAGTGCTTTTACACACATCAAGGAAAAACAAAATAAAATTATGCAGAGGGGCCAATGCGTGACCCAGTAAAATACGCATCCCTTAGCCGAAAGCAAGTAGCAATTTTTTTTTTCCTTTTTGACGCGAAAATAACAGTAGAATGGAGAAAGCATTTTTTACTTTTATATTTGTATGGGATAAGATGACAAAGGTACCTTCAGAGGGGCAAAAAGAGAAAAATTGTTTAAAACATGTCCCCTCTTCTTTTATTTATTACAAAAGAAAAAAAAAAGACTGAAGAAAATATTAAGAAAATAAAAATAAAATAAAGTTACCTGCTCAAGCCCTGACTGTCTATGTTTAGAGCAAATTTGCAATGGATTAAAGTCACAGTCGGGTTTAGCTAATACGGTAGTTGCCGCAGTCCAAACTGTTGATTAATAGAAATCTAAAAATATAAAATACAAATAAAACACTATTCTTTTTTTTTTTTCAATTTCTGTTTGTGATTCTTTGTTTATAACCGTTTGATTCAATAATGCAAATGCAACTCATCATCTACGTGGTTCAGAACGTAAATTTTATTTTTTTCAGTTTTAGTATACACACACACACATATCTGAAAAAGGTAAAGGATGGTGGATTTAAAGTTCCAAGTGGTGGAAAGAACAAGAACTAAGGAGTAGGAAAGAAAAAGTAATTACTTCAAGTTCTTAAAAGATGGAGAGATATACAGATTGGTTAATTGGATGATCTTGGGTTTTTTTTTTCTGATTTGCCTATGGAACAAACTTTCAATTAAGGATTGAAAATACAAAATTTTTTTTTTTAAAAAAAAAAGACAAATAATTAGCCTGAAAAAATAAACGAAAAATGTTTCACATCATAAGGTCTTAAATTTTTTTTCTTTTATACTCTTGTCTTTTTTTTCTTTGTAATTTTTGGAGTTAATTAATTTGCTTAAAACACGCTGAAAATCAAAATTAGCTTAAAGTTCTAATATCAATTCTATTAAAGAGTTGAAGAAAAAGATAGATATTTTAACCAAAAGCTAATACACCCCCAATAAGTTTCGATGAAGCAGAAAATTTAATTTCTGATTTTCCACATGAGAGAAAATTCTTCCTCTCTGATTTTTGTATACAAAGAAAGGCAATCAAGCCTGAAGAGAGAGAAAGAGAGAGAGAGAGAGAGAGCCAAAAACTCTTATAAGCTTTGATTATTAATTTACATATTGCCATAACGAACATCACTGAACTTGCCTTTGATCCATTTGAAGCTGTTTCTGACACTTGATTTGAGCTTATTTTCCACGGTAAAAACATTATAAGATGCAATTCTCTTCTTCCTTTTAATCTCCGGATCACTTGACGTTGCAAATCCATTTCCTTTGCTGCTTGGTCCATTGAAAATGTACGAATTTGATTGGTTGTCAAAATCGAACTCGCCCGAAAATGACGATGAGTACTCAGGGAATGACTTGCTCTTCTCCATTATGATCAGAGTAAAATTGATTTTGAGAATAATAAGTTGCTTAGCCTTAGCTATTCAGGTTCAATATATACTATACTTCTTTTGGGTTCTTTCCCTTTCATGGGATTTATTTTATAGCTAGCAAAACTTTTGAGGTTTTGGTACACATTCACAGCAATTAAATTTTATTGGATAAGATATGGACGGTAGTGATTATTTACTTGGATCAAAGGATTTGATTAAGAACTCTGGTAAGTTTTTAAAGATTTTTAACTTTTTTTTTATCATTTTGAATTTGATGCCATCTAATCACTCGAGTGAATTTAAAATCCATTCCTAATCCCAAATTAGTAACTACTTTCATTTTTTAATTTACTCACTATGAAGATGAAATCTTTTTGATCCCTTAAATTTGTACCATCTTAATCATTTGATTGAATTTAAAATGCATCGCTAATTCTAAGTCAGTGATTACTTTTAACTTTTTTTTATTTATTATCCACCAAATCGCTTGAGTGAATTTTAGTTGGAGAAGATCAAATTATGATAAAATCTTGATCGAAAAGAGATTAGGGATATATTTTAAATTTAGAATTTTTTTTTTCTTTTAAGTTAATCTCTGTTGCAGATGTATGCACTGAAAAAAAGTATGCGCTTAAACTAAGAACTGAGTACAATGGTACAGAACAATACAAAGTTGCTTCCATAAAGTCGGCATTTTGTGAAAATAAAGAAGATCGAACAAATTTTGTCTTTGTTTTTGCTATCTTGATTAACTTTTTACTTGAGAATGTAAAAATCATGCAACGTATCATAGCATAGCTAATAGAAAGTGGTCTATCTAAAGTACATAGTCTTTTTATTGTTTAAAATTATCACTAAATCTATCAATTTTTTTTTTACTAAAATTTTCCATTTATAATCCACAATTCTAAATTTAACCGAAATAATTATAAAATGTAATATAAAAATTTGATGCCTATTATACAATAGCTGTATCGTGGCTCACTTTTCTTCCTTTTTCTTTTTTTTTTGTTCCCTTAATGATAGTCACGAGATCTTTCATAATGCAAATAATTTAGAGGTACAAGAGTATCTCAATATTTAGATGTGTTGGTGGTGATCCAGTGTGGTGGCAGACCATGTGTGATGTTGGTGGCATGCTTTGCTAATAGTTGCGATATAGTGAGGGGAAAATCATGAGAGCCAGTGGGGTGATGGGGCCTAGTTGTTGTAGGACTAAAGCATCATTTAGCGATGGCAAAAATGAGTTCACATGGCGATAGGATTAGGGATCCCACTAAAACTCACCAAAAGGTGTGGGGGTCCAATTCTAGTTGAGTATTCATTCACAGGCTTCAAGATATGTAATTGAAACTAGCTAATAAATTAGTGAAAAAAATATATATAGATTTTCAAAATTCCACCGAAACCCAGTTAAAAATGCAGACACATTGCATTGGGCAACGAATTTCACAACTTCAAACATGTCCAATGTCTAGTCAATTAATTTTTAATAGTCAAACCACTTGGGCTTAGCTCAAGTGGCTAGAGCTACTCCCTTATAAATGTGAGGGAAATGGTTCGAGCCTCCGCAGACGTATTGTAAGGGTTTAATTTAAATGTCCTTCTTGGGAGTCCCAGAACTTAAGTGAATACAGTCTTTCTCCCAGGCTAGGAGTTTGACGTCCCTTAAATATTTAAGAGGGTTAAAAATCTGAGCGATGTCATATTAATATTAATGTCATCAGGTCTCAGTATATATATATATATATATGATTGTACATATCAGTTATACTCTCATGTAATATGAGTTGTAATTTGAACAATAATCTCATGTCATAAAAAAAAATTAATTTTTAATAGTCAGCCGATGTAAAATTTGCCTTTATGAAAAGCAATTAAAGGAGTCATCTTCCACTTTATTCTTACTTTGTGTTGGTGGCTTAATGCTTTGTGGGTCTTCGTTGTTTTTTTTCTGGAGCATGCATTAACTATCTCGAGGCTTCCACTTTATAAATAATCCTTGCAAATTGCATATCTTTAAGTTGGCTTCTTGATTATTTTCTAATGTGATGTGATATCACACATCACGTTTGGAATGATCACAACCGTTGATTTTTCCTTGGTGGGACCCAACATTAACTCAATAATCTTCGTAGATCAATTTCGTTATTAAGGAATAAAACATTTTATTGGGTAGGACTAGGCAAAGGATTTTGCTGCCTGTAATTTATTTAAGAAAATAGGGCCTTTTTTTCTAAATATAAAATCAGAAGTCGCGGCAGGAGAGACTCCAATTAGTTTATAAAGTTTGCCTCTTAATGCTTTTAGGCAAAGGATTTAGAAATATTCAGTGAGTATATTCTAAAAAATATTAGTTTTTATTGGATTGAATATAAGAATTTATACTAAAACTTCAAGTTCAAATATTGCTACCCACTATTACATTATATAATAAAATAGGAAAAAAAGAAACTTATAATTTGATGATTAATCAACTATCGTGAATAGAAACAAGGCCTAACAAACAATACCTAGAAGATCTTTTTGATTCTCCCCAACCTTTACACTTCTAATCTTGATGAGATACACACCATATGGAATATATCTTATCTATTTATACAATTATTGCACATTGCACTAATATTAATGGGAAGAAAATAACATCACTGATTAAGATTTGTTATCACTAGGTTGTCCCATCAATTATTGATTGCCCACCTAAGCTCAAGCCTATCTATTAAATATTTTATTGGTTTCATAAAGTATACCATGCTATACAAAATTACAATAGTTTGAGTTATGAATATCCTTATATTGGAAAAAATTTTAAACCTCTGTGTACAAATACAGATTGAATTTAAGCGGTTAATAGATCCGATCGAATCTAATTATTTTATACTAATTGAACATGCATTCTCTTAAAGTTTATTCTTGTAATGTTTTATTAGCGCATGCAACTGCAGGCAGGAAGATAGCAGATTAAAGACAAAACATATTCTTGTAATTAAAACTTTCGAAGATAATCATTGATCGAGAGAATATATATATATATATATACAAAGCCACATTTGTAAAAGCATTACAAAATATATGTGGGAAAAGAAAAGCAGACATTGTATTGAATTTGCATGCAGAAAGGCAAATGAAATGGAATCATGTTTGGTCCATTATCACGGATAAAAAAGTTGATACGCATGCTTCCACTAACAGAAAGTGAAAATAGGTAGTTAACTTCAATTGGAATTTTGAATGAGAATTTTGGTTTCTAAGTTGCATTCAATTGATATTATTTTTTTTATTTTTAATGTAAAATTGCCGGCCAAGGCCGGTTCTTGAACAAGTTGGATAGAGATCGGTAGAAAGTAAGGTATATCGTGACAACATGATCCCATGCTTTTTTTTTAAAGGGTAATGATAAAGATTTTTAGCATTTCAGTCTCAAGTACTAATGTGGCAGTTTATCTATAATTTTTATATAATGTATTATAAAATTATAGCAGATTAATTATTAATAATTGATATAATATGATAATTATATGTAGTTGATACATCATGAGTATGATTCGAGTAATTTTGATTTCTTGGATTATAGTTTTTTCAATCTCGTTAAAACAATAAGATTTGCTATAATGAAAAGGATAGTACGTCTTTAAAGAATAACATATATATTGGGCTTTCTCCTCTTTTAATAATTAAAAAGTTAGGACCAAAAAGATAGTACGTCTTTAAAAAAAAAACATATAATGAAAAGGATAGTACGTCTTTAAAGAAGAATATATATATATATATATATATATATATATATATATATATATTGAGCTTTTTCTTCTCTTAATAATTAAAAAGTTGGAACTAAAATCTTTAAAAGATACCTTTAATTAAATTTTAGTATGAACGGTTATAATATACTTAGTAATGATTTACATTGATTAATAGTTTTTTTGTGTATTAAATCATCTGGTATCTAAAAACTATACTTGGCCCTACTAATCTAAATTCGAGTCGGGTAGGACTATTGGGGCGGTAAAACTGTCCCAACAAATATTTAACGAAACTGCATTCTCAAGACTCGAATCGAGAACCTTAATTAAGGTAAAACAGTCATGTGTCAGATGATTTACGCGCTTGTTAGTATTGATTAATAGTTAATAGTGTTAATTCATGGTGAAGAGTTTTGTATATTATAAAAGGTGGATTTGATACTATGTACTGCATTGTGTACATAGTCTAAATTAATCCACAGTTTGCAGTTTCGTACATGTCCACACTAAAGAAAAATTATACATAGAGAGAGAGAGTACGTAGCAATCCCCATTGTATTGTATTAGAATCCCACATTTTATTAAAACATTTCAAATTGTTTCATGATATTGCACAAATAGAAAAAACTTAATGAGACAAAACCTGCAAAATGGAAACGGGGGGGCCAAAAACAAAAAAAAATTAAAAGACACTTCTCTAGTTTATTTTCAAAACACCCATCGAGTAATTTTCGTCTTCTCTGCCATCTTCCAAACACACAACATCTTGCTCCAACACCAGGCCATCTTGATTTACTGTAGCTCCATCACCATCCCGTCGTGTGATAACACAGACCCACCACCATACACCATAGCCTCACTTGAAGATCAGGGTTTCGTTTATTGAATATTTGGTACAATTGGTGTTGTAATCATTTAATTGGTTGTTGGGTGAGGTTTTCTTATAATTTTTTTTTTTGGAATAGGCGTCAAATTTCTTGCAATTTTATTATCAGACTTCAACGTTGCAGAGACTGTGTTCTTTTTCTTTTTTGTTGCATTAATTGTTCATTAAAATTGATATTTGGTTTTATTAAGCTTATTTTAAACTTTTTTACAATATGAGTAACTGATAAATGACTTATTTAATAAAATGGAAAAAAAAAGTCTGCTAGCATTTGGAAAAAGAAGTTTAATGTCGAAAATTATAGAATTATTGGATTAAGAGTCGGACTATTAGCACCCCTCTAAAATTCTATTAAAACTTTTTTTTAATTATATTCTATTTAATGCCAAAAATACCCTTTTAATTTAACACTCTTTTCATTTATGAATTTTTTTAGCTTCCTCTCTTCAAATTTTCTTTATTATTTAATTTCTAAAGCAAAAAAATCTAAAAGAAAAACTAAAAGAAAATAATGAATATTTTATGAGTTTAATACAATTATCTTACCTATAAATTTTGGGTTCATTGGGTTCAAAAATTAGTTTCAGAATTCTTAAGAAATTAGTTAAATTGGGGTAAATTTTTATTTAATTTATTTTTTCACTATGTTGTATCTTAATTAAGTTTTTTTTTTTGTTACAAGAACTCTATTTTCGCTTAGAGGATTACTTCTTAAATTCAAATTATTTTAATGATAATAAAAAAATTTATATTGTGCAAGCAAAAAAAAAATGAGGAGAGAAAAAAAAACACAAATGGTTTTAATTGTATTTATATTTATCCTTAAATATAACTGTAATGTAGCAGGGGTTTTACGAGATTAATAAAGGGGTGCAAATAATCCAACTCTTGAATTAATTAGTGATTAATTTGAATAAATCACCACAGTGCAACGAAACTTTAAAAAAATAAAAATAAATTAATACATCTCAATATAGTATTAAACACCATACAACATTTATATAATGTAATGTTAATATAATACAACTTAATACAATACATTCTATATTAAATAATGCATGTACAATGTCACAAATTCACCCATAATGTGAAAGCTAAAGTTAGACTAATGTATAATTAAAGATCACTGACATGATTTCTTATCACAATCTCAAAGAAAGAGTACGCAAATCGCAATAAAAATTTATGAATCATTGGTAGCAATAACCACTCTGTTGATAATATCGATGGAGGTGAAAACAACAAGCGTGGTAAGTGAATAATAATGGCAATCGAAATTCGAAAATCGTGAACAAGAAGATGCTTTTCCTATTGTTAATAGAAGAGGGGACTAATGGTAAGGGCAAATTTTAAGTCTTAACAGGTTTAAGTACAGAAGTTATGATGTTGAAATTTAGCTTTATATTTAGATGGTTGTAACTTTAGAATTCTCCTTCATTTGTAAGTATTTACTATTTACGAGCTCTCTACACACATATAGAATGTAAATACTTTAGTCACAAGTACATAGAATTCTCTAGTTAAGGTGTTGAAGTTTAAGAATATTAATTGTGGTGGTTTGAGATTGTTTTCGAGAGATTTAAAGTGATTTTGAAAAAGTAAAAATTAATTTTAGTAATTAGGGTCATTTTGATAATTTATAATTTTTTAAATAATTATTGTTAATTGTGCTGTAAAAATGTGAAGAGAATCACTTAAACATATGATAAAATTTATTTTTAAAAGTGATGTAAGTGATTGAATTGGACATAATATTGAATAAAATTTATTTACATATTTATAAATATGTATATAAAATATTTTTAATTATTTATATATAATGATTTTTGGCTAAAATATACATTTTATATTATTATTTTTATTTTATTTTCTTAATATAATTTATAATAATTATAATTTCTTTAACGTTAATAATTTTATTTTTTAATTAATAAAGGTAATTTTAAATTTTTATAATATACATATGAATAATTATATTAAATATAAAAATAGTTCTCAAAATTAAAATTTCAAAAATTATTCTTTTCTTTCTTTTCAAAAATTTATTGCTGTGTTGCTTCGCATTGCTTTTGATTAGTAGAGATCCTCTATCTATAACACTCTGCTGCGAACATAATTTCAAGTAAAATTCCATCATCTCATCTCTTTGGATTCGGATGAGACTACAATTTTTTTATCTTTATCCTATCCCCGTTGCTTCAGATTAAATTCAAACTGCTCTCTCTAGAATTTCCTGCTCATAAGGACCCAGGCCCTCTTTGTGAAATGGGCTTGGCATTGACTGCGGACATTCTTCAGCAAACCTAAAATAATGGGCTTGGCTTATTTGGAATATATATTTATACGGAGGCGCGAGATCAGCGTTGATGGAGGAACCATCTTTCACTTTTATTATTTTTACTGCTTATTTTTTCTGTTATAACAAGACTGCGATTGAATATGAGCTAGCTAGTTGGTTAAGTGACACAAGAAATATATTTCGGATTTGAATCACCCTTACATGAAGGGCGTTAATTGACTTTAAGAGGAGTTTAGGTCACATTCATGTAACGAGTACGTTAAGCCATTGCTGCTTTTCAGTCCCCATTTCTCCTGACAAGGTTCTTGTAATCTAGCTATCATCAATCATATTATAATCATTCAATCTCAACCGATCTTCTTCGTTTTTCTCCATTTTCCCCACATTAGTTTTATTTTTTCGGCATAATTGTGGCAGTGCTGTTTACTTGTATACAACTACTTGATTCTTCAAATAATAATAAAAGTTTTTGGTCTTTAGTTTCTCTAATTCACAACATCTTTTTTTTTTCTTTTCTAGTTAACAATAACGATAATAATAATAATTGACATTTGTCCCCCATGATCGTCGAGTCTGGCTGAACCCTTTCTGCATCATGAGTCTTTTTCAATCACATTGCAAACTGAAAAGTGTTTGGTACGTATCTGAATGAATTTACTAATTGACTAGGAAGTGATCTTAATTCAGTCACCTAAGAGCCGTGTTCTAGTGAATTTACTTATCAACTCCCCAATTGCAGCTGTGCAATTCCGAAGGTGAAATCTCAGATGGTAGAGAATTCTGATGCCAAAACTTTATGAAATATGAACAACATACTGTTATTTAGAATTGCTAATTTGATTACTAGTGAACATATATACTAACTGGCAAGTAGCTTTATTGACAGAATTCAAACTAGACAAGCGCAAGCAAGACAACGAAACAAAACAGACTAACACAAAGAAACAAGCAACGTTAACCGGAACCTGAGGCTAGGTGGGTAGCTAGATTTTAGATAATCCCAGACCAAGCCTCTTCAACTACATCCTCAACAACAGAAGCCAAATTATTGGAATTCTTGACGGAGCACTTGGCTCTAATCTCTCCTTGCTTCCCCGTGAGCACACTCAACTGCGACATCTTTATCATCGAATTGGCAAACTCTTGAAAGAAGAGTGACTGGTCCACAGCAAAGCTCGTGACAATGCTCCTCGTTCTCTTGTCCGTGTAAAGATCCTGGTCCGACGTCAGCAACCCCTGTCGGTTCATCAAGTCAACGTAGTACTTGTTGTCGAACACGTTCGGGGACCGGATGTCGAAGACGGTGGTGTTGTTGGAATCCGAAGTGGGGCATGTCTTTTTGAGATTGTTGGCGAATGTTTTGTCCAGTGTGGGGTCTTGTTTGGGATAGAGGCGATTGGTGAATGCAGGGCAGTGAGCTAGCCCAACGGTGTGCCCGCCGGAGAGGGCCACGGTTTCCCTGGCGTTGAAGGTTTTTTCTCGGAAATCGTTGAGGATCACGGTGGTGTTGCTGAACGGTGATGGCAGATTTACCACTGTTGCGAATGTTTTGCTGTCTCGCCTTCCCAATGGTAGGTCGTAATTCGGCCCTCCAGACTGCCATCAACACCAATGAATTGATCGTATGTTATGTCTATGAGCGCTAATATTTGGAGCACAAATTTGGAAAAAAAAAAAAAAAGGGACAAAATGATAAGATAAATTATTATTATAATATTATATGATAGCAGAGAAAAAACAGAAAATAATTAAGTATTTAATCAATTTTTTTGGTCCCTCTTTTAGTCTTTTTAACATTTTTCTACATGTATCGTGAACATAATTTTTATTTTTAAAATGATATTTAAAATAGAAAATTTGTTGTAATAATTTTACTGCTAAGCGGAGCTAAACCTTGGCTTCGATGTTAAAATTATTATTTGTTGTAATAATTTATATATATATATATATATATATATATATATATATATTAATTGTTATTAAATATGGATCTATATAATCGGATAAGTGCAGATGACCATTTAATCATAAATAGGTATTAATTAATTGGCCGACCACCCGACTCCTTTTTCCTGGCTTGGGTAGATCTAACAACTTTGACATTTTTATTAGATATTATGGGATGTATAAATGAATGACTAAATTTTTCTTCTTTTAAAAAAGGGGTCACATCAAACAATAACGTTGTTTTGCTCGTTAGTTAAAGTCCTGATTTGAGACTAGAAAAGCAAAAAGAGTGAAAGAAGAAATGAAGATAAATACCAAGGCAACAGAATCGCGAGCAGCAAGGGCAAGAATATCAGCACAAGAAACAACTCTGCCACACTCCTTGTGAACACGAGCACGAAGATCGTCTACAAATTTTAAAGCCTCTTTCCTTAAGCTTAGGTTTGGACGTGCATTTTGCTCACTAGTTGATCCCTCTAGCAACACTGATCCATCACATCCCTGCAAAATTTCACTAAATTTGTCAAAAAACAAAAACAAAACAAAAGACTTTTTAAAAGGCAACCATCCTATAAAAACCCAAAGAAAGTTGTAAAATTATGGCCCCTTTAGTCTCTAGGTTTGAGCAATCTACCCAATTAATTTTTTTGTTTAAAAAAAATATCCATAATATTCATGTTATAATATATGTAGTAACGAAAAAGGCGTTGAACTCATTGTCATTTAATTAAACTAATCAAAATCTTCCTGATGTTTTAAAAATACATCCAATAATCCCCTTGAGTGTCAAATTTTACTGATCTTACCACTGTACCTTCAGCTTAATAGTTATTTGATATTGAGAATATGAATATCTTTAATAATTTAATTAATTGAACAATTTATTAGTCATAATTAATTTCAAGATTAAATTTAAAATTATGGGGAAACAGTAGGGGAGTTGTTATAATTTTTTAGTTAATTTTGAAAAAAAATTCCGAATTTATTGAATAATTTAATGCAATATATACACACACAACCCTCTTATTATTATTCTCCAAAAAATAGTATATATATGTTTATGTTGCATTTAATTCTGGAAAATTCAGAATTAATTGAAAAACTAGGACAATTCTCTTGGTTTTTCTAATAATTTTGTATTTAATTTTTTAATTAATTATGATTAAAAAATTAATTAATTAATTAAATTATTAAAGGTACTGATATTCCCAACACCAAATAACCTCCAATGTCAAAATGATAAGATAAGTGAAAAAAAAAAAAAAGTTAAGAGAGTTTAGATCTGTTTTAAAATATTAGGGAAATTTGAATCAATTTAGTCAAACGACATGGTTTTCTTTTTTTTTTTTCCTATTTATTAATTATTTTCTACTTTTTCATGTGTTGCGCATCCTCAAATTTGTTTTGGTTTTACTTTATATCAGACACAAATATTTTTTACCCTTAAAAACTTAGATTCAAGTATTCAACTGCTACAAAATTAAGAATATAGACCTTTTAGGTCATATTTTACAATACGTATGGGGACAAGCTAGATAATTGTCCAAAGGGGAAATATGACCTTTAGCTTGAAAATTCTTGTGTTCTTTTTTAGACAATTTCGTTAGAGGAGACATTGTATTATTATTTTTTATTTCTCAAAAAAAAAAAAAAGACGCATGAGTTAGAAACGTGCTTAGGCTTTTTTTTTTTTTTTTTTTCAAATCAAGAAATGATCAACTAATGATGATCACCATTTTAAATAAAAGGGCATTTATTAAAAACGCATTAACACCATGAAATAAGTGATGCACCAGCTTAATTGAGGTATCATTTTCTTTTTCTTTTACCTGAACGAAGCAATCGTGGAAATGGATGCGAATCAAGCCAGCAGCTAGGCCGATATCTTTTTTCAGGGCATTTTGGATCTGTTTTCTGACAATGGATTCAAGCTTGGGACAGCTCTGGTCATAAAAAGTCCATGAGAGACCTTTCGCTACTGGGGGCTTTTGTGCCTCAGTGAAAGAAGCAAGCAAAAGAGAAGATATCAAAAGAAGAGAAATGAAAGAAGAAGCTGAAGCAGTTGCCATTGTTGATTACCTCGCTTTGTGGTTGTGGCTTCAATCAAAGCTAAGCGGGGGGTACTTATAGGCAGACAAAAGACTTTATTGAGGCAGCTTCCTTGAACTATCTTTGCCCTGGTGCCCTAGGTATAGACACCAGTAAACTAGAATAATAAGAACAAATTGACAGATCAAAATTAATAATAACAAATTGACGAAGGGTTTCAAGACTTTTGCCGGGTTGAAAGTGGAAATGAAGAGGCACGTGGTGACCACATCTCGATGTTCACACCATTGGCATATGCTTTTTATATTCAACCTTTGGGATGTTATCATTATGAATTTATGATATATATATATATATATATCTGCAAGAGGACTTGCATACTTTTTTTTTTTTTTCCCTCCTTTAAGAACGTGGTTGAATTTAAAATAATAATTTGTGCTTTATAATAATTTAACGTTTAATAATTACTGTTTGCCCAAAAAAGCAAACAAATTCTAATTAAGATTAAATGTTATGAAAAAACATATTTTTAGGGTTTTCCTTATACATGTGCTTATTTGGTAAGGTTTTGTATTTCATTAAAAAATATAGAACCCTCGTTAAAAAAACTTTTATTCCTTATATATCCTAAAATCTTTTTGTTACATTTATTTATTTCTTATGACGCATAAATTAAAAAAAAATTATCTGAAAATTTTAACGCGTGTAACAAAAATTGTGAGAATTGTGTCACATGGCCGTTGCGTCACAGACCCATCCACTCCTGATAATTTTATGAAAATTGTGCATCAGCAATTGCCCTTATATATAAAAGTTAAAAAAGATCGATCTTATCAAATAGAGCGAATCATTTTCAAACCGTTTACCAAATTTGTCTCCTGGGCCACAAAGAAAATCCTTTGATACTATTTTTATAAGTGGGTTTAGATGGGATTAGGATAAGAGAAAAAAAATTATTCATATTTCTTTCATAAATAACACTATTTTTTACTTGTAACCTAAAATTTAATTAATTAAATTTAAATTTTATTTAATTAATTAATTATTTTATTCATGATTTATTTGAATTTATTTTTTATTTTGTTTTTATAGTCTAATTAAATTGGTACTTTTACTCCAATAAAATTAACTATTTAATAATTCGTTATGATAATTGATTGTATTAAATTTAATAATCACCAATGTAATATTAAAAACGATCATGAAAATTAATAATACAAGTAAATAATTGATTTTATTTATACATTATTTGCTAACTTTTTTATAAAATAAAATATATCTAAAATATCTAATAAAAATTAATTAAATAATTAAATAGTTTTATTAATTTATATTTGTTCATTATAATTATGACTACCCAATAACTAATTTACTACATATTTAATGCTCTTGTTAATTACTTTTAAATTAAATTTAATTATTACTCTTAAATATTCATAAATATTTTTTTGTATTTAAATATAATTTAACATTGTCCAATCCGATATTGTACCAAATATAATACAGCACATAATATAATCCAGCTTAATCTAATCCAACTTAATCTAGTCCAATTAAATTCAGCATGTCAAACGTAACCTTAGAGTGCACCAACAGTGGGGTATAGTACTGGCTGATTTTTTTTTTTTTTTTAGAACATCGGACATTATAATTGGGACTTGGAGTATGGTGGAGTGTTTATGAGTGTCTCAATTTAATTACAAATGAAGAACTGAAATTAACTTTATAATATTTTATAGAGGCTAGAAGCCTTATTTTTATAAATTGTGAATGTAAGAGCTCTCACCCTAGATTAAAGGTCCATTGGTTAGTACTAGCCAAAGTTAAATGGTCAATTTCAGGGGCAAGTAAAATATTTTACCTAATTGGGGCCTAATTATAAAATCTTTAATATATTAGACTTGAAATTATAAATCTATCTTATATAAAATAGATTTTTCTTTTGGGTGTCTTGAATGGCTCGCTCATCCGTATGCATCAATTTACCTTTTTACGATTAGCTACTGAGATTTACAAAAAGAAAGAAGTAACATAAATGGAAAAAACGGTGGTGCAACTGTGGTACCGTGCTATAGTTGCACCTACCCATTAGATCTCAATAGATTTCACCGATTTAAGTGGATTCAACGGCTGGATGCAACTGTGGCACAATATCATGATTTCACCGTAGCCAGACCCAGCATAAATATGTTCATTATCTTCAAGAAAAATAGAAATCTCCCCTCGCCGATCTCTTTGTTCCCTTTTCTTTATCCTTTTTCGAGTTTGCCACTTACCAAAGACCAGGGGAAAAAAGAAGAAGCAAAATATCAAATGAAAAATTTAAGAGTATATTTACACAGTATGCATTCTATTAAACTAAATAAATAAATCATGCTAGCTGGGTTTCTGTTGTATGTGAAACTATTATAATTTCTATGCAGAGAATCTTGGTCCTGATCTTCCGATGTCTAAAAATAACTTCATCCAGTTTCAAAAAAAAAAAAAAAAACTTCATCCAATAACTTAAAAGATATATTAAGCATAGAACTAGCTTTAAATTACAAAATGCACTAAAAGTAATCATTTCAAAGCATTAAGCACTACCATACTTTTAAAAAAGTTAAAAAAAAAAAAAAAGAGCGCCACCACCAATATCAGAATATAAATAAACATACGACAATTCAACTTTCCATCTGGACAAGAGTTGTTGAGAAACGCTGAGTTATAATATTCCCAGTCATACAAATACTTCCAAATCATCATGAAAAATTCTTTGTTTGCCATAATTTTTTATATGACGTGTGTCATGCAACTGCCCACTTTTTAATCTTATATGCCCAATGTTGCTAAGATACATAATATCCAATTCAAGCCGCCCACGTTCGCTACTTTCTTACCCTTTCTAGAATGTAGAGGATGAAATATATACATATGTATATATATTTAATCCGAGTTTTTTTTTTCTTACCCATTAGATCATTTAATGAAGATTTGCCGTGATGATTTTTGATTTTTCTATCTTATTGTCATTTTATTTTTATATTGGTCAAATTTTTTTTATTTGGTTTTGACTACGAGGTATTCTGGGGAGGCCTCAACTGTGGAAGGCACCTTTAAACTCGTACCACAACCCATACTAGAAGTCCCCGCTCGAATTGAAAAGAACAAGTTCTTCCAACAAATGCGACTTTCCTGTGACTCGAACTGGGGAACAAACCTAGTCAAACCACTTAAGGGGACTCCATTGTCAGTAGAGCCAACACTTTGTTGGTTATATTGACCAAATTAAAAAAGTATATTCACGACAAAATTTTATAAAATGGGTACGTAAATGATGCAGCATACCATTCCGATTAAAAAGTTGAATCTTTTTCTTCAACTTTTGAACTCTCTCAATGCGTACACGCTTTCTGTTGGATTATTGTTATATGTTGTGGTTAAACTATAATTTTAGTTCAAAGGGAGATATAATGAAAAAATTACAAATTGTGTTAATTGTTATGAGTTTCATTGTATGGATGTTGGTATTTCTATAACAACAACATCAATTTATATATTTATATGTTGGCATTTTCATTGGACACATCATTGAGTCTTCATTAATATTGCATTACCTGTGTAGCTTAGATTATATCAGGTTTTATAACATTGCCTTGTAACGACAGCAGATATATGCAGTTTAGGTTTTATGTATTATATCTATATATATGGAGTCCACATAAGTGTATAGAAAGATATTTTAGCACCAGGGAAACGCACAAGGCAAGAAGATATGATCGATGAAGTTGGTGTGAATCGTAGTGGTGATACAAGACTTGGGCGTTATTTCAATGCGGACCACAAGATCAAAGAATTGAAGATCAATCGATCTCTACATGGAAATTATCATTCAAGATCAAGCGAACAATATTCTAAGGATATACATCATATTAATGTTTGCACTGTTCTTGAAAGATCAAGTTGCAGATTATTTGATTTATCAAGCTTATAAAGATATATTAAAGACGTAATATTTTTATATTATAATAAAGAGTTCCTTATATATCTGAAGGCTTAAAGGATGAAAATCTGACAAGATTATACTCTTCATTACACGTGATTCACCTAACTTTATATACAGGAGAGTCACTTACATATTTTGGTGGAAGCTAGTATGCAAAAGAGAGAGTATTTGAGAGCTAGCATCTTTAATTATTAACCCTTTAGGAGTGATATCATTGCCTTCTTGTCTTCTCTTTAGAGTCAGTCCATCCATCATATTTTGATGTGAGACGAGGTTGTATTTGTGTTCAGAATTTATGTTTCTTTAGTGATTTTGATTATTTGGTGATTTGTTGATTTTGGTCTTTGTGGAAATGAAGGTCGTTGGAGCAGTAGAGGAATTCCAAATCAAAAGCTACAACCTTGGGATCATTTTTTGATTTGGGAGACTTTGTCTCTAGACTTTTCAGGATAAGGGATCATGTGTTCACAATTTTACAGTGAGGCTACCTATTGTTGGCTAAGAGGTTTGGCTCATGAGAGGAAATAAAAGTTATGTAGTTTACGTGAAGTGTTCACTTGGAGATGTTATAAAAAGGTTGCAACAATCACTAAGAGAAAGTCTCAAATTGTTGAAGATTTCAATATATAGTTTGTAATCTCTTGAGCCTATTTAATTACTTGATATCTAAGCGTGGTTGGTAGATGTAGGCGTTTACACACCAAGTCACGTAAAAATCCTCTTATGTGCTTTACTTTTAAGTACTTTATTTTTAATCATTAATTTATTTAGTTAATTTAAGATAAACTTGGTAAGGTTACAAATTATCTATCATTAATGAAGCTAAAAAAATCTAAAAATTATTACAGAGGTCAAAACATATAATTTTCATAACACTGGGTAAATTAAAGTTAAAATCATAATCTTCTCTCTCTCTCTATGTCTCTCTTTTCACTTGAAAGCCGCCACAATATAAGTCTGCCTATAGTAATATGTGACCTTGAACGATAATAAAGATATAAATATTGAATATAATGAAATGAAAGTGAGTAATACAATGAGTTTAATGATGAAAATGAAAGATTATAATTCTCTCATAATCTAATCTCCTCCTGAGCAAAAACACATGTGAGTGATTGACATTTAATAAATAAAGAAAGTGAAGAAATTAAATCCTACCGATGCACTATTAAAACACATGACACAAAATTTTTAAAAACTTATGGGAGTAGATGATCTTTATCCATGAATATATTCAATCCTTATTTATTCCTTCGGTTTTTGCAAGTGATAATGTATGTCGATTTTTATTCCTTTAATTATGTCTCCAGTATGTCACTTTAATAATTATGTAATCAGAAAGTGTTTATTTTCTTTTTGAGATGACGTTGAGATACCTGTGGGCCTGCGGCGGAAGTCTTAGACTTTGATGTTCAACTTGTTAGTGAAATTGATTTTTCTTATTTGAGTACCGAGTCGGATTCATTGCATGTTACTCAATTTTTAAACAAGACAACATAGCATTCGTACTGAGTTGTTCTGAATAATTATAGAATTATAGAGTTTACTGTTAGTAAATTAGGCTTTCAGGATTGCTTATGCATTTAAAGCTTGTAATAAAGTAGCTGATGTTTTGACTAAGTTTGCACCTCGATATTGTCAGCGTCCCATATCCATATGGGTAGAAGATTTTCCACAACGTTTAGCTTGTTTCCTTTTGAACTTTATCCTAAAATAATGAGATCTTTTTCGTACTTAATCGCCACTGATGTAATGTTTAAAATTAAATCACCAATAATTAATTCCTTGATTTATTAAATAACCAATTAGTTCATTTTTACTTTTGTAACATCATGGACCTCGCCGACTCCCTTGTCTTTAGTCAATATTAACAACGAGATAAACATACTGGTAATTATATTCAAATATTTCGAAGAAATAAGAAATTCAAAAACAAATCAAGTTTTCCTGGGCCTGGGGTGCTGTTTTAGTATATAATCAATACATGCAATTTATAATTTGAGAACTGAGAAGTAATGCCGAACTTGAAGATGAAATATTATTTCCACGAAAAGAAGATAATTAATTCGTTTTCTATTTATAATGCGAGTAATAGTTCAATTTTAAAAGGTTAAATATGATTTTAAAATATTATACCACGTTTTTTTATTATATATAGTAATTTTCGCATGCAGTTAATTTTTATTTATTAACAATCAATCACCAATTAAAAACTATTTGGTATGATAAAAATTTAAATAATGAAAAGAATATTTTTTTTATTATATAAAAGTAGTACTACTATATACAACGAAAAAGATTAACGAAAATAAATAATGTTGAATTTAATGGTTACATGTTGTATGAGTTAATTAAAGATTAACGAAGATAAATAGTTTTGAATTTTATGATTACATATTGTGTGAGTTAGGTAATCATAAAGGTAGTGCTCTTAATTCATCAATTGTTTCAAATTAAAGAGATAATTAAGAAAACAGACAAACATACGTATGAATGATGTGCAGTGCACACTGTTAATTATTTTCATAATAATTAATTTCAAAACACAAACATGTCGGATTCCCCTAAGTTACATGTATGTAACTTACAATCCTCTCACATAAATAATAAATAAACCTACATCACTCATTATTTATATAAAAAAAAATTATAAATTACATCTAACTTAGCATTACCCTTCTAATAATTTTACAATGGATTAGGTTAGCGCCCCCTCCAACTTTTCGAAAAGGTAATCGCCCGCTGTCTCCAAGAAAGCGATCGATGGCCACTTTATTTCTTTTTTCGTTGTAAAGATATTTTATACTTTTATCTTTAACCACATAATTTTTTTCTTTAAAAATTGATTATAACTTTAAAAAAAAAAAAAGAAAAAGAAAAGGCATCTTTTATCTTTAACCAGATAATTTTTGTACTTTTTTTTCCTTATAAAGATCTCACGTTGCCGATGCGGTGGTATATTCGCGTATGTTGAAGTGTATTGGCGGGGTCAGTCATCATTATTGCTGTGTGTTCAAGATCATTAATCATGGCAGAAAGTCAAAGATCAGTGCATCCTATACATTCGATATGAACATCTTGCTTTTAAAAATGAGCTGCAAGCAAGGCCCATGAGTTTTCTAAATATCCTTTGGTTCAATCAAGTGGACCCAAAAAAAGGACCTCTTCTTAAAAGCATATTCGTATTCGATTAAGAGAGTACAAGAATTTTTGCTAATATCATCAAAATTAGATATTTTTAAATACATTAAAGTTATTATATTTAATTAATATATGTATATAATGTGTATATTTATTTTAAAAATTATTAAATAATTAATAGTTATATTTAATTATACTACATGTATCATATATTTATTAATTGAGTGTAGTTTTTTTAATGTATTTTTAAAATTGCTACATTATAATTATAGTACTTTTAAACTTTGTCATTCATAAATATATTAAGGACGCCGTGTCGGTAGTACATAATGCCATTTTACGACCTGTCATTTTATTGTAAAATGACAAACTGCCTGTCATCTTCAACATACTTGCAAACTAAAATTAAAAACATTAAACATAATGCCATTAAAAAATATACGACTTGTCATGTATAAAGTGAAATTTTAAAGTAGTCGTTTTGAAAAAAAAAATAGAAAAGAAATGTTAATTTTTTTTTTATATTTTGCAAAGTACAATCTTTTTTATTTTTTTAAATAAATAAAAATAAAATAAAATAAACGAAATCTTTTTCTTAATATACCATGACTTATGTTTGTCATTTTATAGGGAAAAGCTATTATCGACCCAAAGTGCAGACCCCTTGCATGGGTCCATATGCCACTTGTTCAGCTCGCTCATAGGATCATGCGATATGAAAGTCCTACTAGTGGTTGCAATGGGCTGCAAGTCAGGCCCATTTCTCGCCACAAGTCTTTTTTAAAGTTTCAATGGACCGAAATACCTAATTGATTAAAGTTTAGTTAATTTTTAATTTTTAAAATATTCAAAATATCTTCCTATAATTTTCCAATTTTAATTTCTAGTATATTATATTCAAGTATACTTAATTTATATACCATTCTCTTTGGAATTCCTTACTTTAATTCATTTTTTTGATTATCTTGTCCTCTTAAAATCCTCACCATCTTGAACTTAAATTTGTGAATGTTGAGTCTCATAAGTCACACCATAAATTACCACAGTGGTGATATATTAAGGATGAGTCACTCAAGTCCTCAACCAATTCGTTAAAACAATCTTTCTAGAGACTGACGGGAAATATTTAAATAGTGATAGTATGATATTTAATTTATCGCGGAAAGTAGAAAGAGCAAGTTATTCATGGTGTGTTTACTTGAGGGTTTAAGGAATGAAAATGATGGAATGTAAATAAAACTCATGTTTATTTGGTAAAATGTAATATGAGAATATGAATAAAATGTGTGGGTCTCACACAATTTGAGAATAAGAAATGAGAATAACATTCCCATCCCATGGGGGTTGAGAATAAGGATTTTCATTTCCTGAACTGACTTTTATATTCTTCTAATTTTTTCATATTTCCCGAATTACTCTCGTTCAAACCACAATTAATGTTATTATCTTAAATGTCATTATTATTATTATTAAAAAAATTATTAACGTTATTATTAATTATTGTTATTATTATTATTATCAATATTATCATTATTAACATTTATTATTGTTATTAATTTTATTTTTTTAATTAATATCATTTTTATAATAATATTTATACATGTATCTAGTTAATGAAAATTACATTATTTAATACTATAAGTATTTTGGTAAATTAGTTATCATTCCCATTTCTTATTCCTATTTATTTTGTCAAGTAAACACATTAATGACATTACAATACATTCTCATTCCTATTTATTTTTGCTAACCCATTACAGCTCATTCTCATTCCTAGCCTATTCTCATTCTACCCCATTACCATTCCATGAAGTAAACGCACCATCAAAATTTTGTGTTTTGAATATTCAAAGTTTCAAATATATCCAAATATAAAACAAATATATCGTCCAAACTTATCCAATTAATTTCCTAAAGAATTTAAATTTATCGAAATGATAGATAAAACAAAACGACACAAAAACCATTTTTTTCACATGTTACCTTGTTTGGATGACCCCATAGCTATGTACATCTTTTTGAACGTTGTGTTTGTACGTATAAATGTTGCAACGAAGAAAATGAATAGCCATGTTCGCCAGGAAAAGTGCAAAATTAAGCTACCAATTCATCCAACAATTGAACCACGTAGCTCATGGCAGGCCTCTCCCTTGATTTCTCATTAGTACACATACAAGCAATCCTAAAGTACTCCCCAACTCCAGCTTCACTCAACTCTTCCCTAGAAATATTTGAATCGACCATTTCAATTTCCTTGTTTCTCGCCTCCATAGTCCTAGCCCACTCTAGAAGCCCAACTTCCTGCCCGTCCAACACTACCGGCAAATTGGGCCTAATTTGAGTCGCAATCTCGATCATAAGAATCCCGAAGCTGTAAACGTCCAGCATCACTGTTGCCGCCGTGTTCCCGCCCAAGTACTCCGGTGGCATATATCCCATTGTTCCGGCGACTTGCGTTGACACGTGCGAGTGCGAAGTATCGATTCTTCTCGCAAGCCCGAAATCAGATATATGGGCCTCGAAATCCGAATCCAACAACACATTACTGGACTTGATATCCCTGTGTATAATGGGCTTTTCAAGCCCATGCAAGTAAGCCAGCCCATTAGCCACACCCCTAACTATCTTCACTCTCGTCTCCCAAGATAACGGACACAGGCTGTTCAACTGTTTCGACCCATCCACGTCATCATTCCTCGACGTGTCGTGCAACCATTGGTCGAGGCTTCCATTCTCGACGAACTCGTAAATCAAGACCCGATCCAAACCCGAAGCACAGTACCCGAGAATCTTAACGATGTTTCTGTGCCGGAGCTTGCCTAGGGTTTCCATTTCAGCCCGGAATTCACGGAAGCCTTGAAAAGCGTCTTTGTCGAGCTTTTTTATGGCGACGGTGACACCGCTAGAAAGCTTTGCCTTGTAAACAAAGCCGAAACTGCCGTCCCCGATAATTTTGTCCGTCGAGAAGTTCTCGGTGGCGTCGATAAGTTCAGACATGGAGATTTGGCTAAGAGATGGGTCAAAAGACGCGCTGTCAAATAACGCGATGGAGCTGAGGTCGGAGCAACGGTTGGGCTGGGGGCGGTTCACGGCGCGGGTTCGGTAGGTGGGTGGTTTATAGGTTCGTTTGCAGAAGAGTAAGATGATGGCGAAGATTAGGGTTATGACAACGAAGCTTGCCGCTGCTGCGATCAGTGCTTGAATAGAGGGACCCATATGAAGAAGAACTAAAGTTTTAGACAGGGAAAAACTTGTCAGCGTTCTGAGAGGAGAGGATGAAGGAAGATAAGAAAATGACAGCCATTAACGTTGTGAAGAGGATCTTTCAAGGAAGATGATGGAGTCGTCGTGAAGAGGACGAGTCAACGAAAGAGGGCAGTGATTCGGTGGAGTGGTGTGGACGCGATTTTTTTGGTTCTTTTATCGTGTACCGTTGCTGTGTGGACATTTGATGATTGAAATGATGTGTCATCTTACGAGAATTGGTTTATTTGCATGGGTTTGGTCATGAGAAATAGTAAAAGCAGGGATGGCGTTTAGCACGAGCAACTTTTTTTTTTTTTTTTTTTTGTTTAAATACATGAGCTTATTTCTCCTATTATAATTTTTTTATTACAATTCATATTATATAAGATTAATTATTAGATTTTGTATAATACTATTTAAATTTTAATCCTCTCTAATATTTAAGAAAAACCTACTTCACTCACATTTTAAAAGAAAGAACTTCACTAAATAATTTTTTTATAATTGAATAATGAATTAAACCCTTATGATACTTTATAGAGAATCGGACCACTGCTCTCACAATAGCTGAGTGGTTAGCATGAGCAACTTAAGAATGGATTCATAAGACATTTTAATTAAGCTTTTGAAGTAGAGAATTAAATTCTTCAACTACGAAGGTATATGGAAAAGTGGGTCATTGGTTCACGTCATATTTAAGCTGATACAAATACAATCAATTTAATAATTATGTTAAAATATTAAGACATTAACCTAACATAAAAATAAATAGATGACCAAGCACAATTAATTTAATAATCAAGTAATCGAACCACTTAACACGATATAGCTTAATAACTCACTTAATACCTATATATTTACAAAATTTTTATTAAACATTACAAATCCATTTGATATAAATTTCACTACTTTGTACCCCCCCCCCCCCCCCCAAAAAAAAATTACACATTTACAGTTTTACACCATGGAAGTTCTAAATATATCTAAAAGTTCACAAAATTAAATACCATATAAATATTTGTCATTTACAAAAAAAGAGAGAATCATATCCAATATTTAAGTTTTCATAATGACCTATCAGCATTAATTAGCTTAGATTTAGGGTTTTTACTTTATTTTTATTTTATTTAACTAATTAAAAATGTATTCTTAATTTTTTTAAATGTTAAAAAGATGGTATTTTAGTGAGTAATGTTAAAGGTTTATGTTGATACACATGTGTAAATGGGTTAATGACGTAAACCTATTTATTCACGTTGTTCTTGTATCAAATAAACGCATCGTATCAAAATTTGTTAGCTTTACATGGGAGCATTTCATCTAAGTTCTCAGGGACTAGAAGTTAAATAATGGTGATATGATTTAAGGACATTTTTAATCAACTGGGGGCAATTGCCCCTTCTTGCCCAATGCCATCCGTCCTTGATGCACAAGCAAAAGCGGGAGCTCTCAAAATCATAGGGCAATGTACTAATGTTACAATAAAAAGCCTTGAGACATCGTTTATGAATTGTAAATTTTGGACAATTTTAAAATTGGTTTGTTGAAATAAATAGATTTGATATTAATTAAATTATATATTAATCTATGTGTTACGATTATTTAAAAATATCAAATTGAAGGGATACTTGACATCATTTCATATTAAAAAATGAATAAAAATTAATTCATGAAATTACCTATGAAATATTATATAAAACTTTGACTAAATTTTATGAAAGGTGGAGTTAAAAAGAAATATTTTGTTTATACATCAAATTATGAAACTCACCTATGAAATATTATATAAAACTTTAGAAATTTTTGTTATATAGCCACTTTCAAAAACTCATTATCAAAATTGGCCATACAATAGAAGTTTTTAAAATAATAACCACACACACTTTTTTGGGATTAAATTACTCTTCTCTAAAGCTCGTATTTCATTTCATACCAACAACTAAATACAAACTATTTCACCTCAACAACTAAACACAAACTCCATAAAACTCCTCTCATTTGACTTCTCAAACTCCCTCAAACAACTAAACACAAAACTACTCCGATTTCATATGCATCAAACAACAATTGTTAACTAGCACTGAAGACAAAATCAATCAACACACAAAAAAAAAATGCTCAAGAAGGAATTAAGGTTAGTTTTTTTAAAAAAAAATTTAGATTGTAAGATTGATTAAGTTTTATATATGGGTTTTGTATAAGCAAATATCTTTATTAATTTTTATTACAATGTGGATAGATATTTGATTGTGTGAATCCAAAAAATAGGAAATGTCTGGTAAATTATGTGTTTCTATGATTATAAAGGAATCCTAGATCGCAGGCAAAGGTTGGCATCCCCTACCCTTCTTGCGGGCGAAGGCATTCATTGCTCGGGCGATGCATCCTTCGCCCGCATTTCTTAGTAATACCACTTGCAAGAAGCGCGGGCGAAGGCATGCATCGCCCTTGTGATGACACCCTTTGCCCGCACTTGTTGCGGGCGATACCAGTCATCGCCTGCAACATGGGCAGGCGATGGCACCACATTGCCCACATTCACCCATAAAAGTTGCGGACGATGGATGCTAACAGCCAACATAAAAAAAAAAAAAAGTTTATGAAATAAGTGTAAACTTCATACTACTAAGTACCTTTGGTATTAAAGAGTAGATCACTAGGAATTAGCTCAGCAAATTTATTGAGATAATTGAAAAAAATTTCTTATAGACATTTTAACAAACATCTAATGTGTTAATATTTTGCAAACATTAATCTTAAATTTTTTTTGAATTGTTCATGTCAGTACATATCCTAATGTGCTTTTCTATCAACAATAATCCACCAATCAATTAAAATTTATTGTAAAAGTGTAAGAGAGTCGTACTTTTAGGTCGAATCCTCACGCCATTGATAATGCATAACTTTTGGTTGACGGAGGCTGTGATAATAGGGGCAGTGATGGTGAGATTGTGATGATGGGGCTGTAAAAAGAAACTTATAAGACGACGGGCGATGATGGGCGATGCCAGGCAATGACGGGAAATAGGTAATTTAGGTGATTTCAACAATAGTATTTGAAGAGGGGTAATTTAGTTGATAACAAATGTATGATTATTATTTTAAGACATTTTATTTTATGACTATTTTCGATAACAGGTTTTTAAAAATGGCTATATAAGAACATTTCCCAAAAACTTTTGACTAAATTTTTTTAAAGGTGAAGTTCTATAGCAGCCAGCATTATGAACTTATAAGAATTTGTTTTATTTTTATTTTCTTAAAAATATAGTCAACAAGGAAGAATGTTTAATTAGTTTCTTCTTCTTTTTTTTCCCTAAATTCTTATACACGACCAAGGAATTGACTGGGGTCATCAATTTCATACAGTCAGCGTTCAAATTTGGCCGTGGGATCCACGTAACCAAAAATCGCCGAAAACAACCAGTGGCAAACTGCTGACGTGGTTAGATCTGCGGGGGACCCACGCGCAATTGCTTACGCTACTGGCAATTTCGTGCACGGGACACAATTTTCTTACTAATCAAAGTCTACCAACCATAGAAGTATAATATTTGGCTATTTTCCACCATCAGCAATTCTTAAATAATATAAAAAATTAAAAAAATGTAACTGCAAATAGAGGTTTACCAGCCTTGTTGGTTTCATTATATTTAGAGAAAAAACACAATAAAGCATCACAAGGTGAGAAAACTAAGAGTTGAAATTCTTAGTCAAAAAAATTTCCATCGACTTTACTCCAAACAAATGGACAAAATTCAAAGAAATTTTCTAAGTTAATGGCAATTTGACGAAATGCTAATACATCATTCAGAAGATGGAAAGTTACTTCATCTTCAAAATCCCAAATACTTCACTTCTGTTACACTGTTTACATCACAAGCTTTTGCTTGGTCGGGTTTTCTTGTTGGAGTGCAGGCCACGTTCTTGATTATTGAGGAATATAGATCAAACTCTGTCTTCAATTTCGTGCAGCAGGCTTCGATCCATTTCTCAGCCACACTTGTAGCAACACTATCTTGGCTGTCCCTCTCGTGCTCCTCAATGGCCGGGCGTATGTCATTGTACAAGGAAGCAAGCTGAGTGGAGGCCTCGTTCTTCATTTCCTGCACACAACTTGGAAAATGAGAGCAAGTGGATGAAACATCCATCAATGTAGTGACAGTGCTGAAGATGACTAATACCTAAGCAGAGCAATAGAAGTGTACTAAAATTGAATTGCAGTCAAATATGGTATACCAGTTACCACAAAGCTAAACAAACTACTAACTGAAAGGAACTTAAGTGCAACCAATTAGGACAGTAAGATGCTGAGAGAAATATGATAATGCGAATTCTTCACAAAGAAAAGCTTTTATACACGAAACTCTAATTGCACAACAATTTCAACTTAACTCAAGATTTGTCAAATTCCAATCGCTTAGGCTTAATTTCAATTTTTTTTCCTGAATGAAAATTTGAAATACTATGTTGGCTTTTAAGGCCAAAAGTTATCTAGAGTTACAACACAAATACCAAGAAAGAATATTGTCTCAGCAGTTTGTCCTAAAAATGTAATGAGTATCACGTTTCAGCATGTCCAGATTAAGCCACCAAACAATACAAGGACAAGACTGTATGTACACACTCATATGCAAGTGCAAATGGGGAATTTGAAGTTAAAATAAGCAAAGCTGAGATTATCCCTACGAGCTAGCATAAAGCTATCTATAATTGTATAGAAAGGCTAATCATACCTCGTTTCTCAGAACCTCCTCTTGAGCTTCCTTGAATGCTAAAAGCTGACATACATGTTTTGCATCAACGTGCTTTTGAGCAAGATGTTTCAACTTTCCATTAGATTTCAACTGTGATCTTTTCTTGGGCATGGACTCCGGTCCAATATGATAATTCCGGCATGCACTGTTACTTCGGATACGAGATATCATTGCATTATTTTGTGAAAAGACCTGTTGTTGAGTATCTTGTGGATACAATTTTGTCTCTTCACTTTCTTCAATTTTAATTGCATTCACAACTACTCCTTCCATTGGAACAGATTCAAGTGGCTGAACAACAAGAGAAGTAGAATCCAAATGATTCTCCGGCTTCACACTAACATTCATCCCCATGGAGTATTCCTCTTTCCCATCAACAACATATTCAGTTTTGGTTGCTTCAACAGTTTTGAAAAGATTTAAAGAAGGCTCATCTTCAGCGGAATCATAGAGTGGAATCTTTTCCACTGAATACCTGTACCAAAACAAAAAGACAGGTTAACTTAATATAATTGTGAAAAATGAGCAATATTTGAGAGAAGTATGATCAAGATAAAACTCAAAAAGCATCTTACAAACAGTTTGCAGCTAGTAACAGGCTCTCAATATCATAAACAAAAAGTTTGAATTTTTTCTCTAGATGCACACCCATATCCTAAACATCACTATATTATTCCTGTTTTCCAGTTGCTTTATCCAGAAATAACAAGAAACAAAACAAAAAAGTTCCACGTCCAGAGATTTGGTAGTTTAAGAGACCCAGAACTTCACACTATTGAACCTAATATCCTGATGGCATGGCCTTTATTCTGTGGGGAACAAAG
Source organism: Citrus sinensis (assembly GCF_022201045.2). Lineage (NCBI taxonomy): Eukaryota > Viridiplantae > Streptophyta > Magnoliopsida > Sapindales > Rutaceae > Citrus > Citrus sinensis. Next base: position 34,554,424 of record NC_068560.1, on the reverse strand, counting down.
AAAAGACCTTTCACCTAAATAGAAGTCTACCAAAAATCTAAAACTGGTGGTATCTAATCTCATTGCAGTTTCTGGTTTCAAATTAATTATTTCATAGGTGGTAAATTAATATCATATTCCAGGTCTGCTTGATAAACCAGGTATAACAATCTACACCATCTCTAGTTAATTAGCAATGTTCAGCGTTGTCCACTATTTTCTTCCCAGTGCCCCGTTAAAGCAAGACCAGATATCCATTTTAAGATGAGAAAAACATTCATCTCATCCCTCTATACAGGCCTGGTGCAAATCTCTCGATCATCAAATTCACAAGGGTGACTAACTGAAGCAATAATATGTCACAGAAAGATAAACTTGGTGTACAAGCCATCATTCATCAAAGTTAACTCCCATGCCACATGGTATTGTCAAAGACTTGACCAAAATCAAGGAGTTAACACATTCCAAATTCAAAAGTGCCAAGTCGCTGGGCAGATCAAATTCAATCAGCAACAGCAGGCTAGGTTCATTTACCATACTTCATACCATATTTGTGACTTCAAGTAGAGAATTGAATTTCAAACATAATTTGAAAATTGATGACAAAGTGAGAGGGGAAAGAAAAAGAAGCTTCTGAATGATAGCTCAAAATAATCCAGTAGGAGTAGGCCCATTAGCTCAAAATATTGGAAACTTTAAGTTGCATAAAAATGCATAATAAGGATAGCAAATTACCTTTCATCGTCATCTTCCCAGAGATATGTGTCCTCCTGTCACAACATGGACAAGAACTTAGATTATTACAACAAGATCAATAGAAAGACACAGCATTTTTTATTTAATAAAAGCCAAAATAAAACAAAAGGAAGAGGAAAACACAGTGTGAAAGCATAAGTGGAATTGGTAGACATAATCTAGAATTGTTAGAACACCTAGTCCATCAGACAAGAAAGCAACATCAACATCACATTAGAGTTGAAATAATTGGATAAGCCAATGCAAGCTAAACCATGAAATTGGTCATTAGATACGAACATTTGGTTTCTGAAATGCATTGCTTCAGGCATCAAAAAAGGCCTAAGTAACTAAGTAAACTGTCTATTGTGCTGACCTCCAATGACATCCAAAGACCAGTCCAATTCTGCAACTTTTCCCCATTTAAACGTCTTGTATCACTGCCAGGCATTGCCAGGCAAGTTTGTCAATTGTAACATCTCGTTTTAGTTATTTGATTTGTTTAAACCTTATGTCCTATCGAATACTGAAAACTGTTTCCATATCCATTCTTACTGTGTAACTTTTGATGCCTGTCCATTTTATTTGCCATGACCTCAGTTGTTAAAGCAGTATCGTGGTCAGACATCTTTCTTTAAAACTCAAATTGACTACGGATCTCAGTCGTTCACGATTTACCTGGAAACCACGAGACTTTGCTCCAAGAAATCCAGAACAAGTGGCTGCACCACAGAGGCAGCGAACTTTGGTGCCTCCATACCATTCAAAATTATAGTCGTATGCCAGTTCAGTTCCAACAGGAATATCTTGCTTTGCAAATATTCCAACCCTAATTTCCCCCAAAACATTCCACTTCCTTGTCTCACAGTTGGGTTGGCTGCAAACTAGAAGAAGAATCAGTCAACGTCAACTTTGAACAACTGCTATCAATAAGGTGCCTATGAAGTTATTTACAGCAAATACTGATTATTTACCCTATTTGTGCCCTCACTTAAGTGACTCACCATGAATGATTAATAAATCTAGCATGGCTTCCTTTTACAGTGGCATCAATGGATTCAAGGGCATTGAGACAAATGATATATGCATCCTTGAGACCTGCATCAAGCTATTAAAAATACATATCTGGTTTTCAAAGAAAAGAAAAAGAAATCAAAAGAGCATTATAACTTTTCATCTGATGAAAATACTTTCTACCTTGAGTTTCATAGGCTTGTGATCTTCGCCTCGCTTCCTTCCATGATATTACTTCACCACAGTATTCAATAATAAACTGACCTGCCTGCAATAAATAGCAAACCAAGATGGTCAGAATGATATTATGAAGTGCGGCTTACAATAGCAAAGAATACAAAAACTAACAAAAACACAAAAGATTACTACACAAACTTGTTCTAGCTTGATAAGTGCTACCTTTATATTCTCATCAGCGAGAAGACCCCACCCGCGGCCTTCGGTTTTAACCAACTTCGTTTTAGCGTATTGACACTTCTGAAATCTCTGTAACACATATAAATAAAGAACATCCAATTTACGCCCACCAAAAGAGAAAAGAAAAAAAGGACAATGAATCTCGAGAAACAACGAAGCTCATCCAGTGGGAAAAAGTGTTCAAAGACTAGTGATTCTGTTTCACAACAGCTTTGAATTAAATTCTATAGCACCTTAATTGAAAAGCTTGATTCTCTAAATTGAACAGATAATATTTCAATCACAATTGCGCCGCTGAATATATACCTGATTCTTGCAAAAAACGCCACAGGGACAGTAGCCAGGAGTGCATTCAGTACTTGTTAATACATTCAAGCATCTCTCTCCGCAAGAACTTTCTAGATTATTTGGATCAACTCTGCATACACATATAGCAATATCCTCTTCCTTCTGCTTCTTGTGCCTATAATTATAGAAAAACAAAAATACATATATGCTGATAAATTACGAAATATAAAATTCGATTGAAAAAGCAAAAAATAAAATAAAATTGAACTTACTTTCGACTGAGGAACTCGTTTTGATAAATATGTTGGTACGACGGAAATTCTTCGCACTGTAGATTCTCGGAAGGAAACAATGGCATTAATTCTTGATTCGAATACATGATTTCTCACGAATTAGCATCAAGTTGCAGCCTAATTTCGGAAGAAGAAGAAGAATATTTCGTTCACCAGTGAAGTTTTTGAAAATTCACAGTGGGCTTATAACATTTGGATTCGTATATTCGGAAAACATCAGAAAACATGGTTTTAAACTATTTTCATAATGGTCGCTCACTTAGTACACCATTAAAACGGGTTAATTAACTTAAATCTAGGCTCCGGGCCGGCCCATTCCAGCCATGGCCTGCTGGGCTTAATTAAACAAACCCAAACTTGGCCCAGTCCATGGTGACAAAACAGGCCAAACACATTGATGATCGCGCCCCATATAATATTTTACCAGAGCCTTGTATTGTATTAAAATATTACAATATCATGTTTGGTTTTATGACTTTTATCACGTAGTGTATTAAAATAAAATTTTAATGTGGCAACACTCACATAAACTAAACCTGTTGGTTGGGGGTGGGGGTGGTTTCAAGTTTATTTTATACGAATTTGCGTGCAATCTAAAAAAAATAAAAGAACAAGTCAACAATAGCTTTCTAGCACCTCAAGGTGTCGATTGCACTAGCACTTTTGTCTTGGACAACAGCATTGCCAGTTGAGCAGCAATAAAATTTTAATACGATAACACTCAAAGCAACCAAGCCGTTGTTGCATTTGTCACACCGGTTAGGCACTAGTCGCTTCCTGATTGTTGGTGGAGAGTTCATTAATCGAATATGGATGATGAGATTGTTGATGATGAATAGTGATGATGAGATTGTTGATGATGAAGATGAATAATGGCGATGAGATTGTTGATGATGAAAATTGTTTTTAGTGGATTTTGGATTAAAGGACAAATGGGTAAAATCACACAAAAAACAATGAATTTATTTTGAAGGGTTTAAGGTACCTCACTAAGTCGTGGTGTGTAGACGTTTTTGGCCTTAGAAAGGAGCTGGAGAAAAGAAGGATTGAGATGGCAGCAACATAGGGTCTAGATTTGAGTTGGAGATCTTGAAGGAAAGCTTCTCAATCTGCAAAACAAGAAAATGAGGTTAGAGGTGGAGCTGGCGGTGTCTGACGCCCACACTTCGACGATCAAGTCAACTACTTGAGCTTTTTTTGGATGATGAGAGCTTGCAAACCCTTTGAAAAGTGGTGGTTAGAGGTTGAAGAAGACCTCAGCCCTCCTGGTTTTTTTGTGTGTGTATGTGTTGGTGATAAAATTTTTAAGAGTATGAGTGTATGAGGTCATGAGAGAGAGATTAAAATTTTTTTGTCCTTTATATAGCACAACATGGGTACCTTACCACGTGACACTTCTTTATTGGAGATTTTTGTTGCCCTTCACGTTTTTTTTATCATTGTGGTGGTTTTCTAGCCATTTGGAATATGCTTGGAGAGTAAGAAGATAGTTTTTAAATAGGTGCAGTTGTTTGGTGCACGCGTACACTATAGGTGGTCCAAGGTTTTTTTTGCAAAAGCCGTCTGCACAGTGACGGTTATTACAGTCAAGGACCACTGTCCTTTGGGGGCCGCTTTTGATTTTTATTGATTTTCATAGCTGGTTGTCTCTCTTTTTTTGACAAAGCATATTTGATTTGATTCCATCGTATCAAATATGCTTTTGGGCGCACGTGATGACCATTTTTGAGTACTTTCATAAGTTCCTTGATTCTGCTAAGGCGTAACCCGCGTATCAGTCTACCTGGAGGGTGTTCACAGTGCAAGTCGATTATCCCAAGAGGTCAACTTTCAGCCATTAAAGTCTCTTTATCGACACGTGACGCTTAGTTTTAATTCTTTTATTTATTTCCCAAACAAAGATGAATAACGATGATGAGATTGTTGATGATGATGATGAAAAAGCTACAACAAGAGATTATAAAGAACATAGTGAGTGCTATGAAGAATAAAACATTTATCTTATAATTATCGTATTTTTTTAATAATAATAAGCACAAATATTATAATAAATAATAATGACAATGACAATTATTAGTATTATTGTTATTATTAATAAATCACAAGTATTATAATTAATAAATAATAACGACGATAATTAATTAGGGTATTTTAATATTTTTAACAATTTATTCTAATTTTAAGATACAAAAGCATCAATAGTGCAATAGATTACAACACCGAACAAAATATAATTAGAAATTAATAGTACAATATTCTATTAAACACTCTATAATATTAATATAATACAACATAATACAAATATAATACAAGATAATATATGAAGGGCACCCTTAGATTATTTGTGATCCAAAGTTTGTACCACACTTTTTATAATCATGATAGATTGCAAGTAAATATGGTCAAACTTGAAAAGGTCAATGATCAAAATCCTCCTCTGCAGCGGACAGCTGGAATGGTGGCTGCAACAAGATTTTGCCATAACAATGAAAGATTCGGTTGCTCACCAAACTGTGTTTACTTAATTAACCCTTTCTCTCTCTCTCTCTATATATTTTCTCTCTCTCTATATATTTCTTCTCCCTTGAGAGCGTCATGCACATAAAAAAACGAAAAAATATAAATTTTAATATAATAAAAATTATGTTTTTATTTATTAATAAATTAAAATTTATTTTTTATCTATTAATGATATTCCTATTTTATTAAAATGAGAATGTTCTCATTAAAAAAAAATTATTATTATTATTATTATTATTATTACACACACAATGGTTGTCCAAAAATTATCTAAAATAGTTCGATTATATTATTCCAAATTTTGTAAGAAATTTCAGGAAATATTTTTAAATATAAACAATCTTTATAAAATTTGCATAATAGAGAAGTTAATGACTTTTGAAATAGTGATTTATTTTATAGTTTCAACCAAACAGCGATGGGAAAATTATGTTGATATGATGGAGAATATTGGTATAATACAACGAATATTCAATTATAATGGTCGTGATAAAAAAATGTTAAGCAGCACTTATTGAAACCGTGGTCACAATTATGCGTAATGATTGGTGGCTCAAATGTTTTACACGAATGAATTTTCTTTAGCTTGATGAAGACGTCTACTTAATCAAACAAAAGACAAAAACAACTATAGGAGAAAAAAAAATGATTACCGAAAACTAGTTGAAAGCTTTTCTTAGAAGGCTAGAAGTACTTGTTAATTTTTTCCCTTGGTATTTTTCATGAAAATATTGATAAAAATTATTGTTATCAGAACATTAAACACGAACCATAAATAATATTTGTCACTATTTAACTATTTGTTGCCAACCAACAAATTATTTTGCTAAATGATATATCGTTAATCCGACATACGTATTATTTTTATAAATTCAAACGTTATACAATTTTTAATTCAACACGAGATTATAAAAAGAGATATCATTTTTTAAAATATTTTATTAGAATCCACTCATACTTATAATAAAAAATTCAAAGATTGTGAAATATATATTTTTTTAAATTTATGATACAATTGTTACATAATTCTTTTATGGTATATGGATATAATTTCAAATATTTAGAAAAAAAAATTCCCTCCGTAAAAACACATGCAAAAGGATTTTTGCACACTAGTGGTTCCGCAATAAAATAATTCAACAAGGCTGATGTAATCGTAACTCCTCCCCAATAACAAAAGTGGAATTTACAATTTAAAAAGAAAAGAAAAGAAAAAAAAAAGGTTAAGAGGGGAATATTTGCCTCTCGAAATGTAAGTAGAACAAAGAATATCTAGGAGGGAGAATAGGGAGGGAGAGGAATCCCAAAGAATCTAACAGGGAAAGCTAGGCTGGTTTTTTTCATTTTTATCCTCCTCCTTCACATGCTCAACAGTCGTATTAGGTTATCATAGCGCCAGATTAATCATTATTTATTGGGCCTTACGAACCAAAATAACCAAACGTCAATAATCCCACCATATTCTTGCCACGTCAGATGAAGTCAGCATCATGCTGATGTGGCAAAAGGGACGAGGAAAGTTTTTAAAGTTAAATATAGCGGTAACTGATTAGTGACTTGGAACCGTTAATCCCAGATTATTATCATTCACTTTTCAAAAGTCATCGTTCCTTTTTTTTTTTTTTTCCCCTTTTTTTGATATAATAACATGTGGATTCCGTAACTTTCACAAAATTGACAAATAAGATCGCACTTTGCATCTTTTTTTTATACAAGTCCCTACAATAAGATTTTGTTAACAATAGTCATTAATTGAACAGCAATTTGGACTGTTACATCTTTGAAATAAATCATTCTTTTGACAATGCTATTTTAGGGGGCCAGGGGATTGGCCATATCGAGAGAATATTTGCTTCTGCATTCAGTTCGATTTTTTTCTTTAGGGGAATTTAATTTTTTTTCAATTGGATACAAATGGATTTTTTTTTCAGAAATATGAGTAGAATCCATATATCTTAAATATTAGTGAGCATAATATTCTAATTGAAATATGCATATTAATATTTTAAAAAAATATTTCAAGTGTATATCAAGTAATCTATTACATGAATTCTCAAGTCGTAACTCTACAACGAATTTCAAGGATATAGACCGGTGTAAAAAATTATTAATAACTATATTTTTAAATGTGATATCTTGAAAATCAGAAATCTGAATGTTATTGGCCTACCTTGTTAAGCTTTTTTTTTGTTTATTTCCATTTGCTCCATCGTCTTTACATTTTCCGCAAAAAAAAAAAAAGAGAGACAAAAAAAAATTTAAAAAAAAAAAAAAAAAACATTTCCATTCGATTCTTCGCAAAAACATCACTTCACAAAGAACCGCCATCGCCAAGATCTCTTTATGTTTCGCTCAGAATAATTAAAAAAAATATTAAAAAAAAAATCCCTACAAAGGCCAGCATCTGACTCCCTAAATTAGCAAGAAGCCGAGTGTAAATTCGTAGGTTTTGGTGGTGGGTTTTGAGTGAAAGGGTTTTTTTAGTTTCCTTTATTAAAGAAATGAAATGAACAGAAGCAACACTGGCAAGTTCAAAATCTTCGACTCAGCTCCTGCGTAGTCGTTAAAGAGACAAAAGCGCGTGAAAATCGTTGTTCATGGCAAAGCGCGTGTACGAAGTCTGGAAAGGGAGTAATGTAAGAACAAGCTACACCTTTTGTTCTTTTTATTTATTTATTTTCTGTTTTGACTTTGAGTGCATTGCTTTTTGGTCTGTTATGGTTTAGATTTGTTTGCTTTTGGGATTATATTAGTGGGTTTTTGGTTGGTTTAGTTTTTTGTTCGAATTAGGTTTTGTAAGTTTCTGTTTGGTTGCTGAGAAAATGGAGAAAAATTGATGGGATTTTTGAAGGTTTTGACTGAATGATTGTTTTGAATTTTAGAGACTAATTAGTATTTACTAAAAGAGAAGGTACTTCTTAGTTGCGGCTTAAGTACAAAGAAACTAAAGGAACGGGGAATGATGAATTAGAGCGTTATCTGAGAGATATTTTGAATGATGAAATGATAATTTCGAAAGATGGAGAGTGAGTATCATGCTTGAAAGAGTTTTGTTTTTTATTATATGTATTTTTAAATCTCAAATATCCTGAGGTTGCCAGTTCAATAGCAAGACATCAGAAATGTTATTTCTTATTTAATGTTAATTTGTAAATGTGAAAATGAACAGATAGGATAGAAAAAGGAAGATATGGAGAACACTGCTGGAATGGAAGTGGATGATTGTGGGATCAATGGTTCAGTTGTGGGGTTGTTAGGATGAGCTCATAATAGATTGTAGTCGTAGTGCTGAAAGGAATTTTATTGAGGTTTTGTTTCTGTGGGTCGATGTGGCAGCAGCTGTGCTATTTTGTTAGCAACAAGGGCTGAATCTGAGTTGTAGAGCAGTAAGTATTTTGGATGGAGGTAGTGTTGTTGGTTCAATTGTGAGTCGCTTGTGTATAATAATGCTTGTGCGTCAAGCATCATAAATTTTTCTTGATTTTTTTTTTTTTTTCCAAAAATTCAAATTGAAAATGAAGAATAGGGTAATGCTAATTTTTTGCCAACAAAAGAAGTAGAGGATGGAGTTGACAAGGATATTTGTGTACTCCAAACTGGAAATGAATGATAATTGCATTTTCTAACACAGAATTTCTGACCATAGTAGTATAAGGATTTTGATTGAGGTGTCGTTAGGGTGTGGTAGTGCACGTGCTAGGTTGACAACATGAAAAGACAATAAAGCATAAAGAAAAAGGATGGTTGCGCTGATGTTATGGTGCAATTATAGGTGCTGAGAGTAGAGCTAGATTAATGTGGGATCTGTTGTGAGCTTAAAATGAGTGGTGATGTGCAAATTGACTGGGATATTTCTTTTTCACATTAATTTTGAACTGTGCCATAGATTTTCAATAGCTGTTTCTATAATATCTTAAGAGGAAGGAGAAATGGGCATAATTTTGTTATATGATTGAATGAAGGAATTCCATAGGATTAATGAAGATAAACAGAAGAAGTGGGTATGTTAGTCTAACATCAATTTGCATGCAATCAACATCTTGACATATAGCTGTTATGACAGCATTTGAGTCTGATTTGTTCTTGGACATGGTTTAAAGCTTCACTGGCTCTGTACTGCCTCCTGATTTTCAACTAATGATTGTTCTTTTGATGATGTCCCTGTACATCTGATGCTCAGTCGTGCTTTTCTACGTGTGTTCTAGAATCTCTGCTTTGCAACAGGAAATGCTGCCTTGCAAAAGTATAATTATTCTTCTTTCATCATCTTTTATAATTCTCCAGAGCTTGTATGCCACCTGTTTTCCAATAGAAGTCAATTTATCGTTAAGGGATTCCATGGCCATAAGACTGGGTCCGTTACTCCTTCAGATAACTATATAAATGTATAGAAAACATTGGTGATTTTTTTTACTTTACTGAAAGAGACGCAAATGCTCATAAAATGAGCCTTTTTAAACTTTTATCCAGCCTTTTTGTACTCTGATCAAACCCGTGTGAAAAATCATGTATGACATAGTTAAATGACACCTTAAATCTCTGATGTGGCTGCAAAGATAGCATTGTCTGAGTGGTTTATAGCCTGAAAATGGCTTGTTTTAATGGATGTCATGCTATTTAGCTGATGCAAATAAGAAATGTTGACATTTTAGTCACCCTTTTTACTTGCAGAAAAGTAGAAGTGACAATAGGGAATCTTTTCTCAGAAATAATGGGTGGGAAGGATTATTTGATTATTTGAGCATTGTTTAATGAAAAACCTGGTTTCCGTGGTTGTTAGAATACTTTTATATGTCCAAAGGAAAATCTGTCTTTTCTGGTTGAAAATCTTTTTTTTTTGGTTCTCTCTAGTCGAGTATGATTCGAATTTACATGTGGTACGTCTGTGATGATAGTTCTGCACCTTTAACATGTACGAAGCACATAGCATGTGTCTTTTCAAGCGGCTTGTCTTTTCCAGTGTTCCAAAGTGATGGTCCTTATACTTCACTTTTTGCATTCTGCAGCATCCTTTTGCGGCCTCCGTTAAGGTGCCCCATTCGCTTTTTTTAATTTACTTGTGTTTTTCACAAATAACCCAGCAGGATCTTGGTTGACTCAGCATCACGTTGCATGCAGAAATTCCAATGAAAACTATATAGGTGGTTGGTTATGCATGCCAGAAATCAATAGAAATGCAGTTGAAGTATCTTTTCGTTATAATGTTAGCTTGGCCCATATTGATATCAAGTTGTAAAAGGAGATGCTTATTAGTATTTATGCTAACAAATCATCATATTATGTCTCTCAGGATGCAATATGTAACCTTTTAATGACCCCTTAAGTTTTTATGTCTGTAAACTGGATTGATGTTGTGGATGGCACAATTTGTACAAAAAATATTCTTCTGATACAAGAGGCAAGATGACAGATCTGTTCTCCATTTGGCTTTTGTTTTCTCCGCTGCTTTGTATTTCTTGCTGCATCTTTCGATTCTTAATGACTTGTTGAGCTTTGTGATTTTTTCTGCTTTTGTTTTTAATTTTTGTCCATCTTTTGCAGAAATTTATCATTGGTGGGAGGTTGATATTTGGGCCAGATGCTAGGTCATTGCTTGTCACGTTATTGCTGATCATCGTTCCAGTTGTTATCTTTTGTGTATTTGTTGCGAGGCATCTTCGCCATGAGTTTTCACCATATAATGCAGGATATGCGATTCTGGTGGTAGCGATTGTTTTTACTATCTATGTTAGTCCTCTTAATCGCTGGGTATTTGTGTTTCATTTGTTTCATTCTCACTATTTGAATTTATTTAACATTCTGCGGTTGAGTATGTTTACATATGGATGGCAACTACGTACCTGTACTTCTATGGACCAGTCCTTTTTTTTTTTTCAAAGGTCTGCACTCTGATTGGTCATAGAGTCTGCATGTCAATCATATGTTGAGATTTGTTAACGGCCTTTTCTCTTTTTTTGAATGGAGTGTCTATACTTAAAATTTTAGGGGAGGGACCTACATGTGGCCAAAGTATGGATTGACTGGGTATGCAACATATAATTGAAGTTCTTTGATAATCCTATTATGTTGGAATCGTGTGTATTTGTAGTTTGAAGTATAAGGTACTATACCTCATACCTTCAATATCCAGCTTATCAGTCTTTTAAAAATTTGAATTTTGCTTAATTTAGGTGTGGATATCTGATTTTTTAAGATCAAGATGGCCCACATAATTTTTTTTCCATTTTCTTTTTGGCTAAAACAGGTCATAGGATCTAATATAGATATACTTTTATTATTAATATTCTTGTCTAATTTTCATCTCTTACCTGAAGTGTTATCTCATTTTACATCTGTTATTAATTCTGATAGGTATTGGGTCTTCTCTTTCTCACATCAGCCCGAGACCCTGGTATCATTCCTCGGAATTCTCATCCACCAGAGGAAGAATTCCGTTATGAGTCATCCATGTCACTTGATGTTGGGGGAAGACAAACACCCAGCCTTCAGTTCCCACGGACTAAAGAAGTTATGGTCAATGGTGTTCCAGTGCGAGTGAAGTACTGTGACACGTGCATGCTTTATCGTCCTCCCCGCTGCTCTCATTGTTCCATTTGCAACAACTGCGTGGAGCGTTTTGACCACCATTGCCCTTGGGTGGGCCAATGCATTGGACTGGTATGCTGTCATACAATTCAATAAGAATGCATTTATTATTTCTACATTCGTCTAGACTTAATGCTGGTACTTGCTCATTTCCGTTGAGGAAGTGTTATATGATATGAATGTTATTGCTTTGTCCATCTGCAGCGCAACTACCGCTTCTTCTTCATGTTTGTTTCTTCATCAACCCTTCTTTGCATCTATGTGTTCTCCATGTCAGCTTTGTACATCAAGATTCTGATGGAAGATCACCATGGCACAGTCTGGAGGGCAATGAAAGCGTCTCCTGCATCTGTCTTACTGATGGCCTATTGTTTCATATCCCTGTGGTTTGTTGGTGGACTCACTGGTTTCCATTTGTATCTTATTGGCACAAATCAGGTCAGATGGTTTCTCTTGTTTTCATCATTTTTGGTATGCCTAATTATTTTTTTGTGGTTACTAGTCACTAGTCAGCCACTGCTATTGCTGAGTTTGACAAACTTTATTTAGTTCTGAACTGTGGCAAACTCCTCTATGGTAGAATTTGTTTGTAGGAGCACAAAGCTGTGCAGATAAAATCTTATAGCTAATAATGTTTTAAATGGTACGGCATGCCACCGTAGGAAGATTCAAAAACAGTTTTCAAATGCAATCTTAAAAATTAATCTAAATGCTATAAACAACAATAATTTCTTTTGGTTGTTTTCTGAGATTCTGAGCACATCGTTTCACATAACTAGAAATAGCATTCTTTAACACTAGTTTTCTGGAATTCAAATCACCCCCATTAACTACGTGGTGTCAAATGTGGCTGATAAGGTGGAGAAACTAAATTTTAAAGAGTTGATCATCAATGAAATGAATCTTAATATGAGTAGAGGCCAGGGTGAGGGACTCAAGTCTTATTAGTGAAGAGAAACCAAAGTTAAATAATGTTTTTATCGGTTGCTTTACTTTCTGAGTGCATTTATGTCATGGTTGGAATGATAGTTTTTAGTCAGTGCAGACCTGCAAATATATCAACAATCTTGTCCTGTCAAAGTTTGTTTCCTGAATTTATAAATGATGATTAATTCATATGGTCAATTTCTTTCTTGGTACAGCTAAACTAATTTGCTCCATATTTTCCAGACTACGTATGAAAATTTCCGCTACAGGGCTGACAACAGGCTGAACGTTTATGACCGGGGTTGCGTGAACAATTTTCTTGAAGTGTTTTGTACAAAGGTAAAAACCTCAAGGAACAACTTCCGGGCTTTTGTTCAAGAGGAGGTACCAAGGACTTCTTTGCCCCGTACTCCAGAAGCAGAAGATTTGGGTGGAGATCCACGTTCAAAGGTTGAAGATGATCTAGAGATTGGTGAAGATTTGTTGAAGATTTCCCAGCGTCGAAACATTGAAGAAATTGATGAGGACATTCGGAGCAGAGGGAGCAATGGTCATCCCCACAATACCTCGGAGGTCGACTCTGTTTTGGGTTCAGATATTCGAGCTCCTACCATTCGATCAGAAACTCGGCATTCAAGTTGGGGAAGGAGAAGTGGCAGCTGGGAAATTTCACCTGAGGTTCTTGCCAACTCCACGGTGACTGAAAGCAGAGGCTATGGCGCTCCAAAGGAAGCAAACCAATGATGGGATATTCAACTTGATCTTATTATTAGTACACCGTTACTGAATTACATGAATGGTGCACAATTTACTTGACCTGTTTTCCTCGTTTTTTCAGAGTAAGTTGCCGGTGCTTTTAAATTTATGGTTACTCTGTGGGGAGTCAAATTTACTCCTCTCCTAGGGCAGAAAAGGTTGAATTACCTTTATTTTGTGGGAAGCAGTTGGTAGGGATGTGTGTTTGTAATTGTTTGAAAAGAGATGGAAAGGTGAATAGTGACTTGCCATGTTATTATTCTTCTCTCTTTATATTGTTCATAACTTTCTACTACCTTGGATTTGATATCTGGTGCTGGTTTTATTCTTTGTGTAAATAATGACACCCAGAATTTCTGCATTTTGTGCTTGCAATGGTCAATATAACCTTTTTTTTTAATTCTTTCTTTTACTTTTTTCTTAGCCTCTGTTTGGTTTAAACAATATAAATCAGGCTGTATGATTTGAAGGGATGAAGGTCGATTGATTTTTGGTATTTGGTGAAAATCATTACATTGTTAACATATAAACATTATATTTGTAATATGCGTGTTATATATTTTGTCATTGAGCCTCGGCTCAAGAGAACCATAATCTGTTCCTTTGGTAAGTTTTACGGGAGAATGATTGTTCAATTGGACAAGCTTAAAAGTTGTCAATTTCCAATCAATTGTAAAGAATTTGGATTACACCTTCCTTGGTTAAGACTTAAGATTCCTTTATTTGTCAATGCATTCATATGATTAATTCATAAGATCACTAAAATTCAGAGTTATGGTAAACGCATTGTTTGTACCAAAACATAACATTAAGTAAATTTTTTTAGTAGCTTAGCGGTCCCCAGAGATTGCTCGGTTGATTGGTCAAAGCTCAAGGGATTATATTTATTTATTTCGGAGTGGGTATCATGTAGCAAACACAACTGTAGTAATTGAGTAGTAACGTTGCGAGGATAAGAAGCCTTCAGCTGGAGAAACTTTCCATAAAAGATTAAGGTTTTGATTGAAATTTTGGTTCTTTTATGTGTTGGCCCTCTCAAATTTACAAATTTAATATTATAGCCCTTTATGTTTATAATTTTCATTAACTAAAACTCTAGTTCTGCGCTCGGAAAAGAAGCAATTTTTTTTTTGGTTAAATTAAAGGATAGCTTTACGAGAGAGCCTGAATTAATGTCCCTAAATTGCATTGATTTATTCTAAAAATTTCATTTTAATTGAAATTTTGGTAATTCACTGTGTACGAGAATTTCCGATGAACCACCGATTGGCGTGAAGGTTTGAAAGAACTATTTATTTAAGTAGGATCTGGATAGATTTTTTTATTGTTATTATTATTTTTTAAAAAGAGCTTACAACTTTATTTATGAATATATTTAATATGTTTGCAACACCACCATTTTAGCGAAACAAATCAGCCACCAAGCTGCTCAGTGATAACAAATCCAATATTACTATACAACTTGACATAGTAATTTCTTGCCTTAACCGATGGAACATCCTTTTTAGTAGCTTTCAGCGAAGTATCACACGAGTCGGCCCCGTCGCCGGCAACTTTGGCATCATAATTTGCCGATGAAATATCTTCATCTATCTCCATTTTTGCGCTTTTAAATGATGCAGCCGAACTTTCATAATCCGAAACACATTCCTTTAGGGCTCGTATTAGTGCTGGTGCTGTGCTTTTGTCCTTTGCCAATTTGTCAATATAATCTTTGCTGTTTGTTGTGTTAGAAACTGCTCTCTCCAGAGAAACTCTTGCCAGTGTTTTTAAATCCGACGCTGATGCGGATCCGATAGCTGAGACACAGTCTGCATAATTTAGGGTTTTTTTGCAAACACCATCTACTAATTTTGATGGAGAATCCAGAATCATGGCATTTGTTGGTGAAGGAGAGTGCACAACTAAGAACAAAGCAATGGCTGCTGCTACTTGTTTCATGATGACAATGTTGCCATGGGAGTCCATCTGTAATAAATTGAAATCAAAGTTGGGGGGGTATAGTTTTTTTTTCCTTGTTAATTTAGATATAAAGCTAATTTATAGGGCTGAAAATGATCATTAATGAGGATCTGTTGTTATTAATGAATGATGATGATAGTTTTCCTTTTCATGGGTACCTAAAATGGCAAATTAACCTACTAAATGGTTATGGCTTAGTTGGCAGTGCAGACTGAGTTTGTGATAAGAATTCTCGAGTTCGATTTTTACTAAACACACCATTTAGGAGGGGTAAAGAGTCTTAATTATGACTACACTCCGAATCCGGATTAATCGAGGCCCAATGCGG
This sequence comes from Citrus sinensis, assembly GCF_022201045.2. NCBI lineage: Eukaryota > Viridiplantae > Streptophyta > Magnoliopsida > Sapindales > Rutaceae > Citrus > Citrus sinensis. Next base: position 34,538,620 of record NC_068560.1, on the reverse strand, counting down.
TCGCGGCACACCGGATGGTTTACAACAAAAAAAAAAAATGGCAAACTAACCTTTTTATGTGTTGCTGATGATTTTAAATTGATCCAACTTAGCTATCGTTGTTGACATGACGTATCTACTAATAGCAAAAGAAGGTAAATTCTAGACAGTTTTAATTACCTAATTTGATGAGTTAATTTGTATAAAAAAATTATTACTCTTTTTATTAATTTTGAAAGCGCAATGATAAACACCAATTTTCACTTGACAGTCATAATATTTTACCAACTCTCTACATTTTATATTTGATAGTCCAATTGTTTGTTGGAGTTATCTCTCTTGTTCTTTTATCTTTTTAGGACTTCCGTATTTCACTGAATTTCGCATATGTTGCACTATTTGCTAATTACGTGTTAAATGATACTCGATGTTTTAAAATTGATCGTTAATGTGTTAATTTGATAATTAAGTTTAACATTTCCGATGTCAAATCCTTTGAGGTACACACATCACATTTGTTGTCCCTAAAAAGATAATACAGTAGGATTTTTTTTTTCTAATTTTTTTATTCACTATTGTGTATGATTAGTGTACGCATACATAAAAAAAAAGAAAGAAAGAAAGAAAGAAAATCAAGCCATACAAAGAGAAAAATTAAATTGAGAAATCTGCTATATAAAACTAATTCTGATTTACTGCCAAACAGAGCCTTACTCTGATAATTAATTGCTTACTTCATTCCAATTTGACTGCCAACTTTAGTCTGATTATCTACCTTTTTCATGTGATTTGATTACTTTTAATGTGAATTGACCTCCAGATTTGCTGCTTGATTTGTTTAAGCTAATGCCGAATAGCCCAACGATATACATAGACCTCGTTCACTGCAAGAGTTAAATTAATTAGGATTATATACTCATTGAAAACGACCTATTATTTTACTCATTTGTATTTATTTTATTTTCTTATGTGAGTCCTCCAATATTTTGAATGTTGCATATTATAAAATTTAAATTCGATTGATTGGTCCAATAATACACTACTTTTAGAACCTATAAATTTAGGTTTAAATTCAATAATAATTTTATGAAGTTTTAATGACTTAGTTGGGTACATTATAGGGTCATGATATTGGATGACATTGAAGTCCCTTTTCAAAGACACCCAAAAATGGCAAAAGATTAGCTACAAATCATCCTCATAAATTAATGATCATCCAATCTTACAACCTTTACAAAAAGAAAAACCCTTATTTTAAATTACTAGCAATGGATTCCTTCAGCGATATTGTCATGAAGCAACTAGCAGCAGCCATTTCTTTCTTCTTACTTCTTCATTATCTTTCATCAACAAATGGCACAGTTTTGAAATCATCAGCATCAAACTTAGTTGACTGTGTTTGCAAACAAACCCAAAATTATGTAGACTGTTTCAGCTCTGGGTCGCGATCCCTGAACTCCATCAACATCAGACCTGCTGAAAACTGTGGCAAGAATTGCTCTAGAGATAGCTGTAGCAATCACAAACAGACAGCAAAGCTTATGTTGAAAAAAATGGCCAAAAACAAAAGGACTGCTCCGAGTTTAAGACCAGCACTAAAGAATGGTGCATGGGGCTATTGGCATGCAGCAATGGCGTCATTTGATTGTGCAAGAATGGAGCTGTATCAAGATGTGACCAAAGCAAATTATGATGCAAAAGCTGCCAGCGACGGGGCTGTCTTCTGTGAAACTTGGTTGAATATTACTAAGTGGAATATTCCATCCATTAGGCTTAGAAATTATTATATAAGTTTGTTCAGTGATATTGGATATTCTATTACGGATATGCTTGATGGCTGAATTCGTTCGGTTGAAATTTTGTTTACGCTCAATAACGATGGTCTTTTATATACAATTTTTGTTTTTTACAATACAATCAAGAATCTGTCCAAATCATGGTAAATCTTTATTTTTAGGTAGAAAATCACATTTCAAATCTTAATTAATATGGTATCTTGGGATAGTATTTAAGACTGCCCTCCAAACCAAATAAAAATTCCTAACCCGTATTCAAACGAAAGAGCACGCAGCAGCGAACCTTCATTGTTGCCTTTTTGCATCTTTGCAATTAATGGTGATCACAGTTAGTGTGTTTTATAAATTCTTAATTTTTATTTAAAAGATTACTTTTTTTTTTACTTGTACAGTACTTGACGAGTACAGAAACTCCAAACAAACCCTAAATCGTCTCCAAATCATTTATAGTCCTTTAAACAGTAATTCTACTTAAAAGTTGGTACATATCAAATAATATCAATCACATTAATTAAATAGAATTTTAAAAGATTTTCCAACAGCATAAATTCTTCTTAAATTCAACATATATTCAAATCAAATCACCGAGAAATCATCCTAAAATTTCAAAATCATCGGCAAAAATCCTCCTCATTAATGATCATTCAATCTTATAAATTAACTCCAGAACCAAAGAAACCCTAGTTTCAAATTAGATTACCAGCAATGAATTCTCACAGAACACTCGCTATGAAACACGTAGCGGCAGCAGCCATTGCTTTGTTCTTAATCATTCATTCTCCTTCACAAACAGATGCCAGGATTCTGAAGAATTCTCCATCAACTTTGGTTGAGAGTGTTTGCAAAAATGCCCTAAATTATTCTGACTGCGTTTCAGCTCTCGAAAGCGACCCCCAAACTCCGTCAGCATCAGACTTAAAGGCTCTGGCAAAAATTGCTTTTGCGATAGCAGTAACTAACACAACAAACGGCAAAGATTATATTGCCAAAATGGCTAAGGACAGTAGCACAGCAACAAGTTTGGTACCAGCCTTAAAGCAATGTGTTTCCGATTATGAAAGTGCAGTTGTATCATTTGACAGTGCAAAAGTGGAGCTTGATGAAGATGTTATGTCGGCAAATTACGATGCAAAAGCTGCCGGTGACAGCGCCGTTTCTTGTGAAACTTCACTGAATTCTACTAGGCTGGATGTTCCTTCGGTTAGGGCTAGAAATTATTATGTGAATTTGTTCAGTAATATTGGATATGTTATTACTGACATGCTTGAATCCTGATGGATAAATTCTTTTGTTGATCATGAAGAATAAAAATTTTCTTCTAATATTATATCATTTTCTTTTTTCTTTTTTCTTTTTCTCGCCTTTTCACTCTTGTTTAATCCAGGATTAGACACTGTAGGCAAGACTTAATAACTAGGGGTCTAATTGTAACAAGTGATAAGTAGAGTGATCCAATAAAACGGAAATACAAAGATTGTATAATTTCAGAATCTTCATATAATCGATGTAAGTTTGTAGATCATGCACGTACATTTGTCGTGAATTTTGTTGTTATAAATTTGTGTGCAACATTTCGCAACAAGCGTAGTGTGATATTAGTTTAATTATTAGCACACTTAGTCCATGCCGTGTGGATTGTTACTGTTAGCGCCTAGCGGTCCGATTTTTCTAATATCACTAAGGCGAACAGCACCAAGTGTTTGTTAAAATTACAAAAGTTTTATATATATCATGTAGTGTAGATCGACCACTCTATTTTCTACATGATCTTCAACAACAGCACCGAAAATTTCTTGAACTCTAGGTTATTCTCACTTACACCAATCCGTTTTCCTTTCCTTATATATTAAATATCTTAGTTAGGCATTGAAGGATCTACGACTCAATCCGCTTCGGTGTATTCTAATAATAATTTGTGGTTGACAGATAAGAAGAGTTGAGTTTAGATTAGCGTTTGTGTTAGGATTCATGTTGCATGTCATCTCTCAAAAAGTAATTTTAGCTGTTAAGATCATTTTTCAGCATCAAAAGTTATAGGTTGCCATGTTCAAAACTACAAATATTCATACCTATAAATTCAAAAAATTGATATACATTCGAAAGGATATTTGTTAAAAAGAAAGATTTTCATAAATGTTGAGTTCTTGGTCCAAGAGTACAAATCTTTATTCTTTATTTGCATGTGCATTGGTTAGAACTGTTGTTTTTACAATGATAGTTTGATTTAAACGATTTAATCAGTCACTGCAAGTCCTAGAATCTTAAAGCTAATTTGATAGCCATAACAAACACATGGGGTACAAGAAATTTAAAATATTTCATAATGCACGGTGCATTTTAAAATATAACTTGATTCATTAGAATTACATGTATACAATTTATCATTTAAAACAATTTCAAGCACTTATTTTTGCATAAGTTCTTCATTAAGTTGATGAATTCAAATCATGTGACTTGTTGAATGAACCTCAAATTATTTATATATAAAAACTATATCTGATACATCCAAAATTAATTACAACCAACATATACTCGATCGATCCCACAAAAATAATTCCATCATGAAACAAGTAGCAGCAGCCATTGCTTTCTTCTTACTTTTCCATTCTCCTTCACCGACAATGCCACTATTCTGAGTTCAATACCAAATAAAATAGTTGATGGTGTTTGCATATTCATCCCAAATTATGGGGGATTGTGTTTCAGCTCTGAAGCTCGATCCCCGCTCCATCAGCTTCAGAATTTAAAAACTCTAGTAAGAATTGCGCTGGATATTGCAGGGGCTAATTCAACAGACAGCCGCGATTTATATTGACAAATTTACAAAGAGCAACAGCACTGCACCAACTTTAATACCATCCCCACAATATTGTAATTCGATCTATTCTACTTCAGTTGCATTATTTAATGATTCGAGATTGGCGCTAGACATAGATATGATGGCGGCGAATTACAATGTACTTTTGAGTTTCCATGTCCTGCGAAAGTTTGCTGAATAGTACTAAATTCGATGTTATTATGAGAAATGGTTTGGTAAAATTGGATTTGTTATTACTGCTCAGCTTCTTGGTATGGCTGATTTGTTTGATTGAAAATTGAAATGGTGTCTGTGTGATGCATAATAATAAAAATGGTTCTTAAACCAATAAGGGCGTAGATCAATTAGCATGAAGCTGTTATATTTTAACCAAGGTTTTCGGTTCAAAGCTTGAGAATGGAGCTGCGTTAAATACTTGTTGGGAGAGCTTTGCCGCCCTAGTGGTCCTATCCCTCTAGAATCTAAATTAGTCGGGGCTCAATGTAGTCTTCGGATACTAGATGATCTCTGGTACTGAAAAAAAAAAAAATTGTCCTTACTATCATAATCTATGTAACATTTTCTTTATTATTCTGCTTGGTCTTCACTCTTATTTTATTCATGAATCAGGATTAATTGGAGCTAACTTGATGATTAGGGGACAAAATGTAACAAGTGAATGGTCCTTAATAGTATGCAATATAGATAAAAACATTATTTCTTATTGCTTAATTATGGCTTCCCTACATATGTTGTTAGTTTAAAAAATAAAATGGTCCTTCTGTTCTATAGCTCGTCTTGATTTGCTGCCACCTTAGTTTTTAGTTTGTACAAACTAATAAAATTGCCGTGTGAATTGATGTGCGGGGTTACACCTGTTGAAAATTGATTAAAAAAAAAAAAGGAGTTGAAAAGTCAATTTGGAAGATATCATTTGAATTCAATTTGGAGATAGTCGAGAAGCTTGATAAGCAATTGGAAGTGGTCAAAACTATTGAAATGGTGGCTATTGAATGTTGAAAAATTGGCTTGATTTTAGGCAAAATCTTGCCTATAAAAGGAAGCTCTCATTCGAGAGCTTGGCATCCAAAATCCCAGAGAAGGAATCTAAGTTTTGGTGAGAAATTGAGAAAAAGAAATATTCTTAAGCATGTAGTTATATTGAAGGAGCATTTGACTCCTCAATATGGGTATTATGAGTTTGCTTTGTTAAGGGGTATTTCTCAGGATTATGTATTTGGGGCTTGGGTGAGAGAAAATTATTTCTGAGAGTGGTTGTAATAATTTTCCACATAGTGAATATTTTTCTCTGGTTGTCTTGTGACAACGGCCGTGGTTTTTGTCCGGATTTGGAGTTTTCCACGTAAATCTTGTGTTGTTTGATTGGTGTATTCTCCATTTAATTTTCTTATTAATTTGTTGCTTGATAAATTGCTTGGAGTGATCTTGGGAGGAAGTTCAATTTCCTAACAACACCACACACACACACACACACACATTGATATGCGAGGCTCAGTTATCTTGTAAATATTTAGATTGTCTCTATTTGATACCTATAGACATGTTTATATGTGATATATGAGTTTACACTACACATTCAAATTCATATGCGAGCCTCAACTATCTTGTAAATGTTTACATTATCCCTAGTTGATATTGTTAGCAGTATTGTATAAATAATCAGTTTTGAAGAAAATTAATTTAATGTTTGGTAAAATTTATTTTTAAAAGTGTTGTAGATTTTAAAAGTAGTCGTATATATTTGGTTGATCTTATTATTAAACAGCTGTAAAAATACAAATGACTAAATTAGACAATGTTGAATAAATTTTATTTATATATTTATAAACATGTATATAAAATATTTTTTTATTGTTTATATAAAATAATTGATTACTAAAATAAACATTTTTAGTTTAATTTTTTTTTGTAATCTCAATATAATTGAAAATAATAATTATCTCTTTAAATTTAATGATTTTATTTCCTAATTATTAAGAATATTTTTTTAGATTTTTTATATAAAATTATATTAAGTATAAAATTGATTCTCAAAATTAGATTCTAATAGTTATGTCTTCTCTACTTTTCAAAATCACTTTTGAAACTACGCAAAACCAATCTGAAACACGCCTTCATAATAGGTTAAAGAAGTATTACTTAATAGAGTTGTGCCTACACTAATTCTACGAAAATTGTAAATTAAAAGCTACCTTGTTTCGCTACTAAATATATATACAACACTAGTAAATTTTAGAATCATTCAAGTTTCGGTGCAAGAGTAAATATCTTCACAATGTAAATTAGTTAGAACACTCGTTTTTACAAGAGAATTTGATTTACGGCTTGTCGCAAGGCAATTTACCACCGTAAAATTTTAGAATCATTCAATTTTTTACGACATTTCTGAATTTGATGCATTAAAAGTATAATCACATGGCCTGCTGAAAAAATTAAAAGCTTTCATAACCAATGGTTTCAATCACCTTAATTGTGTGGAATTTTAAAAGAATATCCAACAAATATTTTACCACGGATTCCTCTTTGATGCATATTCATTGCATGTGCCTTGTCAAATGACAATTAATTCATCCATGCATTACAAATCTAAATTATTTATTTAAAAAAATATGTGAAATCCACTATCAGATTAAATTACAGTGACCCTCCCACAAATTAAAAAATATTCATACCATCATGAAACAAGTAGCAGCAGCCGTCATTGCTTTCTTATTATTATTGCTTGTTCATTCTTCTTCCTCAACAAAGTCATATTCCACAGCTTCCAATTGGCCATCAGCTTCATTAGTTGATGATGTTTGCAAACAGAGTGATACTACTTATGGAGACTGTGTTTCAACTCTGGAATCCGATCCACGAACCCGAACAGCATCGGACCTCAGATCTCTGGCAAGAATTGTTCTAGAGACAGCACACGCTAACACAACAAAGAGCAAAGAACATTTTGAAATAATGGCAAAGAGCAGCATGACTGCACCAGATCTAATGGCAGCCCTAAAGAAATGTATCTTTGGTTATGATCGTGCAGCTGCATTATTCAGCTCTTCGAGAATGAAGATAGATTTGGACATAACGGCAGCGAGTTACGATGCAATAGCTGCTCATGCTGGAGCCTTGTTCTGTGCATATCAGTATAATTCCACCACTCGGATTGATGTTCAAACCATTAGGGCGAGAAATATTTATCTGGAATCCTACGCTACTATTGCATTTGTTATTATCAATCAGCTTGGTGGCTGAATACGTTAACGTTTTGTTCAAATATTAATAATGCATAATAAAAATTATTTAATTATGTAAGGATCTTTGTTTCTTCTTCTTGTTCAGTTGAGAGCCATTTTAGTTTGATCACGCCGTATCAGTTTTTTATTTAAGAATTAAAACTAGAATAAATGATTTGTTTTTGTGAGAACGATAAACTTATAACACCACTATATATGTGTGTGCATATAAATAAAGATTTTACTAAAAATTTGACAGAGTCTTCCCTGTATTAGATAAATTATATAGTTTGGTTCACCGTTATAAGACTATAGTTTGTAAAATACTCCCACACTTTAATTATCTGCTTCTCAATTTTGAACAATACTTGACGGTTTCACGGTTTGCAATTGGACTTGGTCGGAAAATTTTTTGACTCTTACCCGATCTGATTGAGTTACTATAATCTCATTTAAGTCGAGTTGGATGAATATCAACAAAACTCAAGACACAACTCATATAAGTCGAGTTGGCACTAAGTTCAAATTTTAGATGAAAATTACTCTCTCTTTATCTTCGAGTTCTCGCCGGCCGTTATTAAAAGTCTTAAAAGTTAGCATATATGTTTCGTTCCTTAAACCGTATTTTATTTATTGAATCAAATACTTTTTCCCATATTACTTTTCGATATAAATTTGATATGTGGTTAGCTAATTACATAATTAGGCGACACGTCAACTCAACTTATGGTCTGTTTGCAATTGCTTTTGGAAAGTTCAAAAGTGATTTTAAAAAATTAAAAATTAATTTTGGTATTTATTAACTTTTCTTTAAAATCACTTTTAGCAAAATCACTTCATCTACAATAGATTTTGGTGTTTATTAAATTGCTTCAATTTTGTCTTATATTGAGTATTATTGAAGGCCATTAGACTTACTCATGAACAAAAGCTAACTCATGAGATAAGAGTGAACTCAAGCTTATATCCTTAGCCATATATTTATTCTCAGTTCATGCGGGATATAATTTAACAGGTGTAGCTTTTTGAACTACAACTAGTGACGTATTTGTGTCACATTATTGGTGTATCTCAATTTTGTAAGCCTATCATTATTGTTTTTAAACTATGCAACCTTTTAGAAAAATTTTTCCTTTTTTTTAAAGATAGAGGGATGAACAAAGTCCAAATTAATTTTAACCCCCTACCTCCCTAGAATTCAAATTAGGTGGCCAGTCAAATATGTGGTTGGAAAATCACTTAACCAGACATTAAGAGTTTTCAGAGCACTTTTTACATGGAATTAATGTAATATTTTTAAAATAGATTAAGATATTCTTCTATTGAAGATCCAAATTTGATCTTCTTTCAGGACACTTAAATAATTTAATTTAATCCTTCATTGGTTTCCAGTTGCAACGGAAAAAGCACCAAAATACGACGATATATATAAACTATATATATATATATATATATATTCGAAATTTTCTCAGTCCCACATACAGTGATTTATTTATTCACAACCAATGCAGATAAAAGTTACAACATCTCAGATCGATCCATCTCCAAATTGAAATCGTTGCTAGCTCGGCGTTTAGTTATTAATTTGTACAATGTAACTAAGCAGCAAGCTAGCAAAGACTATTTTCGAGAAATTGAAGTTTTACCAAAAATTAACTTAGCCAGTTTGATTAAAGCAATTAAAGCCAATCACTGTAAATTATATTTTTACGAACAATCACATGGGTTACAAAAGATTTTGAAAGCTTTCATAATTAGTGGTGCAATTTAAACCCTACAATTCTTCTTAAAATTTGGTATACATTCAAATCATGTGCCTTGTTCAATAATAATTAATTCATCCGTAACAAACCCTAGTTCATTTATATATATGTGAAACCTACTTAGAAGTACTACACCACTGAACATCCTTAACAAAATTTTCATAATGAAACAAGTAGCAGCAGCCATTGCTTTCTTCCTAGTTATTGTTCATACTTGTTCCTCAACAAATTCCATAGCTCCAAATTCTCCACCAACTTTAGTTGATGGTGTTTGCAAACAAACCGAAAATTATGCAGACTGTGTTTCAGCTCTTCAACTTAACCCAAGAACTTCAGCAGCATCGGATTTAAAATCTCTGGCAAGAATCGTTCTAGAGACAGCAATAGCTAACACAACAAACAGCAAAGATTATTTTGAATTAATGACAAAGAGCAAAAGAACAGCTCCAAGTTTAATGCCAACACTAAAGAATTGCATATCCAGCTATGCTCGTACAGTTGCATTATTTAATAGTACAATAATGGAGCTAGATTCTGATATAACCGCGGCGACTTACGATGCTCTGCTTGGTTACCTCGGATCCTGGTACTGTGGAGATTCATTGAATTCTACTCGGCTTGATGTCCCATCGATTAAGATTAGAGTTTATTATCTTGATTTGTACGGTATCATTGGATATCGTATTACGAAGCAGCTTAGTGGCTGAATTCGTTTTCTTGACATGATTGATGAATAATATATTAATAATAAATAATAATAAAAGTTAATTATCCTTTGATATTGTAACCATCTTTGTCTCAGAGTCTCAGTAGCATGCCGATCATTTTATGGGTTAATTTAAATTTATCCCTAGTAAAATGATTATCCTCAGAATATCTCTAAACAAAATTTTAATAGGTTTTATTTCGCAGTTTATTTGTTTCTTTAAAAAATTCTTCTCAAAAAATTTGAGTTATTAGTCCAAGCATATGGTATGTTGATCATGTGAATTTACTAGAGTACTCATGTTTAATTATAAGATTTAGTTTGATTTTGAGCAGCAAATCACATTTAAGTTTCAGAAATTTATAGTTAAGACTTGTCCTAATAACTTAATGCATTACAAATGACTAGGGGAAGAGAGAAACCTAAAAGCTTTCATGACGAAGGAATATTTGTGCATTTTAAACCGTAGAATTCTTTTAGACATGCGCCTTGTTTATATTATTAAGATAATGTAATTATTATGCAGCACGGTATTTCTTCATTCTAGGCTTCTAGCCCCTCGTGAACCAGAATCCTGATTTTGACATTGATCACTTTTGAAGTAAATACAACCCCAAGTGGCCATAGAGTTTCATATTGTGCTTGCAACAAAATTAACAAAGGCAGCGTGCTGATGGTAGACACCTGATTAAAAACGTAAGAATTAAGGGGGAAAAGAAGCATGCGAAAGTCAATGTAAAATAGTGGACGTAACATTTTCCCGTTATTATTGTATCTCAAGGCCTGGAATCTTATCACAGTCAATTTACTCGTATGTTGTTATTCAATTTTAAGTTTTAGCATCTCTTCCGACTCTCCCTCGAGCTATTTAAGAGCTATTGTCTTAATCTATCTTTCACATAAGGGTCTTTTATTTATCTGTTGTTGGACTCGTATTCATTAAAATAAATATGAAAAACGTTAAGTGTTGAGAATACTGAGAGAAAGATGAGAGAAACGGCAGCACATACTGTCGTTTTGCTTCCATCTCTCTTCGTCTTAGCAATTAAAAAATTAAAAAGATAATAAAAAATAATAAAAATAAGAAGAAATAAAAAAGTAGCATATGGTCTTATGTTATCCTCGCTCAGCTACAATCATAATCATCATCCTCATCTTTTTCTTTCAAAATCGAAGCTCTGCTCTTTTTTCACCAAAACTCTACACAAGGCCCACATTTTCACTCACACACAAATTCTCCTAAATGAAAGCGCCGCCTATTTTAGATTTGGAAGCAAAACCTAAAGCTGCTCTCGAAGTCGAAGCCAAACCCACTACTGAGGTTGTGGAGTCCACAGCCAAGGAAAACCCCAAGCGTGAGGAGATTTTTGTTGTTGCTATGGTTAGTGATTGAAGAAAATGATAATTTTTTGTGCTTTGTGCATTCTTTGATTAATTTTGTGAATTCCCCAAATGCTTGTTTTCATGTTTTTGTAATCATTGTGTGTTTAGCCAGATGGGTTTCATTTTCTGTTGTTTGGTGGTAATTGTTTGATTATAAAAATAGAATTTTCATTTTGAATATCAATTTCTGTTGTATTAGTAATAATAGATGTCAGCCATTGCTCTCGGTGAAATAGAAATGTACATGCGTTTTCTTAAGTTTTACTGATTTAAAGATCAAATGATAACAATCTCTAATACTTCTCGAAGTGATTTACTAGTTAGATGATAATGATAATTATGTTTAATTTAGAATTTTTTGGATATGTTTGGTGACAGAGGAGGCCTTGTTTGTGGAAAGCATGTGCTGCTTTTTGGATTTCTTCTTATTTTTTTATTTTTTTTAATTATTAAAACCAAGAGAGAGGGAGGAAGTAAAATGGTAGTATATGTTATCATTTCTCTGAACTTTCTCGACACATAGCAGCACTCAATAAATATTTAGATTTAATAGTTTATCTAACGTAATTAAAAGTCACATCACCTTCAACCAACTGGGCCTTAGCCCAGTGGCCGGAACCTTACACTCACAATTGTGAGCGCAACGGTTCGAGCCCCCGCAATGCATGTAAGGGTTTATTTCCTTCCTTAATCATTAACTAAAGGTAGTCTACTCCCTTTTCGAAATGTGAGTGGAGTAGACACCCCTCGAATATTAGAGAGGGTAAAAATCTAGGCAGTACTACATAAGAATTAATATAAAGAATTAATATAAATTAGGCCCAGTAATTGTCTGATTGTAAATATTAGTTGTAAATCTCATATAATATGAGTTGTAATCTGAGCATTAGTCTCATGTAATTCAAAAAAAAAAAAAAAGTCGCATCACCTTCAATCCTAGACGACATGCCCAAAATTTTTTGCAACAGTTTTTTATACTACAATCAAGCATCAAACTGTTGTGGGGGCCTTTAGAAGGCAGTGGATTTCTTCTCAATTTTAATTGTTTAAATCCTTAAATTTTTTGAAGTCATATGGATGGTCGATACTTTTACATTAAACTTTCAAAATGTTGCGAGGTTCCTCATAGCTCATACAAGGTTTTAGAGTTAATTTATTCGACTATGATCTAAATTTCCTTGATTTTATGTCTAATTCATATTCTAATTATGCCATCCCATTTTTTATTTAAAAAAACTACTCAAATACAAAATTATGCAATAAGATATATCAATAAGTTTTGTTAAAGCATTTTTTTTCACATATGTTATTAGATTTATGATCTTACTAGTACCATAGAGATTAACAAAAAATTAGTTACATGATAATATGAATCTTAACAATACTAGCATAAAAATAATTGAATGTCAAATTGATAATATCTTGTCAATCACACATATGACACTGGTATTTACAATTAAATTTGAAATTAAAATGAACCTATAATCTACCATTATCGGCATGACAATACATAACTCAAGTTTGATCATTAGATACTATGTAAACAAATTAGGCCGTCCATCAATCTCAACAACAATAAACAAATGAAAGTTTGGTACTTTTTTCTGCTTCTTATGACTTTGCTCTCACATAATTTGACTTTGCTACTATGCCAAATGCCCCAGTTAGATTTGGGTCCATTCATTTGAACCGTATACATTTACAAGGCAGAGATTAAGCACAATGTTTGGACCATTTCATTTTCGATGTTAGCAATCAATCTCAATCAATCAGCATTAAATGAAGATAGTTTGGCTTGAGTCATTTCCATTTTTTATTCAACATACCCTTTACTTCTTCATTTATGGAATTTGATTTCCATTATTCTTAAATCTTAATCTTCTGTCGTTTTGCTTCCAGAAAAATTTGAGCTTGATTTGTTGGGTTTTTGTCACTTTCATTTACTCAAAATAGTAGAAAACATTAGATTACCCTTGTGATCTGAGACTTTGCTTTTTGTTTTTCATTTGGGTTTTGTATTCCATGCATGTCCTGTGAACTTTGGACATGAACCAACAACTTCAATTTATGGCCACGGAAAGAATCCAGGGCTTGGCGCGTCACAAAATCTTGTGTCTTTGCCATTAAAAGAACGGTTTCGATGGCCACCAAAATTTTAAAAATAATACGATTTGCAAAACCACCATACAATTAACCTACTTTGGATATACTTATATCGAGAAATGCTTTCCAGATGTTTTAGCTAAATACGATTTCAAAAGTTCTCGTACAGTATCTCCAAAAAACAAAAAAAATATGCAACAATTACAAATTGAAAAGGCATGTATATGGCATGTTTACTTCAAATTAATTTGTTGGAGAGAATTTAAATTCTTTTTTGCATCATATTTTATTCGTATATTGATTTTCTCCTTTTAATTTGTGGACTCGCGGCAGCTAGATGATGGTTATAACATCCACCTTTTTACTAGAAGATGCCTCTTGAAACGACTAATGAGTTAATTTATGTTTATGAATCATAAGTGGTAACATAAAAAAGTCACAACTAATCAAACTAGTCATATAACCAATGATACTTATTAAACGAGGATTCATATATTGAACAAATTTATTAGTAATCAGGAGAGGATAAATTTGTGTATATAATTGAACCAAACGGATAACATAGGATAAAAATCTCTCTTAAACTCTCAACGATTTCAAAAGTAGCTAATATCCTCATTTATGTGATAAAATTGAACTAGTTTTATAATTAGATATTTTAATAAGATTATCACAATTCATCAAACTACCTAATTATTGTTTTTGTTGCGTCCACAACTCAGCCGTATAATTCATCTCGTCCCTAAATGGAACCCCCGCCACAATCATGGCTGCAAAGTTTAACCTTCATGGTGATTTAATGCTCACTTGTCACGCTGTACATCTCCCCAAATTATTTTTTATTCTTTCTTTTAACTTTGTCTCTACCCTTATCCAGAAAAAAAGAAAAGAAAAAGAAAATTATACCAAAAATGAAAAGAAAGAAAGAAACAATGAACCAGCATATCTTTCCCTTTACCCGAAACGGTAGGCAAACAACCAATTGCCCTATCCACTGAGACACCATTAATATACTTTTTGTACCCCAACTTCTTTTCTTGGCCGGCAAATATTTCAGCACGTGTCCTAAACGTTGGGTCACCCAACAGACGGTCACCAAGCTGTACACATCTACTTATTTGAGTTAATATCCCCACTCTTCAACGCATCCCCGCTTCCGTTTGCGTCATCTAACACGCGTTCATTAGCCACGTGTCGGTTCTGGCTCCCACGTAGATTTTTTGACCTGATCCTTTCCCTATGTCACGTGTGCTTCCATGTGCAACATAAAGTTAGTGGGGGGTGAAGAGACGACGGGATAGTAAAATATGGACCCCCTAAGAGTTTTGCATTTCAGCAAATTATACTATAGTTTGTCCATTTTTAACCAAATCTCCTATTTTCATCTCATGAAATATTATTAAATAAACTTTAAATGATAACTTTTGTTAATATTAAAACTCAAATGGATTTGAATTTAAAGTTTGATAACACATTTTATTAATTTTTACCAAAACTCAATATAATATAATACAATACAATATTATTTTTACACAAGCACGCGTATATATATATATATAAGGTTCTAGTGAATTAAAAAAGTATAGTTTATTAAAGTAAAAAATATATTTTTATTGGCATGATAACAACTTAATTTTCGTCTCATCTGTATGAGTGGATTTGGAAGAATGAGTTTGATAACATATCCTCATAAATATTATATACTTTTTGATTAAGTGATAAGCTTAAAATTAATTTTATTTTTTAAAGATAATTATAAGTATTAATGACCAAAGTTGTATTTGTATACATTTGTTTCTAGCGTGAATCATTTCCCATGTTTAAGACCGTGAAGTAAAACCTCCCAATTGAGGGCACTTTGATCACAAAATTTGAGGTCGTGGATCAAATTGATAGGATGAAAAAATACTTTTTTCCTCAGAAAAATGATAAAAGGATGAGGGACCTAGAGTTACTAACGTCATTCTAGAGGGAAGAAGAAAGTGACAGACCCGTGTAATCCATGGGTGATGACTGGTGAAGACGTAAACACGATGCTCAAGTAATCCTTACCGTACAAAAACTAGAAAGTGTATTTGAATAAAAAAAAGATAGTCAATTTAAATATTTTGAATGAGCTACTCCTACTACTACTCTTGATCTTGGAGAAATTAAAAAAAATGGGGTTGGTGCGCTAAGGGCGAAATCCTTAACCCACTTTGGATCACGTTGATGACCATCAAATATTATTTTAATTTTGTTGATCTTTCTTCCTCTATTATTATTTTATTTTGAATTGGCAAGGGTTCTATTCAAAGTTGAGGAAATCGACAACGATGGGAAGAAAGACTGTATATTTTTAAGATGCAACATGTGGGATTGCCATTTCTCTTTTACTAAAATTAATATATATTATTTATTTTTTTACAATTTTCATAATAGTAAAAACTTCTCTTAATACTAAAACCTTAAAGAAAAAGAAGAGAAAATGAGTCATTTGCTTGATAATTTATTTTAAAAATATAAAATATCTATTTATTATAAGAAAAATACTTAAAAAATAACAAAAATATAAGAGAAATATTCGATTTCCTTATTTTATTATTAATTTAATTACTTAAATTTTTTGTGTTAATTTCTATTAGTATAATTTATTTAATTTATAAAAAATTAAATAAAAATGTAGTTAAAAACAAAAATAATATAATAAAATTATGCTACTATTATAAAAATTACATAGAGATAAACGATACGTATTAATTTTAGCAGTGGAGAAATTGACAATCCCTCGGTATAATTTTATTATATTATTTTGCCCGTTGTTTTGCACGTTGTTTGGTGTTAGAGAATGAAAAACATGTTTTTGGAATGAAAGTAACAAAACACGACCGACAAATGTTCGATAGAACAAAAGAAAGACAATCCTGGTTGTTCGGCGCGGATGTATTGATAGCTTTATAAATCTTAGAATCGAGAGAATAATCCTCGGACTATTCCTAACAGCAAATATGCGCCCCCCCCCTTCTAACAGCGATTTGTTTGAGAAAAAGACAACGTCGTTTTACATCAAATGAATAATCGATAATGATCATTACAAATAAAGTGAACCCAACACTCGATTCCTAATATTAATTTATCGCTCAGATTTCTGTGACTACATTTACAATCAACTGAGCTGAGCCAACTAATATAACAATTAGTGATCTATTGTTGACACCAGACTCCATAATAATAATAATAATAATTTTTGTTATTTCACCTCGTGTATATATTTTGAGAAGTTTTGTATTTTATTTTAATATGCATATCAACTTATACAAAAAAAGTCGAAATACCACCTTGTAACCAAACAATACGTTTGGGAAACTTCATTAAATCTCGAATTATTAGGTCACTACTTCGTCTAATTAATTGACTAATAACCCATAGTTAGGTACTTAGGTTCAATTTGAAATATATATATATATATATTATAAAAAATAAAAATAAATTTGACATTCGACTTTAAACAAGAAGAAGTTCTTTCTTAGATGCAACCCCTTGGATTTGGTTGGTTTCTGGTAATATCCAAAACTCATGATGTGACTAGTATAGACTTTGCAACCACAGACACACACAATCGCTATGTACTATTTTATAATACATTCTAAGATGGGTTATGATATTTTAATTAAATACGCAAAAAAAAAAAAATCAAAATCTTATCATGCATTTCTTAATGGATCATGAATAAGTTAAAGAACACGTAACAATCTAGATTTTAAGTATTTTAGTATATGCTACAAATTTTACGTTACAGGTCACAAAGGTCAAATACTCTAAGCAGCCGTTAAATTACATTAATCTAAAATAGTTTATTATGACTTCTAATTATTTGACAAGTATACAAAAAAAAATTTATATTAATATAAATTTTTTTTTAATTACATGAGACAATTACTTAAATTACAACTCATATTATATGAGATCACTAATACAGATATATTTATAAGTAGATAATTATTGATTTTAATTTTATATTAAATTTTCTACAGTACTGATCAATTTTTAATTTTCTCTAATATTTACTTCACCCACGTTTCGAAAGAGATAAAAAAAATTAATATAATTTAACAACACTTAATATAATGACAATTAAGAGAATATTAAAAAAAAAAACTCACATGGGTAGAAGATAATCATAATCAGAGTATAATTAATTAAACAAAACAAAGTACGTGCATTAATTATTTAATTAGTGAATCTTTGGCTGTAAAGCAAATGGCAGACAGATTGAAAAAAGTTGGTTTGGTTCGGTTTCTATAACTTTCGTTTGATGACATACACAAGAATCGAGAATATGTAAACATCAAATCTTAAGAACTAAGCAATAAGCATGCCTAAAATTCCTAAATCTCTCTTCGTAATTTCCTCCTTTCATCAAACTTTATATCCAAAATTCTTGCATTTTTCATTTTTCATTTTTATCTCTACAAAATTAATATTAATAATAACAAACGACAATCGTAGAACCCAAAAACTTCATGCAACAGTGAAAAATTAAACACAAAAAATAACTACAAAAAAATTAAAGAAAAAATTGTCCTACTTTTTTTTTCTCAAAAATATATGGATTCAAATTAATTAATTAAGTTTATAATCAACCTGAAGAGGGAGGATAATGACCAGAATGTGACCACGGTGGCGGAGGAGCAGGAAAATCTGAACCACTAGACTGAGATTGATTTTGCGGCGGACGGAAAAATCCAGGCTGCTGGTCACCGAAAAGCAGGGGAAATGAAGCAGAGGAGGATGAGACAGAAGAAGCAGAAGAAGAAGAAGGCCCAAACGAATAAGATGATAGAGAAGATGATAACAACGGTGGCTGCATTGAAGCAATCTGATGAGTTTGTGTTTGAGGTTGAAGCATTTGCTCAAGCAAGCTTGTGGGTTGATTCTGCAGCAACTGTGAATAATCAAAGTAATCTTGGTACCCTTGTGACATAAAAAATGGGGGCATCGTTGCTGTTTGTAGCTGCCGCTGCTGCTGCTGCTGATGAAAATTTGTTGCTACTGTTGCAAAATTTGGTGTTTGTCGAGTGGGAATATTCTGTAACACTTGTTGATGTTGTTGAGGCTGCGGTTGTGGCTGTGGTTGTGGTTGTAGTGGCGGAACAATCCTCACATTTTCAGGGAAATTGAGTTTGGCTCTGTTGCCTCTGAACCTCAAAGCGGCTTCATCATAAGCTCTTGCTGCTGCCTCAGCAGTATCGAATGTGCCAAGCCAAACTCTCGCAGCTTTATGCGGATCTCGAATCTCAGCTGCCCATTTGCCCCACGGCCTCTGCCTTACTCCTCTATATCTTCTTCTCCGCTCGCCGCCGCTAGTTTCTTCATATGATACGCCGCTGCTGCTGCTTTCCGATGATGGGGTTGTTGGGATTGTCGCCGTCGTTGTTGTCGTGGCTGTCGTTGCCGGCGCTGCAATACTGCTCGTTGGCTCTTCTGTTACATTTAACATGATGAGAAGAGTTCTTTAGATGAAGTTGTATGAAATTATTATTGCTTTGAAGCCAAGCAACAATAATTAAAAAAAAAAAAGAGTAATAAAGAATTAATTATTCACTATTCATAATTATCCTATAAATATTACAAATAACTCAAAGTTTTTAACGAAAAAGAAAAATGAAAATATGAGGAGGATGACTTAAATGAAATACATGCAATATTAGATAGCATATGTTAATTTTTAGTCGTATTTGAAAGGGCCAAGAAAAAAAAAGAAGATATTTTAAAAAAAGATATTTTGAGGAATAGTTCATCAAGAAAATTAGATGACGAAGAATAACAAGCATGGAGACAATCCAGAATTTTTAAAAATTTTTGAGAAAATTTGTTGTTTGTTGATTATACTTTAATAAATTTGTAGTCAGAAGAATGAATTTAATGGTGAATTTTTAATTAAAAAATGAAGAAGATAAATGATGTTAATTTGATTTAAAAAAAAAATTACGAGTTATTATTGCACCAGCTGATGAAGAAGAAGAAGAGTCTCTGAAATCACCAAACCCTCGATAAAGCCTTGGCAAAGAACCAGCTAATTGAGCAGCTTCTGCTTCTTCTCGCCCTCTCTTATGTCCAATCCAAAGGCCAGAAGCAGAAGCTGGAGAAGCAGAAACTGAAGCCGAAGCCGAAGCAAGACCGAAGCCAGTAGCCGAATATCCCACATCAGTAGCAGCTCTTTGACCGGAAACAACTCTTGTAAGAGCCGAAACCATAGCTGACATCTCTCTGGCATGGCCGTAACCCATCAAAGAAGCAGCGGCTGTTGATGGGGACTCCGTTATTTGATTACTAGTAGCTCTTTGAAAATGACCCGATTGTGATTCTATAATATTCTCTTGCCCGTAACTCTGGTCATCTTGTTGATCCTGAGCCTCGCCGCCGCTTCCTGTCGGAAAGCTGCTGCCCTCAACTGACCCCCTTTGGTTCGCCACCTTATTGAGTATGCACATGTATTGTAAAAATTATTTCTTCGATAACTCAACCAAACATATCAAATATGGGATATTTAGTTTGGTCCTTTGGTCTTTATTTATTGTTCTCCTAATAATGAAATATCTCGTTCCAGCTCGATGGAGGGCTTTATGTTTCGCTGCTAGCAAATTCAAAGTTGAATTAATATTAATAGCCGTCAGCTGAACAGTTCTTCTTTGTTCAGCTTAACATCCCATTTCACCAACACTTACCACCTTTAAGAGCAATACTTATCAGTATCGTACTAATTTATTATTTATTTTTAAAAAAGTTTCTTCTTTTTTTTTTTTATGTGAATTCGCACATTTTTTTTATTTTTTAACCCCTTTTTTGGTATGTTCACACCAAAAATTTAAGAAAAATGTCGGTGTATTTTTTTTTAAGAGAATTGAGAGAGATCATGTTTGAATTGAGTTCTACTACCGACACGTACTAAAATTCGAGTAATTGGGCTTCAAATCTATTTATTTGTAGCCCATATTTAATTAAAAAGAAGATTTGGGGTATAAGGAGCTGCACTTCCAATTGCAAAATAAATGAATAAAAAAAAACCATCAAGTACAATTAGCTGTACGAAAAATGATTCTAAAGTTTCGGATACTCAGGTTAAAAATTAATCTAAGCTGTTTACACCTCTTTTTTACTTTGAAAGCTCAACTTGGCAACTCATATTATTCCAAATTCTACAGCTCGATTTTTGTGTGTTATGTGGGATCGTATATTGATTTATTCCTTTCATGTGTGCACATCTATTGGAAGCTTCTTGTTTGTTCAAATAATGATAAAGTTCTCTAGATTTAGTCCAAAAAGGACAAATAAAATTAAGATATGAAAGAAGGAAACCACTAGCTTCTTTTCATATTGACTTTACCTATAATAGTCAAATATAAGTTATCGGCATCGGCAATTTCATAGTTTTTTTTTTCGTTTGAAATACGTAAGATTTATTTAGATCATTCTATTTGTAATTGATAACAAGTTAAATTAACACTTAGCATATTAATAAAATATGGTCAAAACACGTCTCCTTTATTTGATGACATGCACCGGCAACTCAACAATTAATGACCAAAAGCAGGGAACTATTCCATCCCCAGAGCATACACTTTTTTTATATTTCAAATTCAAAAGCACACGAGAGGATTAGCTTCATTTACTAGGTCGTCACTTCACTCATGAGGCCCATAATAAACGACTCTGTCAGCCCAAAAATTATTTTTATTTTATTTTATGAAATAAAAACTGATATATTGTTTTGAGTTTTGACCTAATAATTATAAACAAAACCGACTTTGAGTTTGGCCAAACCGTGAATAACCCCAATTGCATAATTGTGCTTTAATTTGAACAAAAGCACGCTAGGTCTAACACTTAAAAGTTGACCAAATTGTGGGATTTTTTTTTTTTAAAAAAAAAAATTTGGTTTCATGAATCGGTGGAGATTGTCTGCATTAAGCTTGATGTGATCTAGATTGAGTAATAACATTATAGCCCCTGAGTTCCTTTTTGTCATATAAGAGAAGTATAGCTTATTCATTTATATTAAATAAGTCCCTAACGAACCCGAGTTAAATTACTAAAGTACTTTTTTTTTCTTTTTTTTTTTCAAGTAACATGATCTTAGAGAACCTCCTTTTGGTCTTGGTTGGATAGTTCTCCTTTTTCTTTACTAACTTTATAAAGAATATTTCGATATCCAGTAATTGTAACTTGTAAATATGATAAATATAAAACTACAATTTATTAGAATAATATTTCTCTTTTGATCATATCTAATTTTTTATTTATTTATTATCATTATTATACAAATTAAGACTAGTCACTATATATTTTTAATTGTAATTGCGATAGACCGTAATGTGATATTTCAAGGGGGAAAATTAAAGATGCAACCATAGTTGTGAAAATGAGATATTATATGCATAATTTGGGAATTTAATAGATATGGACAAACTGTATATATTTTCGGATAAAAGAAAGAAGACTAGGGATCTAAACGTTATTAAGTTATTCTATATGTGTATGGAAGATCTGCTGTCAACCGTACATGGACTTGGGTCAACTCTTCTGACCACACGTGGCAAGGAGAAGGTAAAAGAAGAAAGATGATGATGAAATAGAAGATTGGGTTGGAATTTTTGGGTCCCATTAAGTGGCCTAAAAACGTGGACGCAAGTCCACTCATACCACTTTTTTAGATTTCTTAAGAGGAAGGAATTGTATTTTTTTTTTCAGTGAGAAAATAATTAAAATTGTAAATAAAAACTTTACTCTTTTTTTTTACCCCCAAAAATCGTTTTCAGTAAGACGTTGCAAATAACTCCAAATCTTTTAACAACGACAACTCGTTTGTATATATTGACAAAAGGTATAAAGAGATAGAGAACTCTTCAACCATTATCATAAATCGGTTGAGTGTGTATGCAGGGGTAATATTCCAATGAGGAACTTTATATTTTATTAAAATAAATAATTTTAAAAAAAATAATAAAAATATATATTTTAATATATTATAAAATACAATATACTATCTTAGAATATATATTTTTCTTATCTTTTAATTTATCTCCTATTTTAATAAAATAAAGGATCTCGTATTAGATATATGTGTGTGTATGAGTATTTTTCAATATAAGATTCTGGACTTTCTTGAAGTCCGATGTAATAACTTTCTCGGGTTTTAAAAAAGTCTAAAATCCTGAATCATATTACACACACATATATACATATTGTTCTATCTATGATGATTGGACAAATCTCATTCGTTTATTTTCATAAAAAGCAAGTAATGTAAAAGGAAAAAGAATAAACAAAATTAAAATTTTCTGTTGAAGAATTAACAATGGTAGCTCAAATGAAATCATCACAAATCTTGACATAAAAATAAGGGTATGTTTGGTAGTAGGTGTTTTGGTTTTCAAGTTACAGTAATTATGAAATAAAGTCATAATAACTAAAAAAAAGAAAAAACAATTAGTCTATCGCACCTCAACAGTCGTTACCAAATAATACACCTCAACAGTTGGATACCGAAGCCAAACAGGTCTAATATGATCTCAAAACTCTTGCAACATAACTAAAATGATCATGGTAAGTTGCATATAATGTAATATAACTACCAAGGTTTTGGTAAGTTGCATATGATGTAACTTAGCCACACTCTAGATACAAATTGACACACGTTTGTCATTATCAGTTACAAACCTATCATTTAATTTTTTTCAATTTTTTTTTAAATTTTTCAGTAAAAGAATTTGTACCGTTAAAACGTGCTTACTGCTCAGAATTTTTTTATAAAAAGGGGCTAATTAACCATATTTTTCTCGCCGGATTAAATCTCAGAACAAGTGGACTCCTTCAAAGGATCGTTAAGGTAGTAATAATGCCGCGAGTTCATATTATATTGTTTAAAGTATTTCAAATGGGTTCCTCCTCTCATCCACAAAAAATTTGCGCACGTGGTTTTTTGTTTTGCTAACCATTCCAAGCGCATCATGCCGTGACGAGAACAGTCTCGAGTTTCGTGATGATTTGGATTTTATTTATTTATTTGTAAGCAATATGATTTATAGCTGATCGAAAGCAACAGTAGTTGGCTTATTTTCAATGCTCTCTCTCTCTCTCTCGTCGTGAAAGTTTATGATTATTTGAAAAACATTAAATTGGTAATCTATTTCTCCCTCTGTTTTAATTTGAAAAATCAATGAATCTCTCAATTAACATTGTAGCTTATTCTAGGACGTGATCTCACCTAGTAACAAATTCAACATTTTCAAATGGAAGAAATCTTAATTATACTATCATTTTTTCTACATTCATTATTATTAAATTGAAAAAAATATAATTTCACGTGTGCATTTGGTCAATAATTCTCGTACCTGATAAAAACATTTCTGTTAAGTAATCGCAAATAAAAAGTTGTTGGTAGCCACTCTTTTTTGACTGTCAAAAAACTCTTATTAATAGAATATATATACACAAATTCTAAAAGAGATTCATTAGTTTAATTTTTCCCCCCTTTTTATATCTACTTAAAGAATCATATTTAGTGGTAATCTTATTTTAAGTCGAATGTGCACTATGTTAATATTACTTTGTCAACTGTTATCCCTTAACATCATCAAAAATAAATAAATAAGCTTAAATTTATTATAGTTTTCATCTTTGGAAACATTTTGTCGACTGACTTTTGAAAGAGATGGAGTTTATCGAAGTTCGGAAAGCAGCAGCTCGTTCCTTGTTCCCATTGGTCTTATTATTGCAGCGTCCCCACTCAATTCTTGCTAGAAAAAGACGACTCACAATATTTTTTTATTGTATTATTTTAATTTAATTTAATTTAATTTTTTCCCAAGTTACCAGATTTTGAATAGGCTCGGCAAAATTCGGTCCGGTCTGGGTTTTGGTGTTGTCCGGAACCGGACCGGATGAGTGAAATATAAGATTGGACCCGAGTTAAAATTTGATTTTTTTGGATGTGGTCCGGGCTCGAGTCCGGTACCTTCCGGGTCCGGGTTTTGATCCGGACTTCTAAACCCGCATGTGATAGCTTTAATTTTTTTTTCTTTAATTTTTTCTTTCATTTCTCTAACAATGCAAATTTTTTTAAAAAAATCAAATAAACTCATTCAATCTCATGCTTTAAAAAAAAAGTCAAATACAAATATATAACATACTAACAATGCAAATTTTGCACAAATGATAAATAAAAATTATTTCAATCTACTTTCTAATACCTAAATTCATCCAATTTCTAACTTAAACTCATTCAATTCATATATATATATATATATAATAAATTAAATTCAACAACACAATAAATTTAAATAACATCCCGCATATCATAAATTCATAATTATATAATTATGAATAATATATTTATATATATTTTTTAATTTATTAAAAAACCGGGTCTGGTCCGGGTTTTGGATTTTTGGTGTTGAACCCGGACCCGAGAATTTCAAATTTGGGTCCAGATTTTGCCCAGATTGGATTGGTCGGGTCCGGTCCGGACAGGCTTTTTTGACACCCCTAATTTTAAATCTTCAGTTAGTATTTTTCTTATACCTATGCTTTGACTATCGTACCCTTAGTACTGTATCCTACAATATTAATATTGTTAGATGATCTTAAAGTTAATAAAATCTTATCACTAAATACGTTCAAATTATACACAGTTTAAATTTAATTTTTTTTCTTTTGATTTGTTTATTGTCGAGGATTGAATCTAAAATTTTGAATATGTGTAATCATCTTCAAATTACATACTT
The DNA here is from genome assembly GCF_022201045.2 of Citrus sinensis. Classification (NCBI taxonomy): domain Eukaryota; kingdom Viridiplantae; phylum Streptophyta; class Magnoliopsida; order Sapindales; family Rutaceae; genus Citrus; species Citrus sinensis. The sequence continues at coordinate 34,513,086 of NC_068560.1, read as the reverse complement.
CAACTGAAATCTTTTCGTAAACTAATCATATAACCTTAGCATAGATTTAAGAAGACCAAATAAGACTAAAAGAGATGTGGTTCCTGTGGATTCATTATAATATAAGAGCTCATTTTATTGGACTCAAAAATTAAGTGGGAAGCAAATAACAATTGAAATTTGCCACATGTCTAAATACTTGTTGTCGGCAAATTAAAGTTAATGCAACCAAAGCACAATATTAATTAAAAGATGAAACCTCTATTCTAGTGAAAATGATCAATGATTGTTAATGAATATCTATCAAGTTAAAGGTTAACTAAAAGAGGAGGAAATTTTTCTCGTGCGTTTTTTTTGTGACTGAAATTGCCATAAGATGGTCAGGTTCAATGTCTCGAAAAGTTAAAAAAAAAAAATTGCACGAATGTACAAACATTGCTCCATTAATACTTGCTTTATTTGTGATCATTATTAAAAGATGGATATTGGAACCCTACCCAATGAAAGCATTTTCTTTAGTACTTGAATAATAAGATTCTAGTTGTTAATTCATTTTTTTATCTTAATTTTCAGTTTTAAATTCCATCAAATAATTTGTTTTTTTTTTTTTAAAGTAACATTCCATTCTTTTTTTGGCTTCTCCAAGTTCTTTGTAAAATAAATGTGAACAACAATGACATAATTTCTTGTAACACAAGCATAAAGATGGTAAGCAACTAGATACATGAATTTCCCATATTCTATTTTCATGAACATTTACTCTAAAACTAAATACAAATAAACTTTCAACTAATTAAAAGAAAAAGAGTAAACATTAAGGATCTTAATATTTGAAATTTAATTGACGTGATATTTATCTATTAGAGGACATTTATCGATTAAATTATAGAATAATAACTTCACAAGTTATAAAATTCAACATCAAACAAATCAATATATGTAATATTCAAATTCAAATATTCACGATCTCTAATATTATTGTTTTAAAATAGGAATATAAAAACTATTGTCGATTGACTTTTAATTATTTCGTACCTCAAACTTTATGAAATTTTCTTCTCAAGTGGCAATGTTTTAACTTAAAAGCTTGATCCAAATTTTTAATTATTTCTGTCATTTACTTTAATGGTGTAACCTACAAGGAAGTTGGTTTAGTCAATTTTTATTAATTCAAAAAAAAGTATAATATTACATTAGGTCTTGTCAAATTTAAAGATAAAATAACCAAATAAAATCTTATCCTCTTTTTTGATTGATCGTGGAGATGGGACTTTCAAATTTGAAAATACTATGAGAGACCATTTTATTCTTGAGCGTGCATTGCGTCTATGTCCTTTTGGCTTCACTAAAGAAAAAGTAAAGAGAGAAAGTAAGAAGCAAACAAAAAGAAAGATTTAAGAGCCAAATTAAAAAAAAAAATCCTAATAATAAAGATCACCAAAGGAGCCTCGTGCTTAAGATAATTAAGCATTTTAGTTGCTCTTAGTTACTTTTTTTGTTCAAGTTCATTGCATACCATCATTTACCTTTCAATATCAATGTCTTTTCTAATTACAAAATAATCTCATAAAAAGTACAAAAAAAAAAAAAACAATTGTTCTTTTCCCATTGAGCTCAGTTACACCTCTTTTGGAATAATTGAACATAACTTCTTGTAAAATATTATACGCAAGGTTCAAAAACAATAATCGCAACAACCCATCTAGTAATTTGATTAAAGTAATTACGAGATTAAAAAGGCAACGAGTGTATTTGCGTTAGTATAAAAACAATTGTTAGATGATTAAAGCGATTTTTTTTTACAGCATTTGATTAATTGATTGTATTAGTTAAAATCATTTTTTAAGGATAAAAATAAATAGGAAATTATTCATGTAGTGTGGAAATCTTTTCTAATTTCCTGTTGACTTGTACATTTATTTCAGAATTTCCATTCATTAATTCTACTGTTTTAATCTTTGACTTAGCTACCGTAGTTGACTTGTTCTATCAAAGGCTTAAACAAGCAAGCGTCGCAAAAATTATTTCCGAATTTCCGTTCAACAATTCTACTGTTTTAATCTTGACTTAGCTACTGTAGTTGACTTTTTCTATCAAAAGGCTGAAACATACAAGCGTCGCAAAAATTATTTAGACCGTGATTTTCCCTTTTTCCAATTATCAAGTGAAATTATACAAAGAAAATATAATTTTCAATTGATCTCTCAAGCTACAAATTAACCCCAAATAAAATTTATCTATATCCAGTTGCCAAAAAGAAATTACTTGAACATGGGACGGCCAAGGCAGCTTATAGAAGAAGACAAAAAACAACACGGCAACTTAACTGAAAATTGGGAAGATAATCTTGAATACTTCAACATCATGGATGATTTGTCTTGGTAATGAAAATTTGAATATGACTTGGCCTTACATAACCATAAAGACAAATAAATCTTTCAACTTTGTCCTCATCATGTGATCTTGTTAAAAACTTCAAATATGATGTATCTTTCATAATGATAAGACTTGCCTTTCATGCTCACCTCAAGATTGAAATAGAAGCGCACACAAAAAAAGTGGGGGAAAAAGGTAAATGTTCCAACGAATGATGCAAAAAAAAATTACCCAAAATATATTTAAACCAAGGGACAAGGGTAGGCGACTTCCTTATAGCCCTTAATTACAAAAATCATATTTTCAATAAGATATGGGATTAATTGGGAAAGAAATTGAAAAAAGTTGTAACAAAAATGATGAAAGTGTTTTCACACAATGAGAGTAAAGATAGAGCGTCACCCACCCAAGCCCCACTTCGGTTCAACAACCGCATCCTTGTAAGTGGCAAATCTTTTCTATCTATTCTCACAGTCAATATGCTGAATTTAGTAAACATTCTCGTAAAATCAAACTATTGCAAATAATTATTTTAAAAAGTTTTTTTTTTTTATTAGTGACATGCATTATTGGCGTCAAAAGTTGAAAAACTTCTTCACGCCGTAGATAGCGCATGAATTCCGAAAAAAAAAAAAGAAATAAAACAATTGATTTTGAGAATTCTATTTGCCTTGATTTCTCAGTGCAATGCATTGGGACCAAACTTATCAAAGAATATGAATATTTTTATCGTATTCGTTTGGACAAAAAAGAAAAAGAGAAATGAGATTTTTCTTTATGAAAAGGTGAAGTCAACTGCTGTGTTTCACTCGGAACTTGGTGATTTTGAAATCACCATGACATAATTAATAATAATAACAAACATGGGCGACACACATAAGGGTAGGGCTGCCTTTCAAACCATTCAGGGGTACAATCTCTCTCGCTGTCGGTTACAAATCTTTTTTTTTTTTTTCCTTTTTATTGTTATAATTAAGTCGTCTTAATTCTTTCACAATTTGCGCGGATATACAATACAAGTCTTTTAAATCTATAACAGTGTAACGCATGCTTCGTTTATGTGATGCGTGACTTAGATTCTTACTAGAACATTGGTCTTACAAATGTCATATAGTTCTAAAACTTTGTGTAAGATATGAAGATATTGTCCCATTTCGAAATGGACTAAACTATCCATCAATGAGTAAAAAGCAATTTTTGAGCAGGGTGGGAGAGGAAAGAATTCTAATGAGTTAAAAATTACAGTCATTCAAGTAGAACAGCTCTCTCTCTCTCTCGTAAAGCAAAAATGTTTTGATAAAACATTAAGAACCTAGAAAGCTGTAGACTCCGTTGGCTTGGTGCCTGAGTTTGTTCTGGAAAGAAACTTTCTAAGATGCATGAGATTTTTTTATATGCAATGGATATCATTTGCATATAGAAAATGAAATTTCAAAGATTTCCAATGTCTCAGAGGGGAAAAGGGAAAAATTCTCTCTTTAGAAAATCATGTAAAATGAATGTCAAAGATATCTAACCATTTGCGGCCAATGATAAACACGATTTGAGGGGAAAGTAATTGTTTAAAAGGATTTTCAGATCTCAATGATAATTCCAATTAAGGATGGTAGATATTCTTATCAAGATGGGGTCCGGAGGGATTTTTCGTGTTTGGGGGAGAATATGGAGACTATTTTATTCTCTATCTCTTATTCCGCGAAGAAACAAAGATAATTTAATACTCAACATCTTATTCAAAAGGAAACGGTGATTCATTGAAATTTCCATCTCCTTCTTATTTTGTCATTTCTATTTTTAGTTTTTATTGTATTTCTTCCAAAAATTTTATTAAATACATTTAATATTTAATTTGTAACTGTATTTAGATTGTAACAACATGATGTAAATAACAAATATTATAACATTTATAAAAAATATAGATAACAACTAATATGAATACTTGAAGATTGACGACAATAACTTTGTTGATGATTTATATCATGTAACTTTTATGGATGTGTTCAACTTTGAAGCTCTATTTCATAAATTATCTTGTAAATTTTTATGATATTGACTTAGATTTGATTAAAATGATTTTAATTGCCTTAGTTTGTTTTGATGTTTTTGTGTTGGTAAAAAGATTTCATACTTTTATTTTAGGGAAAATGTATATTTCACCCCTGATAGATGTTATATTTATTACTTACATCCCTACAAAATTTTTAATTACTTGTTTCATCCCTCTGGTCAAAAGATATAAAAAATATTAATTATGAAAATAAGGGAAAAATAGGCATTCAAATTATTGGGATTATAAAAAAAAAAGGGAAAAATGTAAGCACTTTTTTGGTAATTATGTATGACTAATCCTTTGTATCTTCTCTTTAATTTTGGTGGAAATGTCATAAATCCTCTAAGGAGAAGTAGAATAGTAAATGAAAAAAAAAATTAACTTTATATGTTATAGGGGTGTTCGCGGATCGGATTTTGCGGATTGAACATCAATTTATATCCGATCCATGATTTTGAGGATTGTAAATTTTCAATCCAATCCAATTCACGGATTGAAAAATTCAATCTAAATCCAATCCATACGTATGCAGATTTGAATCAATTTATATCCAATCCACCATTTTGTGGATTGGTTTGTTGATTAAAAATTTTAATTTTGTTCATTCTACGAACTAATTAAATAAAAAAATCTAATATAAAAATAATTTTACTACCGACAAATTCAAAATTGAATAAGATTTAATAAATTAAGTGTTTAAATAAAGTTAGAATAATACAATCAAAGTCTCGAAATATATTACAGTGAAAAAAAAATCTCATTTGTTTAAATCAATATATGAAAATCAACTAAAATTAATTGTTTAGAAAGGTATATTTGTTTATTTAATTATGTTTATTATATATTATTATTGGATAATATATGTATAATTTTAATGTAACTACATTTTAACTTATTTATTTATTAATAAATAGTAACACAACATTTACAAGTTTTATTTTTTAATTAAATAAATTTTATTTTTTTGCGGATTTGCGGATTTTTGCAGCTTTACAGAAATAAATCCATATCCAATCCATCGACTGCAGATTTTTAAATTTTCAATCCAATCTAATTCACCAATCTATAGATCAGATTTTTGTAGATCAAACGGATTGAGTGGATCAGATTGGATTATAAACACCCCTAATATGTTATTTCTTATCCCAAGGGATGAAACGAGTAATTAAAAATCTAATAGGGATATAAATGCTAAATTTGACATTCATTAGGGATAAAACATGCATTCTCCCTTTATTTTAATATGATCATATCAAGTTCAAAAAATAAAAGTATCAATTATTCATGGATCAAGTACTTTTGAGGGTCTCCTTTTATTATTCAGGGATCCTCATTCCTTACCCTCAAGCAATTTTAAATGGGATAAACAAAGTAATGGGATAAAAACAAAATATTATAAATGAGTACGAGGATATTGATCTCCTGCCCTCCCCTCCCCATTGTCATCCCCAATTCCAACTCATAGTCAGTCTCCATTTTCAGCATAATAACTCCAAGTCTTCTATCATGTGGGCAAATGAAAAGTCATATATGCAGCTTAAAATGTGATATTGTTTACCGTAAGTACAGTGAAAAAGCATCTAGCTTAGACTAAAGATAACTTCAACACTTCATGATAATCACGGATTAAGAACAAGGTATACTTAAGTCAAAAGATTTGATGGCAAAAGCTTGCTTTTTTCACGCGACTAAGAAATTAAGAACGTATTATTTGATAAATGAAGTAATATTAAGCAAAGTACAATAACCCCTTAAAAGAATCAACCTACCCCTTAAAAGAATCAACCTACAAAATATTTCCTCTCAACCCTAGTTGTAAGAATGATATCTAGAAATGGTCCGCATAACATCGGTTTCATCTTTGACTTAGAATGGCTTCGGCTCCACAAAGGTGATGTTACATGAGAAAATGATTCTACAAAGGCCTCGTATAATATTCCATGGACGGTTTGCAAATTGCGGCTAAAAAATCTTTTGATTCACTTCACTTGCTATCACCATCAAATCATTCCCCACAATCTGCATTCGTTCCATCAATTACAGTAGCAGATAGCCAGATATATATCCCCAATCATTGGATACCAAAAGCACGTTTGTCACCCAACTAATTTAGAAGATGATAAACACTAAAAGCTAAAAATTCACAGGCAGCAGATGCTGAGTAGACTCTGCAGACTGAAAAAAATCAACAAAAACATTTTTATCGGCTGAAAGTCTATTCGAAGTAATAAATTATATAGCTGGTGGAGCACTGGAGCTGGAGCCATATCTGATATCTCTCACTCTCACCCCCGATCAAAAAAATCAAAAGAAGAATATTTTAATTTTTGTCCTCACCTAACCTTGTTAAAGTCATCTGCACAAATCAAAGTTGAGTCATAATATTCCACTCCTTTTAGGTAAACCTTCAGAATCTAGTTTTCTTGTCTTGATTTTTCAAGATTTCATGGTGTTTATTATGCTTTTCATACAATTCACTAGCATTAAAAAAAATGATTTACTAGTGATAAATGAACACGTTGCAATGTGTGGTGGGGGGGGGGGGAGGGGGGGGGGGGGGGGGAGTGGAGAGGAAGTAAACTGTGGGAGCCAGCTCAAAGAACCACTAGGTAACAACATCGAGCAATTACCCTGCCAGCCTCTTCTAAAGAAAATAAGCCTAGTCGCTACAAAAATTTAGTCATTCGTCATTTCCACTTTAGAAGACATAGTAAAGTTTGTACCAAGGCCCAATAATGAGAGATATTATTTGAGGCCTGTCCCTGAGCGCTATTGGGAACTATTCAGTAATTGTCCAACAGACATGAAATAGGCTTTGCGAAAAACCTAAATCAGAGGCACAGTTAAGCAGTTCAGCCCAGGCAACCAGACCAACGGCTAAAGGTACAGACTCATGTCAACTGCATCAGATAATGAGAAAACCAATCAAATTCCATGTGATTATAAAATAATGCCACCATCAGCTAACAAGAGCGTACTTGTTTATGCATTATCAACATAACACTCCATGCAGGTTTTCAGTTCTGAAAACTTGGTAAGAATATAGATTCAAAACTCATCACTAACTGAGCAACTACAGACCCTTACAGGCCCGGCTGCTGAATGAGAATTGTCAAGACTAAGGCAGTCTCAAGATTGATAAGATCTTGACTTATACTACGTCATCAGCATTGGGCCGTGAAAATCCCTTCATTCTCCATGTTAAAACATGATGCAAAAGGACTTAACTTCCACAGGCCATGCACTCTTCTTGATTCTTCAGTGAACATACCACCTGAGCGAGATTGGCTTCAACATCTTTGTCTGCTCGATTAGCTTTCTCCTGTTTTCCAGAAAACAACCAGAGTTTCACGTCTAGAAATTATACAAATTTATCCAAAAAAGCAGCATTGATTCAGAGGGTCAAACATGTTCCATTTGTTATACAAAATATTGCAATATTGGTAATTAATTCTTCTTCATTTTTTAATAGGTGCTAATTAATTCTTTAGAATTAAATATTACAACTTACAAGGCACAAATTAAAAAAGAAAAAGAAAAGAGTGAGAGAGAGAGAGAGAGCAGTCAGTACTGGAATAATAGGATACACTAAGAATTTCAATCATTTTATCATATTTTTATGACCGATTTAAGTATTTGTCATCAAAAGTGTTAATTACAAGATGGACTGGAATCTAATTAGCCACTAAGACATTCTTGAGCAAAATGAAAAGGGTCAGTTACGTTATTGAGAACAGAGGTATCAACTGTGAATTTAATAGCATCGGCTGCAGCTCGTGTTCTCAGATAATACATTCCTGTTTTCATACCCTGTTGGAAAAAGCAAAACAAAAATATCAATATGAAAATTAAAAAAAGGAAGCAATTGACATAGCAGTAGCATATTATCATTCGTAGAAAAGTATTGGAATCCATAGAGGACTTGAGAATTTTGTTAAGTGAGAGAACATTTGTAAAACTTGAGTTCTGAATATTGTAGCTCTAGATATTTATTTACGGTAAAGAAAGACTAATACTCAACAAATCTGTGTAGACTGAAATTAGGTGATCATAAAATCACAAGTAATCAAAGGCTTTAAAAGTATGTAAAAACAAGTCCTGAAGTCCTAAAGAATATCTAAGAACAGATCCTACTAAAAAATTCTTTCGATATTTATGATTTTCCTCATCACATGTTCTGGATTCCTAATTCAATCTGTTCCTATTCTACATTAGTACTTTATGTTGCCTACTTGGAACAATGATTGTGAACTAAAAGATGCAAATGTTTCAAATTCAACTATAATTGTCTGCCATAACAGTTGAGAAATAATAATCAGTCAGTCAGTCAGTCATATGCCAACGATAGAAGAAGAACAACTAATCTGATATTCCTGAATTCAATTTTCATAATTAAAAGGCAGACATCCTTGTTTCTTTTAGGCACTAATCACATCCAGCCAGAGCATCATATGGAACGGTTCACCAACAAGTGTAATAATAGATCAATAGAAAAATCACCATAATGCTTCAGATATATCCCAGTGCCATTGCAGCAGCAACTCAGAGCCATAATTTACAGCTTAATTGCCAAAGTGGGTAGTAACCATACATCATACAATAAATACACACATTTTTGTATAATATCAAATTTTAGACTTCAATTATTGTATGAATGCTGATACCTTGGACCAAGCATAGAAATGAAGGGAAGTTAGCTTCCCATGGTCAGGCTGCTCCATGTGAATATTTAGACTCTGACTCTGATCTATGTAGCAACCACGATCAGCAGCCATGTCAACCAGTGTCTTTTGCTTAATTTCCCAGACAGTCCTGATATTGTGTAACAGTCCACTTTAACATTATAAAATTACATTACAGGATAGTGAAAAGTATGACTCAAGACAGTAAAAAAATATCCGTACTTGTAGATAGCTTTCAACTCCTCTGGAATCTCAGAGATCTTTGAAACTGAGCCATTTTCATAAATAATCTTGGTTTTAAGAGCATGCGACCAAAGACCCAACTCTGTCAAATCTTTAAGGAGGTGTTTGTTCACTACAATAAATTCACCACTGAAAAGAAAGAAAGATACATGAAAGAAAGTGGCAAAGCCATCCTTGTAAAGGAACCAGGTGAATAAAGAAAAACAAACCTTAAAACCCGGCGAGTATATATGTTTGAGGTATAAGGCTCAAAACATTCATTATTTCCAAGAATCTGGCTAGTTGAAGCAGTGGGCATGGGTGCTACAAGAAGGGAATTTCTCACTCCATTCTTTGATATCATTTCTCTAAGAGAACTCCAGTCCCAGCGATCAGATGGTGTAATATTCCACATGTCCACCTGAAGAATTCCCTTCACAAAAATAAAAAGTAAATTGATTAATTACAAGGAGAATAATTGTTAAATTTCCAGTTGGTAAATCCATTATTGCATTTCTAGCTTTACTATGCCTCAGGCACATAATCTGCATCTTACAAGTGTTAACAAACAAGGATCGGTAATGCCACATCATATACTAGTTACATGTCTGTGTCAACAATAAACAATTCCCATCAAAGTTAAAACATAAAAAGAAATATGCTCAGCGTGGAATACAATCACAAACACTGTAAAAACTTCAGACACATACCTTGCTCATAGGACTCCCGAAATATGTCTCATAAGGGCCATCTTTAACAGCCAACTCAGCAGAAGCTTTCAATGCATGATAGTATATGGTCTCAAAAATGTCTTTGTTCAACTGTTGCGCCTATAGTTGGACATTAAATTGATCTAAACCATCCTCGAAAAAATTAAATAAATTAATCTGAACTAAGAAATACCTCTGGTGATTCAAATGGCAAGCCAAGCAAGATGAAGGTATCAGCAAGACCCTGAATGCCAATACCAATTGGTCTGTGTCGTAAATTTGACCTCCTTGTAGTTTCAATGGGGTAGTGATTGACATCAATGATTTTGTTTAGATTTTCGGTAATTATTTTTGTAACCTTTTGAACCAACAAATGAAAAAAGTGAAATTAAAATGGGATGCCAAATATGTAAGAATAATCAAGTTCTGGATGGTAACTGCTGGAAAGGAGAGTTCATACAAACACATATATAATATGGTCTTTTTTAAAAAAAAAAAATCTTGACAGTATGAGGGAAGCTTTATTAATTAAAGACATATATAATATGGTCTTGTTAGTGTTTCTTTCCACAAAAATGAAACCTTGTAATAAAGGCATAAAGCTTTCCAGGCACAAGAACACAAACCTCAGCTAGTCTTTCAAAATCAAAAAGTCGGTTCTTTGAATCTCTACTTCCAACCAGCTTGGACACATTTGACTGCACAGGAACCCCCTACAACAAACAAATGAAGAATGCTTAATAACAAAATAATAAAGGACAACTATCATTTATCTGAAATAATTAGTAAGGCTTGGAAGACCACCTTCTCTCTGACATATCGTGGTAGAGCAATGGATGCCAGATTGCAAACTGCAGTTTCTTCAGGACTTGAGAACTCAACAATCTCAGTGCATAAGTTCGATGACTTGATTGTACCCAGATTCTGCTGGTTACTTTTCCTATTGCAGGAATCCTGGACATAGAAAATGCATCAAAAGTCTTCCCAGAGGACAAGAAAACGAAAAAATTTGAGTTGGTAAATACCTTGAAAAGCATATAAGGAGTTCCTGTTTCAATCTGCGAATTTAAAATTTCAAACCAAAGTTTTCGAGCCGAGATGACCATCTTTCCCCTACCCTGCCTCCAGAAAAAAATAATATTTAATTGCAAGTTACAAGACAGACAACTGTTTTATCATATCTGGGTGCAACGAAAGAAAGTTAAAGAAAAAAAAAAAGCCTTCAACGCATAAGGGCTGATGGTCAAGTTTACCTCTTCTTCATACTGGGAATACAAGTGCTCAAATTCAATTCCCCAGGAATCAGCCAAACCAGAAGCATCACTAGGGCAAAACAAGGACCATTTTCCATCATCTCTGACTCTTTCCATAAAGAGATCAGGAACCCAGAGAGCATAAAAGAGATCACGAGCCCGACATTCTTCCTATTAACAGAATTAATAATTTGAATGTGTAAGAAAATTATTTTAACATATATGAGTAAAAGAAAAATTCTATTTCAGGAAATCCCAAAATAAGGCATGGCCTACATCAAGGACAATATAGCAGATTAAAGAGGCAGTGTTACTGTTTTAATGTAATTAAGCCCCACGATGCCATCTAACAATACCTTTCCTTGGTTCTTTCTAAGGTCTAGAAACTCGAAAATATCAGCATGCCATGGCTCCAAATATATAGCAAAAGCACCTGAAATGGTAAATAATTCGTTCATCTCATAATGTGTAGGCACCCTGTGAACTGCCTACTAAATTGAAAAAAAAAAAAAAAAAAAAAGCCAATAAAGAAAATTGCGCTGATGAAAGGACTTATTAACACAATGCACATACATATTTATATACATGATAGAAAGCAAAGAATGGACAAAAGAGTTCTCAACATTGTGGAAGTACCCTTCCTCTTGCCTCCCCCTTGATCAACATATCGAGCAGTGTCATTAAACACTTGGAGCATCGGGACAATGCCATTGGAAGATCCATTTGTTCCATGGATGTAACTGCCTGAGGCACGGATATTATGAATGGAGAGACCAATTCCTCCAGCTGATTTGCTTATGATAGCACACTTCTTCAGGGTATCATATATGCCTTCAATGCTGTCATCTTTCATGCACAAAAGAAAGCAGCTACTTAACTGCCATAGCACCCAAGACATATGGAGAGAATGAAAGAACCAAAAGGGTAAATACTCAAAAGATGGGTATGGTAACTTGAATTGCAAATAAAAACAAAGAAAAATGTATCATACCTGGGGCTGTGGAGTGCCTGCATTGAAAAGGGTTGGAGTAGCATGAGTGAACCAATGCTGAGACATCAAATGGTATGTTTTCAGAGCAGAATCAGTGTCATCTTTGTGAATACCAACAGAAACCCTCATCAACATGTGTTGTGGCCTTTCTACAACTCTACTGTCCATCTTCAAAAGGTACGACCTCTCAAGGGTTTTGAAGCCAAAATAATCAAAGTCAAAATCTCTGTCGTAGATGATCGCACCATCCAGGCATGCAGCATTCTGGAACCAATAAAGAGCAACGGTTCAAAAGTTACTTATCACATAATTCAGCTGAGGCTGACTTCGAATTTGGCAGTAGGATTGGAATTGGAGTTTTGCTTCATCACTAAAATTAGGGCTTGGTGTAATTCCAGTTAATTCCAATCTCCAATGGACTATTGCATGTTACCAAAGACAGAGAAAGACATAAAGCATCTTGGGAAGTATAAAATCTTAAAATAACTATCAGAACATTTTTTCCCTATTAACCAATGAAAAAAAGATATTAAGCTTTCACTCTTCCATTTACTCTTCAAAGACTGTAAGTATAGTTATAAAGATCCTGAACTCCAACTTAATATTAAATCTTACCATAATAAGCTTTATAAGCCACAGATCACATAGCTTGTATTTCAATGGACAGATACCCAATTTTTCAATTAAGTAAACCTGATTGAATCTTATAAACTGATTTAAGTAATGGTGGGCAGAAGTATAAGATAGAGAGCTTTGTCAACAGATCTTCACTCTTAAATGAAAAATAAAACAAAGTCAACATGTTAATTACCTTCATTATTATCTCATAAACGTCATCAGCAACAAGGGAAGCCTTCTTCCCAGACCTTTTATTATAATAGTTATACATGTCTTTGATCCTGCATTTTCCATCCATGTTAAATCACTAGGTTATCAGATCACAACCATTTACTTCAAAATCAAGTTACTCATAGAACCAAGAACATTATATACATACGTCTCTGAAAATGAATTCTTTGTGATCTTATGCAGATTCGAAACAGAAACTCTTCCAGCCAACTGCATTACATTATCAAATAATCAAGTCAAACCAAACCCATGGAATCGAATATTTCAAACTCAATAACAAACAATGTAACCATGAAACCAATTCCATAAATAAGTGTGAAATGGAATTACTAGTTTTTGAGTATAAGTGGACCAGTGATTACCAAATACTTTTATTTTTGTAGTTTGAAAATAAGCGGAATCAACACACTTACAAACATACCCACAAAACTTAGGATGCACATGGGATTGAGGTTAAGCAGCTGTAACTTAAAATCTATAGCAGTAAAGTGTTCGTAAATACTATATTCTGTAACTTAAAAATTATGTTAATATAATTTTTTAGTTATACGATTAAAAATTTATTATATCTTTAATAACTTTATCAAAATTATTATTTAAAAATTATATTTATTATATATTATTAACTTTTATTTCATAGTTACATTTTTTTCTATAACAACTATAGCTTTTAAACTATATCACCTCAATCCCGAACAAGTTCTTAAACAAACTCATAAACTATATCACAAACCAAGGCATAATCAGGATGGTTGACGGTCATTGCAGCAGCAGTCTCAGCAGTTAACTCATCAAGCTGTGTAGTGGTAACTCCTTTGTACACACCGGCACAAACTTTTTGAGCCACAAGCACGGGGTCACAGTGCTCTTTACTCAGCCCGTAACTCAGCTTCTTTAAGCGAGCCGTGATCTTGTCGAAACGCACCGGTTCTTTGCGCCCATCTCTCTTTATGACATACATTTTTGCGTAACCGTATCTTTGTCGGGCTTTTCTACGAACAGGTAATGGGGGTTTGTTTATAGCAATGATAAAATTGCCGGAGAAGGGAGCCAAGGTTTGAATTTGAATTTCATCACTATAATTTCTTTTATGTTTTATTTTTGATCCTCTTTTATTTAGAAGATTCCCGCCAACGTGTAAACTGAAGATTGGTGGCTGAAGGTCGGGCCCAAGTGCGCGCCATTTTCGGTGTAAAATGGACTGGCTAGCCCTACGCCGAAGGCTGGGCTCATTTTCGGCCTTTGATGATAATAATACGGGCCGGATCTGTGCATTTTCTCCCAAGTCAAGGTATCTATCATATTTTGAAAGCATTTGGACTCGTATTTACTAATATCCAAATCTTTCAGGCCGAATATGTAATAAGCCGAAGACCTGAAAAATGTAGCTAGTAGAAGAGATGGATTTTTTATTTGTAGGTACCTCCAAAGCTGTTTAATTACAAAAATATACGAAACTTGAATATGTTGCACGAATTCGATGTGAGAATGACTGCACCAACACTGCACAAATTGGTGTAGAATTCTATTCTATCGAAGAGTGGAATAGAATCGAGCACGCTGCCAAACAATACTGGCCTCGAATTTTTTTTTTTTTGGTCAACCTCCATCGAAGAGAATCAGCAAGAGAAAAGACTTGACCTGCGGCGCGGGGTAGATTTAGTTACGGTAACTGAAATCTCTCGTTTTTGAAATTGAAATGGCAGAAGAAAAAGAATCCACGTCGAGTTCACTGAGTCAAGGACTCACTCCTCATGATCCCGAAGATGTTCCTAAATCTCCTCCTCACTCCCCCAATTCTTCCACTCGCAAGGTATATCTTTTTTCTTTTTAATTATTATTTTACTCCAATTATTTATTTATTTTTGGTAAACTACACTTCATTATTTTCTTAATCAAGAAGTAGTTTATTTATTCGAAACTAACTATGCTTACCTGGTACTTGCAATGCTGAATTAGTTGAATCTTTAGCTTATTTGTAATATGTTAACCAATAGAACGTGCTTTAGCTATGTTGTAAGAAAAACAGTGGATTGAAGTTTTGGTACTTTTGCATTCAATTAAATTTTGTGCCTCTAATAATTCGAAGAATGTTATGTGCAACTGATGAAACCTTAAGTTTCAAGAAATGGAGCTTAGCTATTTTCTTGGGGTCTTTGGTGTTGCATTTAATCTGAAAGATGCAAAATCAAGAGTAATATCGCACAACTAGCATGATATAAAGTGATTGGAAGAGCGAAAAAGTATTTTTTTCGCTCTTGCAATCAGAATACCACATTAGCTTGTTTTGATGAGTTTGTGTATGTAGTTTCTATGTGTAGCATTACTATTCAGAAAACATTCTACGTCATCACTGTGCACTGAGGAATGGCGGACACCAGCCGTATGTTTGTTGCTGCAAATGTCGTGGTTAAATATATAAACTGTTGGATGATGTGTCATGCTAGGGGGAAAAAGGGTTCTGCTTGTATAATCTATTCTGTAGTACATTATCGAACTCGAAACATATTATGCTAATTAATTATTTTCATGTCACGCATAATTAACATGTTGCATTTGTATTTGGCTAGGCTTGCTATGCTGTCCTGCAGAGTTGGGTCTCCAAGAAGTTTATGACTGGATGGTAAAAAATTTTATTAAGAGATTTATTTATTTGGTTGGTATTTTGTTTTACTTCTATGTTCTTTTAGTTTTTCATAATTTCAATGGTTAAATTGCAGTGTGGTTCTCTTTCCAGTTGCTGTTACATTTTTAGTCACATGGTGGTTCATTGAGTTTGTTGACAGTTTCTTCAGTCCAATTTATGCAAGGCTTGGAGTGGAAATATTTGGTAAGAGTTTAAAACACCAATTGAGCGTTCTTCCTGCTCTGATGTCTAGGCTTAGTTGATTCCAGTTCTGTTTCCTTTGCGTATATTTCCTGTTTTTTTGAGATCCTTGGGGGTCTCAATGGATCTTGCACCTCTTTTCTCATTGATATTATATCACTTCTTGTGTTCATATTGTTGTCTTGTGCAGGCCTTGGGTTTCTAACATCTATCCTTTTCATATTCTTTGTTGGTGTATTTGCTTCGTCATGGCTGGGTGCCACTGTGTTCTGGCTCGGGGAGTGGTTTATAAAGCGGTTGCCCTTTATGAAGCACATATATTCAGCCTCTAAACAAATTAGTGCAGCTATTTCTCCAGGTAATACCAGCTTTTTTGGGTCAACTGATTTAGTTGTTACATCCTATCATTGCGTGTGTTTGAACGCTTTTCCCAGGATTCTTGCTTATGTATATCTTGGACACTGAAAGAGATTCAGGGATTGATTGGACACTGAAAGAGATTCAGGGATTGATGATATAACTTTTTATTTTCTGTTTAATTCAGTAATCGATTCCCTCTTTTCTCATGCAGACCAAAACACCTCTGCTTTTAAAGAAGTTGCAATTATCCGTCATCCTCGTCTTGGTGAATATGCTTTTGGTTTTATAACATCATCTGTTGTCCTTCAGGTAGATACTCTACTTGTGCAAGTTGATTTCTGTACTTGACATTGTGCTGCCTGAACCAGGTTAAGAGGACCTGAAAAATCGCCAGTTAATGATCATGATGGTTTCCAACAATTCTGTGCCAGATATTTTCTTGGTGGTCCTTAATTGGAAACGATAATGTTATACCTACTTAGTTGGGATACTTAATCTATATCCTAATAGATGTGGCAAATGATGTGTCACTAGCTGATTGGTTCAAGTAATAGATAATTATTAAGCCTTATCATCTTTAATTCAAATAGTGAATTTCTATTAGTGACGCATCAGTTGGGATACAAACTAAGTATCCCAACTAATTAAATATAGCATTGCTCAAATTGGAATGGGAATGCACTGTGCTCGTTTGTAAATAACAAATTTCTTTAATATGGCCACCACATTGTTTGGATTCATTTGTAAAGTAAAATTGTATCTCCTTTTTGGTTGATGAATGAGCTGAATCATGCATTCAAATGCTTATGGATGTTGTTGAATTTGAAAAAGAGGTTAAAAATGGCATACAAAGATTTTGCAAGACAATTAAACATATAACAATGGGATATGTTTATGGCCCTGCATGAGCAGTTGTCATTTTGCAATATCAGGTAGATCCAATAACTTCTTTTGAAATTTAAATAACAGAATTAAAATATGTATACACAGAGATAATGTGATTTGCCATTGTTTGCTTCTGTTTAAGTTTCTTGTTTATTTGATTATTGACTGGTTGATTCCAGAGGGACCATGGAGATGAAGAGTTGTGCAGCGTTTATGTTCCAACAAACCATTTATACATTGGTGATATATTTCTGGTCAACTCTGAGGAGATCATAAGGCCAAATTTGTCTGTTCGAGAAGGAATAGGTCTGTTTTTCCTTGCTAATTACTTTTTCATTTCTTTGTTCTCATTGCAAAGCTTTTGATGTTCAAGACAAAACTTCTGTTTTCTGTTCTGTTGTCTGAATGCTTCAAGCTGATTTTTTCTGGATTTTATTTTTTGGCTGATCAATTATCAAATGAAACTATAGCTTGAAATGTACATAAAATGTTTGGAAATATTGGACTAGTTAGCAAATATGTGAGAAGGAAATACTAGTCATCTTTATAGGGTGAACCTCTCAATTGTGCTACTGGAGATTTTCACCTGTTGTTCCTGCTGCGGCATGAAGTCTTTAACACTTGGACGTGTTAAACTGTAAAGTTTTTTGTGTTATGTTTACTGCTTCAATACCTTGTGTTTTACATTCCATGAAATTTGGTATTATTTTTAATGCATTGGACATTCTGGCAATATGTTTTGGTTGCTGCTTTTCTTGATGGAACGTTTTAACCAAAAACGATGTTTTAGTAAGGTCCTTATTATTTTTCTTGTATGATGATGTAAATTTGGGCAGCTGGCACCTGTTAGTGCTCACTGCCAACGACAAAAAATGAAACGAGAGACAGAGAGAGAGCAATAACAAGGTGGAATTGTGAGAAGCTTATTTCTTTTAAGTTGTTCCTGGTTTGTGACCAGAGGGAAACTGTTAGATGATTTGACATTGTAGAAGGTGTCTAATTATTGAAATTTATTTATTTGACCGGATAATTGGTGAGCCTGATCATGCCTGCATGAATACCTTGCAGTTTTAGATCTTTCTTAGAGTTTCTTGCAGCTGATGGCTTAATTTATTTCTGCCATCAAAGGTCCTTTCCCCGATATTGACTTACTTTTTACTTGGATGCAGAGATCATTGTTTCAGTTGGAATGACGATGCCACAGGTAATTTCTCCTATAGAAAGAGTTCCTGCTCATCCGGGCAATAGAATCCCTTTGAACAGGATGATGTGAAGATACAGAAGACACATGCTTCTGCAATTTCTTCCTGCATTGTGCATTTCCTTTTCTTCTTCTTGTTTCGTGGAATTGAAGGATGTTTGTTTCATCATGTGGAAATCATCAAGAATACAAAAAATAGGATGGTTAGATGGCGTTTGCCGTTCAACCAGGTCTGACATGATCAAACCTTGTTCTTGGCGAAGAAACTTTTTTATAAGAAGCAAAGGCATCTATGATCATGAAATAGGATTGTTATTAGAAAAATTTTGCTTTATCACAATGTGTAAATACTATATAGCTAACTCAACTATTGTTGTAATTGGTCTTCCCCCCCGCCGCTTGATAGGGTTGTAATTGATGTTAAAGGGAATGAAGTTTCAAAACTCTTTTTAACTTCCTGGTATTTCTCTGTTTCTGAGATAATTGCAATCAATTTTTTCTACCCTGTTTATTAATTATCATTTCTATTTCTTGATATCATACGGAAAATTGTAGCCCTCGTATTAGTCCAAAGATAAACAAGTTTTGTGGAGAAAATTTTTGTTTTGAGTAAGAATTTTAATCTCTTGTCATGTATATCAGAAAATAAAAATGAATGATAATCAGACATCATGTATAAGAGCAAGGTACTAGAAATGGAATGTCTACAATTTCTAGTGTCTACTTTTCTACATTTACAAACACATTAACGCCTCCTTTTGGCCATTGGGGGCAATTTCTCTGATGGACCACAAGTTTGTTCCTTCCCCGTCTCCTGTTCAATTCTACCCTTGAGCTCCCTAAGTATCCGAATTTGTCCCAGCTTCTCCGGGGACAATTTGTCCCAGTAGATCCCTACAGATGAAAAAGGTTCATTCGATGTAATATTTCCCCTGCTATATATACGTATATAATTGACAGTACATCTAACCGAACCATGCATCTCTCAAGATTTTATCCAAAAGTCAGCATGGCCCAAACAAGTCACATTACCCAGTGCTCGAAAATAGTATTTTAAAGCTCTTGTACGTTCTCTTTTACTTGTGTGGATAGGGCATATGCCGGTGTTTATATGATTATATCTTTGCAGTAATTCTTTCATTCATAAGCTTAATTTACTGTGATTGAGATGAAATCCATTACAGTCATCATTCAGTGGAAAGAATTCTCTGTTTTTAAGAATTTCTTTGTTCTAAGGTCCCCCTTCATTTCAAAGAATTAATCACTTCAAACTAAGGTTATTGGAGTATAGGACTATATGCTTTTCACAAGATGATTCATATTTGAAAAGCAGATTATTTCAAAAATTGCTTAGTATTGCTGAAGAAATCTTGAAATGAAATTAACACAGTGATGAAACACAGAGAAAGGGAAAATAAGAAGCCGTGCAAACCTTGAGGCTTTGGGATTGTTGTGTTGGTAAAAATGACTTGGGTGGGAGTGCATATGATGTCCACAGGAACATCATGTATCAGCAGTTTCTCCACTGGAATATCATCTACCAATTGACAGTCATGCACTAAAGAGCAGTTTATAGATTAGATTCAATGCAATACACAAACAGAATAAAGAGAACTAGATAAAATAGAGGCAAGAAAATTCTACAAAAACCGCATTTACCAGAGGTGACAACAGGTGTTGAGTCATCAATGGCACCCATATATCGTAGCATCCCATATTCAAGTTCTGCAAATCCCTGCAACAAAAATCAATTCAATTTAAAAAGTTACTCACCTTCTCCGTCAAGGGAAAGAACAATGAACTAGATAACGCAATAACGAAATAAGACAAAGAAATGTGTAGTTACCTCTCCCTTGCCAAGTCGAGCCCCCGTCTTTGGATTAACAGCAACGGAACCAATGACAATTAAATCCACTTTGATAATTTCATCCAGTCCAATCTGCTTTCCGTACTTGGCTACCCCAACAGAGGTACACGCCTCATTGATGGTGCTAGGACTTAACATGCTGGAATCGAGCACAGAGAAAAACCCCGTCCTCAAACGGGGCTGTGGAGTTAACAACTTTTTTCCACCTGTGCACCGATGATCATTTCAACTCACAGTGATGTATTAAGCAACGAGATTACTATGTCAGTTGTCACTACACTCACTACCGTCGCCAGATTTCCATTGTAACAATTTGGAATTTTCAATTCACTGGTGTAATAAATATAGATTTAATCATTCATAATATTTATTAAAAAATAAAAGATTGATAAAGTTAAATAAGAATTTTGGCTATCACTATCATTATCATCATGGATAACTAACCAGAAAGTGTAAGAAGCCTGACTTGCTTCTGGGGAGAATCCGGGTTAACCTTTACGCAACCCGCGACCCGAAATTCCTCCAACCCGGTCAACTGCCATAACCCAATTTCGGACATCAAAACAAAATAAAGTTAAATACTTTAAAGGGATAATAACACTTGAGTCCTGAGCTTTTGTGAAACCACAAATAAGCACACTGTTTAGTCGTTTGCATTTCTTTTCCTCGTGGGTCCCTACCGTTAGATTCTCTTAAATATAACGATTCCTTGATTTAACTGTTATACCTGAACCATGTGAAATAAACAAGTTTCTATTTTCTAGAGAGGTGGTATAAGTATATAACAATAAAATTATTCATCTCACTAACAGATTCTTCACGAATACTGCGATGACCTGTGTGAAAGCTAATTACTAACTATGCTATTATTTGTGATATTCAGGGACCAATATTATAAAATAAAGTCGAAAAATAAAAATCAGGCGATGGACGATTCACAACATTTTTGGCGGCAACAGAAGCCCCAACGAAATTTGGGATCCGATGATGAACGGGTCGCGGGTTCTGGGCGATGTTCTGGACCTCCATTAAATCCCAAATCCTCTTCCGGATAATCCATTTCCAGGATTTGGGGTCATCTTCCGCACCCGACTCCGTCTCTCTTTCCGAAGTCTCTGCCATCAAATCTCTAGCCTTGGCATCCATGCTTAGCCGCTCGGCCTCGTAAGCCGACTCGTCGAATGCGACTCCGTTTCGCGCTTTGTTATTTCCCAGCTTGAAACTCAATGTGAATGGTTTCTTTTGGGAAATTGAGGAGAGACGATTGGATTTGCGAGATTTTGTGATTAAATAATTATTGGGTTCGAAGGTGAATGGAGCTGATACTCGGATCAGATTTGAGTCCATGATATCTGAGCTAATGAGCGTGACTTGTGATCATTCGCGTTTTGGGTAACTAGAAATAAGATAAGGAACGAAGAGTTCAGATTTGGAATTTAAGTTGATCAATGTGCTCTGAAAGCATTAGATCACAAGTTATTTGATAAGCTCTAAGATATTTAATTGTGATTATAGACAACTAGAAATGTACCACCACCCAACAGCTGGATTGGAGCGTGTGGCTGTTAATCACAAGGTCGAAGGTTCAAGCCCTTCCTCTAGCAAATTTCATGTTATTTTTGCCATTTTTAATAATTCATAATGGATTGAAGTCTCGATTTTATATTATAACTAGAAAATAGAATCGTGCTTTACGCGGCTTTGAAAAAATAATTTAGTATTATTTTTTTTTACTTTACACTTGATGAAACTGATAAATAATAAAATGAGAGAATATATTATAGAGTAATTTTATTCATTCCAATTGTGTGTGTGTACAAAACAAAAAAATAAACTCTCCTTTTATAGTTACACAATCACTCCATGAAATTAATGAAAAATTATGGATCATAATTTCTTATGAGATAGTAGGAGTTATAGGGAAGTTAAAGGTTGCTAATGAGAGATAGTGGGGAGACTAATAGATATATGTTATGAACATCCACATTTATTTTAATAAATATATAATACTCCCCATTGGATATTCATTACAAAGAATATGTCTCATTAAAACCTTTACATAATTGTTATTGTGTAATAACAATTAAATTAATTATAAGAAGATGAAACGTCAAATCTAAAAGAAAATTTCTCTACTTATTAGATAATAGAAAATATAAAAAGATGAGAAATAGTAATGTCACATCACCTTTTGTAGTCCCATCTTTATATATATATATAGAAGCTATTAGTCAGCAACAAAAATAAAAAAAAAACGCAAGATAAAGAATAAAATGAGAGAATATATTATAGAGTGATTTTATTCATTCCAATTATGTGTGTACAAAACAAAAAGATGAGCTCTCCTTTTATAGTTACATAATCACTCCATGAAATTAATGAAAAATTATGGATCATAATTTCTTGTGAGATAGTGGAAGTTATAGGGAAGTTAAAGGTTGCTAATTGGAGATAGTGTGGCGACTAAGAGATATATGTTATAAATATCTACATTTATTTTAATAAATTCATAACACTCCCATTTAGATGTTCATTACAAAGAATATGCCTCATTAAAATTTTTACATAATTGTTATTGTGTAATAACAATCAAATTAATTATAAGAAAATGAAAAGTCAAATTTAAAAGAAAATTTCTCTATTTATTAGATAATAAAGAATATACAAAGATGAGAACTGGTGATGCCACATCACCTCATCAAGTCCCAACTTTATATATATACTAGAAAATATAACCGCGTTTCACGCGGTTTTGAAAGAACAATTTAGTATTATTCCTTTTTTTTTACTTTACACTTGATGAAACTGATAAAAAATATGAATTGATTTTTTTGTAAGATGAGGTAGCCTTATATATAAAAAAAAAAAGCTATTAGCCAACAATACAAATAAAAAAACAACGCAAAATAAAGAATAAAATGAGAGAATATATTATAGAGTGATTTTATTCATTCTAATTGTGTGTGTACAAAACAAAAAGATGAGCTCTCATTTTATAGTTACATAATCACTCCATGAAATTTATAAAAAATTATGGATCATAATTCCTTGTGAGATAGTGAGAGTTAAATGGAAGCTAAAGGTTGCTAATGAGAGATATTTGGGAGACTAAGAGATATATGTTATAAATATCTACATTTATTTTAATAAATTCATAACACTCCCCCTTAGATGTTCATTACAAAGAATATACATCATTAAAATCTTTACATAATTGTTATTGTGTAATAACAATCAAATTAATTATGAGAAGATAAAAAACCAAATCTAAAAGAAAATTTCTCTATTTATTAGATAATAGAGAATATACAAAGATGAGAAATGGTAATGCCACATCACCTCCTCAAGTCCCAACTTTATATATATACTAGGAAATGGAACCGCACTTGTGCGGCTTTAAAAAAAATTAGTATTATTTTTTTTATTACTTTGTACTTGATGAAACTGATAAAAAATATGAATTATTTTTTAAAAATATGACGTAGCCTTATAAAACTAATGTTATTTATGAAAGTTAATTATTTTTTTGTTAACATTAAAAATATATATTAATGTGTATAGTTAAGTGTACACAACCTTTTCATCAATAAAAATTATGTTCACACTAATCAACTCTCTATTTTTCTTGGTATTAACAGACTCCCACATCTTACAAAGTCTAACCCTTATCATCCCACTATCTTTATCATTGTTTAACTCGTGAAAAAAAGAATACTCCATGAAAAACACAATACTAAAAATTTAAATAAGTCAAAAAATAAAAACACAAGAACATTTCTAAAGAGGATGTTGGTTAAATAATAAAAAAACCCAAACATAACAAATCTTAAATGCTTAATATTTATAGAGTTTGAAGAAATCAAAAGATACTAAATAAAAGGTTGCATAATTAAATATGAGATTATGACATTAAAATCAGGTCCTAGTGGCATCGGTGAGGAAAGATGAATGAACCTTTCTTCCTATATTAATTAGTTGATGTATTTTAAACCACTAAAGTTTAGTTGTTGGCTTAATAAAATAAATGAATGTTTCAAAACTTATAATTAATTTATTATTAATGGTTATATATTGTTGAATTTAAATAGAAAGAGAAAGAGACATGTAATTTTTTGTAATCTATTAATTATTTTCTATTTTTAATATTTTGTAATGTAATTATTTTTTAATCTCAACCAATAGATTAGATAATAGAACATATAAAAAGATGAGAAATAATAATGCCACAAATCTTAACTACTTAATATATATAGAGTTTGAAGAAGCCAAAAGGTACTAAACAAAATGTTGCATAATTAAATATGAGATTATAGCATTAAAATTAGACTCCAATGATATTGTTGAGGGAAGATGAAGGAACATTCCTTCCTATATTAATTAATTGATATATTTAAGCCACTAAAATTTAATTATTGGCATAATAAAATAAATAAATATTTCAAGATTTATAATTAATTATTATTAATGGTTACATATTATTGAATTTAAATAGAAAGAGAAATAGACATGTAATCTTTTATAATCTAATAATTATTTTTTATTTTTAATATTTTGTAATGTAATTATTTTTTTAATATCAACCAATTTATTAGATAATAGAGAATACAAAAAGATGAGAAATAGTGATGCCATATCACATTCTCTAGTCCCAACTTTATATATATATATATAGATTTTTAATATTTTGTAATGTAATTATTTTTTAATTTCAACCAATATATTTGATAATAGAGAATAAAAAAAGATGAGAAATAATGATGATACAAATCTTAAATATTTAATGTTTATGGAGTTTGAAGAAGCCAAAATGCACTAAACAAAAGATTGAATAATTAAATATGGGATTATGACATTAAAATTAGGTTCTAATAGTATTGTTGAGAGAAGATGAAGGAACCTTCCTTCCTATATTAATTAATTGATGTATTTTAAGTCACTAAAATTTAATTGTTGGCATAATAAAATAAATGAATGTTTCAAGACTTATAATTAATTATTATTAATGGTTACATATTGTTGAATTTAAATAGAAATAGGAAAAGACATGTAATCATTTATAATCTAATAATTATTTTCTATTTTAATATTTTATAATGTAATTATTTTTTAATTTCAACCAATTTATTAGATAATAGAGAATATAAAATGATGAGAAATGGTGATGCCACATCACCTCTTGTAGTCTCAACTTTATATATATATATAGATATAGATATAGGTATATATAAATTTTTCCAAATTCATGTCTGTTCTCAGCAACTATAGTACCAATTTCATTGACGAATTTTGGGTTTCCTGCTTGGATTAGACCATGGGATTTGCGGCTCACAGACTTAGAATGAATTGTTGAATTTCATCACCAGTGGGTTTACCAAATGAATTAATAACATCCCATAATTGAGAAAGCGAAAATGCTAATTGAAAACTCATCAGATTTCCGCAAGGTCATTGACATTTTCCTAAAATCCATCTGCAAACTTCTTAATATTTAGACACTCTGACGGTATACATTTATAGTGAGGAGGACAAGAAGCAGCTATCGGGCAGCCTCTGAATGGAGAGGGAGGGAGGGAGAGAGATTGAGAAAGATAGAGAGTATAGGTGAGAGAGAGGAAAGGAGTATAAGCAGAATGTGGACTGGAAGCAAAATTCTTTTTAGATCATAAATCAACTGGGACAAATGAGGTTTGGTTTATGAATTCAGAATACAACAGTACCAACCCCATCAGCATGAAATACAAAGATATTTACAACTAATAATACATGAAACTTTGAAAGCCCTAGCTCAGGAAAAGGTAGTACAATTCTCTCTCTCTTTCTACTCTTCAAATTGACCAAATCTGCAAAAATCTACCTCAAATTAAACAAACCTAAAAAAAGGGTAGCCAGTACATGCACTAGAAATGATATGAAATAAAGATAAAAAGAAAATGAAAACGCATCCACCAACGCAAAATAAGCAAAACTACTGTTACAAGAGATAACATCGAAGGAGACTGTTCACCTACATCAAAATGTCCTTGTTTATATGAATCCTTAACTCACGTGGCTTAGCAAATAGTCAATGTTTTACTGCGAGTTTTCCCTTATTGACTGTAACTGGGAGAAGGAGATTCGGATTATAGACCCGCCAAGTGAGCTAGCATGCTTGCACACAAGGGCTTCAGTGGCCTGCTCCTCGGTTTCAAAGAGGACCAAGGCCTGCTTCTTCCCATTCATCTCAAAGAGCTTGGTATTCACAATGGTGCCATGCTCCTCCAGGTGGCTCACAATTTCCTCTTCAGTAACATCTTGTGGTAAAGTGGAAAGGTGGATCATCTTTGTTGGGGAGCAGCAGTAACGATAGTTCTTTGCGGCATTACGGTTGAAGCGGTTAAGGTTCGAGTTCATGTATTCATGTGTGTCAGCACCTTGAGTTATATTGGGATGCTTAGAGAAGTTGACCTCTAATCGCTTCCCAAATAGTAAGGCTCCCTATATCCACCACAACAGTAGGCATACAGACATACTTTAGAAAGAAGAGTGCCCACTATCCACTAATAAAATAGAATTCACTTTATACGATATAAATACTTATTTGAATTTACTGTCATAAAAATATTCATATCGTAGTAACAAACCTTCAGAAAGTGCACCGCCAATTCAGCCTGGAAGCCATCGCCCATCTGAACAAGAGCATGATCTGGTTTATTGCGGAGGAGTTTGATTCTTATGATATTTCCATAGAGGGAGAACAAGTTAAAAAGCTTATCCTCATCTATTCTCTGGAACACACAACATTTTGTCAAGAATGGAGGTCACGAATCAGTTAAACTTTGAAACCCCAGTGAAAAAAGAAACAAAATAGAGATCAAGGATAACTTACATCAGAATTGAGATTGGAAACTAAGACTGTACACCTATCATTTGTCCCTGTTATTCCAGGAGGTAGACCTCCGCCAAAGGCGGCTGCAATTGCAGCTGCATTGGCCATCTGGATTCAGGAAAAGAGCAAGAAAATCTTGTTGAATTAAGGCTGAGGCCACTTTAAGAACTATGAATCAATATAAAATTTTTCCAGAAAAATCATAAAGCATATTTATGACAACCACAAGCATCTTAAAAGCAAGAATAATCACCTTGATGGGGACCAACCAATCAACAACATCACACACATCTCACACTTCTATTAATGTCAACAAAACTCCACAAAAAATAAATAAATAGATACATAATTGATTTGACATCTGTATAATCTATACTACAGTGTAAATGACCTAAATATAAACTAGGTAGGGTTCTAAAGGAAATTTTTGGTTGCATCACCACCTCTTTTTCATTCATCTTTTAACTTCAGAACAGTAACACCAATGTTGCTGTCAGAAATATGGTTGCATTCAGTGTCCACAACCCTCCCTCAATGTGGAAAAGTTAGTCCCCAGTTAAAATTTTCCATCAAACCCACTATTCACACAGAATCTAAATTATATCTTGATTCTTAACACATGAAATTGAAGGACCTATTTTCCAATTCCAAGGGCTAGCAACAAAACCAAATGATATTTACTAAAAATTTCCAACAATTAGGCAAAAGCAGTACCAGAATATATGATAAGATCATATTTCGAAAAATGACTTAATAATAAGAAGTGAAGGTGTAAGGCCACGCCATAGATGTTCTATATATATATTCCCACATGTCGAAATAGAAGCAAATATCCACCAGCTCACAAAGAGTTGTCTTATTTAGTACTTAAACCATGATCTGAGTGCTACCAACCTGTGGAAATGCAACTGGAAAACAGAAAACCCAAAAAAAGGGGGGAAAAAATCCCAGTCAGCTAGTGAATGAAATGAATACAATTAATGAGCAAAAAGTAAAATTTGGGTGTGCAACTGCCAAACTAAGCACCTGCCCTTGCTCCAGGAGCGTACATACCTCCTGCTTCGCTGTACCCAGACTGTCGCACCAAAAATAGGTACAGAAGTTAACATTTGCAAGGAAAAAACACCAACTAAACCTTCAAATAGTTTTCAAGTAAAAGAACAATAATCTGAGAGGAAATATACTTGTGAGGGTCTGCCTTTCTGTTCTGCAGGAAGATTTGGATTTGTGAAGTCCCTAAACAAAAGAAACAGAAAAATGAAAATTATATAACATTCAGCAGAACTAAGAAGATATTAATGAAATTACAGAAGAGCAAATTGAAAATCCAACAGGCAGCGGATTACAACTTACCTTGATCGCTCATTATTGTAGTTCACTTGTAACTCATCAAGGCTGAGACACAAAAAAGAATAAGAAATTAATAAACACAAATGGGAGAACAATAAAAATCAAACGAACACAAATCCATATGCATGCCAGGTAGTTAAGCTGATCAATGAAAGATACTATGTCACAAATCAAATATAATTTCCAGAGTGTTTCATAACCTACTTTGAGAATTGAATGTCCAGCTGACAGCAACCATCATAAATATTACGACCCTACAGAAAAACAGAACGTTAAAAATCTTTCTAGAAACCAAACCACCAGAGACTCCAAACAAACTAGCAGTTCACTGTAACTTGTGAAGCAAAAGATCCAACAGTACCTGAAGAGAACTTCTAGCTACAACAGCACTCGGACGTAATTGATACTGGATAAGTGCTTGAAATCCTACACACAGTTTGCACAACATGTTGAAAAAGAAGCAAAAAGAACTTTCAAAACAACACAAAACGCACAGCTATATTGGAGTGACTGTGGATATCTCTTAATTAAAAGACATAAGAAATGTCCCAAAAAGCAGTCCAAAAATCATATTTAAAAATTAAAAAACACAAAGTTCACAACTTAAGAGGAACTTTAGAACACTGGTCATCAAAACAAATGAATTTAAAAAGATCCATCAAACAAAAAAACAAAAATCTGTCAACACTTCGCGATTGAATTGAGAGCTAACTTTCAAAATTATAGAGATAAAAGAGAGAAAGAAAACTTGAAGAAGCTGACCAGCTGACTTCTGGAATGTGACGATCTTTTCCACAAATCCATGAGGAGAAAAAACTTGATGCAGCACTTCCACAGTAATAGGATAAAGCATGTGATGAATTGTAACTAAGAGAATTCGGTTCGGCTATGCATCCACAGAGTGCCCAACAGCAGACCAGCAAAGAGACAGAAGAGAGAGAAGAGAATAAATAGGGGTATAGATAGAGAGAAGGGGTTATATAGAGAAGTGATTAGTAACCATGCAACATACAGATGGTGCTTAAAACATAATGAAATTGAAAACATAACATATTTAATGGTAAACGAGCAAGAAAGTCCAAAATTTTTAATTTGTTGGTCACCACATTCAGAAAATAGGATCCACTATTAATTCTGAGCCAAACTGCTACTTTGTCAAATCAGAAGAAATAAAAGAAAAGAAGTAAATAGATCAGACTGCCAAGTTCTCAGTTGTAACAAATAAACAAGCTAAAAGATGTTTCTTTTTGTTTGACCAAACCCCAAGCCAAACTACAGATTCTCTAATTTGAGGAAGGAAATTGATTCTCTGAGATGACAGTCCCCTAAATTGAAGAGCCTAAATAGCTTCGCACAGTATGGTGGTAGAAGAAGTGATTAGTGGGGGAAAAAAAACCTAAATTCTCTTTCCCTCGACAAAAGACACCCCATCCCTCAAGCCCTTCACCCTCAAATAATGATTATCAAGAAAAACGGACAATATTAAACTAAAAATAGTAAATCTAGGGAATGGGCCTTCACAAGTAGGACATATGGAGACTGGCACATTTTCACCATGACAACAATGGAGTCCACAAGAACTTCATATCTGGAGAATGCTAGGAGTAAATCTGGTGTAGTTCAATAGATTATAAATAAAAGAGATCCTTAGATACTTTTTATTCAGAACTGAAATATAACTATACACCGTGTTCGACACTCCATAAAAATAAATAAATAAAAACCAATGAACCAGAATAGACAAAATGCTCTCCTATACATGTTTTAATCAGCTGATGACTTGGATTTAATGAATTGTCCTCAACATACAGGGTGATACCATTAGACAACAGATTCTGTAGAATCCTGAATGGTAAAATGATCACTGTCATAAAAACGAGAAAAAAGACTGTCCTGTTCAATCTTTTTTCCTGGAAAGCAACCATGTGAATGAAATTTGGCCCCAATACATCAGGAAAAGGTACCAACCTCATCACCTCGTCCTTGAGCATTCTGTTCCATTGTTGTTAGTTCCTGATGTGATGAAAATTGGACATAAACATTCCTTCCCCTGGAATGTTATTGCATTAAAATCAGACATATAGTTCCATAAATTGCAGTTAACAGCTCAAAACATCCAAAGGCCATATTTAAAATAATAAATGTCATAATCATCCTCAAAAATGGTTCCAGACAAATATTCAAAATATACATATATATTTTCACCTGATGGTTGGCTGCACATTCGTGTAAAATTGCAGAGCATTGATGGCTGAAGGAACATCTTGCATTTGGAGAAGAGCCTATACAGAAAGCAGACATGATAAAAGAAATCAAAACAAAAAATTTGGCTCATGTCAATAAGTAAATAACTGTCTTTACCATAATGCAAAATAAGTGAAAAAAAACCTGATTTTTTGCACGAAGCATCACAAGCTTAGTTATGACTCCAAATGGTTGGAATAGCTGAAGTAAATCATTCTGGTAAAATCAACAAAATTTCATTAGATGCTGTGTGGACAACATGAAGAAAGAATAATGCTAGATAATCATAACGTTTATCAACTGCTTAGGAAAGATACTCTCAATGTGCTCCTCATTCTAGCAATTTAACACATAATTCTTTACCTTAGATCGTTAAATTGATCACACAACAATCCACTTCCACAAATAACTACTCTTATAATCTTTTGGAACCCATTCGACAATTGAGCATTCAAGCACTATACAGGAAAGAATTAATTAAAATTAATTAAAAACTTACAAATTCAGTTGAATAAAAGAATAGAATAGATAGTACATACTTCAGAAATCTCGTGTCCCACATTGCGAACGTGAATAACCTTGGACGGCTCTGTCATCTTAAATCACACTAAAACAAAAACCAC
This sequence comes from Citrus sinensis, assembly GCF_022201045.2. NCBI lineage: Eukaryota > Viridiplantae > Streptophyta > Magnoliopsida > Sapindales > Rutaceae > Citrus > Citrus sinensis. The sequence goes on along the minus strand of NC_068560.1, from coordinate 34,481,752 downwards.
AGTAAAACACATCATTTTGAGCTTCGAATACAACATTGATCGCTAATTGCCTCTGAATAAAGACTTTTCACATTAATTAAGTATTTAATCTTTTCCTAAAATCTATAAGCCGGCGTATTCCAGTAACTTTCAGACTTTAAATCAGATTAAGAGTAAACTCAGAAGCCTATATATATGTCTATAAAGGTCAAATAACTATTCCGGGGTAATAATTACAAATAACTAATTTTCTGGGGAAACAAACAGAGTGAGATCTTGAAATCGGAGAGAGAGAGAGAGAGAGAGAGAGAGACTTGCCTGAGACAGAGAGGAAGAGAGGAGAGAGAGGGAGAAAAATTAGAAGTGAATTGAAGTAGATCGAGTGCTTGTTCGCATGTTAATGTTGTGCCTGATATAGAGAGTCTGATTGCGCTGCCCTATCTATCTATTTCTGTCGTCTCGCCCTACGAGCGCACTGACTTCTGGTTTTGGGAGGTTTATTGGCGGGCCCCATATCACTTCGCGTCTTCACCAATTATATTAACTTTTTTTTTTTAATTTCCGATTCTTTTCTAATTTAAGGTTATTAACAATAATGGATTTTTATCTTTAAAAAAATATTTAGAAGAAAATTTTCTCTCATGTAAGCCCTTGAACTCTTTATAAAATAAAATAATTTACCACTCTAGTTATGTGGGGTTCTTGTTTAGAGAATGAAATAGGGTGACCAAGATAAATGTGTTTGCTCATACATTATCGTGCTCTCCTCCAGAGTAAAAGCGAGCAAATGGTTGAGCATATCATCTCGACCAGGATGCTATTGGTCACCTCGACCAGAATAATATGTGGTGACCTCGAGCACATCACCTCGATCAGGATACTATTGGTCACCTCGACCAGAATGATATGTGGTGACCTCGAGCACATCACCTCGACCAGGATGCTATTGGTCACCTCGACCAGAATGATATGTGGTGACCTCGAGCACATCACCTCGACCAGAATGCTATTGGTCACCTCGACCAGAATAATATGTGGTGACCTCGAGCACATCACCTCGACCAGGATGTTATTGGTCACCTCAACCAGAATAATATGTGGTGACCTCGAGCACATCACCTCGACCAAGATGCTATTGGTCACTTCAACCAGGAAGTTACCAGAAAGCACGATTCAGTCAAAACATTTTCTCTGAAATATTAGGGCCCATATTCTTAGTGGGCTGAAAATTAGTTGTTTTCTTGAGAATCCTAGGGGAGAGGATAAAAACCGCTATAGTTTCCTATAAAAAGGGGAAAGGGGGATTTCTGGGAGCTTTCTCTCTCTCTCTCTAAGCAACTGAACCCATTGGACATTTTTCTCTCTCTACCACAGAGAAATTTCTCTTTCGCCTGTGATTTCTTTAAGATTGATTATTTTGAATTCTTTTCCTTTAAATTTACTTAAAAGCTTTTTTGTTTAAGGCAATCATAATTAAGCCACATGAATTGTGGTATGGATTTTTCCAAATAAGACCCGAATCGCTGACTTGAGCGTCGGAGGGTTCTCGCCGGAAAAACTTCTGGCACCTCCTGACTTTGGTTGTGTCCACAGGCTCACAAGTTATCTGCTCATGGATCGTCTGCTCATGGTGCTAACTAATCATCAGCTTCCCACCAAACAAATTTAATGATGATGCAGGGATCTGAGATTTGACAAACTCATCCGGATTTCTTGCATCAACATTTGGCGCCGTCTGTGGGGACCGGTACGAGAAGCCAATTTTTCGTCTCTATCAATTTTCATTAAGTCGAAGCAAATAAGAAAGTTACAGTGCATAAATGGATGAGCTTGCTTAAACAAGGAAGCAAAAACCTTAAATGAGAGCACATTGAAGGCACACGTTTGTAGAAAACAGAATAGGTCAGAAGTTAAATTTTTATTTACAAGCAATTTCTTTCATGAAAATTTAATTATTTCTCTAAATCCTACTATGTGAGATGAGAATACCTTATATTCATTAAATTGATTGTGCTCATATTAGGGCTGACGGTATAACTTAGTGAACTTGATTTCTTGAAAGTTACTCAATATGAGAATGATTTAAGAAATGAGAGCTAGACTAGCGTTGAGAAGCCAATCAAAGTTTACTTCTAAGGCATGCAATGGCTCACTAAGTCTCAAAGCCTGTTTATGGCGAGACCAGAAGCCAAGCGTGTCAGGATCTACTCGACCAAGCGAAGGCGAGTAGACTCCCAAGCATCGAAGAACTTCTAAGGCATGCAAAGGCTCACCAAGTCTCAAAGCCTGTTTATGGCGAGACCAGAAGCCAAGCGTGCCAGGATCTGCTCGACCAAGCGAAGGTGAGCAGACTCCCAAGCATTGAAAAGTTTCTAAGGCATGCAAAGGCTCACAAAGTCTCAAAGCCTGTTTATGGCGAGACCAGAAGCCAAGCGTGCCAGGATCTGCTCAACCAAGCGAAGGCGAGCAGACTCCCAAGCATCGAAGAACTTTTAAGGCATGCAAAGGCTCACCAAGTCTCAAAGCATGTTTATGGCGAGACCAGAAGCCAAGCGTGCCAGGATCTGCTCGACCAAGCGAAGGTGAGTAGACTCCCAAGCATTGAAAAGTTTCTAAGGCGTGCAAAGGCTCCAAAGTCTCAAAGCCTGTTTTATGGCGAGATAGGAAGCCAAGCATGCCAGGATCTGCTCGGCCAAGCGAAGGTGAGCAGACTACCAAAATTCCAAAAATTTTTTAGTACGTGCAAAGGCTCCAAAGTCTCAAAGCCTGTTTTATGGCGAGACATGAAGCCAAGCATACCAGGATCTGCTCGACCAAGCGAAGGTGAGCAAACCACCAAAGTTCTAAAAATTCCTAAGGCATGCAAAGGCTCACCAAGTCTCAAAGCCTATTTTATGGCGAGACCAGAAGCCAAGTGTGCCAGGATCTGTTCAACCAAGAGAAGGCGAGCAAACCACCAAAGTTTCCAGTCTTGATTCGTTTCACTCTCAACACTAGAAACTGGGGGACTGGTGTTTAGAGAATGAAATAGGGTGACCAAGATAAATGTGTTTGCTCATACATTATCGTGCTCTCCTCCAGAGTAAAAGCGAGCAAATGGTTGAGCAGATCATCTCGACCAGGATGCTATTGGTCACCTCGACCATAATAATATGTGGTGACCTCGAGCACATCACCTCGATCAGGATACTATTGGTCACCTCGACCAGAATGATATGTGGTGACCTCGAGCACATTACCTCGACCAGGATGCCATTGGTCACCTCAACCAGAATAATATGTGGTGACCTCGAGCACATCACCTCGACCAGGATGTTATTGGTCACCTCAACCAGAATAATATGTGGTGACCTCGAGCACATCACCTCGACTAGGATGTTATTAGTCAGCTCGACCAGGAAGTTACCAGAAAGCACGATTCAGTCAAAACATTTTCTCTGAAATATTAGGGACCATATTCTTAGTGGGCTGAAAATTAGTTGTTTTCTTGAGAATCCTAAGGGAGAGGATAAAAACCGCTATAGTTTCCTATAAAAAGGGGAAATGGGGATTTCTGGGAGCTTTCTCTCTCTCTCTCTCTAAGCAACTGAACCCATTGGACATTTTTCTCTCTCTACCACAGAGAAATTTCTCTTTCGCCTGTGATTTCTTTAAGATTGATTATTTTGAATTCTTTTCCTTTAAATTTACTTAAAAGCTTTTTGTTTAAGGCAATCATAATTAAGCCACATGAATTGTGGTATGGATTTTTCCAAATAAGACCCGAATCGCTGACTTGAGCGTCAGAGGGTTCTCGCCGGAAAAACTTCCGGCACCTCCTGACTGTTGGTTGTGTTCACATGCTCACAGGTTATGCTCATGGATCGTCTGCTCATGGTGCTAACTAATCATCAGCTTCCCACCAAACAAATTTAATGATGATGCAGGGATCTGAGATTTGACAAACTTATCCGGATTTTTGTATCAACAGTTCTCATTATTCTTATATTATTTAGTTAACCTTTGCCTTGTAATGAGTAATCTATTTACAGTTAGAGGTGTGATGCATAATTAATCAATCCAAGATTAAGTTGATGAGTTTGGAACGTGGATTTGACCTAAGATGACCAAGTTATCAAGCGTTTAGTGAGTAAAAGTGTTCAAACGATTAATCACTATTACATCTAATTTTCTTAATGAGAATAGTTTAATTTGGAATAGATTTGATTTTGAGTGAAACAGAGTGAGGATAAGTATTAATAATAACGCAAATTAATAGATATGTTGAATATGTGTCATTCATGTGTGTTTATATTAATTTTTTTTCACGTAATTTATTTATCACATATGTTTACAAAAGAAAAAATTGTTCACGAGGTGGTTATTTAAGTAATTATGTTTTGTTTCTAATGATTTTGAAAATTTTTACTTATTTATTTACTTTGAGAATGATGTTTGGTCATGTTTTAATTAATGATTTGTATTTTATGCCTGATTGATGTTAGCAGTACTTAGCAAGTCAGTGTGTAACTATGTGTGTTAGATAGGGTGTAGAAATTTGACTTATGGATGTTTTACGTAAATTTATATAGTACTCCATATTTTTTAATTTTTTTACGTAAGTTTGATGGAAAACAATATTCCAAGATATTTGTTTTGTCAATGATCGGATTTTTTTTGTTCTTCTTTTAATGAAGTTCAGAAGGTAAAACATACGTCTGTTGTTGTAATTTGAAGCCAAATAAAACCATTGGGGTTCAGCCCAACCTGAATCATTGTGTCGGACTTCGGTAATCGAACAGGTTGTTTATCTTCAGAAATAATAATAATAAAAATTCGACGTAGGTGGCGATCTGCATTTCGATAATGCTGCAATACAGAAACGACGACGCTTTGACATTGGTGTACTTCATGTGAACGTGTCAATTCCTCAATCACCATTAAAACCCTACGCTTAGTATGGTCCATAGGCATTTTTCCCGTTGATACCATGAGCGGGTCCAACAAAATCGAAAGTACAAGCACGTCAGCCACGTGGATCTGCCACGTCATCATCATCCAAAGCAGTCTCGCAATCTCAGACTCTCAGTTCAATTAGGCGGTCTCCTAGCCGCTACGACCGCTTTTAAAGTTTAAAAACTTTTATAATTTTCTTTTCCTCAATTTTTGAATTTTTGTCGCTCTTGTTTTTCGTTTTGCAGCAGCAGCTGGGGCATATTTTATAGCTGAACATGCCCAACTAAAACGACACCGCACCGCTAAAACCCTAGGCTTTAGATCTGTTAGCTCGAAGCATAAAAACAGAAGCTTTCATTTTGTGATTTTGTTGCGTGAAATTTGAAATAAAAAAGAAGAGAAAAACAAAAACAAAAGAAGAAGAAATGGATCGGTACCAGAGAGTGGAGAAGCCGAAAGCGGAGACTCCGATTAACGAGAATGAGATTCGCATTACGACTCAAGGAAGAATGAGAAACTACATTACTTACGCCACCACTCTGCTTCAGGTCTCCTCATTTTTGTTCTTTTTTTTTCTAATTGATGAATAATGTGAGATGTTATAATTTTATTTATTAGTTTGAATAATAAATAGATTTTGTTTATTTATTTAACAGGAGAAAGGTTCTAACGAAATTTCTCTCAAAGCCATGGGGAGAGCCATTAACAAAACTGTTATGATTGCTGAATTGATCAAGGTGGGTCACTAGGAAACACAACTAATATTTATTTACCAACGGTTAAGGATTCCTATTTGACTATTTGTCTCAACCTGTAGTTGTAAAAGCAATGTAATTTGTTTTATTTTTCAGAGAAGGATTGTGGGTCTCCATCAGAACACAGCAATTGGTTCTACTGATATAACAGACATGTGGGAGCCACTAGAAGAGGGCCTTCTTCCGTAAGAAAGTTTAGCTTTTGCTATTGTGGATGATTGATTTGTCTTCGTTGTTATTTTGCTTATGTATTTCTCGCTTGTGCAGCCTGGAAACTACTCGGCATGTATCGGTGATAACTGTTACATTGTCAAAGAAGGAACTGGATACATCTTCCACAGGGTATGTTAGAGTTATAAGTAAATCTAAAACACATTAATTATTTGCTTATATGATTGAACAGATGTACTTTTTATTGGATTGTTGTAGTAGATTTGGACGCAAATGATAAGCATCTACATACTGTGTTTCTTGAGAGATCAGGCCTTTTTGTATGATCTTCATTAGTTTCTTTAATTACAGTATAGAAACTGAAGGATTTTAATTACCTTTCAATGGCAAATTTGTTTATTTAGCTATAAGTTTTGCCACATCATGGACCACTTTTTATGTATAGATTTTGTTGTATTCTAAGCCACTTTTATTTACTTATTTGAATTAAATTGAATTCTTCTACTTTTGCAGGTATCAACCACCTATTCCAGCTGATCAAGTGAAACCATGGGTTGAAAATGATTATCATGGAGGTAAGAGCATTTATTTTCATTTTTTACTGATTTAATCTTTCTGAATTTATTGATGGATATGACTTCACTTTTGTGGATGTAGAGGGCTCTCCTGGCATGCCTGGACGAGGGGCCGGCCGAGGAAGGGCTGGAAGTGGAGGTATGTTACACAAACGTGATACTTTATTTATTTTATTTATTCTTTTTCAATGGAGGGGATGTCATTTATAGGTGATTACAATCATCTTAAGTCATAGGGGCAGCACATATTTTAGTTATTTATGGCCTTTTTTTTTTAATCGCTACGAGTACTTTTGAATATTGCTTCTTTTGGTGTGGTGTAGTTGTGGTATACTATTACGCAATTACTCATGTGATATAGTTGTTATATTGGGGTAAGCATCCTTATAGTGTTTTAAATTTAAGAGTTAAAGAGAATTCAAAATTGACAAAGACACTAAACTGAAGTTGTAGATAGTTTTTAAGACTAAATAAATTTCATATTCATGGAATTATTGTGTGTAGAATACGGAATCAAACTCACCAAATAATCACAGAAAAATAAAGGATACAAGAATTTTACGTGATTCAGCAATTATGCTTGCGTCCATGGGAGTAAGAGAAAATAATCTTATTACTAAAAATTATTAGAGTACAATTTTTGAGTGAAGAAACCTCACTTCCCAAAGTCCAAATACACCCAATACTCTCACACACACTTGAAAGGAAAAATCTTTTAAATACACTTGCTCTCTAATTGCTTATTTTCTCAACAATTCTTCACTTGAATTGTTTCTTTTTATTTTTGGGATGCATTCACTAAAGGAGTGCCTTAGTATTTATAGGAGAGTTTCTCCTCTTCATTTGGCTAAGCACATACTCAAATTTTTATTTTTCAACATTTGTTTGGTGGCTTTTGAAAATTACCTGCTACTTTGTCAATGATTTCCGCTACTGCAAGCCAAAAGTCTTTGTAAACTTCATTGGCAAAATAGTCTTTAATTGCAAAAATCTTCAATTTCACCCAACAAGCCAAAAGTCTTCATGCTTTTTTACTTTAATTTTGCTAAAATTTGAGCCGACTATTAGTAAACCATCATCCCTAAAGTGGTTGTGTCCCTGTGACTGTCTACGTACCCGAAATTTAGGATCATGCCAAACGTAGTTTATAAAATTTTCAAAACTCAACACATTTGAAAGATTTGAATTAATTTCAAAAAATGTTGAAATTTTATTTTGGAAATCACCTTTGTCAATATATATGACGGATTATCTTTGGTGTCGATTTTTTTCAACAGCAAAACATTGCTCTCGATAATCTCCCTCACATAATGGTATTTTACATTTATGTCTTTTATTCAAGCATCTATGTTTGGTTCTTCTTCAGGAATATTGTGCTTTGGTTATCATAGAAGACCTCAATATTCTCGTGGATTACTCCCAAATTCGTTAACAAGTTTTTTAACCAAATAGCTTCCTTTACAACCTCAGTTGCTGTCATGTACTCTGCTTTCGTGGTAGAAAGAGCAATTGTTGACTGTAGAATCGACCTTCAACTAATTGAACTTACACATAATGTGAATACGTAACTCGTTGTTGATTTTCACTTGTCAAGGTTTCTGGCAAAATCGCAATCACAATACCCAACACATTGTTGACTACAATCCTTTTTAAACAATAATTCAACATCAATTGTCCCGTACAGATATTGGAGAATCCAATTCATTGCAAACCAATGATTTTTACCTAGATTATGCATGTATCGACTATTCATACTCACGACTTGAGATATGTCGGGCCTTGTGCACACCATAACATACATAAGACTATCCACAACACTAGCATTTAGAATACGAGTCATGTAGTCGCACTCGTCTTGAGATGTAAGATATGAAGAAAAACTTAATTTGAAATGAAGAGTTAGAGGAGTAGAATTTGGTTTGGTTTTGTCATCCATACCAAACTTTTCTACCGCTTTCTTCAAATGGGACTTTTGAATCAACCATATGCTCATTTTTTTTGTCTATAAGAATTTCCATCTCGAGTATTCTCTGTGCATTACTTAAGTCTTTTATCTCGAACTCAGAAGCCAATTGCTTTTTTAATCTTTCAATTTTACCTTTATTTAATTTTACCTTTATTCTTTAAAGGTATAAGCATATTGTTGACATGGAGTAACAGATGGATGAAAGTTTCATCTTGTAGTGTTCTAAATTAAACACAGTGATTATGTTCACTTCTGGTGAATTTCTATTCTTATATAAATTGATTAAATCTCTTGTACTACTGTCTTGGTGATTGTTTCAATCAGTACAAGGATTTGATCAATCTGCACACATGATTCTCCTTTACAATAACTTTGAAACCATAAAACTGAGCCATATAGATTTCTTCTTCCAAATCTCCATACAAGAATGTCGTTTTAACAATTGAGCCAACTCTAACTCATATTCAGCCGCCAAGGCAAGTAAGTTACAAATGGAGTTTTAAACTGGAGAGAACACTTCATTATAGTTAATACCTTCCTTCTGAGCAAAACCTTTTGCTACGAGCCTTGCTTTGTACTTTCCTTCCGTACGCAGTCATAAAGACACAACCACTTTGGATATAATGGTTCACTAGTAGTTGGTTCAGATTTTAGTAAAATTTTCACCGAGATAGAGATTTGTTAAAGTAAAAAAGCATGAAGACTTTTGCAATTAAAGACTATTTTGTCAATGACTTTTGTAAAGACTTTTACTTTGCGGTGGTGGAAATCATTGACAAATTAGCAAGCAAAAAGACTTTTTGTCTTGCTGGCCACCAAACAGATGTTGAAAAATAAAAAGTTGAGCATGTATTCCTTCAGTGACTGCATCCCAAAATTTGAGAGAAATAATTCTAGTGAAGAATTGTTGAGAGAGTGAGCAATTGGAGAGAGTGTGTATTTGAGAGGTTTTTCCTTTCAAGTGTGTGTGAGAGCATTGGGTGTATTTGAGTTTTGGAAAGTAAAATTTTTTTACTCAAATATTGTATTCTAATAATTATTAGTAATACAATTATTTTCTTTTATTCCTGTGGACATAGTTATAATTGCTGAATCACGTAAAATTCTTATGTCCTTTATTTTGTTGTGCTTATTTGGTGCACTTAATTTCGCATTCCACACACAGCAGGAATCAATGACTTTTGTTTAGAAAATAAAATGTACTAAGAACTTTATAACTAAACCCTTCATTAAAAATTTTGGAGAGGAAAGAAAATTTATAAAGAATTTAGTTAATTGCACAGAAGGGAATCTATTGGCTAATGCAAGGAAAAATTTAGGACAAACAATATATGGTTTACTTGAGACCATATTCCTGTCTCTTTTGCATGAGCATTTTCACTTTTGACAATTTGGTTTTAAATTTTCCTATCTATTTTTTGTCCTCTCAGCACGGGTGAAAAGTGAAATATTTTTTCTTATAGCATGTGCAGCCCATGTTTGCTGTAATTGTGTCTGCTAGTAATCAACAGCACTAGTAGTTTACGAAAAAGGTGGATTCCATTGTTTTACCATGCCGCAATTTCATTTACCTAGCATCTGCTTATTTTGCAACTTACTAGCTTTAATTTAATAGCATGATGAAACATTAATTATGATTATTTTTGCCTTGTTTGTGATAGTAAATAATAATGGAGTGGTCGAGTACAATGGAGATGGTGGGCGTTGGTATGGTGGCAGAGGTCGAGGCCGTGGAAGAAGCCGTGGTGGTTTTCGTGGGCATGGAAGAGGCTACAGTGGTAGGTATATGCAACAAGAATCTGGTGGTTATAATGACTATGGTAGAGGTGTTGCTTCTGCTGAAGGCCGTGGTAAGCTTTTACATTCTCTGTTACTGTAAATCTATTTTTTCTAAATACATATACCAAAAAAAAAAATAAAAAATTGACACTGATATCAAATACTAATATATTATCTTATTGTAGAGTTCAACTCCCATGTTGGGCTTTTGAGTGCTTGTGATTGATGGGTCTGTCAGTATTTGCTTGATGTGACTAACTCTTCTATGCTGGTATGATCGGATTGTATTTTTGTGGTGAATCCATAGTTTCTCTGGGTTTTGATTAAGTTATTGGGGAGTTTTGTTGTGATGGGTTTTGCCATGCTTTTGTTTCATATCTTCATGCATTATGTTTCTGGCTTTTTGGTTAAGTTTTACTTCTTTAGTGTTATGTAATTAATTCATGTCATTTTGCCTTCTTGTGTGTTCTACTTGCATGGCTATACAAATCCAAATGCAAGTAAAAGAAAATATGGCCTTTAGACAATACCTCTGGGTTTCGATCACCTGTTTTTAACTTTGGATTTGCTCTAGTGAGTTCAGTTGCAGCAAATACATGGGGGTGCATTGCACAATATTTTGCTCTCTTTAGTTAAATTGATATATACTCCTTTTGGAGTATAATATCTTCTGCAAACTGTAATTAAACTACTCAAAACCTGCAGGGCGAGGACGTGGACAAGGCAGATTCAGAGGCCGTGGACGTGGTCGGGGTTTCAGATATGATGGGCCGATCCCGGCAGCAGCCTGAGCCCTAGACTATGAGGTATAGATTATGGTTTAGGTTGCAAAAAGCTTCGGATGCCTGCTCTGTTGGTTGCTGACTATTCTAGGAGGGACACTAGGAAACAAAACAAAGAGAAAGGAAAAAAAAAATTTGGCCTTCCGCCTGTGAAATTTTAGGCACATTAGTTACAGTGAGCTCTCTCTCATTGTCTATAGTAGCCATGTTTTTGTAGTTTGAAGTAGGAATCCTTTTCATTTATGTTGCTTTGACAGGATAAATTTGAGTGTTGTATACCTTTTTCCATTTAGAGTAATAATAGAGCAGTACATTCTTTCATTTTTAATTTAAATGTCATAAATAGGAGATTACTTGATTTTCATCTCAGAAGGTGGAGTAAAAAGCTGTGTAGCTTACTTTATTTATATTCAGTGAAATGACAATATTAAATTTTTGCTCCATTTCAGCCAACAAATGAGAAATAAAATTTAAAGGCCAAATTAACATTCCTCCAAAACACCAATCTCAGTGTTGTAAGAAATAATGGTCTCCTTGACCTGCATATACATGGTTTGAGAAAATTCTTTGTATGCAAATGGGATAGATTCTGAGGCTTCAATTCATTACCACGCTTGAGATTTTTGGATAATTCTATTTGAATATTTGGTTATGAAGACTATTCAGCTAAAACCGACTTGAATTTTTCTCGATCAATGTTGTTGGTAACCAAGATCTTGTTCGTTGAAAAAGATACCAGGTGTTAACCCCATCCAAATCAGCATAGCTGTAATGGACTCACTCTTACAGCTTTCCAAAGCATCCCCAGATACTCTGGTGAATTCTGGCATGAGTCCCCTAATGCACAAGCAAGTTAATCCGCTTATGGTGACTGTTTTGAACATTGTAGATGAGCAAATGATCAGGTATTCTCCTGTGGATGGCGTTGTTTGAGAGAAAAGAGGCAGCCAAGTAGACTCTGGGAAGAGATCTTTCACAGGAGGAGGCAAAAACAGATTGAAGGGTTTGTTTCTTTTCCATTTACCAGTTTCAGAAGAGAAGATCTCCAGTTCTAATTCAGAACAAACATGCTCAACCACCACAACTTGGTAATTCTGATGCTCATTGGCAGTTAAGCCACACCTGACAACATTTCCAGTTTTGCAACTCTGGGGAAAGAAAGAAGGTCTCGCTGGTTGGAAGGTTTTAACACGCGATAGATCAGCTCTTTCTTCTTTTGACCGGTCAAGAGAAGCAACCCGTTACACGTAGGGTTGGCAATGGGAATGGATGAGATTTACTAATTCCAGTGCGTATATGCAAATGGGATGAAAAAAATATTATAGTCCCGTCCTCATATTTTTTTTGAGAAAAAAATATGTTATAATCTCGTCCCAAAAGAGATGGGATCTTGCGAGATCTCATTCTAATTAGTAAAATTTTCATTCTTAATCGGCAATGAGATGGAATGGAATAGAATTTGTCAATCTTATTCATGTCCTGTATATATAATTGGGATAAAAAAATATTTCACTCTTTTCCTTAAATTTTTTTATAGGACAAAAATATATTTTATTCCTGTCCCAAATAGAATGAGATCCCGCATGATCTCATTCCATCCAAAAAAATTATCATCCCTAATTACACGAAGCAGCGATTCTAACTAAACTTTCAGAACATAAACTCAGCTGACGGTTGATGCTTTTTGAAGTGATCAGTTTGTGGAAAATAAAATTGAGATGTCTTTTTGGTTAGGCTGATAACTTTTAATAGTTGACTTTGACTGGATCTCTGTATCTCCTCTTGACTTGTGCAAAGCCCATCCCGTCATTCGTAAGGAATGAAATATGTTAGGGAATGTCTCAAGAAAAATCTAGGAATTTGGAATTTTGGATTGCCTCGTCCAATCAGACTTCGTCATTGAATAATGCCACGTATTCCAACACATTCTAACATCTAGATCTTAATTTAACTTTTATTTAATATAACGTTCGAGATAGTAATTATATAATTATAAATTTTTATCCGTTGCATAGTAACTAAATAATTATAAAATCTATCATTTAATAGATAAACTCAATTTGGGATTCAAATATTAAGATCCCCGACATTATAGAAAACAATTTTCACCAAGCTAATAACCGTATATGTTGATAAATAATTAAATTGTTAGAACATTCGTAAAAATTTACATCAAAACTGAATCCAAATCCATCCTTGCTTTTCAGTAGTTCCATGCGTCCTCGTGATATTTGTCATCACTCAGTCACTCACGATAAAATTTAACAAAAATTTTCAAAATAATGTTTATTCCTAAACTTTTCTAAATATTCCAGTGACGTTCGCCAATGCATACATTAATCCATTAAATCGTCCAGGTAACCGCCTGCAAGACATCTTTTCTTTGCTGGGTTAGATCGGCAGATCTCAATAAAAGAAAAATTATTCTTTATGCAGCAGCATGATCAGCTACTAAAGACAACCTAGGCGGAGAATCAACTAGAAACCCTAGCTACAACCTACAAGGTGCACGAAAGCAATAAAACAAACCATATTCAAGATAGGAGCTGAGGAATTTTTTTAAATTTAAAAATATTCAATAGAATAAAGCACGACCATCTCTTAAAAAATAAAAAGAACAAAGGAAAAAGAAAAAGAAACATGGAAAGAAACACAGCTGATGCCAGGCTCAAAAACTGTTCCAAGATAGTCAAACTGGATAAAATTTAGACTGGCTGAATTAACTATAACGGTGCAAAACTCTTGACTTTTTAGCATATAATTATGCTTTCATGCGTCCATAGTACTTCTGTTTCTCCTGTGTAGTCTGGAAGCGGCCATGCCCAAACTTGGAAGAGGTATCAATGAACTTGATTTTGATTTCCTCAAGAGCTAAACGAGACGTCTGTTTGAGAAGCGACTGACGAAGAGTGACCACCCTCTTCTTAGGTCCAACACAGCATCCCTTGATCATCAAATAATCATCTTTCACAATACCATAGTGAGGAAAGCCACCCATTGGGGTAATGTCCTTCTCAGTCCTGAACCATTACCCACACAAGAAACCATTAATTTTTTTTTTTTGAGAGAGGGGGGGAAGTAAAAAGACAAGCCAATTAACCAGATTAAACTGTATGCCCATTAGTTGTTTAACACTGACCTGTCAAATTCAGTTATGCCAGTGTGAGACTCCTGTCCACCCTTGCCAAGCTTGTAAACCTTCTTGTTCATTTCAGTACGATGATGGTATCCATTCTGACCAGCTCTGGCAACTGTGAAGGAAACCCTAGCAGGATGCCAGGCACCAATACAAGCCACCTTACGCAGACCTCTGTGAGTCTTGCGAGGAAGGCGGGTAACACCCCAACGGGTGACAACACCTTCATAACCTTTACCTTTCGTGACACCGATGATGTCAATCATCTCATCCTTCTGGAAAACAGCATCAACAGGAATTTGCTTTTCAAAGAAGCCATATGCATAGTCAACTTTTTCAGCAATGGTGCCACCATTGACCTGGATTTCCATCAGGTGTGCCTTCTTCTGCTTCAAACCCTTCATTTTCCTAATCTGCCACAGATTAACCAAAAGCATTGAGCTATGAGTCTAGGTCATTGTGTTTGATAAAATATTAGTAACAGGCCAAATAAGTGAAAGATAGAACAAAATAAAGTTGCCGACTCCAAGATACAGCATGAAATTAAGTGACAAAGTTTGTTACCTGAGTGTGAGCAAGAACACGAACAACAGATGCATACTTCTTGATCTTCTCCAGCTGAGCTTGGATACTTTTCTTCCCTTCATCTGTCTCATACTGCTTTGAGTATTTTGTGAAAGCCTTCTTCTTGGATTTGCACCAGTTCTTGTAGAACCTTCTTCTCACCTCCTCACTAAGATGCTGAGCCCATACAGTGTTCAAAGAGCGAAGACCACGAGGTGTCTTCACATATCCCACAACTCCAACCACCATCATTGGAGGGGTTTCAATAATGGTAACAGCCTCACAGGTCTCCTTCTTGTGAAGCTCTAAAGGTGAAAAGAAGCAAATATTGTTAAGATAAGAATTTTCAACAAAAAAAAAATACATTCTTCACCTAATATTACAAGATCATGGATAATAAAGTCCTATAAGAACTCCAAAATTGCAGTCGAATTTGATACAAAACATTGCACAATCCAAATATAAGACTACCGAAAAGGAAAAAAAAAATTACATCAACGAATTAATTTTTTGAAACCAAAATATTTGCAAAGAAATACTGAAGAGTTTGTTATCCAGGATAGAACCATGAATTAATAGTAAAAAACAACAATCAAACAGACACAAATCATTAAATTTGCAAATAATATGCTACTATTCTGTTTGCTAAGCCAGAAGAATGACATTGCACATCACATTTAGTGATATTATATCTTAATAGTACAGGAATGTCAAATTTTCAAAACCTCTTTTCTCCAAATTAATGCTAAAAACACAAAATAGTCATCCAAATTGTAGTCACTAGGAATTATGAATAACTCAATCAAAGCTTCACAAAAGCTTACTAGATCCAGGTTTCTCGACATCCCTAACAATGTGGGTCATCCCAGCCTTGTAACCCAAAAAGGCAGTGAGCCTGCAAGGCTTGCTTGGGTCATCCTTGGGAAAAGCCTTCACTGCAAAAGCACCGAAGCAAACAAAACTACTCAAGACAAACAAATTACCATATCCAATAAAACTAACTCTATGAATAAGATTGTCAGCTCTTAATGCCATAACAAAACGACATCATACCCTTTCCTCTGTGACGAGCAGCTCTCTTCCTTGGAAGAAATCCAAGGGAACCATGCCTTGGGTGCTCAAACTTCCTGTGAGACATTCTCCTCCTCTGCAAATATAACAATAACAAAAATATTAATTTCCTAATATCTCTTATCCAAATAAAATGATCTCAACTCACGCAATAACAATGGCCTAAACATTATGAATGGCCATACGAAACACAGAACCACAGATCAGGCAAACGCTGATCGCTAACTCCAGCGAACAATATTAAAAGCCAACAGTTCCATAGTTGTTTGAGAACAATATATATGAAAACTACAAATGTACATACACGTAATCATATCTTGTAATAGTTTTTAATCGATATTTGGTTACCGAGAAAATCATTTTTTTTCTTTTCCTTCACATTCTCAGTAACCAAACATTTGCAGAAGATAGATTGAGAGGGCAGAGAGGGAACCTGAGCTGCTGCGGCGACTGACTCGTTGTGCTCTAGAGCTGGAAGGCTAAACCCTACTTGGTATTCGTTTAAATAAAAATTAAATTTGCACTTTTCTACCCACTACCTTTACCAAATTGACACGATTACCCGGATATTAAATTTATTTTACACATTGGGACTTGTTGGCAGGCTGGGTTAATGGGAGTTTGACCAGGTTGGGGGCTCTTTTGTAATATTAATTTCTGAAACGGGGACTTTTTAGCAATTGAGTATAAATACGTCTTGGGCTTCAGTTTGGGTTTGCACGCCCAAAGAAAACGCGAACACAGGGTATTTTAAGTTACCCGTTTAATTAACGGCGTCGTTTCATTCATTCGCCGACCCCTATCGAGACGATCGGGCTGTGTAAATTAGGGCAACCAGATAAGCGCCCTATAAAACGGCCCTCCTATGATAGTTTTGCTTGGCTGAAGAGATTTTCTCATGGAGCTCAAGGGGTACGAAATTTTTTGTGTGGCTTAACTTCTTTGTTTTTCTTCATTTCAATTTTAGAGAAAGAGAGTGATGATATCATCGTGCGAACGCAGCACCATTGCGTTTAATGGTGCTATGAGCGGCACTATCCACACGAGATTTCTGACTCTTTTTTTTTTTTTTCCCAATTATGATTATATTTTACAATTTATCTAAGATATTGTTTGGATTGAAAATGAAAATTGCTCGCTTGGCATGATACTTGATGAGTGCAGGTGATTTCGATTCCGGCGGTTTGCTGAATTCCACACGAAACTATAACAAGCTCAGATTCAGAAGAGGAAAACTTGTGGGGCAACATTGTCCAATTGATAATCTGTAGAGTCACAGGTTTTAAAAACCGTATTTAAGGGATAAAATCATAAAAATGTACCGAAGTGTGGGGTTGATGCGACTTGGGCCTGGACGACATCCTCGGCCTAAACCCAACTTGCACCGCTGGCCCCAGATTGTTTCTTTGGGCCGAGGCTAAGGCAGGGTGTTAGGCCGATGTTGTGCTTGTATTAAAATGGAAAACTTTACCTTCTACTTTGTTAATTGTTGGCTACTGAAATTTTAAGTTTAATTTAGTAATTTTGGCTTTAATTCAACAATATTTTGGGTTTGCTTGCAACAATACATTTTTTTTTTAAGGGATAGCTTATAAAAACTAGATAACAAAACAAAAAATCTGCAAACTCAACAGTCAATTATTCATGATAGCAGTAGCAATCTTCAAAGAAAAACAGATGATAAAGTTTTATTCTTGACTGGGCCTCTTATTTTTTACACACATTTATTTGGGTATGAAGTGCGATTCGGGTTCTGGCAGGCCCGAGATTATTATTAAATAGCAACTGGATGTATGAGCACGGATGCAATATTATCTTTCATCACTTGGCCAACATGGGTGTAGCCATCACCCTCCTTGTAGATGACATCAATTACTCTTGATAGGTTTAGAACTCGCATGAGGAGAGGCCTTGGCACCTCGGTGGGCATGAGACATTCTTCATTTATATCCTTCCATGCATCGCCAACTTTCTTATATAACTCTTCATGCACCTCTTGCTCTGTCACACTCACGCCTTCGCGCTCCTTCTCCTTCATGTAGCACTCGATAGCCGACGCCGCGTGTCCTCTTTCTTGCTCGAACTGTACATGCAAGTAACCACATCACGTGTGTTGATTAACGTGTATCCAAATTCTAAAGTGATAGATAATTTATAAGCACATGTATGTACGTAACGTATACGTACCTTATGTGATTTGATGTCATCCATGAGTCTTCCAATTATAGTTGAGGCTCTAATAATCTTAGGTTTACCAGACACCCAATCAAAGGCCTCCTTTGTCACTACACTGTCCATACCGAGAAAAGATGCTGCTGTAAGCATAGAGTAACCAGAGGTTACTAGGGACACTCGCATGTACTCCTCCATTGTAGGAACGTAATTGTTGTGGAACCATTTAGATTCATCATGGTAGCCATGAACTAGAATTTTCATCTGCCATGGATTCAATGTCACAAATGATCAATTAATACTGTCGTGATCAAAATTCTGATGGAAAATCTTGTATCCTTGATTAACTTTTATAAGTAATATTGATTTACTTCTTCTTTTGCATAGTGGACTCGATATGACCATCCTTTCGTTGCCAACTCTTCCTCAATTTCTTTGTAAAGATCTAACAATGCCACATAAAATGTTTGCATGTATTCTGGCAACTGGTCGATGCAACTCACATCCCACCTGAAACTCAAAATCCACCCGGTTATTTTCCTGAATCAGGAACTCATTCTTGATTTGACACATACTACTGAAGACATAACTAATGTATTTGATTTACCAAAAAATGTTGGATCTTTAATCCAACGTTGGGTTTATATGTAAACAATTATGTGTTGCAAATTGTCATATAATGTTAAACTCAATTAAATGTAATCTATTAATGTTTTCGGTAATTTGAGCCTTAATATACAAAAAAAGTCCATTAAGACCAGCTTATACTCATGAATTATACATAAAATATCTTTGTCATTCTTCCATAGTTGTTGGATATTACTTAAACTTCAAACAAGTATGACATGCAGCTAATTATTATAATAATTATTATTATTTAAGTAGAGTAATAAACTTTAATTGAAATAGATGTACTACAATGATATCTCGGATAAATTGTTAAAATATATGGACTAACTAAACAATTATCTCATATTATAAGGACTAAAGAGTACTTTTTTATAAAATTAATTATTCTATACTTTAAGAAATTCTATAATATATCAAATGTATCACGTTAGTCATACAATAAAAAAATGATGTTGTGACATGTGAGTATTTATTTTGAAAAATTATCATGAAAGTGGTAATTATATTATGTTCAATTACACATGTCATACGTGCATTGATTGGTTGTGTTGCATCTGATATATTCTAAATTTCCTCTTATACTTTGTCCAAGAAGCAGACTATTAATTGTCAGCTGATATAGGATTAACACTAGATAGTAACAAATTAAACCTATCAATTGCTGCTGTAAAGAGATCGAGCTCTTCAGGTATGCCATAGACATCATAGATATCATCGATGATGGATGTCATGGAGATTACTTTGGTTAGCAATTTTCTAGCAAGTGAATATTGAGGCTCAAAATAAACCCCCACTATCCAAAAGTAGCACTCGACCACTCTGTCTCTTGCGAAAGGTAGCTTTCTAGCGAAGTCTAAATCCTTCCACCACCTGCATGCATGCAGTTATATATTTAAATAATTAGCATATATATTAATCATATACGTCTTGTCTTGTGTATTCTCGATGTGTGTGTAGGCATGCGTGTGTGTATATAGATTCTTATTAATTAATAACATGAAGGATATGATCTGGAGGTGACCTTGAGATTTCGCTAAGTTCAATCTTGTACAATGACTGGACTTGGTTGAAATCCAACTTCGCAAGCTTCAGTAAAGCTTTGTTATGCAAAGGTTCATGCTCTTGGTAGAGAGAGATAAAAAACCTGGCCTCAATCCTCGGCAGGCCTTTGTACAGGGGCTGCCGTAGAGCATGAATCACTTGTGGAGCCATGGACGATTGAAGGTGAGCAGTCGTGAAAGCAATAGCCTCGTTCAGAATATCTTCTCCGTGCACGACCAGATGGGCTGCTTCGTACAAGCTCAACATCCCTGACACATCGGTTTTCAAGGACTCCTTGAAATTGCCCTTGCCATCTTTAAACTTGTTGAATATATCTGATTCATATATAAAATAAATGGAAATGATTATTAGTTGATTATTACCTGATATGATACCACAACTTCGTGTGTTCTACAAATTATACAAATTCATCATGTGTGCACGTGCATCTGCCGTGCGTAACATGTTGTGTGTGTATAACTTATTTGGTATAGCTTCTCTAATGATTATAAGTGCTTATTTCATTTTATAAGTTCTTATAAAAAAAAAATTATTATTATTATTTGATTTTTTTTAGCAGAACTTTTAAAGATTAAATAAATTATTTTGTCTCCATTATGAAAAGGTCAAATTATTTTAGAAATAAATGTTGAAAAATATGTTTTAAATGTTAAAATATTTAAAATATTATTTATTTAATTAATTAATAATCTTATTTCATTTTTTTCATAATACAACTTTTAAAAAAATTATTTTATAATTTTTAGTAAAAATTTTCATTGCTAACTAAACAATTAAAATTTTTTAAACAAAAACTTTACTTATAAAAATTCTATTTAAATAAATTTTGTTTTTGTTTGAAAAGTTATATCAAACGTAACCTTAAAAGTCTAAGAAGCTGCATGATTTGAACATGCTTACCACATGAAACTTTGTATCCACGTTGTCTTAAAATTCGAAAACGAAGTGCAACGTGGTAAAGATCATTATCTTCAATATTATAAAAATTATTGGAAAATGCATCATAGAGATTCTGTAATGCTTCTTCTAACTCTCTTTCAAACTGATATCCCACGCCTAAACGCAGGATTGCATCAATAAGTTTCAGCCGTGATAAAGAATCAACACCACTGCCCGGTAGTTCCCTTCTCACTTCTTCCTTGAGTTCTTCAATTTCTTGCGATTGACCCCCATGATAAATCTGCATTTCCGTATGCACTACATATAATCACATGCTTATAATATATATAAATAATTGCCCTTTAGGGACGTCTGCATAAGGCTAGGAATATAAATTTCTTTTTTTTTTCTTTTTTAAATTGTTGAAAAACAAAAAAAAAAAATAAATCCCAATTACGCATTGTACGTACCTCATCTTCTGCATTGTAGTTGATGAAACGATCCCCCCAAATGTTAGGGTGGTAATTTGCTGTCCGGCGATTAAAATCCCCGCCCTCAGACATTTTTTTTTTTTTTTTTCTAGGAGCTTATGTACTGCTAATGATTGAAAAGAAAAGAGCGTAAGGAAGCAATTTCAATTGTAACCCTTACTTCCCTTGCATGGAGGATGGGAACATTATTATATATATAGGCAGTAAGCCAGAAACGGAGAGCCACTTATCACGTGGCTTGGCAATAGCCACGTGCAGCTGAAATTTCTTAGGTTGAAATATCAGAAAACTACACCAATATTCTTAGTGTATTACAAAAACATCCCACCTAAAACTTTCTAAATTCTGTTGTAGAAACACTAAAGAATTATCATTTTCGTCATTGTATTTTTATTGCCTGCCATTTCAATTGTCTTTTTTCTCCCGATTGAAAGGTTTCAATTGTTAAAAGGCACTCAAATCCTATTTCAAGTTTCAAACATTCTTGTCATTGGCCTTTAGTTCACGCCCTCGACAATCAACGTTTAAGTGCATGAGTTCCATTCTTATTAGGAGTTTATTTCCGTCAATATTTGGATAATGAATATATCCAGTGTCCCAATAAAATATCAGATTGTAGGATATTTGTAGATTGAGAAAATTTTCAAAAAAAAAAGAGAAAGTTTTAAACATTCACCTTTTTATGTGCTAAAATATTTAATAATATAATATTTTATTTTTTTATTAAATTTTATATTTTTCGCTCCATTTCACCGTAGACATTTTGGTTGTATTAATTCCATACTGTTAAGTAATATTGGTTTCATAAATATATCTTATCATTCGTATTAGAATTGAAAAAAATTGCATCAAGTGTAATAATAATAGGGGTATATCCTTCGTTAGCTAGTAGAGTCATGGTTAATTATATAATTCATTTATATATTTTTTTAAATCACCCAAAACTTCACTAGCTTTACTTCTAAATTAGGAAATAGAACCGTGCGAAGCGCGGTTTTGAAAAAAAAAATTTAGTATTATCTTTTTTTTCTTATTTTACACTTTATGAAATTGATAAAAAAAAAATATGAATTGTTTTTTTTTTAAGATGAGACAGCCTTATAAAACTAATGTTATTTATGAAATTTAATTATTTTTTTGTTAACTTTAAAAATGTATATTAATGTGTATAGTGTAAGTGTACAGACCTTATACTTTTTGTAGTTGTTGTCTTGTTGATAAGTTCTAAATTATTTTCAACTTACTAATCTATTAGAACTTTTATATATCTTTTTTTTTCAACCAGCTCCAACGATCTCAATATCACCCACACCACATAAACTTCCGACAACATCTGTAATATTACAGAAAAATAACATAAACATGTTAAAATATAAGGATCAATAATCTCTAATATGCACTTAAAGATTAACAAATATTAATAATTAAAAAAATATATGAGAGGCGTATATCAATCAAATTCGAAGATATGAATTAGAATCTATTGATCGGAATCTTAACAGTTCCTTCTTCTAACCTCTTAAGCGAAGTTATAATCAAGAAAATAATCTTATACTGATTTGAAAGTGGTTTGTACTCGCCTATAGTTGAAACAATTTTCAAATTCTTGACACTGTACAAAGAATCTTCACTCAACATATGCCTAAACTTTGTCACTAAATTTTTTCCGATTGTTGCATGCATTAGATTTTCCTATGAAAAAAAAAATGCTACATTAAGTGTAAAACAATTGGGAAAACAAAATTAGAGAAACAATGGGAGAAGAATTTTTTATAAAACATTTTCATCAATAAAAATCATGTTCGCACTAATCAATTTTTCATTCTTCTTGGTATTAATAAACTCCCACATCCTACAAAACCTAACATTTATCATTCAACTATCTTTATCATTGTTCAACTCATGAAGAAAATAGTATTCCATGAGGCATACAATACTAAAAATTTAAATAAGTCAAAACATAAAAACACAATAATATTTCTAAAGAGGATGTTGGTTAAATACTTAAAAAAAAAACTCAAACATAACAAATCTTAAATACTTAATGTTTATAGAGTTTGAAGAAGTCAAAAGACATTAAACAAAATGTTGCATAATTAAATATGAGATTATGGCATTAAAATTATGTCCTAGTGGCATTGGTGAGGGAAGATGAAGAAACCTTCATTCCTATATTAATTAGTTGATGTATTTTAAGCCACTAAAATATATATAATAGGGTATATCCTTCGTATTATAATTGAAAAAAATTGTATAAGGTGTAATAATAATAGGGTTATATCCTTCGTTAGCCTGTAGAGTCGTGGTTAATTATACAATTCATTTTTATATTTTTTAAAATCACCCAAAACAACACTATCTTTACTTCTAAATTTGTTAGACTTTTCAAGGAAAAAAAAATACTTTTTTTTGTCTTGTATAACTTAAACTTCCAACAAGTTAAACATACAATAATTGAAAATAAATATGTATTATGTTGATCTTTTAAAGATCTTATGTCATGTGTATATTTATAGTAATACATGAATAAAATATATATTATTATCTAACAACTACTAATCACAACCTTGTAAAAAGAGTAAGTACACAAATCATTTAGGCATTTAGTTCTAGTCATTGAAAAAAAAAGATTACTGAAATTGAAAATAAATTTGAATTCCGTGTTAATTTATACTGTGCTAATCTTTAAATATCTTGTGCCATTTGTGCATTTACGATAATTTTTCAAAACAAATATGTATTTATGACAATTTTTCAAAACAAGCACGCTCTTAAAAAATATATTATTGAATGTTTATATGAATAACGCAATACTTCCAATATTTCTCTTTAAATCAATCTCCTTCGAATCGCCTGTGAATGTAACACTTCATTTAAATCTTCTAGAAATGGATGCCTAAGTTTGTTTTTTTTCCCCCGGATTTAGTAATGATCTCATGTATGTCTTGTCACACACATTTTTTTTTTCTTTAAACGTATCTTATCACACATGTTAGCATCGAAAAAAAAGTTTAATACGGGTCTATAAAATGTCTTATCATAATAGTTATCATTGAAAAAAAAAAATTATATTAACGAAATACAATGTACAATTTAATGAACACTTACTTAGACCTTCAAATTCTACCACAGAAAAATTTTAAATTAATTCCTTAGTTTCGTCGCCTTTTTCCAATTTCTGTTATAATAAAAAGCAATACATTTAATAAGTGAAAATATGACATGTATATTTTGTTTAATATAATTAACTCTCCATTTACTTGATAATTTTTCAAAAAGAAAGCACTATTGAAAAAATATCATTAGTTGTTGTCATATTACTAAAGAAAATGTTATTGAATTGTTTTATGACTAACACAATTACACCCATATTTCTCTTTAAATCAATCTCTTTTGAATCTGATCTTCTAAATGTAACATTTGTTTAAAGATCTTCTAGAAATATATGCCTAAAATTTCGATTAATGTTGTTTTCATTTTTTTTTTCAAAATTTGTAATTGACCAATGTTTATCTTATAAAACATCCTCTGACATTTTTCTTTTTCTTTCTTTTTTCTGAAAATGTATATTGTCACACATTTTAGCATCATCAGAAAGTGTACTGGCATTAATAAAATTAATAGGTCTTACAATGTCTTATCATACTAGTTAGCATTGAGGAGCAAAATATTGAATTGGTCCTACAAATGTCTTACCGTAATAAGAGTATAGTCTTTGCTAGTCTGTAATAGTAATAATTAGTTTCTGTGTTTTAAAAAATTACCCAAAACATCTCTATTTTTACTTTTACTTTTGTTAGACTGCTCAAGGGAAAATTATTATTATTATTATTGTTATTATTAAACATTCAAGGATCAAGTACTAATATAAATTGTACTAATTTTTTAAAAATCTCATGTCATATTGTTATCAAACATGTTTTCTTTTTCCAAGGTATCTTTCTCACAAATGTTAGAAATAGAAAAAATGTTTATGCAAGTCCCATAAATGGCTTATCATATTTATTAGCATTGAAAAAATTGTATCAGGTGAAATAAATTGTACAATTAATGAACATTTATTTAGACCTTCAAATATCTATACCATGGAAAATTTTTTAGAGTAATTCCTTCGTCTCTTTGCCAAAGGCAGATTTAGGAAGTCGATTCATAGGGAGTAATATCATAATAAAAATAATAATAATTTATAAAATTGACACCCTAATGGGAAATTTATTTACAAATTTGCCCCCATTCAAAGATAATATTTTCAAAAATTAATAGGAAACTAATGGAAATTGACTTTTTATGTGCAGTTGCCTTCAAACCAATGAATATAGGTCCGCCTCTGCTGGCCTTTTTTGAAAATCTTTTGTACATAAAAGGTAATATATTTCTTCTCAAAAAAAAAAAAAAGGTAATATATTTAATAAGTGAAAATGTGATGTTTATATTTTGTTTAAAATAATTAACTATTAATTTATTTGGTTATTTTTCAAAACAACCGCACTCTTGAAAATATGTGATTAAATTATTGTATGATTAATGCGATATTTTAGATATTTATCTTTATATCAGTCTTTGTCGAATCTCTTTTGGATATAACACTTAATATTAAAAGATCTTCTAAAAATAGATGTTAACTTAATATAAAAAATCTTCTAAAAGTGGATGCCTAACGTTTTGGTTAATGTTGTTTTTATTTTTTTCTCCAAAAATCTCTTTTGAATATAACACTTAATATTAAAAGATCTTCTAAAAATAGATGTTAACTTAATATAAAAAATCTTCTAAAAGTGGATGCCTAACATTTTGGTTAATGTTTTTATTTTTTTCCCCAAAAATTTAGTGATGGTCCCATATGTATCTCATCACACATGATTTTTTTTTTTTTCTAAAAGGTATCTTATCACATATCACGATTTTCTCATTTGAACTTATTTTTTTTAATATTGATTATACAGATATTTACAATTACTATATAACAGTAGATCATTACATTGATATTTATAATCAGATATATAACTGAGACTTATATTATTATATTAAATTTTATAGAGTGCATGTCCCGATAAATACCTCTCACAAACGAGAGATATCTCTACTCCATTTATATTTTGTAAAAGAGAAATACTTATAAATAATTATATTTAATTGAGGGAGATCGAACCACTATCCTTATAATCGTAGTTAATTTTGAAGGGTAATAATTCACCGTAAAACTCATTTTTAAATCAACTGAATTAATAAAATGAAGAAACTAATAATTTCTGCCAATCTTATCAAGCGTTAGCATTAAAAGAAATTGTACTAACTTTACAAAAAAATTAATGAGCCGCACAAATGTCTTATCATGCCACGTAGTTAGTAACGAGAACAACTGTACAAATGAAATGAACACCTATTTAGACATATGTGGTAATACAATTAATAATTGAAACTATGATATCTGTACTTTATTTAATCTAATTAATTGTCCAATCATTTGACAATTTTTCAATACAAACGCACTCCTGACAAAGATGCTATAGCGTTGTTGGAGCCGCCTATGTTGCAACAGTTGCAACATACCACTACTTTTGTCATTTTGTAATTTAACTATTGGATTCAAGGGCAAGAATGGTAAAAGCAAATCCAACGGCAGGGTGTATTTATTTTGATTTTTTTCATTGCAGTCCCTCTTATGTTTTGAAATACCAGGAAAATATATAATAATTATTATTTTATTTATTAGATTAGTTGTTAAATGATATGAATAAGAAATAAGTATGAAATTTAAGAGGACTTTTATTATTGATATTAGGCAATTACAATGCATGGTTTAATAATCGTTTATTTATTCCACAAATTCATAAATATTTCGTAATTTATTAATTATTACTATCATTTCTAGATCTACTCTCATTATTTAAATTTATTAATAATTATATATTAATTATTATTTTTATATTAATTATTAATATATAAATATAATATAATATAATATAATATATTTTTAATATTATAATTATCATAGTAAAAATAAAAATATAATTTAAATATATTTAATGTTTCAATTAAGACAAAAGTTAGCACACTATAGTGAATTATATAATTGGTTACAATCTAACTTTTAAAACTTCCAAACATAGGTAAGTAATAAATTAATGTGAATAATATTATAACAATATACAATATTATGTTCTAAACATATTCTAATGGTGCGTTTATTAAATAAGAATTGAAATGAGCTAGAATTGTAATAAGGAATTTGAATTAAAATAAGTTATTTACTTGAGCTATATGAATAGGAATCGGAATGAACAACATTCTCATTTATGTGTTTACTTTATTTTATAATTGAAATAGACTATTATAAGTTATTAAAATGCCATTTGTTAATTGTGTCCCTAATATTATTTGTATATATTATAATTAAACAATAATAATAATAAAACTAAAAATAATAATTATGACAATAATGTTAATTAAAAAAAATTAAAAAATTTAACAATAACAATAATAACAACAAAATTAACTGAAATAATAATATTAATAATGATAATAATAAAAATTATTAATAAGTTTTAATAATAATAGTAATAACAACAATAATTAATAATAATTAAAATAATAAAGTTAATATATTTTAATAAAAATAATTTTAATAATAACAAGATAAATATTAATATTAATGAATTAATTACAGTATAATAACAATTAAAATAATAAAAGAAATAAATTTTAATAATAATAATGACAGTAATAATCATAAATAATAATAATTAAAATAAATAAAAATAATAAAATTTAATAGAAATAATCTTATATAATAATAATGATAATAATAATAATAATAATAATAAATTAAAATTCTTTTCAAAGTCATTTTATTCCAAAAATGGACTTATATGTAAAAGTTTGTTAAGTTTAGTGACTATTGAATTTTGCAGAAAATATAAGGCAGTGTAGTGTAATCAAACACAAAATGACAAAAGTTGTTGTATGTTGCAACTGTTGCAACATAGGCGGACCCAGCATTGTTGCATAATAATAAGCTACTTTTGATGTTTCTCTAAATCAATCACTTTCGAATCTCCTTCAAATCCAACACTTGGTTTAATTCTTCTAAGAGAAAATTCCTAAAATTACCCTTAATGTTGTTTTCTTTCTTCCTCGTGAATTTATTAATGGTACCAGAAATACTTATCATACATGTTGATCGATAAAAGCAAATATAGGACTCACAAATATCTTATCATAAGTATTGGAAAAAATTGTATTAGGTGTAGTATTAAGATGACTTGCAGATCCTCAATTGTCGGCATCTAATTAATTTTTTTGGGTAAAAGCTTGTTTAGTCTCTATATTATGAGGTTAGTGTCCATTTAGTCCCTGTATTTTTTAAAACACCTCAAAACGTCCCTGCTACTAAATATTGACACTTATGCCATTATTTTTTTATTTTTAACTTGCTTTTACACTATTACATTTTTACAATAATGTTTCTTTTTTGGATATTAATAAAAAATTAAATTATCAAATTAAACTCAAAAATAAATAAAAACAAAAAAATGTATATATTAATTTTTATAGAAGCTCACGTATGTCTAAAAAATTAATATCGTAAAAAATTACATTATCAATTTTTTTAGAAAAATTAATATTTTAACTCAAGAGTGTGTTCCACAAAAATTAATATATATTATTTTATTTTATTTTATTTTTTGGTGTTAAACTGGTAATTTTTTTTCTTTTTAATAATGTCTAAAAAAATTATTATAATAGGGTTATTTTTTTCTTTTTAATAATGTCTAAAAAATTATTATAATAGGGCAATATTATAAAAATAAGTTAAAAGGAACAAAAGATAATGGCAAAAGTGTCAATAATTTAATGATAGGGATGATTTGAGGTATTTTTAAAAATATAGGGACTAAACGGGTACTAACTTCAAAATATAGGGACTAAACGAGCTTTTACCCAATTTTTTTAGTATTAATTATTTCATAGACTTTCTTAGGAAATCTTTTATAGATTTGGTGATAATCCAATCAATCAATACTTTATTTGATATGCATAAAACTGTTCATTAATTTGATCTTTTCTTTTTCTTTAATACAAACATGACAAAATGTTATTGAATTTTTTATATGATTAATGTGGTGCATATGATGTTTCTCCTAAAACCATATTCTCGTGGAATTGACTTTAACGAGAATAAAATAATGAGGTATTTTTGCGCTCAAGATGTGAAATTTTGGAACAATTTTTAATTTAATGGATAAATATTTGTTTAGTTTTTATATTTTAATTTAAATGTCTATTTAGTACTTATATTTTAAAAATACGAGTATGGCTATTTAAACCCATCAAAATAATCTATAAAGTCAATATTTTATAAAAACTTTTTTTACCAAAATATCCATTAACACAATAATGTTTAAGGACAGAAAAAATAACTAGGAAAAAATGAAGTTATAATTATGGATTCATAAATACTACTCTTAAATTCATGGGGGTTGCCAAAACAATAAAGGATTAAAACCAAGTTAAACGATGAATCTTATTCGATTATTTAGGATCCATAATTTGATGTGAATTTCTTCTTTCGCTTTTGTTGTGATGCGAGCAATAAGCATCTATGTTCAGGCTACGTAATTCCTTGTATGGTTAATATGAAGCCTTGCTTGATTGTTAATTTATCAAGTCTTCATATTACAATAGATTTACAGTACTTTCAAGACCATTATAGTTGCAAATACCAAATTGACAATGGCTAATATCATTACTCCCTCTTTTGAGGCATTGATGACTGATAAATAAAGAATACAAAATACAAAACAAAGAAGGACAAGGACAGAGGAAGAGACCAAAACAGTGGGTTTAATTAAATTTGATTTATTAATAATTTTATTTAGTAAGGCTTTATTAGGTACTTAGGTAAGTTTAGAGAGTAAAAATTAAAATTTTTAATTTCAATATTGAGTTTATTTAGTAAATGGGTTTAATAAATAGTTTAATAGGTTCAAATAACCTCACTCTAAAAATACTTGAAAACACCCTTATAGTTAAATATTTTACATTCTTACCTTACCTTTTGTTTACTTTTACAATAATATTCTTGACATTAATTAATTTACTTATAAAAATTTAATTAGTAAATTAATAATAATTATTTGTTCAAATATTAACAAAAAAAATCAGTATGAAAGAACTAGTTTTTTTTTTGGGTACCGGTGCAATAATCTTGCTAATAAATTCATTTATAAATAAATTAATGCAAGTTAAAGCATGCTTAATATCCTTGCAAAGATTTCATTTATTGTTATTTTATAAAAAATTAATTTACCAAATTAGTCCTACAAGTCAAATAATAACATAAAAAATTGTGGAAATTTTTATGTTACTTTCGAGGCTAATTTAATAAGTCAACATTTTTTTTTCTTTCCATTAATATCCTCAATAAGGCAAGAATATTGTTGCAAAAGTATTATTTTAAAAGAAAAGAAAAATAACTGTAGGAATATAATATATTTAACAGCAGAGGTATCTTGACTCTTGAGGTGTTTTTAAATATATAAAGATTAAGCGTGCATTTAAATAAAAATATAGAAACTAAATTAATATTTACCTGATTTAATTTCTCCTGCTAAAGTAGATAAGTAAAGTCATTGCGATAATTATTATTCTCCACCAATATAACATGCTCATCATTCTTATACCATCCTTAATTATAAAATGGCGCACACATTAAATTTCTTATACGAAATGTTTAGTTTAAGAATATTGTTCTTCTCTTATTCTTCAAAAAAAAATAATTAATTGATCATTTAATTATTTGCGGATGAAATCTAACGCAACGGTAGATCTGAAGTGCAATGAGGAAACTTTGTTTGTTCGTTTCTTTAATCTCGCATCAAGCAATCTACAAATTAAACCAAATCGCAGCCACTAAGGAAACTTATTTGTATGAGAAGCCTCGTGTTGCTTAAGCCTCATATTAAGACCCAAATGTTTACACACAAGGAAAAAAAAAAGAGAGTAATCAAACCCCAAAATATTTGATTATATAATCAAACATGTAGTTTTTATCTGACTGACTTGATAATTAGCAGCTTCATAGAAACACTAACTACGCGTGGGAAAATTGTTAGAAACTCCTGTACATACTCAAACTCCCAGTTCATTGACGTTAAAAAAGCTGTAAATTGTCGTTTTTTATTGTCGCGTCTTCTAGTTTTTTATCCTTGATGTAAAATTCATCATTGATCATTGAACAAAAAAAGACAAACTTAAAAGATAACATTTTATTTTATTTTAACAGCAAGAGAGCTTTGATAGGTTTTGAAAATACGGAGAGAGAAATGATGTACTTATTAAAATGAAAGGGAGATCTTGGTCCACAACATGATGGATAGGTACGTTTACAAAAAAATATTTTAAAAATTTTTTGGTAAAGAAAAAAAAAAGGGACATGCAAAACTTGTTAGACAGAGGATACATCAATTATTCTGGAAAGACGAATTTGCATAAATAAATTCTTTATAAGCAAGTACAATTTCTTATTCATATGCATTCAATTTTTTATTTTTATTATTTTATTTAGGCATAGCACAAGTACTTGTAAATCACATATATTTGGTAGCCACAAGACAGAGAGGATTCTTCTTGTGCATAACGATACCAGGGGCGATGTCAAAATCCAAGTCTTGAATCTTCATCCCAGCAGGCATTTCCCAATCAAATTTGTAAAGAAGATTAGCAATTGCAAGCTCCAATGTTGCAATCCCCATAAGAGTCCCGGGACAAAATCTTCTGCCACCACCAAATGGTATAAGCTCATAATTATTTTGTCCCGTCAATTCAATATAGGACTTGTCGCCAATGATGAATCTGTCAGGATCAAATTCATCTGGCCTCTCCCAAACTTCGGGATCTCTTGATATTGCCCATCCATTCAAATAAACAAGTGTCTTAGCTGGTATCTCGTATCCATCTATCATGCAACTCTTGGTTGTTTCTCTTGGTATTATTGGACCCGGCGGATTCAACCTGAACGTCTCTTTTAGTATGGCTTTGATATATGGCAGTTTTTGCAAATCATCTTCATCTACAAACCCTTTATTTCCAATCAAATCCCTCACTTCCTTCTGTGCTTTCTCCATTACTCTGGGATTCTTCATTACGTTGGTCATTGCCCATGTCATTGTAGCTGCACTCGTGTCCGTGGCACCGACAAATACGTTCTGAACGCAACGAAAAACTTTCATTAAATAAATAATAATAGTGTGCATGCCGGCTAATGATCTTTTGGTCCCAAATATAAACATATTTGTTCTTATTAAATACACAATTCACGGGCAGATTTGATTTGTTTTTATTTTAATATACATCCCCACAAAAATAATATTTAAACCTTTAAAAGTCTCATTTAACAGTTAAAAAAATTTACGACAGTAATATTAGGTATAAGTTTACCATGAGCACAGCTTTGATGTTATCCCGAGAGAATCCATGAACTTCATCCTCAGTACGATCTTTCTGAACTTGAAGTAAAACATCAATTATGTCCCCACGTATTTGGTCTTTTGGTCTGTTTGGATCTGCATGCTCCTCGATGAGTTGTTGGTAAAATGCATCAAATTCTTTGAAGTTGTTTTCGAGACGACGAGTGATTCCTGAGAGCTTATCAAAAAAACCACCCAAGAAAGGAAAAAAATCTTTGAAATAGAAGGCTCCCAACACAACCCTAGTCTCGTCAAGTAACGAGTGGAACTTGCTTCTTTCGCCAGCTTTGTTCTCAAACTTCTTCCCAAACGCAACCATACATATGACCGAATTTGTAAGTGACATTAAACACTCACTTAGATTAATCACCGCCGTTGCTGGTGATGATGATAATGATGAAATTTTCTCGATCATACGTGCCACCTCATCTTCTCTCACGGCACGAAAATGGTGGACTCTACTGGCATTAAAAAGATGAGTGACACATATTTTCCTCATCTCTTTCCAATAGTCATTGTACGGGGCAAAGGCAACATCTAACCCATTGTAGGTTAATTTTTGCTGGCCAACCAATGCCGGCCTGCCGCTAAATTCAACATCATGGGTTTTCAGAGCTTCTTTGGCCATTTTCACTGAAGAAACTACTACGGTCTGCACGAGGCCAAGGCGTAGCGACATCAGTGGGCCATATTTTTTGGATAGATTCCAGAGTTGGTAATGAAGGTTTGTGCTTTCAAGCTGGTGTAGGTTTCCGATTAAGAGAAGACCTCGAGGTCCTGGTGGTAATAAACCGCTTGTCGTTTTGGCTTTGTTTTTGCGTTTCCTTTGGAGATGAAGAAAGTAAATGATTACTGGCAGTGACACAAGGAATATGATGAGCAAAGCCATGTTCAACTTGTTATTTGTGGTATATTGATTGCAATGGGGTAACTAATTAACAAACAACCTTTATAGATAATACATCGTAGTATTCACCATTATTTAAATTTAAATTTAATTTGTGGGGTTCGTCAACACAGACCACTATTTTTTTATAAAAAATATTAATCAAAATATCTTTTTCTCCTTTCTGAATTCTCTAATAATACCTTAGGGCTTCACCATTTTTAGTGTTAAATTAAAATTCAATATAGTAATACACTAATACTCTATATAACAAGAAAATTGAAAAACAGTTGTTTACAATTTTGAACACCCAAAACTCACTGCTATGAAAAAAAAAATTGTAGTTACGACAAAAAAAAAAGAAAAAGAAAAGAGTTCATAGTGTGTGATAAATATAATTTTTCAAATAATAATTTTGCGGAATAGTAAAAATATTATAGGCAAACACTAAAGTGTGTACTCTTTTAA
This sequence comes from Citrus sinensis, assembly GCF_022201045.2. Classification (NCBI taxonomy): domain Eukaryota; kingdom Viridiplantae; phylum Streptophyta; class Magnoliopsida; order Sapindales; family Rutaceae; genus Citrus; species Citrus sinensis. The sequence goes on along the minus strand of NC_068560.1, from coordinate 34,447,983 downwards.
ACTACAGATGCTTAACCATAATATTAAACACGGCCTCAGCTTTAGCCTTTAACCTTTGCCACGTCATGCAGTTATCCCTAGATAATTTTTTTGGAATCAACAAAAGACTACAACTGTTACAATTTTTAAAAAACCTCATGTCATATTGTTATCAAACATGTTTTCTTTTTCCAAGGTATCTTTCTCACAAATGTTAGAAATAGAAAAATATGTTTATGCAAGTCCCATAAATGGCTTATCATATGAATTGGCATTGAAAAAATTGTATCAGGTGAAATAAATTATACAGTTAATGAACATTTATTTAGACCTTCAAATATCTATACCATGGAAAATTTTTTAGATTAATTCCTTCGTCTCTTTGCCAAACGCAGATTTAGGAAATCGATTCATAGGGAGTAATATCATAATAAAAATAATAATAATTTATAAAATTGACACCCTAATGCAAAATTTATTTACAAATTTGCCCCCATTCAAAGATAAAATTTTCGAAAATTAATAGGAAACTAATGGAAATTGACTTTTTATGTGCAGTTGCCTCCAAACCAAATTGGTTTAACCAATGAATATAGGTCCGCCTCTGCTGGCCTTTTTTGAAAATCTTTTGTACATAAGAGGTAATATATTTAATAAGTGAAAATGTGATGTTTATATTTTGTTTAATATAATTAACTATTCATTTATTTGGTTATTTTTCAAAACAACCGCACTCTTGAAAAAAAATGTGATTAAATTATTGTATGATTAATGCAATATTTTAGATATTTGTCTTTATATCAGTCTTTGTCGAATCTCTTTTGAATATAACACTTAATATTAAAAGATCTTCTAAAAATAGATGTTAACTTAATATAAAAAATCTTCCAAAAGTGGATGCCTAACATTTTGGTTAATGTTGTTTTTATTTTTTTCTCCAAAAATCTCTTTTGAATATAACACTTAATATTAAAAAATCTTCTAAAAATAGATGTTAACTTAATATAAAAAATCTTCTAAAAGTGGATGCCTAACATTTTGGTTAATGTTGCTTTTATTTTTTTCCCCAAAAATTTAATAATGGTCCCATATGTATCTCATCACATGAATTTTTTTTTTTTTTTTGTCTAAAAGGCATCTTATCACATATCATGATTTTCTCATTATTTGAACTCATTTTTTTTTAATACTGATTATACATCATATTACTGTATTATACAGATATTTACAATTGCTATAACAGCATATCATTACATTGATATTTACAATAAGATATATAACTGGGACTTACATTATTATATTAAATTCTATGGAGTACATGCCCCGAAAAATAACTCTCACAGATGAGGGATATCTCTACTCCACTCGCATTTCGTCAGAGAGAAATACTTATAAATAAATTACAAACAATCATAATTAATTGAGGGAGATCGAATCACTACCCTTATAGTCATAGTTAACTTTGAAGGGTAGTAATTCACCATAGAACTCATTTTTAAATCAACTGAATTAATAAAATGAAGAAACTAATAATTTCTGACAATCTTATCAAGCGTTAGCATTAAAAGAAATTGTACTAACTTTACAAAAAAATTAATGAGCCCCACAAATGTCTTACCATGCCATGTAGTTAGTAACGAGAACAACTGTACAAATGAAATGAACACCTATTTAGACATATGTGGTAATACAATTAGTAATAAACTAATACTCTATATAACAAGAAAATTGAAAAACAGTTGTTTACAATTTTGAACACCCAAAACTCACTGCTATGAAAAAAAAAAATTGTAGTTACGACAAAAAAAAAAGAAAAAAAAAAGAAAAGAGTTCATAGTGTGTGATAAATATAGTTTTTCAAATAATAATTTTGCGGAATAGTAAAAATATTATAGGTAAACACTAAAGTGTCTACTCTTTTAAACTACAAATGCTTAACCATAATATTAAACACGGCCTCAGCTTTAGTCTTCAGCCTTTGCCATGTCATGCAGTTATCCCTGGATATTTTTTTTGGAATCAACAAAAGACTACAATTGTTATATGATCATATTTAAATATTTTTAATTAATTGGTACTTCTACTTCATAAACACTAATTAATTAAACAACGAGGTATGACAACTTCATCTTTAATTTATCAATCAAAGATAAATTACAATTGATAAGCTTTAAATTCAGCTTCTGTTATTTTTTATTGTGGAATTCTTCTGAATTTCAACAAACAGAGCTTTAAGCTTTAAATTCAGAATAGGGAATATCAGGGTTTAGAATATCACACTTGATAAGCTTAGAGCTGGCAAAATTTGACACGACCCAATTACCCGACACAAACACGACATAAATAAATGGGTATGGGTCGCCAAATTTAACACGATTATTAAATGGGTCGGTCCGGGTCAACACGATTTTTTTCCGTGTCGGGTTTGGGTTAAAATTCTTGACCCATTTACCCGATCAATGACCCGATTATATTTTCTATTTTAAAATAATTTACATATTCTTATCATTAAAACTCAAATATTAGAGATGATTTTCTTTTTTTTTATTCTTTAAAAAGGTGAATATAAACACTGTGTTTTATTTATAAAATTTTAAATAAATTTAGAGCTTCAATAGTGTAAATGTGTAAAAATTGATAGACATGTATATTTTATAATATTGATATATAATATTATATATATATATATATATATATAATTAAAACCTCAATAGTGTAAATGTGTAATATATTGGTAGATATGTATATTTTATAATATCGATAAATTATGTATGTATGTATGTACATACGTATGTATGATAGTATGTAAATATTTGATGTAATTTTTATTCAATATATAGATATTAAACGGGTTATTGGGTAACCCGATTATTTTTCCGTGTCGGGTTTGGGTCTCAATATTTTGACACGATTATTAAATGGGTCGGATTTGGGTCGACCTAAATTTGACACGACACGAACACGACCCGATGACCCGTTTTGCTAGCTCTAGATAAGCTGTTGGGTAGAAGTTTTGAAAAATATTATTTAAGGGATAAAATCACGAAATGCACGAAAATGTTGGGTCCATACCACTTGGGCCAGACCAAAGCCTGGGTTTTGCAACCCAAGTTGGGCTTAGGCTAAGGCTAAGGCTAAGGCGGGCTTTTAGGCCGGTTTTTGTTTAGCTTAAAATGGAAAGTTTTAGCTCCTAATTTGGAACATATATTTTGGTTCATTGGAGGTTATTTTATACTAACAGCTTAAAATTAAGTTTTAACTCCTAATAAAATGAATTATAATGTATTTATTTAATTAAGGGCCAATTTAATAATTATGTAGCTTTAAAAATAATTACGGTGGTTAACTGTACTATAAAAATAATTAATTATAAATATAATTAATTAAACATTTGATAAATTTTATTTTTAAAAATACTGTGAATTTTAAAACAATTGTTTTAGAAATATTCATATATATTTAGTAAATCTTACTATTGAACTACGAATTTGAAATAATATTGATTGAAATTTATTTATACATTTATAAACATATATATATATATATATATATATATATATAATTTTTTATTGTGTATATATAATAATAGGTAATTAAAATAAATATTTTATATTATTAATTTTATTTTTATTTTATTATCTCAATATCATTGATGGTAATAACAATTTATTTAAAGTTAATCATTTTATTTCTTAATTAATAAAGACAATTTTAAATTTTTGTAATATATATGAGGATGTAATAATGTATACAAAATTTTATCAGATATAAAACTAATTTTTAAAATTAGATTTTCAAAAACTACTCTATTCATGTTTTTTAAAATCTAATATAGAATAACACGAGTTTTTCAAAAGTAATTTATAAAAAAATAATTAAATGTTAAAATTAAATTTTAATTTTTTAAAATTATTTTTAAACCTCTCTAAAAATAATTTCAAACGGACCCTAATTAACTTTATTATTAAATCAGACAGTGAGAGTCGGAAGATGAACAAGTCACGTACAAAACCGTTAAGGTCTCAACTAACCGCCCGCCGCAGATATTATCCCTCGTGGCATCCATCAGACGGACCTTATCCATTCACTCGCTCTATGCCTCTATAACTTAAAAACAAGCTCGCTCAGTGTTCAAAGAGCGAAGACCACGACCACGAGGTGTCTTCACATATCCCACAACTCCAACCACCACCATTGGAGGGGCTTCAATAATGGTAACAGCCTCACAGGTCTCCTTCTTGTGAAGCTCTAAAGGTGAAAAGAAGCAAATATTGTTAAGATAAGAATTTTCAACGACAAAAATACATGCTTCACCTAATATTACAAGATCATGGATAATAAATTCCTGTAAGAACTCAAAGATTGTAGTCGAATTTGATACAAAATATTGCACAATCCAAATATAACACTACTGAAAAGGAAAAAAAAATTACATCAACGAATTAATTGTTTGAAACCAAAATATTTGCAAAGAAATACTGAAGAGTTTGTTGCAAATAATATGCTACTTCCTGTGAGACATTCTCCTCCTCTGCAAATATAACAATAACAAAAATATTAATTTCCTAATATCTCTTATCCAAATAAAATGATCTCAACTCACGCAATAACAATGGCCTAAACATTATGAATGGCCATACGAAACACAGAACCACAGATCAGGCAAACGCTGATCGCTAACTCGAGCGAACAATATTAAAAGCTAACAGTTTCATAGTTGTTTGAGAACAATATATATGAAAACTACAAATGTACATACACGTAATCATATCTTGTAATAGTTTTTAATCGATATTTGGTTACCGAGAAAATCATTTTTTTTTCTTTTCCTTCACATTCTCAGTAACCAAACATTTGCAGAAGATAGACTGAGAGGGCAGAGAGGGAACCTGAGCTGCTGCGGCGACTGACTCGTTGTGCTCTAGAGCTGGAAGGCTAAACCCTACTAGGTATTCGTTTAAATAACAATTAAATTTGCACTTTTCTACCCACTACCTTTACCAAATTGACACGATTACCCGGATATTAAATTTATTTTACACATTGGGACTTGTTGGCAGGCTGGGTTAATGGGAGTTTGACCAGGTTGGGGGCTCTTTTGTAATATTAATTTCTGAAACGGGGACTTTTTAGCAATTGAGTATAAAATACGTCTTGGGCTTCAATTTGGGTTTGCACGCCAAAGGACAACGTGAACACATAATATTTATTTAACGACGTCGTTTCATTTATTCCCTCACCCCATCAAGAATATGCTTGGCAAAATTCGGGTCCAGTCTGGGTTTTGGTGTTGCCCGGGACCGGACCGGATGAGTGAAACTTAAGACCGCACCCGGATTAAAAATTCAGTTTTTCCGGGTGTTGTCCGGGCTCAAGTCCGGCACCCCCTGAGCCCGAGTTTTTGATCCGGGTTTCTAAGCCCGCATGTGTCAAATTCAATTTTTTTCTTTAATTTTTTCTTTCATTTCTCTAACAATGCAAATTTTAAACAAAGAAAATAGTCAAATAAACTCATTCAATCTCAAGTTTTAAGAAAGAAAATAGTCAAATACAAATATATAACATACTAACAATGCAAATTTTACACAATTAATAAATAAAAATTGTTTCAATCTACTTCTAATACCTAAATTCATCTAATTTCTAACCTAAACTCATTCAATCTATATAAAAAAAATTAAATTAAATTCAACAACACAATAAATCTAAATAACATCCATCATATCATTAATTCATAATTATATATTTATATATAATTTATTAAGAAACTGGGTTCGGGTTTCGAGTTTTTGGTGTTGAGCCCGGACCTGGGCCCGAAAATGTCCGGGTTTGAGAATTTCAAATCCGGGTCCGATTTTTTGTGTATGCGGTCTGGGTTTTGTCTGGACCGGATTGCCCAAGTCTGGTCCGGACGGGTTTTTTTGACACCCCTAATCGAGACGATCGGGCTGTTGAAATTAGGGCAACCAGCCAAGCGCCCTGTAAAATGGCCAATTCCTTTGATAGTTCTGCTTGGCTGAAGAGATTTTCTAATGGAGCTCAAGGGTTACGAAAATTTTTTGAGGTTTAACTTCTTTGTTTTTCTTTATTTCAATTTTAGAGAAAGAGAATGATGATATTATCGTGCGAACGCTGCACCATTGCGTTTAATGGTGCCATGAGCGGCACTGTCCACACGAGATTTCTGGCTTTTTTTTTTCTTCCAATTATGATTATATTTTACAATTTATCTAAGATATTGTTTGGATTGAAAATGAAAATTGCTCGCTTCGGAACCATTGCGTTTAATGGTGCCATGAGCGGCACTGTCCACACGAGATTTCTGACTTTTTTTTTCTTCCAATTATGATTATATTTTACAATTTATTTAAGATATTGTTTGGATTGAAAATGAAAATTGGTGAGTGCAGGTGATTTCGATTCTGGAGGTTTTCTGAATTCCACACGGAACCATAACAAGCTTGGATTCAGAATAGGAAAACGTGTAGGGCAACATTGTCCAATTGTAATCTGTAGAGGCACAAGTTTTTAAAACTGTATTTAAGGGATAAAATCATAAAATGCACCGAACTGTTGGGTTGATGCCGCGTGGGCCTGGACCACATCCTCGGCTTAAACCCAACCTGCACCGCTGGCCCCTGATTGTGTCTTTGGGCCGAGGCTAAGGCAGGATGTTGGGATGGCGGAAGTCCCAAGGACGGGGATTCTTGGGATTTTCTCATTTCATATATAATATAATTTATTATTTAAAAAAGGAACGGGAATGATTTTTTACTTAATTTTTTATTTGGGTAAGGGATAAGATGAGTAGATAAATAATAAAATTATTATTTATAAAATATTAAATATTGGTATAGCTAACAAATATTAAAATGATTATATTATTAAACTTTTGGTCTTAATTAATTATAGTCTTAAATATCTAACTAGGACATTCTTATTGGCGCAAATTTTTTTATCATAATATTCATTAAATATTTTAAAGTTTTATCTAATAAAACAAAAGTTACAGTAGCCAGCAGCTGTTTAACTCTACTTTTATTTAAATTTTTTTATTTTAATATAATTAAAATCAAAAATCAAAAATTAAAAATATTTACTTAAGAATTGAAGACAATCAGAAATCCTTTATTATTTTTCAGAGAGGTGACAGGGATTCCTTCACGTAATTAGGAGATGGAGACATATGAATAATATTGTTAGGCCGATGTTGTGTTTATATTAAAATCGCAAACTTCACCACCTACTTTGTCAATTGATGGCTACTGAAATTTTAAGTTTAATTTTGGCTTTAATTTAACAATATTTTGGGTTAGCTTACAACAATTTTTTTTTAAGGGATAGCTTATAAAAACTAAATAAATTAACACCTTTAGACTATAAAAAAAAAAAAAAAAAACCTGCAAACTCAATTGTCGATTATTCATGATAGCAGTAGCAATCTTCAAATAAAAACAGATGATAAAGTTTTATTCTTGACTGGGCCACTTATTTTTTACACACATTGTGGTATGGAGTGCGATTCGGGTTCTGGCAGGCCCGAGATTATTCTTAAATAGCAACCGGATGTATGAGCACGGATGCAATATTATCTTTCATCACTTGGCCAACATGGGTGTAGTCATCGGCCTCCTTGTAGATGATATCAATTACTCTTGATAGATTTAGAACTCGCATAAGGAGAGCCCTTGGCACTTCGGTAGGCATGAGAAATTCTTCATTTATATCCTTCCATGCATCACCAACTTTCTTATATAACTCTTCATGCACCTCTTGCTCTGTCACACTCACGCCTTCGCGCTCCTTCTCCTTCATGTAGTACTCGATAGCCGAAGCCGGGTGACCTCTTTCTTGCTCGAACTGTACATGCAAGTAACCACAACACGTATGTTAATTAACGTGTATCTAAATTCTAAAGTGATAAATAATTGATAAGCACATGCATGTACGTAACATATACGTACCTTATGTGATTTGATGTCATTCACGAGTCTTCCAATTATAGTTGAAGCTCTAATAATCCTAGGTTTTTCAGACACCCAATCAAAGGCCTCCTTTGTCACGACACTATCCATGCCAAGAAAATATGCTGCTGTAAGCATAGAGTAAGCAGAGGTTACTAGGGACACTCGCATGTACTCCTCCATTGTAGGAACGTAATTGTTGTGGAACCATTTAGATTCATCATGGTAGCCATGAACTAGGATTTTCATCTGCCATGGATTCAATGTCACAAATGATCAATTAATGTTGTCATGATCAAAATTCTGATGGAAAATTTTACATCCTTAATTAACTTTTACAATTAATATGGATTTACTTCTTCTTTTGCATAGTGGACTCGGTATGACCATCCTTTCGTTGCCAACTCTTCCTCGATTTCTTTGTAAAGATCTAACAATGCCTCATAAAATATTTGCATGTATTCTGGCAGTTGGTTCATGCAACTCATATCCCACCTGAGACTCAAAAGCAAGCCGGTAATTTCCCCGAATCAGAAATTTATTCTTGATTTGACCATACGACTTATGGCATAAATAATGTATCTGATTTACTAAAAAACTGTATGAGACTAACTCATGAATCATATCTAAAATATCTCAATCATTCATCCATAGTTGTTGGATATAACTTAAAATTCAAAGAAGTATGACATGAATATAACAAAATAAAAAGTTAAGAATAATTAAGTAAATTTTAACTGAAACAGATATACTACAAAGATGTTTTTGATAATCTATTAAAATACGTGGACCGGATAGACAATTATCTTATACTCTGGGGACTAAAAGAGTATTATCCCATAAAATTATTCAATACTTTGCGTAAGAAGCAAACTATTAATTGTCAGTCCACATGTGATTAATGCCAGATAGTGACAAATTAATATTATATTATTCAAACCTATCAATTGCTGCTGTAAAGAGATCGAGCTCTTTAGGAGTGGCATAGACATCGTAGATATAATCTATGATGGATGTCATAGAGAATATTTTGGCTAGTAATTTTCTAGCAAGTGAATACTCAGGCTCAAAATAAACCCCCACTATCCAAAAGTAGGACTCAACTACTCTGTCTCTCGCGAAAGGTAGCTTCCCAGCGAAGTTTAAATCCTTCCACCACCTGCATGCATGCGGTTATATTTAAATAATTAGCACAATATATTGATCGTCTTGTGTATTCTCAATGTACACACACTGACACGCACATTAGATTCTTATTAATTAAATAACATGAAGGATATGATCGGGAGGTGACCTCGAGATTTCGCTAAGTTCAATCTTGTGCAATGACTGTACATGGTTGAAATCCAACTTCGCAAGCTTCAGTAAAGCTTTGTTATGCAAAGGTTCGTGATCTTGGGAGAAAGATATAAAAGACCTGGCCTCAAGCCTCGGCATGCCTTTGTGCAGGGGCTGCAGTAGAGCATGAATCACTTTTGGTGCCATCGACGATTGAAGGTGAGTGGTCGTGAAAGCAATAGCCTCGTCGAGAATATCTTCTCCGTGCACGCCAAGATGAGCTGCTTCGTACAAGCTCAACATCCCTGACACATCGGTTTTCAAGGACTCCTTGAAATTTCCTTTGCCATCTTTAAATTGGTTGAATATATCTGATTCATATATAAAATAAATGGAAGCGATTATTAGTTGATAATTATGTGATATGATACCACAACTTCATATGTTCTACAAATTATACAAATTCATCATATATGCACATGCATGTTAAAAGATTTAAAGATTTAAAGTCTTAGAAGCTGGATGATATCAAATTGCCCTTTAATTAAACTTAAACAAACTTACCACATGAAACTTTATATCCACGTTGCCTTAGAAGTCGAAAACGAAGTGCAACGTGGTAAGGATCATCATCTTCGATATTATAAAAATTATTGGAATAGGCATCACAGAGATTCTGTAGTGCTTCTTCTAACTCTCTTTCAAACTGATATCCCACGCCTAGACGCAGGATTGCATCAATAAGTTTCAGCTGCGTTAAAGAATCAGCACTACAGCCCAATAGTTCCCTTCTCACTTCTTCCTTCAGTTCTTCAATTTCTTGCGATTGAGCCCCATGATATATCTGCATTTCCGCATTCACTACATATAATCATATGCTTATAATATATATATATATATCATTACCCTTTATGGATGTCTACTCTTTTGAAGATACAGACAGGCTAGGTATATAAATGTTAATACATTCTTTTATCTTTTAGTGCATTGAAGTATCTATTTTTCAATTAAAATGCAGACATTAACATAATATATTGATTGAATATTTTTTTTTTTTGGAGAAAACCAAAAATCCCGATTATACATTGTACCTCATCTTCAGAATTGTAGTTGATGAAACGATCCCCCCAAATGTCAGGGTGGTAATTTGCTGTCCGGCGACCAATGTCCCCGCCCTTAGACATTTTTGCCAAGAGCTTATATACTACTAATGATTAAAAAGAAAGGACCAGAAGTGAGCAATTTTATTTGTAGCTCTTACTTTGCTTGCATGGAGGATGGGAACATCAATTATATCCCCACGTATTTGGTCTTTCGGTATGTTTGGATCTGCATGCTCCTCGATGAGTTGTTGGTAAAATGCATCAAATTCTTTGAAGTTGTTTTCGAGATGACGAGTGATTCCCGAGAGCTTATAAAAAAAACCACCCAAGAAAGGAAAAAAAATCTTTGAAATAGAAGGCTCCCAACACAACCCTAGTCTCATCAAGTATTGAGTGGAACTTGCTTCTTTCGCCAGCTTTGTTCTCAAACTTCTTCCCAAACGCAACCATACATATGACCGAATTTGTAAGTGATATTAAACACTCACTTAGATTAATCACCGTCGTTGCTGGTGATGATGATAATGATGAAATTTTCTCGATCATACGTGTTACCTCATCTTCTCTCACGGGACGAAAAATTGTGGACTCTACTGGCATTAAAAAGATGAGTGACACATATTTTCCTCATCTCTTTCCAATAGTCGTTGTACGGGGCAAAGGCAACATCTAAGCCATTGTAGGTTAATTTTTGCTGGCCAACCAACGCCGGCCTGCCGCTAAATTCAACATCATGGGTTTTCAGAGCTTCTTTGGCCATTTTTACTGAAGAAACTACTACGGTCTGCACGAGGCCAAGGCGTAGCGACATCAGTGGGCCATATTTTTTGGAGAGATTCCAGAGCTGGTAATGAAGGTTTGTGCTTTCAAGCTGGTGTAGGTTTCCGATTAAGGGAAGACCTCGAGGCCCTAGTGGTAATAAACCACTTGTCGTTTTGGCTTTGTTTATGCGTTTCCTTAGGAGATAAAGAAAGTAACTGAGTACTGGCAGTGACACAAGGAATATGATGAGCAAAGCCATGTTCAACTTGTTATTTGTGGTATATTGATTGCAATGGGGTAACTAATTAACAAACAACCTTTATAGATAATACATCGTAGTATTCACCATTATTTAAATTTAAATTTAATTTGTGGGGTTCGTCAACACAGACCACTATTTTTTTATAAAAAATATTAATCAAAATATATTTTTCTCCCTTCTGAATTCTCTAATAATATCTTAGGGCTTCACCATTTTTAGTGTTAAATTAAAATTCAATATAGTAACACACTAATACTCTATATAACAAGAAAATTGAAAAGCAGTTGTTTACAATTTTGAACACCCACTTTAGGTCCTGTTTGCTATTAAAGTGAGGTGGTTTAAAACTCACTGCAATGAAAAAAAAAATTGTAGTTATGATCCAAAAAAAAAAGAGTTCATAACGTGTGATAAATATAATTTTTAAATAATAATTTTGCTAAATAGTAAAAATATTACAGGTAAACACTAAAGTGGTGTACCAGTTTAAACTATAAATGATTAACCACAATTTTATGCTCAGCTTTAGGCTTCAGCTTTTGCCACATCATGCAGTTAACCTTGGATAAATTTTTTGGAATCAACAAAAGACTACAATTGTTATATAATCATATTTAATATTTTTAATTGATCGGTACTTCTACTTCATGAATACTAATTACTTAAACATCGAGGTATGAGAGCTTCATCTTTAATTTATCAATTGATTTTTTCAGATCATATGGTATGTCGATTGTGGATTTCTTCTGAATTTCAACAAACAAAGCTTTAAGCTTTAGATTCAGAATGGGGAATATTGGGGTTTAGAATGTCACAATTGATAAGTTGTAGGGTAGAAGTTTTGAAAAGAGTTCGACTATTGGCACCCCATAATTGATCTTATAAAACCCTTATTATATTGTAATTACATTTAAGGACAAATAAAAAAAGAATTAACTGTTTATATTTTTTTCTCTCCCATTTTCTCTCTTTTTTAATTCCACATATACAATTGGTTTGCACAATCTTAAAACAACAATCTTTTTTATATGAATTATTTTTATTTTTGGGAATCTAAAGTTTTTTAGTTTTATAGAGAGAGAAAGTTTGAGAAGATTAGAGATATCAAAACAAGAGTTTTTTTTTTTTTTTTTTTTGCGTAAAAGAGACTATTAAAAAAAAGGGTAAAAGGAGTATTTTATATTAACAAAGAAAGGAAGCTACAACATATTTGCAATGTCTGCAGAAACTTCTTCTAGCCACTCCAGCTGTTCAAGAAGGGAAATTACAAGCTTGGTTGAGTACTCTAAGCATATGCTTAATAATAACTTCATTTTTGTCAGTTGTGAAGTCGCTAAATTCACCTACAATCCAGCATCTTTAGCCATTTTGACTCTTCATAAGATCGCTTCTAATTCTACAAATTCCACATTACTAGTACAAAATTTCCTGCAAATTAATGCCGCCATAAATTTAAACTTTCCTTGATCAGTGACTACAACTCTAATTTTCGTTAAACCTTATGTACCATTTACAGCAACATCTATACGCAGCTGTACCAATTTTCTTTTAGGGGAAACCATTACATTTCATCGCAAAAGAATTATAAGTGTGAGAAAATGATTGTAAATTGAAAGATTTTTAAGTTGGAAAGAAGGATTCTTTTTTTTAAAAAAAGGATATTTTTGACAATAATCGAAGTATAATTGAAATAGGGGTTTTAATAGGATTTTGAAGGGGTGCCAATAGTACAACTCTTTTGAACAATACTATTTAAGGGATAAAATCAGGCAATGCGAGAAAATATTGGCTCCATTCCAATTGGGTCCAGACCCTGAGTTTTGCACATTGCACCCAAGTTGGGCTTAGGCTCAGGCTGAGGCGGGCTTTTAGGCCAGTTTCTGTTTAGCTTAAAATGGAAAGTTTTAGCTTGGAACACATATTTTGGTTCATTGGAGGTTATTTTCTACTAACAGCTTAAAATTAAGTTTTAGCTCCTAAGAAAATGAATTATAATGTATTTATTTAATTAAAGGTCAATTTGATAATGATGTAGCTTTAAAAATAATTATGGTGGGTAACCGTACTATAAATATAATTAATTAAATCTTTGATAAAATTTATTTTAAAAAATATTGTGAGTTTTAAAACAACTATTTTAAAAATATTTATATATGTTTAGTGAATCTTACTATTGAACTATTTTAAAAATATAAATGACTGAATTTGACATAACATTGACTAAAATTTATTTATACATTTATAAAGACACACTCACACGCACACACACCCACACACACACACACACACACCCACACACACACACACACACACACACACACACACACACACACACACACACACACACACACACACACACACACACACACACACACACACACACACACACACACACACACACACACACACACACACACACACACACACACACACATACATACATACATACATATATATATATATATATATATATTATTGTGTATATATTATTATATATATTTAAAATATATATTTTTTAATTATTAATTTTATTTTTTATTTATTATCTCAATATCATTGATGGTAATAACAATTTATTTAAAGTTAGTGATTTTATTTCTTAATTAATAAATAAAATTTTATGTTTTTATAATATATATGAGGATGTAATAATGGTATCATGTATAAATTAGATTTTCAAAATTAGATTTTCAAAAACTACTTTATTCATACTTTTTCAAAATCTAATATAGAATAAGGCGAGTTTTACATAAGTAATTTATAAAAAAATTATCAACTACTAAAATTAATTTTTAATTTTTTAAAATTATTTTTAAATCTCTCTAAAAATAATTTCAAACCGATTCTAATTAGCTTTATTTTTAAATCAGACGGTAATAGTCGGAAGATGAACAGGTCACGTACAGAACCGTTAAGGTCTCAACTAACCAACCGCCACCGATATTATCCCCGTGGCATCCATCAGACGGACCTTATCTATTCACTCGCTCAGTCGCTCACTTCATTGCTCGTTAACAGCTCACGCGCCGAATGATGACATGTCAGGAAGGAAGCGGGATAGATTAATTTCTTTATTTACTCTCGAGCGTGGAAAATACATTCAAAGTTAAAGAGCGGGAAGACTGCTGGCTTTCAAAGGAAGATTTAAATTCAAATGAATGTTCATTTCCAATGCCAGACTCTTTGATAAATTGATATGATTTCTTCCTCTATTATCGTTCAAATTCTCTTTGAATGAGAGGAGAAGCGAAAATGGAGTATCAATCATTGACGAGAAAGCAGCTTCAAGCGCTGTGCAAAAAGCACGGTGTACCGGCCAACTTGTCCAATAGCGAGATGGCAGATCGGTTATCTTCGATTCTCAAAGTTAGAATTTTTTTCATTCAAATGGCTGGATTTTTTTTTTTAAATTTTTGCTGTTTTCTAAAATTATTTGAGTTTCATTTGTTTGGTTGCAGAGAAATTGGAGGAAATGAAAAGAAGTGTTGGAAATTTCGATTTTTTTAATCCTGCAATTTATTAGTTCTTTTTGGCTGCCGAGAATATGTATGAAAACTAGTCAGGAATGAAAGTTAAATTTGAGATAAATTTCTGTTCGTTATTGAAATGACAGGGTCAAGGATTTTTTTTTATTTCTTTTTATTTTTGTAAAGATTAAACGCAGAGAATAATCCATGAATTTGGGCCTAATTCTATTTGCGATATACAGGGGAGCCAAAAAATCACTTCACAAGGCGAGTCTTTTGGGGGAAATTCAAGGAAGAAAGGGAAGGGAAATGATTCTTTGCCTAAGACCACTAAAGTGGTGAAGAAAGTTAGGTTTAGTCCCGAGAATGAAACTTTTGTTTATGATGTTTCGGGGTATAAGCGGGGTGGCAGGAGAAGATGTACTGTCAAATCAGTGTCAGAGACGCAGATTCAAGCTACTGAAAATGATGTTGTCTCATCTCTTCCTCTTGGGAGGAAGAGAGCGAAAAGAGATGTGGAGAGTCAAGACGCTGCAAAGGATGAAAGCAGTAAAATGTTGAGTGGCAAAAGGATCACAAGATCTCAAACAAAACTTTCAGGGGAAGCGTGTGGATCGAGGAATTCTGATTTGGAAGTAGCTTCCGATTTTGAAGCAATTCAGGACACTAGTAAAGTTTTTGAGATAGTTAAGAATGTTGCTGTTCCCGGTGGCCCTTCAAGGGGAACCAGGCGCAACACTGTAATGTTTACCTCAACTGTTTCAGCTGATGTAGAGTCGGAAACCCAGCAAAATATTGGGCAGAAAGCTGCATTTTTTACTAATAGGAGTTCTAGGCGAAATGTTCTGGATGGCGCTGCAAATAGTGCTCAGCCGGACAAGGTTTTGCAGCAAACAAAACCAAAAGTGACAAAGGCTCAACACTCTGAGATTTCCAGTGGGAATCCAAGAAGATTAAGAAGTATCAATGAGATCATAAAGACTCGTACAAACACTTTGGGGAAGGCTTCTGCAGCTGAAAGTGGAACTGAGGAAGAGAATGTTCAGCTTGAAGAACATTCGAAGGGTCTTGTTAGACATAATTCCAGGGGTAGATCTGTTGTGTCTCAGAAGGGTAAAGTGGGAAGTGATGGACTTCAAGAGAGAGAAGAAAATAGGAAACTGTCAAGAAATAATGATTTGAAAGGAGTGTCGGAACTTGAAGCATTTGTAGAACCTAATAAAGAATTTGAGATGATGCACAACGTTTTTGTTCCCACTGGCCCTTCAAGGAGAACCAGGCGCAACGCTGTAATGCTTAAATCTTCTAATTCAGCCAATGAATTGTCGGAAAATTATCAAACTTCTCGACAGAAAGATATTAGTTTGACTAAAAATCTGAGGAAGTCAAGTCGAATTGCTTCTAGAGCCATCTCAACTGTAACTTCTTCCAAGGCGGATGGAAAGGCTGATGATGTGGGAAAGGTCGGGCAACAGAAGCGAAGACAAGAGCCAATTTTGGATGAAGATGGTTCTTTGAGCGAGCGTAAACCTTTGACAAAAAGGCCGTTGAAACGATCCGCACGTATCGCCTCCAAAATGGGCTTTGTTGAGCCTGCAGAACCAACCAATAAAGCTGCTAGGAAGAAGCAGAATGGTAGACTTAAAATGCCAATTAAAGAGCAAAAGGCTCTATATTCTGGGAATCTTTCAGCCTCTGAACATGGCAGATTGGCTGTAGCTGCAAATTACAAAAACAAAGTGGATGGTAGCTACAGCAAGCAAGTGCTTCAAAGTTCAAAAAAGAAGAGGGAGGCAAATGGGGGAGAGGTTGGAGCAAATAAGCCACATGGTTCTTTTGAGCCTTCCACTGTTAATTCTGCTACAGAGGTGGTTGCAGATACTACACTGAATTTAGAGGAAACTTCGATCTCAACTTTGGTAAAACTGCCATGTGTTTCCTCACCTTCAAACGGATCAGATGATTCGGGTGAGTGATGTTTATTTTGCTTTGTTTTTCATTAATGACATATCTATCACATTTCTTTAGGTAGCACCTCACAATTTTTTTTTTCCCTAAACAAAATGCAGCTGAGCCATTGAACTTTGTGGATTTGGAGAGAGTAAATAGGGCGGAAGAGCCATCATTAGGCAATAATATGAACCATTGGAGTGACAATGTGGATGATCAGTCAAAAGAAGATGACAGAGTTTCAGTTCAAGAATATCGGAACCTAGAACTCGGTCAAGCAAAGACCGAGGACAATGCGACAACTGATAGAATTGAGACTGAAGAAGCAAGTTGTAGTGAAAGAGCATATCAAGTTGTCAGTGAAAAGATTACTAATGGGGGCTATGAAGGGAATTTATTGGTGGGACATAGTGCCATTCCTATTTCAGTCGAGATAGGTGGTAAAGATACTAAGAAGAAAGAAGTGTCACAGCTGTACATCCAAGATACCAGGGAGAAAGAAAACAAAGTGCCAGAGCAAAGAGCCCATAATGTCTCCAAGGAAACTGGTGGGGATTGTACGGTTGAACTTCAAGATGCTGCTGTGAGTAGTTCAGAACTTGTTTCCGAAAAGATTTATGATGGCACAGAATTAGTTAGAGGGAGAAACTGTAGTGTTGACATTTCTGCAGAAGATGTGTCCCCTAATGAAGACTATGCAGCTAGCAAGCGAATTGATGGTAAAAGTCTTAATGGAGAAGCAGATGTTGAGCAGTGTGCTGATGTTGCCAAGGAGGAAAATTTGGAGTGTGCTCTAAAAGTAGAACTTCAAGACAAAAGTGATCAAAAAGTGGTGGCTCCACACATGAATGTTACTGCTGGCACAAGTTTGACAGAGTTCATTTCTAAGGAAAGTGAAGTTTCTGATGAGAAAGTAGTTGAAACAACGATGAACCCTGTAACATGCATTGAAGGAGTTGACAATATAAAGGTGGAAGGATCCAAATTTGAAGATAGAAACTCTGATACTGAGGTCATTGATGTTGGTCCTTTAGCGCAAGTTTCTGATACTTGCTTGGTTCAAGATGAAGCTTTGGAAGAGTGTAATGTTTTCATTCAAAATGAAAGAACTGAAGGAGACCGAGAAGCACAGTCAGTGGCCATGAAGAGAAAGGACTTCCTGGACAAAGCAGGCAATGTTGACGCTTTAGTAGCGGTTAGTCTTGCGACGCCTGGGAAGACATGTGCAGATGAGCTTGCTGAGATTAATGATAGGGCTGCAATTGCTTTTAATAAGGTTATAGCTGCTGATGTTGAAGATCACAGGGAAAGATCAAATGAATTTATGGGCTTTGTGCCACAGGTTGATGAAGTAAATTTTGGTGATCTTGTCAGTTGCTTGAAGGAAAATGTTTCAGACCTGGAAAGAAGTGCCTCTGCTACTTCAGACAACCTTTTGACCACAAATAGCAGAGCTGTTGAGAAATCAGCTGGAGGGACCCCTGAAGCCAATTCAATTACTCAGGATTGGAAGCAAGCTTTGCAGGTGAAAGAAAATCTAAGCACTGCTGAACTATTTGATCAACAGATTGCCGTAAATCACGTTGATAAGCAGGAGCATCATACTCACCAAGCTGTTTCAGATGAACCTATTTGTGACAATGAAACATTGCTTCAGAAAAATGAACTGTCTGCACTCAGGGAAGAGCATATTGATTGTGAGATTCAGAAAGACGAATGTTATGCTTCTGCAGAACTTCTCTTGACAGATGCTGCTGCAAGCAGCGGCAGTCACATTGCTGAATTGAATGGATTCAAGAGAGAATATGTTTCTGATGACTTAAAAGATGTGGAGAATATTGTTGTTGGTTCTGGTTCTAATCAGAGTGGATCAAGAGGAAATTCAACAGACCAAGTTCACACAGAAGCCACTAAGTCAACAAAAACTATGGCGATTGAAAATGCTGGGACCATTGAACCAGTTACTCCTTGCACAGGTTGTGAAAGTCCAACAGAAAAATCAAATGAACTTACAGGGACAATGCTTCAGCAGATATTCTCAAGTGGCCTTGGATGGAAAGTGAAAAATTGCAGTGAGTTTTTGTCACTTCCTTTTTTTTTTTTTTTTTTTAATATTTTTATCATTTAGCCTAACACCAACTCAATCACCTTTCTACTCATCTGAGCGGGGTTCAAAACCAGACCTCTTGTTTTTAAGTCGAGATTTTATTAACTCAACTAGTTTGGCACTGCAATAAGTTTTCTCTTATAAAGAGAAACTTTTCATTATTTATGTTCACATAATAAAAATCATGTAAGAGCATGATAATAACAACTACTTTTCGTCCTTCTTCTTTTCGTGTACATTGTTGAAGAAATAAATGAAGACCATTTACACAATGAAGATTACAGCAATGATGCGGGAAGAAAAGAGGTGGCTGACGAAGACATAGGTATCATCTTTTTTCTAGATTATGCAATTAGCTATCAGATTGAAATTTTTGATATGCACAATAAATTAAACATGATTGATCTGTTTTCTTCATTTTACAGGCAATTTTTGTAGCGATATGACTTTGCTATTCCTCGAAGAAACTGAAGTTACAATTGGTAAAAGTAAACCCGTGGATGGTTTTAATCCAGACAGTAATGCAAGAGATTCTCAGGAAGTTGTCAAGGATCAAATGGATAAGCATGAAAGTGCTGCCAAAGAAGCCACTTTTAGGGACGGTATTTGTTGTTCGGGTCTAAATCAGCCCTTATGGGGTAACAAAAGTAAGGGGCCTGGAGTTGAGGCTGAGGAAGCAGATGGGTTACATCATCTTGATGACAATGTTGGTACTGCTGAAGACTTCACGAGGGTAACAGACTCCGAAACTTCTAATGTTGTCTCTACATCTATAGCCAAGACAGCTGGTGATTGTCCTGCTACTTCCCCAGTTACCTGTTCTTCTAACCCTCGTAAGTTCTGAAATTCTCAATTTATACAAGTTGCATTTTAAAAAAAAAATTACTGGAGAAACTTTTTCTGATTATCCTGCTAATTTTATGTCCCTTGGAACTACAGAAAATAAAGCAATAGAGCTTAACGCTGAATCACTCTTGTTCACTGGTCGGAAAGTGAGTTCATTTTGGGGACCCAACGAAAAATGTGAAGTTGAATATTCAGCAGGGGCCCTGGAAACCACCTTGAAACGTGAGGATGCCAGCGATGTGAAAGATGATGTAATGATCATGGAGCAAGTAGCTGCACAAATTAATGAAGAACAATTTTCTGAGCACAAGACAGCAGAGGAAGCCTTAGAGCCAGAAAATATGCTTGTCACTGTCCATGGAACTTCTGGTAACAAGACTACTAAAAATGAATCTTCGATGTTTGAATTTGCAAACTCAGCTTCTGATAGAATAAATGCATTGCATTTGATGAAAATTCAATAGGTGACTACTGACTCGGAATATTTATTGATTTTCTTGAATTGATCAGGTGAACGGATCTGTGACAGTAAAGAATTGGATCTAGAAAAGGAATTGTCTGCATTCAACCTTGAGCACATTGATTGTGAAATTCAGAAAGACACATCTTATGTTTCTGCCGAAGTGCTCTTGATAGAAGCTTCTGCAGCCAGCAGCAGTCCCTTTGCAGATTTGGATGGTGTTGATCACCCAAAAAATGCAGAGAATATTACTGTTGACGCTGGTGTTTTCAGTTGCTGTGGATCAAGGCGAATATCAATGGATAAAGTTCACAAAGGAGCCAATAAGACAATGAATACGCAGGAAGTTGAAAATGTAGGTACCGGACAACCAGTTACTCCAGAGAAGACATGCGCTGGCTTTGAAAATCCAGAGGAAACATCGCACGACATTTCAGGGAGAGTTCTTCAGCAGCTATTCTCAAGTGGCAGCAGATGGAAAGAGAGTTTTTGCAGTGAGTATTTTTCCACTTATAAAGACCAACTTTTCAGTATTTCATGCCTCGTTGAAACTTATCAACTAAAATGCTGTTCCCTAAATGAAAAGCATGGACTTTCAAACCGGCAATAACGATATGCTGCTATGCATGCAGTTTCCATCCAATATTACTCTTTGTTGATGTCAACTATTTTTCATTGTTCTATTCTTTTTGTGCACAATGTAGAAGAAATGAACAATGGTGATGTCCTCAATGGAGATTACATTAGCGACGCTGGAAGGACAGAGATGGCTGATCAAGACATAGGTATGATTTTTTCCTCACATATAGCTTTCATAAACAAAATACACACTATTATTTGCTTGCTTTATTTTTTACCGGTAATATTTGTAGTGATATGGCTTTGCTATTCCAAGAAGATACTGAAGCTACAATTGACAAAAGTAAAAGTGCAGGTGGTTTTAGTCCAGAACTCGATGCAAGAGGTTATTGGGAAGCCGTCAAGGATCAACTTGATGAGCATTGGGTGAAAGATAATGTATTGATCATGGAACAAGAAGCTGCACAAATTACTGAAGAGCAAATTCCTGAGAACATTACAGCAGAGGATGTCTCAGAGCTTGATCCTAACCTCTGTTCTGACACACATGCGCCTAGCTGTAAAGGCAGCGAAGGTGAAACAGAGCAACAGAACACGCTTAGCATCATCCATGGAACTTTTGAAAATACAAATCCAACTGCTTGTACGGGTAATGCACCGCCTTTGATGAAAATTTAGTAAGAGATTGTTGACTCGGAATATTTTCTAATTTTCTTCAGTTGTTTTACAGATACTGCTGCTCAAGACCCATGGAAGTTGGAAATCAACTTGCTGTCACCTCGACCAACAAGTTCAGAAGCAACAACAGGTCGAGGCAACACCTTGTTTGCGAAGAAGTTGAAATCTTCAATGAGGAAACAGAACAAGAAAAGCGCTTCAATTCAGAGAACGCCAAAGCCACTTATCCGTGATATGAAAGAGAATTTGCTAAGCACCAAGAGGGAGAAAATCAGTAACATGACAGCAGAAAAAACATTGTCAAAACGGCGAGCTCTGGAGGATCTTCGAAATGAATAGTTCTTGCTTGCTAAAATTGATGTTTTAGCGTCTCAACAAGACAATAGATATTTTGTCATCCTAGGACCTGATTTTTTTTTTCTTTTTTCTTTTTCTGCTCTTAGATGTGAACGCGTGCCTTAAATTATTGGTTTCATCATGGTCAGTAAAGTAATGAGGTCCCTCACACGGAAGGTTAATAAAGGACAAAACTACCTTACAGATTCTGTATGTAACAGCTCAATGGAAATTAGTCTTGTATCAGCTAAATTCCAACAATTTTTCCTCTCTCCTGCAACGCGTGGATGCTCCTCATTTGCTGCGTTACATACAGAGTCTGTAACGTAGCAAGGTCCGGTTATAAATTATTGATGAAACTAAAATTGATAAAAGCAACTCGCAAAATGGGGCAATCAAGATTTGATGACACATTGCAAGAAATCCCTTATTGAGAAGGGCATATAAATTATTGATGAAACTAAACATTTTATGTTCCTTTGGGATAACAAACACTTACAAGTTCAAACCCTTCAACCAACAAAATCAAAGAAAAAAAAGGAGAAAAAAATTTGGCAAAGACAAAATATCCAAATTCCAGAATCCTATCCTTTGTATCTACACAACCTGCCACTGATTTTCCTTTTCGTGGCTTATCTTTTTAACCACACCATGTTTTTCATGAGCAACAAACCGTGTTAAACGATGTCTTCTTCGACCAAAAACCATGGCCTGCTTATGCAATTGCCAAAATACTTTCTATATGAAACTTGATACATCTAAACTTTCTATATTTGCATAGCTCAGTTGCAATCCAACCCACAAACTTCCAATACAATATCACCTTTCGACACAAATGGATTGACTCGAGCCCATAAAAGTGAGAAAATTGAAGCTAAAAGTATTGCCCAGACCAAGAGGATTGTGGGAAGCCTGTCCTGTTTCCCCAAGAACCCCTTGAGGAATGGATAAAGATGGAGAATGACCCACAAGGAAAAGAACAGCTTACCAAAGAGTGGACCCCAGGTCTCGTATCCATTACTGATAGCATCTGCAACCCCTATTATGACGCCAATTAGGTTGAAGACTAACAAAGTCAAGGGAGGGATCAACAACGACGTCCACTTAAATAGGTAAAGATCAGAAAATTCCCCGTCATCTGCCGCTTTGGAAGTAACAGTGAAGTTTGTGTTAACTCCCCCTACGACCTTAAGCAGACCCTGGATAAGAGCAAATAGGTGTGATGAAGCACCACCAATCACCCAGAACTGCTCGTTTCTCCACCAATCATGTATGCCAACACCTCCCCATTGCATTTCAAGAATGCCAGTTGCAGCTATGGATATGAAAAGCGCCATGAAAAGGATACTGGCATAGTTGCTAATCTGCAAACCACACCATACACAAACATCAAAATCATTGCAAGCAACCAGATTTCAGCTTAGAGTATACATTTGATTTAGGCTTTGTTGTAACTTGTCTAGCTAATTTGATGAGGGGCTTAGGATCTGAGAGTATATGAAACAAAAAGAGAGAAAAGTTTGAAAATTGATAGAAACAAAAATTTTATTAGAACCTGGTGGGAAAAACATAAAAATCTTCCAAACATATTAGGTACCCATTTTCCCCTGATTTGGATATAACTAAAAATAGATCAAGTGTGTTTCATGAACTTGAAAATGATATGCAATCAGAAATTGAAAATGATATGCAATCAGAAATTACCTCAGGAACAATGAACTTCCCAGTAAGGAGACAGATAGCAGGCAAGGTACAATATGCGATCAAGGGAATGGATGTTATGGGATAAACAACGGAGTTTATATACGAGAAGCGCTCCAGTGGTTTCAATCCACACCCATATCCATACCATATCGGACAATGCCTGCTAAGTAAAATCTCAACAGATCCCAGTGCCCAACGAAGAACCTGGTGTAGACGATCTGAGAGGTTTATAGGAGCCGAACCCTTGAAAGCTGGCCTTTTTGGTATGCAATACACAGATCGCCAACCATGGCAATGCATTTTAAAGCCTGTTAATATATCCTCAGTAACAGATCCATAAATCCATCCAATCTGCAACAAATTGAACACGTTAGATAAACGATAGCATATAAATCAATCGTTGGAACTCAAATAGACACAAGTTTGTTAGATTTTTAATAGCGACTGCATACCTCTTTACCCCAATCAGTTTTATCCTCATAGCCGCAGCTGATAACATGGATTGCTTCGTTCAAGAGTGATGCGGTTGAAGCTCCTGTTGGAACTCCACCGGCTTCCTTCAAAGTAGACGCAATGAAAACTGGTGATTGTCCAAACTTTTTCTCAAATTTTATTTGGGGCATCAGGGATGATTTCTCATTATCTATACCTGCCATAACAGTGAAAAAAAAAACATCATTAACAATCTAGATCGCCATAAGCTAGAATCAAATAATTGTTATCCTGCCAAAAAAAAGATCCGATACCAATTAGCTGCTTATGATTAGCCATAAAAATTCAGGCTCTGATTTTCCGCAGAAATGGTAGATATGAACAATTGCATATTTTTCACTTATGTGGGTTTTGCTATTTTAAACTGCGCATCTAAAATTTTGCTTATGTGACTTTGTTAGCAAATATGAAGCCACCCCTCACCTTCAATTCCCTCCTCGATATTTTCTAGTGCATATATCTGCTTGGAAGTGTCCTTGTTCTTCTTATTTGACTTCCCTTTCTTATTCTTCTTTCTAGATCTGCAACAACAGCAACACCATTTTGGCAAACAGTTACAGGTCTTCCTTGGAGGTTTCTTCTTGACGGGAGCATCGTATCCATAGAGTGCCTGCCTCCTGAAGACACACCCAGTTCCAACATAAATGGGACCCTGGATCCCGTCCAATCCTTTCATGTTTATCTATACAAAATCATGAAAACATGTTATCCTCTCATAAAGCAACAAGAGAACACGTGCAAAAATATCACTAATACCAATATCTTTACTTACATCAAAGAACACAACGTTGCGATTTGAGTATCTATCATGACGATCAATCCCATCAAATCTTTGAGGAAATTGCACATAACAGATTTTTTTCCCTGATGTGGGGTCCATCATGAAGCACATGGCTTCACGAAGTGCCTTACTGTTGTTTATATAGTGATCACAATCGACATTCAGCAAGTAAGGAGCATTTGATATGACTGCTGAGACTCGGATCTTCAGCCAAAAAGAAACATAAATGTTAGTGGAGGAGGACGGAGAATTAATGCAAATACAAGTTGTAAGGAGAAGAGAGAGAGAGAGAGAGAGCTCTACCAAAGCATTCATAGCACCAGCCTTTTTGTGGTGATCAAATCCTGGTCTCTTTTCACGAGAGACATAAACGAGACGAGGCAATAGATTTCCTTCGATGTCACGCACCCCATTTTGTCCAAGAAAAACCTGTTGGGAGATGGTGAAATTTAGAGACACTAAAAGCTTATAAATCTTCATGGGTAAAATATCAGATGGACATGGTATCTGGCTTAACCTGGATCATTCCAGGATGATCCCTGACATTGTTCCCTGGCCATGGAGTTCCATCCTGCATCGTCCAACCATCCTCAGGAACCTTCTGTGCCATGGCAACCAACCCATTTATTCGAACTTTGAACTCTTCATATTCTCTCTGCAATTAACACAGTGAAATTACAAGGTACACTGTGTTAATTAACACAGTGAAATTATTTGGAATCAAGCAAACAATTCAAGATGAGAACAATTATAGCAAAAACATTTCCTGTGCTAGAGGCAAAGAAGTGACTTCTCTTCCTACAGCATGTTATGCTTAATTAGTGTCATCTTTAGCATTCTGGACAAATTAATTAAATTCAAGAGCTGATCAAATGCTATAGATGGTGTCTGGAAATATAAGGCAAGAGGCAATGAGAAAGCTTCAAACCTTCATGGCACGACGTTCCCTTATAAAGGACGGATTTACTTTATCCTTCAAATAATCAAGCTTCTGAGCAAAATACCACTCTGGAGCTCGGGGCTCAATCTTGAACTTCTTGCAGAATGGAACCCACTTCCTAGCAAATTCAGAGGTCTCAGAGAGGGCTTCAAAAGTGAGCATGGCAGCACCATCATCTGAGACATAGCATGCAACTTTGTCGACTGGATAATCTACTGCAAGGATGGAGAGAACCGTGTTTGCTGTGATTAGTGGAGGTTCCTTCA
The DNA here is from genome assembly GCF_022201045.2 of Citrus sinensis. Taxonomy (NCBI): domain Eukaryota; kingdom Viridiplantae; phylum Streptophyta; class Magnoliopsida; order Sapindales; family Rutaceae; genus Citrus; species Citrus sinensis. Next base: position 34,422,029 of record NC_068560.1, on the reverse strand, counting down.
TGGGATCAACTGTACTTACAAATATGTCTATATCAGCCAAATCAGATGGCTTCCCTTCTTTCTCATACCTGAAAACGAATTTTAGAATTCAAATACACATTTTTTTATGACTAAAGCACTCACAAGAGATAAAAAAGAGAGAGAATGATACCTCAATGACAATCTATCGAGGTACGTTTCTCGTACAATTGGGTCCCATTTCGGGAATTGATCTAATATCCAAGATACCGCAAACCATATTTCACATATTACAGATGTCAGCCAGAGTCCATAAGCATCGTTGACTGGATGGAGAATTCTATAGTGAAAGAAGAGGCCAAGAATCACGAGCCGGAGTAAAATTATCAATCTGTATGGACTGATCTTGCTTGAAGATATTGGTAGTTTTCTTGAAAGTGGCTGCCTGCCTTCATCCATCCTATGAAAAGCAATATACAATGTTATTGCATCTCTTTGAAGTAATGCCGACACTACTTGCACGGCTCATAGTCATTACCATACTACTAATGCATTATCCAATAGTAAACGACAATTTTCATCAACATCCTTATTCAAATGATTATTAATCCAGTGAGGTGATGCCAATTAAACCACCATCTTATGTTAAAAGAAATGAAAATAGACAATCAATTTACAGTTTCTTTTATCAGTATCGGCATACAAGTTAGCAGATTCAAGTGTTCTTCCAAAAGAAACTTGGATTGATCCAACTTCAGTGCCCAGCCAAAAACACACTAGGCTAAATAACAGATGCTTCAATTCATTTCCATTAAAAGATAATGTGCGTTTCCTTCTGCAAATTTGGCTAATAATGATCTGATTGTAGGCAAAGTAAATGCTTTCACTTTGAGGCTAAAACAAGAAACAAACAGTAACACATGGCTGGCAATTCATTCTTACACGTCACTGATCTTAACTACCAAAAATGTATTTTTTCTTTTTAGCTTCTGTAACCGAAATACCAATGGTCAGAATGCAAATTTAGCAATCTCTATGTAATCAGTGATTTTCATACTACTAACGAAAAGGATATTTATCCATCACGAGTTGCTAATTTGTCCAGACTACTTTGCATGAAAGCAGTATTTTGTTTGTATACAGACATGGGACTGTTTGAATTCCTATACAGCTGCCTTCCATGAGCAAGGAGGAAATGACAAAAATAACAGATTGATTGAGTAATTAGTAATACAACAGAAATAGAATATTGTCTATAATAACAATTAAGTAATCTCAGAATCTGCCGTAACTAGGTCAGACTCAAGCTAAAGCAGCAAAGTTCCAGTGTAAATTAATAGTCAGCCTATCTCCATCTTGATTCTTGATTAATGCAATCGAAGAAAATAATTGCAAACTGAAGGTTTTGCTCTCAGAATCCAAATTTCAAGCTAAGTTCTAGGATAGCAATAGTTGAAAGGGATTTAGAAGATACACCTACATTGGCAAATCAGGGTCATCCACTCCATCGCCATCATTGTTTCCACCACCGTTTCCTCCTTGGTGCTTAACAACTTGAAGTTTCTCATTTTGCTTTTTCTTCCACTCCTCCATCCGTTCCTTCCATGCAACAGTTCCATAGCCGTATACTGCCAAATCCTTTTTCGGATCCATCGGTCTTGGTGGCACTGTGACAGCAGCAGAAAAAACTAATCACTAAGCAAAGAAAAACCGGACAACATTGCTTACAACAATTACAAGTGATCATATTCAATAAACTTACAAGTCATGAAACCATCAGGAAATGACATTGGATGAATCCGTTTTCCTCTACCCATAAATGGTGGAATTATGAGAGCATGCTTATCGGAGGAAATTCCAACATCCTTCATCAACGACAGTCATTATTAGTCATATTGATGAAACAACTGATTACAATTCAAGACATCAGACCAGTTCACAGAGAAAAGTCAATCAACCTCATTGCCATAGGTGAGAAGAGGGATCTCTTGAGCAACAGAAACAGAATCCACCTCTGAAGGTGTAGTGATCCCTGAAACATATGCTTGGGAACCACGGCCAATATTAAGGCGAGATGAAAGCATGGCCTCGGCAATGTGGTGCGGGTCTTTTCTGTCATTAATATCAAACTCATTCTCCAAATCATCGGTGTCATCCTCTTCTTCATCCCCGTCCACTCTAGGACTACCTAAAGTTGATCAAATTTTCAGTAATAGTTATTACTAATACTTGACAAACAATTATTTACTAAAAACATGGAGAAAAGGTTCACCTTTAATGCGCTTGTATCTTGTTTTGCATTGAGGGCAGGCTTGATTACCCTCTCTTCTTTCATATTCATAGCAAGGTCTGCACACAGGGAATGCACATTCATTGCAAGCAACAAATGGCTCGCCGTTATCTGTTATCTCAATCTCATCCCCACAGATCTGGCAAATCTGACCACTCAATTCTTTAACAGATGTTACCTGCAATTCATATTAGCTAGAGTAAGATTCATCTCCAAATTAAAGAAATTGGAAAATTTTTCTTACAACAAATTTAATTATCACTGATTTCAGCGGAAAAATTATGGTAAGATCCCCATGCAACACTGAAGTTGCAAAATTTTATGCAGTAAAATCATTAACTGGCACTGAAATCTATAAACAAAAACAGAAGCACAAGAAACCTTTTACTTAAAACCAGGCACCATAGTAACAGTGCACAAGAGAAGGAAAAATGTTAAAATGAAATTTTACAAATTTTCATTTTGTAAAACTCTACCACGCTGAAGAATACTCCTCAGACAAGCAAAAATATTTAGCTGAAAATCATTCAATTACACTGAAGAAGAAAAAAAAAACTAAATTCAGATATTGCAGCTAAAACATAATAACTGATATCAGAAAAGCATTTTAAAAGATAACTTTAATAGAAAAATCTAAAAAAAATCCAAAAAAAAATAGAAAGAAAATGCCAATATGAGCTAATTATAGATCAAGAACCCACTCAACACAAAATTTAAATGATTTTTAAAAATCACTTAGAAAAACTGAAAGCATCATTAAAAAAAATCAAATCAAATCAAATCAAATCTTGAAGGTGCTTGCTTGCTCCTCCAATCTTTTGACAATGCACAAATGTCGGTTAATATCCAAATAAAAAGAAGAGAAATTTGAGGGCACTTACTCTTGCAACCTCATCAGCATTGATGAGAACAAACTCATTCCTATTATGAGAACCAGCAACAAGCCTCCCGTTGGTGGCCATCAAAACCAAAACACAGACACACACTGAATGCCTTAAAAACAAAACACACCCACTTCACAGAACCCCTCTCTCATCACTCAGAACCCACAAAGATCTCAGCTTTTAGCTTCCCCTCTCTCTCTATAAGCAAACCTCTGTTTTTTTTGTTCATTGTATAATGTGGGGTTGCCGTTTCTTGTAGTGGGTGCCTCAAAAACTATAAGCACACAGAGACTCTAAGGTAGAGGATATTAAATAAACCAAATATTATGTGTCACCACTGTATTGTAATAAAATTGGATAAATTTATTCACTTAAATAAAGTTTTGTTTGATTGTGTTGATTGATTCTTTTCTTGAGAGTTGAGAGAGACCCAATTTTCTTTTAAACATGGGCCTCTCTTTCTCTGATCCGTGACACGAGATTTTGATCCAAAAAATCATAAGGCGTAAAAACACTTTTTTTTTATATTATTTTTTTAAATCTTTTTTACTGCCCGCAAGAGAATCTAAAGGAAATTCAGTTCGACGCTTATTACAGAAGAGACGAGATAAGGACAGAGACAAGAGGAGATCGGGGGAAATGCAAAACTGAAAATGTCGAAGGGTTAACAAAGCGGGGCCAGAGTGGGGCCCATCTCAAGGTTGGAAGCGGTGGTAGTAAAGGGTATTTTGGTAAAAATGAGAAGAACAGTACCACTTTGTTAATTTCTTTTTGGGCGAGTGGGTGATTTTACTTTTAGCTATCCTTTTTTTTTTCTTTTTTTCTTTTTTTCCTCTGCTCACATTTCGTAGACTCGTAGTGCTGTGTTAGAAGGATGTCTCCACGCTCACGGTTTTGCTGTGGAGCGTTGTCAAAAGAGAGAGAGAGAGAGAGTGAAGGAGGACTGAAAGAGTAAGGAACTGTCACGTGTGGCTCGTGTGCGAGAAAAGCTGGGGAGTAAGGAGTCCGAGAATTCTGCAGCTTCTCGTGAGAAATTGAAAGAGTTTTTATAAAGAGATAAAAGTATTGTGGGTAATAACTTGGCAACCCCTGATTTTTTACGTTTTCTCAAACAAATGTATAGTTTTTCAATTTATGATAAATTAGTCGCTGGGACCGTTGAAAAGATTGAAGTACGTTTGTGTGTCGAGTCGTTTTCTTTTTTTTTTTTTTGAAATATTACGTCTAAAAATTTACTGATACGATAAATTGTTAAATCTTTCAAAATCTCCTACGTCTTATATATAACTCAATCTTATAATAGATTAAATATGCTTCGAAATATATAGAAAGAAATTTCTTATTACACTAATATATGCGAAGAGGCTCAAACCCCTTCTTACACATATTGTAATAAAAAGCAAATGATTTATGATACAATTAGTGTGTAGGTCTTCTTTTTAGTATGGAGTTTAAAACTTCGGTCATTTTCCCAAAAGAAAAATAAACAAACTTTAGCTAGAGGGACTATTTTTTTTTTTTTTTTGGCAAAAACGTTGAATCTCAGGGACCTTGCTCTATCAACGTAGGTGTTTGGACCAAAATAGCCTCAAGTGAACGTTGTAATGTGTATTGATTACAAGGGATGAGTCTTCAATGTGAAGTACACCAAAAATCGAAAACCTAACATACCTTATCGACCATGGACAAAGATAATAAAGTTTTTGAGGGCCTACTCGGAACGGTTGGATTTATGGCTGTAGTTATTATTTCCAAAACTAAAGTTGTAGTTTTACATTTGCTAAAAGTAAAATTTAAACTCTATAGGATATGGTAAAGTGTCCTTTAAAAAATGCTTTGGCTAAAATGGGCATAATACACACTTAATCAATTATACCTTACATTAACACGTGTGAGATTTTCCCGAATCAATGTTCAAATGTAGGGGTGTCAAAAAAGTCAGCCCGGACCAGACCCGGCCAATCCGGTCCGGGTTTTACATGCACATAAAAACCGGATCCAGATTTGAAATTCTCAAATCCGGACATTTTCGGGCCCGAGTCCGAGTTCAACACCAAAAACCCGAAACCCGGACCGGACCTGGTTTTTTAATAAATAAAAAAATATAAATATATTATATATAAATATATAATTATGAATTTATGATATGTTGGATGTTATTTAAATTTATTGTGTGATTATTGTGTTGTTGAATTTAATTTATTTATTTTATATATAGATTGAATGAGTTTAAGTTAGAAATTGGATGAATTTAGGTATTAGAAAGTAGATTTAAATAATTTTAATTTATCATTTGTGCAAATTTTGCATTGTTAGTGTGTTATATATTTGTATTTGATTATTTTCTTTTTTAAAGTTTGAGATTGAATGAGTTTATTTGATTATTTTCTTTTTTTAAAATTTGCATTGTTAGAGAAATTAAAGAAAAAATTGAAGTTATCACATGCGGGTTTAGAAAGTCCGGATGAAAACCCGGACTCGGAAGGTGCCGGGCTCAAGCCTGGACCTCACCCGAAAAAAATCGGGTTTTAACCAGGGTCCGGTCTTGTATTTCTCTCATCCGGTCTGGTCCCGGGCAACACCAAAACCCGGACCGGACTCGGATTTTGCCAAGCCTACTCAAATGTTGTGATAATTCCATTCTATTAAAAAAATTATCATTTTAACAGTTTTTTATTTTTATTTTTTTGTTTAGATGATTGGTGTTCAATTTATTTATTATTTTTTTAATAATGCGCGTCTACTAAATAGAAATAGAAGCAACACCTTCTCTCGAGAAATTGAGTGATTGCGTAACATTTTCAACTAAAGGAGTTGAAGTTTCAAGTTCTACCATTAAAGTGCTTCCGAGTATATTCCTTCTTTGTATCGTTTCTTTTAGTGTCCGCAGCATGTCACGTTAATATTTATTCACCAATAAAAGTTGCCCTTTTACCTGCTTTGATGTGTATTTTTACTACAATTGGACTATTTATTCCCCAAATCCAAATTACTTTAAAAGTAATAGTCTAGTCCAAAACTCACAAGGAGCATGAGTTACCCAATTTGCAACATTCTATGAAACTAAAATTATGAATTAATTAGATAGTATCGAATACGTAAGTATCACTTATTGTGGTCTTAAAGCATGTTAAAATAAGTAAATACCATTCCAGTGCCAAGTGATCTTATAGAATCATAAATAAATGTGACGCAAACAAATATGTTTAATTTTGATGACATTGACATCGCGTGATAATTTCTCAAACCATAACATAATCGCCAAGTTACCTAAATTTCAATAAACGAAACACATTTATTATTGAAAATTTATCCATCTCCCTAGCTAAACGCTCTTATTTTACTCTTAGTCTCTTACCTAGAGAATTGGCACTACATTGTGTACTAATTAAAATATTTAAATTTATATTCTGTTAGGTCAAACATTATCATTTACATATAATCAAACAAATCCAGTTGTGATTAATGTTGATATTCCAACTGACAACAGAGCAAAATAATATAATTTTTTTCGCTCACTCCATGCATCTTCTTGCAGTGTGGTCCCAAAATTTATATGAACTAAATTGATTGAGCTCTTCGAAGTTTTAGTTAAAATATGGTCAAATTATTGTGGTTTTATCACATATAAATATCTTTTCCTACGATTTCACAAAACCCATAAAAGGTAAAAAAAATTCAAGGTAAATTTGTTAGAGTCCAAATGTGTCCATGCGATATAATACAATATAACACGCGTTGAACCACTAGATCTTATTATATCGTTCTTATATAAAATTTAAAAACATGCACAATATCAATCAAGATGATTGAGGTTCGATAAAAATACACGATACCATAAAATTTATACCCCGTGACTAATTTTTTCCATTTAGTGAGAGATCAAATTAACAAAATCTACCCAAAAAGAAAAAAGAAAAATATAATAAAAGAAAGATATAGAGAGTGGTTGTGCCGTAATTTCAATAACATGCATATTAGATTAAAAAAAAAAAAAAAAGCAAAAACCATTTCTTTGGGGAAGAATATCTCAAAGCATGTGTATGCAAGATTCCAAGAGGAATTTTACAGAGACGATCTAAATTCAAGTGCCGCAAGAATTACGAACGCATCACATGCACGCAGTTATTTCCTTTCTAAGGAAAGTGACGGCTCTGATAATATTATTATTGTTTTGTTCAAGTTGGTCTTTATTCTTGATATGCTTCTCTTGAGCGAGGAGGATATTACAGTGCAGTGTTTTTTTTTTTTTTTTTTTAAAAAAAAACCACGTTTTAATTTGGAACAAACATATCTCGTATGGGGACACTGTGTGTCGCAAAATTAGTAGTATTTATTTTTTAAATCAATTTCGACATTTTTTTTTTCAATATTTTCAAATCTTGATCCACTGTCTCATTAATTGAATGATTTGATGCTGGTCCTCCTGGCTTTGCAAGATCACAAATAATAATTATTATTATAAAATAAGTTGACAGATAATAAAGTTTGCTAAGTTATAGCAAAAATACAAAAGAACTCAATTTTTCTGCACTTGTTAAAAGATCGTTTATAATTAGTCGATTGCATTGTTGTGTCGGATTAATAATATGTTATATATTACATTACACGCAAGATATTGATATCAATTCGATATTATAATCAGACCCCTGTATTATATGCTTAGTAGGAGGGATGGATCCCGGAGTAAATATTCGGAAGGGCGAAGTTCAAACTTCAAGTGCTATCAAGAGATTGATTTCAAATGATTTTTTTCATCTATAGTTAGTTATGTTGTAATTGCCGGAAATTTAAGAATTGTACTTGTAACTATATCAGTTCTAATTTGGAGACTTTAATTGATGATTGAGGCTACTATCTTAAATGAAAAAAATAATTAACAAAGGAAGAATCAAATAACTAAGTCCAAGCTTTGCTAAACTTTTAAAAAGATATTTTCCATTTTGTTAGAATAAAAAAATAATTAAAAAATATAAAATTTATAAATTAATTGTGCAGGGGCCAAATCAATATTCTTATACCTAATTTTTTTATATTTCTTTCAAAAATTTCAATTTTTTTTTTCAAGACCCGCAAGTAGCATTCTCCCGCCCCCCCCCCCCCCCCAGTCTACGAGAACCTCCCCCTGCTTAGTACCAAAATAATGGCTACTAAAACAACTGTTAATAATGTTTGATGTAATGCGATAAAGTGATATGGGAACTATGCGGTGAAGGTGAAGGGTCGCTTTTGCTTTTAATGGAACAAAATATGCGTGCGTGGCTACACAATCAACTCAAAACTGCTGAATTTTCAAAGTGATAGAATTATTTGTCAAATTGTTTATACGTTGTATTGTTTTATTGACCTTGTGCACCGACGATTTGTCTTTTTTATTTTCTTTTTTTTTTTTCCAAAATTTAGGTGATGGGTTAACATCCAATGTAATTATAGCCACATAAACATACAGATAAAAATACAGAGTATATATATATATATATATATATATATATATATAGTGTAGATATGGCGTTTAGATCGAGTAAAATTTCACAAGATGGTTTTAGCCACGAATTGGTAATTCAAAAGTGTCGGTGATGCTATGAAATCTGGTAATAGCCAATAATGCAAGCGTACAAATAACTTGGACTTGTTGCTATATATATATATAAAACCAGAAAAACGTTTGGTAGAACAGAAAAGAAGAAAGAAAATGGGAGGAAAAGCAAAAGGAATCAACAATTGGATGGATTGGCTTTTTATGATTTCTTTTATGCAACTCAACCCTACTTTGTCCCACTTTTGTTTTCTTTATAGATTTTAGGGCACAAAAAACAACTCAAATAATGAGTTTTGGGTAGTTTCCACTTCAAGGGAAACAAAAGAGCTCTTGATGGAGCCTGTAAAAGAAAGTTTCATTGGTCTTTGATTGCATTTACTTTTTCTACTTCAAAAAATCATCAAGTGTTTTTGCACCAACTCTTGTATATATGTTGCATCTTCTAGGTTTTTTCAATCGATAGAGATATTGTACTTCAAAGACAATCAACATTGATTATTGGAGGACCTAGACTTTAGATTATAGACTAATCTAGTGATTAATATATAGGATATGGTATCCTTGAGCATGTGTCTGATCAAAAATATTCATCTAAATCAACTCCATCAATGATTCTCCATTTTAAAGTTTACCGCTCTTTATTAAATGCTTGTAAAAGATGAATTATAATTTTAAATGCTACTCATACAAACAACTCTAGATTCAATTCGAATTACAATGCACCCTTTTTAATGGTTTATAGACTCAATTGCGTCGTCGAAATGATCACGAACAAATCTTTTTTTCTTTTTTTTTTTTAATGCAGGAGTCTAAATCTATGAATTATTAATGCAATAATGCGGTAAGTTAACATGATTATGTGTAAATTTTAATAATAATAATAATAATAATGATACATAGATATTTTTAGGAGAGAAAAAAATCTCAAGTGGTTAGTGCATTATTTTAATAATGCAATACAATCCAAAAAGTTCCAAATATTTTGTTACACCTAAAACAAGCATTATTTTGACCGCTAATATACTTAGTAATCAAATGGGATTTAGAAAATTTTTCCTCTTGCATTGGATTCTTTAATTCTTTTGGCCATCATTTCTGGGTCAGAAAGTTGACGATCCATGATTAATTTCCTCTCAGTTGGTGTACACGTGGCAGTCATCATATGGTGACGTACGTGCCATGTAAGTATCGCTAGATAATTCTTAAAGCACACCCTAGTAATTCAGTTATATTCAACTAAATCAAAATAATTTTCCCCAAAACAGCCAATTGGATATTTGCCTTTGTTAGAAAGTTTTGCCACCTTGCGATCGCCGATCTAATTGGACAAACATTACCAGTTCTGCCACGTGGGACAATCATGAGCAATAATGTGACACATGGACTTGATTGATGACTCCACCTAACGAGTTTGAGCTCCTCCAGAGAAGTACAACAGCTTAAATCTCCCCAAGCATGCCACGTCAGACGAACTCAGAGAAAACTTTTAGAAAGACTGTCAATAAAATCGTATCAGGTGCTAAAAGGTTTTTCTCTCGTACTCATTTATCATTTGGATCACTTGTTCTTATATTATAAAAAAAATTCGATTATACAATATAACTAAGAGAGAGATAATGCCTTTTTCGGAAACCTCATAAAATTCGATTATACAATATAATTAAGAAAGAAAATATTTTCGCATTGTATTTATGTGGATTCGAACTGCTTGAAGGGTAACAATCCTTTGACTGAGTGGTTTATATTACTTTTATTTCTAATATTGCATCAATCAATTATTTTGATACTAATAAAACTATAATCTATCAAAGAATTCAAATAAAATTATTATTTTATTTTAAAATAAATTAAAAATTATTTTATCCTATAAATTTAAAAAAATTAAAAAAACTTATATTTAATAAAATAAATAATTTTTAAAATTCAAGATGTTAATTTTTGTAATAATGTTTTTTTTTATTCAAAAACAATGAAAATTGTTTCATAATTGTGATTGAATGATTGATAATCTGTATAACAGTACAACTCTAATACGATCCGGCCGTTAGATTTGGGCACGTGTGAAAAGGACTACAAACACGTAAGCAAGTAGGCCCACTGGGATTGGTTGACAGCTAGCGAAGGCGTAGCTGCCTGCCCCATTTTTCGTCGGTGGAACTAAAACAAATAGCAAGTGACCACAAAAGATATGCATCAACCCAATTATGGCAAATGTGCCACGTGTTAGGTGATGACCCACAGGCCACAGAGAGTGAGTGCTTTGATGGCATTTTGTTTGTCGTTATCAATAACTGTCAGCGTCTGTCAACGAAACGGTTCGTGATTAATTTGCCGTCGTTATATAAATTGAATTAAAATTATTTAAATTTTGGGGGATGCCGTCGGTGTGTTACTATGCTGTGAGGTCGGTGGCATTTAAATTTAGTTGGGATTTGGAAAATGCCCGCCAGTTTTGTGACGGAAAATAGTAGGCGGGAAGAACAAGCGGGTTTTTGTTTGGGTGAAGTGAATGAACAACGAAATTAATACACATGATAGATGCAACAACGAGTCCCATTAGATGACCCGACCCGATTTTTTATTGTAGTATATCGATAGCAATACATGTCACACAAAAGCGCTGTGCCGAGATTTTGATGGCTTTAGGCAGAGTTTATTGAATGAACTCTCCAAAAAAAAATCATCTTATTTTAGTGGCTTTATGTGATATTTTTTTTATTTTTCTCTTTGTAATTTTTTTTGTTCTGATATTTTTCATGTTTGTGTCGTCCTGTTGCTGTTAACGTGGCTGCTGGTGTTGTTGTTATGACACTATACTGAATTCTTCTTTTAATTATAATAGTGTGGAGACATTGAGAGATAAGCGGGGACACTACCACCATTTTGTCCAAAAGTCTCGTAAAATTTTTAAGCTGGATATTGCCTTGCACTTGCATCAACACGATGATGTATTGTTGATTATTCTTGAGTCTTGATGTTTCTAATACATGTTATTAAAATAATAATAATAATATTTCACATGTTCCCCTTATGCACAAACATAATTAAATAAATTAGACCTTATGCGATATTGAAGTGCTGTAACGTTTATATTATGATTGTTATAAAAAAAATGTAACTATGAATAAAAATTTATAGTATGTAGCAAATAACTTTGTAGATAATAATTTTGACAAATAAAAAAAAATTATTATATGTTTTTCATCATACAAATGGTGGATCAAATTAATTTATTTTACAAGCTGCAATAGTTAGTATTTACCAAACACTTTGTGGTTATAAATGTTGCTCTAAATTAGTCGTGAGTCTTAAGTATTGTCCTAATTGATAGTATTTAAAAATAGTATTTCACACATTCCCCTATGCATAAGTATAATTAAATGAATTAAGACCTATTTGTTATTGAAGTACTGTAATTTTTACGTTATAATGAAAAAAAAAGTTTATAGTACATAATAAACATGACTTTTAAATATAATTTTGACAAAAATATTAAAAACATATATATACATATATATATATATTATACAAACGGTGGATCAAATTAATTTAATATTTTAGTTATTGTAAAAAGTAAAATTTCCAAAACACAACAAAAAGTAAAGAAAAAATTAGTGTGGCTGCTGGGATTCGAGCCCAGGTCTCCACGGCCACAACGTGGAATTCTTACCACTAAACTACAGCCACAATAGTAGCAAATTTTGCCTGATTAATTAATGTACAGAGTTCCACCACATCTTCTCGGGGAAAAAATGAAAAAGAGGAGTCCTATCACGTTCTATTTCTTCCCTTCACGTGCAGCGCACTTTGGAGTTTGTAGGTGAATAAACAAATTTTATCCCAAATTGCTGACTTCAAGAACAATACTACTTTAATAGTCTGGGTTCATTCTGTAACTGTGAAAAACGTCGATTGCTGATTTGTGTAGGATTGCGGCTTTCTGCGTTTGTGGAAATTGAGGTTGGCTACCCACAAGCATTTTAATGATGACTACCTATGAGATTCTATGACAAAGAAAAGGCCAAGATCACCCATTATAATCTTCACATATTTTTAGATGCAATAGACAGCCCACTCCGGCACCATATTCCTTTTTTCATGGGTTTTGTTATCAATGAATCTTAAATACAAATGTCCCGCACAAGCAACAGGTGTAATAATCTTGATATATATTGACACGTGATTATTATCATATGTCTAGGCATTTGCATGCAATAAAATATGAATTTGAGTTGGAACTTTAACCAAACAATTTTATATGTTTTAAGTGTTAGTTCAGTTTGCACACAGACATTCGGACTAATATCCATACAAACTATAATCATAAAATGAATGTTTTTTTTTTTTTGAAAGTTAGATATCCTTAAATGAAATTACGTGAGGTAAAATAAGAAAGAAAAATAATATATATGTATAGCTAAGTTGAGGGGCGGTGGAGGGCGGCTTAAAGCTAGCCAGTAGCAAAACAGTGACAAGCCAAAGTCTTAAAAGATACCGAAAGCGCTTGAAGAAGCAAGCAATGTGTGTGCAATGAATATGAAACTGTAGTATATATACATTTATGTCAACCACATGCAGAGGGGGCTGTCTTAGGCAGCAACACCCATGTGGGTTCAGTGGAAATGCTTTATCTTATTCTTCTCTATGATTTGCAAAATCAAGACAAACAAGAAAAGGAAACAACGATAAACATTCTTGTGTATACCATTTAGTCTTAAATTGCATTTTGATATAAGCTTGACTTCCAGCTAGCATGGAAGCTACATCATTATTGTTCTTAGCATTGCTGTGTGTTTTAGGCTGGCCATAGCCCATAGCCTGTTTGGGCTTTTGTGTTAGTCCATGATAAATAAGGGCTTTAGTCCACAATACATTGCAGGCCTTTGCTTTGTCATATTTAATAATCGATAACATACTGCGTCAGGTGTGTTACGTATACGTTACAAATTAGATTAACTAACGAAAAGAATCAAGAACATCAACTGCCACAATCATTTTATTGCATATATATCTTCAGTGATAATTACTATCATGCATCTTAAACAGCCTCTATAACTTGCATAATTAATGACTTGGACCGCCACTTCAACTTCTTTCACATAACCACAATCATTTTAAGACCCTTCATTTCAATTCTCATGCTCGTATCGTAACGTTCATGAAATAAATAAATAATGCCATCTCTATATAAAACCCTATGGCTTCAGCTAACCTTTCACACAAACAAATCTCTTCTCTATATCTCAAAATGGCTAATGCTTCTAAGCTTTTCGTTTTCTCTTTTCTTATGGCTTCGATCATGGGTTCCATGGCTAGCGCACGACCCTTATCGAACCCAAAGTCAAGCCTTGCCACGCGCCTAAAGCTAGACGATGAATCGTCGAGCTGCTGGGATTCTTTGATTCAGATTCAAGCATGCTCCGGAGAAATCATCCTCTTCTTCCTCAACGGGGAGACGTATCTTGGCGACGGGTGCTGCAACGCCATACGTACAATCCGGAAACAATGCTGGCCTAATATGATTGATACCCTAGGGTTTACCGCTGAAGAGGGTGATGTACTTGAAGGTTATTGCGATCATGAAACTCCGGCAGCCATCGTTCATACCCAACCGGCACCGATCCCTGTGGAGACTAATGCTGGAATGGTTAATTTCGTTAGGGGCGGTTTGGTTCCTTAAGTGGAATTTTATTTTATTTTTATTCAACTTAATTAATAAAGTTTCTTGTGGTGTTTGCTTTGGTCGAATTAAGTTGAATGTTAGGCACTTAGTTTGCTAGTTTTGTGTTACTTGGGTCATTTTAATTTACTTTATTTGGTTTGAAGTTTGGAGGAGTTTGTCTCGTTGGCAGCTAGTTTTTTATGTTTTCAAGCAATAATCATATGGATGAAAATTTTCCTTATGTAAATATGAGTTACTTTGACGAATAAGCTTTCCTTAAATATTGCTTAATCGACTACTATATAACAGTATACTAGCTTAATTTTTCACCATAATAGCAATTCCTTGGAATTATTATCTCATGTAACTACTAATTATCGCCATCTGAATCCAATCACTCCTCTCTTCATCACCAAACTTGAATTCTGTAAGATCGGTTCTATGTTCATCATATAATCATTGTTGTCGTCCTCCTCCTCATCGATCTAACCTACCTATACTGCTGCCTTGCCCCTAATCGAAACTTAAATTATAGGTCCTGGAGACGATTAATCTCTAATACTGCACGCAGTTAAACTAGATACCACAGTCAATTACAGGTCATAGCGAACTAATTTTGGTTTGCATCAATCTACGTTGATTTTTGTTAGTAGTCTTTTAGATGCATGCGTTGGCAGAATCCGATTTTGATTCAACTGGGGCCACAATGGAGAAAAACAAGCTCGAGGAGGCCAATAAGAACAATTATATTATATACTTACATAGTTGAGAAATGTAATTATCTCAAGTGATGTGTCAACAATTATTTTTTGTATTAAGTATTATTTAACTTTTCTTTTTCATAATTATTGTGACAAACTTACTTCACCTATCAATAAATAACATATTTTCGATGTTGTATCGAAATACAACGTATATTTATCCCAATTTAAGCGTAGCATTACTCTTTACTAAATTTCATTAAAAATTTGTTTTGTCCTCCGGGCACATGGTTTCAACTTCACGCCAAATGAAAAAAAAAATTATGATATCATTAGTTTTCATTTCGATGGTCTTGGACGAGGGGATACTCAAAAGTATAACAGTTTGGAATACAATTTATATGGCAATTTCTGTATTGTGATGATGTACTAAGTACTCAATTATTCGTAACGCCTATTTATCATTAGTTTTGTTAGTTTATTTATTTATTTATTTTTGAAGAAAAAGCATCTGTCATTGTTAAAATTAACGAGGAGGTAATTAAACAGAAATCTTTGAAGGCAAATTTTAGTTAAAAGTTGCCGTGTATTCATTTACGTACGTTCCATAATATAGGCTCATCAATAAGCACATACACATCCTTTCGAACTTAAGCTAAACGCCTAAACCTAATTAGTATGCTCCAAACTTATTTTACGTACTTTAAAAATGTTCATCATCACCAGTTACAGATTCAATCTCTATAAAAACCCTAGCAACCCACTTCACTCTTCAATCTTCACATCTCTCTCTCGAAAATGGCTAACAATTCTAAGCTTTTCTTGCTAACTCTTCTTTTCAGCTTTGCTCATAGCTTCCATGATCCATGCAAGGCTCAGGATGAAGGCTCGTTGCCGGATTAAGACTATACCATGAATCCACAAAATGTTTGGGATTCTTTACACTACCCGGGTGATCAGAGGTCATGATAATGACGACTTTCACATTGATCCTGGACGCCAGGCCAGGAGGTGACCTAGAGTTTGATTCAACTTCAATCATGCACAACTTTTGCGAAGCCATAAGTACCATAAGAAGCCAGTGCTGGCAGCCTGGCCTAATATGATCGGTACATTAGGGCTCACGACCAAAGAGGGTGATATACGCGAAGGCTACTGTGATCATCATGAAACCGACGATCAATCATGCACCACCGTCCGTTGGGCTTCCTAAAGACACTGTATATCATGATTGGGGATTGGTTAATTTTTGGTTCTTTTACGTACTACAAATTAAAATTGAGTAATTGATATTTAATCATGAATTTTGTTTCATGTCCGTTTGAATTCACTGTGTGGCATTTGGGTCGTGTTTGGTTTTTAATTTGTTTGCAAGATTTCAGTCAGAGTCGGTGTGCTTTTTTACTTCACGTATCTGTTTTTGAAGGTTATAAAGCATCAATGATAATTATTAATTATGAGATTTTTACTTGAAAATATTCTGTATTAAACTTATTATATAACCTAATAGGCAGGTTCTTCTAATACAGCCACTGTCTCGGGGCAAGTCCTTCTAATAATTTTAAAATTATTGAAATTAGATAAATGTGAAAATTTTAAGTAGTAGAATGATAGATTAATGCAAATGAGATCAGCCGAACCCTATTATGCTTGTGCCAGCACTGTCCACAGGCAAGTTCTTCTAATACAGCCACGATCAAAAGACCCGCGGTTTCAGTGTAGTGCTAGGTGTCATGGATTTATCCAAATTACTTGTCCTTATCATAAATAAATAAATGTAATCTCGATATTTTGAGCTCATGTGCACGTGTTCTAGTGGTGTATACAACAACGACTTAATATCACCTGATTTGAGACAATAGCCCTTAAACTTGACAATATATATAATTGGTCTGTAACAGTGTTTCGTCTAAATCGTCCTCTTCTGCAAGATAATTAATTAACCCGATCACCTTCGACGAAATAAAATTGCTGGCATTCTTAGATGCTTCTTCAAGTATGCATTAGAGGAAAATTAATTAATTTTCGTATTTTAATCAAGTATATGATCATCATGTCAATAGAGAATATCCAGATATTCGAATCAATGGATAAGTTGGTGGAGTTGGTGACCCACCACTGTCCAGTGGGAGTGATAAAACTGTTAGTCTTGACGACTTATGTCTCCATGATTAAATATACATTGCTTCCACGACCGAAAAAGAAAATGGTACCCTCTGATTTCTTGGGGTAGGATTTTATAATATACTGTTGTAATATAAACAATTCTTCACTGTAGGTTCCATCTAATTGAGATGATAAAATCTCTTGTTATTAAAAGTTTTAGGCTCGAACTAATTAAACTGATTATATAAATGTAAACTGATTATATAAATAGAAAAAGGAATCCATAGTTATCATTAAACTAAATAATAATAAAAATTATTAATTATTATAAAAAATTTAATCCATAAAGATTTTTTTTAACGCTAGTTAAAATCATTTTTATCTATTTAGAACTGTCGACATTTCTTTTTTGTTTAAGCATACTTTTAGCAAGAATAATAATAGAATTACATAGATGCTAGTGAATTTGGGTTGTTGTTAATTGTACCACTCTCAAGTGGTGAGATAAAACCCAGAAAAAAAAAATTAATGCTCTTTCACTGCAAATTAAAGATGACAATCATGAGTTCTCTAATTATCCGCCTGTTTAGTGTTCTTTCATGTCCTCTTAATCTTTTCAATTACATTTTTTTTTCACTTTCATGTTTATTTCAATAAAGGAGAAAGCTACGTCCCTAGTAAGATGTTAAAGTGTAACATTAATCGCTCCAACTATTGTATCAAAGTTGAGCCGAATCAGAAATGATTATTTTCGCCCTCCTTCATGACAATGGTACAGGGATTCGGCTTTAGAGTCAAATACAATAATTAGAGAATTAAATCCATGAAAGTAACATTGTGCCAAGAAACTTGCGACTCTCAGCGGGTGATTATTTAGTGTTGCTTCTTGAGAAAATACACCTAACATTCCATTACTCGATGGGCTTTTCAGTCCAACTTGTCACGAGTCACACAACATTCTCGAGCAAAAGTCCATAAATCAACTTGGTAATATCAAGATTAGTTGTACATTAAGTTCAACTTATAATCATTGGTTTCACGATTACATTTTCAGATATAATATCAAATCTTATTTGATAAAGCCCCAAGGATTTGAATCTTAAGAAAAGTTGTAGGTTAATTTAAACTTTATATATTCCTTTAAAAAATTTAATAAATATAGAGAATAAATGTTATTTCACATAAATTTACTTTATCCCATTGGCAAATAAAATTACATCACGGCAAAGAGAGTTTTTCATTTTTCCAAGAGTATATGTATATATTTATGATGTTGAATTAGTCTTTAGCGCAATGGCTGTCAGCTCAGTTCATTTAAAAACAATAATAATTAACAGATGATCCCAACTTCTAAAGCAACAGCTGAGATTGGAGAAAACATCAGATCATGAGGTCAAATCTTATAAATAATAAACACACAATTAAAACTAAGTTTTATTATCAACATATATATAAATGTAAGATGACAACATAACCAGATAACTCCGGTGTGTTTACAAAAGTCACCAGACTCACCCATACACGCGAACACACAACAGTATTATTTAGGGCTGCAGCTACCTCTGTGCTCAATGAGGGCTAACGTGCAAAACAAATAAAATACAGAAAATATTAACACATAATTATAATAAACTAAAAAAGGTAGCGGACGCAATACATAATTAATTAAAAGAGATGGTGGTGCTTCTTTCCATGAGCTTCCTCGTCTTCTTCCTTGGCTTCTTTCTTCTCATGGTGCTCGTGGAACGCAAATCCTCCCAATCCAACGGCTGCTGCCGCGGCTATCTCCTCCTCTATCTTGTGCCTGTGTGCATGCTCTGGGTCCTTTTCTGCCTTGTGCTTCTCAAGCTGATCCATTTACAATATCGTATCAACACCCCCCAAAAATAAATAAATAAATAAATAATTGAGTGTCAACATAGAGATAAAATTAAAGAAAATAATGGGATTCTTTCTTTTTTTTTCCTCCAATCCATGCAAAAAGCCTAGTTACATGCGTGGTACTTTGTATATATACATATATATGCTGTCAAAAAAAAAATTATTTTTTTTTTGTATGTATGCATGAGAAATGAAACTATACACTATCACAAAATAAAAAAAGCACTTGATGAAGAATCACTTTACCAGGGCAAAAGCACCAGCTCCAGCAGTTCCGAGCTCTCCGAGGTGCTCGAGATGCTTGTGGTGCTTCTCCTCCTTCTTGTAATCAACCTCCTCCTCTTTCCTGCCATAGTCACCGCTCTCCGTCTCCGATGGCCGGCGCCGGTCTCCCGGATAACCTGTAGTCTCAGAGTAAGCAGTGGCTGACTGATCAGAGTATCCGGTGGTCGAGTCGGAGTAACCGGTGGCACCCTCAGGCTTCTCATGCTCCTTGTGGTGGTGGAAGAGGCCGTGGTGGTGGTGCTTTTCCTCAGACATGATTAATTAATAGAGTAAAAAGTGATAGCAGAAGAGAAATTTATAGACACTACTTCAAGAAAGTGTTTTTGGTGTTGCTGATGATCATAGCATGGGAGATGTGGGTCTATTTATAAGCTTTTCGTGACTCAAATGGTAAGGGTTGCTAACAATTTCTTTTTAGATTTTCTGGGTGACATCCAACTAATCAATAAAATTGTACTAATCTGAATTTACTTAATTAATATTTGGAAGATTTTTTGACATGTATGCATTAATTTGCTTATTTTAACATATTCTTATTTCTTAACTCCGTTAGAAACTTCAATTTTTTGACACGTGTACTCGAGTCTCTTTCTGGGGATGATTTTAATTGTTTTAAAAAAAAATTCTTAACCTTCAGAAAATTTTAGAGGTAATAACTCTATGGTTGGTTCGGTACCACAAGAAAAAGTCAAATTCACGGAGAAAAAAAATCTTTTTTTTTTCTTTTTACTCTAAAAAAATCAATTTACGTACTCAAATAATAATAATAATAATAATGCGATTGGTCTACTGTTGGTTCATTGTTACATTAATATTGTTTCCGGATTTTGATTTATTTTCGTTATATGTCGACATGGTTGGTTTCACCAACGAGACTTCATGCTCAGACAATTTAGTCACAAATTGCAAATACTTCAACAGTGGCTCAAAAGAATTATCCATAAAATAGGAAATAGCAGTTTAATGGATAAAAATAATTATAGTTTTAATAGACCCACCAAACTTTGCATTTCATATCATATGCATTATTGAATTAAGACCCTTTCTTAACATGAACTCTCTCGAATTTTTAAATGTCTTGTGTTTTATGTTTTTTTTTTAATGCTATGTATGATTTTGATTTAACTTTTTTTAATTAACCACTAATTTCCAACTAAATTTTACACGAGACAAATTTAGATCATGAGAGAATTTAATTTTATAACAATTCTATTTTAATTCTCTAAAGAATTTGAGAAATATTTAATGGAAAATTGTAAGAAATGCAATGTAAAAACATGACGGTTGTAGTTACAATTGGATATTTTCCTCTTCTTTTTTTTTTTCACTCTTTGTAATGATAAACTTTAACCTTAAGAAATCTTTCTCAAGTGTTGAACTTTGCACTTTATAAAATATTTTATAATATTATATAGTTTTTATAATATTATAAAATATTAAATTCATACTTTTATAAAATAAAATAAAAACATCCACACTAAAGAAAACAAGATATTTAATAGATGGACCCATCATATCATAAATCAGCCATACGTTCACATTTATAATGGTTTAAGACTTTTGCTTAAATTCTTTACTTTAAGTGTGATAATTTGGCATGACAATAAGGGATTCGTCAGTGTAATTTTTTTTCCTTTTTGACACGTAATTTTTCTTTAATTTTTTTTTAAAAACAAGTGAAAAGGGAGGTCCATAAGTTTTTCAGGATTAAGTTTCGTCCAAACTGTTTTATGGCCGGTGGTTAAATGGGTCCCAATCCAATGGCAGTTGATGTTTCGGTGGTTATAAGGGAGATTGCTAATTTCCCCCTTATTAAAATCATTATATACCAATTCTTCCTTTACTATTTTCATAATGACCAATTTCCTCCCTGCTGTTATAACAATAACAGAAGTTGCTCAATTTTTAAATACTTTTACCTATTTGCCCCTAGTATCCAAATGACAGGAGATTGGCGCCAATTTTCTTAGCTCTAGTGGATAAAATCACACAATTACCCACATGTTTTAATTGATATATAACAAAGTGAAATTTTAAAAGTGCCCTTACTTTTAGAGTCAAAAAGACTTAATTGCCATTAATATATGGATTGAAAAAATGAATATTAATAGGAAGACTAACGTTTATTTTCTAATTTCATGAATCAAGCTATACATACCCGTAAAACACAAATGCAATAAGCCTAATTTGCGTCACTTCTGTCAAACCACATTCCTTGCACAAACATTCCCGAATATTCTATCCTTTCAACCATTTATGTCTCCGCAATTATAATCTTGCAAAAAAATAAATACCCAATCATTTCTTACAAAAACAATCCAACAAAATCTTACGGCATTGCCAAAAAAAAAAAATTATATATCTTCGTTATAATCAAAATCAGGGAGTAATCGTTTGACGCATCAATGCCATATAAGCTAAATGTAATCATAATATAAGAAGATTCCATCATAGTTAACCAAAAGTAAACACAATATTCAAATGGGTATGAATTTTATTGCCACATACCCAATGAATGAAGCCACCTTTACCCCCTGCTACAATAGTTAACAAAACTAATTAGATATCATATTTTACAAGATACTACATGCAACCACCAAAGCCATCAGGCATAGAAGCTGATGGTTGAGTTGCATTCAACCTATCTTTGCTCTCTTTTCTGACTTTTTTTAGAACAGGCTCGGTATTAATAACTCCATTATTGTTGTTGTTACTAGTTCCTTGATCATGCAATGGTCTAGCCCTCCTTTGCCTCGCTATAATATATGCAGGTTGTTGTTGTTGTCCAATTGTACTTTGAGGTCCATATATTCCTAAAAAGTATTAATTTAGTTATTATTCATGGACATAAAAATAAGGAATTAACATAGAGGTTAAATATTACCTGGTGCTTGTTCAGGTTGTGCTTGTGCAACTACTTGATTAATTTGTGCTTGTGAAGCCTGCATAGACCTTTCTTTACTTTGCTTCACTTTAATGGATGTAGATAATTGTTGTTGTCCAATTAATTGGTGAGCTTTATTTGACTGTCAGCGGGTGATTATTTAGTGCTGCTTCTTGAGAAAATACACCTAACATTCCATTACTCGATGGGCTTTTCAGTCCAACTTGTCACGAGTCATACAACATTCTCGAGCAAAAGTCCATAAATCAACTTGGTAATATCAAGATTAGTTGTACATTAAGTTCAACTTATAATCATTGGTTTCACAATTACATTTTCAGATATAATATCAAATCTTATTTGATAAAGCCCCAAGGATTTGAATCTTAAGAAAAGTTGTAGGTTAATTTAAACTTTATATATTCCTTTAACAAATTTAATAAATATATAAACCCGTTTGGGGCAGCTGTGCTGCCACCACGCAGCTGCTCCCCAGGCCAATTCTAGGAAAATGTTCCCCTAAAGTTGGCCTGGGGGTCCATAGAATAAATGTTATTTCACGTAAATTTACTTTATCCCATTGGCAAATAAAATTACATCACGGCAAAGAGAGTTGTTTATTTATGATGTTGAATTATTAGTCTTTAGCCCAATGGTTGTCAGCTCACTTCATTTAAAAAACAATAATAATTAACAGATGATCCCAACTTCTAAAGCAACAGCTGAGATTGGAGAAAACATCAGATCATGAGGTCAAATCTTATAAATAATAAACACACAATTAAAACTAATTTTTATTATCAACATATATATAAATGGAAGATGACAACATAACCAGATAACTCCGGTCTGTTTACAAAAGTCACCAGACTCACCCATACACACAAACACACAAGGGTATTATTTAGGGCTGCAGATAGCTACCTCTGTGCTCAATGATAATTAACGAACAAAAACAAATAAAATACAGAAAATATTAACACATAATTATAATAAACTAAAAAAGGTAGCGCACGCATCACATAATTAATTAAAAGAGATGGTGGTGCTTCTTTCCATGAGCTTCCTCGTCTTCTTCCTTGGCTTCTTTCTTCTCATGGTGCTCGTGGAACGCAAATCCTCCCGATCCAACGGCTGCTGCCGCGGCTATCTCCTCCTCTATCTTGTGCCTGTGTGCATGCTCTGGGTCCTTTTCTGCCTTGTGCTTCTCAAGCTGATCCATTTACAATATCGTATCAACACCCCCCCACCCCCCCAACAAAAAAAAAAAAAAATTTGAGGGTCAACATAAAGATAGAATGAAAAGAAAATAATGGGATTTTTTGTTTTTTTTTGCCAGTGTATGCAAAAAACCTAGTTACATGCGCGGTATTATATATAAGTATGTTGTCAAAAAAACACTTTTTCCAAGCATGCATGAGAAATGAAACTCTATACCATCAAACAATTGAAAAGGCACTTTGATGAAGAAGCACTTTACCAGAGCAAAAGCACCAGCTGCACCAGTTCCAAGCTCTCCAACGTGCTCGAGATGCTTGTGGTGCTTCTCCTCCTTCTTGTAATCAAACTCTTCCTCTTTCCTGCCATACTCACCGCTCTCCATCTCTGATGGCCGGCGCCGGTCTCCCGGATAACCTGTAGTCTCAGAGTAATCGGTGGCTGACTGATCAGAGTATCCGGTGGTCAAGTCGGAGTAACCGGTGGGGGTATCAGAGTAGCCGGTGGCGGTATCAGAGTAGCCGGTGACGGTGTCGGAGTAGCCGGTGGTACCCTCAGGCTTCTCATGCTCCTTGTGGTGGTGGAAGAGGCCGTGTTGGTGGTGCTTTTCCTCAGACATTATTAATTAATAGAGTAAAAAGTGATAGCAGAAGAGAAATTTAATAGACGCTACTTCAAGAAAGTGTTTTTGGTGTTGCTGATGATCGTAGTATGGGGGATGTGCGTCTATTTATAAGCTTTTCGTGACCCAAATAGTAAGGGTTGCTAACAATATCTTCTTAGATTTTCTGGGTGACAATCAAATAATCAATAAAATTGTACTAATCTGAATTTACTTAATTAATATTTGGAAGATTTTTTTGATATGTATGCATTAATTTACTTATTTTAACATATTCTTATTTCTTAACTCCGTTAGAAACTTCAATTTTTTGACACGTGTACTCGAGTCTCTTTCTGGGGATGATTTTAATTGTTTAAAAAAAAAAAATCTTAACCCTTCAGAAAATTTTAGAGGTAATAACTCTATGGTTGGTTCGGTACCACAAGAAAAAGTCAAATTCACGGAGAAAAAAATCTTGTTTTTTCTTTACTATAAGAAAATCAATTTATGTGCTCAAATAATAATAATAATGTGACTGGTCTATTGTTGGTTCATTTATTTTCGTCATATGTGGACATGGTTGGTTTCACCAACGAGACTTCATGCTGAGACACAAATTGCAAATACTTCAACAGTGGTTCAAAAGAATTATCCATAAAATAGGAAAAGAGCAGTTTAATGGATAAAATTAATTCTGGCTTTAATAGACTGCGAAACTTTGCATTGTATGTCATATCCATTAATGAATAAGACCCTTTTTTGATATGAACTCTCTCCAATTTTTAAATATCTTGTGCTTTATATATATATTTTTAGTGCTTTAGTAACCCTCAAAATTGGATTGTTTTTTTTCACTCTTTGTAATGATAATTTTTTTTTTATCAGTTCTAAGTGGATCCCAACTATAAGAGGTATTTTTAAATCGATACCATAATTTAGATTAATCTCCTTTCATACTGGGTCGGTTCATAAAAAATAAAATACTAACTAAAATAGTAAAGGAAATTTTTTGAAGTGTTGACGTTTGCCCTTTATAAAATATTTTATACTATTATAAAATATTAAATTTATACTTTTATGAAACACGAATATCCACACTAAAAAAAAATATTTAATAGGTGGACCCATCATATCATAAATCTGCCATATGTTCACATTTATAATGGTTTAAGACTTTTGCTTAAATTCTTTATTTTATGTGTGATAATTTGACATAACAATAATTCATCATTGTAATTTTTTCTTCTTGTTTTGACACGTAATTTTTCTTTAATTTTTTAAAAGGAGGGGTCCACAAGTTTTTCAGGATTAAGTTTTGTCCAAACTGTTTTATGGCCGGTAGTTAAATGGGTCCCAATCCAATGGCAGTTGATGTGTCGGCAAGACTAGATATTTAATACCAACAGTTGTTTGCACCATTTAATATCCATTTTTTTAAAAGAAAAATAAATGTAATGGTCATCATCAAAAGTTAAATAATTTTATTTTTTTAGTGTTATCGGTTGAATAATATTAAACATTATATAGAACTCTCAACTTTAAACTATAGTCATAAATAAATGTAACGGTTATCAGCTTCTATTTTTATTATAAATAGGAAATTCTATAATATTGTGATTAAAATTATGATACTAGTATTGTGCTAAATATAAATTTTATAAATTATATATAAGACTATGAATAAGTAAATTAATATAAAAATATTATTATTAAAATAATTAACATTGTTTTTATATTATTTTAGTGAAAAATAATATAACCATTTACTTTAATTAAATAAAGGAAAAAAATCACTCATCAATTGAAAATAAAAAAAACTATACTGAAAACAAGTGGAATAGGTTTTGTTGAATTGTTTTAACTATAAACTCTATGCTCATTCTGGAATGTTTATAAACTTTTTTTTTAAATTTTCTATAATAATATATGTTTACGACACAAGTTAATTAAGTGAAATTATTTATCTTAATGTAGATCAAACAAAAACAAAATAAAAAGATATTCTTATTACTAGACATATATGATATATCAATAAAATTAGATTTAATTTTGAGTTTTATGCATAGTTTTAAACTTTACTCCTTACTTATATTCAGAAACCATTTATGTTGTTGCTGAGGTGTAGAAAAATGTAAAATGAGCTCATTTTAAAACAACTTTGAAAACATTAAAGTTTTATCCTTAATAAGTCTTATTTAACTTTGAGAATAAGTTTTATCCTTAATAAAACATCAAATGTATCACAAGAACAAAAAATAATCATTATTCAATTTAAATACAAAATCAAATATATAAGGTAATCAATGGGTTTTTATTTTATGTTCGTAATTTTTTACATTTTTTTTTAAGTAACTCTTAAATTAAGTTACTAATTTTACCTTCTATTCATACATTTTAAGTGTAATATATAAAATTTATGTTTTATTTTGCACTTAATATTAATTTATAAGTTTTATGTTACATTTGTAAATTTTTATTTTGTCTACTGGTAAAACATTAATTTATCACTCTTATATTGATTGGCTTGTTTTACATTTTATTTATAAGTCTTGTGTTTTATTTTCAAAATTTATGTTTTATTTTACACTTAATTTGATTTATTAGTTTTGTGTTATACTTGTAAGTTTTTGTGTTGTTTACCAATAATATATCAATAGCCTCCTTGAGATGTAGTTGGGGCATTACGTGAGCGCTCATCAGCGAGACTTGGCCTAATTGTATGTTATATTTATAAGTTTTTATTTTGTTTACCCTAAGTACATCAACTTACTAGTTTTCTATTAACTTACTTACTCTACCTTCCCTTTAGAGGTGTTATCTTCAATTTCTGAATTTTATATTTTATTTTGTACTTAATGTTAATTTACTAGTTCTATGTTATATTTCTAAGTTTTTAATTTGTTTACAAACAATATATCAATTTACTAGTTTTATATTAACTAGTTTTACCTTTCATTTACAAGGTTTTTTTTTTCCATTTTCAAAATTTATATTTTATTTTATAGTTAATATTAATTTACAAATTTTATATTAAATTCACAAATCTTATATTTTAATTATATAACTTATGTTTGATTATAGCATTGATGTCATGATTTTAACACAGTATCATAGAATGACTTATGGTGCTCAAATATTTTTGTATAATGAAAAAATTGAAATACTGTAATAAACAACTTTTAAAGTAAGATAAATTTTTTTGTTGGTAATCCAAAGTATTGCAACTGTTGTAACATAGTGATTGACCAAATCCAAATTAAAAAAAAAAAAAAAACAATGTTGAAATCCAAAACGTTGGGAGCTTAGAGACATTGGTGTTGGAAATAAAGCTTAGAGGCATAAGTCATTTGACATGTGTACATATATATATATATGTAGAGGTGGAGAAATTTTAGAATACCTTTAAAATATTATATCAATCATATAATAAATAAATAATGTTATTAAATTTATAAATTTATTTTAAAGAACTAACATGTAATTGATGGTTATATAAAGTTTAACTGCATCAGATTATATTCCCTCTAATTAGATGAAACTATTAATAAATCAATGCAGCTGTATATTAAAATATGAGTATGGACTTGCCTTATTAACGGGTCCCATGGAAACAAGATCGTGCAGCCACGTTTATAGGCAGGATAATGATCGATGGAAAAGTACTAAAATCGGTTTGTGTGGTTGATGAACTTTGATGGGTGGGGTTCTGATTGATTCGGTAATGTGATGTTAACAATTGCGTAACCTAATGTTCTAACGTTTAATTAAGACCCCTCTTGATTTGCTTGATTTTATGTCATGTTACAACCAGAGGTTCGAGTCTGTAGGATCGAGGTAAGGCCAACTGTTCATGTTTGATTGGAAGGGGTTCAAAATTAATATTAAAATTGAGTGATCACAGACCAAAAAAAATAATGACACGTAAGTTTAATTAAATTAATCACTTGAGCTAAATTGTTGGATAAGCTTAACACTAGTATTCCATTTTAGTTAATTTTTGTGCAATTAGAAACTTCGGACACTAATGAGTGCTAATTGATTCAACAACTAAATTGTTTTGACACTAATGAAGGAGATTTGGGTTCCATTGAGGCCACATGCTTCCAGCTCCACCATACACGTAAGGAGAAGCTACAATCCCCAATTACAACGTGTATGAAGGAGCTTAATTCATTAAGCAACAGCACCTCCAAATCATTGATACTTCTTATATCAATTGAAACAGACCATACAGGCATCACATGAAATATTAATGCTTTGTTTAGCCTACTGAGAGGTCACCAAAAGCTTTTCTGGAAGAACATTACATTCGCCTCACATATGTGTGCTTGTGATAGAAAACTTTCCATTCGATATTGTTATTTGTTCTTTTTTTGACGAGTAATATTGTTGTTTATTGGTTAGCTTACACTGGCAATCAAATCTCTTGAAATAGTATAAAAAATTTACAGAAAAAAATTGAATTGTGATTAAAGTAGTGATATAGAAAATCATAAACATGGAAATACATTTATGTACGCACACTTGTTTCGTATTCAATAAAGAAGTTGTGAGACAGCATAGACTTAATTTCTGTCTAACAATTTAGATGATCCAAAACTCTAACAATTAGTTTTTTTTTGTCAATGGAAAATAAATTTCAGAGTGTAACTAAAAATTGTCCAAGTAAAATTCAGTTCTAACATCACTGCATTACATTGGATTTGAATCGCAGTGGTATATAAGGGTGGATTTCCAAATCTGAAATTATGTTATATAAAATGTATGCATATAGGCTTCCAGTAGATTAATGTACAGGTGGATTGTAACAATTTTTTTTTTTTTTTTTTTGGAAAAAAAATCGGTGCATTACTCTTGAAGTTGGACTCCCCGAACCGCGTTGGTGTACTTAAAGGTGTGAATTGGAATTATTCTGTTTTCGATACAAAATAGTCATGGCCCATGCCCATTTCACGACCTCTTATGTCTGACTAGCGCTTTTGATCATCTATTCATCTTCCTTCATATGCGATTTAGAGGAGAATTTCATATTAAGGATCTCGCAAAGCATGGCCATGGCACATTAAACATATTAGTCATTTCTAGTGGCGCTTTCACATATAGTTCTTTAAAATTTAACTGGCAAGGAAAATTGAAAATTCTTTCAACAATGAACCGATTTCTCTTCGTTTTGTACAACATTTTTAATTTTACAAGGCCAATGGGAATTCGGACCATAACATATATTTGCTAAATATCCTCCATAAGCTATACAATGAACACCAAGCTGAAAGATAGTAATCCTTTCTTTACCATCACACCGCTGCATTACCCTTCTGCAAATGTTTTCTTGATACTCGGTTTCCTTATTGGATTCCTCATCACTGCAGCATGGGGTGTGGCACAAATTGGAAGACTGCCGAAGCCAGCTAAAATCAATGGGATCTTTCAACATTTGCAGGTACCCACATCCACTTATAAGAAAACCCCAAACTTTTCGTGTCATATTAGTGATGCAAGCAAGAAACTCATTACATATGATCTGGAAATCGGCATTTTGAGATTGACTAAGAAATGGATTCACTTGAAATCTGTCCACTTGCGAGCAGTTGGAGCATTCATGATTCTCAGGGGATGAGGTTGACATAGGTGATTCCGGTTTCACAAATAATTTCCACCCTGGGCTTCTAGCAAGAGTTAACAAGGACTCCCCTGCACTTGCCCAGAAATTTGCAGATGCTGCAATCAGAGATGACTCAGATCGGAACAAATGGTCAGTCGCACCAGCAAGCAGGAATGAGTATGCGGCACTTGTCCTGCTCATATCAAAAGCGTCCAATTGCTGTCCATCAATGTCAGAATTGAGAGCTAATAAGTCAATTGAACGGATTTTATATGCAGATGCCAGTGTTGTATAGGCATTCAGTGAGAGATGGTGCAGGGGATGCAACCTCAAATTTAGCTGTATTTTCACTTTTTCGGATTCTAACAGCTCACCCTGCAGACCTTGGGTAAGGATGTTCTCCAGCTTCTGGCAGCAAGATTCAGGATCACCAACTAATAGATATTCAGATGTAACTTCATCCATCCAATCAGTCAACTTTTGATTTGCCTCGTCCTTGAGGAAGTTGTAATCAGAACTCAAGCTCGAAAACTCGGGATTTGAAGAAAAGGTTTCCTGGGGAAAGAACAAAAAAAGCCCTCGAGAGTTCAATACTTGTCATACCACTCGTTTGCAACTGAGATCTTCCCGCGGACAATTTACATAAAGTTTTTACCTCTAAGGCCATATCTACATAACTTGGGGGTGATGCAGAGCATCTCCTACAGTGGCAGACAAATTGATACTTTGACCACAACTCTGATTGCCTCATTCCCTGAACAAAATAAAATTGGTTTGAACAATGTAGAATTATGCAAAATTATCAAATAAAACACATGCCTGATCAGCTGATTTTAAATGGAATGTAGTACCTTGGGTTGCAACAAATCAGTGTAAGCAACAGTTACCTCCTCGCCTTTGTTAATTGGCTTAATACTCCTTACAATGATCCTTGGACCATGTCTCTTACTTCCTTGAAAATAAAATTAAATGAAATTAAGAAATGCAAAAATCAAACAATGTGCAAAATTTATATAGAAATGAACAACAATTAGCATTAGCAACCTTCTTTTAATTCACAACTGATACAAACATCACTCTTTCCCTGCATCAAATCAATTATCGACTTGCTCAAGTCAGTTAAAAAATTCAAAAAAATTTCAACATAGTTGGGACTTTACTTGAGTTTCAGCCTCAGTGCTGTCGAAAACAACGTGAGGAGCAATCCGCTTTTTCTTTTCATCGCGAAACGACGGAGCATTTGGCTCAGAAAGCGAGAAGCGGTAACAAGCGTTGGGAGAACAGCTGTGATTGATCCAAGAGAAATCCTTATCGTACACGGCGATACCTAAAATACGCCCTGTCTTATCATCCTGCACCTCAACGGCATTGGTCATCACCAGACACAACGCAGCCTCCTCCCAAGCGACGTCGTCGGACAAATTCCCTCTCGCTCTCGCCATCTCCCTCGCTCCTTCTCGAATTTTGGACGCAACATCGGAGTCGGAGGAAGACATTAGCTTATCTCGGTTGGTGAGTAAGCCGAAGAGACGAGGAGGAGGAGGAAGAGAGGTTGTGGGAAGAGGGGAGTGGAGGAGGTGGAGAGCGGCGCGGAGTTCGGCGGAGGAGAGGGGGAGGGAGGAGCAGCAACTAGGAAGTGGAGAGAAGCAAGACGAACAGTGACCGTCGAGTAAAGAGTCGTGAAATGCGAAAGTGAGAGGAAATAATGGTGGCGTTATGTCTTCACCTTGCCTTATTTCCTCACTCGCACGCATTTCCATTTCCAACTCCCCGTTGCTGATCAGCCGATGCTAGAGAAGGAGTCGATAAGTAGAATAGGAAAGGGTAATATCGCTTACCTCCCTCGAGGTTTGGCAATTTCTCACCGGGACGGTATATGGTATAATCTCATTTAATAGACGACCCTACCCCCCTTGCTCACCGCTATTATTAATTCAGCGTTGACACCAATCAGGGTTGTTTTAGTAACACCAGTTCATTAGATAGCTAATAGCTTTTTCACTCAATTGGTTTTCATAAAAACCGGAAAAAAAAAAAAAAACACAACAACAAAAACAAAAGCCTACAATTTCCTTCCCCGCAAATTATGAGCCTATAAGACACAATCATCAATTTTTGTAAAAATAAGTTTGGACAAACTGATTTGATATTAATTCATTAATTAAAAAAATTTTAAAAAATAAAAATAAATATTATAAATAAAAAATATTTAATTTAATTATATCATATCAATTTATATAAAATAAATTTATATAAAAATTTATAATTATATTATTCAAACAGGGAAAATATAGATAAAGCGATGATATCGCAATGCATTATACTTGAAATCTACAACCTTAATTAAAATGTATATTATTTAGAGTCAAGAAACTTGAAAAGCATTGGTCATTCTGGAGGATCTTATATGCCCTTTACTGTGTCGCGTGGGCCCTTATTACTAGTCAGTAGTCATCCACTATACTGCAGACCAAGATCGTTGAACAAACTAAAGAGACACAGAAACTGCCATGACAGCACCATTAACATGATGAATTCACACCAAAATTTCAATATAGTAGGTCATCAAAATTTTTTATTTTAAAAAAATCAGCAGCATAACCTAAAAAAAATAGGTCATAAAATTTAGGTAAAAATACAAGAGATTCGAAAATAAAAAATGGAAAGAAACGAAAAGACAATTTCCTTGTGAATTCCCTGTTTACTGAATTCAATATTCCAATCTAACAACTTGATTACATTGGTTTCCTGGTAGAACCTGAGAAACTGCAAAACATAAAAAATAGCAGAGAGTGAGCCAACAGGAGAATGGCAATTAAAAGGGCTCTTTGAGGACATAGACTCATTGGGGCAGACTCAAAAGTAGAAATAAATAAAAACTAGAGCTCACCACAACTATTGCTTGACGCTCAATGAATTCTCAATGCGTTGGATAAGCTGATCTTTAGTAAAAGCACCCTCCTGAAAACAATCAACCATCAGGATTGTTATTGAACTTAATGTCCACAGGCATATGAAAGAACTAACCTGTGGCAACAGCTACCAGAAAAAGTAACCGAAAAGCGAAAAAGAATCATACAATGACAATATGCGCATACTGCTGATGCCAGTTAACTGAGTCAAAAATACACCAGTGGCTCAAACAAAAAAATGCATAAGTTATTGATGACGATACTATTTGTGTAAAGGAAATATCCCAGGCCTAGCAACAAACTTTGGAATATTGGATAACCCTCAGAGGCCAGAGCTACACATCGATTATAGCGGAATCCAATAAAGTGAAAGACAATGCTTGAAAAGAATTTCCAAATCCAAATATCAACACCAAAATTTACAGGCATGGGAAAGAGAGGATCTTCAGGTTATTCATAGTAGTCACTTGACACTTTAATGCATTTTCACAGAGAATAAACAATGATTTTGTAAAGATGCACAAATAAATTGTAAGGAAAACAAAAAAAGCAATATTAAATTGACTTACGAAGCGATCAGAAGGTTTCCCGTCCTTAAATAGAATGAAAGTTGGCAAGGCCTCTATTCTGTATGTATCAGCGATCTGAGGGTACTTCTCAGTATCAATTTTGACCACCTGAATCTTATCTTTCAGAGCAGCACCAACTTCATTGAGGATAGGAGCCATGTACTGACAAGGACCACACCTGCAAACCATATCATGAGTTGTCTATGTTTCAATTTATAAAACCTTTTAACAAACTTGAAGTGCAAACACTAGATGGTAACTGTTAACAAACAAGACAAAGACAAAATCACAAGCTGTGGAATGAAATTACTGGCTGACAAGTATAGGCAAGTGGCTAGGCAATCAACATTAGCTGTCGTAAAAAGAATGCTCACCAAACAATTTAGCTACTTTGTTATTAAAATTAAGTAAAAAATATAGCCTAAGTAATCAACTTGATGTTCATTATACAATGTTAAAATTTTCTTGAGCGAAGGATGAAAATTACCAGGTGGCATAGAAGTCAACCAACACAGGCTTGTCAGATTTCTGCAGCAAATCATCAAGTGACGAAAATGTTTGCTTCTTCGCTTCAACCTACCGAAAGTAATTATTTCAATTAAGGAACTCGTAAACAAATATTAATTAAAAACTACTCAAAACAAAGAACAATCAAAGAGTACCACTGGCAGTAAGCGACGTTTGGAGGAAGATGAAGTTCTCGAGCCGTTAGAAATTCGAAGGCGGCGCAACTGCACGGGGAATTGCAGAGAAGACAGCCGAGAGAGTTTTGATGAACTGCTAGCGGACACTTTTGCATTTAATGAAGGAATTGTAGACGCCGTCAAAGAAATCGCCATTGCAATTGACTGTCAAACTTTTTCCTAAAATAAATATTTTAGCTCTGTATTTTGGATGTAATCGACAGAGAGCAACAGGTTTGGAGGGGAAAAAGAATCTGTTTATTTGGTAGGTGCAATGCGGAGGCGACATAGATAACCGCGGCATGAATTTGCTGGGCAGATAGTAGGATAATTCACTAGATCGGCGTATTGTGAGTCGTCAGATGGTTGGAAATTTTCTGTTGTGTTTATATCGGACGGTTGCAAAAGACTCTCGTTTAAGCTCTGAAGAATATCTGCTTCTGAACTTTTTTTTTCTTTTTTCCTTGCAAAAGAGTGTTCAGCCTTTTGTTTTTGGAGAATTTTAATCCCACGTGGCATTTTTATTTTGAAATTCATCTGGTGAATGTAATTAATTTTTCTTTCAACTAATTTTTCTTTTACTTTTTCCTTTAAACATAACTATGACTATTTTTCATGATTTAGATGTTTATATACAAAACTGATAAAATGGTCATAAAAGGAGTTGACAAAAGGATTCATAATAAATATTGAAAAATAAATAAGAACATAATGAGTGGAGCTATTGGCATCCCTACATTTTTCTTACAAAACCCCACTTTAAATAAAATAACAATTAAGGACAATTAAAAATTAAACACATAAAGATTTTTTTTCCAACAAATTACTTAATTTATAATCAATCCTTTTAATATATATATATATGTGTGTGTGTGTGTGTGTATGTGTTACTTCCTATTTAACTAAAATAAATTATACAAATTTAAAATAATCTATTATTCTCTTTTGATTTCTTATTGATTAAATATTTTTATACTTAAAATTACTTTGAAATTATAATTTGAAATATGTGTTATTTCAGCCAATAATTAACACTAAAAAACTTATCACTCATATAACTTTTTAATTTGTGTGTAGATTAATAATAAAATTAAAAATATAAAAAAATAGCACAATAATACTTTGAGTTTTAATAATAAAACAAATCAAATGAAAATTAAGAACTTAGAAAAGTGTATTTAAAAAAAAAAATATTTGAATATAACTAAAAATGAGATTTTATAGGAGATGAGAGGGGTGCCAATAGTCCAACTCAAACATAATTTCAAGGATCCAATCATCATCCAAATAAGAAGCCCAAGCAACAGAAAAAAAGCCAAGGAGCTACCTAAAGGTCACATAATACAGCTACAAGTCATCCTTTGTATCAACGTGTTAATTGTTATGCCGCTAAAATTGTCTGCTAAAATTGTCTTACTCCCAACACCATTTCTGGCAGCATAAAAATCAAAACCTTTCCCCGTTAACAAAATGTTGCACTACATAGAAATACAACAATGTCCAGATCGGAAAAAAAATCATCCATCGCTCGTCAACGTGAAGGCGAGTACAACAATGGTGAGTGCAAAGAAAATTATGGCGCATGCAAACAACCACAGGCCCTTGATGGGGCCTTTGTTTTGGGTTTCTTGACCGCCTGGCTCAACTTCTTTGAGAAGCTCGGTTACCTTGTCCATGTCCGAGTCTTTAGCGGCTTGGAGTAGTCTACTTTGGATTTTATCAAGTTTGTTGAGCCGTTTACTCTTGGATGCATCCTTGAGTGGCCAGATAAAACCTGTCATCTTCCAGAGGAGGATGCCTACGTATATTGCCACAATGCAGTCCACAGAGTAGTGGTGGCGTTCCCGAACTTCTCTCTGGGCACTGTGCATTACAAGCAGCCATACGAGAGCCGAGCTAAAGCCTCCGTAAGCCTCCTGCAATCATTTTAAGAAACAAAGGCTGATAAGAGTATGTAATTAGTCATTTATTCTCATTGCTTGGCAATGGATTTGTATGAATACCGTCCAAGCCATAGCTGTCAGTACAGCAACAAGCATGTGACCACTGTATATAAGGTCATTGCAGCCACCACCAGCTTTCTTCAGCAGACTGAACCATGAAGATCCTTCTGATGCAGTCGGTCGCAGGAAGTCAATTAAGAAACTCATTGAACCCCAATCCAGTCGATAGTCACTCGGATAATTACCAACATCAGCTGAAAAAGATAATAGAGGTGTTAACAGGACCCTTCCAGTCATTGAGACAAACTTAATATGAATTTAGGATAGCACATCATATTGAAGAACAAATGCCTCATATAAGATAGGTACTGTCATATTTCATCAGTAAAGTTTAGTCTATCTAGAAAAGACAGTTAGGAATCTTGAATCTATTTCATCTGGCATGAGCCACAAGCACTTGATAATCAGAATATTTTGCTTTTATCAGTTGAATTATAGTGGTCAGTATAGGGCCATTGAACATCATCCATTACCTAAATCCTAAGTCCATGTTCAGTTGGAAGAAATGAAGGAGAGGAGCCGAATGGAAAACAAAAGAGTATCAACACAAAACAGAAGCTGACCGAGCACTCAGCAGCACATCCAATTGGGGTCCCAGACTCCCAGCAAAAAATGAAGATACTCAGACACTAAATCCAGACAGCCAAGGAGACAACACAAATTGAATTTGATAAGCAACACATACCATAAGCCATATCCTGATTTATAATCTGACGAATAGCACTGGCATCTGAAGCATAAGGCACATAATATTTCTGTGCCCAGTAATGAGGGTACGCGGGGACTCTAAACCTTGCTGAAACGCACCAAGGCCGGGCTGATGGCAGAATGGTAGATACAAATGTTATGGCCCGAAGGAGGCGGCCGACTGCCATAGTGAACATATACCTTGCACCTAGCCCAAGGCCAGGAGCTTCTACAGAGTCAAATAGTACAGAGAAAGCCAGCATCATAAACAACATCAGAAAGTGGTGCAGCCCAATGATACGAGCTCTCAATATTTGGACTATTGTTCCAGGAAGTTTCTCATTTAATGCCAGGAGCAACCACTGACCAGTATCAGGCAGAGGATCTGTATCACTGTTGCACATTGCCAAGCCAATCAATAGTCCTGTTTTTAAAGCATTGGTGATACTCAAAGATGAAATAGCTAAAAACTGAAACGTATTGTCTCTCAACTCAAGGGAAGTAGAAAAACCTAGAGATGCAGAAGATAATTCATTTGAACATTACACATTAATCAACACCAGATTTAAAGTCATAAATGTTCCATACGGTTTGTGATGAATACAGGGACATTAAAGCTACAATGATTTGACAATTAAGAAAATGTTAAGTTCCTTGGTCATCAGTACTTTTGAGCTAAGTTCACCAGTAAATATGGATTTTGAAAGATGATTAAGGAAAAACAAAATGATAAGTTCCTTGGTCATCACTTCCATTCTACAATAGAGGCTGCCTCGCAACATTATTAGATCCAAAAAGAATTAAAATATAAAACTGACCAGCAGAATCAAACAAACCACAAAAGATTTATATCTTTATGTACAGCACAGTTACCTGTGCCAATCAAGGCCAAGCACTGCAGTAGCGAAGCGAACGGAGAGAGCCTCGAAGAGAAGAGCAGATAGCATGAAAATCATTGAACCCACGAATGGAATTGCCGCCCGGAACTCGGCGGTCCAGTGCCTGTAATAGGGGACACGTGTGATGGCGATCAGAGCCAGTACGGTCCAGAGCACCGGCTGCAAGCGCGCGTGCCATGCCGGAGACAGGTGGCGCAGGTAGTCTATTAAGATGTAAGACATGGCGGCGATGCCCAGACCTCCGCCGCTCCTCGCCGCCGGCAACCGCATGATCTCCGACGAAGGAATGTCACTGGAGTGTGGTGAACTCAAGCTGAAGACTTTGGTCTCCTAACTGTACATAATTGAAGTTTGTTATTATTATTAATTTATTATTGGTAGAAATAGTAATAAAGCTATCCAGTTATTAATTATTTTGTGAATAGGTTAATTAATAAGCTGTTGATTGTGTTCACAGATTAAAAGCCCATTTAAAAGTTAATTAGTTTTTATTTTTGCGACTCATTTATTCAAAAAATTAACAATAAAAAACAATATTATTGGATCTCAGGCCCAATGAAAGAAGATGGCGGGCGCAAGGTGTATAAGGCCCAATAGCGTGACGCGAAATTTTAATGCGGCTAGGGAAAATTGAATGTTCTACTTTTCTAAAGGAAAAAAATAAATAGTTGTGGGTCTTTCCTAAAATTTGTATTTAGCAAGGAGTGTTGTCACCTTGACACATTAGGCGGACAAGATAACATTTATTATTTCATAGCAAGGCATGATTGGAAGAATTGGTTACTTGAGCTATATATATGTATTTACTTGCCTGGTAGCTAGTGCTTCGCAGAGCTTCTCAAGTCCAGGCAAAGTGACTGACCAAAATGGTTGAGCCCAAAAGCTACACGCTTCCTTTTGTTCTTCTCGTGGTTTTGCTGAACAAGTTCAAAGCCATTCTGTGTTATGCTCCTGCCGATCCCACTTATGGCTTCAGCCCCGTCGCATTGACACCTGAAAACTTGGAACTGCAAAGACCATATGATGTACCACTGGAAGAACGTTACAGCTATGAAAATGGGGTGCATAAATTATGGGTCTATGCTGATGACAAGCCTCATGATCCCAACAGCCTCACCCAACCGCGCACAGAAATCCGCATACGCGTAACCTTAATTAAATTCAGCAAAATATCAAATATGTTTGTTTGTTTGTTTCTAAAAGAAGATTAAAGATGTGGCTCTGTGCTATTAAGTTCTTTAATATTTTGAATTTCTGCAGGGCCTGGACTATTCGTCAGGAGTGTGGCAATTTGAAGGGTATGGTTTTGTGCCAAACGGAACCTCTGGTGCTACAATAGCTCAGATTCACGGCGCAGCTCACGGGGCTACTACGTTGATCCTAAGGATCTATAATGGCGACATGAGGTACTACAGCTTTGATCTGGTGGCGACGGACCTATACGACAAGTGGTTTCGGCTTAATATCATTCATGATGTGGATGGTGGGATGGTAACTGTTTTTATTGATGGTGTTCAGAAATTTGCTACTAAGGATAAAGGGCCAGGGGACTTGTATTTCAAATGTGGAGTTTATGCTGCTCCTGCTAATATAAGCTATTACATGGAGTCTAGGTGGAGAGACATCAAAATTTTTAAGAAGTGTGAATCCTGAACTTAAGAATAATGTAGCTCATTGTTATCACCTTGGGTTGAGAAATAAATTTCGGAGGTTTTATGATGCTAGCTGTGTGCTCTGTTGTGTAAATTGTGTAACGTTGGAGCTGTGACTATGAAGAAATTAATAGACCGGCGTCCAGTCCGAGAAACTGAGTAGAGATATCAGAGACTTATAGATTGTTTAAGATTCGTATTCACTTTTGGGGATGTAACAGGTGCTCCTGTCCTTACAAGCATCTTTCACCCAGAAAGCGTTATTAAGTTGGGAAAATCTTAGGTTAATGAGCTTGGAAAAATTGCATGTCCTGGAGTCATTGAATCATTTTCAATTCAGCAAAGCACTGCGTGTGATCTCCTTTTAGAATAAAATGTACAATATATATATTTAGGAAATTAAACTGCAAATATATTCCCCACGTTAGATTCCATATACCCGACAGTAACAAGGAGACATCCAAAGGAACACAACGAACCCCCTTCAGAAAACGTTAAGAGAATAAATAATGCATAAGTCTGATGAGGAATCAATCCAATATCAATGATATTACTTCCAAAATTTGGGTTGAGACAATAATTTGGACAAAATATTCAAACTGGGGCCAGAAATGTCAACATTAAGAAGTTTTAAGTAATCAAACAAAATAACCTTAGGCTTCTCAATGCTACAAAAGACAAAGTTGGCAGCAGCATCATTCTCCAATTAGAAATTGAGGTTAGTTATGGAAAGCAAATAAACAACAATGTGATGGCAGTTTGATGAGCAAAAGTGATAATG
The DNA here is from genome assembly GCF_022201045.2 of Citrus sinensis. NCBI lineage: Eukaryota > Viridiplantae > Streptophyta > Magnoliopsida > Sapindales > Rutaceae > Citrus > Citrus sinensis. Next base: position 34,382,229 of record NC_068560.1, on the reverse strand, counting down.
AAATGGAAACAAGCAGAGAACAAAAAGCCTGTATGATAGGGTTTCCATGTTTTAAGCAAAATCCATCGATGCCCAAACTTGCACTAAATTTGTTTAGCAGTTTCATAAATTATGGGGGCAGAAAATCAAGAGCATAAGCATTGATTAAAAAAAAAAAAGGATGACGAACCTTAGCCTTTTCTAATGGTGGTGTCAAAAATGTCAAAAAGGCAATCTGTTATGTGGGATTTTATATATGAATAGGATAACATTAACATGAATTTGATGAAATGGAAACATAATGTGGTGTCTCCCGTTTACTTGTGGAAATTGGAAGCTGAAGAATAGGATACATACATGTATATAATAAAATCGTTCTCCTCTGGATAAAAATTTAGATCACTCGTACTGCAAGATAAAAATTTATTCCGGTTATGTGTGTGCAAAGAGTGACAATCGAAAATGATTTTGATTCTCTCAGAGCGAAGCTATACCGTCAAGGATAAGGTAAAAAATAATATAAACTAATTTAATCTGACAAAGCAAAGCCTCTAAATGACGTGGATACTGTAGGATAAACTAGTGAAGTGATGCTATATGACAATTTACAAAGACAACAATGTTGTATTCCTAAGACTCGCTATCAATGGTCACAATAATTGGCTGAATTTTCTTTGCACATAATTCCCACTTTGATTTGATAAAAACAGTCATAGCAGTCAATGGTCAGAAACTTGCCGAAAAGTTTTCCTATTACTTTATTTACCCGCAACAAGAAGATAAATTTAACCAGCTGATTTCAATATTGTTTGGACTCGAAAAACCCCCTGTAAAATCTGATTATAAAAATGCATCCAAGATACTACTGGGGTGGTAATTAGCTTCACAGGTTCTGTACTTGCCAGAAGAATTTGGGAAAATGAGTAAGTCTTGCCACTACAGCTTCCTGTTGTTACTTGTTATATGCTCTATGAAATGCCATCAAATTTTTGGCGCTGATCCTACCGATGGATTCGCTGAAGTGGCGTTAGCCGAGGATAATTTCGTCTTACAGAAACCTTACAACGAACCCCTGGGAACTCGTTACAGTTACAAAGATGGGGTACGAAGTTTTTGGGTTTACAACCACGACAAGCCCTTCAAGTCTAGCAGCGGCACCAGACCGCGTACTGAAGTACGCATAAAGGTGAAAGGTTCACGTTAATTTGTTCCTTAAGGCATAAGCTAAATTTTTCAGTACGTTTCTCAAGTATTTTGACTCTATTTCAGGGACATGATTACTCATCCGGAATTTGGCAATTTGAGGGCTATGCTTATGTCCCAAAAGGCACATCCGGCGTAACAATTATGCAGATTCATGGAGCATCCGAGGGAGCCACAACCCTGCAACTTAGAATTTATAATGGAGATATGAAATACTATAAATTCAACGTAGTGGCGACAGATCTGTACGATAAATGGTTCAGACTCAATGTCATTCATGATGTGGGAAAAGGGAAGATCACAGTTTTCATCGACGGCGAACAGAAGTTTGTGGTGAATGATCAGGGACCCGGAGACTTGTATTTCAAATGCGGTGTTTATGCTGCTCCTGCAGGCTCGAGCAATTACATGGACTCAAGATGGAGAGATATCAAACTTTACAAGAAATAATCACTAATGGGTGTAAATCTTGCTATTTTAGTAGCAAGTTAGCCATACACATTATATTATATGAGGAACTTTCTACTATGTACACTCGTATAGTTGCTGTATAATATACTATAGATACATTGCTGTATGATTGAATTTCATGCTCGTTTTATTTTATTTATTTTAATTGTTTCTATTAACATCGATACTATTATTTTACCACTTAAATATTTTCTAACATTTTACTTTCTCACCAAAATTTTACGACAACTGAATTTTTCCCACTTTATGTTTTAGTTTTTATCATTTTTCTATCAAATTGTTAAAAATAACATAATTTTAGTAGTAGTTAAGTAAAAGTCTATTTTACTATTTTACTCCTAAACTGTGTAAGTACAATTTAATCCTCGGATAATAAAAAATATAAAATTAATTATATACAAAGAGATAATGTTTTTGTCAATTGATTATTTTATATATTTGAAATAATCAATTGATAAAATTACATGTAACCCATAAAATTCTTAAAATACTAAAAATATTACAATTTCTAAAATACCCCTATTAAAAGCAATTTCTTAATGGAGTTAATGGTTTGATGATAAACAGATAAAAACTGAAACATGAAATGGAAAAAGGCAATTGCCAGAAAACTTTGGTGACAAAATTATACATAAAAAAAAACGTAGTTATAGGATAATATCCTTATCATTAAACTGGATAATTATTTGGTTATAAGTAGGAATTGTGAGATTCGAATCCTGCTCACATTTATGGGCATGATATTTTGTTCAATCAGAACATAAATAAGCTAGACAGCACATAAATACATTTGATAATCAAGCTTAAGTCGATAATACTTATAACAAAATGATCTGTCATTATACACAGGCAGGAGAAACATGATACTACCGCAAATGTAATAAGAAATCTACACCTGTGTGTTTCTTTTTCTATTCCTATCAATCAAACAGGTACATCAGAGCCATGAATGAAAGAAAACCCATACATAAAAGCCACAAATGAAAGAATGGATTGCTCAACTAAAATGATACGAACAAATATAAAGAAAGAAAATTGGAAAGGGAAAACAGTACCTATAAAACACTAGGTTGACCTACGAAGTTTACACACCACCACAACGCTGACAGCACCAATTTCCAATTTGAATGAAAAACCACTGCAAAGGGTCAGGCCCGTCGTCTTTTTCTGGTAACGCAGAAGGCATTGGTATCTCATCAGGTAAATGCCGATGAAATGCATCAACTGCAGCGGCAACACCATCTTCGTTCTCTATCAACTTCGCTAACTCCATTGCTCGGGATTTCACCTGAGAGAGTCAAAGTCCAGTTAAGAACCAAAATCTCTGAAGTCTCTGGTGGGTGTCACTTTTCAGATTCTGAAAAAGGAATGCCAACTCCAAAATTACCTCTGGCTGCAGCATAAATCTTACAGCATTTGAAAGGTTTTCAACAGTAAGCTGAGATATTGGTATTGGTGCAGGTCCCAGCCCTTTCTGCTGCACTCTGTCACCCCAAAAGAACTGATCTCCGAAGAAAGGAACTATGGTTGTTGGACACTGTAATTAATAAATTTGATGTTAGACAAGATCAGCCAGTTGAATAATTTCTATTACAAACAGTCAGACATATGACCAAGTGTCTTTCATAACGTAAGATCTAACTATATGGACTCATCTGAAAAGATCTATTTCAGAATGCAGTACAGAAGAATAATGAAAAAAAAATACAGAATATTACCCCAGCTTTTAGCCCTGTAGCTGTAGTTCCAGCTCCTCCATGATGAACCTGCACATCCAGGGCATAAGGCTTCAAGTTAATTGAGTTTTCACAAACATAATTGCATTGCACTCAAAGAAGAATGCACTAATAAAAATTTCACATCATCCATGGCGACGTAAGGCAGGGAGGATCAGAGCGAACCATGCCTTACACACTGTTTTTTCTACTCTCACTCCAGCATATATATAGTGTTTGTGCCTTTTGTAAAGATTGGAGCCTTGTAACTCGCACCAAATAGCTTGATAAGTTTTACGCTCTTAGAAGTTTTTTATTAGTGCGGTAGAGGAAAAAAATAAACAACTTTACAACTTGATATTCATTTTATCTTTCAGGTTTGTCATATTCAACAACTAATTTTCAACAGCAACACGAAGCATTTTTTGGTTTTATCTTTAGAGGTATAATTGTTGATTTAAAATCTTTATAATCGGCCATAAAATTCTTATGTTATTTAGTCAATATTAGATGGTTATAAGTCCACCCATATTCAAAACTAAGAACACATCTCTATTCACTACCACAAAATTCTTCCTCTTACCTCTAATTTGGGTGCTGCCACAATCAGCTATTTTTTCTGAACATACATTCCTTAATTATGCTACACACTGAAGTAGCGATAACCACATATATCCACATAAAGAAATTCACTTTAGGAAGGATAAAAGAAAGCTCACCACGGCAGAGCATTGAGGAAACAACCAATCATGAGGGCAATCCTCTAGAAGGAATATATTATCAGGAACTTCTGTAACTGTAGAATGCAAAATGATTTGTCAGAGATGTTCCACAGGTCTATTTCTTGTAAATAGGAAAAAATAATAATAATGTCATTTTAAATACACATATGAGATACTTTACAACGTTTCAATATTTCTGGGAGCTGGCCCTTGAGAATATCATCATTTGACAGTACAAGCATTAAGAAGCAAAAGTTGGGAAATGCATAACTCATTGGTGAAAATATTCAAAACTGGCAATAGACACCTACACTATTTATTTATTGGAAAACACACAAATCAAACACATCATACAACACAAAGAACCTGTTGTAATAATATTTGAAAATTAGAAAAACCTAAAATTATTATGATTTCCAAATATTTGTAATTTGATCCTTGCCGCTGAATATTTGATCCAAATAGTTTGAAAATGAAAGATTCCCTAAAATGTAATCAATTGAAAGATAGAAGTATCGCCTGAGTTGATGAAAAGCACCAATCAACAAAGGTAAATGCATCTAAAATAAAAAGATAAATCATAATGAAAAAATCTTCAGTTAATGTTCCTTATTTAAGTGCAATTGCAGCCTTTATGACATCTATAGTACACTGGTAGGCATGAAGCAAAATTTGGTAAACATCAACCCAGAAACTATAATTTGAAACTTATTCCCTAGCCATGCAGCAAAATCTTTGAGCATCAACCAGCTAACCAGAAAGCAGTAAACATAAAGGAAACAACATACTCTTTCCAAGATCTCCCCAACCTCGATCAATAATTCCTCTTTGTCCGGTATCCCGCAGTGCCTCCAATATAATCTCTGTTGTTTTCTTGGGATCTTCAAGAGGCTTAACAAGTAACAGTTGCATTCTCAATACTAACATTCACGAAAAGAAACAGGGGGAAAGGAAAAAAAAAATCCAATAATATTGCTAAAGTATTTGCACAAAAGTCAATTACATGTAGAGTATTATTAAAGAAAACATAGGACACCATCAGCAATGGGAAAATTAGAAATTATTTTAACAGGGGGTCGGAGGCCCAAAAAAGGGAATCAGAATTACTCCTTTATGATTCTGATGAATTTCCAAGACTAGTGTTCTTGACTTCTGTTTTTGTGTAGTGTCTAAGAATTTTGCAGTAATCTTCACTGGCAAAAGAGTACAAAATCCAAAAGATCAGAGAAGGTTCCAATTTTCATTATTTCCTTCTCATAAAAAGGTCTATAGCGTCAAATTACTCTGACTGGAATGTGGAACCCTCCCACTAAATCATCAAAATGCAGTTTATTGGCCTGATGGCCTCCAACAATGACAAGGAACTATAAGAAAACATAACAAAGAAAATTTGAACTATAAATCATTTCAATAAGCTCTAGTGAGGTCACATACCATGCTACCAAACCCTATATAAATAGGTTCGGGTCCTCTTTGAATCCACTGAACAAAGTTTTCTTGTGGTTGATACTTTGACCCAAGGTTTAATAAGCAATATCCAACAACAGCAACTAAAGAGCCCCAATCTGCAATAGGCGAACGAAGTCAATCCCATAGAAAGAGCAAATATTTCCATTGTCAGTAATAAACCCACCACTTGGCTTTGGCACAAGATGGGGACTCCACATATAGGCTGTTGGCAAATGAGATATAGATCCGTGGTATGTACTGAAGTATGCAATAGGGGGAAGCTTCAACTTCCTTTTCCTGAAGTCATTAATATAGCTCCTAATGCCCCACCATATCAGCAAATCCACAATTATATAAGAAAGCTGGATTCAGCAAGTATGAGACAGTAAAGGCAGATTTGTCAATGCAAGTAAGCAGGCATGACCAACAAAGTGGAAAAACCAACATTGAAAAAGGCAAGAGAAAAAAAGGTGGACTGGCCACAGTCAAGAACATACCCAATATCCAGCACTTTGGGGTACACGTGCCAGCGGATGAGGAAATTCATAAGTTGGCCTGTCTATTGAGAATAGAAGTAAGTAGGAAGTCTCAAACAAAGTTTTACTTGATATTAACCAGGTTTTGACAATAACATGCAGTTGTCCATGACTAATCTCATGCGTATTTCGATTCATACTAGCTCTTGTTCTATATCTCCCCATTTTACAATTTAAAATTGCCCTGCTGCATTTTTAGTTTCATGACAGTCAGAAAATGACAATCCAGAATGCAGCAACCCTGTTCTTTAACAATGTCAACGTTTTTGTAATCATGTTTGCACAAAGGATTTATGCGTGCCATATTTTTCAGCAAATCCCTCCTTTCCCCAAGAGTTTGAATTCTTTTCAGTCAAGGTACCACAAGTGACACGTACCCAATTCATTGTTCTAGACATGGAAGACCAATTTAAGTTACTTGAAAGGAAAAATTTGCAAATACTCTCTCCAAATATAATTCAAGGAAAGAAGTGATGTTATGCTTGAATAATTTCAACCTAGTAAAAACAGTATCAGACAATGTCACAGAATTTAACACCAGAAAGAATTAAACTATTTCATTGTTTTTCAAGTGTACTTATTAAGTTATCATCATACTCAAAAGCTTATGTTAACAGATAAAATCCCAATGGTACATTTTAAGCTATAACAGGCCAACGCAAATACTGATTAAAAAAGCAATCAACCCAAAAACTTAAGCTAATAGGTCAGGGAACAACAATACTATTTTGAGTTCTATTATTTTATCAATGAAATTGTATTCAAGTTTAAAAATGTTCGACATTTATAGCCTCATACTAGGGTTACAAAAGCAATATAAAACACATATTGACGTGCAAGGATAGTCAAAACTCACGTCCATGGCATCGTAAAGAAAATGTGAATGGGCACACCAAGAGCTTCAGCAACATGGGCATGCCCTGCAATCCAAAGAAGATGTCAAAATTTAATGTTACACCATTCAAAAAAATATATCAATAATTAAAATAGAATGAGATCAATGAGATGAAAAATCAAAATTGCAGTGTAAGTTCATAAATGTTATCATGAATGACTAAATTCTGATGAAATCATATATGACTTCGAGCTGCATAAAGACAACTGAAAGTAATTTATTAACTAGTCAACAACTGGGGATTATCTAATGATTTTAAGATGCATTTCATTTGCAGCCCTCATCTTCATAAAAGTTCTTCCTCTTTTGGCTCCATATCCTTATTGCATAATTGTTCCCTCTCAGAAACAAGCAAATATCATTTTCATGCTCGGTTAAAGAGATACCTCACCATGAAAAAACATATGGATATAGAATCAGTTCTTTTTTCTGCTTTCAATTCCATTCACGCTTAAATAGCAAATTAAAGGTCTTAAAATAAATATTCTATCAAATATTTTCACTTGAGCAGCTGCCATCAAGATCCAAAATTATGCACACCAATGAGGGATGAGCAAGGACTCAATTATCAAAGTGGACTCAGATGGATTTGAGAAACATACATGCCCAAACTTCCAGCTTAAGTAGACCTCATGTAAAATTCATGTTCAACTGCCCCATGGATGGACTTAAATTTCTTATGTATAAATACAATTACAAATTTTCTTGTAAACATTTAACTATACAACTAAGGCAAAATACAGCATTCCATTCCCATGGGCTCACCATAAGCAGGAGGATTTGCAATAATTGCCTGAGATCTAAAAGGTACACCAGTTTCTATATCCGGATCTGTGCATGCTGGAAGAAGAGATTCTATAATGGCCTTTATCTGCTTTCTTTGTATCGATATTTCTCCCGGTCCAGAAGGGATCAGACCTTTATTCCGCGCCATATCTAAAAGAAAAGAACACAAAGGAGTTACCTAACAAAGAACAATAAATCATGGATCCTATAAAAAAATAGCCACCAAAAAAAAAAGAAAAGTATATTGCAGTTAAAGATTAAAACAAAAAATTTCAAGTAAGGGACCTCTTACATCCTGCCAAAACCCGAGGATCACCGCCCAAAGGAAAGAAGTCTACCCCGGCTGACCTTACAAAAGTCCTGAAGTTAGCATGGGTTGCCAACCTAACACGATGACCAAACTCCTGCGGAAAAAGGCCAACCACATTTTTTTTACTACAAATAATTAGATTACTATTACAGAAAATATGTAATTATCTAGGCTTTTCTACGACAAATTAAATACTGGAAGATCAATTAAGATACAACGTCATTGGAACCACATATATGTAGACATAACTCACACACAGTGATCAATAATTCAAATCATGCAGAAGCCTCAATATGAAACCTTCAAAAGGGTTTATGCATAGAATAAAATCTCAAAAGAAGTTGATTCTAACCTCTTACATAATGCAATAAGATTACATTGAAAATAAAAACTTGTGGTGACAGCACAAATATTAACAAACATGAACTGGAAGAAAAATGAATCATGTCAAGCATGCCTGAAGTCTCTTGGCCATAGCCAGAAATGGCTGTACATCTCCTCTTGTTCCAACCACAAGTATGGCAATATTCAATCTTGGGATCGATTTCTTGGAATCAGAAAAACTGGTGTCATCCAAAATGATAGGTGGCCCTTCGACAGGTTGAAATTCCAAAAACTCCGAAGCTACAGGTGCGCTTTTATCTAAATCAACTTCTACAGTCCCGTCATTTTGAATCCTGACTAGTTCCACAATCAGCTTTTTCTGAGGGGAAAAGATTTGTAGAAATCATGTATCATAGAAGAAAGATAACTTTGGAAACAAATACAGACACATTGAGGGCAAGATAAAAAAAAGCTAAGCATTTGTTACGCCTTCCATAATCAAGAACGTAAAAGAATGACTGTTTAACCAAAAAACCATAACAGATTGTCCCAAAATGTGAAAGAACTAGTTAACCACTTCATTACAAGAGAAAGAACCAGACAAAAAGTTCCACAATTGTTAAATTACAAAATAATGAAGTCCATAAAACGATACTTTCAATATTCTTTCTCAACATTAGGGATTAAATTGACATAGGATGATCAAATATAAGAGCTATAATTTTCCCTCAAAAGAAATCAGGGGGAAGCGCATTCAGTGTGCTATGTATGCAGTTAGAGAAATAAGCCAGATATGTATTGCAACATCTAGGAAACACATTGGCATCTGTTGCATCATGATAAACTTGAACATATACAAGCAAGCAATAGCATTTAAACTTGCAGTCATGTGCGAGTGAATCTGTTATCTACCTTTTCATGCTCTTGAGTAGGCAGGAGCAGAAAAACTCGTCACATGCATGAGATTTTTGTTATATACCTTTTCACGATCTGACAGTCTATCCAATTTCAGGTCATGCCTCGGCATCGACTTCTTCTCTGTCATGGACCTTGAGTATCTGAACTCATTCATATCAGTAAGTGAATCTCTACGTGTAATAGGTGCAGTAATGCAATGATCCAAACCTTCAAACAGCAGATAATATGGTGTCAGTAAACATCTTAATAAAGGTTGTAGATGAAGAAAGTGATAACATTCATCATTTATCTAGTTCTGAAGTTTGGCCATTAAGTTTTTATACTCAAAAAACAAAGTATTGTTTCATAAACTTATACTCTCTACCAAAAGATGCGAATAAACAACTAAGTAATTGTTCAGCTGCGTATCACAAAACTACAGAATCAAGATGTGCAGCCCAGATTACACTCTAAAGTTCTATAATTCAATAATAAATTAAATTGTTGGTAATGAGCATCCAATGAAATTAACCACTGTAAAAGTTTCACCTAGAAGATTTAGCAATGTCAATTATAAGCTCTAAATGCATAAATACAAACAAGATTTTTTTTCTGATACTAACTTGCTCGAGGTGAAGAATGAACATCCTCCTTTTTAGACAGAGAAATCCCCACAACTGGTGACTGCTCCAAGGAATTTGTCTTCTGTTTTTCTACACTCTGAAAAGCGCGTGCATTGTATTCTTTTTCTGAAGACATATATTCCATGTTCATTGGTTCATCAATACCATCAGTCTGCCACAAGTCCTTGTTAAGTGTCTTGCTCCCTCCAACACCTTCCTCCTTGTCTACATCTTTTAGTGGATGATCAAACCCATTACTCCTCATTGTATCAAATACGAAGCTTTAACAAAAAAATCACCACTAAAATCGCCACTACAACTCAACCTAATCTAAGTTCTCACTGCTCAAAATTCTGAATTGAACAGCAATTGCAGCTAACCAGACCAACAACTCAAAAACCTTATAACAATAGAATCACCAAAATTCAAAACCTCAAAATGAGAGACAACAATAGCGACAAGTAAACCCACCAGCAAACAATTCCCCGTATTCCCAAAGACTCCAAATCAAACTATCCCTAAAACCCTTCAACAAAAACCCCCGAATATTAACAATCACCAAAGAGCTCCAGAACCCTTCATCAAAAAGTCAGAAACCCACAACTACAAACACCCCAAACAAAACCTCCCAGAATCAAGATCCTGGGGTCGAAACAGAGTGGCTAAATGCCACCAAAGTCCAAAACAATTTATAAATTATCAACTGTAAAATGCTAAAATTAAGATATATTTACACCAATAAAACCAAAGAAAACAGGCCCACTAGTCAATCACACGCAGAGAATGGTAGGTGGAGGGGAAAAAATATTAGCAAATTTAATCACTAAACGGACGCAAAAATCAACAAAGATTATGCAAACCTTCACATAACGTTTACTATTCAAAGGACTTCGAAATATGAAACCAAAAGACTAATAAAACGTGAAACAAATTTTAAAAAAAAGAAACAACAACTCCCTGGTTAATTACTTGCAAGAATAGTAAAAAAATGCCACCTATTTCGTTTAATCGTGAATATAAAACTAATTCGTTGAAGAGAACACGCAGAAGCACGGTATATAGAACTATGTGCTGAAAAATATTACAAAAGGCTGTACGATTTTGCAAACCCAGTAAAAAAGATAGAACTTTTGTGCTGAGAGGGCGAAAAATGATAGAATATTTTGTCCAAAAATGGACCCAATGGTGATTTTCTTTTGTTAAATGAGGGTTTTGCTGATGCTGGGAGATCAAATGACGATGAGAGGGGTAAAGAAAAGATTGGTTTTCTACAGTTACAGATTACGGGTCAAGCTATAATTTTGTTACCGATAATGAGAGACTGTGATCTTACTATAAAATCTGACATTAATTAATTCTAATCATAACTCTCTTTTTCTCTAAAAATTATTTGACTCCATTGTCATATTGTAATGCTTACGACTTTATTATAAACCTTCTCTTTCAAAATCATAATACAATCTTTGATAATCACGCAAAAACGTGTGTAACCTATTTTGTTATGCATACTTCAAATATTTGAAGTTAAGCACTTTTTGAACGTTACATATTTTGGAATTTTATTTTATTTAGATATCAATTTATATTTGGTGAATATGAGTGACGTGATTATTATTTTCACTAATTTCATTTTATTAACTGACAATACCCAATGGGGTGCGGTATCCAGAAAACCGTAGATGGACCCCGCGTGACACGTGTCTCGTTAAGAATTTTGGACCACGGTTTACACATATTATAAAATAAATTCTACAATTTCTTCCATCCGTTAACACATTGGATCCCTCCAAGTTATATGTATGTACCTTACAACCCTCTCACGTAAATAATAAATAAACCCACATCATTCACTATTTATATAAAAAAAGTGTAAGGTATATGCATGTAACTTAACATTAGCCTAACACATTTATTAAAAAGATATTAACGGGTATCTTGAGATTCGGAATCTTCGGGACTGCTGCTGGCTTGGTTGGCTCGATTCAATTTCCATTCGGGAAAGTAAGCCAGGCTCGTGTTGTTTTTTTTCTTATGGAGCTGGCTAAGTTACAGATTCTGTAACTTACAGGTCCAGCTTAGCCAGCTCCTAATTGGATGCATTTGGATGGTTTCTCTCTCTCTCTCTCTCTCCTTAGGACACATGTGCACTTCTCTTTGAAAGTAAGCCAGGCTCGTGTTGGTTTCTCTCTCGCTCCTAATTTAACTTTTTTAAATCATCATTAAATTAGTTCAACAATAAAATAAAGGCTCTAGAAAGGGATATTCCGCAGCGGATTAAGAACCGTGATTAAATTATTACTAAAATGTTTATTGTTTTACAAGTTTGTTTTTTTATTTAGAAAACTTATTATTTTTATTGTTTAGTGTGACATGTTTTAATAGTAAAAAGTCAAGAGCGTTGCAGAGAGTTTTTTTTTTTTAATTTATAAAGAGCTCAAAATATTTTGTGTGTACCTTAAAGAAAGGTACGTGTCTTTTGAATGGATTGGAGTGCACTATTTTTTCTATTTTTTAATAAGTTATTAAAATTTCAATATATTATCCATTTGCCTTCTTATAGTTGATTACGTGTAAAGCTTTAAATATCCATTAAAATTTGACAGAAGTTAAGTTAATGAATTATTAATAGAAATTATTTTAGACGGACGACGAACTCATCTATAAATAAATTCTCTTATTTACATTCAATCTTTCATAAGAAGAATTCGAGAACAATTTTTTCTCTCAAAAAATGAGAGTGAACCTCGGCTATATTAACATAAATTTTCAATTCATGTTCTATACAATTATTGTACAGATGTGATATGTTAATTTTTAATCTAAAAAGTTGGAACCTTAATAATAATTATCAGTTGCATTTACTCATAAGATTATACCCAACATAATAATCATGGCTGTGATCTTGTTCGAGGCCACAGTTGTCATCCCATGGACGTGCCTAACCTCGGCCCAATCAAAATCCAGGATCCATGGTGTCACACGTGACATGTTTCTGCATCATAAAACCAAAAACAAATATTTTTAAGATTGAAATCGCAGTTAATGAATTCGAGAAAGAAAGCCCGAGTGCTATTTTTATCGATAATGAGTAATAAAGCATTATTTGAGTATGCGTCTTGGCAATTCTTAAAAAAAATATATATACTTCTATATAAGTGTTGAAAATTGTAAAATGTTCATTATTATCTAATCTGAGTATAAGTTGCTAATAGATTATCATGAATTAATTTTATGAAACGATATCAATGTGGGTAATTGGTGAGTTATATTCATCACTTATTAAAAAGTATCATTCAAATACATACAGTACCATATAAACCAAAGTCCACAGAAAATGTAACAATTAAATTTGAATTAGTTAATTCAAATACAATACTTTTAAATTTTCCAATACATCACTTCATTCAACAAAGTGGCCATTATACACTCATATCAAATTCAATCTGATCTAATTTAAATTGATGCTCCAAATAGTCTTCTTCATAACCAAGAGCTTAAATATAATATTTATATTTTACAGAAAAAGAAAATTTAATTTACACTTTATACAACACATTTCTTGTATATAATTGCTGTAACTACCTTAATTCTTCCACACAAGAAGAACTTGTCACCATTTCCTTAATCACTTGAGACCTTGCCCTATTGATAGTAACAAGGCACAAATACACATGCTCTTCAAGCTCTTCAACTTGCTTTTGAAACCCAACATGATTCTTCTTAATCTCTTTCATTACATGCAAAGCAAATTTATCCTCTCGTCTATCCAAACAAAATTGAATCATTACCTTGTTGTGCTCAACTTCATCATGTAACCTAGCAACAAGTCTCCCCATCGTGTCAAAATCCCTATTCAAGATATAAGTCCCCTTGGCTGCCACGTCAAGCTGCTTCCTCACTTTTCTTAGGAACCCACTTCTGAGGAATCTAAAGTTGAAGAGCTTTTTCTTGAAGCACTTTGTGGGGAAGCTTAAAATCATTGGCCCGATGAGTAGGGCAGTGAGTGCATGTGCTGCAACAACAACAGCTGCTATAGCAATTAAGCTACAGACTGCTGTTATGCAAATCCCACTTGCCTTATGCACATAATTAATCAGCTTAATTTTTCTTGCCACCTTTTTTCTCTTTGATTTCAAATTGTGCAACACGGAAGAGTACTTATCATGAATGACCTTGAATTCATTCGTACTCGGATTGGAAAACGGGTTGGTTAAAATAATCAACGAGTTCAAGTTCGAAACAATCAACTTAACTTTATCGTGAGGTTCTGTTTGATCATCATCAGCCGTATCTAGGGCAAGTTGAATGAACCGGTACTCATATCGAACATCATTGATGTTCTTGAGGAGCTGGCCACAAATGCTTGACGCTTCAGCACTTATATCAAAGTAATTAAGCAAGAGGTCTTTGAGTTCGGGCACCTTTGAAAGAACAGCTGATTCGAGAATGCTTGGTATGGTGTCTTGATCGGGTTCAAGCAAGATTTCACAAAATTTTTCATGGCGGCAGGATGGAGAGGATGGCTCGGTAACGAATAATTGAGCCTTGGACAAGCATTCGGCAAAAGATTTTGTTCTTAGTGCGCTGAGATATTCTTCATTAATGTTCAGGCTTTTTCTTGCTTCTCTCAATTCCTCGTCATCTGAAATTAAGATATGTGTAGAAAATATCAACTGACGTTATAGATATCAAGATATATATAGATAATAATAAAAATATAATGAATAAATAATATTTCAGTCATCAAAGATACACATGGTACATAAAAATTTGAGATGAGGAAATCTTTTCATGCATGTAATTTGAGATGAGGAAAACAAGCAACCTATGAGAAATATATGCAAATAATTGAATAAATAACAAATTTTATGTAAGTAAATTATTCTAAACATTTTTTTTCTTATGTCTTATACATAAATTTGATATGATAAAAAGGAACAAGTACCCGAAAGAACACAAAAAAAAGAAAAAGAAATCAGTATAACAAAATTTCACTTTATTTCGATATATTTATGAAAAAATTTGTTTCATGGAAGAAGCATAAATTTGGGTAAAACTCATGATGATTGTCCCGTTGTCAATGATATATAGAAGATGGTAATAAATTAAAACAAGCAACAATTAATATGATGCGTGTGTGCTTGTGCATGCACTATTAGAAGATACCTCTTCTGGAGTTTGCAGCTCTAAGTTTTGCCCACATCTTATTGAATTCCTATAAATTATATAAGAATAAAGTTGAAGATATATCCTGGACTAATTTAGAAAAACCAAACAGAGCTCTCACTTCCAGTGAGAAAATTAAATACCCCACAATTGGATCATTCCCTTCTAAGAATATACAAAATTAAGATTCTTAAAAGGAAAATACTGAAGGGTATTATGCAAATATTATATATGAGCAGGTATATTCAACTTCCTAGGCTTGTCAGTTGAGCAAAAATACACACACTTATACAAAGCCTCTAAATTATTAAAGGCGTTTTAAGGATTGTATTGAACGCTATCTCTTTGGTAACTCTATCTAATCTGATCAAAAGAGAAAGAGAAAGAGAATTTTAATCACTTATTCAAATTCTTAGCAAGCTTTAAGGCTAAATTTGCTGAGCAGCCCTCGTCTCATGAGGAACCTTTATTGCATCTGGTAGCCTCCTTTAATTTTGTCGTTGGCTTTATTTCTTCATTCACTCCATCATCATTCATAATTTAACTTGTCTTTATCCTGTTGCATGATTTTGTAAGCTTTACACTCCATTCTTTTCTCTAACACCTAAACTGTATCTTGGAGGCTGAAGAAATATTTGTCCAAAACTACCAACACGCCCTTGATTGGTTTGTTTATTATATATGATTATGAGTTGTGTGGCTACACATGTGTTCATAGGAATTAATATTGCCGAAAACCAAAAGAAACTTGTGAGCTATCATTGTCCTTAATTTGTCATTATCCTCATCATCATTCTTCAATCTATGTTTCCTCTTTCGTGTATCTAACTATTAACATGGATCTTCGTTATTATTGTTGTATTAAAGCATCATCTTATTAATTTTTTTTTTCGGTTTTTTAAATCAGCTGGTATTCAAAAATCACATTAGACCCTGATTAATTCATATTCGAACTGAACAGGACCACTAATGCAGCAAAACTCTATCAACTATATATTAATATCTATAGTATTTCTCAATATTTCAAATTTAAGGTTAAAGAAGTTAAAATATCCAAGACTGGGGGGTTTAATTTTTTATTTTGTTTCTAGATACTTTTGATATTTAAAATAAAAAATTGAGAAAATTTTTATCTCTTTTCTAAGAGAAAAAGTACCTAATTACTGTGGTGAAATTTTATGATTTTTTGAATGATCGCTACACTTTCTTGCGAACTGTGAGATATGGGTACGTGTGTTTCAGTTATGATGATCATTAATATTGTCTTTGATACCAGTTATAAAATTGAGTTTTACAATAAATTAATTTAAAGATTCTTAGATGTGGAGCCAAATAGAATTGCGTGCTGAGTTATATCACTTATAAAATCGAGTTTTTCCATCTCAATTGAATTAGATTAATTGGAATTAATATATACAAGTATTGAAGAGAAAGGTGGAAGAAATTCAGAAATTAATTAATTAATTAAATGATTCATATGTATAATTGTAGGAGGGGTATAAATGTACATTCACGGCAAAGCAAGTGGAAATAATTTAAATAATTAGTTAGGGTTTGGTTTCGAGAACGGTTGAAGGAACGTTGAGGGGTGAGCGAAGAATAGTTGGCAAGAAACCTGTAAAGGCACAAATTGCTCCGCCTAACAACTTCATGTTTTTTCTGCTGCCTAATTACGTCTTTTATTTAAACCTTTTTCTGATTAATAACGAAAATTAAGTGAAACTCCAAACATTTTCTCTGTCTATATACATCTCACTTATTTAAAAGGAAAAAAAAAAGATTTAAAAAAGTGGATTTGGTATACACGTGGAAGGTTTTTACGTGGGCATTTCATGTGGAAGAGAAAACATGCATATTATTTGAGAGAAAGAGAAAGCAATGCATGCAAGTAATCAATAAACTTCTTGGAAGTCCATTGAAGATAACCTCAACCTTTGACCCTGAGCTTAACTTGAAGAGATATGCGTGGAGATCTCAACTTCAAGAGTGTGCGTCTCAGAGTGATCGGGATGTAGCACACAATTTGTTAACTCGGACACGAAATTGATCGATCAATATTTAATAAATTTGTGCTACTTCACCTTAGCTTTCTTGTAACATAATATGCGTGTGTGTATTTTATATTAGGTGTAACGTCTAAAAGTCACAGGCACCGTGCCCAAATTTTGGTAACGGGTGGCTGCTTGTATCTTATAACTGATATTTTAGGCCATTTACGTCAATTTTCTTTGCAAATAGAACACACGATTCATGTTGTGGGCGTGCAAAAGTAATCGGGTCACTTCATCAGATTTTGGGAAGTAAATTTTTTTGAGGCTTTTTTTTTTTGGGGGTTGGGGTGTGGGCGGGGGGGGGGGGGTTTATTTTGTATTATAAAAACCAGACACTCTACGTAAGATTTAAAAGTATTCGTATCAGAGTACTCTAATACTTGGATCCAATCATATGTGTCAGACACTCATATATTATAACAATATGATAAATTTTATAATTAATAAAATTATTATTATGTTATCTAATAGATTATTCTTGTTTTAACTTTATCATTAAATACCATGTTCATGTTATTTATGAAAATGGTATAAAATAAATAATTCATGTTGGAAATTTAAAGCCCAATACATCAGACCCATTTCTTCAGCCCACAGTCATCAGTCAGTCACCCAGTACGAAACATAGAAGATCCAAACTACAAAGAGCGCCACAATGCACGGTGATCGACACGTCACCCATACCATAATTAAAAAATTCGAAAACTATCATCTCAAAATAAAAAAAAATTCGTAGAAATGGTCTACAGTCGGCTCCCCACAAACTCACATGTGATATGTCATTGTCCTATCGAGGAGTGGACGGACGGATTCGCTCCGTTTCTTGTCACAGCCACCGCTATTGTCCGTAACTCTAACATTTCCCTCTCACGACGAAACGAAACCCACGCGCTTTTCTCTTACTCAACGCTGAAAACTCAAAACAGTCAAATCCTCAACTCTCCCCGATCCCAACAGAGTAACAAACCATCCCCAAAATCAAGAAATCAAATTATCAGATTCCCAAAACCCTAAATTTTTTGTAAAAGTACAACTAATATAACGAAAACAAAGAAAAATTCTAGAGAGAATCTCTGAGGATTAGCCCTAAAATGGCGTCCTCTAAAATCATGAAATCTTCAAACACACGAAATTCGGATCTTTCAAAACGGTCCTCTACTGCTTCTTCTTCTTCTACAAAGCAGCAGCAAGAGGCACTAACTGACGCGTCGAAGTTCGCTTCCGCAATGACGGTGGACGGCATTTTACGGAACGTCTACAACACGACGACGGCGTTGACGACGGACGCCACTCTTCTCGACGCGCAAATCACTCTGGTCGACACGAACTCGAATCTGATCGCGAACGAGAACGACCAGAACGGCGCCGTCTCGGCGGGGGCGATGAAGAGTGTGGACGACGTGTGGAGGGAGATCGTATCGGGGGAGAAGAAGGAGATGAAGGAGGAGGCGATTGACGAAATGATGACTTTGGAGGATTTTTTGGCAAAGGCGGGAGCTGTTGAGGATAGTGCTGGCGGTGATGACATGGACGTGAAAGCTTTTGCGAATGTTACTGAGAGGTTGAGTGGTGGAGTTTATGCGTTTGATCAGCCGGCGGCGGCGAGTCCCTTTCAGGTTGAAGGGGCCATTGTTGGGTTTGGAAATGGAGTGGAAGTTGTTGGCGGGAGAGGGAAGAGAGGGAGAGTGATGTTGGAGCCATTGGATAAGGCAGCGCAGCAGCGGCAACGGAGGATGATCAAGAACCGAGAGTCCGCTGCTAGGTCCAGGGAAAGGAAACAGGTCACAAAACTCTGTTCTAATTAGGCTTTTGATTTGATAGCACATCAGCTGAAGCGTTTGATAAACACCTACCCATCTGTACTTCACTGTCTCTGATTTCAATTTATAGCAGTCGTGGCTGCAACTCAATTCCAAACATATCCTGATTGTTTTGTTGATCGATGGATTTGGAATTTTTGGTGTTCTGCAGGCTTATCAAGTGGAATTAGAATCTTTGGCAGTGAGGCTCGAGGAGGAAAACGAGCAGCTGTTGAAAGAAAAGGTAATTAGATATGTTACCGATGCTGAAGAGAGTTTGTAAGATTAATAAATTGATCAATAACACATAGCAAGCATGCTTGGTCATGTCATTTATCAGTTTTCAGATAGTGTTATGAATTATTTGTTCATTGTCTCTGCCTCAAGTTAACATTCTACCATGTAAAGGTATTTGAAAGATTGTATTCTAGTATTTACATGCCTTAAATTTAAATGATTTGGTTTTTTTGATTATTGTATGTGGGTGATCCATTTTGAATATGACGTCTTATCTTAATTGTTAGTTCCTGTCCTCGTCTTCTGAAATTTTGTTAGGTTACCAATAGCACAAGCTAAGAAGTTCTGAAATATGTGGTGATTTAATTAGTTAACTTTCAATACTTGTTTGAAATCTTTCCTTGGAGAAGCAAACTTTAAGATTTGTTTGATTTCAGTGGTCCAAACAACAAAGTTGTTTGCTAGATAAAAAACAACAGATGCTTAACTATTAGGGGACGAAGGAGCCATTCCTGTATTTTTCTGTTTCTGTTCTTGATGCACAGATTAATAAGTTCATTTTCTTAGTGTGTGTATCTCTATATGTAAACTTATTGAAGTAACTTATATTTGTGGTTGTAGTGGTGCAGCACTGCTTCCTGAAAAAAATTATTCACACATTATTTATAAATTGTTTCCACACTGGTTACAGACTTTATGTGGACATCCCTAATGACAGTTAGTTGTCGGACAAATCATGTGTTAAAAACATTGTTATATAAATCATTAGTTATGTTTTCTAGGATAGATGTTATGTGAGGTATTTATTTACTAAGAATTGAAGAAAATTATTGATGATAGCAATCACTTGGAGTTGGAGATCACTTATAACTTTCATCATTCTCTTGCAGTACTTTTCCAACCTTCATCCCATTCTCATAGAAGTTGACAAATAATGTCTAGATGGGAGTTGATTACCGATGATTGCTTAAATTCAATTTAGCTTTTTTCAGATTTGTGTCATCACGAGTGCATAGTGGTTTATGCATATAATTTAAGATATTTATCATAACACTATTTTGTTTGCATTGAACAATTACATATACACTCTCTTATGTTCCATTAGTTTACTGTGGTTTAGGAGGTCTAATTTTATCCCCTTTTTGTAATATGAAAGCCCAGTTGTAAATGCATATTGGAGGCTATACTAATTGTGTTAGCTCTCTTCAAGTTCTTTTTTACCCCTATGGATTTTTCTTATTCTTGCCTAACAAAATTTCTTCCTGTGCAGGCGGAGAGGACTAAGGAGAGGTACAAGCAGGTAACAAAACAACTCTGTCTGACTTTTCATCAAATTTGGGAATTAATGTGTTTTAGTGTTGGAAGTTGATTTTGGATAATCTAATTCATGAGTAATATAGAGAAACCCATATATTTCAACTATATTCAAGTCTGCAAGTATAGTTGTATCATTGTTGTGATTGATTCAAGGATGATATGCATAGAAACATTGACAATTCCGTCTAATTTTCCTACCATGCTTTTTCAGTCAAGCAGTCTGTCCTAGTGGGTAGCTTTGCTGGCGCTTTATGAAATTGCCATAAATCATAGACAGAACAAATGTAGCAATGTTTTATTGCAAAGTAAATTACAATGATGAGAATGGCTAGTAAAGCTTAAATTACTTGATTATTGATTTTCTTATTGATTCTCCTGCAGCTAATGGAAAAAGTGGTTCCAGTTGTTGAGAAGAAAAGACCACCGCGTGTTCTTCGGAGAGTTCAATCCGCGGAGTGGTAGATTATGTTTTGCTTTAGATATGATAACTTATGAACTGGCTTCTCCTGCATAGAAAGAATGTGGCGGCAAATCGGCAATGTCATCTTATAGAGAAATAGCTTCTTTCATGGTAGTTACATCGACCCAATGATTACTTCAGAGCAGTAATGGCTCTTGATATATAGTCGAAAAGGGATTGTCACCGAGTCGTGAAGAAAAATTCCCTATTATTTGAGGAAAAAAAAATAGAGAGAGAGAGAGACTTTCATCAGGTGAGATCAAGGAGGGCTGATGACAAATGTAGATCAATGTAGTTAGGGAGTGTTGCAATGCAAAATTTGTTTCTCTTGATTTCTGCTATATATAATGTGATTTGGGAGAACAAATTACATTCTCGATTGGCAGTATACTGTATTTAGGTTTCAACAAAATATATCAGTAATTAATGATCTGAGAATATCTGCTAATGCTGGACTATGTGTTTATGAGAGTCCAATGGCACTGTTCTTGTTTATGCCGTTGCTATCTTGAAATTTCATTTGTAATTTTAGTTCTAGCATGTCCTTCCATGGATCAATATGCGTGAAAGCTTCTGCCCTCATTATAAGTTATGGACTTAAAATTACCTGCCAACATATTATTATTAGCCATGTTTTTATTTCCACAATTTTTCTCATGATTTTTTTGTTAAATAATAAAATTCCTCATGGTAAGCTTTATGTCTGTAATATGGGAAATTTATAGGAAATTCAAAGAAATGCTATGAAAAACTCAATAGGCGCCAAAAAAAAAAAAAAAAGGCATCTTAAATGGCAACTATTAATATTTAGGATATGTTTACTGGTTAGAATGAGAGTGAGGAGTGTGGATTCCTCTCACTCTAGCGTTTACTTCCTTAAAATGAGAAGGGAGTGGGAATCCCACTCCGTGGGCTCCACTCATTTTTGGAGTGGGGAGTGGGAGTGGCACTCCCATTGGGGGAGGTGGGAGTGGATTCCCACCTCTCTCTTTTTTACCCTTTTATTTTTTTAATTTAATTTAATTTAGAATTCCCACTTCTCCTTTTTTTACCCTTTTATTTTTTTAATTTAATTTAATATTTTATAATTAATAAAATAAAATAAATAATATTATATTTATTTGAATAATATTATTATATTTATTTGAATAATAATATTATATTTAACTAAATAATAATTTACATTGATTCTAAGTTAAAATTATTTTAAAATAATATTATTATATTAATAGAGAATTAATAAATATAATATTATTTATTTTATTTTAAAAATAATAGTACTATATTTATTTAATATTAATAATAATAAATAGTTTATTCTAAGAAAATATTAATTTTGTACTAAATAATATTATATTATTATTTTATCTAATAATAAATTTAATATAATTATATTAAATAAAATAAGGTTTCATTTTGTATTAAAATTAATAATTTATTGTTCATAATTAAGAATATTAATAATTATAATAAATTTACAAATATAATAAAATAAATATTATTCATTAAATATATTTTTTATTAGTTTTGTAATTAAAAATTATAATTCTTTAAATAAAGATAAAATTATAATTTAAAATTATTTACTCCCAATCTAAGATAAAGTAAACAGATAAATTGGATTCTGATATCTATTTTATACTTCTATTTCAGTGTAAGTAAACAACCTACTCTCACTCCACACTCCTAATCCTAAGATTTCCACTCTCTAAGATTTTCAATCCAATGCAAAAAGTAAACGGTAATTGAAGGTTAGGGTTTCGAAGTAGCAAGTGGCGAGCGTGAGAGAGCGAGACTGGCAGCAGAGAGCACTCTCGTATCGACATTGAAAATGAAATAGCAACGGCAACAGGCGCTTTATCTCTGTCGTTTTATCCACTCAACGGCTTTTAATATCTTTTCTGCAAATATTTATTTATCTATCACTAGTTTCTTTTATCTGCTTCCCGGAAGCACTCTTGTCACTATTCCTTTGTCTTTTAGTACTTGTCTTGACATTCTTCTCACTTCGAAAGCTGCAATTTGTAGTAAAGCTGTTGCCGTTGCTGTTGAATGGCGAGCCATGTATTTGTACTATTCCCCTTTCTTTAGTATTACTCAGATTATCAAATATTACCTGAAAACTTTCAATTTTGCAATTGATTATGTTTTGTATGCAGTTCAGCCAACTATAGATCGAAAAAAAGATATTAGGTGAGGTAGACTTACCACGTCATTCTTTTTTTCTTTGTATTTTCATTGTAATTATTCTATTTAAGACTCTTTTTCTTTTATTATTTTTTTAGCTATCTTTTTGGCCAATACTAAAGTTTGTTGATTGTCATTGAAACAATGATTTGGGAGATAACAAAGGGGGGAGGAACTATACCAGAAAGCTTTTTTTATTTTTATTTTTTTTCTTTTTGTCTTCTAATCCTCCAAGATTGTTTTTTTAAGTATCCTAAGTTCTTTATGTCCCTGTTCTAGTCCTCTTTCTTTTTGTTCTTTTTGTCGTTAAAATCCTTGTCTTCGTATGATTCGGCCCTGCCGTTATTTACACCAGCTTCTCCAGATCCAGCATTTGCAGTTTGTTATCTTAATAACTGATATATTTTGTTAACATATTATCTCAAGTGATAATTCCTATTGGAAAAAAAAAAGTTTCAATTTCTAATTCTGCAATATTTTTTCAAGGGATTCTACCATTTTGTACCTTTCATTAAACGAGCATATGCACGCACATGTAAGTATATATAAGTTTTTCAACCAACGGACCTTTGGTTCAATGGGAGAATCCTTGCACTTACAATGTTGAATGCAAGGATTCGAGCTTCCATAAGAGCTTTATGAGAGTTAATTTCAGTACTCCCTCAATTATCAATATAATTGAGTGGAGACAATCGCCCTCTTACGAAATTTGAGTGGAGCAGATGGTTTAAAATATATGGGCAAGTGCTTCAGTGTGTCAATATATGGTGGTGGTCTCAATTATATAATATGATTGTAAATATTAATTGTAATGTCTGATGTAATGTCAGTAACATCTGTGTATAACATACTTAAAAAAATATATATATAAGGTTTCAACTTTCATATAACAAATTTAATGTGCTAAGTTACAACCCAATACACAACTTAAATAAGTATCCATACTCTACTGTACTCGTAGCACAACTGGTTTTGCAAGTATTTTATATATATATATATTTGTATTGGGTTTCGTATTGAGTCTTGTTTAATATAGATAAATTTATGGTTTCAATTCCACAATGTAATTACAGAAGATAGTGAGATTTTATTCGTTTGAAACATCAAAATAAAAAGTATGCGTATCACTTCATTAAACAAATTAAAGTATTAAAGAAACTAAATGGGCCAAATTAAAAAGTTAAAGATTTCATCAAAGAAAGTAAAATTAGATTCCCCACACTCATTCACCTCTCCATATAAGAAAAAAAAAACTATTTAAATTAAAAATTGATGTAAATAAAGACTGCAGAGTGATAATCACAAAGAACTAGCTAATCATTTTAGAATAATAATCCCCATCATCTTTTATCAATTTTTTTTATCATTACATTATAAATACTAATTTCATTCTCTTTATTGTTACTGTTTTTTGTAAAGTTTTTCAGCAAACAAAATCATGCCACCTTTTACTGTTTAAAATAAATGAAATCACACAATCTCCCATATCCATTGTCTGTCATCCATTCAAACAAAGTCTGACAGTTTGCAGGGTCTCCCCTCAAAAACAAAAAAACCAATGCACATTTTTCAATTTTCAGAATTCCCTTTTTCTTTTAAAAGCTTTGACAGAGCCATTACAAGTGCATAAAAGCCATAAACCCTTCTGATTTAATCATCCCTCTTCATCATTTCACTTCATTAGTTCATCATTTCAGTTCATGAAGCTTGACATTTCATCCATGCTTCCAATCTTCCTAGTTTTGTTCCTTCTCTCACAACAAGCTCAATCTGCAACAATTTTTGTTGATGGAATTTCAGAGTGGAAGAACCCCAGTGTCCATGTAGGAGACACAATCAGTAAGTAATCTGAAAACAAAACAACATTTTTTATGTGATCCAAATTAGCAATGACTAACATGTCCTGTTCTTAATTTCTTTCTCAGTTTTCAAACACAAGTTTAATAACTCCAACCTCTACATTTTCAAGAACAAGAATGCATTCAATCTTTGCAATTTCTCTCAAGCTACTCTTCTCACCAATCCCAATTCCACCTCCTATACGGTAACTAGCTAGCTTCAAATCTTGTTTTTGAAACAAAAACATGGAAATTTTGAAAATGATTTTTTTTTCTGGATCTGGAAACATGTTCTAGTTGCATTCTTTTTTACGTGGGGTACATTGAAAAATGTCTCAAAATTGTTACTAACTTTTTAAAATTTTTTAAAATTTTTGCTCATAATGTATGCAAATTAATTAGTGGCACCCATCACGCCGTGGATTTTTCTACTTCACATTCAACAACGGCTCTCTTCAAACATGCAATAAAAGCTCACAAAAGCTCTCCATAAAAGTCTCTGCTGTCTCTTCAACTCCGTCACCAACCCCTTCAACGGAAAAACCTCCGATGATGGCGGCTCCGACGCCGGCTCCCGGAGGCATTGTGTCGTCTTCTCCATCTTATCCGTGGCCTTTCCGCCCTCATGAAAAGGCTTTTTCCCCAACTCCTGCACCCATGATTGCTGCCACTTCTCCAGGGACGGTGCCGGATAAAGGCAGCGGCATTCCGTTCATTAACAGTAACCCCGCCGTTCCTCTGCCTACTGGTGAAGTTGATTCTGCTACTATACGGCCTTTGCCCACTTCAGGCCATGTGAATCAGGTGAGAACGTTTTGGGTTTTATAAAAATGTGGATTTGCACATAATGTTTAGTAAGAGTTTGAAATTAAAATTTTCCAATTTGATGCTGATGTAAGTCATGATTTTATATGTGTGTGTGTGTGTATTTCATTTATCATTTTGGTTCACTTGGCCATACACATATAAAATAATAGTGAAATGATTTTAATGGTGTGTTGATTTGGTGGGTGGAATTGCAGGTGGAGGTTGGGATACTAGCAAGTCAATTATTGGTCCTCCTATTTTCTACAGTTTTCCTGATGATGTAAAAAAGAGGCTGAGACTCAAGAGAGAAATTAATGGAGGCCGTTTCGCCTGTGTAAAAAGTAGAAAATATTTTATTTATTAAGTAGGAAGAGGATGCAGTAAAAAAGTACTGTGGTAATTAGAGAGTTAAAGTAGCTTTAAATGTGATGATTATATGTACCATAATTTGTGTTTATGGTGACTGGCGATGCTCTTTTTCTCTCTGGCACTTGCTTTGGAATCATTTCTCACTTTTGATCTTTAATTTTGCCCATGCAATCAAGTACTTACTTTTTTCTTTTTCACTCTCTTTGTTCTTCATTGATCCCCACCTCTTTGCATAACTTTTTTGTTTTTTGTTTTTTTTTTAAAATTGAATTAATGATGAAAATTTTAAATTTGAAGTTCCAAGGGTGACCTGTTGGGCAAAGAGGTCCCTTTTCTGCATTGCTTTAAATCTTCTTATGGCGGAAGAAACCAGATTCACTTCCATTTTTAAAAACCATTTTATGGGAGAGGGCTACCTTACAACATCCGCAAGGTGCAGTCCTCTCCTCTCATATGAACAGCATCTGGTCGTAAGTCCAAGTAAGACCCATGACCAAATTTGTGAGAGGATTGTACCTTAGGGTAAGATAGCAAACTCCTCATTTTATAAATTCAAAGACAGCTTCTTGATGACCAAATAAGTGCTGTATAGAGATTTCAATTGGATCAGATTGGTTGTAATCGTAGATGGTACGAGCCCAGCAAGAATAGTGTCGTGCTGCTTTCACATGAGGTTCAATAGTATATAGGGGTTTCTAAAATCAATCTTAAAATCACAATGATTAAAGTGTTTAGTTAATTTTTTTTTTTCGTTACTTGATAATTTAAAATCCAAAAATAATGTTACTTCCTCTGATAAGAAACTAATGAAAGTAAAATTCTTACATATCAAATTTGTTGTCAAAGTTAATAACTTTTAACATTTCGTGGCTATATATATATGTTGATTAAGGAAATATTCTTTTATCCCAAGCGGGGACACATTTTGGTGCTCCACTTGTACCTCACCTGCAATTTCACGTTTTAGTGTCAACAAAATGCCGTTGCTTCCCGCCAAGGCCAAAAACAGTTAGAAGTAACCGACTTTGAAACCACCTCAAATTTTACACTAAGAAGCAATGAATATGTGCTTTACTCTTATTCACACACCTGCAAAAATGCCACCAAATAGTGACTTCAACATGTTAGAATGCCTTGCACCACAATTTTTCTATAATCGTATTAATTCTGTTTCTCATACATTACTAAGAGCATAGTCATTTGAATTTCTTTTATTCCAAAAAAAAAAAAAAGAGGAAGAAGCAGTAGCTGCCATGGAGCTTGAATTGGGATTTAAGCTCACTCGTACAAGAGACGACGAACAGACTTCCATTGCTGATTTTCGGATCACCACAGATTCGTCCGGTCCAATTTTCGTGTCTGAAGAAACTGACAGCAAGTTCATCCTCACCGGATATCTCAAAGGTTTTTCTTATTTACTTGACTCCATGTCTCTTCCATTTTAATTTAATCTTTTTGTTGTATAAATTGATGGTAAATGAGATAATTTACTCTTAAATTTTGAGCATATGCAGGTTTCAGAAGAGAGAATATCGATATTATGATAAATGAAGCAGGAGATAAAATTGCAATTAGTGGAAAGAAGCCGGTGCAAGAGATGGTGTTGATGGGTTGGATTGTGCAGAAGAAAGAGGTGGAAATCAGGGCCTTCAGGAAAGTTTTCCAGATACCAAATGGGGTGATTTTGGATAAAGTTAAGGCCAAGTTTAATGAAGAAACATCAAATTTGACAATTTTCATGCCCAAGTCAGTTAAAGGACATTCTGGGATTGTGATTGAGGAAGTGAAGGAAGAGGAAGTAGATAGAGGGGTGCCTGAAGCAATTGATAAAATAGAGGATCCTGAAATGAAACCAGTTGCGGCTGATGAGGTTCCCGAGAAAGGTACGAATAAGGCGGCGCCTAAGAAAGAAATTATAGAGAAGATTGAAGAAAAGCAGGATCCGGGTCAGGCTGAGGAACCAGCAAATGATCAGCGAAAATTTGAAACAACGGAATCAGCTGCTGAAGAGATTCCTGAAAATGGAAAAACAGAAGGAGCTGAAGAAAAATTTGACGGAGGGGAATCCAGGCCATTGGAGAATGGAGCCGAGGCAGAAACTGAAAGAGTCGAACAGACAATTCGGGAAGAATCCAAAGGGCCTGAAGTTAAAAGCAAGGAAGAAAATGAACGGGTTGCGGAGGAATCACCTGGAAGAACTGAAACTGTATCCTCAAAACCTGACGGGGAAGCTGAGATTTCGAAGATCACGGAACCATTGCAAACTGAAGAAACTTGGAAAGAAAGGCTTCCTGAAGAAAAGGCACCAGAGCCAAGATTTGAAGCACATGTTCCTGGCCCTGAGATGGCTAAAACAATCGAATCTGGAGATGATCAAGGTTCGTTATCTACTCAAGTTGAAGAGAAACACACTGCTAGTAAAGATCATCATCGAATGGAAAGCGAAAAGCCCGAAGATTTACGAAAGCAGGAGCCCTGTCAAGAAGTTGAAGAATTGACAAAACCTGAAGAGCCCTGTCAAGTACCTGAGCCAGAAGAAACTCCTCAGCCAAATGAAATTGAGCCATCTGAAGAAAAACCTGATGAACAAGAATCTGAAGAATTGGAGAAGCAGAAAGGTATCAGTGAGGATGCGGCGGCGGCAGCACAAATGAAGAAGCATGTTTCTAAAAAGAGTAAGGTTTGTCCTCCTCTTGTTGTCGCAGGATCAGCTCTTCTTGTCTCTCTTATAGTGCTTGTTTTCCAATTGATTAGAGCTAAGAAAAGATAGATTAGCTGCTTCAGTTCCTTGCATTTCCTTGTATATTGTTTGTCATTTGCCCAAATGATTACGACAGTTCATGTGTATATAAGTCGAGTAACTTGAATGAATCACCAGCCTTACAATTTGAAAATTTGAAATCATCCTGTTACCATTATTAATCCATTTAGTTTCAGCATGTTAGTACTTATAAATAGTTTCGACACATATGTTATCCAAAATATAATTTGTACAATAAAACATCAAATGCTCTCAATGTTCAATTTTCAATTTGATCTTAGTTTTTATGACATTCACAAAGTGAATACTAAGATAATGTAATTGATACATTTGAAACTTTGTAAAAATTATCAATAAATGAGAATGTCACATGCCAAGTCATTTAACATGAAAGAATTAAAAAAAAACTATAAAATAATAATAATCTCCTTAAGTTTACTTATATGAAGTTATATTAAGTATAAAACAAGGGTCATTTTATAATTTATTTTTTTAATTACAACATCAATAACGTAACAATGCACATCATTCGATTTTAATCAACGCGTAAAATATTTGTATTAATGAACAAATGTTAATTCTTTAAAAATATTGTAATTAGTTAACACACATGTTAAAAATATTATTTAGAAATTAGAAAGGAAAAAAAAAAGGATAAGAGGAGTCGTATTAGAGCACAAGCCTTTATCCTTCCTCGTTGAATTCATAACCTTTCCATTTAATTTAAATTCATCAAACTGTATTTTAAAAGTTATTTATTCCTTATTAATTAACTAATTATTTATTCATTAAATTAAATAAATGGTAGAGATTAAAACAATTAAATTTAAGGTCTACAACAATTTCATTATAAGCATTCCAAAAAATTCATACAACATGAAAAATCCATAAAATAATTCTCAAAATAATTTTGCCAAATGATTTTCCACGTGGAGGGCTAAATAATTCTGCTATTGTCGTTCAAAAACAAAGTTGGAAAAGAAGCGACCTTGGGGGCAAAGAGGCCTAACAGATCATAATTATTAAATCAGACCTTGAATGACATTCGAAAAACCTATATCGATTGATATTTGTTATTATCATTTCAATGGCAACGGCTTCAATACTGAAAGCAAATTCATTGCTTTATTCAACAAAGTGGAAAAACAAGTTGCGCTGCCACCAACCCGGCGGACTGGCCATCAAATTCGATAAATTTACGGCAAGTACCAGGCTCGAAGGCGTTAAAGTTGAAAGCTTTACAAAATCTGCTTACAGTACCGCGGTTGTTGCCTGCTCGAGTTCAAAATCGAATCTTTCAGAAAAATCTGTCACTAAACGGTGGAGGATTCCCGGTCCTGTGGTCTTGATGGTGCAGTCTTCTTTGGTTGTTGACTATGTCTGCGATGACTGCTGCTTTTGGTCGTCGTAATTCAGCGTTGGCTCATGTTTCTGCGGTGATGCCATTGCCAGCTGCTACTGTTTGCTCCTGTAACTGTGGGAAGAATTTTGCTGCTGCAGGAGACGCTGATAATAGTGTCGTGAAGAATGAACAATCTTTGCTTGCAGATCTCAAGTTATTGATCTTTTTGTTATTTGTTTTGTGCTTTTATTTTATATGAGCAAAGTAGAATTAAAGTCATCAAGCTACAGGTATAGATCGTGCCTTTTTAAAAAAAAATTTTTTTCAACTTATGCCGGAGTAATTAAATTCGATTTCTCACAGTTGCTTTTCTTAGGTGGCGATGACTGTTCTTGGATTAAATTATGAACAGATCCTTCGTAATATTTTAGAGAGTGCCGATTTATCCGGCGGTTGGGGGGATCGTTTGCAAAGTAAAGCTTTATTCTTTGTCAATATATGCAGACATTTTCCTATTTTTATTTTACAACCTGGATATCAAGAAATCTGTGGGATAAACTCCCACTCCCAAGTTCAAGTATAGAAGGATTTCAATATTGGCAGTTCTGTAAGGTTGAGCTGCTTTTTGTGCCCATTAATGGGGAAAAAAAAGAGTATTAATTAGTTCATTAATTTCTTTTCCTTTTCTTTTTTCCCCTGGTATAGAGACAGCAGATATGGTGGATAGACGTTTCCTCGGCTGAGTAGCTGGTTATTCATCTGTAAGTTAAATATCTACTCTTGAACCTTTAATTTGCTGTTATCCTTGAGTTGTCAATGACGTTAAATCTTATTGGTCTATTTTTTTATCCTTTTGCATTTCATCATATTTATTGTCTGTATATGAAGTGAGACATGTATGTACTGATGAAACAAACACAAACTTTATGCCCTTAATCGTGCATTTCCAAATTAAACACATATTTTCGGGAATTTCGAAAATTACCGTGATCTCCCATGAATCCGACCTTGAAAGCTTGTTATGGAGCCTCAAGAGAGTTGCTAGTTGCTTGATCTAGCTTCTGAATTCCTTTCTCTTGCCTCAGTTCAAGGATCGGCTTGCTTCAAAATTTGCTGTACACACACTCACGGGAGAGAAAAGAGGGAGAGGGAGAGAGAGAGGTGCACTGCACTCATGCCACTGATTTTTCCAACAGTTAACTCCCAATGGGCTGAAGTTACTTAAATACAGCGGTTGAGTGCAGGGACCCCTCATGTGTTAGTACAAAATTGCCCATCCCATTATTGGCGAAAATAACACAATTAAGGATATACTTGTCCATAATATACTACTGTACAGGGTATGTCAAAATTGCTCAACAATATTTGACTTTAGTCACGTATTAATTTGGTAAAATATAGAAAATAATTAGAATGATTTATGTCAGTCCACATAATGTGAGAAATAAATCTAACAATCTCCCACTTGGACGACAGAAATCACTCTAATGATAAATTTAAAATAAAATAATATTTTGAAAACAACCGAATTAATCAATATGTGACTATAACAAAAGGTCAAATACAAGCAATCACCCAAAACATAAACAAGTCCAAAATGTGCCATAAATATCAAATCATATGTGCACCGACAGGATGCTCCATATAACAAGACACTTATAAACACGTGATCATGTAGTAGTATACAAGTATAATTATGGAAATAACATGACAATGTGATCAACATGCTCATTTCCATAAAGTCCAGATGTCTAGCAAAATGAGACGAAAACAATATGTCTCCTAGACCATCGCTTCTTTATAACCATAATGAGACTATAACAAAATGTCTCGAGAAGCGAGCTTCCTTTTTAATCATAATGAGACTAATACCAAGATGTCTCACAGAAGCCGTGCTTTCTTATAATCATAATGAGACTGAATCAAAATGTCTCAAGAAAGCACACTGAAGCTAAGTCATAATGCTTCAATCTTTAATGTCCATATTGAGACTTAGCAAAATGTCTCGGACCATAATATCCTCAGTATATATATATATAATGCCATACGCAACCAAATGTGTACACAATATATGGCATATCCATTTCACATAACAACATGCATGCTTAATAACAAAATGAGTAATACATAAGCTCATTTAAGTTGCAACTCATAATACAAACCAGAACTCCCACTGACTCAGCATATATAAGTGGATTGAAATAATCCCATATGCGTCACATGCTCCCTAAATACCTTTGGAGCTAAAGCTTTAGTAAGTGGATCGGCTAACATGAGTTCTGTAGGGATATACTCTACTGATACACAAGATAGAGCAATTTTCTCTCTCACAAACAAGTATTTAATGTCAATGTGCTTGGAACGTGAAGAACTCCCTGTATTGTGAGAAAAAGAAACAGTAGCAGAATTATCACAGTATATCTTTAATGGCCTCGGTACGGCCACTATATAATCTAGCCCTGTGATAAAATTTTGCATCTATAAAGCATGACATGTAGCCTCAAAACATGCTACATATTCTGCTTCCATTGTTGAAGAAGCTATGAGTGTCTGCTTGACACTTTTCCATGATATAGCTCCTCCTGCCATCATAAAGATGTAACCTGATGTGGATTTCTTGTCTTCCAAGCACCCTGCAAAATCAGCATCAGAATATCCGACTATATTCAAATAGTCAAATCGCTAAAATGTCAACACAAAATCTTTAGTGGCTTGCAAATATCTAAGTACTTTCTTTGCAGCCTTCCAGTGTTCAAATCCAGGATTGCTCAGGTATCTTCCAAGTACTCCCACTGGAAAGGCAATATCAGGGCGAGTACAGACTTGAGCATACATCAAGCTACCCACAACGGATGCATACGGAACTGTTTGCATTCTAGCTTTGTCTACATCATTATCGGGACACTGAGACTTGGAAATTTTGTCACCTTTCGAAATTAGAGCTTTCCCAGGAGCACAAGACTGCAAATTGAACCTTTTCAAAACGCGATCAATGTAAGTCTTTTGAGACAAACCTAGAATTCCTCTAGGTCTGTCACGAAGAATCTCTATCCCTAATACATAATGGGCTTCACCAAGATCCTTCATATCAAAGCTGCATGACAACATTTGCTTTGTCTCAAATAACAAATTAGTGTCATTAGCAGCGAGCAAGATATCATCCACATAAAGCACCAAAATGATATATTTGCTCCCACTGACTCTCAAGTATATACACTGATCAACGGCATTCTCCTGGAACCCATAAGAGGTGACAATATCGTGAAATTTCAAATACCACTGTCTGGATGCCTGTTTAAGTCCATAAATGGACCTTTTAAGCTTACACACCATGTTTTCTCTACCAGACTCAACAAAACCATCAGGTTGCACCATGTATACATCTTCAGACAAGCTCCCATTGAGAAAAGCTGTCTTCACATCCATCTGATGCAATTCTAAATTGAAATGAGCTACCAATGCCATGATAATACGAAAAGAGTCTTTGGTAGAAACAGGAGAGTAGGTTTCAGTGTAATCAATGCCTTCTCTTTGACTGAAACCCTTAGCCACAAGCCTGACCTTATACCTCTCTACCTGACCTCTGGCATCTCTTTTGGTTTTGAAAACCCATTTGCAACCAATTGGTCTGCATCCATCTGGTAACTCAACTAAATCCCAAACCCCATTATAATACATAGATGCCATCTCATCATGCATCGCATGTATCCAAGATGATGATTCTGAACAACTGATGGCCTCTTGAAAGGTAATAGGATCAGATGAAGAGTCAGCATCAAAATCATGCTCCTGCAAGTAAATAACATAATCATCAGAAATTGCAGGTCTCCTGATCCTCTCTGATCTCCTCAATGGCACATCAGTACCATCATCCTCTACAATCATGGGCTCCATATTATGATGAAGTTCAGGATCAACAGAAGAATCATCAATATGTGGTAATCCCATCGCAGAAGTCGGAAAAGATGGAATAGGCAAAACCACACGTTCTTCTCTCAATGTCAGACTGCGAGGCTCAGAACTCCTACCATTGTGATCATCTTCAAAATAAATGGCACGATCAGACTCAATGATTCTAGTAGTGTGGGAAGGACAATAAAATCTAGAACCCCTTGAGCCGATACAATAGCCAATAAAATGACCACTAATTATTTTCGGATCAAGTTTCCTTGATTGTGGATTATAGGGCCTCACTTCTGCTCTGCATCCCCAGACATGAAAATGACGAAGACTCGGTCTCTTTCCTGACCACAATTCATAAGGAGTTTTGGGCACTGACTTACTAGGTACTTGATTCAAAACGTAAGCTGCAGTCCTTAAGGCTTCACCCCATAGAAAATCTGGTAAGGTGGAGTTACTCAGCATACACCGCACCATGTCAAGAAGGGTACGATTTCTCCTTTCAGCAATTCCATTCTGTTCAGGAGTCCCGGGCATTGTATACTGGGCTTCTATTCCACATTCCTGAAGAAATTTAGCAAAAGGTCCAGGATTACGCCCAGTTTCATCATATCACCCATAGTACTCACCACCTCTGTCTGACCTTACTGCTTTAATTTGCTTGCCCTTTTGGAGCTCAACATTAGCCTTAAAGGCTTGAAACACAGATAAGGATTCAGACTTTTCAGCAAGAAGTTCAACATGACCATAACGAGAAAAGTCATCGATGAACGTGATGAAGTACTTATAACCTCCAATGGCAATAGGAGTAAATGGCCCACAAATGTCTGTATGTACCAACTCCAGCACCTGTTGACTCCTCTGAGTTCTCTCTTTTCTGGTTTTGGCAGTAAGTTTGCCTTTGACACAATCAACACAAGTGCCAAAATCAGAGAAATCCAACTTATGTAGAATGCTATCTTTAATAAGCCTCTCCATCCACTGTTTAGAAATGTGACCTAACCGTTTATGCCACAAAATAGAGGAATTTTCATCAACCTTGACACGATTAGAGCTAACAACGTGCATAACATGAGCATTGGATGATGATTCAACAGCACGAGAAAATAAATCAATCATATACAAGCCATCATAAAGAGTGCCAGAACCAACTAACTCTGAATTGCGGAATAAGTAAACTTTTCTATCACCAAAATGAAAAGTATAGCCACATCTATCCAAAATAGATACAGATATCAAGTTTCTCCTAATAGAAGGAATATAAGTTGTATCTAATAGATCCAAAACATGGCCTGTGGCTAGATGTAGTCTGACAACTCCTATGCTTTCAACTTTGGCTGTCACTCCATTGCCCATGTGAACTATCAACTCCCCTTCATTGGGCTCCCTCCTGCTTATGAATTCCTTTATTTTCCAACCATGCTTTGAATCCCCTGCAGTCAGCTCTCTTGTGCCCAGGTTTCTTACAAAAGTGGCACTTTCCCTTAAAGCTCTCAGAAGTGGAACCAGAAGTGGTAGAAGAAGTACCACGTGAAGTTTTCTTGCCAAACTTTTTCTTCTTGAAAAACTTATTGCTGCCCTTTGAAGAGCCTTTCTTCACACTCCCACTCTCTTGAGTAGTGGCCACCATGACAGTGTGAGATTTCCCCTTCTTCAATGATTCCTCTTCTTGAACCACATAAGCAGTCAACTCAGTGATATTCCAAGTGTCTCTCTGAGTATTGTATTGGCTTCTCAAATTGCCAAATTGTGGTGGAAGGGATTCAAGGATTTGGAAGACCAGGTAGTCATCAGGCAGATTGACATCCATGTCCTTTAACTTCTTATGGTAACTGGTCATCTTAAGGATGTGCTCTCTCACTCCAGAAACACCATCATACTGAGTGTTAGCAAGCAGCCTCAGATAGTTACCATTTTCTGCCTTATCTACCTTCTTAAAAGTTCTTCCAACAGCTGCCAAGTAATCTTTGGCCTTATCACATGCAGGGATGCTATCTCTAGTTGTTCTATCAATGGTGTATTTCATTGTATCCAGACAGTGTCTATTGGATTCATCACAAGCTGCCCACTCTACTTTTTCAGCAGCAGTGCTCTTATCTGTGGGCTTGGCTGGTTCATAAACTCTTAATGCCAAGTCTCTATTCAGTGTAGACAAATAAAACAAAATGGACTCACGCCAGTCCTCAAAATTTGTCCCAGTTAAATTCTTGAGGGAGGCTACTTGGAGAAAGGAGAGAATATCTAGAGCTGAGGAAGCAATAACAAAAGAATTATCAAGCATGCAAAACTAAAATCATGCTATAATCAATTACTCCTCATTCTAAGTTTCTCCAATAGCAACACAATATGTTAGGCATCCTTTAACAATATAGGAATGCACTAACCTAAAGATAAAGCAGACAAGTTGAATATAACACCAACATTGACCTATTACCGACAGGGTAATTAAGCCACTCAGTAGAAAATACTCAACAAATCTCTTTATCTTCCCAAGCATCCTACCAAGTAGTGATTTGCCGACAGGGCAGTATCATCACCCGTATGGATCTTGGTAATAACAATAATAATCCATCACATAATCCATAATTCATAATTATAAATGGACAACCAATTGCAAAACACCAAATAATTTATCATGATTGGTCCTACGATAAGCAGATACACAATCACTCTAAATTGTAGTTTTGCATCATATATATATTTCGTATATTAACAAAATTGAGGCTAAATAAATTTTGTCAAATGAAATTAACAAGATATTAAATCAAATAAAATATCTACATGCCTCAATAAAATATATAAATGATATGCCCATAAGATTCAATAACTGATGGATTATTTTAAAATTTAAAATTCTGAAAAATCGCCAAAATTGAAAGGATTTTGGACTAAAAAGAAAAATTTTCAGAATTATGTTTACTGTTTTAACTATTAAAACTTTTGGCCCAAAATGTAAATAAAATAAAATAAACTGTTGGGCCATACTATAATTTCTCAAAATTCAAGGGACCAAACTGATCTTTTACATAGTTGACCCTCGGTCAAGGACCCTTTCGAAGGACCCTTTCGAAAAGTTTGCAAAGATTTTGGGCCATAGGGACAATTCACAAAATTTAGCGATCCAAATGAAATTGTCCCATCATCTTCAACCTCGGGCTGTTGCTACAGTATTGTACAGTACATTTATAGCATCCACATCCATACCAACCCGATTTTGGCCACAAAAAAAAAACACGAAAAAATTATATCTTTGCTCCAAAATCATCACTCATGCATTATTTAACAACCGTTTGAGGAAATATGTCCAAATTCGAAGAATTCGAAAAATCCGAAAATAATAAAAAAAAAATTCCATGAGTGAGATTTCTTCAACAAAACAACTATGGTTTACAAGGAAACGCATAACCATGGGCTCTGATACCAATTGATGAAACAAACACAAACTTTATGCCCTTAATCGTGCATTTCCAAATTAAACACATATTTTCGGGAATTTCGAAAATTACCGTGATCTCCCATGAATCCGACCTTGAAAGCTTGTTATGGAGCCTCAAGAGAGTTGCTAGTTGCTTGATCTAGCTTCTGAATTCCTTTCTCTTGCCTCAGTTCAAGGATCGGCTTGCTTCAAAATTTGCTGTACACACACTCACGGGAGAGAAAAGAGGGAGAGGGAGAGGGAGAGAGAGAGGTGCACTGCACTCATGCATTTTTCCAACAGTTAACTCCCAATGGGCTGAAGTTACTTAAATACAGCGGTTGAGTGCAGGGACCCCTCATGTGTTAGTACAAAATTGCCCATCCCATTATGGGCGAAAATAACACAATTAAGGATATACTTGTCCATAATATACTACTGTACAGGGTATGTCAAAATTGTTCAACAATATTTGACTTTAGTCACGTATTAATTCGGTAAAATATAGAAAATAATTAGAATGATTTATGTCAGTCCACATAATGTGAGAAATAAATCTAACATGTACATACATTCACATGTGCTCACCGACCACAGTCTTTTAGTTCACATTTAAAGGCTTAAAGTTCTTTTGTGTGTTATTGTAGAAATTGAGTGAATACTTAATTGTTTGTTTCCTGTAATAAAATCAAGACCAGTTTGGGATGATCAACCTAGCTCTTTTGGAGAAATTCTTTTAGAATAATTTCTCTTGATGCACCCACTTAGATGGTTTGTAAAGCGAGGAGCAGGTTGTTTGACCAGAACGCCGAAAAAGTTCACCAGGAATCGAAAGATAAGTTCCTCGAAAAAAAGGGCAGTTTCGAAAACTCCACATCATCAAACAGTATTTTTTTAAAAATCGAATCTTGGTGGTTGGAGCCGCATGTGAACAGTGCATGATGGTGTGTGCTCGATACGATGTAAAAGTTAATATGCAAGTGTATATAATAAGTAATCTAATGATAAGTATCAAGATCATTTTCATATGGATTGATATTATAAGACTTATTACAATAATCATAATAATAAAATTTAAAAAACAAAATAAATAATGAGATTAGTGATCTAATGAAATTAAAAGTGTAATAAATAGAATGCTATCATGTGAGAAATAAAAAATATCTATCTTTTGGCTAAGAATGAGGTGCCAATGGGAATAGAGATTCCTAAGATGAGCAATAAGAAAATTGCACGTAAGCTACCTATTGCAGTGTCCCAAAAAGGTAGGAGAACCACAAGCTCGAGAGGTTACCACATGTATAAAATAAGAGGCAAAAAGGCAGCTGGTGGTTTTTTTTGCCTCCCAAACCTAAGCTTGTCACCATCTTGAGACCACCTTATAAATTACACAAAAACGCCCTCACTTGAGGGAGGGCAACCATTAACTAAATGTCATGTGTCCAAAATATCTAAAATGACCTTCAAACACATTTTACAAAGCTCAAGGATTTCTTCCAACTGGTAACCAACTTTCATTATGGAAAAATTATTTACTTATCTTCTTTCTCAAAACACTTTTCTCCATTGTTGATAGCTTTAAGGTCCATTTGACCTTGAGGTGCCACTTATCACTCAAAATCTAACTTGAACGTTGGAGTGGAGTAATCAGCCACCGTCGACTCATGTTTAGAAGGACATATTTAGCTCATGTTTGGTGACCTTCATTTTCATTTTCATCACATCTTTTTTCCCTTTTTATCAAACACTCAAACCACCCAGCCAACCTGCTCGAGAACGCATCAAACATAACAAGGCAGCTTCACATCCCTCTATTCCTCCTCTCTTAAGCTATTTTATTTGTTTCAATCGGTTTCAATCGGTCAACCAAAATCTGACTAAAACATGTGCTTTACTCTTATTCACACACCAGAAACAATGCCACCAAATTGTGACTTCAATGTGTTAGAATGCCTTGCATTACAATTTTTCTATAATTGTATTAATTTTGATTCTCCATTTAGTACTAAGAACATAATCATTTGGCGTTCTTCTATTTAAAAAAAAAAACAGTTAAAATAAGAAGAAGAAGAAGAAGCAGCAGCAACCGTAGAGCTTGAATTGGGATTTAAGCTCACTCGTACAAGAGATGATGATCAATCTTCCATGGCTGATCTTTGGCTCACCAAAGATCCCTCCGGTCTAATTTTCATATTTGAAGAAACTAATAGCAAATTCATCCTCACCGGACTTCTCAAAGATTTTTCTTATTTACTTAACTCTATTTCTCTTGCATTTTAATTTAATCTTTTTGTTGTATAAACTGATGGTAAAAACAGCAGGTTATCCTATTATATAGTTTAAAAAGTGTTTAGAGGCTTGCACCAGCAAAGACCTCTAAACGCAAACTACTTCCATTTGCAATTTTACCGTAAGGGCTAGTTCAGTTTTACGGTGACTTTTAAAATAAACATTATCAATTGTCCCAGATAAATAATTAGTCGTAAAATTTGTTTTTGGAAATTCTGTGAGTTTTCAAAGTAGAGCACTTCAATTTGTAAGCCTTAGGTTGTGACAGTGATAATAAGTAAATTAGTCTTTACATATTTTCCCTATCTAAGCTACAATTGAATAGTTCGTATTTTCAAAGGCAAAATATGTATATATAGAATAATTTGTATTTTCAAAAGCAAAATGAAAAAAAAAATTATATATAAATCAAGAGGGATTTCACCAATTCGAAACAAATGTTTTGTTTAAATTCATTCTCTTACTTCACTAACATTTCGAACAGAGGGAGATTAATCTCATTTGAAGTTAAACTTAACAGGATTTCCATTTACATTTCAAGACTCTCAAGCTTCAAATAGCAATGCTTTGATTTAATGAAATGTCATAAATGAATGACGTAATATTTCTTTTCCTAGTATTGAGTTTTTATTTTAAAGATTCCCTGAAGGAAATTATTATGAGTAATGTATTTGCTATTGCGTTATGGTATTCAAGACAAGTTTCTGCAATTACTTTCACTTTCTGCCTTTAATATTTTAATTGATGAGTTAATTGATTTAAAGTTTTATTTGCTTGAGTTCAGATATTATATAGATTGACACATGCTAAATTTTATGTAGTTTTTAAACTTCACTAGCCAAGACATTTATTTCAGAGTAGAAGATGCGAATTCTCACTAGATAAGACATTTACAGTAAGGGCCAAGTTTGACCAGGAAAAGAAACCAAGAGCTTTCAGAAATTAAAGATTTGGTTTCATAACCTGGAAAGACAACAAATCGAACTCCGTAACCACCAAGGCCATTTTCTTTGGCAGCCTCTCCATTTGCATCGAAAATGTGGCTCAAATTTGCAACTTTTCCAGGGATGTTATGTTCCACCAACCGTGCAGCTGCTATGATGCAGGTCAAAAGAACTTCTGTTTGGATAAGGGTCCCTTGACCTATCAGAGATAAAGAAAGGAAGTGCTTAGAAGAAAAATTTTGATCCACTTGAGGCTAAGAGCAAAACCATTCAGCATTTAAGATATTGGCCCAGCTGGGTACAGCAGAGATGCCTTAATCTATCAAGAATGGCCTAAAACAATAGCAAAGAAGATTCTTGATGATCAGAAACAAGAGTAACAACTGACTTATACACCACAAAAGAAATTAGTAGAGCAGAGATTTTACAAGCGTATCCATGCAGCTCTTTCTTGACTGCAGATAAGTCATCTTGCCGACACGCAAAGAAATTTCTGGCAATTACCGTAATAACTGAGATATTTATGGGAAACCATTGAAAAAGCATAGAAGTGGCTCCTGATAACCGTGAAAACAATCACCAGTGGCACAATCTTGTAATGGAGCAATGTGTTATCGATAGAGCAAGCCTACAGTTAACATTAAATATTGAAGCCAGTGAGGCCAACTCCAAAAATAATTTGAACCAATTTCCTGGTATTGACATTTGAATTCATATTTCATAGAATTGGACGTGGTATTTTCTGGTGCCATACACAGAAGTGTGTAATATTGGCCTTGGCAATTATGTATACCACAAGAAAATCACAAATGTGCAGGTATGTCAACTATGGCTATACTCATCTTGTTAGTTTGAATAACACTAGCTCACAGAAATCAACCAAACTAATGCTTTACTGTAAGCAGGATAAACAATTTAATGTTACCTGAGGTCTAAATCTTACCTAGAAATGACCAACGATAAACAGGCAAAGCCTTCCAACAGCACAAATCAAATGTAATAAAGATGCTGAACAAAGATACAAGAGGAAACACTTTCCAACAGCATAAATCAAAGGTAAGAAAATGCGACAAAGTGTTGTTCTAGTTAAGGAGTAGTAGCACAAACAAATAATGGAAAATATTGATTCTTTGAATCAGAGCCTTGTGAAATTGA
Organism: Citrus sinensis; assembly: GCF_022201045.2. Lineage (NCBI taxonomy): Eukaryota > Viridiplantae > Streptophyta > Magnoliopsida > Sapindales > Rutaceae > Citrus > Citrus sinensis. The sequence goes on along the minus strand of NC_068560.1, from coordinate 34,340,282 downwards.
ACTGCAAAATTGAAAGGTTCTGGAAAATGGAATGTTTAAGACTGGCCATTGTTGTATTGAAAAGAAAACACCATCTTATATGAAATATATTGCAGTCAGAATCTAAGCCAAAGGAGAATTTCAAATTAAATTCTTTATTCTTCTTTCAACACAAAAGGTAACTGAAATTCTGAAAATGAATAAGACAGAGGACCATTATATTTGCCGATTCCATCTTCATTAGAAAAGATTAACAAGCAACGGAGACTTGTCTGATAGCATGAGGAACTTGTCATTGCATTAAAAAACAAAATGTGATAAGAAAGTTACAATAGCATCTAGCTCTTTCAAAGAAAAAATTGTATGTATCATTAACAAAAATTGGAAAAAGTATGAAAACAAAAATCAACTACAAAAACAAGATGCAATTTACTAAGAAACTTGATTATACAATAGAAACACAAAAGATGGACAACAGCACCATGGACTGTGATGGTCCAATTCCATATCCTACTTTCTTTACACAATATATGCTAATAAATACAAAAGAAAATTTTCCTCCTTACATTTTTTATTTTTATTTTTTTGCATTCTCAGTGCCAGCTTCAATTACATCTTCATCATCCTGGCATTCCCGAAAGAGAAAATGAAAACCCCATTTGCAAATTTTCACATTTGGATACCTATAATCAATTTCCGAATCAAAAACTAATCAGGACCATTCCCTTTTCCCAAACTATCAAGACCCTCAGTTCGGCTACGCACAATCTTATGAAAGACCTCCCTCACTTGTCCCTCCAGAGGGTCCAATCCCCGCTTTATCGATTCAAAAACCATCGACAATTCCTGCACTCTTTGCCTAACCTCCCCCTCCTTCTCCTCTGTGATCGGAAACTGAGCTGAATCCAACAACTCATTCATCAGCCTAGTGCTCTTCTCAATCTGATAAATCTCTCTCAACAACCCAGAAGCATTTCTCCTGTCCCTTCTCTTCGACTCCTCCATAATTCTCTCGTGCAACATCAACATCGGTGCCGCCCAAGAGAACTGCCTAGACATGGAGAAATGCACCTGCAATCCGCGGTCCTGACACGGGATTGCAGCCACAAGAGCCCACATTACAAACAACAAAACGAAACTCATGGTAAAAACTAAATTCGCAAGCCCATTGGTCGCCATAATCTCATGGCTTCGAGGAGCGGACAAATTGTTCCCAATGGCCTGTAGCTGCCTAGCCGCGGACCAAGACCTCGAAACACTCCAAGACAACGATCGAAAATGACCCAATGACTTATGAAGATTGTCTCTCACATTGTTTCGCCCAAACGAACGGTTCCGGTTGGCCAAAGCAGAACCGGATTCTTTTTCATCTAACATGCTAATGGCCAAATCGACCATGGCCTTCTTAGCGCGACGAAAATGGCCTTCACCGATTAACTTCTTGTTATCCAATGCGATGAGCACAATCTCAATGAGTTTCTGCCACTGTCTAATCTGTTCAATCCCATCCCGAATGGCATTACAAACATCAAGCGCTTTCACGCTCCGCTCGAAGTAGTCGGCAATCAACCGATCCATGGGCGGCTTATGCAGCTGCGATTTATTTCTAAATAGAATTTGACGGAACTCGTCTTGCGAAATCAGAAACGACTGAAGAAGCTTCTGGACCCAGGAGAGGGTCAACAACTCGTCAGATGACGACGACAAGTCGAGAAAGCGATCGGTGACTCTTTTCTGGAAGGATTCCAGCTCAGTGTCGGCGTCGTGGTGTTGCATATTCATCCCTTCAATCGAATGGACCTGATCGCGTCGGAGACTCAAAATTGAACGGCCGATGTTGGTGAAAGAAGCCGCTGCTGATGAATCCGTAGTAGCGGGCATCTCTGTCTCTCTCTCTCACATTAAAAATATTTTATTTGAATATTTTTTTTTTTAAAGGAGAGAAAGAATGATGGTGGATGAATTTTGAGAAACCCTAACGCAAGGAGACGGCATTATATTGGGGATATTTGGACCGCGTTTTATGGTGGTTGAAAAGAGAAAGGTCAGAAAGGAACGGATAATTAAATTATTACCATTATTAGAAAATTGGCCTTCATTATTTTTCATCTCTCTCTCTCTCTCTCTCTCTCTGCATGTGATCCGATAAATTAAAAATTTTACAAAATTTGGTGAAATTAAAGATCGTGTCAAGCTTTTACACGCAGCGCACACGTAGCGGACACGCGGGATGTGACGAGATCCGGGCCGTTGGTCGGAAACGCGCTGTCCTTGTCTGATGAACAGTGCTAGGTCTTCAGATGGGTTACACGTGCGGAGACGTTAATGGCTAAGACGCAGTCATTTTGTATGTGCACGTGGCAGGTTCAGCTGAGTCTACGTTGGCGCGTAATGGGGATAGACGGAATTGGTCCCGGTCTGATTCTTTCGTCTAGAAGCTGTTGTGTTGACGAAAATTGAAATTGCCATTATGTAATGGTAAAATGTCAGTTTTTTGTTTTTTTTGTTTTTAATTGGAAGTTCTATTTATTTATTTATTATTATTATTATTTTTGGTTGTGTTGCATTGTGCTGTGAACTTATGAGTTATGGTATTTGTAAAATTAATGATGGATTCGTGAAACACAATTTGTTATCAGTTCATCTATTTCATATATTTTAATCAACGGTTCATATCATATTAAGATATAGTTTGGGTATCAAAGTTATTTGATGATATCCAAAATTTGAGTATAGTATCTTTAAAAATACCATAATCTTATTCTAAACATTTGAGTAATAATGTTATTGAAGTTGAAGAGTAAATATTTGTTACTGCATTGTCAAAGTTTTTGTAAACTCGTTGGATTGACAAAAACAAATGAACGCATCCCAATGTCAAAGAATTTGATTTAAAAACAAAAATATTTCATTTTTAAATCTCTAAACCCAACCATTAAACGTATATGTCTTTTTGCAAAAAATAAATGAATAAATAATAATGACAAATAGATAAATAAATATTTTCCCTTTTACGAACAATAATTGTAATCGCAATATGTATTAAGAAAAAAAAATTAGAAATATTGAATCTATGTTATTATTCAAAATAGTGAACACTAACAAATTCAAACTTCCAAGTGTTTTTGAGGCGGTAAAGAGTTGATAGAGTGAAAGTATGTGGCCACGGGACTCTTAATAATTTAGAAAGAAACATCAACTCTATCACAAGATTAGCAAAATCTCAAGTATTATTATCCAAAACCCGTGTGTGTATATATGGCAATTTCTTATCCTCGTCTTCCTTAAAATCAAAATAACATAAAGGCATTAAAATCTCAAAATTTTTGTCTTCCCAAACTTCCATTACACGGGGCACACTATTCAAATTATTATAATGGAAGTTGTAAAAAAAAAAAAAAAAAAAAACATGATTAAGACAGCTACCAACAAAAAGACTGGCAATTATAGATTCTGATGGCAACATATTATCTATAACTATAAGAAAGAAAGAAAGAAATTAATTAATTAATAATATGAAGGTGATAAAGAACACGAGCTTAGAATATGACAGAAGAGAATCTGTCTTCTTAATCAAAAAACTAACAACTGCATATCATCAAACGTGTGGTCTTGAGTTGATAGACTCTTTGGGTTTGGTTCAAGTTCAAGGCAGCTGTTGCATAAATAATAAATATACCGACAGCCAGTCAGCCACAGCTAAAGCAGAAGAATGTGATAATGTTTTTTTTTTTTTCCCAAAATAAATAAAAAGCATGCTGCAGACAGAAAATAAATTTTGTTTATTATTATTATTATGCAGATTTTTTTCCCTGCTTGTTTTATGCTGTCCTAATTATTCTAAAATTTTCTCATTTGAGCTGTGACTTATCTCATGACTGAAAGATAACAAGTTGAGTTTATATATGTTACTCGCAGCTTATTATAATATTGTAATAAAGATATATCGGTGCATATTTTATTACTTTCACGTAAGTTTTAATAGAGTCAAAAAAAAAAAATAACATACAACACAGGAGTTGTGGAAACATTAATAAATTTCCCCCTTTTTGTTGTAGATAGTAGATTAGCAATTTAGTGCTTGTAATAAGGGACTACTACAAATTCACTCTATTTGTGAATGATTCCAAACAGAATTAAATTTTTGGTCCAAAATAAGGGTTATTGATCCTTCAAGTTCGAAGACTTCAATTCAATGTACCGGTGCAGTGCACATGGAAGGTCCCTAGTCCCTAGAAATCTTTTCTCCAATACGTGGAAGAAGTCTGATTTGGTCAAACTTGTCAGCTAATAAAATAAAAGAATTATTCAATATTCTCATCTAACTCTCAAATTAATTATTCAATGGAAAAAAAAAATAAAATAAAATGGAGCATGCTTGAACGTGTGTATAAATACGATGGCCCTAGCCCCTAGGAGTCATTGAAATATTATCTAAATTAATGACTCAAGGAAACCAATGGGATAACATTTCACAATGTTTCTTAATTTCATATACAATAATATAATGAATGAACAAATTACGGAACAAGCTAAAGACCTAACCTTTCTTTCGTTTCTTTCTTTTCTTTTTCTTTTTTTTTTTTCCAGCGAATGATTTCTATTTTCAACTTTTACCTTCACAAATATCAATTTTTTGACTTATCAATTATTATATTACCAAGACTACAAAATTAAGAATTTTTAATATATAACTTGCAATCATAACGCAAACAATAATGAATAATTTGATTATTACGCAAGTAAAGCCCGCATAAGAAGGAAACATATTTAATTCGTCCGAAGATATAAAATTGTAATGATATTCTATTCTTGCACGTGAAAGGTTTCAATTTAAAAAAAGAAATATTTAGACTTTTTAATATTATTAACGTGCCTGCCCACTAGTTAAATCAAAGATACCAGAACTAGAAAAGGCTGACATTTGACTGTGAGGTATTGAGTTGGGCTGTTCTCATTTCAATGACAAATTTATTCTTCTTCACCCAAGAGATTAAAAAAACCAAAACCAAAAAAAAAAAAAAAAAAAAAAAGGAAAAATGTTTGCCCCTGGTAAGACGAAAAACAGTCACACATCTCAACATCACCGTAATAAAGAACTTCAGAGTGAAAAGTTGTGGACCAATTAAATTAAATATTATTGCTAGGGCTCATAATTGGTGGTCCTTAAAATGTTATTTAAACTATTAAGGGGTTTACCACGGAGTGGGGGGGGGGGGGCGGGGGGGGGGCAATTACAATTAGAGAACTGGCCGCTTGGACAGGTTCGTTCTTGGCTTATGTAGCAAGAAACCAAACTTAATAATAATAAAAATAAATAAATCAAAGAATTACTATCTAATCCGCAATGATGACATTAAATATCTCACATGCGCATGATTACATATAAATTTCTTGATTCATCTCGCCCGAAAGTCTGAATATGGCAACTTGTCCATGTCATGCCTTGCAAATGAGATACCCACTTCTAGTTTATTTATTATTAGTTAATTTCTTGTACTATTATTAGTCAATTGCTATGGGTGGGAAGTAGGACGTTTGTACCTCGATCATGGTCGCTCCAATTTTTTGAGATCATGCTTTTCGGCTAAATGACACTCCTAATTCAAGCAATTATGAAACACAATCAAGTTTAATTATTGATGGTAAGAAATAGATCCAAATCCTGAAGGAAACATATATAATCACGAGGATGACAGTAATTACTGATTACAAGGAAACAAGCACTTTCATGCCTGAATATTGTGCAATTTTTACTTTTAAAAAAAAGATTAATGAGATAGCCAGAGGTCTATCCAAAAAATGAATCATCCACTCCAAAATTCTTTTGCTTTTTAATGTTCGACATCATAATTCATAAGGCGGAAATTGTTTGTTACGAAGTCAAGCAGAACCCCAATGAAATTGGTACATTAAATTATTGCCAAATGAAATTGTGATCTATTAATTAAAGTAGCAGTCAGTAGGGATGCTGACTTAACTGATGATGATCTCAAAAATGGGACCCTATCTTCTGGTCGCTCCTAAAATGACCAACCAGAGAGTCCTGAGCTTGACTTTGAATGAGTCCCCAAATTGAATTATTGAAACACTCAAAAAAATAAAATAAAACAACAACACAGCCTAGCCAGAGTCCACAAGTTCTAATCTCAGCAGTCATGGTCATTTACTTGAATCCCACAAAATCTAAACGCTCAAAAAAGAGTGCAAGTAAAGCGAAATAAAGTTTTGGAATCTTACAACTACCATTCAGGCTCCCAAGCAGATACTGGGATTAACTTTTTTTATATTCCTCTGTGTTCCACCTCTGTAGCAAACTGAATAAAGGGAAATTAAAGGTTAAAAGATAAAGAAATTCCAGGATCTGCGGCGACATTAAAGAGAATGAGACCACGTGAAAGTTTATTCAGGAACAAATTGTCTAAGAGAAACCCAAGAAAAGCCATGAATTTCTCCAGACAACAATGGATTCCTGCTGACTGAATCATTGAAAGTTTGAAACAATTATATCAGTGGAAAGATCTTATTGACTAAGTTATAACTTACAAGAAAGAAATCTGTTGACGGTTGAAATGATCACGAAATCGGTGAAAAGTAATAGGAGGATTGCAAATTTCAAAATTGACAGTTAAAGTGATCATGAAATCGGTGAAAAGTACTTGGGAGGATTGCAAATTTCAAGCAGTCTTCTTCCATACAATCAAGTTACATCTCACCTCACTTTTCTTCTCCATTTTTTTCTCAACCTTTCTTTTTTTGGCATTTGTGAATACTGTTCACTTGGCTCAAGATAAAGCTGCTTAACCAAAATACACAACATACAAGTAAATGTCCAAGACATCAGATCCTTACCTTAGGCTGACCCCAGCTTGGATGGTTAAAGACCAAACTGAAATCATGCTACATATCAGGAAGACAAGAAATGAATGACCGCAAACGACTACTTGTATTTTCGTTGTGGAATGAGATCATCAGTTAATTGAATGCTTGACTGGAGCATGTGTCAATGCCTGAAATGACAGCTTGCGGAAATGCTAAGAGAGGCCCCTGATTTATCAAACTTGGACATGTGGCAAGTGAAAAGCAACTTAGGTATTAGAAGATAGCTGAACAACCACTAGGGATATCAATTGACGAGACCTTTCAACGCACTTATCTCATTCTCTTTAGCTACAACATCAGCCACAAAGATGCTCCCCGAATCTGACCATCCACCCAATACATCCCTGTTAGAGCACTGCCAACAAGAAATAACAACTAAAGCTGTGAGATTATCGGCATTTTTCCTATATCAATACTATAAGCTCTCATCATAACTAATTCAATTCCAGAACTGAAACAATCCCACTGCTCAGTTCTGAGTCAATGTCTTTGCTAACCATCTCTGAATAAATTACACCTTTGGTTTCTACAAGTTTATTTACAGCCACATCATATATAGGCATGGACAAAAGTTATAATATTCTTCATAATAGCAATCAATCTTAGCTTCAAACTGAAATAGAAAGCATGCTTTAGCACATGAACCTGTAAGTCGGGACAACTTTTCCAACTTTGCTTTAGCACCACCACTTTCAATTTTTATTTTATTTCAATTAATAAATTTCCCTCTTTCCGTCGAGGATCACCGAAAGAGGGGAAAAAAAAAAAAAAAAAAAAAAAAAAACTAATGCACTCTAAATTGAATGCATGGTATCAGCATCATTTCAGGCTATCAGAGGCTAATTTCTGTGATGCATGGACTGCAGACACAGTGACTTCAGAAGAATCTAATACCTTACTGAACCCAAGCCAGTTTGAGTCTCCTCTAAAAGCAAATACCTTACTGCTCTCTCTCCACTGTCCACAAAAGACCTGCGATATATGTTGTTATTTCAGAGCAATTAAAGCAATCAAAAATCAAGAAAGATATTCCACATTATGTGTTTTTTGCATATTAGTACCCAAACTACTGAAACATCATCAGTTCTTCTACTGAACTTGATAAGAGAAAAACTTGGCAATGAAAGGTTATTCTTTATGCTCTTAATCTAGCACTGGATGCACACTTAAAACTGATTCACCTCACCCCACAATTTCTTTCCTGAATCCACACAACTGCATGCCACGTGATCACTACAGTCTAATCATTCTACATGTTATAATTGGTCCAAGTAGTCAAGTACCTACCATCAAAGTGGCAGTCAGGAACTAAGGAAACAAAAGCAAGCTTGCTTTATGGGTATCTTCTTATTTCATTAACAAGAAGAAAAATGATATGAACTTAGCTTCAAATTAAATAACATCAAAACAAATCACAGGTAATTTAATAATAAATTGAGCGATCAAATGTTGAAATGAGCAGCTTGAACATGAAGCTCAAATTATTGAGTAGAAGAAGAACTAAGAGAAAAGAAAGAATTGATTTAAAAATTTCATAATCACCTCATAATCAACCCCTTGCACATAGATGTAATTGGAGTCAATTGATGAAAAAGAAAGTCCAGTTATCTGCAATGCCAAAAAGGAAAGAACGGTAATCTCTAGCTGCAATGCTATATCCCACAAAAGTTCAGTAGTCAAATGAAAAGTGGAATTTACTGAAGACAAGAATGGCAACAATAGAATATGGTGAAGAAATTGCAGGTATATCCTATGTTGTTCACGGCTAATGCCAAGTTAAACAAATTAAACAACATTTGATTGGATCAACCAAGTCTGTCCTTATTTTCCATACAGGCTAACTGGAAAAGAACTAAAAAATGACAAGAACCAATTAGCAGAAGGTTGTCAGATAAATCGACTGACCTCATATTTTGAACAGTGCACCCATCTTGATAGTGCTGACCATCTAGATACAAGATATAAATAGAAGTTAGGATCAATTTCAGTTCGAGGTGATGTATATTGTATCTCCATTTTCTGCTAATTAGTATTCTGATATACAAAATCATCAACAATAAACATATAGTACTCTTAAGAATTCAAACGAGACTGCATAATTTAGAACGTGTGATATGCGTAGTTCAACCAATCTAATGATGTCCAACCTGCGAGGATCATAAATGGTCACAGTACGGTCAGCCCCAGCAACTGCAATATTACCCGTTGAAGAACTGCAAACAGCATACAAGATATCGCCAACAGAACCACAAATTCGATGTAGACAACCACCATTTTCTTTCATTCTCAAATCCCATATAGTTAGCTGCAGCAATTTCCAAAAGTGAAGACCGGCACGAAAGAAGATATAGATTAGAGGAGCATAAGTTCATTTTATTTATTAAGAACACGTAATATAAGAAAGTCACAAAATTTACCTGACAGCCTTCAGTAACTGCTAACATATTTGGACCTCCATTTACAGGACTTAAATTTTGTACGAAATTCAATGATGACGGATACCAGAGACTGAAATATAGTTATCTAAATCAGAATGTGTAAACAGGAAAATCAGTACAAATAGTTACTCAACACAACTAAACCTGATCTCATGTACTACTGAAGAACAGAAGAATGTCGAATACCACTGTTGTCAAAGTAAGCCACTACTAGAAGAACGCAACATAATACACAAAAAAAGGAAAAGTCCAGGACAGAAACATGAAAACCAAATAGAAGGTTGATGAAGATATTTAAGAATAATAAAGCAGATAGACTACTAAATTTTTATTAGCCAAAAGGAAAAAGAAATGGGAAAGAGGAAAGGGGCAGCTTCCTCAGTTATACTTACGTACGTAAAGTCCGAAGATGGATATCTTGGTCATAAACATCAATGCTTTTGCTGAAGCTACGTGCAACAGCTGCCTAGAATTAGAGACTAATCAGTTGAAAAGGATGTATAACTTGAGTTTAAATTATACAAAAAGAGAGAGAGAGAGAGAGAGAGAGAGAGAGAGAAAAAGAACTTCAATCCAAGCAAAAGATACACATTTTAAAATGAAATAAATTAGCAAATTAGTTTATAAAAGAAGCTAGGTACCATGGACCATTGACTTGGACTGAAGCAAAGCCCTGACCAACTACCTTCTCCAACACCACAATCCTGAGGCAATACTGAATATGTAAGCCTGTCCACATCTGAAAATTTCAGTGGCATACATTGATAAGCAGTTTTACAGAGCCATAGAGGTAAAAATGAAGCAGAAACCACCAGAAAAACAAATAATGGAAATACATTCAGCTATAGCCTTGTAATTCAATGAAGAAAAGCATTATATGTCCCTCAAAATTGGTAAAATTATGCTTGACAAAATTTCATTCAGAGAACAATGGAAAGATTTATACGACAATGGGACAAATGCACACAAACAATTGAACTCTGTAAATTTAGCAAGGCAGAACGTGGACAGAATTTAAAACATTGTCTAAAATTAAAATAAAATAAAATTTAACCAAACATTACAACAACATTGTGCCTGGCAGCCACCAGATTGTCGAGTAAGACAAAAAATCCAACTTCATATCTTTTCCCTCTGAGACATGCAACGATTAGATAATTGCCAACATACACATGTAAAGAACATTGCATACGCATTGTAAACATTTGGATTAGGCAATGCCTGCCATGACAAAGATTAAGACAAGAGGTACCTTTACCACTGGTATCCAGCTTAGAGACAATAAGGTGACCATAAGAATCCACACTTCCCAAAACCATATAACCACTACCTGCAAGGCATAAGGTGACAATAGAGAACAATTTAAAAAAAAAAATCATCCAAAACATTGTCAAGAAGATAATGATGAATCAAAAATATGTAAAAAAAGTTCAACTCTAAGACAGAGTAGAGAAATCAAACACTATCAAGGTAAACACAAGTCACTCACTATCAGTCTCAGCAAGGGCTATACTCTGAACTTCTGAACGATGGGGACATCGGTTAAGCATTGAAGAATCCATGACCTTTATAAAAAAATAATAATAATAAATTTTAAAAGGAAAAAGGGGAAAGGAAACAAATGGAAAATAAATTGATAGCTTGAAGTACCGGTGTCTGTTCAGGAATGAAGAGACTGTCTTTGCCTTCACTAACAAACCAATCATCCATCATAACCTACAAGAGAAAAATAGATAATAATAATAAATAAAAAGTCAACAGCTAAAAGAAATGAACTAATAAAACTATCTTTAAAGGAACCTGGAGCTTGTAGAGGTGGCAACCAGAAGCAATGTAGACAAAACAAGAGCAGCCGTCCTCATTAACCTGCGAAAAGAAAGAAAAGATTATTATTAAACGCAGACGGAACAGAGAGAGAATTAAATTGAATAGAGGGAGAGAGGGAATGTATGAATTACGTGGAGAGCGAGGCGGGTGGACTGAATGTTTCCAGGAGATGGATTCTCAATCAGAGATAACGGAACCTCTGCCTTTCGCAGACTCTTCGCCTCTAGCACCACCATCTCCCCGTGGCGGGAAAACGTTTGTCTCTGTTGCTTTAGGAAACGTATGTAATGCAGCAGCCAGCAGCCAGCAGCCAGCAGGCGAGGATTTCCGGGCTTTTTAGCTTTTAAGACCCTGTTTGGCTTCTTTTTGTTATTTACCTTTTCCTCTTTTTTTTTTTTTTTTTTTCATTTACTGTATATTTGTTTACTTTTTCTCAGTGTGCTACTAGTAGCCTACCACAGCAGCAGAACCGCAGAGACGCGTCTCCTTAACACCAAACTACATATTGATGATTTGTTTTGATACCATTTAACTCAGTTTTCAGTTTTCAAATAACATAAGATTTAATAATAGTCGTAGTTATTCACTTATTCTTTGAAAAAAAAAAAAAACCAAAATTCACAAGTTTTTGCGAAAGGAAACAAAAAAAAAAAAAATCATCAGATCTCCTGCTAAAAGATACTTTACTTGAGAAGCTACACCTTTTTTTTTTTTTTTTACTCTCTTCGCGATATCATTAGGAAATTTACAATCATGGGTATGCTAATATTCAGTTGACGCTATCGAAGCTTGCACCAGTGTCCTGAAGCTACATATTAATAACATTCAGAATGAATTTTCAATTATATTAGATAATAAGCAGAATCATTTGCCAATCTCGGTACTTATTTAGAGATTAGGTAAACTTGGAATAGAATTTTATTCAAATGAGGCACCAAAAATAATGAATAATATAACACTTAGTGCAAATAATGAGGAGCATTGGAAAAATGAAAATAACCGTTAAAAATTTGTAAGTTCTTATTGAACTCTTGCTATTATTTTGCTAAAGATTTACAATGATCTGTAATCACATTGCCACAAAGGAAACCTCCGCAAATAACTCATTGTGGTACCAACAGGAAGGGCCAAGAGTCCAATACCCTGCAAGGTCGAAAACTAACTAAAAACAGATTAAATTGATGAAGTAAATGAAAATAAAAAAGACTCCCATGCTCAAAAGAATTACTACGCAATCTTTTACAAACTCAAAAGGAAGTAGCATGGCCCTCAGATCTCATTGCAAGTCAGTTCATGCAGAAGGTTATGATTTTCACTGCAAGCCATTCCACATCTTAAATGGTGATCAGATGAGCACCATAGCTACCACCCACCACCACCATCAATTGTGATAACAATAACCACAATAATAATAATAATAATAATAATAATAACAACAATAATTGAGAAGAAGAAGAAAAAGATGATTACGATGAAGAATAAGAAGAACCAAAAGCAGCAGCAGCAAAAGTTAGCACCAATGAATGATGGCATAGAGTGGCAGCAAAGATGGGGTTCGCAATGAAAATTAAAGCCACCAAACAACACAACGAGTTTCCATCATTGGGCAGATGCAAAATATCACAATGGTAAAACCCTTTTTAAGGGTATATTAGTAAACAATCTAACCCATCTTTCAACAATTAGCAAATCATAAACAAAACACCAGAGTTGACAATCATCTAAGTTATAGAAGCATGAATGCCTGACAAACAAAAACTTAACCAAAACCAACTAATCAAACTGGAGCAGCCAAACAAGACAGTTTCAGAAGGAATAGTCAGTTTGAAATTTTCCAATTTTGACAGAATGCTACTGAGACATAACATGGACTAAACAGAGGGTCATTACTAACCTTGTCAAATGAGTCGCTTATCTGAACTATCAAAGTGCTCATGAACTTAAACCGATAACGCACAGGAATTTAATTGATGAAATTTCAAGCACAAGGCAGGCATGTATCAGGAGTACAAAGGTCAACTTTGACAATAAAAATACTTTATTGCACAAGATTGATTCACATTTATATCAGAAACTGGAACCGGAATGGTAGATGATTGAGTGCCATAGCAGACGGAATCTCAAACTAAAAGCACATTATGCAAAAAGATAGCTGCAGGTAGAGCAAAAGAGGAAGAAAAAATGGAAGTTCCATGATTATGAATAGATTGCAATTAGAAAGAACTGGAATCAGAAAATATTTTTAACTAAAATCACCTAAGTCACACTTAATGGTTGAGAAGATTGATTAAATCATTACATGTTACGCTTGAGAAGATTGATTATAAACATTTCATGAATGATAAAATATGAGTTAAGAGTAGAACAGCATAAATAAAAAACTCACAAGTCTTCACAAAATTCCAAAAACTGACTATTAAATGCTCATCGCTTTTTATTTTGATATTCAGCCTAATGGTGATTCAACCCCCTCTCCACCCATGTGAGTGCGGTCCAATTCTCAGATCTCTTGTTTTCACATAAGAGATTTTGCCATCTCAACTAGATGGCACTGCACAAAGTGTTTATTCAAATTAAATGCCCATAACTTAAATAAACAATATGAGAAAGTGTTTATTCAAATTAAATGCTCATAACTTAAATAAACAATATGAGAAAAAAAATCAACGCAAAATAAACATAAAGAAAGAATTAGTGAAAGAAGAAATAAGTAACAAAAGGATTCATTGAAACCTCAGATCTCATAAGTCAATTTATAGACAGTGAAGTTCATGATTCTCATTAAAAGCCAATCCATACCTCCAAAGATATAGTCAACAATAAACAACAACAACAACAACAACATTTACAACAACGATCCAGAGGAGGTAGAAAAGTGATAATGGAGGCTAATAACAAAAACCAATGCACTCACTAGACTTAACGAGTTTCCATCATTGTTGAAGCTGTAGATTTCAAACTTGAGATATAGAACATATACTGAAAAGGATGACAGTAGGGAAAGAGTCAGAAGGCAATGAAATGACATCCAAAGCAGATGAAATAAATAAAAAATTAAATAGCCCTCAGATCTCATAGCTATACTGGTCATTGATGGTTTAGCGAAATGGGTTCGTTAAGAGCCTTTACCCATCATTATCCATTGTAACAAGAAGATATTAGAAAGAAAGAAAGAAAGCAGCTGCTAAGTTACATTATATGTAGCTTAGCAGTTGACCTAAAAGGGGGGAGGGAAAGAGAGAGAGAGAGAGAGAGAGAGAGAGAGATGATGATGATGATGATGATGATTACAACAGTAATGATAAATGTAGAGACTCAAAACGAATATCCATGCTACCACTCCACATAATGAGTTTTCCATCATTGGGCAAAAGCCTATACCAAAAACATATTAACACAAAAAAAGAAGGCAAAGCTACTATTAACTGACTGAACTACAGAACCTAAAACCTATGAAAAGTTTATAATACAAGATTAAGTAAATAAAAACATTTTTTGTACTAGACAAATACATTTTGAGAACAGTTATCCGAGCAAGTAATTACTTTAACAATTCATCAACCAAAATCCATCATCATAACAGCAAATGTTTTTAGCAAACCAAAAATAAAAACTATATTGTTCAAGCCCACCAATTACAAACAGTGATAAGATTGCAAGTCAATACGCAGCCATGAATGGCGAAATATAATAAAAAAGAAAAGCTAATGCATAAATTATAATCCAATAATCAAGCTTGCAGCGCAAAGTAAGCAAATGTAAGATCAGATAAAGCTTTCTAGCCTGCATTTCCATCAATAGACGCGGTGAAAAATCCGCTCAGAGCCCAGTGCACGTATCATCATTCACTCGAATACAATTTTAAAACCAAATAAAAGCATCGGTTTAATGTGAGGGGTGGCAGAAAAAACCGTGGAACCGAAAAAACCGACAAATTACTAAATTCACAACATTACCGAAAAAATAAAGCACAAAATAAAGAAAATTATTCTTGAAAAAGAAAAATTTGTAATGTGAGTGGTAGCCCTCAGATCTCATAGCTTTGAACCGATCATTCACGGCTTACTGCCAATGTCGTTCATCAGAAGCCTTTACACACCGCCGCACGTGCATATATATATGTGTGTGTATGCGTGTATGTATAAAGAGGTAAATGTGGTGGTGGTGGAGGTGGTGGTGGAGACGGCGGCGGTGAGTAAAGGCTAGCGATTGAACAAAAAACCACGGCAACCGCTCAATACATTGCACAGTTTTTCCATCATCGGGTAAATTTCTAATTTAAAAATTAAAAAAAATAAAACAAAACACTTTTTTTATAGAATAAAATAATTTAAAATGAACCCAAATAAAGACCACGGTAAAGACTGGAGAGGAAGAAAGAAAAGAAGCGAGTAGGTGAGAGCAAAATTTTAGGGTTCTAATGTAGCAGTTAGCAGATGAAATGAGTCACGACAAGTGAAGAAAATTGGAGATTGGTTCTGGGCTTCGGCTTCCGTGGAGTAGCTGCATTTGAAGGCCCAGTACGGCTCATTAAGAAAATTAAAGAAAGATCATTCCAATTTTGGTGCGTACGCTTCCGAACTCAAAATTCTCCACTTGATTATATAATTTGAAATGGAGATAAAATGAAGAAAAAAAAAAGTGTTTGCCTATGTTCGAACTGCTCTAAGGTACACCATTTCATAACCACACGATCAAAATTATAATATATGTTTTATTATTTATCACTTTGTGTGTGTAATTGTGATTTATTGTCTGTCTTATTACAGTTCCAAAGTAGACATGACCTAAAAACTAACATACAGACAGTAAGTTAGAGCATCACTAGAAAAGCCACAAAAGTAAAAGGAGTTTTAAAAAGATCTTTAAATTAGATAGTGATTCCTTCAATTCATATCACTTGAAGAGCCTTTTAGATCCTTTAAGTTAGTATTATATTATTTTTTATCTTATCATTCTTGATGGGAGAGAATGTTAGAATTGTTATTATCTTGGTGGAGGAAAATTTTTTATTAAAATAATAGAAACTTATTTCTATTTGAATAACCTTTTGAAAGGAAACTTCTATTTATCACATATTTAAACAAATTAGTATTTAAAAATAAAAATTAAAAAAGTCTTTTGATGATGTTCTTACGTAATTTTATCAGTCAAAACAAACCCTTTAACGTAGATATATCCTTTTTAATTTGAATGACAATAAATATATGTGAATTGTGTTATAATAAAATTGATAACGGTTAGTAGATCTCTAATATATATATATAGCTTTATAATTATAACACATAAGTGTTAAAAGAATAACAAAAAAAGCATTCCAATTCGTTTATGTGTTCATCTAGGCGTGCAATCTCTAATATTTTATTAGTTATAACTTGACAAAAGCGCCGACTTGGTAATATTATCTTGTGAAAAGTTAAGAAATAGTGAGCACTATGTGGAGTGTGAGGCCAAAGAGTAATGATACAGCCACAAACTCTTGTATAAATTTATTTTGTACAAACTGACGTGGCATTAATTCATTGGTTGAATGAAAATATAAATTAATAAAAACAAATCATGTGGGCCAAGTGATATTTAATTCAACCAATCTTATCATGCCACATCAGTTTGTACAAAATAAATTTGTATAAAAGTTTGTGGCTGTATCATTACTCGAGGCCAAATGCAAAACCAATTTCATTACAACCACAATTTTTTATACTTGGAATCAATCTTGAGATTTGGTATCAAGATTTAGTGCTCCACCAACTTTCCCAATAGAGAATGACTTGCCTACTTGCGCATTGGAATTTACTATCTAAGGTCATAACTCAGAAGGGCCCAATATTGCACAAAATCTTTTGCTTATCATCTTCTCTTCAAATCGGCTCCATGTACAGTTTGTGCAACAACTTTCGAATAGCAGGTGGCCCATTAGATACTTTAAGAGATACCCATTATTATATAACTCCAATCCCCCTTCAATGGATATTAAATTAAGGCCGACGGAGGAAAGTAAGAAACAATTTACTTAGTCTTTCAATGTTAATGCGAGTGTACTCAGTACTGCTCATGAGATATTGGCATTGACAAGTACACCAATTAATTTATACATAAATTAATTACGGCAATGTGTGTGTGTGTAGATATAGAGGCGGATCAACAATCCTCTAAAGTTATACCTATTTTTACATTACTTTATAGCAATAAGATTTAAGAGAAATGAATGGCTAAGATTTTGTGAAGCGTAATAAATCTTTGATAAAAATTTTGTTTCTCTCTAACTTTTTCTTCTCTGTCTCTCCCTCAAACATTTTTTATTCCCATTTTTTATCTTTATTAATTTTTTTTTTCTTTCATCTCAATCTTGTTGAATCTAAGTCAAAAGTACTCTTGAGATTGTGTTTCAGTACAAGTGGTGATGACTAAGCAAGAAGCAAGCTAGCGATTTATTTAATTTAAGAAAAATATTTATTCTTTCTCCCCTCTCGATTTCTTTGTTCAAAAATCGAAGAAAACCACTGAATTTGTAAGTAATTAACCACTTACAATAAACAGAATATAAGAACACAAATTTCTTGAAATAATAATATCCATTTGTGAGTTATTTGATGATGGGTATGTTCTTAATATGTAATAGCTTCTTATGACCAAGGCATTCCAGTTTGTGGGTTTTGATGGTGCCTTCAATGGAAGCTTAGCCACGAAAAGAGAATAACAAATAACAAAGGGAGAGAGAGAAAGTACATGTTGTTAAGAATTATATTACTAATTTCATTTAATCCTCACCAATACTACATCTTTAATCTAATAATTATAAATTAGTGTAAAAATAAATGTAACTTCAATGGGCTGTTAATCCCCCCCAATATCGTTATCTGGTCATGTATAGAAAATAAGAATAAATTAATGTTTTAAAAACATTAAGAAATAAATTGAAGATTGTGCAGGTAAATTAAAATTTACCCTTAATTAAAAAAAAAAAAAAAAAAGGAAGCTGAAGATAAAGATAAAGTGACTTGATAATTAAGTAGCTAGGATAACAGAAGAATACATACAATACAATATTCTGTCAGCCACAGACCAAATGATGCCATCACACGCTTTTCTAATGTCTTTTAGCACGTATGCATATGCATATATAATTTATATACTGCAGGCGTGGCCAGGGCTTTGCATTTTGTGTCTCTTTTTGCATATTTTTCCAAAAGAGAAACAAAGAGAGCCATCCTTATCTTCTCCATTCACTCACCCACCCGCTCGCTCGCTCGCTCGCTCACCGTCTCTAATGGTCTCAGTTTCAGAAGTACACAAGCCTCCTTGAGCTTCCATGCTGCAGCAGCCCGGGGGCACAGGCGCCGGCACACTTCAGTTTGGATGGCAAATAACGAGTAGCAGTGCTCACTTCTCAGACTCTGTCAAATTCATATCATTTTGCTATACAATTGTACGTAGTGTTGACCCTCTGGTTTTTCCATCTTTTGCTGATTTACCTTGTAAAGCTGTGATGTCAAGAATTCTATCGAATAAGTGTAAAGCTTCTGTTCCATGACATGGAGTTAATGAGTGTAATTAAGTGCTCATGGTCCTGGCTTCCTATTATTATAAGGTTTGTTTATTTCATTTTATTTTTTAAAATGCAAATTTGAAGAAGTTTGTTTGTCGATGAGGAAATTATATGCTGCTCCTGCTCCTAATTTGCTATGAAGATTTGCCCTGATTGAATAGAGACTGCATAGTGATGATTACAATTACAAATGAAGTTCTCCAACTCTATTCATTGAAGATTGAAAACCCAATATGATCATTTAATAATGTAAGGATATTGATTCGATGATCATTTGGTCCACATTTTAGGATGCACGCCCACTTCGCCACGTGTCAATTAAGTGGAGATCATGGAGAAAGCGCAAAATAAGCCAAATTTTAGAGAACCTTACGAGTGTCGCAAGGAGTATGGTTACAGCAATAATATGACATGAATCATGAGCATATTAAATTTTGGGTATTTCAAAAGGACAATAGTTTAATATTTTTTAATGTCTTTATGTCCACCATAGTTGAAAGAATGAATCTCAATCTCAATCTCAATCACAATCTCAATCTCAATCAATGCCCTTCCATGTCAAATGGACCTTAATGCCATCTACTTTTGTCGGGACTCAAGTGTCAGTCAGTTAGATGAGCCAATCGGCATGCCCCTTGTTGCATGCACATGTTTTGTAAATCTTGTCGATTCAACTTTGGACCACCACAGTTTTATTACAATTAAATTAGACGGTGGTGAGTGAAGGATCATCTGTCTGTCTAATACATTCGTATGTAGTTAGATTCCGAGCCGCTCAAATCTTGACACATACGCACAAGAGGAACGACAACTCTTTTCTTTAGACATTTACCAGTTACCACCCGGGCAATCGAGAGGTTTTTCTTATGGGAACCTCTAAGTTACAATAATTGTACCATATATCTCTTATGTGAATCACATAAAATTATAGGACTTACAATTTGTGTGGTTCACATGAGAGATGTATGTTACAATTATTGTAACTTCGCATTTGCCTTTTCTTATTATATCTTATATCGTTAACTTTGAGTTCTATAACAAAATAGGAGGGTATTTGAGTAATTATAACTGCCCCTTATGAGGGTCGTTTAGTTAGAAATGAATCATTTAGTTAAGACCCCTGTATAAATGTTAATACTGAGGTTGGGTAATTGTAGAGCATCAAAATATTTAATAAACATTAATTGTTAAGTTGATTTGATTTCACACATGTCTGAAGAAAAACAATCATATCTTAATATTTTATCAAAATTATCATTCAAAAGATATGCTTAATAATGCACACTATTAATTTTTACTTTTATAGTTTAACATTTTTTTTTTCATTGTAGTTGTGACTTGAATAGTGAAAACTATAATACTTCAACACTAAACAAAAGCCAAACAAATATTCAACAATTTCTCAGTCTAGCTGGATTTGCGTTGACCTAAAAATAATAAATAAACAAATAAATATAAAATATCAAAACGGCTCATTCATGTGTATATTCTCCAGATACATCAAGAAGCATTTAACCCAATAAACTAAACATAATAATATGTTATCGCTCGGATGATAACATGATTGATACGTCCAAAAGACAAAAGGACATAACTGGGAATATACTGTCGTATACTAAGCCACCCACAACGAGCCGTGCAGAAGACCCACAGGAGCTAAATTCCAGAAACCAACGAAGCTTCGTGGTAAAGTAGTGATTTTATAGTAACTTTTGTCTGTTGGTGTAAAAGGCTATTTGCCCTGTCCGCCAGCCAGGTGGAGGTGGTAAAAATATCTGTTTGGTCCGGACCTAGATTATATTCGGGCGTTATGGGTCGGGTAATATTTGGTCCGGGTATGAAGTCAGGTCGGTCTTGAGCATCACTTGATAAACTTGGAATTCGAATTTTATTAAAAAAAATTATAAAATATATATTATTTTAAATATTTTATATTTATTTGACTTATTTATTATACATATATAAAGTTTTAAACACTTAAAATTTATATTTTCATGTCAAATTTTATTGAAATAAATTTAAAACTTATAAAATTACCAAAAAATAAAAAATATCTACACATAAAATATTAAAAGATATAAAATTCGGGTACTCGAATTAAAACTCGGCCCGGACCCGGACCCGGACCCGGACCGGTTGCATCCGGGCAGGGTCCGGTCATGGCAATACCCGGACCCGGCCCGGGGTTTTGCCATCTCTACAGCCAGGAGTCTCTATCACTCACAAAGCAGGGAAAGGGGGTGTTTGGTAGGCCTCAGACTCATTACAAAATGCAATGCTGCAGCCCCATGTTTGGGGCACCAAGTTGCTGCACTAGACTACACTGCATTAACTTCTAGCGTTATCTAAACTCGACCTTTAGTCACCGCAGCATTAGCTTCTCTCTCCTTTTTTTTTTTAATTTTTAATTTTAACTTTGTAATAGTAATAAATAAATATAAATTTTGAATATAATATAATATTTATTTTTACATTATAATTATTAATATAAATTAATAAATTCATGATTTATTATTCAATAATATTATATTTTAGTTTAATTTTTATTATATTAAATATATAATAAAATAATGTATTATTTATTATTTAATTTATTATAATAATTAATATATAAAAATGATTAATCTTTCATAAGTTAATATGACTAATAATAAATACTCAAATAATATGTAAAAATAAAAA
This sequence comes from Citrus sinensis, assembly GCF_022201045.2. Taxonomy (NCBI): domain Eukaryota; kingdom Viridiplantae; phylum Streptophyta; class Magnoliopsida; order Sapindales; family Rutaceae; genus Citrus; species Citrus sinensis. The sequence goes on along the minus strand of NC_068560.1, from coordinate 34,318,925 downwards.
TATGACATAATATTGATTATTTAGTTATATATAATAATTGATTATTATTCAACAATTTAATATAATTAATAATTAATATTAAATATGAATAAATTTAATAATTGAAAATTAATAATATAAATAATTATTGGATAATTTAGCACAATTCATTTTGTTAGTGAATATGTTACAACAATTAATAACTTTATTATTTTGCAATTATCTTTTTGTATATATAAATTTTTATTCTATCATTATAAAATGATTTTAGAACTCATCTTATAAATTTTAACTATTTATTTATGTTGTTATATTATTTAGAGATTATTTGATTAAATTATTTATTTTGATATTTTTTTCACATGTTATATATTTAGAATATACTGAAAAATAATTGTTATATTTCTAAAAATTTAAGGATAAAGACTTTTATTTTTATGAAATATTATGATTTTTTCAATATTTTATTAAAAAAATTAAATTTCTAAAATTTAAAACTTTTATATTTAATATTTTTCTAAGTACTGATCAATATTATTTTCTAAATATATAATTTAAATTAATAATAAAAAATTAATATAATATAATATAACATCAAATATTGTACAACATTATTATAATACAATAATAATATAATAAGTATAATACGATACATCTATATTAAAATAATACAATCCAACATAATACAATGCAATGTGTCAAACGTAGAGATGGCAAAACCCCAGGCCGGGTCCAGGTATTGCCATGACCGGACCCTGCCCGGATGCAACCGGTCTGGGTCCGGGCCGAGTTTTAATCCGAGTACCCAGATTTTATATTTTTTAATATTTATGTGTATATATTTTTTATTTTTTGGTAATTTTATAAGTTTTAAATTTATTTCAATAAAATTTGACATGAAAATATAAATTTTAAGTGTTTAAAACTTTATATATGTATAATAAATAAATCAAATAAATATAAAATATTTAAAATAATATATATTTTATAATTTTTTTTAATAAAATCTGGATTCCGGGTTTATCAAGTGATGCCCAAGACCGACCCGGCTTCATACCCGGACCGGGTATTACCCGGCCCGCAATGCCCGAGTACGGTCCGGGTCCGGACCGAGCGGGTATTTTTGCCACCTCTAGTCAAACGCAGCCAAAGTAAATTAGATAGACACACACTCAAGACTAAATGGAGGTCAATTATCTGAACCATAAGAGGCCCCTAGTGTCTTCAATTTGTAACCAGAATATGCTAGAACACAAAACCAATTTAACTTTGAAATGTTTCTTTTTAGATTAAACAATAGGAAACATACAGAGAAAGCTAAATCAAAGTTAAAAATATAAACGAAATTTGAGGAAACAAAGAAAAAACAGGATTCTTCTCCCATGATCACAGATATGGTGTCCTGTAATTTGAAGTCCAGCTATGTGTTGTACACTGCATACAACTTCTTCATTCTATATAGAACTCTAGAAAAAGAAAACAAGCAGAACAGGATTCTTCTCCCATGATCACAGATATGGTGTCCTGTAATTTGAAGTCCAGCTATGTGTTGTACACTGCATACAACTTCTTCATTCTATATAGAACTCTAGAAAAAGAAAACAAGCAGAACAAACTAAAATTTTCTACTTCTTGCCTCTCTATTTTCTTCTATTCACATGCCAATTTGGTGTCGAAACTACTCAAGCAGATCGCAAAAGCCTGAAATGCAGACAGAGGATACCGGTAATCCATTGTGAACATATCCTTACCAACTTTGCCAAATTGCAGAATAATCTTATCGTGATCTGACGGGGGCGGCGGGGGTGGCTGCGATGGTGTGGGCGCACCAGCTGCAGGCTGAGTTGCAGCAATCAGCTGGAAATTCTTGACTGATGCAACAGTCACCCTCCCACGGAAGTTGAGGCACCAACACTGCAGTTGTTCATGCCATCTTGGTGCCTTATTCCGAAGAATCAGGGGTCTATCCTTTCCCTCATCTTCTTCATCACGGGGTCCAACAATATCGGAGAACCGTGAGCTGCTAAATTCGGTTGAAACGTCAATTGATTTTGAGAAGCTCCGCAACGAGTCTTCAAGTGAACGAGGGTTAAGCTCTGCCTGGCCAGGGACACTACCGCCAGGCTCAAGAGCTGACGCAGGGATTGAGTGCATTGTACAGTGCATTCTGCGAGGGCCCCTAGTGCCAAGAACGTTAAGCTCATAAGAGACCTGAGCAATGTTATAGCTACCTGTGGGAACCTTTGGGGAAACCTTTTTCGAGTAAAACCTGCGGCTTCGGCCAGGTGGGGAAAGCTGAGCACTGTTGTAAGGAGGCTGCGTGTCATAAATTATGAATTTTGTGCCTAGAAAATTTGACCTGAATCAAAGAAAGTATTTACATCATAAGGGTTTATAGTAAAAATATACAGTGATCTTAAAATCCAAGAACCATATGTGTCCATCTGATAAGAAGGGAAAATGAATTGCAAACAATAAATTTCTATTTGTGCATTCTCTATATGTTGCTAAACCCACAACCACCAAATCCAAAGCCATATAAGTTTCTTTTCTGTGGCTTGAGATTTGTAGTTTGGGCGGGGAGTGGAAGTGTTATTGTGCTGATAAACTTCTATATTTAAAGAGCTCTAGAAAGTGGCCTTGCAAGAACGATCTAATTTCTCAAATTCCTCAGTCAAAATCCAAACCATGCAATGTGGAATACAAATAACATCAACAATTACAAGTATTACATCCAAGCAAAATTATTCTATTTTAATATACTATATAAGAACATTAAGTAAATGAAAATTAGCAACCAAGAAGTTTTTTTTTTTAACAAACTGCACTAAATGATGACCCCTCACACTTGCCTTTAAGATCCCTTCATCCAACATAAATTTGGGAAACCAACAAACTGAAAATTGCTTAACATGCTAGGTCATGGAAGATTCATCAAGAACACGTCTAGAAACCTCAAATGTCTTTAGGGTTAAATTTCAAGATTTTTTTCTCTTTCCATTGTCCATGCACTTTGTTAGAGGACAGCACAAACGCTACAGAAAAATTTCAATTGTACTCAACTAAATAGAATTCATCACAAATTTTCATTTCCTCAGCTCTACTCTTAATTTGCGACAGATACAGTTAAGGACTAAGGAGCTGACTGGCAAAGCAAAGGGCCAGGGAGCCACAAAGAGAAGGAATCCTACCTCAGTTTCCCAATGTAAGTGCTGCTTGATCTTGATATGTTGTCTGCATCCATAGAGATTACATACTCAGTGCAAGTGGTTCTCCGGGTTCGTTTTGCAGAAAGAAGAAACTTTCCATTTTCAACAAGCAAAGCTGCAATCCCACGTGATTAATCCACAGATGAGTAATAAATGTCATGCAAATAAGGAGGAAAAACATTTATACTCAGGCAGCTAAAATAGTTCCAGGATATAACTATTTTATTCACTTTTGAAAGCAGCTTACCTGGGCTAAGGCAAAGGAAAAGATGGTATGTTAGATTAGATTTGTCCCTCTTTATGAAACACTGGATGGTACCATCTCTAGGCCCTGGCTGTAAATGGGAAGTAAATCAACTTCTTGTCAGTCTCCATCCCAGGTCAACAAGAACATCTCATTCAAAGTAAAGATATAATCAAATCACAGTTCAAAAGAAACAGAAGCCAACCAAATGAATATAAAAGTGACAATCAGTTATTTCCCATAAAGTTATCTTGTAATCTCAACAGAATGTCATAAATATCTCACCTGCTTTAAGGAAACCGGGAAGGTAATCTTTCCAGAGAATTCGGGATTTCTGACAATTTCCTTGCACATTTCCCTCCATGACCTACACACGGCAGCACAAGCAACAACATGCTTGCGAGCAGGCCACGTGCTCTCACTGGCCTCCAATCTCTTTATCACATCACGCAAAAGCTCAGGTGGGAGACCAGCCCAACGGCTATTCTGGATCACAACAGGCTGGTCGTGCAACTCATGTACCGACCCATGAGATTTCCCCCTACCATGATGACCAGGCAGCCTCACCTCAAAACTACGCCTCGATAGACTCCCAAATCCATCCCTCACATCACGGACTATACTTCGGAAGGACATTTACTCCGGTAGACTGATGACACCAATAACCTAATACACCTCCCAAAATTACTGCATTCACTTGATTCCACTAATGTTATTGATGACCTGGAAATAATAGTGCTTGCCTATGAGTTGTAACTGCAATTTGGAAAACAGAAAAAGAAAATCTCTATTTCATTACTAAATGGCATGCTTAATATACAAGAAATAAAGAGAAAGAAGACATGGGGGAAAAGCACAAAGATAGAAAAGAAGATTCTCAGAAAAGAAAAGCCTCACATGGACCAAAGGCACCTAAAATACCAGACTTTTATCAGAAACCATCTTTGGGCGGGTTTTAAATCTGATCTCAAAATCCAAAATCACCATTTATTCAAAATGTAAATTTCCAATTTTGTATAATTTTAAACCAAAGAAGAACATTAAATTAAAAAAAAAAAAAGAAACACTATTTATAAACCAAAACAGGAGAAAAGAAAAAAAGAAATTTCAGCTCAGTCAAATCAAGCAAAGGAAAAAAAATGGAAAGAAAAAAGAGTTACACTAATATTTTTCTTTTGATAAAAAATTACAATATTTATCCGTGTGTGACCAGTCAATCTAACACAGAAACAGGGAAATTGAAGGGTGAAAAAAACCATGAAATACAAAGTAAGTGGGCAATAAAAAATTTACATTTTATCTAAAAAAGTTTATGGTTCTACCTAAAATTTTGTTTTAAACCAAAAAAAAGGAAAAAAACTTAAAAAAAAACAAGGATAGAAGCTAGAACTGACCTCTCATGGCATATCTTGATCAAAGGTCCATTGTTATACCTCTAGAAAAAGATCACAGCTTTCACATTAATTCTGCCAAAAAAAAAAAAGAAAACAATAAGGATAAAGAGAAAAAACGAACTCACAAATTGAAATAACAAAAAAAAAAAATTGCTTCTGAAAAGAATGAAATTACACAACACTTTGATCTCCACAGCTTACTTCATAAAAAAAAATGACTTTAAAAAAAGAATTCAAATAAAGGCAGTTTTAAAAAAATAACTTGGACACTTCTACGATATTTGGAATAAACCCAGATGAGCAAATCACAAAATCCAGCCGATCAGACACCCAAGCAAACAAAAACTAACTTTCTGAAAATTTTCCCGAGAAACAACCAGAACATGAAAAATATTGCGGGAAAGTCAAAGAGATCTAAAGAACGATCACGGGCAACTCACCCTCTTCTTCTACGGCGTGTCAGATCCTTGAGACTTTTTGCGCTCTCTCTTTCTTTGAAAGGCACTAAATTCAGTTCTGAGGTTTTAGACTTTAGTTTTGTCTTAGTGGAGACCGGACTTGAAAAATTCTTAAATCCATTTCACAAAAAAAATGTCAATAAATAAAGAGGTGCTTAGATTTTATAATCTCTTGTTGTTTAATTAATAAACACTGATAAAAATAATGATTCTACTGTACATGTACTCCCTCGTTTCCATCTTTGTTTTTAAAGGTTGGTTAAATTACATTTTTAGCCTTAACGGTTGACTTTCTCGTTTCCTAACTCTCGTTGCTGACCAACGGCAGACTTAGGTGGACCCCGCTGTTTGGGTGCGCGCAAGCAGTGAGCGCGTGTCAGTAGCCAAGCAATTAGCAAGCGAGCATTACTGTTATTAATTACACAAAAGTAGTTATTTTCTAACTTTCAGATTTTGTATTTGTAGTAAAATCAAATAAACTAAATTTTTTTTAAAAAAAGTAATCTCTAAATTCAGATTCAAAAAAATAAAAATCATACGTCATTTCTTCAAGAAAATGATCTGAAACTAAATTAAATTGTTTAATTATTTGGGAAAAAATGGCTATAAAAGATATTAGACGAGGACCACAATAAATGAATTAAATTGTTGTAAAATTAGTTTCTTTTGATGTTTTTGTAATAATAATTTATAACGGGGCGTGAAGAGCCGTAGTTGGCATACCCAATGTGAAACATTCATGTGACCAAAATAATGACAAGGGGCACGCTGCCATCATGGAGCTTGGTGGACTTTCGGGACGTGTATAATGACTGTATTGCCCTTGATTAAACGAAAAAGTCGGTATTGCTCTATTTTCATAAAATTGAAAAAAAAAAAAAGGGAAGAATATTTAAAAATGAAAAAGGAAAAAAATTCTTTGAAAGGTTTGAATTTTGTTTTTTTTTTAAATGAAGTCTTTTAGATTAGGATTGGGTTCGTATTTGTTGTTGGTGTTAGGTTAAGTTCTAACCAAACCGAGCATATGTTTGGTAGGCATGTCTGGTTCATAATTTGACTAGTGGTTAACATCATGACATTGTTTTATTGAATGAGATTGATGCAATACACTGAGAATTTACAATTTAGATCTTGTTTGGTTTTTGTTTTTTTGTTTTTTTGTTTTTTACAACTTTTTCAAAACCTATATAATTAACATTAACCAAAAAAAATAAAAAATCAATCAATCAAAGTTACTCTTTTACTAAAATTACAATTACCAGATTTAACTTTGATACTTTTCATACTATTTAAAAAAGGAGATGTCTTTTTCTAAGTGTATAAATTTCAATTTATCCTTTTTCATAAATTGACATACTTTAATTTATCACCCAATCTACACTTTTTTGTCATTAAGAAGATAAAAACTTTGATGAGAATTTTGATCAACACGAATCTCATTTATCATAATCTTATGAACCTAAATGGAGGTGTGTTTATATTTTCAGTAGTTTTGAGATAAGTTGAAATGTATTAATTTATTTAGGGACAAATGGAAATTAATCTGTTTTCAAATACGTATTCTTGTAATTTTTTTTTTAGAATATACTACAAAAATTCGCTACAAAATAATTACAAATTCAGTGTGTTAGTAATTTCCTTGTGCAGAAAGTGATGTTGGCATTGTAATATTGAAAATTTTGCCAACCTAGAATCCTTCAATCTAACGTTTTTTTCGAATTAGTTAGTTATAATGGATTAGGTTAATCTCTTTATAAGCAATTTATATGTAACAATTTGGTCTTGAATTAACCAATTGGGACCAGAGCAATACATCATACACTGTAGTGGTAGCTTTTTATAGACTTGCGGGTAGACAAATTATTTTTTTTTGGAAAATAAACTAAAAAAATTGAAGCTTCCGGCATGAATAAAGCTCTCTATCCACTTGCTTATTTATTTAAATTCACGTGACGATGCATCCCTTGACATGTACATCTCTTGATTGATTCATTTATCGTGCTTTTGATTTCTTTCTCAAGAAAACTCACAGAGCTATGAATTATACATTCATTGGAATATTTCAACAAATTTCGATTTAATTAACCGGAAATTATGTCAAACTAATAGAGATTTGATGTAGACTAAGGCTCCGTTTGGTACAACTTATTAAATAGAGTTTATAACAGTAGAGCTTATAGCAGTAGAGCTTATACCAATAGAGTTTTTGGACAAAAAGTCATTGGGTATTTGGTTGTTAATAAAAAAAGTACTTTTGAACCATTAAACTGTGTGATATTTTTTTATTATATATTTTTAGAAAACTCTCTAACCTCTACTCCCAAAAGCTCAAATTTTGGGCTTTTACTAGTAGAGGTAAATTAGCTTATTTAAGCTAAAAAAACTCTACTAAAAAAATAACCAAACACCATAAAAAATTTTAAAAAGTGCTTATACGATTAAATAAGCACTTATGGCTCTTAAATAAGCTATACCAAACAGGCACTAAGACTAATATTTATCTACAATGAAGAATCTCTAAGCCGAATGCTTAGTTAGCTTCTTAGAAAACAAAATTTAATGTAATTAATCTCGGCATCTTCCAAGTCCCGTTGACATTTGGCCGGCCAAATGATACTGAAAAAGTAACGTAGAATAGCAGCAGCCGATAAAATCATGGTTTTAAAATGATTTGCTCATTTAAGTTTTGATTTAGTCATTTGGCTGACACTGTCTTGTATCTAAGGTATTGTGCTTGAATTGAATTATTTGGTTCTCTTTTTTAGTTTATATATTTTTAGGTCGTTGTTTCTAGATGTTTCTCTAACGTGGTATCGAATTCAGAATCTTCTATTTAAAATCTCTCCTTCTCTTCTTATTTCATGATTTTTTTTTTTTAAATTTACGTCTCTAGTAATATGTATTCTTATAATCATTTTATTTGATTTCATTTGTTAACATGCATTTTTCTCAGTCTCTATATCTCCTATAGAGGGCGTGCTAATTTTTTTTTTTTTTTAAATTTCAATATCACATGCAATAAAACAACAGAGCTAAACACATAGTATAAATGTGTACAATCAAAATTTAATATATAACCAAGGCCTATGATAATAAATGAAAGAAAATACTCTTCACAAATAATAAGGAAACTCGAACCTTTCTAAAATTAAGTGAAACAATACCGAATGATCCAACTAAAAGAATATTAGCATGTTAAAATCCTATTTACGGTACAGTAAATTATAGTTAGTTATATAATTTTTCTTTAAATGGGCGCAAAATCTTAAAAAAATTGAAATTCACTGTTTGGGATTATGAAAAAAATATATATATCTATATATATGTCCGCAAAAGTTTGTTTCTGGTTTTTAGACATCGATCTACTGTCAACACAAGGTTCCTATGCAAGCAATGTCATAACTCAATAAGTAGCTCTCACTATGATTGAAGAGACCATGAACAAGCCACGTTTCATACTTTTTGGTAGTTTTGAAACACGACTAATTGACAATGATGTATAATCGAAAAATAATTAGCGTGCTAGGGCATGATACATAACTAACTCTCTTCACCTAATTGGAATTTTTTTTTTTTTCTTTGGGGGTTCATTTTTTCTTCCCGTGAAGAGATTACAATTTCCAACCTAAACTCATTAGAAGGTGTTAAAAAAAAAAAGGTTTATATAATAACACGTGTCATTTACCCATTAATGATGCAATGCTACTTGTCTTTTACTTTATTCTTAAGACAAATATAATATGACAAAGATGATTACGAAACAACGATGTAGATTCGACTTATAATTTAAATCTTGCCGAAAGTTAAAATTGGATTTAGATGCTGATTAATTGGTCACTGAAGTTTTTTAGGAGAGGAAATATATTTCATCAGGTGGTGTATAAATAAAGGACATGTGGGACAATATTAGCAAACTGTAAGCATCTTGCTTTAGTTGCCCACAAACATTTTTTAATGAATAACAAATTAGAAAAAATTCAAGAGCAAAAAAATGTATATACAAATGGCCTGGTGAGATTTTTTTTTTTTTTTTTTTTTAAGGTTTACAGGTTACAATTCTTTTACTTGGTGGGATTATCGACTATTTTTCATTAGAAAAAACCTTTTAAAAGATGTTTGGAGTTTACCTAAATATCATTTTGTTTCTTAACTTGTAATTTTTCTCTCCTTTTTTTTTTATTAATAAAATTGTTCTCATATATATTTTTTTGTGAAAGTTTTAAGCTAAAAAAAATTTATGTTAAAAAAAAAAAGCATGTATAGTTCTATTTTGGTGGATTCACTTATTCAACATATCTTGCCGTGAAAGGAGATATTGACAGTTTTCATTATGACTGTTTAGAAATGGTGGATGGGGTAGTTGATGATTTAAAGGATTTAAAGGATTAGTGGAAGATAAAAGAAAACGAAAAATGAAAGAAAATTTGTCCTTATCCCATTATTTAGTAGAATTTATAAAACATCACTTTCAAGTTCAATTAATTCCATGTCGATTTGTAATTTTTCAGTTAGTACTTGTCCCGGCTCGGCTCCTTAAAGAGGAAATAAAATAAGGTTTTGCTCCACTTTTTCCACTTTGACGCTATGCACTTAATGCTGATAGATGTTAAACTTGTTAATTTATTTCATAATTATAGAGATTAAGGCATCAACGATCCTAGGTCACTCAAAGTGATTCTTTATATTGCATCATTAAGAAAGCCTAGGGCTTTGCTTGTTCTTTTAAGATTCTACGAACTTTTGAGAGGAATCATTTCAAAACTTCTTTTGGATGCAATTATACAAATAATAAACTTCATATTATAAATACACATTTATATCTCTTATGTTAATAATTTGTTTAACAGCTTCCTAACATGCAGTTTTGAATTTGATTATTCTCAAAGTCTTATACAATCTGAAAGAAAAGGTAAAAGAAAAAAGAAATCATACTAGAAAGGACGAAGTATAAAGCATACCGCATTCATTTGTCACATTAATTAATACTTAGAATGTTATGTGAATCATAATGTTGCTATTGGAAACTGGATTAATTTAAACTGTTTGGTGAACAACAATTTTCCAGCCAATTAATTTAATCTGTTTTTGGTACAATAAATGTGATAGAAAACCATAATGTTCCAGAAAAATCGAGACACCCTTTTCACCGTCAGATAAAAATCCACACTTCTTCCATCAATGCATATTATATATGTCTGATAAAAATCCTGATGAATCATTCAAGTGCTTTTTACTGCATATTCTTTTTTTGTTTTTTTTTTCCCAAGCTGTGATGCACTGTATTACATAATGGGATTTTTTTTCAATGTATAGTATATCCTTTTCATAATTATATGCTTTTCCTTCGCAGGAATTTGGATTTTAAAAGATCCTGTTCACGCAATATATATAAAAGATTAAAGTTAACTTATTATTGACCCATCAATGCATGGATGGATATGATCGCTGAATCTTGAAAGCTAAGATCGTGGTTGTCCCTTATTTTTTGTGCAACACATTTCAATGATGTCGCCTTCCGTCCTTTTTAACTCCGCGAATTAATTTGTAGAATATTTAAGAGGATTTGTAACTCCTCAATTATCAAATAATTGAGTGGAGTCAGTCTATCTCTCACGAAATGTGAGTGGAGTGGACAACCCTCGAATATTTGAGAAGATTTGAAGAATTTGAGCAGAGCTTCAGAGGAGTACATGCCACGAAAAAAGTTCTAATTATAAAATCTATTTATAAATATTAATTATAATACCTACAATCCTGTATAATAATATTAAAAAAAAAAAAAAACTCCGCAAATCCGTTCATTTATTCTTTCACACCCTCTTTCTTGCCCCCACAGACATATATAGAGTCACCCAGCCTTGTCGACAGCTAAAACTTAGCCCAAATGCCAGGGGCTTGAATTTTGTTGGGCCTAAACAGTAAATTAAAATATCCCGATTGCACATAGTCAGTCAGTCACATACTACCATCGTTTGACATTCTAAGATAGTAAATCACATATGTAGATGACTTATTTGATAAAATAACTATCACGATAATCAGAGTATCAGAAGTGATAAACAAGTTTGATAAAGCAACATTTTTTATTTGATTAAAAATTGAGCATACAATCTGCAGGAACTTTTACCCGTTAGATTTTCAGAACAGTAACAATTTTGCATCATGTGCACGATATAATTTGTTTTGTTGGTTTAATCACATGTAAATGACAGTCCCAATATTCTCGGCGCTATGAGGCATGAGCCAACCCATTTCTTTTATTAGAGTTTGATGTAACACCTCATTTTATTTTTATTATTTAAATAATCACTCAATTCATCCTTTTTTTAAACAATAGTCTAAAACACCCTTAGATTAATTTATTGTTAGTTTATTGTGTAATTTATTAAGGGCAAAATAAAAAATTTCAATTAGGGATATATGAATTATTTTAAAATAAAACTCTCAAATACAATTAAATAATATCTAATTTTTTGCATAAATTTAAAATTTGAGAACAATTTAATGAATAAACAATAATAACACTAAATAATACTAAATTATATACTAAAGACAAATTTTTTTTAAAAAAAACATAGATTTCACATGCACTAGAGTTTTTTTTTGTCCTTACCTTTAATATGGCCGAAATAAATAAATAAATAATCAATCACTGCTGTTTCTTTATCAAAAGTAAACACATACTTTTTCATTTACATAAAAAAAAAACAAAAATTTAAAATACAACATAATAAAATACAATGCATTATAATATATTTTTTTCAACTTTTTATTTATCTTTGATTATAGACAATGATCACTGATTGAAAATTATTATTATTATTATTATATAAAAAAATAGTTTACTTAACTAAAAAAGATTTAGTGAACACATGTGGGCGAGCGCATGCGCACACACACACACATACAGAAATTCAAATGTTATTTAATCATACTTGAGATTTTTATTTTAAAATAGTTTACATTTATTTAATTGAAATTTCTAATGTGCCTTCAATGAATTATATATTATTAAAAATTCTGTTATTTAATCATTATTGCATTTATTTAATTGTTAGTTGTTTTAAAAGTATGGATAAAATGAGTTGTTATTTAAAAAGAAATGATGAAATGAGTTATTATATCAAACTTCAAGGGTGAAAATGACTTTTTACCCACAAACAACTGTGACATTTTCATAATTGATTAACCTTGATTCGTACAAATTAAAACTCAAGACAGGACAGGCTTAGCTATGCCTATACATATATTTGGTATCTCAAATGGAGAGTCGAGCATTGTAATTGGTACTCAGTGTGGAATGCCTCGTAATCAAATCCATTTGCTGTCTGATTATTATTTATATCCCATCAGTCGTCACAAGTCAGTGATTGTTTATAGTGCTCTCCATTGTGATTTCCTCTTTGCCTTCAGGATTTTCTTCATCGTTATCATTTCCTACAATTTTGTTTATCCTTTCTTCTCTGTTTTTTCCCCATAACACACTGTAGAGACCACCCACTAGCAGAACAGCCCCACCAACACTGCCAATAAAATTTAAGCTTTTTGTCAATTCTCGTCACCTATGATATCGATGAAATAAATTAAGTCATCAACTCATTAACGGTACACAATTTGCATTTTACAAACTCTATCGCTTATTTATATTTACGCAAATAAGAGAAAATTCTGAAGTACAAATGTCCACATATTTGAAGATGTAAATTTAATTTAAAATCGACAGCATATATAGCTTAGCTCGAGAATGCAGTTTAACTCAAATTTGATATTGAATTGTAATTAGATTGCGCCGTCTATTTCAAATTCACATTTTGAAATATAAACTGTATATTTATAAATATATACGTTTATTTGTGTGTGTGTGTGTGTGTGATTTTGTTCATTGAAGAAAAGGTTGTGTATGGACCTTCCCCAATGAAGGGTTTCTTTCCACAAGAACGCTGAGAAGATGGCTGTTATAATGAGAGCAAATGGTGTGAATATTGCTGTGAAAACAGGACCCTTTTTCTCTATAGCCCAAACTTGTATCCAGTAAGTAATGCCATTGATAACCAGCCCCTGCCATGTTTCAAACAAATACACATGAGTACCAGAAAAATAAAATGTACTAAGGACAAATATTTAGTCAAATTTCTCTCTGTGTGCGCGCGCGCATGTGTGTCGTATGTATATTTCATCTAATTCATAACTAACCACATGAGACCACTCAAAAATCAAAATAAATGATGATTCAGCAGGATATTGTTTTTGGTTGATTGAAAAAGGAGCAAAATATTGTTGATTGTCTCATCGGACAGAGGATATGCTATTTTTTTTGGGTAAAAATCTCCCACTTTACCAATAAAGATGGTGGCGCACTGCCTAATAATCTCTGTAGTGAGTTGATGGTCCAGCAATCTGGGACTACCGTTTGTCCAGTGCCAACATAAGTATCATCATAAATATCTGATTGTACATTCACATGTCGGTCACGTTTAAAGTTAATCAACTCAACCGAAAAGACAGAAGCTAAATTCACCTATATTTGGTCATTCAATTAGATGTGTAATATAACTGAAGCCCTAGTTTGTGATTTTATGAGCCGCTATCATGTGAATGATCATAATCTTAAAACAGTCTCATGTCAGTTGAGACTTAATCTGCAAGTGAATAACTCTAGTTTCTTGTTATTTGAGGATTTATTTAATAAATGCACTAATTGAATTTGTGTGGTTAACTGGTTATTAATGAAACTTACACAATAGACCACGGAAACAAGATGGATATCCCATCCAAGCTTCCATGCCGATGGATTTCTCTCTGCTGCAACAGCCCAAAAGGCTGACTGTATACAGCTGAAGAAGCACTGTAAAGTTGTGAGCCTTACTTTGGCTGGGTATTGCTTGATAATGTAACCCTGAAATATATAAAAACGATAACACTGGTCAAAGATGGATTAAATGAATTGAGTGCAGAAATTAAAACCCATTTGGCTTGTGTAAAGAATAAAAGTAAATTATTGAAGTAACAACCTGTAAAACAAGCCACAAAGACCAAGCTGTGTTGGCTGAAATCATAATGAGAGCACCTTTTATCCACCGTCCAATGGGACAATCATTTGTTGGCGATGATTCAGACACCTGCTTTTGGATTTCAGGGTACCAGTTGAGGAACCTTAAAGGAGGCCCCTTGACAAAAGCAAACACCAAAGCCCCGGAAACGCTGACAACGGAGCCCAATACTTTTGCAATTCCATGCAGATATTTTATGGAAATGCTTTCAATCCTGAAAATTTTCAAAACCGGTTATATATGTTTTTGTTTCTAATAAAAGCAGAAGGAATTAGGTAGATGGTGCAGGCGTCACTTGCGTTTCTCCGTGTCAGGATTAATTGGGCAGAAGAAGCTTTTAGGTTGTGACACTGTTTACCTTGTGGGCCCTATACCTTGTGGGCCCTAATTCTGATTCGGAGAGCCCAAGTGAGTCTGTCCACCGGAAGGGTCTGCGTCTACAAATTATTGAAGATTAGGTTAATTAATTTTGTTTTACCTTAACAAACCAGCCAGGACAAAGGTGATGGCAGGAATTGTGTTGGTGGTGGCAGCAGCAAATGTGGCTGTAGTGTAGTTGATTGCCACATAGTAGAGATTCAAGCTTAGAGTGAGCCTGAAATTTATCCATACAAGAAACACTTGTGAAATGTGAAAAATAAGCGAAGTGGCTGAGAAAATCAAACTGAAGCGAGCGAATTATTATTACATACCCAAATAATGAAACCAAGAAAATCTTGCACACTGAGGAGTATGATAAAGGTGAGGCATTTTGGCTGCAAATAGTTAAGCGGAAAAATGATCAACAAGCTAGCATATAGAATGGAAATGGCTCTAAATGAAGCAAAATAATAGCATGTGATTCTCATAAGCAACCTTTCAAGGAAGAAAGCAAATGGAGATAAGGCAAGAGATGCAAAAGCTTGTCGATAGACGACAAAGACAAAAGGGTTCATCCCTTTAGCAATTGCTGCCTTGGAAAACAAGGCCATGCCTGCATACGCAAACTGAACAAAGATCAAGGCAATATAAGGCTTTTGGCTCGCTGTGAATGCATTTCTACAGAGTAAGCTCTTCATTTTGCATAAGTTTAATTTGGCTTCTAGGCAGATGTGTTTTTGATTCAGATGGAAGCCCTTCAATATATAGAGCCTAGCACTTAATTAATTTTCCATTGGGAAGTGGCACTTTTTCCCACTTACTACTTGTCAATTATATCACTATAAATTATAAAACCGGAATCCTATTTTAGATCACTCATTCACCTATGAAAAATTCCAAACTCAGGAATTCTGGCCACGTATGGACAAGGCATGGAGGACCACTAGACGCGCAATCTGTGCCCTAGCATGACAAAGATATCATATGACTTGATGAGATCAGATGGATTGATCGAGTGGCATAAGTGATACAGGAGGGCCTAAATATAGAACCGTGTTTCTAATAACATGTTAATTAATTATCGAATTCAAAAGTTTAAGCCGTTAGACAAGAACGTATATTCTCAGTGTAAACGACCTAAAAGTTTACGTAGTGCTTAAGGTAAAAGTGCTCCAGTCAAAGGCATATGTCTCCTTGTCAAGAGCACTAATTTGGCACATTGTCATGACCTGCAGCACCATTGAAAATTGAAGGAGAACGGTGGATTCCTTTTTCAATTGGGAATCAGACCGCAATTAATCCTCTTGTCTGCTCTTTTCAAGTTTTAAGATTGTATAGACTAACATCTCTAAAGCTCTCTGTTTTAACTGGATTTACATCTTTCTGAAGCTATCGAAAAGCACTAAAGATGGTTGAGTGGATATGCACTACTTACGATATAAGTTAAATTTGGATATTGGTAGTACGAGAAACAATAATTTCTCTAAAATGCTAGAATGATGTGGATTCTTTCAGTTTACAGTAAAATTTTGATAAATTAATAGTTTTGAGATCATGAAAAAACTTATTAATTTAACTATTATTAATAATTAAAAAATGCTAAATGTAGAGAAAGATGAGAGAATGATAAGAGAAATAAAGATAAAATTACTTTCATAATAGGAATTTTTATAAAGTATAGAGATGGTGTAATAAAGAATATAGTGAATTATTTACTTGATAATCCTTTGGTTACATTGTATGGCTGGTTCATCATTACATAATTACTCATCAAAATTAAAAAGACTTTTTAGAGGTAATATATTAAGTTGATATCTCCCTTATTTATCTAAATATAACACATAGAGCATAAATAAATGACTTCAATTTAAAAGGCGTAAAGAAAGTAACATTGATCGATGAAATGTGTGAAGCATTATACCAGTACAAAGAAAATTATAGGCATATCATATGTATTAATCTTTAAATTAATTATCAATTTATGTATTAATTGGGCCCTTTAAAAAAATTATAATCCTAAAAAATATTATCTAATTAATTCGTCAAATTATTAATTTACTACATTAACTTCAAATCAAGACTGATAAAATTATTAATTTAATTAAAATTATCAATTTATCAAGTATTGATTTTTAGTTAGTTTATACTATCTATTGGGTAAGTATTTGAAGAACAAAGAATGATCGAAAGTGACAATTACTGGGGGCCAATATTAGTAAATCGCCTTTTTTTTTTTTTGAAACTGATTAAGCATCAGGTTACTGTATTACACAGAGATATATACAACTACTATGACAGCAGGTCATTACACTGATATTTACAATCAGATATATATATATATATATGGGACTTATATTATTATATTTTTATTCTTACAATCAGATATATATATCTATGAAGTACATGCCCATCCAAATACCCCTCACGGAGGAGGGATGTCTCTACTCCACTTGCATTTCGCAAGGGAGAAAGACGCTATAAGAAATCTCCACACAATTATGTTTAATTGAGGGATGTTGAGTCCGTGGGGACTCGAACCATTGCCCTCATAGTCATGCTTAACTTTGAAGGCAATGGTCCACCACTGGGCTACAAGCCCAAGTTAATTTTCAGATTTTCAGTTCTTGGAATATGCTGTTGCTTTTGGTATTGAGAGTTATAAGGCCAAAACGGTCGCGTCTCTGATATTGAATTTTACTTGCCAGCAAAATGAATTAAAGATGGCAGAATTTGGAGTTAATTTTGTGTAAAATGAAAATCAAAGCCAAGAGATAGAAAAAGCGAAAATGGAATTGCACGTAATGTTTGTGCATCTCGCTTTTAGCTAGTTTTATAAGTATTAGTATCAAATTACAACCAACAAAAGCAAAAAATATGTCGGTCCCATGAGCTTAATTCTCCTAGAAAAATACATATTATTAATTGAAAATAGTACAGCTGGTCAACAATACAGGATTGAGATGTTGAAAATTGGATTTTCCATCAAATGCAATTTGTAAAGTTGGTGTCACTGGGCTAGAGAGTTTGATTGATTATATGGGGATCAATGGCTACAGTGACCTGATCCCTCCTGTCAAGAGAGTTTGATTTTCATTTGTCTGTTCTTCTTTGAATCTCTCTTTTGCGTCAAGTGGTAACATAACGTAACGAACCAGCGAGCCACTAGAGCAAGGCTGGTCTACACTTGAGAAGCTCGGGGGGCCATAATTTGAGGAAAAAAAGAAGAAGACACAATTTACAGAGGGCCAGTCATGACTCATGAAAATATATCCAAATTTGAGGTCCTAACGAAGCTCGGCCCCGGACCGAAGGGAAACGAGACTTGAATGAGATAAACGTGGGGGTAATGAGCACGGAAAGAAGTAAGACAACAAATTATTGTACCCAAAAAAAAAAAAAAAAAAAAAGGGTAAGACAACAATGTACATTACATGCATATGATTAGGCTTTGGTAGGGTTTTATTCTTTTTTATTATCTATCACTTTATTTATTTTAGATATAAGGAGCGGAATAAAGTTTAAAACTTATTTTCTAACTTTTTATTTTTATAAAATTTGAATCTAAATAATCAACCAAATATAATTATTTAAAAATCTTTCGATCACACTGTGTAACCACTATCAATCACGTGTCTAAATTTTATTTTGCTAATTGCTCCAATCACGATTCATCAGAACAACCGCCCAGAGCCAGTGCATGGAGCTTTACTTGTGTGTCACCACCATAATAATAGCTCCGATGGCCGATGGTGAGCTTCATTAATGCTTTGCGCTTTTTATGAAACGTGACACGTTTGCTTATGCGATACAGCTGATTGATCGACCATCATCACGCATTCACAATAGCAGACAAGCTTGTCAATTTGCTCACAAATAAACACAACTTCATCCCTGTAATTTTGCCACCATTTATCTGCCCTTTCTTTTATTACACATATTACATGCATATGTGCATGGAAAGATCCTCTGAGTACAAATTTACTTCTTGCCACGGTAATTTCATCATCATTGCAGTGTTCAAGTTAACGATAAAGTTTAAAAATAAAAAAATTAATAATAATAATAATAAAAAGAAAGTCAATGACAAAAATCATGAATAACAGGAAAAAAAATCAAAGGCTAACAGTTTGTAAATGCTTCCATTCATATCCTTTTTATGTGGATAATTTGACAACACGATCAACGAATGATAGTTTTCAAGATAAAAACGACTGTTCCTTATTTTCCACTAGTGTCAAGCCCTTGGAAAGTTGTTGCTTTCATATCCTCGTCTCAGAAAATCAACGTGTTAATTGAATAAGTGGGTTTCGAAAGAAACATACACAATGTATGCGGACAAAGCCCTATCATTAGAAGCCACTGGAGATAATTAATTAACAAGCTAATCATTACAGTACTTGAACAGCAAGTCAGGAACAGCAAGTTAGGTCTGTGCACTCTTATTGACAACGTGCTTAATCTAGAGGAATAATGCTTCTGCAAATTTTTATTGGTCATATTGGTAGTCATCATAGTTGGGTCTAGTACTTATAATGCGTAGATTTTTTTTTTTTTGAAAATGAATTAGGGTTGGGCTGAATTGATTTTTTAGCCTCCAATCTCTCTCAATATTTGAATTCAAATACTTAGTTAAATAAAACTGATTAAAATCACTTAATTAATCTCTTTAAAGCGGTTATAATATATAACATTTTATTCTGTAATTTTATAAAGTTAATATATTTTTTCAATGTTTCTATAAGTTAGGCATATACAACAATTTAAATGATCAATTTTTTTACTATCCCACATGTCAATTCAAGAACACAAAGACAAACAATTTTATCGTGTTAATATTAAATTTAGGATTCGACTGTATTGGAGTTGCTCCCTCTTAGAGCAACTCCATTAATCGTACAATCATAATCATAGGTTAATGGTCAAAGGGAGTGGTTATGATCTTATAATTGTTGGAGTTGCTCCAAAGTAGTTATTTCCTTAAATTTATTATTTGGGCGTTGAAAGAAAAATTCATTACTCAACAAAATTTGTGCACTGGTGCAGACATATTGTGCAGTTAGATACTTTTACACCCACGCCTCGTTCTACAATCATTAAACTTCTGCAATCCCTTTCGCTCTTTAGCCGGATGTCATGCAACTTGTTCTTCTTTCTTGTTACATGATGAATCTCTTTCATTGTAGGATTGTGGACAAGTATCATCTACCCGACAAAGTTCAATGGTTTATCATTGACACTCTTAAAGGTTTCAAAGTTGAAAATTAATTATTAATTGACTCGCCGCCAACTCTCTTTAAGAATTATGGAAAAATTTCTAATCATCAATTGGTTTTAAGAAGATATGGCACCGTTACTTCATTTTATATCTCATGTAGATTCAACAAGATACTTGTAAATTTCGGAGTTAAACATAAGCAAAAGCTACAATGGCCGATTGAGAAGTGCCCTCAGCCCCCCACTTGTAGAAACAAAATTAAATTGAAGCCAAATGGGGAACGATTAATTAGCAATCAGAAGCATCGGCTGATGAACTGATTTTCCTGCGGTGAAATTAAAGCAGGTAAATCAACTTCATCGTCATTCGCTTGATTATCTTTCTGTAATGGACGAACAACGACAGAACAAAAGCGAAAAAGTTAAAAAATTTACAAAAGTTAAAAAAGAGAAAAAAACAAAGGTGGCTACTGTAGAATAGTGAAATTGCTTCCTCATTGGGAATCTCAATCACCCATTGATAGAGCGCACTCAGCTAACTTTTCCAAGCACAAGCATGCTGGTGACTTGGTGTGGCATTCCTTAAGTGATTTTAATTACTTATTTTGCTGTGTCAACATCGACGAACTCAATATAATCCAAGCATATGTAGCTGCAATTTCCCACATTCTTTCTTTTTCCCTCATTCGATCGATCCCACTTTGTAATGATAATAATCAGTGCACTATTCCAAGGGCTGTTTGTAGTCTATGGATTACTTTGAATACTCATTTGCTATGGACAATCATTTATTAAATTTTTAAAAAAAAATTATTTTTATTTTGTACATTTCTTCAAATTCTAAACTTACCCTAAAAGATTCCTCTTTATTGATTCATTCATTCACAGCACCAAAACATCCAAACCAGGAAGTTTTTACAAATTTTCAATATCACTTTAACTATTGTTCCATAAGAACTCTCCCCCATTATACATAATTATCCTCCTTACTTACAAATTATATGTATCAAATCTTGAACTACAAATTAATAAGTAATTTTTTTCCTTCAAAATCAAAACAAAAAATAAGCAAATTTAAAGTAATAAAATATGAAGTATAGTCATGAGGAGATGATTTTCTGGGATTTAGCAACACATATATCAACCATTGGATTTGAAAATTGATTTGATATAATATATATGTCCCTCCATTATGAAATTAATAGCATATTGGATTGATTTTCGAATGAAACATTGATTATTATGATTTCTATGTCATAAAAGTGGTGAATTGATTTAGCTTTACGGATTAAACATTAGTTAAAACTAAATATTAGTGTGACGGAATGCGTTTGATATTGAGAATATAAAGTACAATAGGTATACTTTATATTTCAGGTGCACTATATAGCCTCTGTCGATGTGGCAAGTAATATTCATTCAGCAAATTAAATAGTTTTTGGAAGCCTCTGGGTGTTAAAGAATAAAATTGTAACATATTGAATGTGCTTTGGGTGTTATCGTAACATTCTGCATCATTAACTGTATGAGAAAAGTTCTCGGCTAGTCTATAAGTCTTTGGTTTTCTTAATTAATTTATTGTGGTTTGTGTTATAGAGCGTAATAACAAGAATTAATGGGGTGTAGTATATGTCAAAAACAAATATTACCTACATAGTTGAGAATCTTTAGATATAGAATTTTTTTTTTTTTTTTTTGGGGAAAATTTGACGAAAATCGAGCCTGCATCTACACATCTCCTTTTCTCAAATAAAAAGTAGGGCAAGACATCTCCTTTTCTCAAATGAAAACTAAATCTTGCCCTACTTATATGAAAATATCTTGTATCAATAATTATGTCAGAAACCTAAACAGTGGAAGCAATAACTAATAGTTTCTATATTTGGACTGTATATCCGATAGATTACAGACCATAGTTTCCAACAAAACCAACATGTGCTTCTGATGCAACACTGTTTTCGACAGCATCTGAAAATGATTTTTCTTTTTCTTTTTCTTTTCCCTGTAACACTACCAGTTTGCCATTAATATAACATTACCCTGCAATTCTGTGAGGTTATTGTCACCAGCTGGGCCACTTTCTAATGTCTTCGATACCTACTAAAAACTAAAAGGAAATCAAAATTGAAGAATTCAACATCCAGGGCGAAGCATTTCCATTTTACTAATATATGCATTCACGTCACTCACACTGAGTCATGCAAAGCGTTTGCGTTCATGTAACCTGCACCTACCTCTTAAATATTAATTTTTCTGTGAAAAGAAACAAATCAATTTAATTGGATGCTCAAGTACCTGTTTCCTTGGATCGCTGTGCCATTTTCGTTGGGGATTACTGGAAGTTCCTGAGAGAATATATCAAAGATAATCAAACAAGTAGCATAATCTCCCCATTATAAAGCCACTCCCCAATATTGGGACTCAAATAAGAAAAGAGAATTCCCACATTATATATATAAAAAAAAGATAATAATAATATTTAGATAACATAGTACCAAACCTGATTTTGTCCTGCTAATCAAAATTGTGTTCGAAATTAGGTACGTACCGTATAAATGTAATTTTACACGTGTGAATATGGTGGACTTTGAGTCTACGGTTTGGAAAGGAAGGCTGCCTCCGATGGAATTTGGGCTGTCATATAAAATGATATGATAAGGCCCTTCGCCAGTGGGCTAGTATAAAGACAGCTGCATAGGGCTTTGTCATTGCCTTTATATTCAATGAAGCCAGTGTTTTAGATGCTTAGTCGCACGGTCATATATTACTCTTTAAGAAAGCATTTTGGTTAATTAGTTGAGGTTTCTGTCAAAGTAAGCTGTTTATTAGGGATTAATCCGGCTCATTGCTCCGAGAGAATTGGTGCATGCTTATTTATTTATTTTTTTTAAAAAAAAATCATTGACCATTCAGTCATGAAATGTAAAATAAAATCTATGTAGGACTAATGAATTCGAATTAAAAAAAAAGGGGAAAAAAAGGATGGAAATAAATGAATAATCAATATATTCCAACACTCAATAAGTTGGAAGTACTTTTAGACACTTGACAAGTCCTTGTTTGGCTATAAACTGCAACGAAACAGCAAGTTTCGAGCCATTCAGGGCTTGACACAAGCATTTGGTCCATCATATGTTAATTATGATTTATCTTTTCTTTTTTTTGTAGCCGTGACGGCAATGTAACATATGTTTTGGGTCTTATCAGACAGAGTATGATCAATTCTCTCACTGATTTATTATTTTATTTTAGGATCTGTATTGTCATGAAGATGAATCCTTGTATGCATGCGATTGTGTTTGTAACATAATATATATATATATATATATAGATATATATTGACATCAGTGGGGAAATTATTGGATTTGTTGAGTATGATTAATTGTAGAATAATTAATGTTATAAAACGAAGGGAGAATGACGCTTAGGTTCCAATCCAAGGAGTGGTATCATAGATTAAAAGTTTATCAGAAATCTTCGATGTAGGAACACAGTTCAGAATTTGGGAACACAACGAATCACAAAACATGAAGAATCAGATTTATTCTAAATATTTGGAGAAAAATCTTTTCTTTTATGTGTTAAGAATAAGACAATCAATATTTTTTCCTTTCGAAAGAAAAAATAATAAAATTGTCGAAGGCATCTATCTTATAAAGGGGGAACTTGAAACTGGAAAAAATAAAAAAAATAAAAGAAAATATGGGGGGGAGAGAAAGGGAAAAGAAAAACAGAATCCAAATAAGGGTTGAGTTAGCTTAGGTAATTTGAAAGGTTAATCAATACACATGGAGGGCATATGATGTGAGTGTGCATTCACATGGCCTTCATGTTATTTGCGACTCTTTTTGTCTACTTGTTTGCTTTTCATAATCACCTCAAATATCAATAAGAGTAAATGCCATTACTTCACCAGCCTGGATTTGCCTCCGACCTCTGCTTAAAAGCTAAAACAATTATTTGTTTTTTTTTTTTTTCAAGGCACAACGGTTAAAGGTGTAACTCATGGCGTTTGTGTAATTGTTGATGTTTATTTTATTTTATTTTTTCATTTTTGTTGATGAGAATTTATGAATCAATCGACGACTTTTGAGTTTATAAGTCGTTCCTTCATTTTATTAAGATGATAAGAGTTAAATCTGAGTGGGGGGGTTGAGAGGGTGATTGATTAATGATTATGAATGGCTACAAGAGATTTTATTCGAATTTATATGTTATGACGTAGGGATTCTCTTTTGAATTTGTTATTTCATAGATATGATGGCAGAAAATCTTATTTAATATCATGAAAAAGAAATTTGAAAAATAATCATAGAGTAAATGCTCATTTAGTCCTAATGTTTTAACTTAAGTGTCCGTTTAATACTTGTATTTAATTTAAAATATCTCACAACATCTCTATTGTTAAATTTATTACACTCCTACTCTTATTTTTCTTTTCTTTTGTATTAATACTCTTGCAACAATATATTTGAGGATGATAATGAAAAGAAAAATAATGATAATTTATCGAAATAGCCTTAAGATTAAAATAAAAGTTTACCCAAAATTTTATATTATTATTTTACTTTTGGGATTAATTTGGTAAATGAATTATTTATAAAATAATTATTAGTAAGGTTGTTACAAGAATATTAAACAATGATTTAAGTTAACTGATATTAATCTATTTGTAGATAATTATTAGCAAGATTGTCGTACGGCTATAAAAGACACTAGTTCTTTCATATTGTATTTATTAGTTAATTTGCCAAAATTAGCTTTTTCAAAGATAAATAAACTAGTGTCAAGAATATTGTTGTAAGGATATTATTATAAAAGTTAAAAAGAAAAAGTAAAGGCAGGAATGTAATATATTTAACTGTAAAGATATTTTGATGTATTTTTTAGAATATAGGAACTAAATAGCCACTTAAATCAAAATATAGAGACTAAACGAATATATATATATATATATTTTGCCAATAATCACATATAGATTAATCAATGATTGCTCATAAGTTAAAGGTATATGTGAATTTTAATCTAAATATCATTCAATATTTCTAAAATTCTATATGGGAGTGTCGTGTTTACAAACATAATAATTGCTTGAGCCGTCTAAGATCTAGTAGTTTCAGATGCATTCATATTATTTATAAGATTTTACACGAACACTCCTTGAACTTGTTAAATTTCAGTATCCTCAACTTAAAATAAAATAAATGCACTAATAATTAATTAAAATTATGAGTAAAATTCGCATGTCATAAAATCTGAATTTGACCTTATTCATCAAATTAAAGTTATATAATGTGGGAACGTCAGCATCGAAGAAAGATTACGGTTATTAATCGATTGATTTTATCCAACCATGTGTCCATATGCATATGGATGAGAGAGAGAGAGAGAGAGAGAGAGAGAGAGAGAGAGAGTTTTATGATATGTATGTAAAGCGTACATAAAGACCAATTAATGGTGACCTAGTGGGCAAAGCATGCATCGCTATTCAGATCGATATGTAACGCCAGCAAAGCAACATACAACAAAATAAAATTAAAAAAAAAAAAAGGACGCACAAAAAGCAAACCGGTAAAAATAATGTCATTTTTGTGAGACAATAATTCAAAATCTCTAAACAAAATTAACTAAAAATTAAAAAAGAAAAAAGAAAAATAGAGGAAATGTGAGCACGTCCTCCCTGCCTTATCTCTTAGCAATTGTAATATCTCTCTCGTTGTCAATTACGTACCCTTCACTTTCCTTTATGGCAATAAAACACCTTGCCCCCCCCCCCCCCCAATTCTCTTTGATGTTTACCAACCTTCACCACCTCTTCCTCCTCCTAAATTTACTTTTATGTCCTTTTTCTTTTTCTTTTTCATTCTCTCTCTCTCTCTCTCTCTCTCTCTCTCTCTCTCTCTCTATATTAATTTCACCAAGTGCTACAATAGAATAATTAATTATTCAATAAGCCTTGCCGTAGAAGGTGATTGGTATTTGCCAGTCTCCTCGCTCCCAAGCTTGGAGTGTGTAAAGTGGATTAATTATCGAGTTAATTTATACAACATAACTGAAAATACAAGTGCATAGGTCCAGGTATTTGTTGATTTTGAGAATATTCCAATAACTGTGAAATGAATAACTCAACTCTCGTTAATTAAAAATATAAAAAATAATACTATGAATTTATCCATTAAACCTCATCTGACTTTACAATTAGAAGAAATTAATAACAAACTCATAATTTGATTTTAATACTATAAATAACACAATTATAATCAACAGCTAGCCATGTATAATTTTAACGGAGTAGTGCCATTTAAAATATTTTCAAATGATACTGTTTAAAAACGATAATAAATATTAGGTTATTGCACCTATTTTATTGGATATTTTCTCCTTAATATACCTCTCGATCAACCAATTAAGAAAAATAAATAAGTACACATTAATAATACCCATTCAAATAACAAATTAATACCGAAAAGAAAAAGAATTCTAGAGTAAATTCTAACCCCCCAACCAAGTCATCAATTCAACTTGATTGGCAAAAGTCATCAAAACCAACAAAAATTTAATTGTCTTGAATTGACTGATACTCCTAGCTGGTAATTACTTGCGATCTTGAACTGTACTTGAAGTCATTTCCTTAACTTATTGTTTTAAATTTCAAGACTACAGCGTGATCAGTCAATCGATTACGTATAGAAACTGGCGTTTCCCATTCAAAGTTAATGCAAGAAACTGAATAATTGAGCCTCTCTTACTTGTCTTATCAATTGCATGGCTACAAGGCAATGCATATCGCATGGCCTTGACAAATAATTGAATATCAGTAACATCCAAACAACTTATATAATACGTATACAAAAAGATAGCTACCACAATACTATGTATATGGTCCATGATGAATATTTAAATAATTAGTGAATCATGATAAAATTATTTATTATAAGATATTCTCCAGCACAGTGAAATTTCAATACTATTTATTAGCGTAGGCCACAACCGAACTAATTTTGCCACTATTTATTTTCAACTCATAAATGTTTTTGCCTAATAACATGACCTCTATCCAACTAGTTTAATTCTACATTCTTTATACACCACTTAAAATAAAACACATAAAGCTTATAGATAAGCTCTCCTCTCATTTTTCATTTTCTTATGTGGGTTTGATGACAATGATACATGCACAAGTGTATTATTGTGGTTTATGAATAACATGAAATTATTAATTATAACTTAGATAATTAATTACCTTTGTAATCTCAAGCAAAAAAACTTATAATTTTGGAGCATGAGACCATAAACCTTCTCTGAGATTTCATCAGTTTGTCATAAAGATTGACAACCGAAAAAAAAAACAATTAAAAACTAAACTATCCGTCAAAAAATAAACATTTTGATTGATTTTGAATGTAACAAAATACTGATCATCATCCATTAATGTTATTTCTCACTTATCGTCTCATATTTTGAGAAACTTAAAGAAATTTCAATGAAACGCAATGATATAAAATCAATAGTATACCAGAACACAAAACCAACAACACAGAATAATATGAAGTAAAAAAAGTAAATTCATATGGAAAACAAAATTTCATCCGTATCACAACAAATCCAGTTTATTTATACCAAATTATTGAGAAGATACTTTGATTGCAAGGCTTTCCAAGCCGTGATGTTTGACATCCTGGCTGTCCCGTATTGCCCACGTGGCTCCACGAGCATCACGGCTGGTTTAAATAATAAATAATATAATTAATTACTTCACCACATTATTAGCTTGGGGTTTAAATTAACTATTAGATTTGATTGATTATTCCCCTAAAAGGGTCAATAATCAAGGGCATTTTGGGAATACAGAAGCACGCTCCAGATGTGAAAGTAATCTTCGTTACGGAATAAACTTTGCAATTACGGATCACCTGATCTGATATAAATTAAAATATTTGCTTTAATTAGCTTGCATGATTAGAAAAGGTCAATGGGATACATGTTAGGGGCATTTTGGTCATTTGGAGAAGTGACACCCAACGGCCACTGAATTCCAAAACGCCCCAAAAAGCAAAGGCGACCCTACACGTGGGCCAACTTATTATCCCCATCGTCGCTATCTGCAGCTGTTGCCACAGCTCCCTTTGATAAAATTTCTATTAATTTATTTCTTCAAATTATACAATTTATTTTATTTTTTTTTTCCACTGCAATATTTAGATACATTTTCTTTTCCAATTTTTCTCTTTATTACCGATATATGTATAATATAAATAGTACGCCCCTTGCGGTTTTCTTTGTTTTATTTTTATTTTAATTACCACGAAAGAAGTACAGAACAAAATAACTGAAGATTCCATTTGAGCAGCTTAATTTATATTAAAAAAAAATGATCTTGCTTTCTTTATCATATTTTATTATAGATAATGTTATTGTTATTATTACTTTTGGGTTTGTTTTGAGATTGACAGGAGATCCCACAGAGACACAAATCAATAAGTAATCAAATTGGAAAAATAATAATAATAATAATAATAATAATAAATACACACACTCATCCATCTTCATAAAAACCCTTGAATACTGAATTCACCATCTTTTAATTTTGTTGATATTACTAGCTATTTCTGGAGCTAGAAAAAGCTAGCTAGCTAGCTTGCTATGATGCTGGGTGAGGGTGACAGCTCAAGTGCTCTGCTAGCAAGCTCCTCCAGCGATGCTAACGCAATCGCCGTGGCATCAATTGGAGGAGCTCAAGACGGTGGTGCTGCTGCTTCTGATGTCGGTGGTGGTGGCTCGAATAATTCAGCTACTGAAGAAGATAAAGCGGGACGAAACGATGACGGTGACCGTAGTTTTGGTGGTAACCGGTGGCCTAGACAAGAAACTTTGGCCTTGTTGAAGATACGTTCTGATATGGATCAAGTGTTTAGAGACTCCAGTCTCAAAGGTCCATTATGGGAAGAGATTTCCAGGTGATGATTTTATTAACTTTTGTCAAAGCTAATTTCTAGCTTGTTTTGATTGAATAGGGTATGTAATTCATGCACAGAGAGATCTATGTATTCATCATTCATTTTTTTTCCCCCTCTTCTGCAAAATTTACAATTCTCTTGGTACTAAATGGTTTCAAATTCAATTCTCTTCTGTGATCTAGGTTTCATTAATCTAGCGTTTCAAAATTTTCATGTTACTGTTAGAATTAAACTCTAGTTGATTTGCCGATTTCAGAAATTAACATGAGGTCACTGACGATTAGGTCATCTCTTTTCCTTTTCCCTTTTTTTTTTAATCAAAAAATTAAAAATTAGTATTAAATTTTATCTTTTCTTGGATTAATTATCGAAACGATCAAATTTCATGTTAATTTTATGCGTGAAAATGCTGGTAATTAAACATAGTTATTAATTAACATGGGATGAGGAAGTAAAAAGCTGTTGCTGAACTGTTATTATCAGGAAACTAGCTGAGCTTGGTTATAATCGAAGTGCCAAGAAATGCAAAGAGAAATTCGAGAACGTCTACAAATACCACAGGAGAACAAAAGATGGCCGCACGGGAAAGCCAGAAGGCAAGCATTACAAGTTTTTTGATCAATTAGAAGCCCTTGATCATCATCATCATCATCATTCAATCGCTCCTCAAGCAACAACAAAACCTCAAGCTCCGTTAATGCAAGCAATTCCATGGACTATGAATCCTCCGAGTTCAGTCCCGGCTCATATCAAGAATGTTGTTACATCAATATCAGCCGCAAACCCTATACAAGCCGTGCCTCAGAGCACTGTCATTGCCCCTCCCACAAACCCTACGGTTTCTGCAGCAGCAGCGCCGCCATTAGCCCAGCCTGTGAATAACTTACCGTATTCGTTTGCAAATGTGTCGCCGAATCTTTTCTCGAGTTCAACATCATCTTCAACTGCGTCAGAGGAATATTCTGAAGAGCGGCCAACTGGTACGAGGAAGAGAAAGTGGAAGATGTTTTTCAAGAGGTTGACGAAGCAGGTGATCAAGAAACAAGAGGAGCTGCAATATAGATTCTTGGAGGAAATGGAGAGACGCGAACGCGAAAGAATTGTTCGTGACGAAGCTTGGAGGGTTCAAGAAATGGCTAGAATCGATAGAGAACATGAGATTCTAATCCAAGAACGAGCCACAGCAGCTGCCAAGGACGCTGCCGTCATCGCATTCTTGCAAAATATTTCAGGCCAGCAACAAATCCCCGTTAAAGAAAATCCCCAACCGCCACCGCCAACAGTAGTAGTACAGCCCGTACCAGCAGTTCCACCTCAGCCTCAGCCACCGGCTACGACTACTCCAAATAATAAGCCGGCGGCTAATAATAATAATTATGGTGGAAATGTTGTTATGTCAACAAGCTCTTCAAGATGGCCAAAAGCTGAAGTTCAAGCTTTGATCAAATTTAGGACCGAGCTGGCAAATAAGTATCAAGAAAATGGACCGAAAGGGCCTCTATGGGAAGAGATCGCAGCGGCAATGCGGAGTGTTGGATACAATCGAAACGCTAAGAGGTGTAAAGAGAAATGGGAGAATATTAACAAGTATTTCAAGAAAGTTAAAGAGAGCAACAAGAAAAGGCCTGATGATTCGAAGACGTGTCCGTATTTTGATCAACTTGATGCTTTGTATAGAGAGAAAAGCAATAAGAGTAGTGAAAATAATTCAGGTTGTTATGGAAATGTGAAGGCTGTGAATCATAACACGGCGCCGTTGATGGTGCTACCGGAGCAGCAATGGCCACTACACAATAATGATCATCTGCAGGGACAAAACCAGCCGCCATTGAATGTGAATCAAATTCAAGAAGATGACGAAGAAGAAGAAGAAGAAGAAGAAGGAAACAGTGAAGAGGGTGACGAAGAAGAAGAAGAAGAAGAAGGCAATGAAGGTTATGAGATTGTACCAAACAAAGCTGCAGCAGCAGCTGCTGCCTCAATGGGGAATGCCGAGTGAGTGAAGATGAGACAAAGACGTTACAAATCACAAAACTGTGAATTCATTTCTGTGAAAATTTTTCATTGCGGTTAAAAGACGAGGGGTAATGTTTATTTTAATTTTTAAATTTTTCAGGAGGGTGTGTTCGAACTTGATGAATTAAGATGCTGGCCAAGATTTTAATATGCATGAAGTTAGGTTGGAGAGTACTTACACGTGGGTTGTAGTTTATAGTGGGATTAATTTTTACTTTATATATATATATATATATATATAATTATATTGATATTGCTTATTAATTATTAGATGAATCAGAATAAAGTGGGAGGAGCTGAGAAAGATACATGGTGGGGAAAGATCAGTTGAATAGAAAAATATATAAAGAAACTATAGCTCTAGCTTAATTTGTACCTTTTTTTTTTTTTTAATTTTTTCTCAATTTTTCAGTCTGTTCATAGGCAGATAGCTAGCTGAGTTTTCTACAGGCCATAATAATAAAGAAAAGTAAAACTTCGGAGTTGTATCTTTCATTTCTGTTCGTCGGCTGTTACTTGTAAATGGGGAAAATGGTTTGTAGTGTTTGTTTTTGATTGAATTCAGAATATTTACTTGCAACTTCAAACTTCAGCAATAAAATAACTCAGCCAACAAAAAAAAAAGAAAAAGAAAAGGTAAATACCAGTCTGTCACCAACATGAAAGAGAGAGAAGAGGAAGCTGCAGCTAGCTTCTTTCCATAACATGCCAACATCACACATGAATAAGCAATTAATATATATATATATATATAAAATGGTCCTACCAAGAAGAATCTTCTAAGTTATCTTAAATAATAATTGTAACCCTAATAATGGTAATAATAATGTGTCAAATTATTAATATATCGATTGTGTTGACTTTCCACATAGCCATTGATAATGGTTAATTATTTTATATTGATCAACCGACTCATCATTTTATCATAAATTCGAGCTTCTAGCTCCTCTCTTAATCATATATAAATCCAATTAATTCTTCCCAAAATTGATTGACGAATTTGATGTATTCATATCTTTTTGACCTTTCTATGCGTTAATGCATCTAGCAATATGCAATATGATTAATTTTCCCAGCTTCGTTTGGATGCAAAGAAAATTAATGGTGCATAGCATGCATACCCATTATAGAATAAAGGAGAGATGGCCCACAAATTTTGAGTGGTGATAACTATACCAGCAAGAAACAGATAGATATGTAACCAGATATATTATATTAAACATATTATATGTACAGTATTTTCCATTGGAAGATGATTACTTAAAGTTTCTGTTCCTATCATAAGTCGGACACAAAAATTTTATCCTTTTGTTCAGTTTTATTTCCATGGATAGGATAAGGTTTTAATTGATTGAGCTCATCTCAAATTGGAAACTGTGACTTTAACGTCACTCTACTACCCTGTCCCATGCTTACACCATTTTCACAATTATCCACCCAATAAAATTTTGTAGATTTGTGTTGACTTAATAATGCCTGACCTCCACTAAAATTACTTTTACAGATACCTAATAACATGCATGATTCATGTTCACAATTAAAAAAAGAAAAAGAAAATTCATTCGATCAACAGATAAAAAGAACAAGAACCACCTATGGATGACAATGGGGTGGGGATGAAGAGGCCTATCTCATTTCTCACCCCATTAAAAATTTCGCCTCTATTCCTCGCCTCATTCCTCAATAAATTTAGTGAGGTGGGGATGGGAAATCCCCATGTGAGGTATGATTTTTCCATCCCCACCTCATTCCCCATTTATTTATTTTATAGTAGATATAGATACATGATTTTAATAAATAAAAATTTAAAAACTTAAAAAAAATAATTACCATATTATAAAGTATTTAAATTATTTTAAAAAAATCTTCAAATGTTTGAAATAATATCTTGAAATGATATCAAAATTGAAAAATGTTTGAAAAGAGCAGTATCTTAAAAGAGAAAAGAAAATATAACAATATTTTTGGTTAAATAAAAATTATATTGTAGGGTTTTCTTTTAGTTATAGCCAATTTATGTCAAGTAAAGATAAAAAGAAATTTTCTTAATTAACATTGTAATTGATTAAACAAAAATTATTAAACAAAAATTAAAAAAATATATTTATATATAATGGGGATTGGGGTGAGGAGTACAAAACTAAACCCCGTCCCATTAAAAATTTAAAAATTATTTTTCTCTTATTCCACACCCCATTTTTTAAAAATTATTTAAAATTCATCTCATTTGGGGTGGAGTCTCATGAGGCCCCAAACCTATGGAGGATTTTGCCATTTCTAGAAGCACCAAGACGGTAACAATCACTCAAACCATTTCTTTTTTAACAGACAAAAAAGTGCAAAGTGCACAAGAGATATTTTCTTTTGTAAATGAATTTAGTTACTACTAATTTGATACTTGTACTATCTTTTAATAATTGGTGTTACTCACCGATTCATTATAAAAATTTCATATTAGTTGAGATATAAAATTTTTGTATGGAAATCAGAATATACAATAATTGACTTTGATAGACTTTTATTTTCTCTTAAATTTGTATATAAAATTTTTAGTATTTAATGAAATTATATAGTTACATAATTGCCCAATAAGCATATAGTTCATATTTATTTATTTTTTTAAATTATTGTTATTGTGTTGTCCTGTATTACCCAATTTTTTGGCTTCGGCCTGCAAATAAGTGCTATTATTATATTTGAAGAAACCTGTAATTAAAGATCATCAATAATTCATAAACATTCCAACATAATGGACTATTTGCTCATATTTCGTTACAAATCGCATCGGGTTGAAGAGAATTGAATATTTTAATGGATTGAATTCCTTATTGATGGCTGACGCTTACTATTGAAGGAACTGGAGAGACTAGTATTCGGTGATACCTACTCGTCGGGTGTGGGCTTAGAATAATTATATTATTGATGAACTTAGCATATTAATATTTATGGCCATTAATTACCAAACTTTTCTAAAGTTATAGGAAAGTAAACCTTTTTATCGTACACGTCCGGAGTGAGAAAAATATCCCTAATTTTACATGTTAATAATAACGCTGGAATTATTTAAACCCACAAAAATACTCTCTATACCCATTCATTTATAATAGTTTTTATTACTAATATAATCTACACCAATATTACCTTTAAGGGTTTTTTTCCTTATTTTTCCATTTTTTTTTAAATTGAACAAAAATTCAGCATAAACTGTGGCTTTCTAATCCTTCCTGAAAGTGGGTAAAACAATAAAAAAACTAAATCAATTCAGAATAAAGAATTTCATTCTATCATTTTAGAACTTTTAGTGAAAATATTGTGTGAGTTCCTTTACTGGCTGTGGAATGTAATTTCTCTCCCAAATTGATTTAACTTGAATCGCATTCTTTCAAGAAATTAATCTCCAAAGACTTACTTTAATTGGTCAGGCCCATTCGAATATCTTTAATTTAGATCGTTTAACACCGTATAAAAACGAGGAAAGAAAAGAAGTAGAGAAAACAAAGGAAAGAAGAAGACTAGTTGGTCACTTGCTGGTAGTAGTAAATAATGTCGGGCTATTTTTGGATTTTAAGGGGGTTTATAGAGTAAAAATTAATTTTTTAAATTTATATTATAGGTTTATTGACAAAATGGGTGTGGAGAGGAAAATTATGGATTTAAATATCCCACCGTAATAATAAATACAATCACATAAAGGTGGTTAAGAGAGTATTTGTGCTATATATATATATAAAATAATAATGACGGGTTATTTATTTACTTCAACCGAATCATAACGATCAATTGCTCATTACAGAAGGGTATTTGTCATAGAATAAAACATTACTAGAGTATTCATATCACTCTGAAAGTGCGTAAAAAAATGAAAAAGAATTCACATTAATTCACGAAATTTTAGTTCATTATTGTAAAACCTAAATGAGACTTATTTACTTGTAACCTACTTATTTAAAGAAGTATATTATCAGCAATTCAAAAAAAAAATAAAAAAAAAGAAGTATCTTATCAGTGGCTAAAATACGTACATCTCCTCAAAAATCCTAGCATTTATCTTTTTATCCTTTTTTTTTAAAAAAAAAAAAATTTACCTTGAGTTTGAGGAAACCAGTGGGGAATACTATTCGGCTTGGGATACGGGTGTCTGGACCTAAAATGTAAACTCAGGCCAAGTCCACTAGATTGAACCACATATATATGTCAATCATGGCCCAGTTTATCTTTGTCTCCTTTGATTCCTAATATTTGAATTAATTGTTCAATTAGTTCTTATATTTTTTTTAAAAAAAACTAATGAACACCCTTAAAATGTATTTGTTTCGTAAAAATATACTCAATTATTCTCAGTTTTTCAATTGGTGCTCATCAAATTTGTTCCAATTTAAAATTATATCAAATTAAAATATAATTTTAATCTTAAAAACATTCGATAAAATAATGACCTCAGATTTCAAGGACAATATAAATAGATATAGCGATCGTATAAATAGCATGATTCTTAGATGAGATTCATTTAACTGAGTTTGGCCTCGTGTAAATACATGTTAGAAACTACTGGTTATGACATTATTAAGATGCATGCAAGAAATAATTTCTAACATTAATGGACGTCTTTAAAAATAATAATAATAATAATAATGAATGCAATTTTCCTTTAGGTTTATTAAAGCTGATGGTTTCTTTTATGCATTTCAACGGGCAGACCGTCAGCATTTTCTTGTCTGCCTTTTTTTTAAAAAAAAAATGAAGTATGTATGCAAATGACTTATTGGACGTATTATAGTAATGATTATTATTTTTAAATATATATAACCCTTAACTAAAAAAAAGAAATGTTTGCCTTTTGTTTTCATTATTTATTTACTATTTAAAAGGGGCACCGAAAATATCAAAAGCCAGACAAAATAGCACATAGCATTCGGAAATGCCCACATTTGGCATTCAAACAAAGACCGCATGCTACAGTCTGCAGAAAAAAGCCTTTTTGTTCAGATTATATGTGTAGAGTAAATATTTATTTTTACATTAAAAGAATGATTTTTTTTTTAATTTCTTCGAAATGAAGTTAAGAAATGATAAATATTAATTATAATATCAATATGAAGCTTGAGAAACAAAACAGCAACAGCAACGAACAACTTCCAGTTCTCCTTGAAGCATTCACACGATCGATAATCACACAGCAGACATACGTAAATGCAGGAAATTTTGTTAAGATGTTCGTATTCTCTTATGAGAGCAAAAACTTTATACATGAAGAAGCTATGCATATACATGGATTAGTCTTGTTCTTTGGTTTCTCATACGTAATCATTTTATTAAGACCAAATATTCCAGAATTTTGTTCTTAATTTTTATAGCAACACATCCACCCAAGACTTTAATTAGATTAAATCTATACTTAAAAATCTACGCCAATTGATATTTAATTATGATTAATTCCAACTATAAATTACAGTCATTTTATTTTACCTCAAGGAAACCCTAACAACGATCACTCCCACGGTGAAATATTTGTTCGAGTAAAGTGAAAAAATTACCTATAGATTTTATTGTAGTGTCCAGTTCACTGAATTGCTTGCAGAAAATGATAAAAAAAAAAGAAAGCCGAGTAACCAAGCATCGTTGACTTCATTCTCTATTTTGTTTCATGATTTCATTTTTCACTAATATGGATTCCTAGCTATCTATGTTGGTGATAAGTTAAAGCAGAGGCTGAAGATGCTGTCCCGGTCTTCATAAGAAAGGAAGATGAAACTTTTGTTTTTGTGGGTGTGTATGTGATAGAAGCAAGCGGTTTTATTGTCTTATACTGTTAGCGGCGAAAGCAGAATATCTCTATTCACAGCAATCAATTCGCGTTCGTGGGGCTCAGCAGCTTTTAGTGGGCAACATTTGCAGCATTTTCATCATCAAGACCTTGCATGAATTTGTAGGGTATACACTCATCAATCATCATCGACATCAAGTCAAAAGGAAATGCTGATGCCTCACATATAATGCCAAATAAGGGACACATATAATGGACAGGTAGCTAGCTTTCTGATAAATAATTGATTTATGCCTTTTTTCCCCCCACTTTTAACTAGATCTTTGTTGTATAACTCATTTGAAGATAATGCTTGCAAATGCAATGTTATAAGATCAATCAAGCATTTTGCGTGAGCTGTACTAAATGGCCAAAAGACTCTCTCAAAGGCACAATACAAAACTTTTTTTTTCTTTTTTTGAATCAACAATATGAGGTTGATTATACATGAATTTTCGATTTCGAAATAACTCCACCTAAGTCCTGTTTGGAATTAAGATGCTGTAACATTTAAGTTACAGCTGCAGTAAAAAAGAAAAAAGAAATTGTAACTATAGAACAAAAGTTAATAATATGTAGTAAATATAAATTTTAAATAATAATTTTGACAAAATTATTAAAGATATAATGACTTTTTCATCGTACAAGTGAAAAATCATATGAACATAACTTTCAAATTACAGCATTTAATGTTTACTAAATATTTAAGTGTTACAGCTTTCAAGTTACAACTGCCTAATCTCAATCCCAAACGCACCATTAATATCCACCCTAAGAAATGATGAAGTTGAAACTGTATCTCGGCGGATTGATGTACGTAGGACATGTCAAGAAATATCATTAGATTCGCATCTATGGGAGGAATACAATTCGTTGCATTTGTCCGTTAAAAAGATTTATGGGGATTGGAATTTATAGTTTGTAATTCATTCAATTCCACTATCTTTCACACTATTGCTCGAACTTACCCACCACCAGTTTAGGTGTGTTTTTAGATTATGTTAGGACACTATCTCACGTTGAACGAGGATGCTGTCGGATTATTTACATAAACTCGAGATAGTTATTAATTTTTTAGCTAGTTTTTGTCAATGAACTAGGCATTTAGGCTTGGATTCTATAGATTTAATAAGTTCTTTTTCTAACATGGTATAAGAGTTAAAGTCCTTGTTCGATACATCTTCAAACTCCGAAGGTATGAGTTAGACCCGTAAACTAAGCTTGATCTATAAATTAAATAGCGATTCATATTCGAACTCCAAGCTTTAGTTATTATAGAGAAGCACTGTATCTTTCGTTTTATTATATATTTTCGCATTATTTTTCTTAATTAAGAATAAGAGGGTATGTAAAAATAAAAAAAACGCTGAAGCAAACGAGGTAATCCCCCTGTAACTGCAATCCCTAATCGATTTCTAGGTACTGACACAATGAATTCAGTGGGCACCAAATTTAATAATTAATTAGCAGCTGATGCTGATACAAAGGAAACTGTTTGTGAATGAGTAAATAGCTCCCTTTCCATGAAAAAACTGGAAAGATTCCCCTGTGGACCCTCTAAATTAAAAGTCCATTACCGCATGTGATGCTGCCCGCTTGTGTGGGGAAGTTCCAATTGCAAGGAGCTGGCTAAAAATCCCCACAATTTAACCTTTTTATATATACTAGTGTATTTTAGAACATATATTTTAATTCAAAAATTATACTGTAATTTATAATATTAAAATATAGTTTGTAGTTGTAAATCAAATCAATAAATTCTGCAACACTGTAACATCTATCAAAATTTTATTACCTTTCCTCTTACCACACAAGAAAGTCTGTGCAACGTTAAAACCAATATAACTAACATGTGTGATTGAATTTAATATAACTAACGGTAAAATATTAATTTTTAAAATAAATAAACACATGACACAATATCATTTGTTTATTATATGATTGACTGATGTAATATGTCCGACGTATTCTAAAATTTCTCTGCAGGCACATTAAAAATGTTATAATAATAATAATAATAATAAAAGCTGAGCCAAAATTATCAGAACAAAAGCAAAGTCACCAT
This sequence comes from Citrus sinensis, assembly GCF_022201045.2. Lineage (NCBI taxonomy): Eukaryota > Viridiplantae > Streptophyta > Magnoliopsida > Sapindales > Rutaceae > Citrus > Citrus sinensis. The sequence goes on along the minus strand of NC_068560.1, from coordinate 34,280,176 downwards.
TTTTCACATTTATACCACCATGAACTGACAACATAAATAAACAAAAATACAACGCTAGTTTCTGCTTGTTTTTATTCTGTGGAACCTGAATCTCTCTCTCTCTCTCTACTCTCTCTTTCCCTCAACCTATTTATTTAGCCCAAAAAAATAAATAAATTATGAAAATAAAAATAATAAATAAACATATAATCCCACAGACCATGAGCTAGCAACAAACCGCCCATGTGCATGCTCTTGCGTATACTTAACTCCAAATATTCCCCCACCGCTATTATAACCGCCGCTGCCGTCGGCAATGGCGGCTACGCTCTTCAGGAAAAATGCCCCCAGATAATTGCTTCTTGGACTTAACTCTGGAACTCACTCATTTGCATCCATTGAATTCACTGGCTTATTGTTTGGTACGATTTCAAAGCCACCCCCATCATCTTCTTCTTCATCATCATCGCCATCTTTGTCATCTTCTTCGACGTTCTGGTCACTTTCTATATCTTCCATAGCCTGATCATCTTGCTGATGCTCCGGCTGCGGCGGCCATTGCTGCTCCGGCCTTACCATTAATGGTACTGAATTTTCAGGCTTGAGTAGTTGATTGGAAAGTACTGATGACGACGTCTCAAGTTTATTCCTCTCTTTGTACAAAGCATCAAGCTGATGAAAATATGGACACGTTTTGGAATCCTCAGGCCTTTTCTTATTGCTTTCTTTCACTTTCTTGAAATACTTGTTTATATTCTCCCACTTCTCTTTGCATCTTTTGGAACTCCGATTGTAGCCTAGCCTCCTCATCCCAGCTGATATTTCTTCCCACAACGGCCCTTTTGGTCCATTTTCCTGATACTTGGAGTCAAGACTTGTCCTCATCTTTATCAGCGCTTCTACCTCAACTTTAGGCCATCTTGATGAACTTGTTCCTCCCGTGTAATTGTTTCTCTCTCCACCGTTATCCGTTTTCGTTCTCTCTATACTAAAAACAGGCTGCTGCTGATGCGGCGGCGGCGGCGGCGGTGCAGATGCTGGCGTCGAAATTGGCTGCAGTGGGGGCGGCTGTGATTGAACTGGTGCGGGTGCGGGGACTGGAGGTAATATTATTGGTGGAGCAGGAATACTGTTATTACTAGTACTTATAACAACTTGGCTGCCGGGGTTTTGCTGTTCGGCTAACTTTTGCAAGAAAGCCATGACAGCAGCATCTTTGGCTGATGCTATTGATCTTTCCTGGCCTAGAATTTCTCTCTCTCTATTGATTCTTGTCATTTCTTGCATTCTCCAAGCCTCTTCTCTAACCATTCTTTCATGTTCGCGCTTCTCTATAGCTTCCAAGAATTTCATCTGTAGCTCCTCTTGCTTGTCCACCACTTGCTTCATCAGCCTCTCAAAGAAGTCCCTCCATTTCCTCTTCTTGTTCCTCCTCCCTTCCAGTTCCAAGTCCGATGATGTCGATGAGGATGTCGAATTCGATGGCAGGTCTGGTGATATGTTATGAAATGAAGATGGGATGTTGCTTTGTGATGGATAATTTGTCGTTGCTTGTGGTGGGGGTAAATTTGTAGGGTTTGTTGCTGCTGCTGATGGAAATGACGGAATCGCACCACTGCTTGTCAGGTTTGTTAAGTGGGGTACTGTGATGTGCTGTGTTGTTGTTGATGGAACAATGGTAGTGCTGCTTGGAGGATTATTAGCCGCCGGCATTGCCACTGATACTGCCGCCGCCGACACTGAGGCTTGATGAGGCTTTAGTGATGGAGATTGAAGCTGTGGTGGGTGGTGATGTTCAAAAGCCTCTAATTGATCAAAAAACCGATAAGTTTTGCCTTGTCCTTTGCTGCTTCGGCTATCTTTGGTTCTCTTGTGATACTTGAAAACGTTCTCAAACTTCTCCTTGCATTTCTTGGCACTTCGATGATAACCAAGCTCCCCAAGCTTTCTGATAATATATGCAACAGAACAGTAAAACGTTCAATTTAAAACTAGATTGATCAAACTCCATTTCTGTTACTATCCCATTCTATCAGATTCAGCAATGAATCAAAATACATTGGAATTAAGAGCATTTGACACATAAAATGAACATAAGCATGCATTAATTCAGACTGATTATTCATTGAATTAGGAACAAGGTTTAAATTTGCAGTAGTGGTAAATTTGTAGACATAAGATAAAAAGAAAGTTTTACAATTCTTCTGAAGTTAACCTGGATATTGAAAATAACTAGTACATACAAAACCTGCCGTTATATATATAATACATATAAACACAATTTCAGATTATTACTACTCCCTATGAAATATGTTGGAAAAGGCCAGTGCCGGCAGAAGCGAAACAAAACAAATATCACAAGTGTCTAAAAATCTAAATTCTGACTCTGATTCTTTTCTTTTGATCCTGCATAATTCTCTTAAAATAAGCATTCAATTTTTATTTTATTTTATATATCTATATATTTAATAAAAATGAAACAAGAAGGTAAAATAAAATAAAATGAAATAACCGAAAATTAATTTACTATCAATGTGACTGTCTGAATAAGCATAAACTGTGAAAAGGAAGCTCAAAAATATATCAAAAGAAGAAAAAAGGAAACACTTTTCAAGAAAATTCAGCTCATAGATCTCGACCTAAGTGCTCAAAATTCAATTGAATTAATTATACTTATCATCAACAATCAATTCAATTGATAATTAATTAATCTCACCTGGAAATCTCTTCCCACAATGGACCTTTAACACTAGCATCACGAAAGGCCACGTCCATATCTGACCTAATTTTCAAAAGAGCCATAGTCTCTTGTCTTGGCCACCTGTTCCCTCCGAAACCTCTCTCGGCTTCATCCAGAACCCTACTTTTATCATCTTCACCAGAATTTGAGCTGCCAAATATGCTCCCAGCAGCTTCACCACCTCCTTCATTCTCAGCCTCTCTGGCAGCTACCGTTGCCGTGGCGGTGGCTGTGGCGGTGGTGGCGGCAGCAAGATCACCAGATACACTTGCCTCCCCTACAAGCATAGATGGGACAGCAGCTTGGACTCTTCCTCCTCCTCCTCCTTGTAACGGTTACAGCAACGAAAGAAAATAAATGGAAGGGAAAAATAAATAAGTAAAAATTATGTCACAAAAGAGAAATAAGAGTAGAAGAAAAAGAAGAAGAAGGGTGAATTCGCTTTAAAAGGGTTTTATGAAGATGGCTTGTACGCTGAATTTATTATTTTATTTCAGCTGTGGGATCTGCTTGTCAATCTCAAGAAGCTGCTCTTCTTTTCTTCTTTTCTTTTCTTTTTTTTTTTTTTCCTTTTTAAAAATCTATTAAAATTATTTTTAATTATTTTTTTTCTCTTTTCTTTTAGCTGCGGAATCTTCAGTCTTTTTTATTTTATTTTTTTTTATTGTGGATTAAAAATCACTAAAGAGCGTGGTGAGTGGTGACTTGGGCTTCTGTCTCTCGGTAATAATAATAGAGGCACAGAAAGATATATTTATAAAATAATAATAATAAATAAATAAGAGTATTTAATAAAAATTTATCAACAGCACCACAAAGAGACGATGGTAATAATTAGTTGGTTTTTGTCTGTCCAGCTAAATTTAGTTAAGAGCCGACTCATGTAGGTCAGCTTTATATCTTTATATAAATTTTTAAAATTTTTATTCATTGTCTTCAACTTTTTATTATTATTATTATTTTTTTTTTTACTTTTTCTTTTATTCATTTTGGAGATGAATAAAATAATGAGGCTATGTCAGGTTTTTTTTTTAATGCGGCGCAATTCAACATTTTGAGTTGCAGCAGCGGTTGCCTATTCTTGTTACGAAATGACTTACGTACCCCTAACAGGGGTCGGATTGACCTTTAATCATTGAAAGAAATCCAGATTAGTGATCTTTAGTTGTTTGTGAAAAATGTATTTTCCTTTTATTAGGGCATACTGCATCTGCCCAAAAAGCCCTTGATTGAATGAAACAATTTTGGTTCTTCATTTCTGACATGAAAACAATTATTTTTAAAATTACTTTAATATAATCAATTAAAGGAAGTTGTTATTTGTTATTTTACCCCCTGAATTTGACCTAATTACAGACAAACCTATATTTAAAAAATAATAATAATAATAAGCAAAGATCTCTATTATAGGAAGATTTGCAGTACATTTTGTTAACTTTTAGGAGAGGTAATCTCCAAATTTTTTTTTTTTAACTTTCAAAAGAAAAATTTTATAAAGACTTTCATAATATCAATAAAGATATTTCATGAATTTCAAAATTACCAAGTTTTTGTATTAAATGTTTGTCGAACATTAGGGGAAGAAAATGTATTTAAATGAGTTGTTTGATCAAACAACTAAAGTTACATATTAGAGTGGAATAATAGTATTAAAAACAAGTTTAGCAAACCCCCTCAGGTGAAATATGGATTGAAATTTAGAATGAGAACTCGTACATGGACCAAAAGCCAAGAAAACGGAAGAGTGAGCCGAAAAATTGAAGTTAAAATAACTGAATTAGGGTTTACACGTCGGAGATCAAACTTGTAATTTTACCTTTGATATCATACTAAATTAATTTTTTGATCCAAAACTTAAGATTATAGATAAGATCCTGACAATATTGTTAAAGTCGATTCTTGACATAACATTTAATATTATAAGTGTTATTTGAAAAGAAAAAAGAATGGAAAGTAGAATTTAAATTTTAAACTCCAAATAAATGGCTTAAAAATTAACATGTCTTGAGATTCAACTCGTTGGTTGAGACTGTGTGGTAGCGTAAGAAGGCCGACTTTGATGGCGACAATTCTAGTGTGTGTTCTAAACGAAATTATTTTGATTTCATAATTATTCAAAAGAAAAAATTTCACCCCATGAGCTTTATCTTGAAAATGAAAATTAAAAAAAAAGGGACAAATTTTGAGGTGGGATCCACTATTGAATTAAAAACTTGTTAGATGTAGGTCTTGCTAACAGGCCATGCCATTTATGAATAGAAGTAAATGGTGTCCAAATTCAGTTGATTGCAAACCTACCGTAATAAATAAGATCCAAATTTTAATGGCTATGATTAATACAATCAATCATGATTCGAAAATAATTGTGATTTTTTTTGGGGGACCATTTTGATTGATATAGCTTTTGATTTATTTGGATGTTCTGTTGTTGGATTTAATTAAGAAGAGACTCTACATGTCTTTTGAGTGTGGGAACCATAAATTTGTGATATCAAATTATCTAGCTTGTGCTAATTTTAGAGCATTTGTTGTTTGGTTTTCAAAATCTTGAGGTCTTTTTCAATGCACTTACAATAGAAAATGACTTGTTATTGTGATAAGAATTCTTGAAATTCCTTTCTAATCTTTAGCTTTTGTGTGTATGTGTTTTTTTTTTTTTTATATATATATAAAAAATTAACTGTATGCATAGTTCATGATTAAAAATCAATAGCGTTATGGTATACAAATTAAGTATATCTCTACTATGTAAAACCTAATATTACTCCTAAAAAATAATTCTGAAATAATAAGAATATAATTGTTATTTTTTTTTAATTATCCAATTAAACATTTCGTTGGTTATATTTCCTATAATGAAACCAACGACATAGGGAACATGAATAAGATGTTCTAAAGAAAATGCAGATATTTTGGGTTACGTAGGATCTGATTATATGGGATTAGATGCTTTCCCAAATTATTTGTTCAAAATTTGATGAAAGTTTTGTCATTGAAGGAGAAATTTGCTCATAAATGGTGAGGACTTTTTGGATCAATAAATGTTCTCAAAGCCAAAAGGTTTAACAAGTCAAAACTTAAAGACCTTCGCAACCTGAAGTGAAAATGAAAGAAAAGCAAATGTTAGGAATCATAATATCAAATCAAAACACCAAGAAAATTGGGGAGAAAAATAAAAAATAGAGAATTTAATTTTAACCGTGTACCCATCAAATTCAGTGGCTCAATTATTGAGCCAAAAAAAAAAAAAAAAAAAAAAAAACCCCCAAGTAGGATTTGCACGACACATAATGCGAAGGAAGGTGGGACCCAATTAATGAATAAGGGGCAATAAATGTAGAAATAATCAGAGGAGAAGTTAATAAACTATCACAGCATGATTATGTGCGGAAATTACAAAATTAAAAAAAAAATGTTAGGGGCAATTTTGTCAACTAAAAAGAGGTAAATTATTGGTCTTTGCAAGAAACATAGAAGGGTATTTTAGTCCAAGAGTGTGATAAGGTAGGTAACGACCCGAGGGAGAGCGGGCACCGTTTAATTCTATTTTAGAGAAGGGTGAAGGCTACGCAATTAATCACTACAAAAAGTTATCAATTTAATATATATCACCATAGCAACATTTACTTTGTTCTAATTAAAGCCATTTCGATAACATACAACAAAAGTTTTTTTTTTTTTGTTTTTATAATATTAAAACAACCATTTATAACATAAATAAGACGTTGTTTGATGTTACAAATCTACTATATTATCAAAATTTATATATTAATTTCATATATGGATTGTTAAAAAAATAGTCAAATGCTTTTATAATTATGTAGTCGAATATGCAGCCAGATAATCATTTCATAATATCTTAACCAGTTTAAAGAAAAATATATCCAAAAAACATTGGTATTCAATCTCTCTCTCTCTCAATATTACACAGTGAACACTGTAAATTTAAATGTTGAGATCTTGTATTTCTAAAATATTTCTTTTTTGAGTGATGTATGTTGTAATGTTGATGTTGTTACGTATACTTTGCTTGGGACTGAAAGCAAACTATTTACTTAGTTTGTTTTTTTTATATAAAGGATGCTTCGCTGGCAGGAGTTATGAAAATAGCTGGACAGACGTATTAGATGCCTTGTAGATTTTTCTCTGGGTGGATTGATGCTTTCCCACTTTGTCTATCCAATATTTCATGCCCACTCTATTATTGTTATTTTTATTTACAGCCTTAGCTACGCTAAACTTATACGTACAAAAACTTCCTTAAATCTCTCTCTCTCTCTCTCTCTCTCTCTCTATCTTTCTGTGTGTGTGCGCGCGCGTGCATGTGGGTGTACGTGTGTGTATAACACTAAACTTTTTAACACATAAACAAATCAGTTTTAATTTTGTAGTAATCTTATATATAATCAATTTGAATATCCATGTGAAATGATCATATTTCATTGAGAAAATACTATGGACAAAAAAGAAATTAGATCTAACAAAGGAAAAACCGTCCATGCCCAGTAATGACTATTTCATTGATACAAATTTTACAAATTAAATTTTGTCATAAGTTGTCATCCAATAACGTAAATATGAGTTTCATGTTGCATTTACAATATTAAGAGAGAAAAGAAAAAAAAAATGAAGGTTGTTACGATGTTATGGTTTTGTATTTTTCCAGCATTGATATTTTAATTAAGTCGAGTCAAGTCTAGTGGTTTTATTCATGAAATATGGATTCAGAAATAGCGAAATTGATTTGAAAAGAGATTTTGATGGTTTGATAATACATCCTATTTGCCCTAAAAGTTTGCATGATTATATTAAACGTCACAAGTGTGGTTAGTCTCTCTCACCAGTCACCACCAAACAAATACTTAGAACTTGTGATGAAAAGTGAGATGGGTGCATGCTACCACACACGAAATTGCATGGCAGCTAGCTAGCATTGCTCCATTTATCCAAGTCTAGTAAGATAATTATACAGGCCGCCGCATTGTTATTGGCTAAAATGAATTAGTTTAAATTAATTAAGGCATGAATCATCGGACACCCATTCTTATTATCATTGCAGAGCAACTACGGCGGCGGCAGATATGGATTTGCTGCTTGGGTTTTTTGAAGATTTCGTGGAAGTAAAATATGAAAAGTTGACGGCAAAGAACGTGAAAGCACATATATTCTCTGCTGCTTGCTACCATTTTGAAACCTGAAATATCATGATAGTCAATTAATTGATGCCAAAAACGCGGAGAATCCACCCACAACAAAACTGATGTTATGCGTAATCGAAAGTGGTCAGTGCTTGAAAAATAATGAGACAATGATAGTGCTTAAAACCTTTTTTTTTTTTTTTAAAAAAAAAAAAACAATTAATGGAAATTTTTGTTTGCTGATCACGTCATTGGAGAGAACACTGACTGCGCCACAACTTACTTATGCTGCTGCTATATAGAAAAAAGAATCATCTGCAGTTGATATGCAGCAATCATCAGGATACCTTGGGATTATTTAAGGTCTTTATTTTTTTTTTTTTTGGACCTGCCACTTACAAAAGAAAACTTCTATTAACAAATTAAATATGCATAATTGTTCTTTTCTGTTTTCTTATCGTGGCAGCAAGATGTTTATTTCATCTAACACATATACTAAAATGTACTCGCAACATGTATTATTGTTCGCTTAAGTATTTTTCAAGTAAAACATGCCAAAAAAATATTAATAACGTAAAACGATGGTTTAACAATTATGATTTTCTAAGATAAATTATTGTACCAACAAGAAACAAGAGAGACACTCATAATACTTAAAATTTTACGAAATTGCAAGAAAAGGAAAACTAATTTGCCAGTCACACCAGGCAAGAGGCTATTTATTTATAAAGTAATAAAAATGAGCATTAATATTGCCAGTTACAAGAGACAAAAGGTTATTTACATATATATATTTAAAAAAAAAAATAAGAAGAAGATTGGAGCATGGATTTTCAATTTGTTGAGATGGCAAATAATAATAATAATAAATAAATAGAACATATGCGGACAAATGAGTTTACATAGCGGCTGAAAAAGGTAAATAGATGTATGGCTGACATTTTTAATTTTACTGGCTGGCCGGCTGGCTGGCTGGCTGGCTGGAAATTGAAAAGATTTACAGATGTAGACAAAAGGTTTATTTTCACATGGTGGCCATGTGCATGTGATATGTGAATGTACTCTTCTTACATCTTCTTCTGTCTACCATGTGGATTAAAACTCTCTCATTTATCTGTCACCAGCTAAGCAACCCACCAAGTTGATCCTTTTCTTTTTTCTCTTTCTTTTAATTTATTTTTCATTTTTTATTATCTTTCTTCGCCTTTTGAGCTCATTGCAGCAGCACAATCTTTAGGAAAGTTTTGATTAGATCCATCTTCCGATTTTAAAAGTTTACTCTAATTGGGGGCTTACCTTCCCAATTTGGAAAATGGGCACAATTCTCTCGTATAGAAAGTTTCTGAAGAATTTACCTTCTCTCTTGAGCTGCGAATATTTTTATTATTTCATAAGTTTTTTTTTTTTTTTTTATTTCAAGTCAATTATTACTCACGAATATATATTTACTCATGTGAATGCTCGGATCCTAAAAGATTTTTAAAGCCTTGAAGAATAAGTCTATGATGTTTTGTGGCAAAGCTTCATAAATTTTGTTAACGCGATGAATTTTAGAAAAAAATTTGTGGTGAATTGACAAACATTAGAGAAGAATTTTCTTTTTTATTTGGTTCATCCTTTTTTTAAAGAATTACTAAAAGTTGGCATGTGCGTACATTTCTCAATGAGCCCACCAAGCATACACCAGTTAACCCTCAACCCCAATTGCCTTGGCGAATCACCTATCACTTGAGTGTGACCCATCAACATGGACTTAAAAAAATTGAAAAAAATAAAAATATTGTGAGCATGACTTTGTCTGTGTGCTTTCATCAATTATGGCATTTGTCACTTTTCTCATAGCTTTATAGACTATGCTTTTCTTCATTCTAATTAGCCACATATTAAACATTATAAAGCAACATTATGCTATGAATTTCAATCATTATTTTTCTTTTTTTCTTTTTTGTCACCGCCGCTAATTTTAACCAATATCATATTAACAACTATATCTACCTAATAGCCATTCATTTAGAACCTTCGATGGTGATTTGTCTTATGCATATTATAACACCTAGAGCGAGCGAGCGAGCGAGCGAGTTTAAAAAATCAACAATAATAGGGAAAAAAAAATGAATGTGAGTTCGTGAGAGTAAATTGCAAGCAATCAAATGATGTGCCGAGATCTCATTCAGTACTTAAGACTAAAGTTTACAGCTCTTCAAGTTAATTAAGCTGCCATGGCATACAACTTAATTAATTCAATTAGTTGTGTCAATGGAACATGGAAGCATGTGCATGCACATAACCATGCCAATTTGAGAATTGATTATATTATGGAAGCAGGCCATGTTACTTTCGATAGTTTTTAAGCTTTAATTTAGTGTTAAACAAAATGTAACTACAAAATAAATATTAATAATATGTAATAAATATGTTATTAAAAAAAATTTGGACAAAAATAGTTAAGATATTATAAATTTTTCATCATACAAGTGGTGAAACAAATCAACTTAACTTTCAAGGTATAATAGCTTATGTTTATTAAATATATTAATGCTATAACTTTTAAGTTACAACTGCTCAACTTCAATATCAAATTGAAATTTAGTATTGATACTATGAATATAAGTGCTAATATTGCTATCAATTTTGATAGTTATGTCTTATATAGCTTAGTAAAAAATAGGCGTTTGGATTTAAAAAATAGGATGAGTTACTTTGTTTGAAATTTTTTTTTTTTCAGTTAGCATATGAATTTTAATACTCTCAATATATGGTATCAGAGTCATATTTTTTTAATTGAAATATGATGGACCCAATGTTGGTCTTCGAAAAAAAAAAATTCAATGTTGACACATTAATGCTATAATTTTTAAGTTACAACAACCCAACTTTAATACAAAATTGAAATTCAGTATCCATACTATGACGGCACAGCTGCCCCAAACGCTCCCTATGAATATAAATACTAACATTGCTATCAGTTATGACAATTATATCATATATAGGTTAGTAAATAAGAGACATTTGAGTTTAGAGAATATGATGAGTTACTTTATTTAAAAAACTTTTTTTCTTTTCTTTTTTGGTGTGTGTGGGGAATGAGAATTAGACATATAAATTTAAGTGCTCTCAATATGTGGTATCAGAGTCATATTTTAATAATTAAAATATGATCAACTCAATGTTGGTCTTCGAAAATGATTCAATATTGCTCCACCCAGTGGCACGTTGTGCAAATGAAGGAATGGTTTAATAGAGTCTTCACAATACCTAATAAAAAGGAAGATATTTAGATATACAAGTAGGATTTGTCTCTGCACTAAAAATTGACCTTATGAATTATACATTCAAATCCCAGTTCCTCAATGAATTTAAAATTTAATGTTACCATTTGGATGCTTCATGTTACAAGTTCTATATTTTGCATCCCTTCATATTATTATCACAATAATTTATCTTAGAAAATAGATCGAATTACTTGCAGTCAATTTAAAGTGAGTAAATGATTTTGGTACTTAATTAGCTATACCAAATAAAAGTAAATACTTACGAAATACTTAAGTTGATGTGTTTTTCAAGCAGAAGAGTAACAATTACTAAACATTACCGTTAATGCTTTAGAAATAATAAAACCTTATCATTAGCAGGAGAGATTGAAAAAGAACTCTGGTGCAGCGTGCACCCACCAAAGTAAAGCATTGATAAGTGAAAAAGGTCGCTAAAACTAATGGACCCCCAAAAGCGTCAAAGTCTAGCACTCAAGAAAAAGGGCCATACAGAGCTAGCAATATAGCAAGGCGGAGGCCCCAATCATGCGGCACGAGCAATGACTCACGGATGAGATTTCATTTGAGGTTGCAGTTGAGAGAGAAATTAAAAAAAAAAAAAAAAAAAAAAAGGGAGAGTACTTACGAAAACCCAGGTTGCTTCTCATGTCTACTTCTTTAATTACCCCATTCTTTTTTTCTTTTTCCCCCTCCTTAATCCATGGCTCCTTGTGTGAGTGCGTCCACTTCTTTTGCTGTGAGCGTGACACAAATGGATAACAAGAAAATTTTTCATTTTCTTTTTTAGTTAATGCTCCAATAGGTTAATTTTCAGTTTCCGAAACGTTTCTCAAACAACAAAAATAAAATTTATATTTCTATGTTCCCAAAAATTTAAAAGATTTTTTAGTAGCTTTTCTAAGTAGACAAAGAACAAAATATTACCCTTATTACTGTCACACATCAACAAAGCCCAAAATATTACCCTATTCAAGATAAGCCAGCTCTACCCGTTGCAGGGTTACTAACCACAAAGCTTGAAAGTTGAAATTAACATGCGTGAACCATGAAAAATGGACCAATGACTGCATTACTGATGATCGAAAACCCATCTGCTTTTCAGCTATGGCTAAAAGTGAAAAAGAGTGGTCCAAAATCTGCTTAAAATGATTCATTGATTCTTGCCAAGACAACGCATGAAAAAAGTGCTTTTAGCCGCAGCTATTCTCCTAACATTTTCACTGATGCCGTGTGAGACTTTTCTCTGTACTTTCATTCAATGGACCGACCATTTAATGATGGATTGAATTTTCCAAAATTTTGAATGGAACATAAGCCTACACTAATTTCGAAATTTACCAAAACTTCAAGAGTATTTGTGCTCATACAAACTATCTTATACAAATTGACACAACACTGCTATAATCTATATCGTTATCATGTGATTTAAAATTTCAAACCACAAAAAAAAAAAAAAAAAAAAAATTCATTGGGCAAACAAAAAGGCTTTGTTGTGATTATGAAAGCAATGCTAAAATTCTTCACCATTCACATATTTTAAAATACCTTTGAGGTCATCATCAACTACTGTTGGAATCAAAAGAAATATTAAAAAGTTTTGAAAAGTAAAAAGACCTGATAGCAGCTAGTTGCAGCTTGTAGCAAGACAAATGGTGGGTCAGATAGCCTACATGTCTTCAGCAATTGTATGAAACAAGCATACATCGAAACTGCAGTTACCAAATCGATTTTCAGATCTGACTGACCATTATTACAGTTAAAATGTTCAGCAAAACTCCACAAAGATTCCACCTGAGATGCATACAAGCAAAATATTCCACACAAGTCAAGAACAGAATATCTTGATCACAGAGCACGTTTCTTCATATCAGAATAACAAACTACATGTACCGGTACTTCTTTGTTTTTGATGAAACTTTTGTGGGGGTAGTTCAGGTGAAATTTACAATGACCAATAATGCTGTTTCTCGCTGTATTCGCTAATCACTTCTTCCACCATACAATTACAGTAAAACAATTTGAGTGAACCGTGCAATGAAGAGTACATCATTGTAAAATATTCATTTGTTAAGATCCAAATCCGAGATTGTATAGCATCTCACCAAGGGCATGGACCATAGAATCTCTAAGCAATCCTACCTGCCGAGTGCCAACCATCTGTTGATAAATTCGCTAATCAGAGAAAGATCTTTCCCAACACGTATGTAAATATTATGGTATGCATAGCAAGTAGCTGAACAGCTACAGCACCCACATCAACGGACACGCCATCTAATATTAAGGTGATGATTTCTACCACAGCTTCTTTCTTTCTGTGAAGGAGACAAATGTAGGAGGCACATAACACATTGCCCTTCAATGCAAGCAAACTATACAACTTATGAAATATTGCTAGAACTTGTTTGGCATACATCAAACAGCTAAATGACACCTATAGGCTGTAGCCAAAACAAAACAGTTCAAGTTAGGAGTAGCTCCCATCCAATTAAAGAATACCGCACCCAAGAGTCTGTTCACGAAGCTCTAAAATGCATTCACTATTACACTTTGGGCCACCGTTGAAACCACTGAGATAAACTGTGATAATCTACAAATACAGATGTCAATCAAGATAGTTACAATGCTAAAAGCAAGTTATATGTGCAGATTCTGAAGCATGCTACAATGAGATAACAAATAATGCAATTACAGAAAGTAGGGGTCTAAACTGTCGCTTATCAACTTGCAATATGTACAGCAAAAACATGACATAATGAAAAAGTTTGCCTCCAGCATAGCGGCAATTGATCATATTCAGGAATGATTTTTGTCAGAATCCACATTTTGACCCAAAACTGAAATTTAAATATCCCCCAAGTTATTGGATTATCATATTCCAATTTAGGGGGATCCATATATAAACATATGTAGAGACACACAAAGAATTCAGAGAAGTGGTGGCAAAGTCTGGCATCACATATCTTATGGCTTTTACTGCTCTTACAACTATCAATATACAGTATCCTAGTGAATTTAGAGAAGTTATATCCACTTCCACATATACCAGTTCCCAGCTTCACGTTAAAGCCACAGAACCTTCTCACTTTAACTTCTTAAAATTAAGTTCAGTTAACATAAGGACACACTCAGATATTTGTGAAAATATTTTGAATCCCTAATCATACTTGTACACAGCTTGAAAAATCCACACATTCTCCCTTCTATGAGAACTTATATGACTGTAAATAACTATTGACGATATCAAGCATAGTGAGTAGTAAATTCTTCAATAACTTCATACTCTAGTCTCCAAATACTTATGAGAGCATAATATGAAATTGGTCCAAAAGCCTTCTACAAGCTCATCTCTGATTTTTTAAAAATAAAATAAAAATGTGATATGAGAACCTATGGCCTGAATGACAAGATTAAAATTGTTAAAACAAGTCTTCCAAACAAAATGATCATTTTAACTGCAGCATAAGAAACTGACAGCTCCAATAAGCAGTCTTAAGTAGTCAAAATAAAAAAGAGCGTGGACATCCCTGCATCTGCCTTGTTACCTTTCCCCGTATCTAATCGCATTATAAACAGCAGTGCATACTATTACCTTTGTAAGAATAAGATCCATTTTTTTAAAAAGCACAAGATGATATTACAGAATACACCCGCTTAGGATTCAAATGAAATCCCAAAAGGTGAATATTATCTCCAGCAGAGACGATAACTGAATAGTAAGAGAGCAATAAATTCCTGTTTCACAAAATAAAGGTAATCTCTCAAGGGTTGGAGACAATGATAAATATTTGCTAATCTTACAAAAGTAAACCTTCAAGAAAGTGAACCTCCTTAAAACTAACCAGTCCTTGGCACGAGGAAAAGGAAAAGTACACCCAAAGTAACACATATGGTAATATGTTAAAACTGCTTATAAACACCCTAGTGCATAATCTTTGACCTTCGGTTAATAAAGAAGATTTTCTCATATTTGTTGTCAATACCTATAGACATGAAGGCTTGTGTAATGTAGACAGTGAGCAGCAGAAAGCATATTACTGAATTCAACCAAAGAAACCAAACAAAAGTCTGATATTAAATATTCAAACTTACAACAATTATTAAGCCCAAAACAAGCTTAAACAAAAAGATTCTCCCACAAAATTCTTCAACCAAAAGCTTAATTTTCACTATTGGCGAAACCATGAAAACCAGCCATTGGTATTGTCACAATCCTACTTCTACACAATATATGCAGGAAAAGTTATGATTTCAGACAAGTTTCCCCATTACAATAGGTGATGCTCCAATTAACATCAACTATATCTTACCAAGAAAGAAACACATGCGTTGCATGCAAGTCCCACCAACGCTATTAACAGAGTTTGGTACCAATCCATTAACTGAAGTCAGCACCCATTTCTTTTTGCTTCAACTCTAATGCCATGCGCTCATTTTCAAGCTTCATCCTCTCGTTTTCCATCCTTAACTTTTCTAATTCGCGATCTCTTTTCTTGCTAAACCTCTGCCACTTGAATCGCTGTTTCTCCAGTTCCAGCATCTCAACTTGAATCTGTAACTTCTGTTCTTCCAATTGAAGTGAGCGAGATTCAATCCACTGCTTCTGTAACCAAGATGATTTCATGCTTTCAGGCAACGCTTGATTCATATCAGCTTGTGCAACTTGTGGAGGGTAAGAGCTTTTGTTGAAGTCCAGAGGATTCATAGAATTACCAAGACAAACATCTTCATGACCCTGACCTTGTCTCTGCCTTTTAGCAGAGCACCCTGCTATACCATATGTTCCTCGGCTATCTCCATGCAAAGCATGATTATCCTCAAACTCATCATGATCATCTGTCTCCATATCCTGATCGTCTTCATCAGGATCATGTATGTGCCTCCTCACATCATCATTATCATGATCATCTCTACTTCTGAGAGCCAACTGTAGTGAACGCTGCAATGGAAGATCATGAGGCAGATGCAATCTGTTGCCATTATGGTAAGAACACATCTCTTCATAGAACAGATGTTTGGAGCTTAATATTTTCCTAACGTCATCTTTCTCTTTCTCCGTTAGGAAGTCTATAACATCCAAAAGTGAAGGATTCTCAACAACCTGACAAGAAGTGCCCCTGCCAAGCATATCATTAAGCTTCTTATACCTTTTATTAAGGTCATTGAACTTATCCTCACACTGCTGTGGGGAAACATGAAAACCCCTCTCAGCCATGACCTTTGAAATTGCTTTCCATTTTCCCTTTTTCTGTAAAACTGCAAACTTCCTTCTTGCACCACCACCGCAATCAGAACTTGTATCCTCACCAACATAAGACACAGCAGTAATTAAAAGCTTCACCATCTTATCAGCCCACTTCACGCGCTGCCAGGGCGATCCCTTCTTCCCTTTACCAGCATCATTATGACCTTCACCACCCTCCTCAGTCAAGCTCGGATCATCATCGTCACTAAACGAGTTTTTTCCTCGCTCCCCCTTGTTATAATCAGTCATGGAAATGGTTTGATCAGAACTTTGCATGGTTCCAATTGTGAGAGGAAATCCCTCATGGATTGAGGGATGAACCGAAGGCCCTTGACGAGGATTAATAGTGTGATGATGTGGATGCATGGCATGCGGATGTTGAGCTTGATGGTGAACTCTCATTGATCCTTGCAAGTCAATACCCCCGAAGGAGGCCCCACCCGGAATCATACCTCCTTGTGATAAATTACCTTCCATTGTTTGTACGATCTCACTAATTTAGATCAGAACCATGAATCAATTTCCTGTATAACCCTGCTGCACATGAACTTAATCCTTCTTCTTAGTTAATTTTTTAAGGTCCAAGGACTCTATACATCAAAACCAAGCACACCCATTACCTTTTTTCCCCTACCAAAGCTTTTCCACTTATTAAACTAACCTCTAACCTCTACACAAAGATTTACACACAATCCAAAAATCCCATCACTTCAAACCAAGCAAATATTTGTTTCCAATATGACAATAATTAATCACAAATTTCAAAAACAGGGGAGTAAAATTTCCGAAAATTTAATATACCACCAAAATTTCAGCTCCAAAATCACCAACAATTAACTATATAAATACAAATTCAAAACCTAAAACCAAACAAAATCAAACTTAATTGTTCATCAGCGAGCAGGAGGCAGAACAACTTATCTGTACAAAATCACCTCATAAAAAAACGTTCGCTTTAGCCTAAAGGTAACTCCCCTAAAATCAAGCCGAGAATCCAGCGCGAAAGATCACGGAAAACATTTCCTTTCGAGCTCATAAGACTGACAACAGGGAAGAGAGATTTGTACCCATTTGTAACCTTGGTTTGTTTTATAAGTACACACGCCTTCATTAATTATTATGCAACAATAACGCTTGCAGTCCCTAATTTCTAGCAACATTTCGTGTAATAGTATAGTCTGTCTATTTTGTCAAACAGGTCCACTTACTCTGTTAGTTACTGCTCCTTTGTCCTTATCGCTATTACTGAATTTTACTCTTCTTTGGTTCCCTATTTTTCTGAGTTTGTGTATGAAATTGGATATCTCATGTCCATACTGAAAAATTCTCATCCATATTTAGTGTACCGCATTGGACTATATTAAAAAAAAATTAAAAATTAGCACCATATTATGTTTAATGTAGCATACAACTAAATTTGTATTTTTACTATTTTATATTAAATAATTTAATAAATATAATGATGTATTATTTATTTTTGTTGTCTCTTTATTTTGTCTTAAATATTAAAAATAAAAACGTTACCGGCAAATATCATTGTTCGTTGTCGGCACTATTGGTGAACGCAAATTACAATCAACAATCGCCAATTAGATCATCGGTAGTAGATTGCAATCATCTTTTTTTGATCTACACAGTCATATAAATGTTTTCAATGATTAAGCCCTCTTTATCATTAAAAAAAAAAAGATTAAATTTGTTAGATCATGTCGAATTTCCGTTAAATTATGGCAACTGGAGATACATCACCGTTGCCATGATCTTCAATATTGGTTGGGCTACAAATAGTGGTAACGATGCACCTTCAATTGACATCATTTGATGGTCACATTAGAAGGTGCCCAAATCGAAAATCCTTATTTGTTGTCAAACAAAAACTCAAGCACTTCTTACATTAAGTAGATCTGATGATGAGTATCTTTTTAGTACTGAAGGTGTTTTAAGTCTAAAGCATACTTTAAGACATGATGATCGGTGATTAGAAATGAAATATGATATCAGGGTTGCTAGTGTTTATGTAATTAATATTTTCCTTTTTTTTATGGGATAATAGAAATAATATATGGTAAAATTTATTATAAATAATTGGTGCCAAATTTAGATTATTACACAGCAAAGGCAAAAGTCATTTTCCCCTAAAGTCGACTAGGACATGTTTGGAATGAAATTGCATCATATTTCACTATTCCTCATATCCTATGTCTGGAATGAAATTGCATTGCATTAAATTTTGAATAAATGCAGGATTTCCAGCGTTAAATACTCCCATACCCCACTTTGGGTTTATGCTGCATAGCATTAGATTTATTTATTTTATTGTACTAGTTTTCATCAAATCAAATCAATTCATTTATTTATTTTTATTAATTATTAATTTAAGGATATTTGTTTAACTGAAGCCACATCCGACCACTGCTGGGATCGTCACCCACCATTGGTTTTTATGTCCAACAAAGTTCATTTTGGTGTCTAAAATCCTTACTGTCAAATCTACGCAAAGGTATAAGTATTACCGTCAATAGAGTTTTTATTTTATTGTAAATTTACGGTTAAAGTTTTAAATCTCGAAACTTTGACCATCGATTTATGGTGGATGGAAGCTCTGTTGCCAAAAAATACATGCACCATTGAGTAGCTCTAGTGATGAGGACTCCAATGGTATCTAAATGACATTAACAAGTACCAAAATCTGACCACCGGCAGCTATTCATGGTGATTGGCGGTGCTGTCGGTGAGTATTTTTATTTTCATTTAAAAATTTAAAAAATAAATTTAATGAAATAAATATTTAAGGCATTAGAATATCGATAATTAAAAAATAATTGTAATGTAAATAGTAATATAAAAAATTATTATAACTATAATAATGCATGCTATACCGTTATATAATGCAAATACATCCTAATATAATATGACTGATGTAATACATTATAATGCAATATAATATTCCAAACTCACAACAGTATACTCTTAAGTAGTTTTATCACTCAAATTCTTAATTGACTTTAACCAATCCCACTTTCTATTACAAGCCAAACAAGTCGGATGTGTAAGAGCTCAATTTGTATAACGAATAATTAGTTTAGAATTACTCTTTTAACTGCTGCGCGATGGACTGCAAGACAATATTCCGAAATGAGGTCTTAAGTTTTATGCCACTGCAGTAATGGTCAAAATTAATTTAATAAAGTTACTTCGACGAAGGTTAGAATCTATTTGAAGCAAATGGATAAATATTGCCCTTATTTGAGAAAATTTAAAACTTTAGGGACACTAAAGTTATTACTCTTTTTATATTTAAAGAAATGAATATGTTGACGTTAAGCAAAGCTCAAATTCAATGTATGGGAGGATCTAGTGGGACCCCTGTGGCATATTTTATTTGTTTATTTATTTATTTACTCTATACGGCACACTCCCAAGTCCCAACAATAGTGAAGAGTTTATATTCTGTGATTGAAAAATTTAATATTATCCTTCACTTTTTATTGGAGATGTGATTGGAATTTGGCATTTAGAATATATTTAAAAATTTATAATTTTGAATGCGATTAGTTAATTGAATGCCGCACTCATTTACAATTTGACATGTACAACCAACAAACAAGTTGTGAATTTTTTATTTGTTATATATATTTTTTGAATGATTGAGATTTTCTTTATTTAAGATAAAGAATTATATTAAATAACAATATGACAGGAAAAGAAAAACAGAGGTCAATCAAATAAAAGTAAATGAATATATATGAACCACATATATGAAAATCATATAATAATTTTTCCGCAATTTTGTAAAAGACGATTGAATAAACAATTTTTATGTACTATTACTTTATGATAAAATGTATCAAAGCAGATCCTTTCAAACTAACTAGAAAATGTGGAACGTCATAGGAAAACCCAGAAATTTGGGACCTAATTTGGTAATTTAAATCAAATTAAAGAAAAAAATTAATAAACTTATACACCCCTTAAAACTTTAGAGTAATGATACAGCCACAAACTCTTGTACAAACTTATTTTATACAAATTGATGTGGCATGATACGATTGATTGAATTAAATATCACTTAGCCTACACGATTTATTTTTATTCATTTATATTTTCATTCAACCAATGAATTAATGCCACGTCAGTTTGTACAAAATAAATTTGTACAAGAGTTTGTGGCTGTATCATTACTCAAAACTTTAATATTACATAAAGCCCTTACGTTTTATTTTTCTGCTTACAAAAAAAAATTAAAAGTCCGGGTGGGCGGGTGACCAAGCTAAAATCCGGATCGTGGCCAACACGAATACAAGTAGCTACTGGGAAAAGCAACAAAGATCGGGGAGAGAGGGAGAGCGAGGGAGAGCGACTGAGCAAGAATGGCAAGCGAAGAAGAAAGCGCAGTGAAGGAGCCGTTGGATCTCATAAGGCTCAGCCTCGACGAGCGCATCTACGTTAAGCTCCGATCCGACCGTGAACTCCGCGGCAAACTCCATGTATATATTTCAATTCTCCCTTCTTTTTTTTCCCCCCTTTTGGGGACAATTTTATATGTACGACGGATGCTTATACGAATTCTTGAACATTGGCACGTGGGTTTCTGGTTATTTGATTATAGGGTTCGTGTTATGAATTGGGTATTCAACAACTTAGGGTTTTAGTTTAGTTCTTATTGAAGAAGAAAAAAAAAGGCTTTAGCATAAAAATTATTACGATTTTTTCTTTTTCGAAACCTAAATGTAGTGTCGCTGGCTTTAATGGAGGCAAACAAACACACAAGGATGTAAAAGGTTACCGTGGACAGAGATTGTTTAATGTGGTTTTAGTGCTAACTTAGGCTCCTTATAAGTTTAATGACATTGTGAAAAAGAATGAAAAGTGATCTATTATCTTATTTATTTTCTTATGGAAATTAAAGGTTACTTGTGTTGTCAGGATGTTGCTTGGAAATTGTGTTTAGGGTTCGTGAAGTGATGAGTAATGAAAGACTGTGTTTAATGGAAGTTATAGTTTGGACCGATTTCTTCTAAGACTGATTTTATTGCTGAGGGCACAGTTGTTTGAGTTTATTTCTTCGCAGATATGTTGGTGTCAATACGAACATAAATAGAAGAAACTTGTTTGAAATTGTCTTGAGCATGAATTTTTGGAGCAAATTATGTACTCAGTAATGTAGCCGCTGCAATTCAGTAATTACGCGTTAGTTACTTATCTCTTAATGGTTACTAGAGTTCTGATCATTTCTGTTGGTGGCGATCTGGTTTTGCAGGCATATGATCAACATTTAAACATGATTCTTGGGGACGTCGAAGAAGTTGTTACTACAGTGGAAATCGATGATGAAACTTATGAAGAGATTGTTCGGGTATGTTGTAATCTTAAAATTCTGTTATTGAATTTTAAGTTATAGTAGTATCTGCTGCAGAGAAGCTATCATGTTAAGCTAGAGATTGTGTCAGTATTTTTTAATACTTGTTGCGTCAGCGATTGCTGGAAGCTTATGAAGGTCAGGGCTTTCAGCATTTCAGCATTGTCTGGGTAAACAGATATTATTTGCTGAACCTTTTCATATGTTGAATTTTGTAATCCAAGTACTTCAAAAATTTGTAAGAGAAGGTAAAATAGATGTTTTTCTGTGTTTTATATGGCATGAGAAATATATCTTGGTTTGCCAAAGCGAAAAATTGTGTAAATATGGTTAGAAAAAGAGAGGAGAGTTTCATTTGTTTACTTTCTGGGTGGTAAACTTACTGAACTTATTCGTTTTATTTCAGACTACAAGGCGTACTGTTCCGTTTCTCTTTGTAAGAGGGGATGGTGTCATCCTAGTTTCTCCTCCACTGAGGACAGCTTAAATTGAAGAACAGGGTGCACACTCGATGAAGAAACCACCAATTTTACATTAATGCTTTTCTTTCTGTCACTGTTTTTGCATTTCCTAGTTTAACATCTCAAACTGATTACATGCTAAGTTGGCAATCATGAAATATCACATGTTACGGCGGGCCTTGAATTTGTATTATGTTAGAATCTTGTCAATTAGAAATTTACGGATCAGCTTTTGTTGTATGAACATAGCTTTCCTCACTTGACTGTATGTTCAATTTGTGTACCCATCGCGCACCAAACGCACACTTTCCATGATGTAGAACGGTAGATGGATTGACAGATTGTCCCATAGCCGTTAAACAAAACTGCCATCTGGATCAGATCAGAAACCATGCAAAGGTGCAATATCTGACTTCTGAATTTAACGCATTATAGCTCGAGGAGTTGAAGGCTTCAACTTGAAGCAACTGTTTCTCTTTAAATTTTATTTTATTTTTAGCATTAGTTTTTGTGGTCAGAATGTGAAATGTTCTTGTCAAGAGATGAGAGGCATTGTCATGAGATGATTGAAATGCAGGAATGTACCAAGCGTAGGATTTATTAAAATCATTTTCAAAACACTAATGCTACACATCTCAAATTTTTTATCCTAAAAAATTATCTCAAATGATGTATCATTTATCAATTAGTTGATGAGATAATTTAATTAATTCACTTAAATTTTATAAAGAATTATTAACCACTCAATTAATAACACATCATTTGAAATAATTTTTTGGAATAAAAAATTTAGGATGTATAGCACTATTGTTTTCAAAATACCGAACTCATAATATGAGCACACAGCCACAATCAGGACGGGCATTTGATAGCAAAATACGGCTTGTCTAGGCCAAAGGGAAAAATAAATATTTTGCACAAGGATTTACAAACGAAAAGAATAATTGATTTCGTTCAACTAATTGTATGAACAACTAGAATACAACAATTGCGCATACACATGGGAAAATGGAACAGACAAAACTGTTGTTGCTGACTAATTTATCTACGCCTATGCCGTGCGAAACTTGGAGATCCCGTTGGTTGTGCATTTCTGTAGTTTCTGCTGGGAGAATCCATGGCAGGGTAATTTCTTCCGGAAGGATCCATTGAACCTCTGAAGCCATAAGCAACTTTAGCTGATTCTGGTACCGAGTCCAATGGAAGTGACTCCACGAAGCATGCTGTATTGATACGAGTCCTCTCAAGCTCTGCTTGAAGCAACTCTGAGCTATACTGCTGTGCAAGAGCCTACAACATATCCAGCAATATTAAGAGAGCACATTTAGAGATAGAACTCGAAGCACAAAAGTGATATGGTTGCAGTAAAGAAGCTTTATCGTCTGTTCAACATTAAGCTAAATCGGCACGAGTAATATAATTTTCAAATGAAACAAAATAATATATGCAATGGTATCATTTCTGGCCTCGTCTACATATGCAATGGAATCGCAGTGCTGTTGTGATATTTTTATGATTCAATATCAAAACTCTGAGATCACAGGCTTTCCAGAAAGTGAAACATGATGCTATAACTCTCATATCACATATGACAAACAAAACCGACAAATCATGATGGAAGGCAACACATTAAGATGAAGATTCTTACAATCAAATCATCAGGTGATACAGTCATTCCTTGCTGTCTTTCATCTGCAAGTGCATCTTCACTTCCACGAGTTGGTCGGCGATGATGACCCGGATTCTCTACAGCCTCAGCAACACTTACAGTGGCCTTTTCCAATAGCACCCCTTGCAAATTTTTCAAGGACTCTCTAGCATCATGTGTGAAATATGGATTCAATATGGTCTCGAAATAGTCAAGCTGCAGAAGAGAAGTCAAAAACAGAAAAAAATAAAAAATCAACCAAGTCAATCAGAGGGCAAAGCAACCTGCACAGCATAAGTAAACAAGCAATAACCTCATTCAACATTTTTCCATTTAATTATAACTTTTCTTTTCTAAGTGCACAATCAGCAAGGAAATCTCATAAGAATAAATATGCTAGCAGAGTTCAGAACAAATGAAGCAAAATAAAAAACACAAGCAGCATTACTGCTCCCGATTCATCTTGACCCCCATCTGTTTTGAACTTTCCATTACTGTAGAGCTATGAGTAACAACTGGTAGAAGGACTTTCGAGAATATCAACAGTTGGATACTAGACCTCTTCAGAGAGGAAATAAGAACATTGTATACTACCTCGAGCATGAGCTGGCAGAAACCATTTGCATCAAGTGACTTAAGATTATTGGATTGGTTTTCATCAAACAGGCTAAGAAATGTGTCAATCAGACCTTCCACAAGAATGCCAAGTGTCTTGTCTAAGAGGGGCTTAGCACCAGCAAAGACCTGCAATGAGAAATACATAGCTCAACTAAAGCTAACAAAGCTTTTACATTACAAGAATTAAGAAAGCTTTATACATACACCCCACAAGATCCAAGATGTAGTACCTCTGCATGTACGGCTACCAGTGTGTGCAATAATTCCACAGCTACATCACGCACACCCTACAAATACCAGAATTTCATGGCTGCTTGAGTAAAAAGCATCTGTCAAAGTAGTTTCAGAAAGAAATAACCATGCGAGTTATCACTAGTTCCTCACTTTGACTGCCGGTGCTGCTCCCCATTGAACACCAGAATCCAACAAAAATGTAGTGGCTGCTGTTCTTATCAAGTTTGCCTGAGGAGGGAGATGTAAAGTTGCTCACGTAATGACCCAAAATGACAAAAATAAAGAGTTGAAAAATATTTGCAGCTTGTCTTTGAGCAAGAAAAGAAGGCAGGCTCCCTTATTGTTTGCCATCAAGTATCAAGTGCATTTATACCTTTGCAAATGTGTACTGCTCAAGGACCTTCTCTTCAAGTCCAGAAAAAGACATCACTAGATCTTGTATATCAGTGCCCTCCTGATCTTTTTCCCTACAATGGAGAACAATGGAAGCATGGTAATGACAATGGACTTTACGATAGATACACACTTTACAGTCATAAATTATGAAGTAAAAACCAGTCAGTAACTATGGCAATATCAAGACTTTAGTATCTTTTATATATTAAATAACTAACACATAGATAAGGGAATAGGCTTGGAGATTGGAAATAATTAAACACTTAAACTCAATCACATAAGCTACAAAAAATCAGACAGCGCAACCATCTAATCTGATTACAGAAATAACTACCCAAGACATGCATTTTGAAAGGGGCAAAACTCATTATCCTTTCTAACAAGTAATGGAAAAGGAAAAAAAAAAACTAGAATAAAATATTTATAAAAAAAGAGAACAAGCAGCCTAGTGTGCTCAACATATGTAGGTCCAGATAGCACAAAATCAAGAGATCAGGACATGTCCAAGAGTAAAAACAACTAAATCAACCCTAGATCAAGTCGCAGCACATCCCAACTATGGATAATGAAGAAAATGGCACTGCTCCTAATTCAGAGGACAAGAACCCAAATAGAGCCTAAAATCACATTTTAGGAAAACACAGCTGGCTAGTGGTCTCGCCCTTGAAGTCTTAACACTTGTTTTTCCTACATCAAAATAGCATTTATTCTGTGACAATGTATTAAATGGCAAAATCAACAAAGATTTGGGATTTCAAATCAGGACGTCCATTTATCCAATATACCAAATGGTATTTTGGATGTATATGTCCAAAACATTGACTGCCACAAGAACCATGCACAGTACATACCCTTATACAGTAATGGTATTTCCAACATATTAAGGACAAGGAGCAAAAATTGAGAAAATACCTAGATTGAAGCCAGATATCTTTATACTTGTTATATAGCTCAGAAGAAAGCTCATCTTTGCAATACCCAATATTGCTTATTACAATCAACAGTCTTTGGTGTGGATCAACAACACTTCCAGGGATATCAGACAATGATTCTGTGCATGGATCAGAAGAATATCCATTTTGTAAATGTTGACTTTCTTTGTTTGATTTGTTTTGGGCAAGCTCACTTGCAATATGCTCTAAATGACCTGATTAATGGTAACAAGCCAAAAGCATAAAAGTTAATTGGCACATCTTGAAAGTACTTCCAAACATAACATAAAGAGTTGCTACTTTACAGTACCAGCAAAATCCAGGAAACGGTTCAAAAATGAGAGTCTAACAGATTCTTGAATTTCTAGAAGCTGTGCATACATATCTTCTGATTTTGTAGCCTCACTCCTTAAAGAGTGAATCATCCTGCAAAAACATAGTGCAAAATGCTTATAGAAAGAAAGAAACATTACCATCCAGAAGTATTTTTGTATCTAATGATGTTCTTTGAAAATTTAAAACCATCTTTGAATAGGTCAAGGGTTTTCCAGTGTTGAAACTGATGCCATGGTAACAAATAAACTACCATCCCCCACCCCGAAAATAATAATAATAATAATAAAGGTCCCTTATACCTGCTAACATCAGTAAAAAAGATTGGTTAACAGCACATGAAAACACTGACACACTGACGCTTGCACTCACAACCTAGCACTTATGTCATACACGTATTATGCAGAGCATGCAGTTAGGTTCATAGAAAATCTCTGCTAGTTAGATTTAGAGACTTACAAACTAATCTGATCCATCGCTGATTTCATGATTGAACGAAACGCTAGAGGCAAATAAGAGATAGTGTAGGGAGATTTATTCCTTTCAAGAATAGATACTGGAATCCATGTTTCATCTTTTGATATTCCATCAGTTGAGCCCTGCATCCAAGAGCATAACCTTCCTATGTAGATCTTGGTGATCTCTGCCTGAAGTGTCCTGAGAACCATCACTGAGGAACAAAAAAGCAACATTAAAAAAAAAAAGTTTATTATAAATATGTACCTAGAGTGAGGAGAAAGAAGTAAAACAAACATAGTAATTTGAGAAGTCAAAATACAGAGATTCAGAATAACTTATACCAGCAACAGGAGGGGCTGACTCTTTTGCTTCAAAAGCTTGGCATGCCTTAGAGATTTCCTCTATGGCATCCCTCATGTATGATCGGAGAATATTTGAATCTTCAAGATCATTAAATGTGTTGTGAACCTGTGACCAATAATAAACTCTTTAGAACTACATCCTAAATTAACAACCTGAACAAGTAAAACAGAAGCACTGGCCCCACAGACAGCTATCCCATAAAAGAAGCCAAGGGATTAAAAATTGCTCATCACTTGGAAACACTTTGACCATTTTAAAAATGGTCAATGCCACCTCCAATACAAATAAGGTATGCTTACATAATAAAACATGTTAAAAGTAAAATTATAAAATGTTTAGATACTTTTCTTCCAACTTTGTTCGATTTAATGTATATGTTTTCTAGGCATTTACACCTTTATTTTCACCCACACCTAATATGAATCAGAAACTTCCCCAACCCATTGTGTCAGTGGGATTCAATCCTGAAGTGTACTGACCATGCAATAATCAGAAGTTAAAATTGACATATTTCCGATTAAGGGCTTTCTGTGTTTTCAACTCAAGTATGAATGTTAAGACTTTCAGATGTTTTTGGGTTGCCTGTTTTTCGACTGAACACTCAAAATAAGATATTCTCATCTAAAGATTAAGTAAGCCTTTTTGACTTAACATGTAATACAAATGTCTAAAGATGAAGTAAACCTTTATTTATTCCTTATCATGTAAAGTTTACCTATTAAAGCTTCAAGCGACACAGAGCAAGAAATTGAAGAAATCCAAATTAAATTGAAATTTATAATATTTAGGGATATTTCAATTAATTTGTATTCTAGTTTAATTTTGTTGCCTATTTAGAGTTTTATTGTTTAGGCATTGGTTGCTTAAGTTGTATTCTTAATTTAGGTAGGAGTCTTATTAAATTAAGTTTCCTAATCAAAATAGGATAAATCATAGTTAGTATAAATAAGTGTCTTTTGTACCTTTTACAAGCAGACCTAGGTAATTTTTTATTGATTATTTTTTTTCAAATAAACTCTAGATTTAAGTTCAACAATATTTTTTATTTTCAAAACTCCGCGTGAGTTTTTAAGTTTAGTTAATTTTTAGTATTTTGCAGAATAACAAGTTTTAACCCTAAGTTCATGGTATTCTTTTGAAATCAAGATGAACTTAGATCGTTCCTTATTCTAGTATTCTAAAAAATCAACGGAATATTAGAACATTAAACTTCCGCTGCATCAGTTTGGTAACACAACAACTGCAACTCTTTCAGATCCAACCACCTCATCCAGTTTCCGATTACTCCCATCGGTAACTCTATTTTGAGTTAATTGCTGTTTTGCCCTTTTTCTTTATTATTTCTAATTTTAAAGTGACTGAAAAAAGAAAGGAAAAAAAATTGAGTCATGAAACCACAACATCATTATGAAAAATTTCATCTCCAAAGAAGATGTTTTGGTTAGAATGTTAAGGATTTTGAGTTTGATTGCTCAAGATTAAAAGAAACTTCGAAATAGAGTTACCAAATTTGATGCAACACAAGTTTAATATTCTAATATTCAATTGATTCTTGAGAATACTGGATAGATCGGAGGAATACCGTGAACCTAGGGGTTAAAACTCGTCGATTTTGCAAAATACCAAGAATTAACTAAACTAAAAAACTCACATAGAACTTTGAAAACTGAAAATATTATTGAACTCAAATCTGGAGTTTATTTCAAGAAATAATCAATAACAAATAACCAAGGCCTACTTGTAAAAGCCATAAAAAAAACACTTATTTATACTAACTATGACTTATCCTAATTTGACTAGAAAACCAATTTTAATAATACTCATACCTAAATTAGGATACAACTCAATTAAGTAATACCTAAACAGTAAAACTCTAAATTGGCAACAAAATTAAACTGGAATACAAATTAATTGAAATATTCCTAAAAGTTAATAAATTTGAATCTAATTAGGATTTCTTCCATTTCTTGCTCTGTGTTGTCAAGTTAATTCAGATTTCAAAGTTCTAAAAAAATAAAATAAAATACTACCAAAGTCCACAAGACCAGATTGCAATCAGTGACAAAAAAGACAAGAATCCACACTCAGATCGAACTTAATAACTTTTGGCAATGTAAACAGATCTTGAAATAGAAAAGTACCAAACTCCAAGTACACAAAATTTCTGTTGTGAACTGTGTTTAGTTGTAGACCACTGAAATAGACGACTCAAAAAACAAGAAACATTTCCAAATTATCTGATCCTCACAAATCCTAAGTTAATCCTAGACCTTACTCCTAGTAAACCGTACTATGAGTCAGTCCCCACACCAAAGACGGCTACCAAAGTTTCTTCTATAACTGCTAGTCCAAACATAGTAATGGTTTTGACATAAAGAACATAAGTGCATGTTCACCTTGATTTCATACACAGATATTGTATTGCGTATCATTCCAGCGACTTCATCAAGAGAATGAATCGAATACTTCCCTTCTCCAACTTTTTCTTCGGCCTTATTTCCAGAAGCATTAAGATTTGACTCAGCAGAAACTTGAGAAGACTAAGAAAAATCCATAATAAAAAAGAGAGTGAGAAATTATCTTAAAAGGAAAAAAGGAAATATGACATAAAATATGCCAAAAGAAGAAAGCATATATTAATTCTCATTTACAATCCATCCCAAGCAAGGACATATTCCAAATGAAGAAACACATCGAAGAATATTACAACAGAAAACAGATGCCACAATAAGAAAACACAAGTTTGTTAAAATTAAAATTAAACCTCCGACGTCCCTAAAATTTAACTTAAAATGCATAAATTTCCTCTACTTTTCTTTTTAGCCACTCTCAATGAATTAACTAAGTCTTTTAGTTCTTCCATTTATTATTTCCCTTGATGCCTCCTCGTCAAAAAACATACAATTGACATCAAACTACTACCATTATCAACAACTAGAGCCTTTAACATATAATATAGAGCCTATTTTTTTTGGAGGATAATTTATATAATTAATATAATTGTTACCCATTAATAAGCCAATGTTCTGGAATAAAGAGCATTCAGAATACCTTTGCAAATTTCCCACTGAAAACAGAAAGTGCAACTTTCCAGAAGGCTGGTATGTGATGGATGAGTACAGCTGTTAACCTCCGGATATACCTTCCTCTAAAAGCATCAACTTCTTCACCGCTTAATTCTACAGGCAATGAATCTATTGGTTGTATGTTCCCACAAGTAACAGAGTAGTCAGCACCTGACTGACAATGATCAAAAGAATATGTAAGACAAAATCAGAAACCACCAACCAATGGGTTATCTCATTATCCATAAAAAAGAGAAAGGATTTCAATATCACAATAACCATTTTTTATAGTTGCACATACAGATTGATTTAGATCTTGTTGGATTTGCAGCCACCTTGCATCAGACATAGCCCTTTCATGTAATTCATTATGCAACGTTTCCATCCTTGCTTCGTGATCTAGGGTGCACTTCTCAAACAAACCTCGAATTCTGTGGTTCTGTCAAAGATAACTTGAGAATTTCAGTAAAGCTGTCATGTGATTGATATCAGATATAGTTTTGGCCAAAAAGTATCAATTGGCTTTTTTTCAAGTGTGAGCAATTCTGTTTTTGTCAATTCAAGATTACAAGCTGCTATTTGTTAAGTGCAAACAGTTCTTTTGATGGACTTGGTGGTGAACGTTGGTGTTTAGAAAGATACAGGACATCAACTGAGGACTGACTTCACCAGCTCAAAGACCGAGGTCCTCAAGTCCTAAGACACATAATAAGGGTACAATAAACACAGCCTAGAAGCAATTACACATGGGGTTCAAACAGTCATTTCAATTATAAACTGCTTGCGAATTACAATCTTACTCCCAAAAAAAAAAAAAAAAATTACGTAATTACAGATATACTTACCTGTACATTTAAATAATGCCATACAGGGTCTGACTCGGGTTCCAGCTCTAATAACAGCCTCACAGTATTCTCAAGCTACAAGAAATATAGCTGCTTAACAATAAATAACTAAGACTGATTCTCAACAAACATGAGTGATATCCCAGTGACAAGAGATATTCAGTAAGTACATAGCATAAATTTCAAATTCTCTAGCTTAGTCCTTGCACATCACTTCACTTATCCATCGCCAGTCTACGGGGTCCTAGTAGCTGCAGATAAGGGATATTTAAAAAACACCTAGGCAACTGAAGAATAAATACATGTTTGGTCACTTGGGTTTAATTCAGATTCAAAGTTCCTTCAATACTCTACCGAATATTAAAAGCTTTAGGATTAAATATTCAGCCACTAAGTGCATCAACAATCATTGCGAACAAAGAAGGATCAGTAGATCTAGTACATAAATTTAAAGAAATAAATATGAACTTCTGGTTGCCCAAAACTTAATAAGTGTCAAATAAGAGAAAGACTCCTTAAATATTTATCTAAATAGGGTATTTTAAGTGAGTAGAGCAGTTTTTTAACCTAACTGTCAACTTAACTCATTTACTCTTCTCTTCTATCCTTTATTTCCCTCCTGTTTTCTATTTATTTAATTTAATCAGTAAGAACTATTTGAGCGCATTTTTCCCATAATTGCAGTAGCGAAAAGCAGTAACTTGTTTGGCATCATGTTCAATGTGACTGCAGACAGTTCATAAAATAACAGGGGACTACTATAAGCTCACATTTGTCAAGTCTATATGGGGGTCTTCCATAGACTTGTACAGCATGGCTTTGAACTCCTGCATGACCTTTTCAACCTCTTCAAGAACACGTTTCAATATGTTTACCTGAAATATGCAGAATAAAACATATTTGTTCAAGTATGAAAGAAAAGCATGGTCATGGTAATACATGCTGAAGCAATACAAGTTTAAAATTATGGCATTAGATAACACAGCTCAAGGACACAACCAAAAATGATCTTAATCAGCATAAACCAGGAAAGACATGATCTGAAATTTATTAGAGCATGCAAACAGCAAAGTAACAAAACAATACAGAGTAAAACTAGTTAGTAGGTCATCCACTGATCAAAATATATGTGGAAATCCAGCTCTCTCCTTTAGAGATACCATCACAATTCCTTTCACATACATAAACTACACTAATAAACACATTAGCATATATGCTGACAAATGTTACATAATATGTATTCTTGTCATTTACATACAGCAAATGTATCACTTAACACTTAAATATTAGAATGGAAATTATTTACATCAACAGCCATGACAAAAAGTTAGGTTTCTAGCATACATGAGAGGGCAGTGCTATCGACTTTGCTTTTTTGTATTCTCTGACAGCCAGGTCAAATTCACCCTTGCTTATGCTTCCACGAATAGTACTGGGCAAGTTAAATAATGTTCTGAACCTCTGAAGCATTCCTTGGACAGACCTTATCTTCTCCGCTTGAGCCTAAGATACAGTCATTCAAGAAATAAATGAAGCTCATCATTGCTTTGAGTCTAGACATGCGAATTTCCAGGCAAATGTAAAATTAGGATCTCACCTACCTGTCTCTCAAATAGAGGCTCAAAAGCACGGTTAGCCTGTGAACTAACTCCTTGCATTAATTTGAACAAGTGAGCAGTGCCTGAACCTTCAGGATCTTCTTCAATTCGTTTCAATTTTGACTCAATATCTACAAAAGCATTAACATACTCCAACTAAATACCATAAGACTGCAATTATCCCCGTTAAATAACACTCTTATATATTTTAAACATCAAAAACCAAGAGCAAAAGAGTCCATTCCCGAAAATAAGAGTAGCCCCAAGATAGATTAGAGATGTTTACATACCATCAATTGTAGTTTTGCAAGAGACAAAGCAATCAAAATTGTCTTTAACCAATTGTTTTCTCTGCTGAGTCCGTCCTTTAAGATCAGTTTTTAAAGCAAGAGCACCAGCCTCTAAGTCCGCTGAGCTGGTATTTTGGTGAACTCGTGATAGAAACAACTTTGCATTAAAGCTGTCAGAGAAATACATCAACTTCTCTGCAAAAATTTGCATATAAAATAGAATCATCCACAGTCCATACAATTAATACAAAGCAGACAATCAACAGACATCACCGACCCATGCGGCCAGGATGAAGTTTGAAAAATATTCACAAAGATGATAACTGAGGAATCCAAAAAATAACATAATAAAATAGGCAAAGTTATAACTTACAGGCTCCAGTGTAGGACAAAAGATTACACAAAAATATCTCCACTCTAAGGAGAAAAAAATATATAAATGGCTCTCCAAAAGCAAAAGCTTACCATTCAAGAGAAATCAGCAATGCAGCGACATCAAGAATGAAAAGAGTAAAGATTTACAAGATTCTATCCTCCTAGTAATTGGAAAATTAATAATGGAAGACTAATTTAAACCTTTCATTACGCATGCATGATACTTATCAATAAACATTTCAAACTAGCAGGAACAATTAAAAAGATACAAACAAAAAATATTACGTTATTGTTAATTTTGGGAAGCAGAAGTATAAGCTCCTATCATCCCTTTTACAAAATCATATTTTCAAAAAAATGATAATGTTATGAGAAAACCACATTAAAAAAGATGTTAAATAAGTTTTAACAATGAAAGTAAAACTCAATAGCCAGCAGCAAAATTGCCAAACATGTTGAAAACTAGATGAAAATGAAATACCACGAAGGCTGTTGTCTACATTATCTCTATCAGATTTTGGAGTGCTTCCCGATGAGTCAGTGATCAATCTTAATGTCTTGTTGTCTATTATCCTGTCAAGACAAGATAAACAAATGTCAGCAGAAATGATATTAAGTGTAAATATTCTAGGGCATAGGCTAACACTCTAATATTCTGTAGTAACTTGTTCTACTAAAGTTACTAAGTATGTAATACTTCATTTTTTTCTTTATATAGGAGTTCAACTATTACTAACAGTACGTAATCAAAAAAAAAAAAAAAAACTATTACTAACAGTACAAAAAGGAACAGGTAATGTCGCCATAAATGGGAAGGCAACCGTCAGTTTCAACAACCAAATGATTTGAACTCAAAATTCTATCAAGTGTCGATTAAGAGTTATCAAAGCAACAGAATAATATACATTAAGATAGTTATTTGCCCAAATGAGTTACAAGAAAAGACCACAACATTTACCCCAATCCTAGAGGATCAATACATTCCATGCCACGGGGGAAGGACTGCAAAGTGCTAAAACCCTTAATACCGGCTGCCATTGAAGGCTTCTTCTCATACTTTTGAGCCACAGGAGCTGTTCTCGTCTCACGCATCTCACGAACGCGGCGAGCAAGCTGTAGACAAATAACAATGTCATCAAAATAAATCAAATGTCCTTCTTCATCAAGTGAAAGTAGCATCCTAAGAGCTCTATCAATATATTAAAGGCGGCATTTGGTTCACAATTTGAAAATAATTTTATTGTTTTTATACTTAGACTCGTTTTTCAGGTTTATATTCAAAAACGAAAAAACGAATAACTAAGGACTAAGAGAAAGAAATGAATAAATTAACTAAAAAACAAATGAAGCAAGACCTCGGCTTCATCAACGCGCTTCCAGCAATTAGGCTCGTCGCCATCCCATGTGCCGTCGTCATCTTTTCTTCCTCTAGCTCTATTTTTAGCGGCTAAACCTCGATCTCTACTGACCTCTTCGTCTCCACTGGAAATGCTCAGCATCTCCACCTCGGACTCTTCCTCCTCCTCGTACTTCTTCCCCTGCGATCTCCCACCCTTCTGCGTCGCCGCCGATTTCGGTTGCTGAACGTAATTTGTCACCGGTTTCCTCGGCTGCGGAGTGTCGTAGACGACGCGGCGCTGCGCTTGCTCCTTCAACGCCATCTGAAGTAGCTCGTCCTCGTCGCTGTCGCTGGACATTTTGAATTTCAATCGATTTTTGGTTTCGATCTGATGACTTTTTTCGTTTTTATGATTAATTGTTTGTTTATTATGTAATTGTGATTTTGTTTGCCCTGTACGTGTTGTTATCAAGAAGAGGAAGAAGAGAGGGAGTAATTGGGTGTGGCCGTTTCAGCGTGGTACTGGGTTGAGATAGACACGTGGGTTATAATCAACCTGTTTGAAAGTTTGTTAATAATGACAGGAGATAGATTTTCTTTTTCAAAAATAAACGAAAATGAAATATATGATAATATTCATTTTACGGTAATGATAATATGAAATAAAGAAAATAGATACTATGAGTGAAAAAAAATTAAAATATCCAATAATATTATTATATTTTTTAATGTCATCATCCCCTCTTTTTAGTAAGATTTCAAAATTCTATTTAAAATATCAGTCAATTCAAAATTCTATTTTTGAATTTTATCTAATTTGGCCAATGAATTTTAGAAAAACTTGTAGGAGATGTTCTTTCCGAGTCTGCGGTTTGACTTCAAAGCTTTGCCGGTTTCTTTTCCCAATTACTGGAAATTCAAATAAATTCCGTGCGAGTTTCAAGTAAAAGAAAAGAAAATTATCTACCAATCAACGACACTACTAGGCCCAGGTAAAACCATTTTTTTTTTTCATGTTTTCTCATTTTTGGTGGCAAAGGCTAGCTACTACTTATTACCAACAGAAATTGGAAATTGTGACATTCATAACAGAGATTCAGAGAATGTTCTTTGCTGAGGAGCAGGCTTTTTATATCAATAAATGAATAGAAATTTTCATAATAATACAAAAACTGAAACATTCACCTTCATTTTATTCAAAATATACAGCTTGGACTGGAACTGTATCATTTCCAATACATAAAGGAACCTTAATGAAAGTTTTGTAACATGTTATGGAAAGTTGATCAGAAATGGGATCTGATAGAGATATGTAAGCATCATGAAAGATAGAATTGACAAGCTCATTCTTTCTTCTCTTCTGCAGCATAGAGTGCTTTGATTTCTTCGACATCATCATAGCTGCCCAAAAATATGGGAGAACGTTCATGAATCTTCTTTGGAACCAAGTCAAGTGCCTGCACAGAAAATGATGTCAATTCATCGGTCACAAGACATTGAAATTTAATTAGAGTCCCGAGAGATTTTATTAATGATTTCTTTTTCCTCACTCAAATTGCTATAAGCATTAAACAAACAAAAACAAAGAGTACAATAAACTAAGTTAAGCTGAACAAATCGAAACAGTAGCGTAAACTGGATTTATAAGAAGAGAGTCGACAAGTATATACATACCCGTTGCTTGCCAGTGAAAGATTGACCACCGGCTTGTTCCATCAAGAATGACATTGGGAAGACTTCATAGAGCACACTATTCCACACAATGGCTTACTCAAAACATTAGTATACGGTTTTGTAATGACAGAGTAGTTTTTCAAGCTCATGGACCTTAAGGGGAAAAAGAAATAAAACCAAAAAAAATTGCTACAGCTCCCAAAAACATACCGCAATTTGCCATTGGGGCTCTTCTTATCACGAGGATACATAAAGATACCTCCATAAAGTAATGTGCGGTGGACATCAGCTACCATGCTGTTGATAACCATGGCATCATCACAAACTATAAACTATAGAATCTTAATTATCGTCAGATAATACAAATGTTTTGACATTTCAAGGAAAAATGCTAGTTTGTGATGAAAGACAAATAGCAGAACAAGAAAACTACTAGGCAGCATTGAATTTCATGTAATTGGAGCCCAATAATAATCCTAAAGGAATGTTTTCACCACTTGTAAATCATACGCCGTTAGAAAGAGATGACTAGTAATTCAGATGTGTGAGATTTTTGCAATTACTAGGGTCGAGAAATCACCCAATGTAAACATACAAGAAATTACCTTTGGATAGAATCTATTGAAGTAATCTGATGTAAGAGCTAAATAATTCACAACCAAAGGGATGGGGTTGATTTTGGAAGTGCTAACACTCTGGGTTGGGTTGATTTTGGAAGTGTCAATACTCATCTTCAACACTAACTTCTAACTACCTACGTGAATTATCTGTTTCTGCCAAAAATGCTTTATGAAAGGAGAACGCAAGTTATTACTTACACAACGATAGATTAATGGTTTATTTTGCTTCTGGAAGTCCATGCATATAGATCAGAAATTTATGATTGGAAGCATAGGATTCAAATTCAATGGTAATACTTAATCAGTCATGAGCTAAACACTAAATGAATAATTTCAACATCTCAATATACTGTTGTTAGGAACCACAATACCTTCCAATGTATCTTAAGGACTTTGGTGATGAACCATCTTTAGGGAACTTGCATTTTTCCACATACCTAAAATAAGAGATGTCAGGAAACTATTCCACTAGAAGAAGAGAAATAAGAGATTACTAAATGAATAATGCACACTTGGCTGTTGGACCATCCCAGTTCTTAGCATTTCCTTCATTTACCGAGTAAATCTTTCCTTTCTTTGGAATCTGTCATATAAAAAATATATTAAAAAGAGAAAGTGAAAACTGTAAAACAATGCACACTTTGTGAATGGAGATGATAGATATCCCTACTACACATGCAATAACTCTTTCAAGCTTTTTTATAGGGCATATCGTAAATCCCCCTTCAAACAGAAGAGAGAGGCATATCATAATCGTCTAAGCTAGTTCTGTCAAAAAAAAATGCACATACACTTATTCACCTTAATAAACTTGGAATCTGGAGTTTATATATACGCAAGCTGTCGAAAATATAAGAAGATAAATTAATTTTCTCAAAATGCTCCTGCATCTGGCTGATAAGACATACCTTAATATCTGGGTGAGTTAGTATGAACTCCCCAAGAGACGGATCAAGCGTAAACCCATTGACACCACTCCCAGTGCTCAATACAAGCTGCAGGACAATTATATACTTGAATTAGTACAAGAATTTAACACTTTTCGCAAGGGAAGAAAAAGAGAAAAAAAAAAAAGGACCCTCATAAATCACTAAACTTTCTTCTTTGAACCTGACTATCAATGTGAATTAATTCTTTTATTTATTAATATAAGGTTTTCTGAACAACAATTACACATCTAAAACACAAGAAAAGTGATCCTTCTATACCGTGCAAGAGCTTCCATACATGCAATAGCCAGCAGCCAACATATTGTTGCCAGGTTGCAACACATCATCTAGAGTCGGTTCATGGCTATCTTTCATCATATAAATCCCAAATATCTAGATGAAAGAGAATAAGTCAATTGATCACTGCAAAATATTCATGCTGGAAAGAATAGTCATTTTATACATATGTCAGTATTTGCAAAATTTTGATAAAACAACATAAAACAGACTATTCTCAGATGAGGTTTCAAACCGTTCCAATGGAAACACCACAATCAATGTTAGAAGACCCATCCAACGGATCAAAAACAACACAGTACCTTTGCCATCAGAACAAAATAGAACCAAGTAAGTAAAAAGAGTGTAGAAAGTATAAATTGAATATTTAAAACAGATAAATGAACAAAAGAAAACTGAGAGCAAAGGAACACACCTTCCACGCTTAGAGGGCTCCACAAATATTGCCTCTTCATCTTCTTCGGAGACAAGGATGCACTGGCAGGAGATAAAAACTTTCAGAAAAATAACATAACTGGTTTCAATAAATTAAACATAGAAACACAAGGCCACTTACTGTTCGGCCACTGCTGATCAAAGCTTTGACAAAGACATCATTAGAGAGGACATCTAATTTCTTTTGCTCTTCACCCTTTAGTCAATATATAGGCAAATAAACTCAAGTTAATGAGCATATATAAGCAAAAATAAAATAAAATAAAATAATCAAATCCACCAACTACTTACCTGAACATTGGTTTCTCCAGCAAGTCCAATTAGCTTGGCAAGACCCGCCTGCAAAAAGTAAAAACAGGGGTCAAAGAAGACTTCTTTTTATGTATACGGTCCACATGATTACAGCAATTCAAAGACAGAGACCAAGAAACCTCTACTCTTTGTTTTCAAGATTTGTTCTTTGAAGCATTTCTGCTTCCACGTAACTCCAAGCGTACAACAGTTAAAATGTTAGATAAAATATCTATTTTTCACTTGCAGCTAATATTTTAACTCTGGCTTTCACATTGCTAGTGATTTCATTCGAATTATAGCACATTATTTCCTAAAATAACCTTCAACTAAAAAGACAATTCCAATATAACTTTCAACAACATTAAGAATTACGCCATCTATTTTCCTCTCTCTTTGATCCACAAAACAGAGTTTCTCCCGAATTTCCGAAAATACGAATTTCAGAGACAACGAACTAAATCACTAGACCAAACAAGACGAGGGAATTAAAAAACGAAGCGACCTTGTTAACAGCAGAACAAACGAACTTGCAGCCGAGAACAATGTGACTAAGCAAGATGCTGAAGTCGCCGCGGGACTCCGGGTGCTTCGACTGCTCGTTCAGCACAAAACGAGTAATAGTCATCAAGTCCGTCCGGTGCGCGTCCGCTTCGTGATCCATCTTCTTCGGCGGTTAAAAGAGAAACGCTGTCGTTTTCTAAGAGATATGCAAAGATAAAGCGCTGGATTCAAGGGCGTGAGATTGAGAGCGGATATATGTGTAAGCGTAGGGGATTGTGTTATCGGCAGGAAATGGAAGAGTGGAAGGACACGTGGCGGGTGGAAAGTGAGAGAAAGGTTGGGTGGTCGTCACTGAAAAGTGAAGATAGCGTGTTTCGTCAGCTTGTACTCGATGAAACGATCTGATTCGACGGTTATGTTGTTTTGCGTGTATGTTGAAGAGGACGTGTATGTTGAAGAGGACGAGGTGGTGGACTTCGAGGAAATTGGCACATATAATATAATATATTTGGTCTGTGTTGAGTCATTGTCGCCTCTCGCTTCGCTGTGTACTTGCAAACAGGTTAATATCCTTCGCTTGGCGGCTTGGGGACTAATATCATTTTGAAATTAGGGGCCACTTATGTTGCAACAAACCACTACTTTTGTCATTTTATAATTTAACCATCGGATTCAAGGCAAGAATGATGCAACGAACGTATTTATTCAGGTTATTTTCATTGCAATTCCTCTTGTATTTTGAAATATCAGAAAAAATATAATTATTATTTTATTTATTGGTTTAGTTGTTAAATAATATGAATAAGGAAAAAAAAAAGAAATTTTAAGAGAACTTTTATTATTAATATTAGGCAATTACAATACATGATTCAATATTCGTTTGTAAGAGCCACAACCCGTTAAATATAAAATAAAGCATGTATTTGCTTCCTAACTTCAGAAAGAAAAATATGTTTATTTATTCTACAAATTCATAAGTATTTCATAATTATCTAATTATTACTATCATTTCTGAATCTACTCTTATCGTTTAAAATTATTATTAATTATATTTAATTATTATTTTATATTAATTATTAATATATAAATATACTATGATAGAATAAAATAAAATAATAAAATAATTTATTTTTAATATTATAATTATTATAGTAAAAATAAAAATATAATTTAAATATATTTAATGTTTCAATTAAGGCAAAAGTTAGCACATTGCGGTGAATTATATAATTAACCACAATCTAACTTTCAAAACTTCCAAACATAGATAATCAATAAATTAATGTGAACAATATTATAACAATATACAATACTCTGTTCCAAACACATTCTAATGTTGCATTTATTAAACAAGAATCGAAATGAACTAGAATCGTAATAAGGAATTTGAATCAGAATAAGTTGTTTACTTGAGATGTAGGAATCGGAATCGGAATGAACAATATTCCTATTGATGTGTTTACTTTATTTTAGAATTGGAATAGACTATTACAAGTTATTAAAATGCCCTTTGTTAATTGCGTCCCTAATTGTATATATTATAATTAAAACAATAATAATAATAATAACAACAACAACAAAATTAACTGAATTAATAATATTAATAATGATAATAATTAAAATAATAAAAATTATTAATAAGTTTTAATAATATTAATATTAATAAAAATAATAACAAAAATAATAAAAATTATTAATAAGTTTTAATAATATTAATATTAATAAAAATAATAACAAAAATAATTAAAATAATAAAGTGAATATATTTTAATAATAACAATAATTTTAATCATAACAAGATAAACATTAATAATAATGAATTAATTACGTATAATAACAATTAAAATAAAAAAGTAATAAATTTTAATAATAATAATGACAGTTATAATCATAAATAATAATAATTAAAATAAATAAAAATAAGAAAATTTTAATAGCAATAATGATAATAATAATAAATTAAAATTTGTTTCAAATGCCATTTTATCCTAAAAATGGACTTATATATAAAAGTTTGTAACTTTTAGTGTCTATTGAATTTTGTGAAAATATAAGATTGTGTAGTGTAATCAAACACAGAAAGATAAAAAATTGTTGTATGTTGCAACTTTTGCAACAGGACCCTTGAAATTAATACTTTTTGCAAAAATCATAGATTAGAATATTATTTTCTTTGCGCTGTGTGGTTGGTATAATGGGCGTATTCAGGGTGGACAACGAGCGGTGCATATTGGTATCCAATTGAATCAAAAATTTCAGTTCAGCTCGGTTGGATATTAAATTTTCAAAAGTCGATAAAAATCGAACCAAAAATAAAACCGAACCAAAATTGAAGTTTTTTGTTCGATTCTGGATCAGTTTGGTTCTTCAAATATTTATATCTTTTTTAAATTTTCTTACAAAATTCAACAATTTTTATTTTATTTTTTTATGTCACTCTTAAATTATGTCACATATAAAAAAATTATTATTTTTTCAGTTTGATTCTGATTTTGAGAATTTGAACCAATAATCAAACTAAATATTTGTATTCAGCTCGCTTTATGTTTATTTTTTAAGAAAAATACGAAAACACTAAAAAATCGAACCCACCAATTTCTTTTAACCGGTTCAATTTTATCACCCCTACGCATATAAGAATTTTTATAACCAAGTTCCAAAGCATAAAATATATAAGGCGGGTTGCGGCAAACACATATACAAGCCCAAATCATACTCAAGGGCATATTATCAAATAACCACATAATATTTTCTAACTTATCACCTTACTACTAATATTTCAATTGTTATCATTTTATTATTAAATTTTTAAAAGTAACAAAATATTTAATAGAATTTTTGTTGAAAAACTATTTTACCTCTTCCAATATGTAGAAAATGATTTTGTTCTCTAAAATAAAAAAATTTCCAAAAATCAAATATTTTCAATGATAAAGCTTCTGAAGATGAATGATTATATTAATAAACTAATGTTATTTTAATATTTATATTTATATCAATTTTAATAAATACAAATAAATTATAATAATAAATTTAATAAAAATAACTAATTGTTTTAAGAAAATTATTTTATATTGGATATGTGTTCTTTTAATATTTGTATTTAGCTATTTAAATCAAATTAGTAAGTATAAATTAATTACAATAATTAATTTAATAACCCTAAATAATCTTATTATTTTATTAAAAATTTATCAATTTACACTTGGCTTATTGGGAAATTGTCAAATTGTTATGCCTTTTCGGTATTACATCAATCATCACTTCAAATTTGTCAAATTGAAGTACCTCCAATACCCTTGTGATGTCATCATTTTTTAAAAGGAGTTAACTGTTTGGTAGTAAAATGATAATCATTAAACATCAAATGGTAAGATATAGTTGTCATAAAACTTTGGTAGCAAAGTTATATATCAACAAATATTAACTATGTATTTCATAACACACACACATATATAATAAGATTTTAGTTAAGGACAAAAGTAAAATTATGAAATTTGGATTGGGTAAAATGGTGAGTTCAATAAATAAGAATTTGATTCCCATTTCCCAATCCCGTATGGAATTGGGAAATGGGAAATGTTTTATTATCATTCTCCTCCTATTTCAAAACATAAACACCAACAATTATTTTTATTTTTTGCATTTAATTCACAATAGTCCACAACACAAAATATTAAATCTTTGCATTTCATCCATCCACGAAGACACAAGTTTAAAATAGAAGGATTTCCTACTCTCATGTGCCGAACCTCATTTATATATAAAGTGAAAATAGAGAAGCTCTACTTATTTAGCTTTCAAAGCTTTAAGAGATTTGGTAATTCTTGTCCCTTTGAACTTAGGTAGTTTCTTTTTCTTTGTCAAATCTGAATAGGTCTAAATATAGCTATCTGAATGATATAATTATTTTTATTTTTCATACATCTTAATATAAATGGTAATTTGTTAGTTTTATAAATAAAAAGTGGCT
The DNA here is from genome assembly GCF_022201045.2 of Citrus sinensis. Lineage (NCBI taxonomy): Eukaryota > Viridiplantae > Streptophyta > Magnoliopsida > Sapindales > Rutaceae > Citrus > Citrus sinensis. The sequence goes on along the minus strand of NC_068560.1, from coordinate 34,236,767 downwards.
TAAATTTAGTATTTTGAATTTATGTCTTTTGTATGCAAGATATATAATTGTTATATATTTTGTAAGTTAATTAATTAGAAATTACAACTAAAAAATAACAATTACAAAAATATATATCCACACAATTTATATTGTGGGTATCAATTAATTTAATTGATAAAATATGTTGTTTTGAAAACAAGAGGTCGGGAAATCAAACCCTACCCATATAAGTAGGGAGGGAATTGGGTTACAGTTAGCCTAAATTAAAAAATATTGTTCTCCTAATAGTTTATTAAATATTTATATAACATATGTACATTATTTAACATATACAATGTTAGTAGTATTATTTGTCTATACACGTATATTACCTATTTTTTGTTTAATTATATGAGCAAACATAGAATCAATTAATCATTTATCTTAAAATAATATAAAAATGTTAGCTATTGCTCCAAATACAAAAAAATTATAAGATTTATTATGATTATTAGATTGTTTAGAAGATTAAAAATGTGAAAGGAAATTCAGCTATATTACCATGATAGCGCAAATGACTATAGTCGGCTCTAAAGATTGAAGAGTATTGTCTTCAACCCATATCTAAATTGATAAAATAAAAGTGTTAGAACCAATGATTTTGGTTTCTTAGTGTAAACTAAAATATTTGATAGGGGCAGTTTTGAGAATAAAAAATTAATTTTCATTCAAACTTTTTTTTCTATTTAGATAAAAGTTATAAATTTTAATTTTTTTCATTATAGGTAAATGTCTTATAGTCAGATACAAGTTTGAAAAAAAAAAAAAACAAACAACCAAAACTCTTAAAATATTTGCTAAAATATAAAATTAAGACTTTAGATTAAAAAAAAAAAAAGCCCGTACTGTCAGTGAAGACAATAGTGGAGTAGACTTAGGGTTGATTTGGTATAAATGTGTGCAATGAAGAAAAAATTCGAGTTTAAAATAAAATTTTATAAAAATTATTTTTAAATAGTAATTTTTAGAAAACTGTTAAATTTATTATAAGTTTTTTTTAATCAAATAACTATTAAATAAAATTACTTTGAATTAAAAGAGAAAATTATGTATGATTATCAAACACAACAATAAAAGCAAAGAAATATTTAGAAACTCAATCTCTTTCGTCTTATGTAGAAGGAACATGATATATTTTCTTTACACTAAAGGCCGGTTTGGTAATGCTATAGATTTTAAATATTTATTATTAGTTGTATTGTAAAAATAATCAGTTTTTAATTAAATCAATTAAATGTTTGATAAAAGTACTGTGAATTTTAAAAGTAATCGTATGTGTTTGGTAAATCTTATTATTAAATTACCATAAGAACATAAATGACTGAATTGAAAATAATATTCAATAAAATTTATTTACATCTTTTTTATTTTGTGTGTGTGTGTGTGTATGTATGTATGTATGTATGTATGTATGTATGTATGTATGTATGGATAATAATAATAATAATAATAATAATATTTTATGTTCTTTATTTTATTTTTATTTTGTTATCTCAATGTAATTGATAATAATAATAGTCTCTTTAAAGTTAACAATTCTATTTCCTAATTAACAAGAATATTTTTTTTTTATTTTTTATGATATATATGAGAGAATAAATGTGAAATTGTATTAAATATAAAATTGATTTTCAAAATCATATTGTGAAAAACTACTATTTCTCTTCTTTTCAAAATCCACTTATGATGAAGTGATTTTCTCAAAAATGATTTATAAAAAAATTTACCAAATATTAAAATTAACTTTTAACCTCTTGAAATCACTTTTAAATTTTTCAAAAATACTCCCAAACGAGCCCTAATTATATTCATAATTGTCATTCATACGAGATGGATTAGTTTATTTTATTATCTTTTAACAATGTTAATTTTCTAATACACATTTAAGATTTCATGTGAGTCGGTATAGAAATCATGCATCTAAACTATATGTAAATTTACTCATTTTAGTTCCGCCGATGAAAAAATTTTCATCATTCACGTTTTCAATGATTTCCACCGATGGCCATCAACATTCCTTCCGTCAATCTCAGCACAATCAAGATCGACGATCAAAAACTTTTTTCCACTCTAGGAGCTGAATCACCTAACCAAATCCAAGTGTCCTCCCCCAGGATCCCATTCGGCCATTCCCCATAATTTACTCCAGCGTAGATTCTCTGACAGCGCAAAACGAAACGCTTTACTCTACATTAAAGTAAAGCATTTAACTTCTAAATTACTAAAATATCCTATCCTCTTTCGCTGTATCCCATCAATCAAGGATGACAATAGGGTAAATAAGTCATCACGCAACCGTCTCCCTTAAAATGCCTCCTAGGACAGTTTAAACGGGTGTAGTACGGTGTCGTTTGTCTTTGTCTATTCGGCATTCAAAGGGCTGGAAGTTATTTTTCATCCCGCTTTTGTCCCTGACCAGAGTTTTAATTCCAATCCTAGCTGTTCTTCATCAAATCAAATTCTTTCTTTCGAATCCCCAATTTTGTTCGATATTATTAATTGTTTTTATTGAATTCAAATCGAATCATGTAATTTATATTCAAATCGGAGAATATTTATACACAAACAATAAAAGTATATTCGAAATTCCAAATCCAAACCCTAAATTTGTAAATTACAACATTCATTAATTCAAATGGCGGATCAAGAAGATGAGGACCTGAAAATGGCTCTGCGAATGAGCATGCAAAACACCCCGCCGGAGCCGAAGCGCAGTAAGCAGAGGGAGGCGGCTGCCGCAGCTCCGCTAGCCTCGCCGGAGGATTGCCGTAGGCTACAGCGCGAGCTCATGGCCGCCGCCGCAGAGAAGCGGATGAAGGAGGCGAAAGACTCGTCTCCAACATCGAATTCGTCTGCTTCGTTGCCGAAGATAGTAAAAAGCGGTGAAATTACATCGAAAGAGAGGGTTTTGGATTTGAAAAACGCGCCTTCTTCTTCGAATTTGTCAGTTCCGTTGCCAAAAGTCGCAAAAAGCAGGGAATTTGCACCCAAAGAAGCGAATTTGGGAATTGAAGAAGCGAATCAGTTGTTTTCGATGATGTTTGGGAGTGAAGTTTCAAAAGACATACTTGCTCAGTGGAGCAATCAGGGCATAAGGTATGTGTAATTGTTAATATGTTTGTTGGGTATTGTTGGTTTTTGCTTATGGAGCATCATGAATGCAGGAAGTTCGTTTTAAATTGTAGATATAAGTGGCAATGGAATTCTTGTGATTGTGCTTAGTTTTGGAAACGTGGTAGTTCAAAGTGATTGCCATTTTCTCTTGGCAGCTGATATTTCCAGTTACCATTCACCTACCTTCATATACTTGATGGCACGTGGTTCTATTCCAGATCAGCTCTGGATTATCTGCAGTTATAGGTGTTTTGCGAAAGAATTGTTGTTGATTATGCAAACTTGAGGCAGAATTTGCAAATTTGCTTGACCCAGTTTTTATCATTTTTTTTCCCTTGTGTGCTGGTGAGCTAAATTTAGAGGTTATTGTTGTTTCTGATGCTAAATGTGTCATGTTAGTAAGTTCAGAATCATAATTCTGTTGCAGAGTGGCACTTAAGATTAGTTGGTGTATTTTGATTGCCTTGATGAACTGTATAATTGACAGTGTGCTGAAGCAAGTTGTGTTTTCGTAGCATATTGCTTTCTTTTCCATTTGTATCAGGTATAAATTGTTTTTGGCTCATACGTTCATTTATTAATCATAAGTTATTAATCCATTCTTGGGATAACTTAACATTGTCTTTATGTTTGTAGTCTGGTTTTATTGTTTGCTTGTGTGTATTGATGTTTCTCTTTGAAATTTTATTTTCTTTAGATGGGTATAAGATGTTATTTTTGATGTTTTTGAAAATAATTTTTATGACAGATTTCATTTGCATGCACTTTTTAGCTGATATTATGTAAAACTTTCCTATAGGTTTAGCTCCGATTCAGAAACATCCATGGGCTTAGTGCAGCATGAAGGTGGGCCCTGTGGCGTTTTAGCAGCCATACAAGTAATTCTCCAATTTCTGATCTTGGTGTACATAATTTATTGTAGCATAGACATATGAGTTTGATTAACTGTATTTCGCCAAACCCCTAGCAATCAATGTATTTTAATACGCACCATCATATTTTCCAAAACTGGCTATGTCTCTAATCCTAACCAATACTGGCTAGTTTTGCAATTTCAATGGGAATGGGTGATGTTGATTTCTTTGGTTGCCATAATTTTGTGGTTAGTTGATAGTGTTGAAGGTTTACTTGAAACTTTCTTTTTTTCTTTTGAAAAAAAAAAGAAAAAAAATCCTGGTGCACTAGTACTCCCACTGTGCGACTCTGATTTACCTTTTTCTCTAGTCAAGTGTATGTAGTATACAGGAATGCTGAATTATCTTATTCATAACATGCACTTGACACACACAGTATTAATTGTCATGGATTCATGGGAATTCTTCTAAACCACAGGGAACTTATTAATAATATTTGTAACCTTCATGCATAGCTAATTGATTTTACTTCTGGAGTTGTTCTTTTTTTGTATTATACAGTGATATTATTTGTATTCTCATATGCATTCTATGTGAATTATGCTAAGTGATTTTCTGATATTTTGATTATTGAAGCATGCCATAATCTTCAAACAATTATTGCTAACAAGTTGAATGTATTGGCTGGTTGTGCAGGCATTTGTGCTCAAACACCTTCTTTTCTTTCCAGATGAATTAGGTAAAGTAGCACCCAATGCACCGCAAACTTTGGGTTCCAAGAATTTCCCCAAAAAACGATATGTTGCAACGAGTAATTTTGCTTCTCCAACTGAAGATGCAAAATCAAGGTGATTGATTTGTCGTGATAGATAATACAACATTAGATTGGATAATGATATTGAAATGTGTTAAATTAACCTTTTTAAGTTCCATGGTTTGAGTTTATGAAAGGGAAGGCCATGGACCCTCAATAATTAGGAATCTGTGCATTTGTACCGTCTTACAATATGCATATTTGTAAGAATGATGCTAATCTAGCTCCTGAAGCATAAAAAATGGTATATCCAGTGGCTGCGATTCAATTCTCATTTTAATAGTTCCATGTTTGTTAATACATCAATTTTCTTTGCTTTTAGACTCTATGATGATTATAACAATCTTCTTATGTTGGTGATACAAATAATAATAGTCTCTACATGTGCTCAATGTGTTTTGAGTCATATGATTTTGTTTACTTAATTTTCACAGAACAAATACAGCTCAAAAAAATTTTCGCAGAAATAAAATTCTCACATTATTTTTCTATCATCATTATTCTGGTGGTAGATTCTAAATTAAATGCCATGCAATTTTCATAAGATAAATAGGATTCTTGTTTTAAATCCTCCTCTTACATGATGGCTTATGTTTCTCCAAGTTGAATTTGAATTTTATACCTTAAATACCTGTTTTTGATGTTTTCATTCTACCGCACTTGTATGAATGCTGATCTATACGACTATGCCTATGGGTGAGTAAAAGCTAAAATCTCAATCAACCTTCATTATTTCTTTTATTATGCTAATGTCCATCACTGTGTGCTTAAATTAGGGACAAACCAGTAAGAAGCAACACTGGTTTATTTTGAAGATTTAGTGGTTGTTTTTTCATTTTATGTTTGTATCAACATTGTAACCTTGAATCAAATTCAGTAATTTATTCCATTCCTTTTTCCCTCTCAATTTACAGAGCCCTAGTCAAAAGTATGGGTGAGATTTTATTTTCGTGTGGAAGTAATAAAAGGGCTGTGATTGCTACTTTAACTACCATTGGACACGACATTGAGGGGTCGGAGGACAGTCATAAGGATGAGGTAAATTGATATCAATGTGGTTCTGCAGCATTTGGCTGAAATCAATGTGTTTGTGTAGCATTTTGTTACTTTATATGTGATGATTTGTTCTATGTTCAACTGAACAGGTCTTAGCAAAGGCCCTTGAAGGTCTTTCAATCGAATCAGGCTCTGATATGCAGAAAGTAATAAGAGTGGATGCATACACATCTCAAGCAACTGCACTTCAGAAACTTGAAGAAGCACTTCCTGTTTTTCGAAGTCGCATGGGAGCGATGCTGTTCCTTATTTCTGCATTGCTTTCCCGAGGATTGGTATGTTTTCTTGCAAGCTTACTTTCTTTCACGTTTAATTTCAAGTGTTAAATTATGTTCCATCTGCCAGAATTGACCTCATTTTACCATCTATTAGCTCATAACATGCCAAATCAATTGTTTAGGTAAAATTTGGTGATGCATGAGCAGTTGTTCATGATTTCTTGATTTTAATGTTGATATCGAAGGGATAAATTGTTGAATATTGGCCTAAGTGATATTGGATGGTTTATTCTTGAAACAAAAGGCAAGTCAAAGTTTTCTGTCCACCTAGAGGTAAGGGAGCTTCAAAGTCTGAGCTCACTGAGGTCAACTTTTAAGATTGGTAAGTATAGTATGCCAGTATGGGGGAATTGAAGGAAACCGGACTGTAATATGCAGTAACAAATCCCACCTCAACATTTTGTTGGGGTGAAATTGTTGGTGTGTTGGGTTTTTCTGAGATTTATCATTTTTATTTTTTTGGTGTTTGAAATTGACATTTTTGGGATATGAATTTTAAAGCTATAGAGCCACATTAAACTTCATGTTTAATTGTTAGCTTGTATTTGATCAGATTTGAGTATTCTATATGGTACATGTGTTTGAAATATTTTGTTCCACAGAATGTCAGAATAATATCTAGTAAGAGCGTTAACCTTGGGATTGGAGTGATATTTTGGAAATTGTTCTCAAATTGTTACTAATCACACTCTCAGTTCCACTTATATTACAGGCTTAAATTCAACATTTATTTACTAAGTCTGCTTGGATGGTTGTGTTACTTATGTGTTCCGACCTCTTCTATTTCACAGGACTATGTTCAAGCTGACAGGGATGATCCTACCCCATCTTTAGTCACTGCACCATTTGGGCATGCCTCTCAGGTATTCACTTAGATTAATGAAGCATTAATTTTTCTGTTACTCCAATGATTGGTCCCCTTTGATTTCTTTCCTAGTTTCCTTGATCAAATCTTGTAGTATAAGAGCATTTTCTACAAGATATGACCTAGTACTGCGTGCCATGGAACAGGAAATTGTGAACCTACTGCTCTGTGGACAGGCTGTCCCAAATGTGTTTGATGGGAGGATGGATTTAGGTGGTGGCATGTGTTTGAAAGGCATATCAACCAGTGTAGAAGTTGGGTTCCTTACTCTGTTGGAATCCCTCAATTTCTGTAAAGTTGGTCAGCATTTAAAATGCCCAAAGTGGCCAATATGGGTTGTTGGAAGTGAGTCTCATTATACAGTCTTATTTGCTCTTGATACCTCTGTCCAAGATGAGAATGAATTGGAAGAAAGAGAATCACACATTCGTAAAGCTTTTGATGCACAAGATAAGAGTGGAGGTGGTGGTTTTATTAGTGTGGAAGGTTTTCAACAAGTCATCAGGGATACAAACATTAGACTTCCGCGCGAAAAACTCGATCACCTTTGTGGCTCAGGGTTTATTGTGTGGAGTGAGTTCTGGCAAGTTATACTGGATCTAGACAAAAGCTTAGGTGGTCTTAAGGATTCAACTGGATTGATGGGCAAGAAGGTGTTTGATCTTTATCACTTTAATGGGATTGCAAAATCAGATTTGAATGGTGGCCAAGTGAGCTCTTCTGGGGGCGATACTCCACTGCAAAGGCCTAGGCTCACAAAGTTGAGGGTTTCAGTTCCCCCAAGGTGGACTCCTGAGGAGTTCATGGCAGATGTGGCAGTGTCATCTGCGTCTGGTGGGAACGAATCGAGTGGAAAAGAAACTGAAGCGGCTAAACCTGAGCCGCCCCAGCATGCACCATTGGTGGACTGCATTAGGACTCGTTGGGCTCGTGCTGTTTGCAATTGGATTGGAGACCCACCTAGTATAGTTTGAGTGATTCTTATTCCCACTTGGGATTGTTACCGTGTTCTTGTTCAGAAATGCCAAGAGCAAGTATAAAAGCAGTCACAAATGAATGTAGCAGCCGAAGGGAGGCCTCTTTGGTTTGAAGTGGCATCTATGGGCACATGAGAAGAGTTTGTTTACCTGGTGTAGTTGCGGATTCAAGAATGAGGATTAAGTGGCTTTTTCTACCCTGTATTGCTGTAGTTTTCAGTTTCTAATTCGATTTTGATATGTCAAATACTGAAAAAAAGGAAGGTTTCTGTCATATTTAGTGTATAATTCATTCATATTTAAACTTCCGTTGTTGATGAGTCGAGGGAATTTAACTTAGTTGAGAAATGTCATTAATAAACTTCAGCCTGTGTTGAAATTGTTGTAACAGCAGTAAAGCTCTTTCCTCCTCCATTTTGGTACTTCTGTTATTGTGCAAGTTTCTCCGATCCTGAATTCCGGCTTTTGTAAACATTGCATCAGTTGTTTGTTGCAATTTTGTGATGAGAAATTGATTTTTTTACAGTAAATTTTTTCTTTTAATTAAATATTACATTTCAAATTTTCTCGTATCTATATTTACAAGTTTGTCGAAATCTCGTATATTATATTATCATTCGCTCCTTGACAGGCGGTTGGTGGACAACATAACTCAAAAGGTGAAAAAGATAATGTTCCCCATGTTATTTCCCAATCAGCCCCAGTCCACGTAACTTTTTCTTCATCTCCCACACTCCATAACATTAATTTGTCGAATCTTTGCAATTGCAGATTTGCAGCCGTGTTGTCTAATCCGTAGATTGAGTTGCAGAAGCCAGAAAGAGTTGGTAATGACTTGTCCAATTAAAAACAGGTCGCCACTCTTGTTTCTTTCTGTGGGTAATTTTGTCATTCAGTTCTAAGACGAAAACTCAGACGCAGTAGAAAGGAAAACAGTGAGCGGGCTCACATTTGCACCAGCTAGTTAAGCTTCTCCAGTTCATCAAGTGAATGTCACCGACTCGCCGGGTCAACCAAATTCGAGTCTAAGCTGATAAAGCATCGTAACTGCTTTGTTTATTCGTTTTTTGAATAATCGATTTATTGGCTGGTTCATCTGAATTATTAGCTAATGTAAATATGAACTGTAACCTTGGATCGCTATGGCAAAATTTCTTCTGCAATTTTTGTTTTGGCGGTCGTATGCAATGTTTGATGTGAAACCAACTCTAGCCCCGTGTTTATTTCTTAAGCAGCATTAAGTACATCTTCGTGTAATTTTTAGTCCATATCGATCCCTAAATTGCTGGTGTTCATTTCTGCGGTCTGCAAGACGCAACTTGGCACTAGTTGACCATTGACTCAGCAATTTTGCATTTTCCGTTTATTTTCAAGGTATTAAAAAGGAAAAATAGAAACATTAGATATGACACCTATCTTTGTTATCTTACTATCCTCTTGCTTTTTCACAGGTTGATTTTTCATACTATAGAGAAGATACATTAAGGAATGGTCATTGTTAACATTTATCTTGGGAACACAAGTTCCTGCCAAAGCAGACTCTACACTCTGCCATGCTTTCACAATATCCTTCGAAGTTTCTCTCTTTGGTCGATGAAGAAGGTCCCAGAACTCGAATCAGCTCTCTCGCGAAATCGTAGATGGATAGTCAATAATCAGATAAAGAACATAATACTTCGACTTCCAAGCCAAGTGGCAACTGTTAAATATCTCCAGAAGAAGTTCAAGACTCTTGATCTTCAAGGCAAAGCTATCAATTGGCTTAAGAAATATCCTTGCTGCTTTGAGGTGTATTTCGAGAACAATGAGCATTACTGTCGATTAACGAAGCGAATGATGTCCCTGGTAGAAGAGGAGGAGTCTGTGAAAGAAATGCAGGAGTCAGCATATGTTGAGCGCTTGGTGAAATTGTTAATGATGAGCAGGAATCAGAGGCTTAATGTTGTGAAACTGAATGAGCTTAAGCGAAATTTTGGATTTCCGGATGAATATATAATTAGGATTCTACCTAAGTACCCAGATATGTTTCAACTTGTTAATTATAGTGGGAGAAAGAGTTCAATGGAGATTGAACTTGTTTCATGGAAGCCTGAGTTAGCAGTTTCGGCAGTGGAAGCCTCAGCTCAGAAGCAGGGTACTGAGCCATGTTTTTCATGTTGTTTGCCTTCAACTTGGGTGAAATCATGGGAGAAATTTAAAGAATTTAATGCAACACCCTACATCTCACCTTATTTGGATACTAAAGGTTTAGGAGAGGGATCAAAGGAGATGGAGAAGAGGACAATAGGTGTGGTGCATGAGTTATTGTCTTTGACCCTATGGAAGAAAATGTCAATTGTAAAGCTAGGTCATTTCAAAAGAGAGTTTTCTTTGCCAGAGAAATTGAATGTCTTGCTGCTAAAGCATCCTGGAATTTTCTATGTTTCAAACAAGTATCAGATTTATACTGTTCTCCTTAGGGAAGCGTATAATGGGTCAGAGTTGATTGAGAAGGATCCCCTTGTTGTTGTGAAGGATAAATTTGGTGAGTTGATGCAGGAGGGGCTTCATGAATATAATCAAAGGCACCGTTTAATGAATTTAGAGAAGAAGAAGAAGAGAGGCATGATGCCAGTCAGATCAGAGAAAAGCGAGGATGTGAGAACTGAAATTTCTCAACAAGATGTTATAGGGGATAAGCTGGGAGGTTTGTTTGATCCTGAAGAAAGAAAACGATTTTATAAAGTTCTTTTTGATGATGGTGCCTCGTAAATTAAAAAGGAGGTATACTTGTTATTTCAGTCTGTGTACTTTCACATATGCATGAAATGAAGAAATGAAGAAATTTTCCGTTGTTATCATTCTCCATTTTCAGATTAGTTGTTACAAGAGTATGACACCAGAATGGTATGGTGATTGGTGAGGTCCAAGTTTCACTCTGTAGACCAAGAAACTTATGAATCTCTTAAGTGCAGATGTCATCACTGATGGGCTTCAATCGGAGGCTTCATAGTTTGTTATCATAATCACTGATGTTTGGAAGTGGAGTTTCAAACTACCTTAAGAAATAGTCAATGCTATAGAGGTAGCTGGTTGAAACCTTTAGCTACCAAACAGGTATATAAGTTAGAAATTTGTGGACATTACTTTTATCAGTTTTGAAATTGCCGCTTGAAACTGGGAACAGCACGTTTTCCAGACTAATTTGGTAGATTTATTGCATAAATTTGTGTCTTTTTTCCCCAAAAAGTAATTATTCCTCTTTCTTAAAAGTTTAGATAAATGTAAACTCACAAGTCACAACCAACCCTAAGCGAGATTTATTTATGCCAACATCATAAAATGAAATAGATTGTATTTGACCGTCACAATATGAGAATATTAAACTTGAAATGGTATTTCAGTCAATTTAGAAGGATTGAGGACCTATCCGACACAGATTTATAAGTTATACAATTATTTGAAATGATGTAAATAATAGGGATCCAGAGGTTATTATTCTAAATAAAGGGGTAATTTGGTCAGTAAATAAACCTAATTACCATTTTTACTGGATCAGGCCAGATCGGTCTAGTCCTGGATTCAAAAGGCCCACGAACGGCCCAGCTGTTGTTTATGCTGTCGCTTATTTTGACTGGTCGTTTTTTTGGTAGAACTAACTCTGAGATTATTAGCTTTCGCATCGCACGAGCCGCCGATTTCTGTTTCTCTTGAAAAACAAGGTTCGTTTCTTACTCATTTACTCATAATATACCTAATTTTTTGCGATCAGATTTTTCATTTTTCGACGTTTGTGATTCTTCTTTCTGAATTTTTCCAAATTGGATACAAATGTGAAATAATCAGCGTAATGAAGTGTAAATCTTATGAGTTGACTTTTTCAGTGATTGGCCTCGTGCAGGAAACAAGCACTTGTGCTTTGAATTCAATTCAGCTTTTTCATATTGCATTTAATCCAATGTGAGTATTTTATATTGCACTTGTCAGCTGATTAAATAATTTCTTAAAAATAAAATAAAATTTCTTGGTTGATGATCGTTTTGGTGGTGACAAATTAATTATTTTTTATGATGTGATTTTATAATCGTCTAGAAACATGCATACACACTCGCTTTTAGACAACTAGATGTGAGTAATTTACAATTTCAACTCCATTTACATTACAGAATTGTACCATTTGCTCACTTGCTGTAGCGGTGTTGCTCCTTAGATCATTTATGCTTGCTAATCTTTGCTTGTCTTCCTTTGATGACATTTAGGGCGGATGAGGAAATTGCTGATCCGAAGAAGTATCTTGAGGAAGCTTGCAAGCCTAAATGTGTGAAGTCTTTAATTGAATATGAGGTGAGAATTTTTATGGGTAAAGCTTTATGTATTTTATAGTATGCCCGTGTTCTCTTTTCTTATTTTGTACTTCTCTTTTGGGTATTTTCCACTGCATCTTTTAATCTTAGAAATGCATTTAGTTACAGTTGCACGTTTCTATATAACAGCTTTTAGTTTTTTATAGTTATCAAATTGTTTTATTTCATTCTTTTTGGCTGTTAAGATAGTATGAAATAGCTTGCAGAAGCTTTTTAATAGTGAGGAACTGAGGGTGAGAAAGCAGATATGTGTACTATCTCCGATGTGGCTATTGATTGGCCACCAACGGTTGCTGCATCCATTTTGACTTCATTAGTTGTTTGCCTACATTGAAAATGCTGTTTGTGTGCATTTATGGGTAATATATCATTGTCACTGAAAGGTCCTAATTGAAGTTGAAACTGTGTGAGAAAATGGCCTTATTAGCTGGTTGAAGTCTGAAAGTTAAATGTGAATTGAAGATCTAAAGAAATCTAACTCATGATTGATAAATAATACATTCATCTTTGCACCAATTTGCATCTAACTGGTGGCTATATTCGAAATCAGTGATGATGCAAATATGAAATAATGTATTCCTTCTGGTAATATGGAATATTCTCACAGAGGGGGAAGAGCTATTCTTGTACATATGCTCGATCTGGCTTGGATCTACTAGAATAGAAGAGGAATGCCTCTATTTATGCCTTTAGGCAGGTTAAAGAATGATTTTAGCTTACAGTGGAGCGTCGAGCAGACCTTAGACACAGTACGGAATGAATAAAGAAGAGTAGTTTGCAACATCGGTGGTGAAATTTCATTCATCCTTCTTGAGAGAAATTGATTGGTTTGAGTCGAGCTCGAGGGTCGTTGGAATAGTAAGGTGTTAGATATTTTATATGTTTGTGAATGCAGAGAAATGGATGCAGAATATATTTGGAAAATAGTGACAAAAGATTTTGTCCATATTCAGGCACTTAATGGATAATAACTGATGGGAAACCATTTTTTGGACACTTGCTTTCATCAAAACACTAAGAATTGAAGCCAGAAGATCAGAAATCGATGGGGTCTGTTGGTGTAATTGATCATAGATGCCAATTTCTGACATTCTGTAAAGTGTTAATCATCAAAGGTTTCATTTAAATATTTATGGTTGCTGTAGAAATTGAACTACACGGGATGCGGGTACAATTGGGAACATGTAGTAACGTTTACCAGTACTTTTAACCATTTGTACATAACTGAAAATACATTCAAAATGTTGTCATGGAGTTGAACTATAAATTTTGCTTTGAAATGCTAGTAGGTGCAGCAGCTTGATAGGTCCCAGTGAAAGGTTTGTTAACGGTGGCAAAGAATAGTAAATATTCTCTTAGGGTGAGAACAAACCACACTGGAAATGGAATTGAAAATATTTGACATATTTTTTTAATTGATTCCAATGAGCATAAATGCAAATCATTCCACTACCCAACTTCAGCAACTATAGCTGAAATTAAAGGTCCATACCACTACCATAAAGTTCAGAGGAGAAGTGGGGGGTTTTTTTGGGGGTGGGGGGAACAACAACATAAACCATGACACATTCCTGCATGTGGTTATTATCCCTCCTAATTGCTTGGCCATAATGGAACAAGAACTTGGCTAAGTGGCCCTTGCATGCTTGCATGGATACATGACTTCATGCATGATATTGCCCTTGCATGCAAACGTGACTTCATGCATGATATTTCGGGATGATCTTGATGGCGTGTACGTGCGAACGACGAGCACATGCAGAGTCGTATCACAGCTACTCTGACCTTTTGTTTATTTTTCATGTTGTTGTCATAATTTTATGACATGAAGTACGAGAAATTCGATTGTTTTTCTGTCCTTTCTTTTGTTCATATTACTATTTTCCTTATCTTGTTGCCCCGAATTACTTCATTAACTATCTGTGTTTTGCTTTTGTTTTGGTTGTCTCCCTCGCTCATTTTGAAATTTGAGGTAGTAAAAACAGAAGACAATGAGAAAGCAATGCGCATGATAAATCAGTCACGCTTTCAAATTGTTTTATTTTAATGGGATTAAACAGGGGGAATTGGTCTTTTCCAGGATTAGTTTTTGTTCAGTTATTAAAACCTGAACCTATGCTACTTGTTACAGGCTTGCGTTAAAAGGATTGAAGCTGATGATACTGGCAGCAAGCATTGCACTGGGCAGTATTTTGACTACTTATCGTGTGTTGATAAATGTGTAAGAATTCTACTCATTATCAGTAAGGTTCATTTAGATCCTCCGGGGGTCACCAGCTCATATCAGCATTGTGATTTGCAGGTTGCCCCGAAGCTATTCATCCAGCTGAAGTGATTATGAAGTTAATAGGATATCTGCTGCCTTATTCTCGTTTCCTCTTTGCGAATGTCAGCCAACCATAGCCAAATGGTTTATTGGTTCATCCATCCCCTAGCTACCGTTTATTTTGGTTTTGCTAATGGCTTTCCCCTTCCAGCCTTTTGGATTGAGAACTGATCTATAATAAAGAAAAGGCGTCCTTCATTATGATGTGAATAATATCAGGAATTGGAATATGATGAACCTTCGTTCAAATTTTCTATTAGAAACGTATTGGGTCGTCAATTTATTTTCTAACATTTTAAATAGTTAATCAAATGATAATTAAAATTAGTTCACAGAAAATGTCAAAATTGATTAATATTATTATTTTTTTGAAGAACTACAAATTACGATGCATATTGGAAATCATTAAGTAGTCCTATCAAAAACTAATATGCATAAACTTTAACAAATGTATTATAAAATATATGCTTTAATCTTCATTTATCATCATATTTTGTATGAAAAGAAAGCGGGATAATCCAACGCTGAGAATTATATATGATATGATAAAATAACTAATTACAATCCTATTAGTAAGATTATTATATTTCATAACAATCCTATCAAAATAAGATAAGTAAATACCAATCCCAGTAAACTAATATAAAAAAATTAGAACAAAACTCCCCAGACTATTTTCCTATTTTATTTTATTTTGTATATAAAACATTTATAGAAAATCCCAGACAAGAAGATCAGATCAAACAGATGGCGGCGATTGGCATTTCACTGTGGATCCGGCCCGGCCCATAAACACAACCCTAGGAGAAGGATCATGCGTAGAATTTATTTCATTATTATAATTCACGCTCAACTCTTCCCGTGTCTCTTAACAAATCTCTCTTCGTTGTCGCTGTGTCTCTGTGCGTTACTCACAGCAGAAGGGAAGAAAACAGACCCTCAAATTTTATGCAACTCATCTCTTCTCAATCTTTCATTCGATTCCGTTCGTCCTTTCGACGTTATCGCTTCAAGTTGGCTCTCTTTTTCGCTCTTTCTTGCTCTTTCTTTATTCATTATTTGCACGTATATATTTAATGATTGAATGTGTAGATTAAAGATTAAAGAAAGTTGGGGTTTATGTTGATCTGATCAGGATTTTTTATTTATTTTATTACAATTTAATTGAACAGTTTTTGTAGTTACATGCGTTGATATCTATATACGAGCGTACTCTTTTTTTGGTTGTTGATTTGGAACCAGGGTGTTAGAGACTTAAGTCTTGTTATATTAAGCCAAAATTTGTTGAAACCTAACCCTAGATTGTGATGGGTCGGAAGAAGCCATCAGTGAGAGACGAAGCGAATTTGCCTGCGGTGGCTCAGGGCGGTGGTAAATCGAAGAAGAAGGCGGTTGTTATTGATGATGATGAGTATTCTATAGGTACTGAACTAACGGAGGAGCCGCAAGAAGAGGAGGCTGTGAATAACAATAAGAAGAAGAAAGGGAAGAAGGGAAATCAGAAGAATTTGCAGGCTGAAGATGATGATTCTAAGGGGGAGGAGGGTGAAGAGAATGATGCAGAGGCAATTGTGTTCACTGGGAAGAAGAAGTCGAAAGGGAAAAAGAATGGGGGTAATAATGCTTTATCTAAATCAGCCTTTGAGTTGCTTGAGGGGGCAGATAAGGATGATGATGATGATGATTCAGGGGATAAACTTAGCAAGGGGAAGTATGTTTCTCTGGCGAGTAAGGGTAAAACGAAGGAGGGTTTGAAGAAAGGTTGGAATAAGAGTGGTAGTCTGTTTGCGGCAGCGGCTTTTGATGCAGTTGATGGTGGTAGTGAAAGTGAGGTGATTGATGATGATCATTCTGTGGAGGAGAGTGATGATGATGATGATGATGTGGTGGAGAAGTCAAAGAAAGGTGGCAAGAAGAAGAGCGGTACTACTGGATTTTCGGCCTCTGCTTTTGATCTTCTTGATGATGAAGATGAGGATGTGAGGGAAGACAAAGATGAAGAAGATGAACCTGTTATTTTCACAGACAAGAAAAAGAAATCAAAGAAGAGTGGCAAGAACAGTTCTACTTTCGATCTGCTTGTCAATGAAAATGATGATGTCAAGGAAGACAAAGATGAAGATGATGAACCTATTACTTTCACGGACAAGAAAAAGAAGTCGAATAAGGGTGGCAGGATGAGGAGTTCTGCATTTGATCTGCTTGAAAATGAGGATGAGGATGATGATGAGAAGAAAGACAAGGATGAAGAAGATGAACCTATTATTTTCACGGACAAGAAAAAGAAGACCAAGTCTTCAAAGAAGACTGTTAGTTCATTTAGTGAAGTATTGCTTGATGAGGAAAATGTTGTTGAAGATGCTCCTGTGCTAAGTGATGTTTCAGGTGCTGTTGACACGAAGCAACAAAGTGGGGATAGTAGTATTGTCGAATCCGATGATTTTAAAGTTAATAAGGGCGAAGTGGTGGCACAAACATCAAAGAATAAGAAGAAGAAGAAGGAGAAGGAGAAGCCTAGGAGTGAAAGGACAGCTCAAGAAGAGGATGATCTAGAAAAAATTCTTGCAGAGCTTGGTCAAGGCCCTGCTCCACAAGAGGAGAAAGTTCAGGTTCAGCCTCCTGAACCTGTTGCACCACCAGATGCTGCTGATGAGAAGGTAGGTGAAGAAGAAAAAGAGGAGTCTGCCGCATCAAAGAAGAAGAAAAAGAAGAAGGAGAAGGAAAAGGAGAAGAAGGCAGCGGCGGCTGCAGCAGCAGAAGATAAACAGCAGGGGAAAAGCGAAGCTGTGGAAACCAAAAAGAATGATGGGAAGAGTAAAGGACCAGAGAAGAAAATGTCAAAGCAAGTTAGGGAGATGCAGGAAGCACTTGCTCGACGAAAAGAAGCTGAAGAGAGAAAGAAAAGGGAAGAGGAGGAAAGGTTAAGGAAGGAAGAAGAGGAGCGAAAGAGGCTAGAAGAACTTGAGAGACAAGCAGAAGAGGCTAAGCGTCGAAAGAAGGAAAAAGAAAAGGAGAAGCTTTTGAAGAAGAAACAGGAAGGCAAGCTTTTAACTGGCAAGCAGAAGGAAGAAGCACGTCGGTTGGAGGCTATGAGGAACCAGTTTCTGGCTAAAGGTATTCCTCTTCCCACTGGTGACAAGGAAGCTGCATCAAAACGACCCAAATATCAGACAAAAAAGAAATCAGCTCACCATCAAGCAAATGGTGCTGTGCCTCTTAAGGAGCTCAGCATAGAGTCCAAAGAAAAAGAGCAAGAGAAGCAAGAAACTCTATTGGAGGTGGATGTTGGGGAAACAGAGAAAGTTGAAGAAGGGGAATCATTAACTGTGGAGGAGAAACCAGAAATTGCTGATGCGCCCAAGGAAAATGAAGTAGAAGAAGAAGATGATGATGATGATGAGGAATGGGATGCAAAGAGCTGGGATGATGTTAATCTCAATGTCAAAGGGGCATTTGATGATGAAGAGGCTGATTCTGAACCTGAACCTCTGGTGAAGAAAGAGATAAAGAGTGCTATACCATCTCCACGTGATGCAGGTGAGGTTTATTGCTTTATATTGCCATTGAGTCGCTATCGGTTGTTTTGTTTTTTGTTTTTTATCCTTGTGGTATTAATATATTTGTTTTCAGCTGAAAAGCCAGCTGTTGCTGTTAAGAAAGCCATTCCTGAGCAGCCATTGAAGTCTCAGGATGCTGTGACCAGGAAGAAAGAGCCTGCTGCAAAAAGTAAAGAACCAGAAGTAGATGCCACCCCAAAGCAGGCTGAAGAAAACCTTCGCTCTCCTATTTGCTGCATTATGGGCCATGTCGATACTGGTAAAACGAAGCTACTGGATTGTATCCGAGGGACTAATGTTCAGGAAGGTGAGGCCGGGGGCATTACACAACAGATTGGTGCAACATATTTCCCTGCTGAGAACATACGCGAGAGAACTAGGGAATTGAAAGCTAATGCGACGTTGAAGGTTCCAGGTTTATTAGTTATTGATACCCCTGGGCACGAGTCTTTTACTAATCTAAGGTCACGAGGTTCAGGACTTTGTGATATTGCTATTTTGGTTGTTGACATTATGCATGGCTTGGAGCCACAAACCATAGAATCATTGAATCTTTTGAAAATGAGGAATACAGAGTTCATTGTTGCATTAAACAAGGTAAGATTCAGTTTCTAGGGGAACTGTTATTTGCTTTTCCGGCACTTCATTTTCAATTTCAATTTCTTTACCGCTTTATTTTTCAGGTGGACAGACTCTATGGGTGGAAAACTTGCCGCAATGCACCTATTGTGAAAGCAATCAAACAACAAAATACAGATGTGCAAAATGAATTTAACATGAGGCTTGTACAGGTGACATAGATTCAGCCATCTCTGTCACTATTAGCTTTTATTGTTTGTTGATTCTGTTTATGTTTTCTTATTTTTGTTATTGTTTGGTTTGGCAGATTGTAACTCAACTTAAGGAGCAAGGAATGAATACAGAATTATACTACAAAAATAAAGATAGGGGAGAAACTTTCAATATTGTACCCACTAGTGCAATAAGGTATGCTTTGGAATCTATCTCCTCTATCTCTAGGCTTTTAGCAACTCTGTTCAATGCTTGTTACTTGCAAAATCTTTAATTACTTCTTGGTTATTGTCCTAATAATATTGAATTTCTGGTGTTACAGTGGAGAAGGGATCCCTGATTTGTTATTATTGCTGGTTCAATGGACTCAGAAAACAATGGTTGAGAAACTGACATTCAGAAATGAATTGCAGGTTTGATTTTGTTCATTTGGTCCTTGGTTGCTTCAATGATATTGCATTGCATTAGCATGAGGAGTCTTAATTGTGTATTGGATCTTTCTGTCAGTGTACGGTGTTGGAGGTCAAGGTAATTGAAGGCCATGGGACAACAATTGACGTTGTGTTAGTTAATGGTGTGCTTCATGAAGGAGATCAGATTGTTGTTTGTGGCTTGCAGGCAAGGATCTGACAACTTATTTTCATATAAAATCTGGTAAAATGTTGTTTTAAGTTTCTCACAAATATACTTTTATATTTAGGGACCTATTGTCACCACGATTCGTGCCTTATTGACACCCCATCCAATGAAGGAACTGCGTGTTAAGGTAAGGATCTACACTGGGACTTCTACTCTCCAACAATAGAATGATAAATTGGTTTGCGATTGAAGAAATAATTTTGTCCTATGAATTTTTGATATTTTGAAAATGCTTATGGAAACTGAATGTTTACTGCCACTGAACCGAATAAATGAAAGCCTTTACATACCTGTTGTATTCACTGAAGACTGGAAATGATTAAATTCCTGTTGGGAAATCTGTCATTGACTGCCTGTTTTCTGGTTATATCATGTAAACTCAAGATAGTGATAATAGGTTACCATTTTCCATTCTTCCATTAATCTGGTCCAATCTTATTAAAAGATAAGATAATGCATTACAAATATGTTGAATGTTGGATATTGGTAAATGTACTTTTTGATTAAAGCATATTCGTTTTCTTCACATCTCTCTCAGAGATAATGGATGTCATAATAGTCATGTAATGATTGGAGCAGCACCTATTGTATCTGTATTTATGGATGGTACAATCTTTCAGATTGGTATGCTGTTTGTTTTGTATGGCTCAAAGTATGGCTGTTTGGTATGCTACCAGTGTTGTGGTTGCGAAACATATTTATTCTCAACTTTGATGATGCTATTGCTGCTGAATTTCAGGGGACTTACCTGCACCATAAACAGATCAAGGCTGCACAGGGTATTAAGATTACTGCCCAGGTGATGTAACTTGCCTGACATACTTGGCAATTTTTTTGTTTATTAGCAGTTTCGTAGAGTTGTGACCTGTACTGTTAGATTAATTTCCTGTTTAATTGAGTTTTGTATTTTACTGCAGGGCCTCGAGCATGCTATTGCTGGCACTGGTCTGTATGTGGTTGGGCCTGATGATGATTTGGAAGATGTCAAGGAAGAAGCAATGGAAGATATGAAATCAGTCATGAGCAGGATTGACAAAAGTGGTGAGGGTGTTTGTGTACAAGCATCTACCTTAGGCTCTTTGGAAGCATTGCTGGAATTCTTGAAGTCCGATGCTGTTAAGATTCCTGTCAGTGGTATAAGCATAGGTCCTGTACATAAGAAAGATGTCATGAGGGCCAGTGTAATGCTTGAGAAGAAAAAGGAGTATGCAACTATCTTGGCATTTGACGTCAAAGTTACACCGGAGGCTCGGGAACTTGCAGAAGAACTGGGTGTAAAGATTTTCATTGCTGATATTATTTACCATTTATTCGATCAATTCACAGCTTATATTAATAATCTCAAGGAGGAGAAGAAGAGGGAAGCTGCTGATGAAGCTGTCTTCCCATGTGTTCTCAAGATTTTACCAAACTGTGTTTTCAACAAGAAAGATCCAATCGTCTTGGGGGTTGATGTTGTTGAAGGCATAGCAAAGGTACGAATGTCTGCGTTCCAATTTGTTCTTGCCTTTATTCTTCTTCTTCTTCTTCTCAGAAACAAAATAAGTATATTAGATGTAGGAAGTGTACATAGAGGAGGGACAAGAAGTCCACAGAGAAGGAAAATATAAAAATTCTCCAAGTCCAAGAGTTTCAACTTCTACAAGATCATATATTCTAACTAACGATATTACACCATAGCTGCTTCCCAATTAATCAAAATAAAGAAGAAAGTATATCTTTGAACTCCGGAGAGATAGAAGCTCAAAATTTAATTCTTGTAGCAAAGAAACATTTAATCCTCCATCACTTCAAATTAATCTGAGACCCACCAAATCTTTATGTTCATCTTCACCTTATTTAAAAAATTGGGTTACATTTTGGGGATGGGATAGCGTAGCCTCCACTAGTTACCAGACCCGAAATTTTGAGTATAAGTGGAATTGTGGTGCCCTATAACTTGTTCTGCAATGAGTATGAGTAGCTTTTGTACATTGATATCTTGTATGGATTTTACAGCCCTCTGATACTATCTGCCTTTTTATACAGGTTGGAACTCCAATTTGTATTCCCCAAAGGGATTTTATTGATATTGGCCGAATTGCGTCTATTGAAAATAACCATAAACCCGTTGATACTGCCAAGAAAGGCCAGAAAGCAGCCATCAAGGTATGAGATCTGACTTGTTGCTTATTATAGAATCTTTTGTTTATAGCCTTAAAGGATAAACTGCTTGTACTGTTTTTAAGGTCCTGCTCAGACTCATGCTATTTCTGGTACACAGTTTTTGCTATATTTTTTTCTGGTTTTATGGTGCTTTTTCTAAGTTTTCTTAATCAGCATACATCTTTGTAAATAGTTTTCATTGAATCAATAGATTCTAGTTGTCTTTCAGGTTTATCTGTGTCTGGAAATTGTGGAGATTATGTATAACAAAGAAATTAAAATAATGTAAAAACACATCTAGAATGACATGGGTAGAATTAGGATTCCCGATAAATGTGGCCCATGGAATCTTTATTAGTTCTAGAGTTGATTTGCAATATATGTGCTGATGGTAAAAATGATTATTCTTAGTGATTGAACTATTATGTGAATGCTTTTGCGCTCTACTTCTTTGATCTCTCATTGGAGTTGATCTTATCTACGCATTTTTTTTTTGCAGATAGCTGGATCCAATTCTGAGGAGCAGCAGAAAATGTTTGGCAGGCATTTTGATATTGAGGATGAACTTGTGAGCCACATTTCGAGGAAATCAATTGATGTTCTTAAAGCCAATTACCGGGTAAGTTTTAAAAAATTCTACTTTTATCGACTTTCTGGTTAAAGTCAGGCTGGTTGCTTATGAAAATTTAATATGTTTCAGGATGATCTCTCTATGGATGAGTGGAGGTTGCTGGTGAAGCTGAAAAACCTTTTCAAGATACAATAAGAAGTATATATAGTTGACAAATGGCTGATCAGTGAGGGAGTGACGCTCGAGTCCGATGTGAAGGGTCTGTCGAGTGAAGAAAATTTTGAGCTACACTGATATATGCAGAGGTTGGAATAACAAAATCGTACTTTTTGGCTAAAGGAAACTGAGAATCTCCATCAAAATGCCTTCGTTATTGGCATCATGTACGTACAAGCTGCAAGTATGCAGAGCGGTAATGGCGTTGGAGGGCTGAGAGTTTGTTGAGTGGTGTCTTTGGAGATGTTTTAACTTGCATTTCAAGTTTTGTTATAGTTATCACTGATGTTTCCAGGTGATTAATAAATCATTTTTCTTTTAATATACGCAGATGTTATGACATTTTCTTATGCAATTTTTTGTACGCGAGAAAGTGATCTCCCTGATTTTCCATTTTCATAGACCAAAAGCCATGCACTCACCATTTTCTTTCCTGGATTGCCTGGCCTGTTTTAGTTTCCTTTGCAATCTAACTTGTACACAGATAATTGTACACAGATAAGTTAGTAGGCTTTAATCTAGTGGTTAGAACTATGGGTTCGAGTATTGTGGGGTTTAATTTTCTTCCTGGGGTTTTTTTTTTTCGAATTGCGAGTGAAGTAGACGTCTGAGTGAAGTAGACGTCTCTGGATTATACTATATAAGATTTGTAAATTAATCTCAGTAATTATGTTATTCTAAATATTGGTATATTAATCTCATGAAATATGAGTTGTAATCTAATTAATAATCTTATAATTAAAAAAAAAAAAAAACTTGTACAATGAAATGAGGAAAAAGTAAATGTCATTGCTACGAATCAGATTAATTGTTCCACAGCTGGCCCTCTCGTTATACACAGCAAATTTATCTCTCCCTTCTTTCCTCGCGGTATTTTGTTTTTTTTGGTTCAGCAAGTTTTTATCATGTCTTTTTGTTTGAGAATAGATTCATAGAATGATTGAAGATTGTTGTTCTCAATCTGCGTTTCCGATTTATTAGTAGAAAAATAATTTTTTTGGTCATACATTTTGTTCGGGAATTTTTTTTTTCATTTATATTGTTTTTTATAAGAGTGGAACAAGGAAGGTATATACTAGGGGTGTTCAGAATCCAATCCGATCCGCTCAATCCGTCCAATCCGCTCAATCCGTCCGATCCGCTGAATCCGATCCGTATAAATCCGATCCGTGGATTGGTGGATTGGATATGAATTGAAAATTTAAAAATCTGCAGTCGATGGATTGGATATGAATTTACTTCTGTAAATCCGCAGAAATCCGTGAATCCGCAAAAAAAAAAAAATATACATATATATATATATATAATTAAAAATTATTATAAATTTAATTAAAAAATTATAAATGTGACATTACATAGTTACTAAGCACTATAACATATCTTAGCCATTACCCAATAATAATATAAAATGAAAAATAATTAAATTATCAAATATACAAATATAACTTGTAAAAATTGTAAAACAAAATAAAAGAAAAGTCACACGCACTAGCAAAAATAAAGTAACATAACGCCAAGTCACAAACAATTTGCAAACAAAAAACCCTAAGCTTCCCCGCCGTCACACACACTAGCAACACTCAATACTAGTTGAATACACTCTCAACACGGATTTAAAGGACATCGGTCGCGCGATTCCGACGAGAGCAAACCATCTTCTTTCTCAAGTCCATTGAGCCACTTCACATTCACTGGTTCCAGTTGAACAATTTCACTATCACAACCTTCAAAATCGCCACCCGTACGGCTTCTCCTGGTTCCCATCGTGGATGGCTCCATAATCACCACTTTTCGACAAGCGCAACAGCCCTGGTGAAGGATCAGACTATGTTTGGTTTCCGAAACTTCGCCATTTCAATTAATTGTGGCTTTATTTGAACAATTAATTTCGGTGTTATATTAACGTATTATTGTAACTTTATTTGAACAATTAAGCTTGTTGTGTTATATTTTGAAACTTTGAACGTATTATTGTAGCTTTATTTGAATACTTAGTCTCGTTGTGTTATATTGTGAAACTTTAAATGTATTATTTTAGCTTTATTTAAACAATTTATTTATTTAAATTCTATTCAATTTTAAATTTAATTGGTAGCAAAATTATTTTTATATTATATTTTTTTATTTCATTAGTTGGAGAGAACTAAAAATTTTTAATTCGAAAACTAATGCGTAAAATGGTGGATTGCATATGGATTGAGTCAAATCCACATCCGATCCGCAGACGTATGGATTGGATATGGATTGAGTCAAATCAGCATCCGATCCGCAGATGTATGGATTGGATTTGGATTGAATTTTATCAATCCGTGGATTGGATTGAAAAATTATAATCCACAAAATCATGGATCGGATATGGATTGATGTCCAATCCGTAAAATCCGATCCGCGAACACCCCTAGTATATACCAAACAGACTAGCAAAATATCAGCTTAGGTCATGGGAAATTCAGTAGTACTACAACACTGTATGCAAGGTAGTTTGTTATTCCCTTGTCAATTCTCTTCCAACGTCGAGTAGAGAGAATGAATCCTGATGGCCCCGTAGCCTCGAAGGGTTTAGATCCTGTGAGCTGAGATGTACAAGACAATTATCTTCCTTTGCGTCTTCATGAGTCGATGAGTGGGTGGTCTAAAATAAGGAAATAGTGTAAGTTTTAATTTGCAATTGCCAAGTGATTATCGCGGAGTCCCTCTTATTGTTCCAGTCGAGTCAGCAAATTAACATCAACGTAGATGGGTTTGTTGGCATTGCCAAACACTTCCCACCATCGTTTCCTTTCCTTGTTCTTCTTCATCAAGCTTATTTCTGTGACCGAAATATTTTGGGATTCTGATGGACGCATCTTTTAACCATTATTTTACGAAAAAAAATAATGAAGAAAAAATCGTGATTGACTAAAGACCAAGGCGATATTAATTCTTGAAGGAGTGGGAATCGCCACACGATCTGTTGACCCATCTAATTAGAAGCAACCAGTGCCAAAATTAGTTGAAATATTAATAGGATTAGGCTACACGCAACAAAGCACATGGCAAATTCACAACAGTGTCCATTTGTTTAAAACTCAAGGTAAACTCGGATTCAATTCAAATTTCTCAACAATAGCCCATTGAAGAGCAGTTTGTCTGATGCATATCTACCTCTCGTATGTATGCCTTGATCATGGCCAAAAACGTCGTTTTCCTGACCAAAAAGTAATCCTCTCCCAGTTGGGTTTAATAAGGAATTTGTTTATAAGCATTGGTTCCAAGTTCCACACTTGGCCCCCAAAATAAAAGCTGTATCCCAAAAAATCACCTTTTTAGGAATTGATCACCAGCTTTATAACACTTGGAATCTATAATACTTAATGGCACATCCATGCTGCCATTCAGGGATGAACCTGAATCATATTGAAGAGTAGTCTGTCTGAAATGACAGCTGTGAAGTTTGCCATTGTCGCCGTTTCCCATCGGCGGCACCTGTTCTGTGCCACCTTAAGCCACTCCACCCTTTAAATAAGTGAACAAACTGTTTGAACAGTACCCGATTGGCTTGTTTGTTTCACAATGTAGGAGCCACCAGTTCCCCGCGGCCTTGTCCTATTTTTGAAGAACACATAAAAAGGTGCTTTTGTTTAAAAGCACTTCCAAACATATGAATTGTTGTTATCTAGTAATATATAGCAGTTCATTCTTGCCTGATTGACTGCTACTTTGACATAATACTGTGGACCCCGAACAACTGAAACTGGTTCAAGGACCATCCCAAGTGTTAATGTGGCATGTTTGTACGAAACCTGAATAATATGTGTTGTAGCAACCATGAAAATCCGTACATACACTTTGCCGATGAAGAAAACATGTAATCCTGTAAGTGCTTTTCGAACTCAAGTAATTAAAGAAACCAATACGAAGAAAATAAAGAAGAAGCGATACATACCCCCAGACGGTGTAAAGACGAGTACGATTGTGTTGAAAGATGTTTATATTGACCTTCAAGATGTAACTTGAAGCTCAAGAAAGGTAACAGAAAACATAATTGGAAACATAATGAAAATTTCGCGATATTATACCATCAATCCAACCCTTAATAGTGCTGAAAGAATCAGGCGGACCGCCTTGATGAAGTGAAATTACGGATGCACCGAGTTGTCCAAGGCCAACTGGATTGCATATACTACCGTATCCTGCAGCCCCTTGGTTGCTGTTGGTTTTGCAGAAAGTCCTGCAAATTAAGAAGATATGTATGCATTTTTTCGTCACATTTGATCACAAAATCTTTTGAGATGGTTCAAAGGGTATTATAATTAATATAAAAATTAAAGGAAAAGGAAGAGATGATTAATATGTGTAACTCACAATGAGTTTGGCTAGTTCATCTGCATTTACCGGAAATGAACCTTTGAAATGCTCTGTGAATTAGGTTTCAGCTGTTACTAGTTCTTCTTTTGTTGTCCTACGTATGGGGACAGTTCCTGATGGACATTCATCGTCTAAACCGGCATCCATGGTGTTGCTTGAAGGACTAGTGCCTGTAGGTTTGGATACATCCGGTTTCTGATTGAAGCTTGTTCTCATCTATGAGACAAACATATTTGTAACAATGAGATTAAAGCTAACCTGTATCTTATGATCTTTGAGCAAAGGATCGTCAAGAGCTGGCTGGTTATTTGATCCACACAATCGAAAAAAGTATCAGTATATAGTCTGCAACAACAATTAACATATCCTCAGTGCGTCATATAGTCTCAGCAGTAAGGAGAGAGAGAGGGAAAAAAATAAAAAAAGGAGAAGACAGAAGGTGAAATTAAGGTGTACCTTGATGGTCATCACAGGAGGACAAAAATCTCACTGAATTGTCTTAAAAGGTTTCATTTAAAGATAAAAAAAATATGTAAAATGTACAATTATGTGAGGCTAACTCATTGTTACAATGAGATTTATTATATTTCTTAAGAAGCAAAAGGAGGTAACATGTATTTATGAAGCCGGCAGTAGTTGATATTCTTGCTATAGCTTGGAAGTGGCTTACTCTTATCTCCAGCTTTTTCCAAGTTGTATGTATATATGTGTGTTTGTGTGTGTGTGTGTGTGTAATTAAGTTTCTATTGACTATATAAATAATTTGGTCACTTTTGGAATCATTTAACATGCAAGCTAAAGAAGAATTAGGGTTGGATGGATGGTGCATCATTCTTGTCCATTATCTTAATTGGGTGCTCTTCTTCTTTAATTTAAAAGATCATTATGGCTATAATACAAATTGATTAATTTACAGGTTTTATTCATTTCACTTACAGCAAGGAGTGGACGGCACCATGCATGGTTGCTATGATACTCGTTGTCCGGGTTTTGTAATTGTAAGTACCAAAGTACACAACTTGACAAAGTATTCAGCTACGAATGATATATAAGCTAACAAATCCTCCAGCTCCATGATATTTGTTAGAGTTGTTTTTCAAAGCAGACTCCTGGAAACTAATAATTATTAATACACATTTGAAAACTGATGCTTGGTAAAATATACTTGCCATCCTTAGAATGGGAACAGTTCCCTTTGGGCGTTCATCCTTCAAACCAATTTTCGAAGACGCGGCCGAGATGTTTCGGGGCCTTTTTTGCACAGCAAAACTAGGCTGCATCTGTTAATCAAATATTCTTTTTACCTATTACAAAAAGCTACTTTCAGGAATATAATGCATATTGACAGAAAATTGAAAAAAAAAAAAACAAAGGCCACATGGGCCCAATTTATGATTAGTAGGATTTTGAGAATTAGTCCATCTTTATTTGGTTTCGATTATTCTTCTCAATATGAATTGTGAGATTCGAAATTCCTTGATGGTTACACACATATTATGTAGTATAAAGATCACGTTTATTCGTTTTCCTTTTTGGCTTTTTTTCCCATTTCGACTTTTCCATTGATTTTATGAGACATAGATTCCAGACAATTTTAAAGAACGTACACAAATGTAACATTTTATTCTTGGAAAAAGAAAAAATATATATACTTGTTCGTAAATAAAGTAAAAAACGAAATGAACCTGGATTTTATGACCTCCGAGAAAGGGATGCTCGAGAGCAGATTCTTTGTAAATATCCACAAAGTCGTATATGCTTCCAGGTTGTGTCGGCAAAATCAAATTATATATCCTCAGAATTCTAAAAAATAAAAATAAAAATTAAAAAAGATAATGAAAATAATCATTGCCAGATTAAAATATGAATAAATAAATAAAGAACAAAGATCTAAACAAATATACATTTGGGAAATCCAAAACAATCGTTTCAAATGTCACGATTTCAGATATAATAGAAACGAAATGAGATTGATTTAGATACAAATTTTAATTGATTTTAACTAATTGCCTTAACTGAAATGGTACTTGCAATTGGTTCTAGTGCTATGAAGCTAACAACAATAGAAATTGCAACAGAAGGAAGGTGATAATAAATATATTAAGGTTTTGTTGGGTATTAATTAAGGTAATGTCATTTTTAAACTACAGTTTTCGTGGGAAAAAAAAATCGTAACTATAGAATAAAAGTTATTAGTGTATATTAACTATAATTTTTAAATGATACTTTTAATAAAAATAGTAAAGATATTATAGGTTTTCATCATAAAAGTGGTTGATAAAATCAACTTAACTTTTAAAATACAACAGTTAGTGTTTACAAAATATTTTAATGCTGTATTTTTGAGTTATAGCAGATAATGTAACATCAATCGACTCCATATTTTAAGTTATAATTATTATACATAAATGTACACATGAAGAATTGAATATGTTTTCTGACAATGGAAACTGTAAGTTGAGTATGATTTTAGACTCAATCAAAAGGCAGCAGCGGCATAGATAATTTGTAAAATGACATTGATCTTAGCTAGCTACTTGCTCGGCATATATCTTCATAAGTAGTAATTATCAAGTACAGATGTCCGCTCTTTATAAGATATATAGGAACGAACTAATAATTAACAACTAATATTTTTATTATTTATAACATATCACTATTTATTTTTTATTTTTAAAGAAGTTTAATAGCAAGGGAAAGCAATTTGGAATCAAGACCGTATAAAATTCCTTTACTTTGTCGCAAAATTCACCTGAAAGATGTATATGGTAATTATCCTGAATTAAAAATAAGCAACAGTGTGTCCACTTCATGCTGCCGAGATTGAGGAATTATCAGAGATATATTCCTGAAAGGATGTATCACTCCACTATCATCACATAGCTTCGAATATTATTTATACGGCCATGAAATTTCTAATCACGATCGGTTAGGTAAAAAAAAAAAAACTTTTCTTAACTTTTAATTAGTTGTCTTTTTCTGGATAGCCTTTTTTTTTTTAAATTTGTTGTTTTGAAAATTATTTTTAAAAAAGAACTATTTTGAAAAATAAAAACAACAAATTAGATCAGAAAATATGTTTTAACGGCGCCGGCCGGCTATTGAAATAATATCGTGATGACAATGAGACTAAAACGTTGATTAGAAATATGGTTGAGACTCGCTCTGAATTAATTCAGGTTTGAGCTGCTTTGCCTAAGCGCTAATTAACCCCGGAATTATATCGTGTTCATAATCAGGTGTTGGATTAATCCCATTTCAATCCAACGGGTTTCATTTAAGTGGCCAAATAGGTTTAGAAGGGAGACACCGGCACGGCAGCCCTTACTATCTGTTATTATCGACTCTTTCTTCTTTCTCGTCTCGATTTCTCTCTCAGTCTCCATCGTCGTGCAGAGATAATTTCTTCTCAATTCTGATTCAGAATTATAGACTGCCATGAGTTGCAATATTAGATGGCCACTGTGTAAGGCAGCAAATCCACAAAAACAAATTAATTAATATTTTTTTAGTTCAATTATTTAGTTCATATTGCTCTGTTCAATTGCTTTTGATTCATGGTTCTGTTGGATTTATTTCTCATATTGCATGCACCAGCATAAAATCGTTTGAGTTATTTTATATTTTATCAGATTAATAAGTGATTAATATCAAATATTAATGACTCATTTATTAAATGATCGAATGTTATATTAATAAGTCTAATCCTGTCACACTCTATGTATATAGTAGTATATTATGAACAAGCGGAATCTTTAATTGTGTTATTTTTTTTTTTTGGTCTAAACCATCCGGTATCCGGTGATCACATTGGGCCCCGACTACTCCGGATTCGGAGAGAGGGCGATTCTCCTCCCAACGTAGGCGACTCCACCAAGACTCGAACTGGGGAGCAAACCCAGTCGAGGCTTGAGGGGTTCAGTTCGTTACCAACTGAACCAACCAATCGTTGGTATTAATTGTGTTATTTTTAACTCAAAATGAAATAGATGATTTTGTATTAACACATGAGAAGTCTCTACACTCGGTCAAATATTTAAGTGACTCCAGCCCATTAGGAGTCACTATTCACTCATTCAAGAATTGGCAAGAGAGTAGCACTCATTCTCTCTCTCTCTCTCTCTCTCTTGCTTCTTTGTTTCTAGTGGCTTCGAAGCTTGGTTTTGCAGCCGAGATTGTTTAAAAACATGGAGGCAGCAGCTGTGATATAAGCTTCACAGCAAGCTTGGAATATGAAAATCATGGCCAACCAAGGTGCGAACTTGAATTTCTCTCTAAAGCATGTGTCTACTTGTAAATGCAAGATCAAGGGCTTATAGCCTAAATTTGTTACATCAAGTTTGTCATAGGAAGCCTAATGAGATAGTGGGCGCTGGTGAGAGAGAATAAACAATTTTTTTAAAAAAAATGATTAACTTTTATATTTAAATAAGGATAATATAGGAAATAAGTAAGATTAATGAGCACAATATGTCGACTGACATCGGAAACACATTTCATAAGTTTATCAAACTAGTAATTTACAAATTAAAAGAACAGCTTGGCATACAATAAAAAATTAAAGCCCTAACAATCTTATTGAAAAATTAACAGATTCTAGTTCAATTGCTTTTTTTTTTCATTTAATAAGTTTGTTGCCTTAATTTCATTTAAAAAAATGATATTTTATCGAAATTTTGATAATGGCGAACATTACGACCAAGTCAATCACACTGGCCTTTGACTGTAAACCACCAAAGTGCCACAATACTGCATCATAAGCGAATTAAACAATTTATTTTAAAATTGTAATGGCAAAAATTTGTTTTCAACGCCTACTTGAATGAACCTCTTTGTAGCATCCATTATGCTAAAAGTTGTCACAATGGGTGCGTTTGGTGTGCCGCACTGTATTAGATTGTACTAAATTATAATGGAATATATTAAATAATACAATATTATATTTGGTAGAGTATGGACTTATTTATTTATATTTTTAAATAAATATTATATGAATTTAATAAATATTTTAATATTTAAGTTAATTTATTATTTAAGTTTATTAATAAAAATATAATTATATGCAGTAGATTTCAACATCTTTTCTTATTTATCAATTAAACATAAATTAATATGTTAAAGAAATATAATATTTGATTTATATTGAATCTAATAGCTAATATTAAATAATAGTTAAAATAGAAAAATACATGTGTATTTAGACACGCAGGGGGGCGGGTCCTATTTGCACATCGATTGCCGCACAATCTTTTTAAATCAGTGTAATTATTTTTTGCAGCCAAACGCAGGTCTGAATTTAGGATCCCCTAAGTTACATGCATATAACTTTGCATTATGTTGCAGACCGCCCAATTCGCTAGCCCAATTGCCCACAATTTCGGGCTAGAGAGCCAACACAAGGCCAAGAGTGCTAGCTTGGCCCAATTCCGGAAGGTTCTAGGCAACTCTAGCACATGTGAACATGTAAATATTCTAGAATACTTTATACAATTCCAGCACATACAAATAGCTAGGAAATTGTAAAATACTCTAGAGTTTGACCAAGTTTGGCAAAGTTAGGTAAAGTTAGGCAAAGTTAGGCAAAGCCTCCCCTATAAATATGGAATGGCATTAGGCATTTGTATCCAACAAGCATTGTAATCTCTCTTTGTGCAATACAAGTTTCTTTGGCTCAATTGCTCTCTTCTCTTGTTCGAGAATCTCTAGGCTTACTTAGCAACATTCGGCAAAGTTGTCTAAGTGCCGCACGGGTTAGCTGCGCAAAACACTCATCCCGTGACAAGTGGTATCAGAGCTAAGGTTTGCACGCACGCAAATTAGCTCACGAAGCAATGGCCAACCCTTCGAACGTAGCACAAGAGGGTGTTGTTGGTGTGGATGTTCCACCGGAACCAAGCCGTGGCCGAGAGGGAGAACGCGCCCAAGGCAAGACTCGCGGCAAGTCCAAGGCCCTATCCGTGGATGCGTTGGAGCCTCGTGTAGGCACTCTCGAAATAGCATTGTCCGCCGCTCAAGATAGCCTCGTGGGATTGGAGGAAAGAGTGGATGGTCTCGAGGGAGAATACGCCGAGTTCACGGTGGCCACAAAAGCTCTCATCCATGAGCAAGCAAACATTCTCCGAGGTGAGTTTCGTTCTTTCCATGATGAGTTGCTCAAACTTCGTAGTTTTGTTCAGGACGAACTACGTGCTGTCCGTGCGGAAGTGGATGAAGTCCGCTCGGATTGGGCATGGCACAAGCGCACACTCTCCACAAGTCCAGCTTCCGCAAACTCGAGTGATGCGCGCCGCATTGACGTGCCAAAGCCCAACACCTACGATGGCACACGCAATGCCACCATCGTGGACAATTTCCTCTTTGGGCTGGATCAATACTTCGATGCCATGGGTGTCCGAGATGAGGCATCGAAAGTGGGCATTGCACCCACCTATCTTAGAGGCGCTGCACAACTATGGTGGCGTCGCAAGCATAGCGAGATGGGCAAGGGCATTTGCGCCATCGACACTTGGGCCGACTTCAAGCAAGAACTCCGAAAGCAGTTCGCCCCAAGCAATGCGGAGAAGGAAGCGCGAGTGCGCTTACGTCGCCTCAAGCAATCGGGACTACATCAACGAGTTCACTACCCTCATGTTGGAGATAAGCGACATGTCCGACAAGGATTCACTCTTCTACTTCCAGGATGGCCTCAAGGATTGGGCCAAGACCGAGCTTGATAGGCGTGGTGTTCAAACACTTGACGACGCCATTGCCGTTGCGGAGTCGCTCACCAAATACTCTACCCAATCCAAGGACAAAAAGGCCAACCAAGGCAAAGGTGGGGGAGAGAGTCGCAAGGACAAGGGCAACAACCGCAAAGATTGGGGGCAGAAAAAGCCGCCTAGCAACAAGAGTTGGCAAGGAAAATCGGAGGGCAAGAAGGAGGCGCCAAAGCCGCGAAGCCCATGCTTCATATGCAATGGTCCTCATTGGGTACGCGACTGTCCGGAGAAGAGGTCGCTTAATGCTCTTGCTGCCCAACTCAAGAGCAACCCCGCAATGTCCACAGAGGAACCCCAACTCAGCATGGGTTCTCTCTAACGCCTCGGCGCACTCAATCGCCAACAGCCCGCACTCGTCAAGAAAGGGCTCATGTATGTAAGCGCAAAGGTAAACGGTCAGTCCGTTCGCGCGCTGCTAGACACGGGAGCAACACACAATTTCGTGTCCGTAGACGAGGCCAACCGCTTAGGCCTCAAGGCCACCAAGGAAGGAGGCACAATGAAGGCTGTGAACTCACCCGCCAAGCCAATTGCGGGAATCGCACAAGGCGTGCACATCACACTTGGTACGTGGAGCGGAAAGCTTGACTTCTCCATCGTGCCCATGAACGACTTCAAGATGGTCCTCGGCATGGAATTCTTCGACCAAGTCCCTGCCTTCCCACTGCCCGCTACAAACTCCCTAAGCATCCTCGACGGGAGTAAAGCATGCATGGTACCCACGGAGCGAGGCAAGTCCGAGGAGAAGACACTATCCGCCATGCAATTCAAAAGGGCTTTCAAGAAGGACCCAAGCTTCTTGGTCTCCATTCGGGAACTAAATGAGGAAGGAAATAGCGGAACGTCGCCAAGCCAAGTCCCTCCACGAATTCAAGCCGTCCTCGAAGATTACAAGGATGTGATGCCTCCAGAACTTCCGAAGAAACTCCCACCTCCGCGAGAGGTAGATCATGCGATTGAGCTGGAACAAGGCGCGAAGCCACCAGCCTTGGCACCCTACCGCATGGCGCCACCCGAATTAGAGGAGTTGCGGAGACAACTCAAAGACTTGCTGGATGCAGGCTACATTCGCCCCTCAAAGGCCCCATTCGGTGCACCGGTCCTCTTCCAAAAGAAAAAGGATGGATCGCTGCGAATGTGCATCGACTATAGAGCGCTCAACAAGATCACCATCAAGAACAAGTATCTGATTCCATTGATTGCGGACTTGTTCGACCAGCTTGGCAAAGCGCGGTACTTCACCAAACTTGACTTGCGCTCTGGGTACTACCAAGTGCGCATCGCCAAGGGAGACGAACCGAAGACAGCATGCACAACAAGGTACGGGTCTTTCGAATTCCTTGTGATGCCTTTTGGCCTTACTAATGCACCCGCCACATTTTGCACACTCATGAACAAGGTACGGGTCTTTCGAATTCCTTGTGATGCCTTTTGGCCTTACTAATGCACCTGCCACATTTTGCACACTCATGAACAAGGTACTCCAACCATTCCTCGACCGCTTCGTGGTCGTGTACTTGGACGACATTGTGGTGTATAGCACCACACTCGAGAATCATGCCCAACACTTGCAACAAGTCCTCCAAGTACTTCGAGACAATGAGCTCTTCCTCAAACTAGAGAAGTGCTCGTTTGCCCAACAAGAGGTGGAGTTCCTTGGCCACAAGATTGCGGGCGGGAAGATCATAATGGAGAATGACAAAGTAAAGGCCATCCTCAATTGGGAGCCTCCCTCGAAAGTACCCGAGCTTCGCTCATTCCTTGGGCTGGTGAATTACTACCGCCGCTTCATTAAGGGCCATTCAGCCAAGGCGGCACCCTTGACGGATATGCTCAAGAAAAACAGAACGTGGCATTGGTCCGAAGAGTGCCAACGTGCATTTGAGGAGTTGAAGAAGGCAATTTCGGAGGAATCAGTCCTCGCTCTTCCGGACCACACCAAGCCCTTCGAAGTTCAAACGGATGCCTCAGATTTCGCCATAGGTGGAGTCCTTATGCAAGAAGGCCACCCAATAGCGTTCGAGAGTCGAAAGCTAAATGACACGGAACGCCGCTACACGGTGCAAGAAAAGGAGATGACAGCCATCATCCATTGTCTAAGAGTGTGGCGACATTACTTGCTTGGCTCACACTTCACGATCATGACGGACAACGTGGCGACAAGCTACTTTCAAACTCAAAAGAAGTTGAGTCCGAAGCAAGCACGGTGGCAAGATTTCCTTGCGGAATTCGACTATCGGCTAGAGTACAAACCGGGGAAAGCCAATGTTGTTGCGGACGCTCTAAGCCGCAAGGCGGAATTGGCAACACTTAGCATAAGCCAACCGAAGTCCGACCTTGTCTCACGCATCAAGGAAGGCCTCCAACAAGATCCGCTAGCAAAGGATTTGCTGGAGAAGGTGCTCGAGGGAAAGACAAGGCGGTTTTGGCAAGAGGAAGGCATCCTTCTCACCAAGGGAGATCGGCTGTTCGTGCCAAGGTGGGGAAACTTGCGGAAGGAAGTGATCAAGGAGTGCCACGACTCTAAGTGGGCTGGTCACCCAGGAATCGAGCGCACCACCGCACTAGTTCAAGCCTCGTATTTTTGGCCGCACATGAGGGACGACATCGAGGCATATGTGCGAACTTGTCTTGTGTGCCAACAAGACAAGGTGGATCATCAACTTCCAGCGGGATTGTTAGAACCGCTACCACTAGCAACAAGGCCATGGGAGAGTGTCTCCATGGACTTCATCACATCGCTGCCCAAGTCCGAAGGTTGCGGTAGCATCATGGTCGTTGTCGACTGATACAGCAAGTATGCTACATTCATTGCCGCACCCGTCGATTGCAAAGCGGACGAGGCAGCCCGCCTATTCGTCAAGCACATTGTGAAGCTTTGGGGAGTTCCGAAGAGCATTGTGAGCGACCGAGACCCTCGGTTTACTGGGCGGTTTTGGACGGAGCTCTTTAAGATGTTGGGGACCAATCTTAAGTTCTCGACAAGTTTCCACCCACAAACGGATGGGCAAACCGAGCGTATTAATGGCCTCCTCGAGATGTACCTGAGGCATTATGTGAGCGCTCACCAGCGGGATTGGGCGAAGCTACTCGACATCGCCTAATTTTCTTATAACTTGCAGCGAAGCGAGGCTGCAGGCAAGAGTCCGTTCGAGATCATCATGGGATTCCAGCCCATGACCCCCAATGCCATAGCCTCGACTTACGGAGGGAAAAGCCCCGCGGCACACAAGCTCGCCCGCGAATGACATGAGGAAGCGGACATCACGCGAGCCTATCTCGACAAAGCCGCGAGGAAAATGAAGAAATGGGCTGATACAAGGAGACGGCATGTTGAGTACAAGGAAGGAGATCAAGTCATGATCAAGCTCCTACCCCAACAATTCAAGACTTTGCGGAAAGTTCACAAGGGGTTAGTGAGGCGCTACGAGGGACCCTTCCGAGTTGTTCGACGTGTAGGCAACGTCTCGTATCAACTCCAACTTCCGCCAAGACTCAAGATCCATCCGGTCTTCCATGTGAGCCTTCTCAAGCCATATCATGAAGACATGGGAGAACCAAGTCGCGGAGAATCGAGGCGCGCGCCAACTGCCGTTGTCACCGCGTTCGACAAAGATGTGGACTACATCATTGCGGACCGAACGGTTTCGAGGATGGGCGTGCCAGCACATAGTGAGTACTTGGTGAAGTGGAAAAACCTCCCCGAGAGCGAAGCCACTTGGGAACGGGAAGATGATTTGTGGCAATTCGCTGAGCACATCCAGCACTTCAAGCACGAGAGCGCGACGAGGACGCCGCGAGCTTAGGTGGGGGAGGATGTTGCGGACCGCCCAATCCGCTAGCCCAATTGCCCACAATTTCGGGCTAGAGAGCCAACACAAGGCCAAAAGTGCTAGCTTGGCCCAATTCCGGAAGGTTCTAGGCAACTCTAGCACATGTGAACATGTAAATATTCTAGAATACTTTATACAATTCCAGCACATACAAATAGCTAGGAAATTGTAAAATACTCTAGAGTTTGACCAAGTTTGGCAAAGTTAGGTAAAGTTAGGCAAAGTTAGGCAAAGCCTCCCCTATAAATATGGAATGACATTAGGCATTTGTATCCAACAAGCATTGTAATCTCTCTTTGTGCAATACAAGTTTCTTTGGCTCAATTGCTCTCTTCTCTTGTTCGAGAATCTCTAGGCTTACTTAGCAACATTCGGCAAAGTTGTCTAAGTGCCGCACGGGTTAGCTGCGCAAAACACTCATCCCGTGACAATTAGCCCTGAATTTATATTACAATACATATCCTTATAGACCCGCCCGCCAAACATACCCAATGTGTGCACGAGTCTGTTGGCCTTGGCTACACTAACCTTAGATATGTCGAAATCTACTTCACCGGCAGATTACCTTCTTCCCCGGTTAAAGTCACTTGCTGTTGTGTCTCTTTTGAAACCGTTTGATATTATCCAACGGCTGATTAGGAAAGTTTCTTTTGCTTGTTTTTTTATTTTATTTTCATATACTTTTATTTTCCAAAGTGACACAAGATGTTTCCAATTTGTTTAATTTTTAATTTATAAAACAAAATTAAATTGCCTTCAAAATGACGAGAAAGATGTAAAGGAATTTCAGATATGCTTTTGACATGATGTATAAAGAGAAAGATTTGCTTGCATAAAAAATATCCGTATACATGATAAGATTATTAACATAGAGATGCTACAAAACAAAAACATTTTTGCTCTTGCCCCGTCCTTTTTCCTACTTTGTTACAGCCACCATTCGATTCATTTCATGCACATATATTCATGAATATCGCTCACAATTCACATCCTCCAAAAAGAAAAGCAAAAAGTGTACAACAAAGATAACATAAACATTAATTAGACAGTGAGAATTAGAAAGGGAAAAAGAAAGAAAAAAGGAAAAGAAAAGAGTCACAGCCCGCTTGAGCCGATTAACTTGGTTAGGCCAAAGGTGATAGCCATGGCGAGCCACCCTCCGACCAAAACCCTAACCGCTGATCGAACCACCGGAGCCTTCCCTAAGATAGCTCCAAGCCACCCAAACACTGCTAACGCCAAGGTCACCGCGGCAACCACCACTCCCAGCCTTATCTTATAGTCTCTTATAAATGATGCTGCCAATAATGGGACCATTGCACCCAATGAAAACGCCAGAGCTGAAGCTGCAGCTGCTTGTATCGGGCTTGGCAAACCCTCTTCCTCTTCCTTTTCTTCTGTCACTCCGCCGGTATTGCCTTGGTCTCTGTTTCTTTTCAGCTGGGCTACCTGAATATCCAGCTGTGAGTAAACAGAGACGAACTCGCCTATGGCCATGCTGCATGCACCGGCCACCAGACCCGCAAAACCGGTGAGAATCATTGCTTTTATGTCCTGTTTGACCGCTCCAACGCCCATCATTAAGGATGCTGTGGAGACAAGGCCGTCGTTAGCGCCTAAAACGGCAGCTCGAAGCCATTGAGAGCGCTTGGAGTAATCAAAGTCCTTACTGGTTTCATCAAGCTCTAGGGTGGTTGTGGCTATTGTTGTTTGGTGCTCGACATCGTTCACTGGGACGGTAAACTTAGCGTTGTTGAAGGAAGTTGCCATGGAAACTAATCAAATTAGTAAGTGAAGAGATGAGAAAAAAATGAGAAGTTGATAAGTGATGAAGAGATCAGAGAGAGAAGATGAAGAGTTGAGTGTGGAGGACACACTCCCTATGGAAGGGGTATTTATGGAACGAGAAACAGCTTTGCTTTATTTACTATAATGGACGCAAAAGCTGTGTGGACCATATATACAATCCCACTAATGAAAAAATTAAAATATTATGTAATTGACAAAGAGATATAATTCATCAAAACATGGTTGTGTGTAAATATTTAAAGAATTGATCGCGATAATGCATATCCAACTGATACATTGTGTAGAAATTAGGAAGAATCGGAAGATTCCATGTACACTAGTAGTAAAATTCTCTATTGGCTATACCAAGTAATTACGAATCATCTTTGCAAATTATCTAATGGTAAAGTCTATCACCACCAACTCTCATTCACTCATATGCATGGGATGGACCCGTGAGATCAATTCGCTACCAAACTCGGATTTGTTGATTCAGAAAGCTGTGCGGGTAAACTGTAATTACAAGAACTAATAATCAAATGGAAGAAGCTACATATAGTTAGAGAACCCACCCTTCAAAATTTGGTTATGATTGTCCCTTAAACTAGCTAATATATGGAATAAATATTGATGATGAATTTGTTGAGATCATGTAAATCTTTATTGTGCAATATCGTTAAATTTAAATTAAGAAATGAGGACATGTAATATTTAATTTCTGAGGCAGTTATATTTCAACAGAAAGTTCATGACTAAAGCATGAAAAAATGAAGTACAAGACAATAAAGGAAGAGGAAAACAGTTCTGTTACTCAAGCTTGTGTATGCGTGCATATGCATGCAAGAAATGGAAGCGTTTCAAAACTTTCAGTTTCTTCAGTTATTAAAATTTCGAAAACTTTTAATTTACTGGAAATTTCTGCTTTTTCGAGGCAGTCTAGGGAGATTGCCAACCAGATCGTCAGGGAGACTCGGTAGCTTATTGAAGAAGAGTACATGCAAATTATTTTATCTCACAGTTTCTCATTTCAATTCATCTGTTTTTCGGATATTTTAGAAGAAATAGATAATTGAATTGTCTGTCTCTGTATATTCGACAATAATTTTTTTAAAAAAAAAAACTCTTTAAAATAGTTGCGACGATCATTCTATTGAGGTGAATAGCTTAACTGCTGTCACATTAATTATCAA
The DNA here is from genome assembly GCF_022201045.2 of Citrus sinensis. Classification (NCBI taxonomy): domain Eukaryota; kingdom Viridiplantae; phylum Streptophyta; class Magnoliopsida; order Sapindales; family Rutaceae; genus Citrus; species Citrus sinensis. The sequence goes on along the minus strand of NC_068560.1, from coordinate 34,196,283 downwards.
ATTTTGTTAATTTTTTATCCACTCAACGGTGTTCAAACTGTGGGCCATGATATTCTTAATGTATTGCAATTAGACTTCATACGGAAAATGTAAACCCCTATCCAAAAAAAAGAGGGGTAAAAAAAAAGAAAAATCCAAATGGATTGCTGACTAAGATAGCACAATTTAGTGAGAAAAAAAAAATAATTATGGATGAGAGGAGTGTGGTTTCCACACGAATGCCACCATCTCTCAATTGTTTAGTCAAATAAAAATGCACTTAAAATAGTGAGGTGTGTCTTTGTTATTCTTTCCAAATTTCCACTAAGACATGCTTTCATTATCATTTATCACTTTGCATCCTCCTTTCTATCGTGGCAGAGAAAATAATGCCTTTACGGCTTTACTTTGTGCTTAATTTGATTGTTTTGGTTTCCATCTAAGTATTATCAGAAGAATTGGCTTATTTGCATTTATAATTCAATAAAAGCAAATTTCTCTTAATTTTAATTTAAAGGTGGCAGTAAAAATTTCGCCAAGTTGTTTGCCTTTATATATGGTGAAAAGGGCATGTCAAAAGTTAATTAGATAGATAATTCATATGGTATATTAACGTTGATTTCACTGTCTTGTGCTCGAAAGCTCCTATTTCATTAACCCCCAAAAAAAAAAAAAAAAAAATTGCCTTTCCCTAGCAAGGAATTGTGTATTGGGGTTTGCATGTCCTTAGTCAATTTGAATTATGTCACAGATGCATGTCAATTGCAAAATTAAAGCATTCCCATGTGTGTAGTGTATTCCTTTTTGGCAACATCACCCACCTGATGCTTTCAGATAAAAAGCAGAGTCTTTGAGCTTTGACGGAGGTTGTGCAAATCATGGTGGAGATAAAATCCATCAGTCTTTGCTTTATTTTTGGCCAAATAAAATCTTACCCTAAATAAAATAGCAGGTCTTTTCTTGTCTTCCAACATTGCCGCAATAAGACTATAATTTTGGTTGTTCTCGGTACGCAACGTTAATGTCGAGTCTTATATCCGATCTCATGTTAAATCTGTAATTTTTTTTAGTTATTCTTTTTAGATTTTTTATTTTCTTAATATATGATGTTATTTTAAGATTTTAAAATTTTATTATTTTAAGTTTTTTGATATTTTATTTTTAATTAGAGTCAACGTAATTAAATTAATCTTACTTACTCGTGTGTATGGATTGGAAGAATGGAGGAGATTATCGAACAAGTAAAAGAATCCAATTCTTTTTTTCGAAAGAATTGAACTAGTGGCAATAAGTCACTTTTCCAATGTTATCCCAAAAAATTAATATGTGTTTTAGTTTACCTATTAAGTTAACTTGAGAAAATATGTTTACCATATTATAAATAGGAGGTCTTTAGTTGAGGTTCAACTATTCAATAAAAAAATATCTTTTAATAATTCTTTTGGGATTGTCTATTGCAGTATTTCTTGTAATAGAGTGTAATTTAATTGTATTGGTTTGGTCCGTTACTAGAATAATATCTAGTATTCGATTATCCTATTATCCCACTTCCGCTACCCCCCTTCATTATATATACCTCCTAAATTTTAGGGTATTGTCATGAACTTATGGTTGATTATATATATTTCACGATTTGAGAAGTGTAAAAATAAGTTAAAATACAAAATTAACAACTTGACAAATAATGCAAATAAAAATTTAGTGGAATTATATATAGCATATGAAATGATTGTAAGTTATCTATGCAGGATTAGCATATTGAAACACTAATGATGTTTGTTGGATAGGGATATATTTTAATGGGTATTTCGAGAACCTATTAGAGCCAATATTGCACTTTGGGAAGATTGAGTTTGCACCCACTTGCTCATGAAATTGTTGAAGCTTCCCGTCATGGAGATACATTGTTGGCTATTGACTTATAATTTGCATTAGGGCATAATTTCGTAAACTGTTTTTTGTTGGCCGGCCATGACTAACAAGAAAGGCAATCATGAATCATGATGATCAAATTAATAATGAATGTCATGACATGCATGTTACATTAGTACAGGGGCAGCCTCGATATATATTTTACATTCTGAGTTCATCTTCCATGATATATCTGCAGGGAAACCGTCAGATTGGTTTGGTCATTTTCGGTGAAAGCAGTAATTTTAGTATTACTCACACTAAGCTTAGAAGGGGATTAATTTAATTTGAGGTGGAATGATGTTGGTTGGATGAAAATATTTTTTAAGGGTAAAAAACAGTTTCATGATTGATAATTAGGAAAAGAGGGAAAAAATAGAAATATAAATATATTTAAATTTCGTTGGTGATTGCATAGGATAATTTGACCTTGAGTTTTTGAGTAAAGCTTCGGATAGAAAAAAAAAAAAAAATGCCACTAGCAAAACAAAATCGTATGCGTGTCGTCTCGTACAGACCAAAATGAAGAATCGAAGATGAACAGAAAAGAGATATCTTTAAATATGCAAAATCGTGTGCCCCCTTTTTCTTTGTCCCCAATGGAAGATAGTACTAGAAACTACGAGTGTTTGGACTTCGGCGAAAGGGAGCCCAAAATGATGATTCCGTTTCTTGGGCTTGCTTAGGATTCAATTATCGACCTTTCGACACCTCTCAAAATTCATCATAAAATCGTTTTCGGAAATTAGTTAAACATCTAAATACAAATTAATTTATTTTTTATTTTGAATGGATATTTAATTAAACAATTAAATTTTTTTTTAAGATAATTCTTTACACACACCTCATTTCATAATTTATATTTATATTTTATATTTTAATTGAAAAATGAAAAAAATTATGAGAATTTTAGTTATGAAAATAAAAACTATATAATAAGAGGGAAATAATTTAATATTTAAGAATTTTTAATATATTTTATGACTAAAAATTTTAAAAATACTTTTTTAGATAAATTTTTTTGGAAAGGTGGCTAATTTTAATATATGAATTTATATTTTATTAATTAAACTAGGTTATTTTGACAAATAAAAGTCAAAGGGGGTGTTATAAGGATTTTATAGGGGTATTAAAACCCAACTGTAAACTAAGACTGGGCCAAAACCCAAAAACTGATTCACAAATTAGTGGGGCTCCATTTGATATACGACTTTCATGTTTAGCGTAGAACTATTGGCACCCCCATAGAATCCTTTTAAAACCCCTTTATTTCACTTGACGGTTTTAACCTCAGTTAAAATTACACCAAAGGACAACAGGAAATTTATTCAAACTCGGACAAAACCTGCGAATATGTTATAACGTTTGCTTCTTTGTTTTTCCCTCAATTTGTTGCTGTATATTAGATTTTTTGTATTATCAAAAAGAATTCCTGATTAAAAAAAAAACAGTTGTATAGTAATTTAGCCACAAAAGATTCCACAGACAACTTGCTGAAACACAATTGATACAACAATTAACTAAAAAAATTTGTCAATTGGATCATGGGTGATTATGGCAATTCAAAATAACTTCTTAATGAAACCTTTTCTCTATAAGAAAAAAATAAAATTTAAATAAAACACAAAGCCCATAACAAATGTTCAATTCAAGAGCTCCAGTGAGTTGCAAGATGCAATTGCAGGGAGTGAAGAGTACATGAACAGTTGTGTTCGTTTCTACTGCGAAAAAACCATAAATATATTGATATTGAGCGAGCAATAAGTACCCAATTGATATCGATGGCGGGGTTTGATCATGAAACATGGGGTTTATTTATTTTTATCTTAAAAATAAAGAATTCTAAGTGGTGTTTGCGGGGCTGCCAATAATGGAAATATAATTTAAGCCGTCGAAATTATTTGAAACAAAACTTAGGAGCCGGAGCAATCTTATTGAAAATTAAGAGGTTAGGCATTAATTTGAAGTGCATTGAAAATATTTGACGAGTGTACTCAGTGGAGAATGAATTCTCAATTAATATAAAAAGGAAAGAAATTTGAATAAAAATTATTGTGAAAAAAAATCTTTGAAAATGGCATGGCAAGAATTGAAGAAAATGACACTTAAAAATAATGATCAAACCTACGAACTTCCACATCTTAATGCGTAGGGCGTAATGTGCATTTATTCTCTTTTGTCATAAAAGTTGCTTTGAAGTTGAAACTTTCGAGCAATCAAATATAAAATTAGAAAAGTGTTCCAATAAAAATTGATGGATGCAGAAGGAAAAAAAAAAAAGAAAGAAAAAAAAGACGATGGGACATGTTGGACTTCTAGGGCCAAATGTCAAATTAATGATGACTTATGTACAAAATTGCAGACTTTTCAGGTAATGGGACAAAAAAATTGAGTGTGTAAAACAATTTATGTGTGGGTAAAACTGTTATTCATTGTAAAATAGTATGTTAATTTTTAGGATAAAACTGTGGTGCCGTGCCACAGTTGCACTCAACCGTTAGATTCCTACTTATTTAAGTAGACTTCATTTATTTGAGTAGATCCAACGACTGGTGCAACTGTGACACCGTGTCACAGTTGCACTGTAACCTGACCCTAATTTTTAATTTACTTTTAAATGTGTAAAAAATTTAATTCATCCTTATTTTAATTTGGAACATGAGTGTATAAATAGGAGCGTATAAATAGGAGCGTATTGATAAAATCTTTTTATCTTTTTAAATGTAAATAAAGATAAATTAATATTTTCACATTCTAATTGTGGGGTACATTTTTGTTTATCTTTTGTCTGTTGACACCAAATTCAAGTAGTAAATGTGGAGTGAATTGTAATGTCTTGTATTTTGAGTTATAGCAATTATTTTATAGGATAAGGATTTAATATTGAGTTATAGCAATTATTTTATAGGATAAGGATTTAATATTGACATGACCTAATAAATAATGTTAAGCAATAGGGAAAAAATAAATGTATAAAATAAATTTTAATTATTGATTTAGTGCACATAAAAACTAATTCCAATACAAAATTTAATCATATTTTACATAATGTTTGCATCTTTTTTACTATAAACATAGTTTAAAAAAAGTGTTAACATTATTTTTTATTTTTTTCTCTTAATTAATATATGAGAGCTTGTGAATTAAATTTTTATATAATCCTCTTTGAGTAGCAGTTCGAGTCTAGTCCAAAATGGCCTACACGTATAAATTTATAGCCGCATAGATTGGACTTATGATCTAAATTTATTTTGAAATTCTCTATGTTTGTTTGGAAAAAAATAGTAGGAGAGGAGAGGAATGAAAAAGAAGGAGAGGAAGAGAAAATGAATGGAAAGAATGGTCAATGCCAACCTCATTTTCATTATCTACTTGAATATGAAATATATCTTTTCTCCCCTTATTTGTTTCCAATCTCCTCCTTTCCTCTTCTCTCTTCTCTTTATATTTTCCTAAACCAAACATGATGTCAAAACCAATTCCTTGTAACCGGCCGAGAGTTGGTTTTTAATCAAAATTTAATATGTAACTTCTCACTTACTATTTAGTTTTGCAGTTAGATTTTGTGGTTGGGTCTTAAAATATTTGATAAATATTTATAGTTGTCGTTTAAAAGCTAATTTGATTGTATCTCGTTTATAAGACTTTTATTATTGTTGTCAAAATTTTAATTAAAAAATTATATTTACCAGGCATAAATAATTTTTATTAATATTTAATAATAATAATTTTTTCTTCTTTTTTTTGGGTTTAAAAATTAAGGATCACAATTCCAAACGATACCTTAATCGACAGTAATCTTAAAACCCATTTCTTGAACAAGTGGCACAATCACGGTGGTGCTGGTGCCTGGTGCAGATTGCCCACTACGCCTAACAAGTAATTAAGTAATAAATTTGGAGGCCAAAAAGTTTACGAAAGTACAAAATATTTATATTATCCCTCAACCTCCACATGGCCAAGCTGCAAGTCAAGAAAGGTGACGTGAGCCCAACACATGGCTTGATCTATGGAAATGATTACCATAATATATAGACAGTTAGACTTGAATAATTTGAATTTTCAACCATTACAAGTCTAAACCTATACTTGCATTATCGTCAGATATAATGTTATTCAGAAAAGGCCAAGAAATGTGAAGCTCCTTGTGCTAACCATATAAGACGATTTGCTTAGGCCACGCTTAACTAAAGAATATTGAATTATACTTTGTGCACGAACAACTAACATGCATGGATGGTGTAGGCCAAGAAATTTAAAGCCTCTGCAGGCTTTATGAACTAGGAAGGGCTTGGCTAGGTTACAGACCATGCAAGTACAACTAAAAATGGTGTTGCTTGTTGAAGGGTCCTCATAAAATGAAGCGTATGCCCCACATGAGTTGACTCCCAATCATCCCGCTGAGCTTGGCAGTACTTGAATGGTCTGTAACCTAGCCAAGCCCTTCCTAGTTCATAAAGCCTAACTGTTCTTTTTTCTTGTTTTTTATTAGAAATAAACCAGAACGCAAAAATGGATGTGCCACGTGTAAGTCCGTCACCGAGACTTCAGGAAAAGGAAAGTCTTTACTGTCGGTGCTCGGTCACTCCTTGTGGAGACAATTTATAGTGGACCACTAATATCCCGACGACAGATTACGAGTCTGGCGATTCTGCTCCTAACACTTTATTTTGGATAATTACACCTATCTCCTCGATTTTAAGATTCTTCTAACCCATACCCCATTTTCATCAAAACAAAAACTTTCCCTCCCTTCATTCATGTATAAACTGTATTTCACATTTATGATAGATGGCATTTTCTGATAAATATATCTAAACATACATTTTTGTTTAAATATTATATCAAAATTTACAGATATTTATAATAAAAACATTCCAATAGCTTTTTTACATAATTTCATGAACAATTATTTTTGTATTAAAAAAATAATACAAGAATAGCACAACAATATTAAACAAAAAATATTTTTTATCTTTTAGTAATTATGTACTATTATTTGTTCTCATATTACTACTTTAGTTTTATAATTGTATAACATTAATATTTTTTTACCTGAAACAGGAAACTTTTTCTAACACATTTAAAAGATATTATCAATAGAATGTGTTAAGCTCTCAATAAAATTTTTAAAACAATCACAATAATCATATCTTACATTAATTGAAATCATTATCTTAACTTCTTAACGCGATTCATTATGAATTTTAAGAAAATATTTTTTAATCTAAATTACTTGTTAAATTTAATTTCTGATTAATGAAGTCAATAACTAAGAGTTAATATTACCTAATAATGATCTTGAGGTACGAATGCAATTTTATTAAATGTTTAAGTAATAAATATCAAGTTAATTCACAAGAATTATATTAACAATTATTTTAATAAGTAAATAAATACGAATTAAGCTTATTATGATTGTTTTACTTTGTTCATTACTACTTCGTTACCTTATTTTTTTTCTCTAAAGAAATGAGGGGAAAAAGAAACTTAAAAATAAAAAGAAACACTTGTCTATTAATTACATTGAATTCCCAAAATCATTTACTGTTTTCAAGGAAGCCCCGTCACCAAGTCAAAAACTAAAGTTATTACATAAGTGACAGCTTACACAACCGCGTACACTCTTTTGCGTCGCAACTCGCAATGCCGAATTATTGAAAAGTCCAACTACTACCACCACCACCACTACAAACAACGCCACCGTTTTGATCGACCAAAACGACAATTAAGAATGAATCCTAGCAAAACGACCGGCAAACAACCGATGGCCGTAGACATAGACGACATGCCGGAGACGCCTCAGCACCGTGGGATCCACCACCGTAGGGCCCACTCCGACACCTCCTTCCGCTTCGATGACTTCTTACTCTTCGACCCCTCAGACCTCGACCTCTCCGCCCTCGACCTCCCCTCGCCCAATCCGACGCCGCCACGTGGCGTCCCCATGGCCCTAGATTCCTCCGAGGACTCCTCGTCCAACAGCCACGGCCAGAAGCAGCAGAAGCAAAGCCAAAACCCGCCGAAACCTAAGCCTATCAACCACCTCCGTAGCCTCTCCGTTGACTCCGATTTCTTCGACAGCTTGGGTTTGACCTCCCCCGCTTCAGGTGGCGGTGCAGGAAACAGTGCGGCGGGGGCGGGAGGAGGAGGAGAGAAGAGAAGTTACCATAGGCATAGTAACTCAATGGATGGGTTTGAGGTAGAGTCTATCTTAGGTGACGGTGTTAAGAAGGCCGTGGATCGTGATCGCCTCGCTGAACTCGCCCTCATCGATCCCAAACGAGCTAAAAGGTTTGCTTTCTCTTCAACTTTTTCACTATTACGACGACATCGTTTGATGATTTTGTATTTATTTATATTTGTTTGCCATCTATGTGAAAGAAAATAAAAAAAATAGTATTTCATATGTGTTAATATATATATCTTTCTCAAGAGTGAAATTAACTTTTGGGAGTGGGTACAAAGATTGTTCTAATGGGATATGATCTTTTTTGTAGGATTTTAGCTAATAGGCAATCAGCGGCTCGTTCAAAGGAGAGGAAAATAAGATACACGAGTGAGCTAGAGAGGAAAGTGCAGACACTTCAAACTGAAGCAACCACCTTGTCTGCACAGGTCACAATGTTGCAGGTAAGGTTTCGTGATTGCATATAGTAGCACTAGATGAGAGAATTGTTGACCTGCTGATGTATTTAGGGTGTGTATGCGTGGTTTATGATAACCTTTTTTCTGTCATTGTTTTTTAGTTTCATACTCCAATTACAGTTGTGATCTTCTGTTAAACTTTCTTTAGATTTTCATGTACTGCACATTTTTATTCCATAAGTCTGTGATGTACGAGGTTTTTTCTTTTGGCAGATTTTCTCCACCCCCTGATGAACTTATTTTTGAGCAGTTAAGAGGGGTTAATGATAGGATGTTTTATCGATCTAATGATTACATTATTGAAAACTCTTAATTGAGTGATTCTTCGTGAAAGGTGCTTCTAATGCAAGGGGTGTCTTGTGTGCATTATTATTATCATTATTATTATTTTTAAAACTAAAGCAATGCTGTTTCTCAATACCAATTGCTTGATGTTTAAATGCAGGCTTGTTTGAGACTTCGATTTGCACTATTATTCTTTAATGCTTATTACTCCAGGGCTTGGCCATTTCTTAGATTTTTGTCCTTTCTGCGTTGCCCTGTTTTGTCTATATCTGTCCACAGTAGGAAACTAAAGTCTACCCTTCTTTCCTGTTGATTCTTTTTGTGCACTCATTATTTCACTACTATTTATTTTATTTCCCATTTCATTGGCCTTCCCATCTACATGTTAATTTCTTAGTTCTCATCAGTCATGGCTTTTGAACATTGTGTGACGCATCTCATCTTACCATCACTCTGATTCTCTGAATCCCGTAGAATATGGCCCAATCATTTGGCGGTTCTGGTGCTGAGCTTTGAGTTACATGCAATGTTGGTGTAGCTCTTGTTTTGACTTTTGTGAAGTTAAAATGGCTATACCAGTGTAAACCCAAGTTATACTGTATTGGATACACTAGATTTTGTATTATTGAAACCTTCATCTGCAGTGATCCGTCATCTATATATCACCCGCATCAATTCGTATTTTCATGTATCTTATTCTCAATTTTCAAGGTGAGAAGTTACGGGTGGATTTGTCAATTTTGACACAGCCATTAATATTAGTTGCTGTGGACTATGTATGGTTGATTTCAGATTAATTAGTTACCAATATTAGTAATTACCACATTTGCATTTTAGTGGAAGCTAGATGATATGATTGAATTTAGATTAATTAGTTATTAATATACCTAGTTTTGTCACATATACATTCTAGTAGAATCTTATAGTTATCCATTTGATAGCTTATAGATAAGTGCAAAGGCATAAATTATGGACCACGAAAAATAAACTGCAAAGGCATCAAATATGGACCACAAGAAATAAACTTTGAATATAATGATGAATATAATATTATTTGAAAGACAGTGGAGTGTACACACATGCAGGTGTAATTTAGATGTGTGCCTGTGTTTGCTGTACTGGTTAATTCTATGTTTTGAAAAGTAAATGAGCAAAGGTTCAGTAAGTGGTATGAATATCTGTCAAAAATGACATAATGTAGATGTGTGCCCGTGTTTGCTGTACTGGTTAATTCTATGTTTTGAAAAGTAAATGAGCAAAGGTTCAGTAAGTGGTATGAATATCTGTCAAAAATGACATAATGTAGATGTGTGCCCGTGTTTGCTGTACTGGTTAATTCTATGTTTTGAAAAGTAAATGAGCAAAGGTTCAGTAAGTGGTATGAATATCTGTCAAAAATACAGTAATAGTTTCCTGCAGAAATCATGAATGGTTCTTCTGGTGCTCCACATTTATCCCTATTTTCCCACTAGCTTTAATTCTTACTTAGGCACTTTTCTGGCCTTAGCTTAATTTACTTTAGAATTATACCATTTTATCTTCACGAGCTTCTTAATCACCTGTGGTTCTGTACAGCTTTCACTGTTCTGGATACGGTATCAATTTGATAATACTCACGAAAAGCATTTTAAAAAGAGGGTTGGGGAGGGGGGGGGGGGGGGGGGGGGGGGATGGTAGTATATGCAAAAGAGATCATCTATGTTCATTTACATTGTTCTATGTGATGCAGAGAGACACTACTGGGCTAACAGCTGAGAATAAGGAACTCAAACTGCGGTTACAAGCTATGGAGCAACAAGCACACCTTAGAGATGGTATTAATTTCCTGGTAACTTATCATTTTAAATGGAGTTTGTAAAGCGGACTAACTTATCCCATTCCCATTTCATGAAAAATTTCAACTCTTGAAGTTAATGGAATGTCTTAAATTGAAAAGTGTTAATATAACAATTAAAACAATGCTAGACTTAAAAGAAATGCACAATGAAAAAACTAGATTTATTTTGAGTGCTATTTCTAATATTCTTTCCTGGTGGCTTACACAGCTTTAAATGAAGCATTAAGGGAAGAAGTGCAGCGGCTTAAGATAGCTACTGGCCAGATTCCAGCTGCAAATGGGAATCCTTTTGGCAGAGGATTACCTCCCCAGTTTCCCTCCCACCAGCAGGCCATGCATAACTTTGGTGGCCCCCAGACTCAGCAGCAGCAGCAGCAGCAACAGCAACAGGTGCCTCAGCCATCGACCAACAATCAGACTCATGGGCAGTCACGCCCGAACTTCATGGACTTCAACCAGAGGGTCTAGTTCCATTCAAGAAACTTCATTGTCGGGAATCTAATCATTGAGAAAGTAGAAGGATATTATGCATGCCATTTGGTATCTCTGTAAATAGAAATGTTGGTGCGTTGCAAGATAAGGTTGTTAAAGAGTGTTGCTCCCAATCAGCCCCTTGTATCAGTTGCACATATGGCTATGTTATTCGGTAGGATAGAAGATTAGTCCAAACATGATGTAGAAAAACTAGATGGTAATGGTATAATTGATGGCTGGGAAATGGATGGTTGGGATCTTTCTTTGCTTTTGTGGAACGGTTGTAGAATTGGTATGACCCAACGGACGTCATGTTAATGATTTTTTTAAAAAAATTTTACAATTAGTAATTGAAATGCCCTAGTGGAGGGTGACTCTGATAGGGATTTGGGATCTTGAGCAACGCAGTAACTGGCAAGGTACAAGGAGACGTAATTTTCTTGACGGCAATTTTGATGATACTTTCTTGTGATTGAATCATTGAACTTTGTTTATTTTTATTAACTTGCAGGTGAGAGTGGATACAGAGATGCAATCTTCATTCATAATAATATACGAGAATAAATATTATCGGTATTATAAGTGAATTTTATGCTTTGGGAAGGAAACATTGATGAAGCCAATTGCAAACTCAACAGTCAACTTAGTTACGGGCATCTCGTAGCCATTACCAATGAGTGAATGAAAAATCAAGTGCTGAGCAATTTTGTTTCATCCACTTTTAAGTGGCCGAAAGTGACAAGTAATTGATAACATCAAAGATGTTTACCTGTCAACCCAATAATGTTAACATGTACAAACAGAGATGAGGAACAAAGCCTGCAGAGATACCAACTGAAGAATAAATGAACAGACTTAACGCCATACAAGTTGATCTTTCATTGAAAAGTATGCTCAAGGAATTTCCAACTGTGTATTACACACCAACAACATCGTAAACAACAAACTTTGTCCTACATTCCTTTCGAGTGTTTCACATGTAACAAAGTGCATAAATTCCGCAACCTATGATTTGATAAATGCAAACATAACTTTTTTTTTTTTTTTTTATCTGCCAAGTGATACAGAGACTGACGATGGAGCTAAGCATCTTATTGACCATGGTGCTCTTAGCTGTGTTTTTACTTTCATTTTTCTTCTTAATGCGATCGATGGCTTCACCAAAAGAAATGGAGGGAATTCCAGGGAGCCTGGGCTTGCCTATAGTAGGTGAAAGCTTCGCATTTTTATCTGCTTTTTCAAAACCTTCTGGCATATACAGCTTTGTGAAAGAAAGGCAGCAGAGGTACAAAAATAACATATACTAGTTCTTTATTCAAAAAGTGCATAATTTAAATTAAAAAAAAAAGAAGGTTAAAAAACGAGAGACTTCTTATCATCTCATGTACATGCATCAATTTTGCTCCCCAGGTATGGGAAAGTGTTCAAGACTTATACGTTGGGAAGATTCTCAGTGATAATGACTGGGAGAGAAGCAAGCAAAATTTTGTTAACAGGAAAAGATGGGATGGTGAGCTTGAACCTTTTTTACACAGGGCAGCAAGTGTTGGGTCCGACCAGCTTGCTTCAAACCAATGGAGAAGCACACAAGCGGCTGAGACGTCTGATTGCTGAGCCCCTCTCAGTGGATGGCCTGAAAAAGTACTTTCAGTTTATTAACACACTGGCTATTGAAACATTAGATCAATGGTCTGGGAAAAAAGTGCTAGTACTTGAAGAGGCTTCTACAGTTGAGTCTTGATTGTTGAATCAAATGGGAAAATTTATTTGTCTCCTGGAAATATTACATTGCTATAGTATTAACTAAATATTTTGAATTAATGCAGTTCACTCTCAAAGTAATAGGGAACATGATAATGAGCTTGGAACCTACCGGCGAGGAGCAAGAAAAGTTCAGAGCCAATTTCAAACTCATTTCTTCATCATTTGCATCGTTGCCATTAAAGATACCAGGAACTGCTTTTTATCGCGGTATCAAGGTAATACTTCTCAGTTGCAATATAAAAGAGTCAAATGCACACCTTATATATGCAACAGCAAATGTTAAGATCGAGATTTGAACTCCAAACCTCTTGTACCTCTCTAAAAAATCCTACCGGTTGCAAAACTAGTATTCACATTTTTTGTTTCCCTCTGGCATGATGTTTGATATGATCAGGCTCGAGATAGAATGTATGCCATGCTAGATTCTATAATTTCCAAGAGGCGAAGTGGGGAAAGCATCCAGCAAGATTTCCTGGAATCTTTGATAATAAAGCATAGCCAAGCAGCAGATGAAGAAGCTAATGAAGATAAACTAACTGACAAACAATTGAAGGACAATATACTTACTCTTCTTGTTGCAGGTCATGATACCACAACTGCGGCTCTCACATGGCTCATCAAATTCATTGAAGAAAATCCGGCTGTTCTGCAAAAACTCAGGGTAATGTTAACTTAACTTTCTGCTGAAAGTTCTAACTTCCTATGCTGGAGATATTTTACTGGAATTTGGTGATAGTTTTGATTTTCGCAGGAGGAGCACCGTGAAATCCAAGCAAACAGAAATGGTGGGTCAAATCTGACTTGGTCTGAAGTTAATAACATGCCTTATACAACCAAGGTAAGCAGCATAAGAACAAATGTTTGCTTTCAGAATCATTTCTCCATTGAAAGCTCACTGATTCTTGGTACTTACCTACATTGAAATTCAGGTAATTAGTGAAACTCTTCGTAGGGCGACGATACTGCCTTGGTTTTCAAGAAAAGCCGCTCAAGATTTTGAGATTGAAGGTACGATTCTGCTAAAGCTGATATTTTCAGCAAACTTATGAATTTGTGGTTCTAAATTGTTTTGAACTCCAGGGTACAAAATCGTGAAAGGTTGGTCAATTAACTTGGATGTTGTCTCTATTCACCATGACCCTGGAATTTTTGCAAATCCTGAAAAGTTTGATCCCTCCAGATTTGATGTAAGCTCATTTCAGTTTGTAATTTGTTCATCAACTTTCTGACTCTCTAAATGCACTCCAGGAAATAATTTGTTTTTTTCCAATGGCAGGCACCAATTAAGACTTTCAGCTTTCTTGGATTTGGCAGTGGACCGCGAATGTGCCCTGGAATAAATTTGGCTAAATTGGAAATCTGTATTTTCATCCATCACCTGGTGTGCAGATACAAGTAAGTTGAATGATAACATGTCAAAATAAAGTTACTGAGGTACAAAATGAATCACAGTTTAGGCAGCTGTATCCTGATTCTAAAGTTGTGAATTTGTTCTCTCTCATCACAGGTGGAGAGCTCTGGAGAAAGATGACTCCGTACAACCAACACTTGTCCGGATGCCGAGAAACAAATACCCAATCGCTGTTGAGCCTCTATAAAATGTCTCTCATCAGAGAAACTGCTAAAACCATTAGGAGAAGGATAATAAGAGCTGAAAACGAAGCAAGAACGAAAACCAACACAGACCAAGTAATAGTCTGTGAAGCCCAAATTCAACTTCTTGTTTATGCCCCTGCAATGAAATAAAATTTATAATTTTCGAAATAAAGACAAATTATGAATTACGTGCTACATCAAATTCACACATCGTAGAAGGATTGATTTCCTTCAATGGGTGATTTTAAGTTGCCTAGCGCAAATTTTTCAATTATTTGTAGAAGCAAATACGATGACTCTTCATATATGAATGCTGGAGAACAAATCAACAAAAGGTTAAAAACAGACAGGAAATCTCTCCAGAGTTGAGACTTCTAATTTCTGATGCAGTTTTATTTATGGCAATTTGGGAATAAATTCATTGGGACGATATATTAAAAACGTAACTAATATGAAACATTATAGAACCTGGAAAATGTTGCCGATACAAATTCTGATTCCATTACAAATAAAGAATTCTGCTACAACAAGACAACAAACTGAAACAATCCTAAGCCATAATGATTTCACTTGTGCGCAGCACAAACACAATTCTCACTTCCTATATCTGCTGCAATGCAAGGAGGCTGTCTTTTTCCATCCTCATACCATGTTGAGCGATTGTCTATTAACTCGTTCAAGAAATCATCCAGCTTGTCAATTGTGACATTGGGCATCACTACTACATGTGCAATGTTACCTTGGCAAGCAAGCTGCCACCTACGGACAAACTCTTCATCTTGAGGACGCTCAAACACAACGGTGCTGCTAAGCTCATTCAACATGGCACTAATCCCAGCATCAAGAAGGCGGTCCTTCAAGTAGTGAGCATTTCTAAGACACTTCTGGACTTCTTTCTGGAACCCTTTGTAACCTTTTCTATTGAGGGTGTACCAGAGGAAGATAGGAGCATGGCCATTTCGGCTTCCCATGATTGTGGCATCTCTTGAAGCAAGGTACTCTACATTGCTTGAAAGGACATTGATGTGTTCCATTCTCGTTATTTGAACACCACAAGGCATTGGACATCCCACAAATTTGTGGCCTGAGACACTCACACTTCCAATGGGTTTCTTAAAAGAAACCTTTGGTGCCTGCACAGCGACAAGAACAGTAAGCCCAAACGGTTTAATAAGTTCCACACAGGACTATGCATGGACCAATATTCACGGAAGGTTTCTGTTAAATTTGAGTAACAAGAAGCTACTGCACATACTAAGCTTCTGGGACTAACATTAATGCGATGACATTATTCAATAATCCACTAGTGAAATGTGACAACGTTCTTCACAAACTAATATTATGAACAGGACTTTAGGCAAAAATTGATTAAAACAATGCCTGAAGATAAACATGGAAGACAAGAAAAGAAGGTGAACAAACTTGTCAGTATCAAGCATATTTGACGAATTGATATTAACCAGCGTTCCACAGACCATGATTGGTTTATACAAGGGCATAGGATGCCATTTAATATGCAGGGGGCAATCAGCCTCTCTGAGAAATGGGCATAAAATGCAAAATAAGGCAACCAAAATTTTTAACTTTGTCTGTCAATAGTGGCAAATGGGAAGACTTACTTTTTTAACAAAAGGCATCATGAGTCCAAACAGAGCTCCATCACAATGAATGTAGAAGCGATCTTGCGTAAATCCACTTTCTTCAAGAGTTTGAATAACAAGATCAAGGTCATCAACAGCTCCTTTAACAGTAGTTCCTGCAATACAGGTAATCCATCAAACCAGGGTTGTGATCCCTGCAGACTCATACCCACTGTTCAATGTGTGAACATGTAAGGAAGGGAGCAAAGATAGAAAAACAGACCTATATTAACATTAATGATAGCTGGCTTGTCCTTGTTCTGGAGTAATTTAGCTTTAAAACCAGCACAATCAATTTCACCGGAGATCAAACAGTCAACCTTCACACATTCCATTCGATACATACGTGCTGCTTTAAAGACAGAATAATGCGATTCTCGTGATGCATAAAGAATTCCATCAGGAAACACCTCTCTCCTGCACAATCAGATTATTTTCTATATCACATATCTGTGACAGAAAAAACATATAATTTTGTAATACCGAAAGAAACACCATGAAGCTAAAGCCACAAGCTACTCACCCAACTAATATTCCATGAAGGTTGCCTTCTGTACCACAGTTTGTAATGTATCCCCAGTACTCATTATTCTCTAGTTCCCAAAGACGGGCAAACCAATCCAAAACACCAACTTCAAACTGTCTTGAATGAACACCATAGTTGCTCTCAATAAATGGATCCCCAAGATTATTGATGGAGAAATGCTGCAACTGAGCAAGAGCACCATAATCGAAGTCCAGATTATAAGGATAACCTGAAACAATGACACCAGTCAACACAACTGGTCACAAAATAGAAAAAAGAAGTAATGTGCAAAAAATGGAAAAAAAAAAAAAATCTTGGAAGCAGCAATTTTTTCACCTTCTTTAAGTTTTCCATTTTTTTAACTCAAACATCAGCATACACATAAGTAACCTAACTTGCATTAAAAATTTCTGATATTACATTACTACATGTCATCACCACCCAGTAGCAAAGAAATGAAAAAATAACAAATGATGATGATAACAATTTTCTGAGACATGGTAATGCTTAATCACGACCCATGAAACTAGGCAACTTGTTCCTCTCTTCAGGCAGTTGGCATTTAGCAACTAAACTAACAACCAACAAAACTTCCATGACAAGTTACTAAAACTGAGGAAGCACAAGTTCATCATTGCGTTTCCCGTACGGCGGGTTTTAATCATTTTAACCTTAAGCATAAATGGTGGATGACAAGCGAGTGACCGAATCATTAAATCAAACACTTTCGTTTGTAGTTACAAAAGTACCCTTCATTAACAAAAGTATTACTTCATGTTCTACCAAAACGACATAGTTTATGAAACATCTGTGGTGGCTCTGATCTTTTAATTTACCTAAATGGTGTTTGGTCCGTTCCATTAAGGTCTTCCTATATCGAGCCAAGACCCCAGCCATGTAAGCCTCCTTGTCGCCAGTGAACTCGTCGTCTGCCTCGGGTTCCGTGACAGAGAAGCACGACGCGTGTACGTTCTTCCCAAGCACAATCTCTTTCTCGGCGGTCTTATGCTTCAGCTCATGGCCGTTTTCCGTCACCACCGGAGGCACCGGTTCCGCCACCACGGCCGTTGGATCGAAGACCGGACCAAATTTCTCGGCCAACCCTCCGTTCACCTGCTTCATCATCGCTTCAGCCATATAACTTGCTAAAAATAACTGATCCTTTGATCTGAGAATGGAAATGAGAGTCCTTTGATCTGAAAATGGAAATGAGAGTAATTCCTTGTTACAGCAAGCAAATTGCTCTAGATTTTAATTTGTATTTTAACAAAAATAGAAAAATTGCAGATCTGAAATGAAGAGAAAGAGGGACCGCACTTGATTGGTGGACTAAGAGGCGGTGTACTCGTTCAATCAGACACGAGAGAGAGCTGCAAATTTGGAGAGTGAAAACAAGACGGCTCTAGCTCCCTATTTAATATTTATAGTCGCGATTCTCTGGCTGGAGAGATTTTTTTTTTTCTTTTAATTTTTTTTTTAATTCCCAATTACTGAATTATTATAAGGCTAATTACATTGTGTTTCACGGACAAGGCTAGGTTGCAGAAGCTGCAACTAACAGCCAAGGCAACAGCTGCCTTGGCCTGGTTGCATCGGCACCAACATGCGTGGGGGATTCCCATTGACTATGTTACTTGCAGAAGCTGTGACATAGCAAGGTCCTGTGTTACACAACTTATGTAAAACTGTTACGGAATTGTGGTTTGGCTATTAATAGTTATCATAATATGCCAGCTCCAAATTAAATAAAAAATAAGAAATAATTTAGTTCATCAGAGCCCGATCATGTTTATTATTTCATCTATCTCTTTTAAGCAGCATGTGAAAATCACATGATTAGACGAGTTTTCAGACATGGCATTGGAAGGAGACCCAACAACCAAAGCCGCACATGCACAATGCGCTGCTGTGAACAGCGTTAAAGATTTATCTTAAACGGTGACGTATCTATCTCTCTCCGTGCGTACATTGGTGGAAAATTTCCTTTAATCATTATCCAAATTTCATCACAGCGCAAAAAATAAAAATCATCAAAGCGAGACTCTCCAACGTGGAAAGATCAAGATTCGGGATGGATAAGTGTCGACCGGACACGTATGTGAATCACGGCAAATGAGTCTAGTAATTAGCACTCTGTGTTCCAACAACGGTAAAGATCAAGGGCATGTAGAGGGAGGGATTATCTATCTTCTTACATATAAATTTTTTGTGATTTTTTTAGTGAATTGAGAAAACAGAGCTAGATCTCAGTTTCTAGTTCTTGAGAAAGTGTTTTGAGAGTGATGAAAAACAATAAGAAATAACCAGATATATATATATATATATATATATCATTTCGACAGCATTTCTTAAGAAAGCATTTTGTGGCACAAATTGATTATTGATGTTAAAAATGTGGATAGTGGTTTGGAGATGCTGTTGGGATGTTGCTAGCTACTGTGCTTATGAATTAATTGTAATGAATACGACACTCATCGATAAATATAGATTCACTGATGATGTAGTTTATCTATCTTATTCCAAATAAGAAACTAGTTGTTTTTCATCACTTCTATGATTGTCATCTCCAATCAATATTCAAGGGGGTCGTCAATGTCCCGATACGGTATGATTATAATTTTTTCTATCTGTGAGCGATATGATATATCACTAAAAATATCAAGGATTCAAATTACAGGATCCCATTTGTATTACTGGAGGTTTTTGAAAACGGGTGTTTCGTTGAAAGGTATTTTATTTTTTATCCCAGTTTTGTGATAGTCTCGTGGCCTCATTTGATTTGTAGAGACAAGCTATGTCATTAATCGTGAAACTATAAAAGAAGAAGAATCGTGGCGTTATTGACCCCATATAATTTTTGAACTTTTTACCCGCACAAAGACACGAGTGAACTGAGCGGTGAAGATCCCCGATTTAGGTATTCAACAAAATTCCCAACAGGTCCCCTGCCCCTCCCCTCTTTCATCACACGGTATCAAGTATCAACATCCAAATCTTGGAAGAAAAGGAAAAGAAAGAAAAAATCGCCCGCGCCCCCCCAGTCCTCTACGCCGCGTAAAATGGACGCACCCCCGATCTACGGTCTCCCGCAGGACACGCTTCACCAAATCTTCTCATCGCTCCCGCTCCGCCAAATCATGATCTGCCGGTCAGTTTGCAAACTCTTCAACCAAATCCTGACGTCATCATCCTTCATACACCTCATCTCCACCCAAAAACCTCCCCTCTCCCTCCTCGCCCTCCGCCCACCTCACCACCAGCGCCACGTGTCACATTCCGCGGCCGCCCTCCACGTGTACGACCCCAACCAAAACCAATGGCTCAGATTCGATCTCAGCTTCCTCCCTTTCAGGTCACTGCACCCCGTCGCTTCTTCCCCAGGTCTAATTTATCTCTGGGGCGACTTGCCTGACTCTCCCGAGTCAAACAAGTCACTCATTGCTTGTAACCCGTTGACTCGTCTGTACAGAGTCTTGCCTCAGTTGGGCTCCGCCTGGTCGAAGCACGGATCCGTTTTAGTTGACTCACTTAACAAAGTAATGGTACTCACCGAACTCGCTGCTTTATTTTTCTCTAATTCAAATCACTGGCTTAAATTCTCTTCAAATTTGCCATCAAAACCTAGGAGTCCGATCCTTATGTTGAATTCGGTTTACGCATTATGCGACGTCGGATCGCCGTGGAGGAGTCAGTGGAAGTTATTCTGTTGTAATTTATCGAGTTTAACAAATTCACAGCAGTTTTGGCATTGCCTCGAGAGGCGCGAGTGGGGGGATGTGTTTGATATTCTAAAACGGCCTCGCTTGGTGCGGGGTGTGGGGAATAGGATACTGATGATTGGGGGATTGAAGTCTTCCTTTACATTGAATGCTTCGTGTTCGACAATATTGATATTGAGATTGGACTTGGATTTGTTGGAGTGGGAAGAAGCAGGGAGAATGCCGGTGGAGATGTACAGGTGTTTCTCAGAGTCCAGTAAGTTTAAGGTGTTTGGAATGGGGGATAAGGTTTGCTTTTCGGCCAAGAGAGTTGGGAGATTGGCGTTGTGGGAGTGTGAGAAAGGAGGGGGAGGAGAGTGGAGATGGATTGATGGGTTGCCTGGGATTGGGGATGGGCCTTGTCGTGGATTTGTGTACGAAGCTAGTCTTAATGCCTTGCCTTGATTCATTTTCAGAGGTTCGTATTCTGCTGTCAAACTGTAAACGTTGTATTGCAATTTTTTTTTTTTAATTAATGGAAAAATGTGTAATGTTGTTTCTAGTTCATTAGCTTTTTACTTGGAAGAAAATGGAAAATTGGATTAAGTTTTGGTGTTGGTGTTTGTCAGAATTCAACTGAGTAGAAGGATATAATCCCAAAAGGAGATATGTTATTTTCATATGATACCTCGTAGCTGTGTACATTATCCTCAAATTTGTCACCAGTTCACTGTTCTGTCGCCATAGCTGGTGAATGCTGCAAATTCCTGTGTTGAATCTTAGGTTGAATTGATTTTTTGAAACATGTTGTGAGAAATAATACACTTAAAAAATTAGTTTTTGGCTGGAGACTAGTTAGAGGCATATAACTAGTGCTTTTGCCATTCACTGAGGCTTAAAGATAGTCCACAAGTGGGGTTTCAGTGTGCTTGAGGTCAGAAGTTACCATGTGAGAATTGACAGAATGCACAGGTTGTTAGGAGTTCTAAGTGCTTGTTTGGTATGACTTATCCAATGGCCATAGTCTTTATTTAATCCCAAAAGTTCTTTTCACAGTTTTTTTGTTGTTTGGTTTTATTTTGAGTTTTTGCTGATTAAATAAGATATTTTCCCTTTGCTAGTAAAAGCTCAAATTTTAGGCTTTTGGGTGGAGGTTGGAGAGCTTTCTTGAAAAGTTAAATTGTCTAACATGTCCATTATTTATTTTATATTCTTACTTCATTCATTTCAGAATATAACTTTAAAAACTTGTTTCTTAAAGTAATTTTACAATTTTTTGTAAAAGCTCTCATTGACAACCCAATAACTAAAATTTTTTTAGTAAAAGCTTTACTTGAATACTTTGAAAAGTTAAACCAAACAGAGCTTGACACGCACATCCTCTAGTCACCTTATTTCCTCTATTTTGTTTTTTGGGGTGGGGTGGGGGGGGGGGGGGGGGGGGGGGTTGAGGATTAAAGAACCCGCGGCTATCGGAAAAACTACAATTAGTGTTAACCAAGGAAAATAATTCGTGGTAAAGACAAGATACACTTGGCCCAGAAAGACCCCTGCTTGAAACTCAAAAATATCTTGTGGGATTGTGACATTGTGTGACATGAGACAATAATACCACTTCTATGATAGAGCTCTTCATTCCTGCTTTGCCTCATCCGGTATGTTGTGATTGTAATCATTCCAGTTTTTCTATCATTTCAAATATTATAACCTGAAATGCTTGATCATGAGCCAGATGGAGACATAATGATAGGTGTAAGAGTTTGAAATTGAGCTTTTAGGGGGATTAGTGATCAGTTAGAAACTATGTAACATCAGAACTGGTGCCTGTTTGGTGTGGATGTCAAATCTTTCTAGCACTCACATGGCATGAATTTTGTCAGACACATGAAGGATGAGTTGCCATAAACATTATTTATAGTTCTGAAATGTTTCTTGGGGTCATATGGTTCTAGCCTCCTAATAATTAAGAAATGTCTCCAAGTTGCCTATTTAACCTTTTGAGATGATAAAGTATTTGCTGGAAGCAGTTGGCACATGTGCACTTCACTCATTCTGATGTATCAATGTAAATTCCTAGTAATTTGTAATTTGTTGGAGAAGAACCTTCAGAAACTTTCAACAACCGTGAGTTTCTTTCCCTGGAACCTTTTGTTGAGGCATCTGTGACATTGTGCCCATATGTCTTGAATTATCCATGCGATTGACTGCCATTGTTGAGGTTGTTCTAATTTATGTTGGATGATGCAAGGAGATATGAAGATTGATGGATAGTAATGTCTGTGTTTTGTTTGTTTTAGAGGTTTTGGGGCTAATGACTAAGGTGTTAAATGTAAATGTGTATATATGTTTTCTTTGAGATGGAATCTCACTTTCCCTCTCATTCTCTTTTCCGCCTTTTATTCAATGCTTTTAAGCGTGTGAGTTTTGAATTTGCTTAATGTGAGTCTGCATTTTCAAAGTTATGGAGAACCAGTCTCTGTTAGTATGGGAATCTCTACTGAAAAGCACTTTCGTAGGTTGAATAAATTTCGGTTTTCTGCTGGTAATCTCTAAGGGAGTGTTTTTGCTCATTGAGCTGGAGTGCCCACAGTGAAGTTTTTCATTCAAATGGAAACCAGATCCACATTATTTATTGAGACTTGTGTAGTTTTTTAAGCCATGCCTAGTGCCCTATGATTAGTTAAGATATTCTTGTCAAGACAGTTTCTCTGAACTGTAGTATGGAAGTAATACAAAGGCTCAAGCTTTAGATAATTTGTGCCGTTTGACAAAACGAATGATATCAACCCCACATTGATAAAAATTGAAATGGGTGTTTTCAAAGGAAAAATGTATGCATGCAAGATGTAAATTAAGGGCCTGTTTGGTAACGTTTTTCGTTCAGTATTTTTTGTTTTTTAAGAACAAAAATTAAATATATATATATATATATATATGTTTACAGCCCTTGTTTCTGCACTGTTACGATTTTTAATGGGAACGAGATCTTCTCATTCTTCATTTTTGTGAAGAAAAGCAGAAAATGACATTATGATGTTCTTCAATATTCATTTTAGTCGCCCTGCAGGGAAGCAATTATTCTAATGGTCCCACAAATGCTATCAAATTACTTGCTAAATGAGTGATGCTTTATAATATTTTATTTAAGTTTTATATTTCTAACAGTATATTAATGTAAGTGATAAAGTAAAGGTTTCTCGTTGGGTTAGTCTTTTTTCGAACGCACTATTTTTTTTTTCTTTTATTCCTTTATATTGGTTATTATTCTAGATAATTAAAATGGTTTTTTAAAATCGCATTTATTAGGTAAAAGAAAACTACATCCAAACCACAACTAAATTAATATAAAATATGTGCTATTAAATTAACAAATTTTAGATTTTCTAAAATAAATAGATATATACTAAACAAAAATTATTTCAAATTGAAACATGAAAATTTCTTGATTTTACATAATTTAATATAACTTTTATTTTGTGTTCTAAAATATATTAATGATTTTAATATTTTGATGGTAAGTTACGTCTAAGAATTATCATGAGATGATGTAACTCTTTTATCTTATACTCTTTTCATATAAATAGATATATACATAGGTAGATGTATATATTTGTATGTAAGATAATAATATATTAATTTTATGTCTTTTTTTGAAAAAAAAAATCAACATGAACAATACCTATATATGTATAATGGATTGCAAATTTCAAAAATTATAGCATAAACTCACAAAATATAATATCATTATTAAAAAAATCTTAATTAATAAAATAATTCTCCCACTCTATTTATTATTTCCAAATTTTCATATATCGTATTGAAAATAAACTATCAAACATGTTTTCATTTTTTAAAATATCACATCAAAAATATTTTTTTAAAAAGAATTTTAAAAATATCAATTAAAAAAATAATATCAAACGCATCCTAAATTTCAAGAAAAGAACGAAGCGATGTGAGAGGTTTTGCACATAATAATTGTTTGAAAAGATTTCCGTAGGTGGAGAGTTGTAGTACTAATAAAATTAAAGCCCAAGTGTGTCAAAGCACCGGCTTTGATGAGTTGTGAAGCCTGTGATTGGGGCTTGGCCATGAAGCCCACCAAATCGAATATTTTTCTTCTGGTACTCATTATATCAAGATGTAAAGCAAAAGAGTTAGAAGTCATTTTCCAGGTCTCTCTTTTTCAAGAAAAATGAAAGGGAAAGAAAAGAAAAAGTTTATAACACTCTCTCTCATTGTGGGATAAATATTTTCCCTAGCTAAGCTTTTCCTCAGGCGACTTTGCACCACTCCTATTACTGGGCAATTCACATGTTTTATGTGGATAACAAACTTGTACATCTTATTTAAATTTTTCTAAGAGTTGCTTCTATTTCAAGTGTAAAACTTACATAATATATCTACATTCATATATATATATATATATATATGGAGAGCGATGTGTGCGCACATTACCACCGTCGCGAGTAATGGGTGGCCCATGATTGAACAGCATCAGATAGAGAAAATCAAATATGGACCCCACATTCCGCACCTTTTTATTTGTTCACCGAACCTTTCAACGATAACAACCCTTAACCCAATTAAATTCCTTGGACGGTGACCATTTTTATGTATGTCTCTGTTTTTTTGCATAATGTCTGTAGCCCATCTTCAAGGCAGTTTGAACTGGTGGGCCAAATTCAAAATTTGATATACATATGGGGGAATCATTTCTCTACTATCTTTTGATCACACGAGCTAATACATGATTACATGGGTGTTGTTGTTAAATAGAGTTTGTACAATCTGCTAGACAATGGGTTTTTTGGGGGCGTCAAATTTATGTTTCATTACATTGTAGATATATTTACATGTAAAACGTTTTCAATGATTGGCTGGATGGGTTACTCTACTAGCGATTTCAGCTTCTCTTTCGACTTATTAATATTTTTAATTTGCAAAACACTTTCGTGCGTCATGCAATCATGTGGAAATGAATAAATAAATCTAGAATTACCAATCCTTGGGGGAAAATATGGATGCTGAGAAGTGAGAAGAAGCGTATGAATGCTGTCGCAACTCACAAAATGCATCCAGAAAATAACATCAATGTTACTTAATTATGGTAGACACCAGCACTTTCTTATCATTTGGCACCTGCCCACCCTTTTAGTTCACTTGTTATTTTAGATTTTTGCTCAGCAAGTGGGGATGGATTCCTGATTTCTGTTAATTATATTTGAGTGTGCATTTTTTTTTTTTTTTTTGTGTCCACATTGAAGCAGAAAACCAATCACCCAAAGCCCCCCTTGATAATTGGAACTTAATGAAATTATCAATTTATCCTTTAATTAAATAGAGTGCGTGATACGTAAGGCTATGGTTATTAATTCACGTTATCGTTAAAATTCAAACTTAGGAAACATGTACCATTTTCATCATTTAGTAACCCCTATATTTATAAGTATAACATGTACCATTTTCATCGAATTAATGTGATTTCCTTATTGTTTATATTGCCAGATTTTGATACAGAAAGCATAAATTTTTCTTTTATTATATTATTTGTGATTTTTGTGCTAGCTTGAAAGACAATGAACCCCCTGCTTCTAGTGAATTGTGAACAATTCATTTAACATTGACAACACATGGTGGGTGGGTATTTAAAAATGTTTCTTTGACGGCTAGTGATTGAGAAAGGGGGAAAAAAAATGGGAAATTGCAAATTCTTATCCCGAAAGGAATACTTGAAAACTAAAAATAAGTAAATAAAAATTCCATCTTTGGAAATTGGAATTAGTACTTCAATTAGTTTTCACCATTCTGTCAATCAACAATTTCGGCACTTAAAAAGACAGCATAAATTGATTGAGGAAATGGACCTTTAGAATCTCACAAATGGGAAACCAATTATGAGAATAAAATCTTAATCATGTCCAGAGGAGATTTTACACTCCCCATGTGTCATTTTTTATTCAACATGTATTCAAGATTTGTGTTTAATGTGTCATCACTATCAGAAAAGACAGTTGCAAAATCAATGCAAGGGACAGTGATTAAAGGTCGCAATTAAAGGCCAATACTGATCAAGATAAAATACTTTAGCCCATCAACTTTAGGATAAAAAGAATGGTCCTTTCAATTTTCTTTTATATATTATAAAGTGTCAGTGTAAATTTTACCTCAACTTATTAGGTAGAAATTTTAATTAAGGGTGGTCCTTTTAGGTTAGGGCTTTTATTTTATTGGATTCGATGATGATGAATTTATCCTTTGTTGATTTTAATAAGAGTCTACTTAACCACTAGGGCTTGCCCCGGTGGCTAGAGCCACTCTCTCACAAGTGTAAGGAAAGTGATTTGAGCCCCCACAGACGCATTGCAGGAGTTTAATTTAAATTTTTTTTCTCAAATCTTGAGTGAAGACAATCTTTCTCTTAAGAGGGGTGAGATAGTTAAAATCTGAGCGGTATCATATTAGAGTTGATGTAAACCGATCTCATTAATCGTATGATTGTAAATATCATGAGCAATAGTCTCCTTAAAAAAAAAAAATAGGAGTCCACTTTCCTAGAAGATAAAGATGTCTTTGTCGGATAATACTTTACAAACAAAAGAAAACCATGAGAGGGCTGACTTTGCCAACGTAAACTCTCGGACAATTAAGTCAGTTATTGGATTTTTAAAAATATGACTTTAGAGAGAGAAAATCAACATTTCCCCTATTGAGTCAATTTTTTGTTACCTTTTAGTAAAAATATAGGGAATATTTATAGGCAAAATTGACTTAACTTGAGTCCTGATTACTTTGATGAAAAGTGTCATTATTCTTGTGACATCTTGCGACAATCGTCTTCTTACGACCATGTTGATTGATACATGGATATGCAACTTGTCTATAGATCAAAGAAGGAAGCATTTTAATCTTACGGTGTTTTTCCTAGAATCCTAGGATCATAGGAACCTTGGAACCTATGAGGTTTTATCCTGAGTGGCTCATCCTAGAATAAAATCCTAAAAGTATTGTAACCTTTGGGGGTTAGTCCCATGATTTTGGGATCCTATGAGTCTTAGAACCTATAAGTTTTGTTCTAAATGACTTGCCCGTAAAACTTAAGAGATTTATCTTAAGTGGGTTGTCTTAGGGTAGGATTATCAACATCTTGAAATATTTTGAGTCTTGGAGCCTTAGTATTAAGAGGTTTATCCTGAATAATTTATTTTATGATAGGATCTTAGGAATCTTGAAATTTTTTGGGACTTGAAATCTTACCATCTAAGAAGTTTATTATGAGTGATTTGTCTTATAATAATATCCTAAGAACTTTTTAAATCTTAAAGTTTTCTCACTTAAAAGATTTATCTTAAGTAAGTTGTCAATTTTTTCATGGACTTTACACGGACTAAATTTATTTGCCCTAGCTGGCCTATTCTATTTTGGTTCTAGCACAATGAATCAATAGATTTGCGCAAATTTTAAGCATAAGGCAAGGGTTTGATCGTGGAGTGTGCTTCTTCTTTTAAACATAATTAAGGAAGCTAAAGAGAGAATGTTTCTCGAGAGCTGTGCATTTGGATGTCAGACCATTGTTCGAAATTGACTTGTATAAATTTTCATTAATTTATATAGTACAATTTTTAAAATACTGCTAAAGAAACTACTGCTTGTTTTTCTTTCGAAAATTAACTCACTAATTACTGAATTAATGTGTAAGACAAACTATAAGATCCAAAAGCTACAGTGCCGGAACATTTTAGAATATTCCCAATCCCAGTTTGCATTTACAAATTTGGCAAAGTTTTATTCCTAAACTAATAAACAATAAATTCCAATTGCATAATTTCAAGTTTCAGCCTTAATAATATCCACAAATTATGTCTATTTTTGATTGATTAACACTAATGAGTGGTCAAAGTAATTTTAATAACGATAATGCCTAAGCACGCAGCTAGAAGCGTTAAGCTGAGATGACCAAATTTTTTTTAATTCAGTGGAAAAATCCTAGAGTTGTGTATACTGTCCTTCATTTTGATCTATTAAGGCTTACTTATCTCTTGGTCCTAAAGTTGCTCTCAATTTGCAATTAATTAAAGAAAGAAGCATGTTATGTTGGTTGAAGGTTCTCCTAATTGTCGTCGTAGCAAAAAGGCTGATCATTAATAAACGATTTAATGCAAACATTATCTCTTAATTAACCGTGTTAAGCTATGCAATTTTATATTTTAATCAACTTCTTTTACTGAAAAATAAGTGAATAAAAGGGTTCAAAAGATTTAGACAAATATTTTCAACCTAAAGATGTATAGTATGACACAATTTTCTTAGTATTATTTTTTTTTAAAAGATAACTATACAAAAAGATATATAAAATGCACCCAAAAAAGATCATTTTCAAGTAGTGTTTGGAAAACAGATCATTCTACTAAATAATACCAGCACATATTAGTCATGCAATCAACAAGCGGATTTATTGAATTTGCTTTTTTTTGTATGAGGTTATATCCTGCAATTTGATTTTGCCTTTTATAAAAAGGATCAACAAGACAAAATAATTTGATACGTCTAAGCAGATATTACTACTTACTAGTGGCGTCAAATGGTTAAAATTTCAAAAGAAAGCGATTGCTAATAACTTATGATTGATCTGCATTAGTTTGTCAAGGATAAGATTTGTTGTCTTTAATTATCTTCAAGAACTTATTTTCATACAGGAATGCAAAATGGGAACTCTAGGTGATTCTCCTCATGAAAGGAATAATAAAATGGTGACATGGAATATAAGCGAGAAGCTAATTGCTCATGTACAAAACAAGGTGTCAAATTCTTCTATTTTTTTTTTTTTACACCTGAAATAGAAGCATAAATGACCCTTTACCTAATCGACAAATTAAATAGATAGTATATTATGTCTAGGCTTAAAAGATTCTAAGGAATCAATTCCCCAAAATATATATATATATATTGTAGTTTTCCATATTTTAAAATACGAAAAAATTTCTAGAGAAATTTTAAAACTATACGATCTTTTAAATTTTCTTACACTTTAAAATCTGGAATTGAAAAATCTCTCTCTCTCTCTCTCTCTCTATATATATATATATATATATATTCAGATTGCTAACAGAGACTTTTCTTAATGTAACCGAGCAACTACGAAATTAGTTTGTAGTTCTTGGTCATTGATGTGACCAAACGACTAAAACATTGGTGAATTGTTAAGCACGTCGGCTAAACTTCCTTGCTATGCTAAAAACAATTTGTCAAATTAAGCCAACTCTGAGGTCCCTTTGAAATTTGAGGGCGACAATTTTTCAGTCCAAAAATATTGTAGAACCAAAACGTGTGCATTAAAAATAACCATTATAGAGTAGAAACGTGCATGAAGCCATCTTAAAATTCATTGTATGCATATATAAATTTTATGGCAAGTGTTTTTTTATTGTTAAAAAAAAAAACTTGCTAAAAACATTTGCAAGCTCCGTTTTAATCGAATTTCATGAAAGCTTTGGATGCTAAACGTAAAGTCAGCGTATTCTCCTTGGAGATCTTCAACCTGTTCTCTCTAACTATTGAGGGTGTCCTCTACGGCGGACAGTGAGGCTTCAAGCGAAGCAACGCAAGGCTCCAAGACATTGAGGGAAGCGGTCTTGGACTTGTTGTGAGTCTCTGCCTCTCCTCACGTCCACGAGTTACCGTACATATAAAATTAATTATAGTTCCGTGAATTTTATGTGAAAATTACTAAAAATGTCCTCAATCTATACTCAATCTGAATCTAAAATACTAACTAAATTTAAAACATTATCTAAATTTGACCTCATTCAAACCAATTGTACTCGAATTCATTCTAAATATTTATTCGATCCAATTTATTTCGAATCAAATCAAATCAAATTTGAGGTTTGGATTGAATTTAGATGATTTTTTTTCCCAATATGAAATTCTATCCGATCCTAGTTTATGGTCGACCCTAATTAGGATCCGGCTACGGTACCACAATGGTATCATGCCACTTCTTTTGTTTTTTATGGCTGTGTTATTGTAAATTTTCATATAACCCCTTTCATTCATTTTTATTTAAACTTTGTTTCACAAATATGAAGTTAATTTCTCCCAAACCCATGAATCCTTCAACGGCCAATCAACGGCAAATCAGCTCCTCCGGTGGTTGTGGTTGGTCGTAAAAGACAGAGGAAATTGAGGGGAACAAAACCCAGGTGGTGGCGTCACCAGAAACCGAAAAAATCGTGGCGAATTGAAGCGGCTTTTCACGGCTTCGATCGGCAGCTTTTCGAACACTTTCCAGTGACAAGAATGGCATAGAGATGACCGGCATCGCACGAGCTTCCGATCGATACCAACCTTGGCCGGTGGAGTGGCTGGAAACAGAAACGGCATGCGTGTCGGGTTTGCGGGTTCGGTTTGACCCGATTCTTTTTGCTACAAGGATGACATGGAGATGACCGTCGTCGCACGATCTTTCGATCAGTACCAACCTTGGCTAGTGGAGTGGTCGGAAATGAAAACGGAATCCGGGTTGGGTTTACGAGTTTGAGTCGATCCAATTCTTTTCCTTGTTAATTATTTAATCTCAAAATTATAAAGAGTGGGGTATTGTGATATAGGTGTAATATAGAATAAAAATTTATAAATAATAAATAACACAAGGTGCTAACTAAAATATTTATATGGATGTAGTAGAAATTAACTTAATATTTATAAAGTAAAGCTTAAATAAAAATGAGTGAAGGGAGTTATATAAAAATTTATAATAATAAAGCCATAAAAAACAAAAAAAGTGGCACGGTACCACTGTGGTACCGTAGCCGGATCCATTCCCCCTAATTAATTGTGCTTTAAGAGCAAGATGCATGGATGAGTAGTTCTTTTCTTTTACCAAGGGGTGAGTCGTTTTGGGGTAAATGTGCTGTACAGTACACGGCCGCGTACTGAAGCTTGGCTCAAGCGCATGCAACCTGACAGATGTCATCTAATAAAATTGACAGGTAACCATCACCGGCACCTCCAACTTACACGCCTCCATCAGAAGAATTCCTGGCACGTGCCTAATTCCCCGGACAACACCCATCCTATATTTATTGTCTGTTACCTCTTGCTTCGACGGCGCTGTCACCCCACCGTTTCCCTAATCCATTAACGCTGATAGCGTGAGCCATGGCTTGCACTTGAATAATGAATCCCGTACGACATGGCACTCTCGTGAATTTCTTTTCAACATTTTAAAATACAAACACAGGTCAGAAAATTCGTAAGGGCATTTCTGTAACTCTGGTCTTTCCTGGAATCGGAAAATTCACAACCCTATCCACTTCACTTTTGGCCAATTATTTTATTCCATTTTATTTTTGGGTAATAACATATAGGTGTATGTCTAAACTTTTATCATTCTTCAAGTAAGAATATAATTTGTTAAATTGTCACGTTAGCTCAATTTTCCAATGAAATGACAAAAAGATCCTGTACCGTAGAGCATCGAGTCAGATTCATCTAACGGTTATTTAGGTCATTTGTGAGGGTGGGTAGTGAGGGAACTATTTGATATAAATGTAAATGTTGTATCCTTTGTTGAGAATAAATAAAAAAATGGTGGTCGGATTGTTATTATCCATTTATAATTAAAAAACGTAGACCTGCTCTCCTTGTTTTCTCTTGGCCTAACAAACCGGACATTCTCTCTCCAGAAAGTTTGAGACACAAGGAAGGAATTCCTCAGTCCTCACGCATCCATACGCTCTCTCACAGCTGCTCATCTGCTACAGCTTTAAATTTCTTAAAATTTACTTGACTAAATTACCCTCCGCTCTCCGCCAAAACTCCAATTAAGTCCTTTCTCTGTTCTTCTAGATTCTAACAACAGTCAAAGATCCTTGTCTTTCTCATCAAAATTTTTCTAACCTTCTTCCCACGTTTTCCCTCACTTTCTCGCATTCTCTCTGCTATGTGAGTTCTCTCTAAGCACTAAGCTCGAAATATAAAATATTTGAAACGCTATGGATTTAGCTGAAGGAGTCGGAGAAAGCTCGTCGCCGCCGCGTAGCTTTGGAAGCTTCAGCAACTACGATGTGCGAAACGACGTGTTTAATCGGCTGATAGAGGCCGGTAATGAAGAGGCTGTGTGTAATCCTGAGTTTCGAGAACAATTAGATGCTCACTTCAATCGATTCCCTGCTAGGTACTCGCTTGTACATGCATATGTATGTATATATGGATGTATGCATCTTTTGTGATGAGTGAAACGTTTTTGAGTTTGTCACTAAGTTTAGTGTCTCGATTTTGAATGTGAACGAAGAATGATTCAGATTGTGCGGATGGAATCCTCCACTGGTTTGTCTAGTAGATTTCTTTTCTTTTTTCTTTTTCTTTTTTCTGGTAAACGACGTGCCGTTTGACGTTGCCATATGGAGTTCAAAAAAATATGTGTAATGATTTTCGGAGATGTAGTAGTTAGGTACTGTTGGAGAAGTATTTTCGGCTTAGTTTTTATTATATGTATTATATTTTTCGATTTGTGAAAAATAGGAGCACCCTCAATAACATATATTTGCAGATTGGATCTATATGTTTATATGTTTGGTTCATTTGTTTATTTTGTTTTTACATGGTGTTTGGAGGCTTAGCATCTTGAGCAGTATGGGAATCATTAAAATTGGAAGATGAATTCAGGAGTAGGAGACGGTCAAAGACTCAATAATTTATTCTGAAATGAAATTCATCTCCCTTCCCAATTTGGGGATTTACACATATCCTCTAATCTTAAATATATGCTACGGTATTTGGCTATCCCTGAATAAATTTTTACCTTAAGTCTCCGTATATGATAGTGAAAATATAAAAGTAGATATAACTTTCCTGAAGAAAGAAACAAATAGGGAAAATTAAATTTTACTTCCACTTTTTTTATAATATCTCATCTCAAATTCCATCACTTTTTGGCTAATTAGATAATTAAATGCACATTTTTTCATTTTGGTATCAGTTATGGGCTTGATGTTAACATGGATAGAGTGGAAGATGTTTTGTTACATCAGAAGCTGCTTGCCGTTGCAAAAGATCCAGAGAAGCGGCCTGCTTACCATATCCGTTTCATCGAGGTAAAACCTTTTCCTTTATCCCAATTTTTGTCGCCATAATATTCATTATGCACTTAAAAGGAGCACTATCTCTTTTAACTTTTACTGTTACGAAAATGTAGACCAAGTGTTACTGGTGAACAATTGGTTTTATTTTTAATTTTCTTTTAGGGAAATGATCATGCAAAAGCACTGCAAATGAAGTACATAAACTGGAGAAATAACATTTGTCATTTCCTATTTTTGTTGCAAATTCTAAAATGTTCATCTCTACACTTTTTTCATTCTGAATACATTTATATTGCCATACCCTGATGCTGATGGTATGCAAAAAAATTTATGAATATGCTTACTTAATATGTGATTTTGGTCATGGTAATGTTAGTTTTGCACTTCCTCCAGTCTTCTTTGAGGATCTCATATTTTATGAATATGCTTACTTAATATGTGATTTTCCTTCTCTGTGTTGCTGGTAAGAACCTTTGCACCAGAACAGATGGTAATGATGATCAACTGTTTGTAAATAGTATTTCTACTGCAAGGCCATCTCTCGATGCAGACAACGAAGGAATTGTACCATCTCAAAAGAGGTATTCTTGTAAAGTATTCCTTTTTTTTTTTTTAAAGAGCTGTAAAGGTCTTAGTTATGCACATTTTTATCAGTTTTCTTATGTCAATGAGTGAATTTATGGTTGTCCTGAATCTATTTCCTTTTCCTTAGATAGTGTATTTAACTCAATGATTTCTATAACTAGAGTCAGGGATTCTGCAACTGACTTCGAGCCTTGCTCTAAGCTTGAAGACCTCAATTTGGATAGAAAGAATTCCATTGACATTGGGGAAAGATATGCGGCAGAGAACTCCTCTAGGAGGTATTAAAGACCTTCTTCAGCTTTCCCTTTACTCAGATTAACCTGTGATAATTTAAATAATAGCTATAAACTTTAGCTCACACTCTCCACCCCTCCCCTTCCACCCCACACACAAAATCAAGTTAAAGAAATTCCCTCTTGAAAGTTGGTGTGAGGGGGAATCGATCACTTGACCTCTTGCTTTCACTGGTAGAGACCAGGTTATCCCCTTGGATACATGCACTTTACATTTATATAAAAGATAACCAACATTTTTCTACTGAATTAAGAAATTTCTCATCTATAACCAGTCCAAATTAATATGAAGGGTCAAACTAAGACACTTTCAATGGTGACAATGACAGTGGTTAGTTTTACGAAGGTTTATAAGGGTTCTTTTCTGTTCAGCTCTCACTGCAATAATAGCGTAAGATCAAGTGGAGAGAGCTAGAAAGAGGAATTAGTTTTTGTGATAGTGAATATAGGTGATGTAGATTTATGAGCTTGTGTGCTTGAATTATTTAAATCCGTGCTTGCAACTTTTCACAGGGCAAAAGGCAAGGTGAATAGAGGTGGGAGTAGAGTGTGAGTGTGTGTTTTTGTGTGATAGAGAACGGTGCACTCTGTCTTTTGTACTCTACTTTCCAGTTCTTCTCTAACTGAGTTTTGTCTCCCTGAAGCTCTCTTATGATTTATGGCTCGGTTACAATTTCAGTTCTTGGTTCAGGCTTGATGTGAAAGGTCATCTGGGCAATTTGTCAGGAGGAATACTGGAGAACCCTACATTGGTTGGATTTAGTAGTTAGTACAGCTCTCACACTAACTAGGGCAATTCACCTAATAGCTCATGCTCTTATATCTGGTTTCCCTACAATAGTAATTAGTAAAGTCTTTTGTGAGCAAGAGTAAAGCTTTATTAGTTGAATTATTAGTTGCTTCCCTTTTGAGGTAATGGATTGCCTCAGTGTCAAATCAAAGGATATCTGAATTTGCATTAGTGGAATTACAATACGCATATGGAAATCTTCACCCACCCAAGCAGCATTTGATCCTCCCTTAATATTTATTCTTGATCGATGGACATATTTCAAATGTCTAGACAACCATTAGGCTTTAACAGAGGTGTATTCCTGGAGCACCTTTAAACTTCCTTGAAATTCTGCACATTGCATCTTTTTATTGTTGTTGTAGGGAGAAAATGAGGGATTCACACATCAAGAACTAAGAGTCTATCACAGACGTTATGTGTAATAATTGACTATTGGGAACCGTAATGCAGGCAAGAACTTGTTCCAATTCATGAAGTCGTATTTTCTACAGTTGACAAGCCAAAACTTCTTAGCCAGGTATGTGTTATGTGTGCTTACTTTCATCACCATTTGTCTGGTAGACCTACTGATCGAAGTACTGGGATCAAGACATGAATATCTTCTAACAAGGAGCTGTTTTCTTCAGCTTTCTGCCCTGCTTTCTGATATTGGACTAAATATCCGTGAAGCCCATGTATTCTCTACAACTGATGGCTACTCCTTGGATGTATTTGTGGTGGATGGATGGCCTGTTGAGGTACTTCATTAGTCTATTTGGTATTTGTAGTCAGCTATTGCCTTGTACTTCCAGGATTGCGTCTTTACTATAAAAGCCAAACAGAAATTGCATTTTCGTTTTTACAAGTTATAACTTCTGAGACAAAAAAAAAAAAACCCTTCATCTTATTTATCATCTTGTCATTTCTTTCCTCAAAAGAACATTTACCTCTCCTGTTGATTGGTTTCTGTCTCTTCGAGTATATTGCACTTCCCCCAACCCTAGTTTTGAGATAATATATTTTCTTCACTTTTAGCAATCTTTTTTATCTATTTTAGTGCCAAAGTTACATTGTATATTTGCTCAAGATTGATTGTTCATCGTGAATTATTCAAGTCATAGCATATGATACAATAATAATGTTTTTGTCTTTTAATGAGATTTGCCTAGTTGAATCTTTTGGGAGGAGTTATGCTTTACTCCAGGATGGTGACCTTATAATATATTAAGGAGCATTGTGATTATATTTCTTTTATGACAGGGATCTGTGCTGAGTCCAAATGTTGCTGACTTTGCAATGTTGTGGTCAGGATACAGATGGTTTGTATGAGGCTATGGAAAAAGCAGTTGCTAGAAGTGAGGTAACCTGTCTTTCATTCTGATCTTCTGCTGTCTATGTTTTTCGTGCGCTTTCTTACATTCACTATAAGTTGGAATCAGAACCAAGTGAGAGCAACACTTTTTGGGAAAAATATTGTGTAAAGTTGCTCAACTTTTATTGACATCATTGTTGATGTGCTCCCTCAGGAGAAGTTTTATATTATTCCTTCTTTTCTATAGAATAAAGATGGCCTACCTACATTTCTGATGTAGGACAATATTTTAGGGAGTCTTTTTTTATTAGTCATATTTGTTATGAAATTTGAGTCTTTATTTTCTTGTTTAGGTGGGATTCTCTTTATACATTTAAGATTACTTAGGCCGTAAGGTTTATGCTATATAAATAGAGTGTGTATATAACATGTTTAATCTACCTTTTGAATAAAATTCTTATTTCCTTTGGGGATTCTTTGAAACCTATTGCGGTTTCTAATTTGTTGAAGTAATTAATGAATACTAATATAACTATTTTGACCATTGTGCATCGGAAATATAGGGGTCATGGTCTGGTTCTACAAATTCTCGTTCAGCTGTAGAGAAGGCAATAGAGTCACAAACAAAATCTGAAGATTGGGAAATAGACAGGAGGTTATTAAAGACAGGAGAAAGAATTGCATCTGGATCTTGTGGAGATCTGTGAGTTGGGTTTATATGGCCTTGCTGCCTTTCATCAACTTTGTTATTTATTTTCTCTTCGTTGATGACCTTTTTCTACGGTGCTCATCGCAAGGTATCGTGGAGTTTACCTTGGTCAAGATGTTGCTGTTAAAGTTCTTCGATCTGAGCATTTGAATGATACTTTGGAAGATGAATTTGTTCAAGAAGTGGCTATTCTAAGGTGAATAGTTTGAAGTAGTTAAAGTTCATGCTATCCCTTGAAATGAATTATTACTTGTATTTGATATAATAATGTCACCGTTGATCCTCTACATAGTCATTCTGGTGCCTCTGGGAGGCACATCTACTAGCTACTAATTTATAATTGTTTGTTAATTTGATCAATTCATGTGTTGGTACTACATACTTTACCATATGCCTTTGTTTGATTTGATGTTACATGTTTAATTGATTAATCTAGTTAAACATATGAATCAACGACGACAAGTGCACTTCATCCAATACCATTCAGTTATTTGTAACTTGGTTTATCATTCTGTGTAATCATTATTCATATTTGATGTTGTGTCCCTGTGTTCATCATCTGGACTTGAGTACCATATGATGACCTTACAAAATTCATGATTTCTGCAGTACGTACATCATATAATACAATTAAGGTATGCCAATTTTATATCCAGAAAATCTACAGCACTTTGTGAATGATTAATCCAATAGAAATTTATTTACAGACTTCAATTTATTGAGTTATTGGGTATTCTTGCCTTTTCTTTGAATAAAAGATTAGAAGATCTACTTTTGATTATTGCTTGAAATCACTATGTTGTTTTCTCATATTCAACTTGGAAAATAAGCATCTAAATGCTTGGAACTTGCAGAAACTAGAAGAAATTTATCGTGCATTGGGTTATTTTCAAAATCTTTTATATTAAAAAAAAAAAGAAGGGGGGGGGGGGGGGAGCAATTTATCTTTTAGTCTTATTATATCTCTAGAACTTTTGGTTATGCTAGAATGATTTTTCAGATTGTTTAGATCTCGCATCACTTTCATGTTCTACATGCAGGGAGGTTCAACATAGAAATGTTGTTCGTTTTATAGGTGCGAGTACGAAGTCCCCGCATTTATGCATAGTAACAGGTATAAATTCGTACTGGATCTAAGTTTTACTTCCTGCAGTGCAATCACAACTAAAAGAAACCACAACCAAAATTTTCTGTTATATAGCAATTATGAATCTTAACTAAAATAGTAAATATGAAAAGACTCCAAAATGACTGATTCCCTTTTTTGTTCTACATCACGAGGTTTGGTAATTTTTCTTTTAATTATGTTCTATTTGTTATAGGAAAAGAATTTTTGAGAGAATGAATAACCTGTCCCTTAAAACCCGAAGGGTTTCTAAAGTACCTTGCGGAAAAGTTTAGCTCAGCTAAAAACTTTATGTAATCAAAAGGCTGCGGACCCAAAATTTACATTGATTTTAGGTTACTCTGCTAACACTTGTAATCGCGCTTCCTTTATACATAGCATATTTTAGCATCTGAGACATGACTTTTTGTTTTCTTCACAGTAAAGGCGATCCATGTGTAACTGGATTTTGGCTTTAGCTGTCAGAAGTTTTTTAATTTTAATCATATCTGCTCGTATATGTGCCCGTCTCCTATTTGATATTCTTTTGTTCAGTAAACTGCACCTCTGATTGCCGTCTCCCCTTGCAGAGTATATGCCTGGAGGAAGTCTGTATGATTACTTGCATAAGAATCATAATGTCTTGAAGTTGCCTCAGTTGCTGAGGTTTGCAATTGATATTTGCAAAGGAATGGAGTATTTGCATCAAAGGAACATAATTCATAGGGATCTTAAAACAGCAAATTTGCTAATGGACACTCACAATGTAAGCTTGAACATCAGTTGTACTCATTTTTGTTCTCCAGTTATATGACTGTTTTAGGCGTCTAGAGACGTGACAGAAATTAGCTTGATCCAGAACCAGTGTCCCCTTCAAAAAGTTTTTCCCCCTTCTAAGTGATAACCAATTGAGGTTACCTAGAGTGATGGTTCTCTGTCTGTTTCTATTTATTTCCAATTCCCTACCAAGAAGAGGATTTCTAGTTGTTATATCGTAAATACTTCAATCAGAATGTTATAGGTGAGAACTCAACAATCACGAACCAAAATGAAAAATTAAATAAGAAAAAAGCCAGATATTTTATGAAATTGGCTCACTTTTTCTTTGTATATGTTATTCTCCTTTCTTTTGGGTCTGGGTTCAATTTTAAAGCAGCTGACATGAGGAAATTAAAATGACTGCTAACGATAATTGTTTTTAATCATTCAATTCAAAGCTATAATAGGTTTGCAGTGTATCCTAGTGATTACGAATTATATATGTTTTCTCAAGGTTGTTAAGGTGGCAGATTTTGGTGTTGCCCGGTTCCAAAACAAAGGGGGAGTAATGACAGCCGAGACCGGAACATATAGGTGGATGGCACCAGAGGTCTGTAATTATTTTTCAGTTTCCGTTTACTTTCTTCTTATCTTCTTGTATTGCGTTGCTTATATTTAAGTATTTTGATTCACTTTGCCTATCGATATCTTATGAGATTGTTTTATCTGATACTAGGTTATAAACCACCAGCCGTATGACCAGAAAGCAGATGTCTTCAGTTTCGCTATCGTACTATGGGAGCTAGTGACAGCCAAGGTATGTCCTATTTTTACCCCTATACTTGCTTTTATATATTCATGTACAGTTCAGCCCAGACTCAGTCATTGATTTGGTATGTTAGGTTCCATATGATTCCATGACTCCTTTACAAGCTGCCCTGGGAGTTAGACAGGTGTGCACCTCTCTCTGTCAACCAATATACTGATTTTGTTCCAAACTTTGGCTCACTTTCAAATGCAGGATCAGCTGTTTAATTATTGAATTAAATACACTTATAAATTCACATGAGAAAATAGTAATTCTATTCTTTCTTATTTTGTGAGTGAGATTTAATTGAAGGGAGTTGGTGCATGAGCAAAAGAAATTTGAGCTCTAACACTTGTTCTTTTCTCTTGGAATCTTGGTGTACTCCAGAATGCTTAGGCTGCCTTGTGAAAAAAATCCCCGTGTTCATGTCTAATTGTTACATTACACACTCTCCTTTCCAGGGACTACGCCCTGATCTTCCTGAGAATGCACACCCAAAACTTATAGACTTGATGCAGAGATGTTGGGATGCAGTTCCTGACAATCGACCATCATTCTCTGAGATAAAACTTGAACTCGAAGTACTTCTCCAAGAAGTTCAGGTAGAAATCTCGAACAACTCTTTTAAATTATTATACTACTACCAGCTCCCCTTAGCTGAAAGCTAATCAAACTGCGTGTATGTTAGGAACCTTCAGGAGCTGTAAATGGCAACTGAACAACACAGACAATATCCTAAGCAACTTGTTAAAGGAACTCTTCTTGTTTTTTGTTGTCGGTTCAAATTGTTATAGAGGTGTACAACTGAGGGAAAAAGAAATTCACAAAGGACATCCAGTCCTATACAACATATAATGAAATAGACGGCGAGTTCGATGACTTGCATTTTAACTTGTAATTTTCTGTGTCTTGAGCGCTTCTCAGGTTGTAAAAATTGTTTTTTTTTTTTTTTTTTGAGTAATTGGGTGCGGAAGTTTTGAATCTGTATTACATCGGTGTTACACATGCCTTGTCATCTGTTCCTGTTGGTCTTTTTCTGTGCTAATTAATTTTTCTCACTTGTTACAAGTCGAACACTTTCCATCCATTTAAAAAAAAAAAGGAAAATTAGTTGATTGAATAACATTTTGTCAAGCTTCATAATCAGAATCTGCATAATAATAATAATAATAATGCCATATGATATATATATATGCATCGCATTGATGATGTCTGGAGGGAACAATTGAACAGAAGAGTACAGACGATAGAAGGTCTAACTTTCAAGTGCTGCAGGATGCAGAGTCGCTATTAACCAGTAAAATAAACAACTGTCGATTGAAAGTGGCTATCCTCTTTTCAAGTATTAAAAATATTTGATCCCATCCAGTTAAACATGCTTTGGCTAATTGAACTAATCGAAGAATGGGATCTTCACATCTCACCAACATAATTTAAACAATTTAATCGCCATGTGAATGAACTAATTGACTGCTTAATTAGAGAATCATATCGATCTCGAAAGCGCAAATATCTACTTGCTCAAATAAACAATTAAAGGGCAAGTAACAGAGTTGACTCTAGCCTTGCCTCATATGAAGCCTCTAAATTGTTTGCACACTAATTTGAACACAATCTCCCTAATTAAAATTAAAAAAAAAAAAGTAAAAAATATTTTGTTCTTAAGAGTATTTTTGGCATTTTGTACTAACTACTAGAATTGCGGAATTGCGTCACGTCGCTTTGATCTTATCGCATAGACGAAAGGGTGCTGTCCTAATTTTTTTTTAATATATTTTTCTATAGAATTATAATGAGAAAGTAACAAATACAATTAATTAGTATGCAAAAGAGGCGAAAAGAAAAAAAAAAGGTTGCAATCTATGACCACATTAAAATTTATTGGATTGAATCAGTAGTTCATACATAACGCGGTTTCTTTCCAAGTTGTATGTTAAAAAAATATGAAGGTAGGTTCACATTAATATGAAATAAATAAATGATTAAAATCCAAAAAAGTCAACTAATTTGAAACAAGTCACGGTATCCGAGCAATAATTAAAGATGGGAATATTTAACAGATAAAAGAAAGATAATATCATTTTATTTTCTTAATTTTGTTTGAAAAAATCATGTACAATAAACAAAAAGCCTGAGATCGTTTTAAAATGTATCTTGGCAATAACACGTCTAAGTCCAATTTATTAACTGAACTCGAAAGAAGAAGAAAAAGAAATCAGACACGTCAACATTCGATTATTGAGCTTAATAAATTTTGAGACTGACATTCAAAAGATGTATTCTTGTCAATGATATATTTATATTAGTTTTTCTTTCACACAGATGCCTTTTTTTTTTTTTCATGCGAATATATTATTAAGATATATAATTTTATAAAATCAGTGCAGACACGCTATTAAAGTATATGTTTTAATAGTATATTCACATAAAAAATAAAAGCGTATGCACCTGAGAAGTTATATATTTTCGATCTTATTAGCTTCAGAAATTAAAAAAAAAAATTCATTATGAGTTTGAAATTGACGTAATGTTAGTTCTCTCAATAACTATTCGTTATTAATCAGTATGTTG
Source organism: Citrus sinensis (assembly GCF_022201045.2). NCBI lineage: Eukaryota > Viridiplantae > Streptophyta > Magnoliopsida > Sapindales > Rutaceae > Citrus > Citrus sinensis. The sequence continues at coordinate 34,153,926 of NC_068560.1, read as the reverse complement.
GTTTCCCACACTACCGAAAAGAAATAAAAACAAAGTCATTTTAATAATGAAGTGTATAGAACGATCGAGCTGTAGATGGATTATTAAGTCAGAGTATTATATATATAATTAGCCGACATTGACCTCTGATGAAGACGATCAAATGAAAACAAATGAATAGTTGCCACCTAATTCTCTTTAAGATAATATAGCATAATAAATAAAAGATTCTTATGACGATGTGGATAAATGGTAGCTAAGAAAATCTTACTCATTGATACTGATTACAGATTAAATTATGACTTATATGCATGTCTCAAGTCACCTAATTAAATGGGGGTTCGAACGTTACATATTAGTTAGAATTAGGAATTATCTGATGTTATTTTTTATGAAAATGATTAGAAATAAAATTCACGTTGATTTGATATGAAACAATTTTTCACGAGTCCACGAACATATCCAAAGTTGGCATTATAACGCATCATCTTGACCAACAAATCAAATTCAATTTTGCACAGCTAATTGTTTAAACATGTTGTGACAAAATTATCTGATGTTCAATTTAATTATAATTCTGATCAGCGACAGACAAGCAGCATGAAAATGGCTTTCTGGCATATGGTCGCTTATATACCTGCCCCAATAAACCCTACGTATTAAAGCGAATGGAGCAATTTGCTTTATCAACTCCTCAATTATGTAACGCGTATGCCAACGAACCAATAAATAAATTAACTAGCAACAATACACGCATAAAAGAGAAAAAAAGAAAAATTAAAGACACAGACTTTTTCATAGTTTCTCAATCAATAGAAGGTTTTTTGTGCTTCAAGAGCATTGCTCCATATTTATTTATTGCTTGTCACTTATATATACGTATTATTATGATTAATTGAAGCATACACGTAAATAATAAAAAATAAATAAGTAAATAATACTATAAGAGTACCAAAGATCTTTTTTCCCGCTAAGACACTTTTTCCTCCATAAGACATATATAGCTTAAAATGCTTAAGTTCGAGGAGTTGGAGTTGGAGAGAGGCTGGTGAATTCAAATTGTCCATATATATTTGGACAAATAATTATTGGTCCCTTGAGCTATATAATACAAAAGGCATATCAATTTTTCCTATTAATGCGGGGTCAGAGAGTTTGAGAATTTCATATCGGTTCTAATTATATAAAGCAAATTATCTATTAAATTTTTTTCATAATTTTCCTTTTTATATCTTCCCCAACAAAAAAGTAAATAACACAAAATAAAATTGGCGAGTTGGTAAAGAGAAATTAACAAATCAATTTTTCCATAAACAATTTAGAGTATTGGAAGCAACCATTATTAAGAGGTGATCAGATAAGCTTAAATAATGCCTAATGTCGACTTAAATTATTTTTCTTGTTATATATATATATATATATATAACAATGAATCTTTCAAAGTATGGTAGCTAAGAAGAGAAGATAATCTTTTCAAAGTATGCTAGCTAAGAAGAGAAGATAATTCTTAATTAGAGGTATATAATCTTGTTAACCTCCTCCAACAAAATGCTTTAATCATGTTTTCTAACTTTTATCCTCTTTATAATGGATTCGGATTCTCTCCTAGGCATTTTCTCTCTTAATTCTCCTAATCTTTTAAAGATTCATTGACATGTGTAATTAATGAACTTAAATGGATGAGATTAAATCTTACATTGCAATCTTATTTTAAAACTCATGGTAATTCAAAAGTTTTTCCTCTACTTATTGCAAATTTCTCCCCCTTCACGAAATTTAAAAATTTTAGTTATAGCGATTTTAAAGAATTCAAAGCAGCAGCTGTAAAATTAAAGAAACAACAAAACAGCAACTTGCCTAGGGCTATGATCCTTTCTTTCTTAGTTTCTTGGATCACTGGGCACTGGGGCTTCTGGCTGTCTTGTGTGCATCTTTTCAGTGACAAAGAAGGACGTCTCTAAATTGGATTAAAGCTGCTGCCAGAGCAAAGAAGTTCTGAAAAAAAAATAATAATAATAATTTCCCCATTTCTCATCATACAAGGATGGAAGATTTTTCTTATGGTGAACGACCGTCCACATGTTGTGTTTGCTTGACTTCTTTGGTTTTCCCTCGTAGTGTAGGAGCTTATTCTCCTATTCACCGCTGCACTGTTGAGGGAGTTGCAGCTCATCTTTTTTGTTATGAGTTTACAGCAAAGGATTGCAAGTGTGCCGCTCAAGCTTGCTTTAGTCATCATCTAACAATTAAAATTCCAATTTTGTAAAGGGAGAGAATCGCAGTAATTTAAAAAAAAAAAGATTATAATGTAAAATTTAATCTGAACTATTTAATATTATTAATTACAAATGTCAATGAATCCTTTAAAATTTAGGAGGATTAAGAGAGAAACTCCTTAGGAGATGATCCAAATCCGTTTATAATATAATAAGAACGATTAAAATATTTCGCGTTTGTCGGAGAAACGAGAGCATTTCATTCAAATCAGAGATGGTGAGTCACCCCCCACTTTCCTTGCTTATATTTTAATTTTCAAAAGTCATGACAATAATTTTCAACTTTTGATTATACATCAATTATTACAATAATTAGTTTTTATTTACGTCCAACACTTCACATGCATGGGCCCTAACCTAACCTAACATTTGTTTGATTAAGATTCCACAGTCTAATATAATCAACTGGGGATTCCACCAAATCCGATCTTCTTTTTTTTTTTTTTTTTTTTTTTTTTTTTTTTTTTTTAATCTTTACTTTCATTTATCTTCATCCTGTTTCTTTCTAAATGATTCCCAAATGTCCAAACCATGCAAGCGCTTTTTGTAAAATGTAAACAGTAAAAACGGCTCCTATCACTCCCGCTAGTAGTAAAAAAAGTTAAAACTTGGTTTACCTACAGCAACTCAGCACCCACTCAGCATTGCTCTGTAATTTTTGCACATGCATGCACTGAAATGGGCCACGTATTAACACATACATGCATGCATCATCATACACAAATTAAACACGAATAAATAAATAAAAATTAAGGAGGAGTGCCCTTTTTTTTATGAAAACAAAACTCAAAATATGTCAATATTTTCTGATTTAAGGGTGGTTTAATTAAAAAAAAAAAAAACTTGATTTTTGATTCTGAATTTATCTACTATTGTACTATATATGGAAAAAGTAATAATTCTTCCTTGTGAACGTCCATTAATAAATTAATTTTGAATTGACCCTATAAAACCGTTAATCTAGCTAGCACTATATATAAGAGCTAAACATTCCTCTATAAAGGTCAAAATTTCACATCGGGAAAAGACTGATCATGGAGAACATTTGGAATATTATAATGTTTTAAGGCATTAATTTGTTTTGATTTTTTTAAAAAAAATCTAATTAAGGTATCTGAAGGTGCTGGTTAAACCACTTGGCCTATAGATAGCTGAGATTATGATCACTTCACTTAGTTTTCTCTTTCAGCTAGGTATGTGTCAATGTTAATTCGTTATCTGAAAGTTGAAGAAACAAGAGAAATAAGAAGACAAATCCGACACTCTTTTGAAATAACTAATAGAATCCAACGTCAAAGTCTTACTACTTAATTTAATTGTCAAATTATCTTAAATTCTTAATGGCTATGCAGCTTTGTTTGAATAAACCCCTTTTGTATGGCTCCAGTACGTGGACGGAACCATGATTTTATGGGTCAGCAGGAGTTATAATCCAAGGGTGCGATTGGCATTAAGCTTAGTTAGCTGTAATTTAAAAGTTATATCACTAAAGTGTTTGGTAAATACTAATAATTGTAGCTTAAAAGTTATGTTAATATGATTTTTTATTTGTATAATGAAAATTTTATTATTTCTTTAATAATATTGTCAAAATTATTATTTAAAATTTATATTTACTACATATTATTAACTTTTATTTTATAGTTATAATTTTTTTTTTCACAACAGCTATAATTTAAAATCTATAGCACCCCAATCTCAAATAAAACTTAATTACTTAAAGAATAATAAATTTAAGTGGGCTGAAATAAAAATTATTTAATTTGAGGGGACAATCAGTAATTTTACATAAAATTTATCAAAGTTCAATTTTTTGGCCAGGGCCCAGAGGGTAGCCCCGCCTCAACATTATTTGGCCATGTGTACTTACTTAACAATTAACATAGGAGTATAAGAAATTTGCACATATAAAATATCGCTTCAGAGTTCGGAATACTGCATTTTAATTGAGAGGGCAGGGTAATTGTCTTAATTAATTTTTATCAATTGAGGAGAATGAAAATAATTAATTATTTTTTTGAATTAGTTCATTTTTAATTAATTAGTCAATGTTTTACGTGATAACCAAGTTGTAAGTGATTTTTGAGACTGTAACATTTTGAAATTAGGGTATCTTATACAATCTTCTCAATAAAATTGTTACAAGTTTTATATAGGTTATGAAAAATTCGGTTATGCCACGGCTAAAAGTAGGGCACTAATGATATGATAAATATAAATTTTATAAATTACATGTACGACTAGTAAATTAATATAAGACCACTAATTATTAAAAAAATTAAAATAGTTCTACAGAATTTTAGTAAAAAAAAATATTTTATTTATTTAGTTTAATTAAATAAAAAATTCACTCATCAATTGAAAAAAAAAAAGAATTATACTGAAAACAAGTGGAATAAGTTTTACTGAATTTTTTAATCATAAATCCTATATTCATTTTAGGACATTTACAAACCATTTTTTAAATTTTCTATAATAGTATTTGTCTACTGCAAAAGTTAATTAAGTGAAATTATTTATCTTGATGTGGATAGATCCAAAACAAAACAAAAAAAAAGATATTCTTATATTAATAGTTGCATATATAAAACTTTTCTCCTTACTTGTATTTGAGATTACTTTTAAAGAGGTTTAGAAAAATGCAAAACCACCTATCCTTATTAAAACATTACATATATTATACAAACTCAAAACTATCATTATTCGATTTAAATAATAAATCAATAAATATATAAAGTAGTCAATATTATAACTCAATTGATATGAAGATTTATTTAATATTATCAATAATGACTCAAACTTATAATAATACTCAAGTGTGCATTAGCACGAAATTCTGTAGCACTTGAGAATGAATTATAAAACGTATTAACAATATTTTTTAAGTTATATTAATTATTAGTTAATTAGACACTGATCTCTGCATGGAGTCATGGAGAAGTCATTGGTTAACGCACATTATAGTCGCAAGAAAAAGAAAAGTCCATGCAGGCTTTACTAAAACAACAGTCATCAATTTCAAACGTCACAATCATCGTCAAAGAGACATAAAAATCAACCACAACATACGGACCATCTTGGGAAGTATATTAATTTTGTTGTACGAAAAAGCTCTTGCATTTTGCATGCATAGAGGTTGAAAATTACAAAAGACACATGCACCTAAGATTCGATTGACACACACACACACCTAAAATCCACGATACATGAGAATGATAAGAACTTTTCTGTTTCTACATGTAGCTGTTTATTCCTCGTAGAAAACAAAGATAAAAGAGAATCAAACGCGGCAACTGGATCGATCGCTATCCTGCTCGCAGTAAAGCTTTTCATCGAACCCTTTCTTTATTCGGATACCATTAGCCTCTCCTGCAAGAACAAATTAATCAGCCACTTTTATTTGTCACTTAATCACTATGGACGCAACTAAACAGAACACTGTGCTTAAAATTGAAGTGCTTAGCGTAATTCTGATCTACTAGGCTTTACATGAACAGTTTTAAAAATAAATGAGTTTACCATAAAAGCATGAGCTATTCATGTCCACTTTCTAGTAGTGGTAAGGAGGAGGGGGAGATGCATAGACGTAAGGGTGATGTGGCGGTGGGGAATGGTAAACTGGAGTTGGTGGCGGAGGAGACTTGTACTTGTATGGTTTCTTGGGAGGTGGTGGGGAATGATAAACCGGCGTCGGTGGTGGGGAATGGTAAACTGGAGTTGGTGGCGGAGGAGACTTGTATTTGTATGGTTTCTTGGGTGGTGGTGGGGAATGGTAAACTGGAGTTGGTGGTGGAGGAGACTTGTACTTGTATGGTTTCTTGGGAGGTGGTGGGGAATGATAAACCGGCGTTGGTGGTGGGGAATGGTAAACTGGAGTTGGTGGCGGAGGAGACTTATATTTGTATGGTTTCTTTGGTGGTGGTGGGGAATGGTAAACTGGAGTTGGTGGCGGAGGAGACTTGTATTCGTATGGTTTCTTGGGCGGTGGTGGGGAATGATAAACCGGAGTCGGTGGTGGGGAATGGTAAACTGGAGTTGGTGGCGGAGGAGACTTGTATTTGTATGGTTTCTTGGGTGGTGGTGGGGAATGGTAAACCGGAACCGGTGGCGGGGAATGATAAACCGGCGTCTGTGGTGGGGAATGATAAACTGGCTTCGGTGGTGGGGAATGGTAAACTGGAGTTGGTGGCGGAGGAGACTTGTATTCGTATGGTTTCTTGGGCGGTGGTGGGGAATGATAAACCGGCGTCGGTGGTGGGGAATGATAAACCGGCGTCTGTGGTGGGGAATGATAAACTGGCTTCGGTGGTGGGGGAGACGTGTAATGGTAAGGGGGAGATGCTACTGGTGGTGGATATTTCTTTGGCGGGGGAGGAGATGTGTAGTAGTAATGGTCTGCGGAGGCTTCTAAAGGCAAGTAGCTAAGAGAGACTGAGATTGCCAAAAGAGTGGCAAAGAGGTAGGCCATTTGGGACCCCATCGTTCAATACCAAGTGGAGTTTCGTTTGTGCTCTAAATCAAAGCTTCGTGCCCTCTTTATATAGACTTGGTCTCCACCAAACTTATCACACAAAACCTTGACGTCGAACAATTTTACTGTAATGTAACTAAATCTTAATGTCAATGATTCTGGTTATGTATGAAAAGGATGTCATCAAGTTGGGACAAGTTTGACTAACTATAAGACTTTGTGGTTTTGTTTAGTGGCCCGCTGCAGGGAATAAATTAGTAAATAACAGTCCGATCCTGTTAATGATATGGCATTTTTTGCATACCATTATTCTTCATGAAGAGCTTGAAAACATGTACTTAATTACCTAACTTATCGTGAATGTTTCGGCCTTGGGTCCAGGCGGCGAGACTTATTTGAAACTTCATATCCATTTATTTATTTATTTCCCTTCACTTCGTAGTTAATTATTTTAATTTCCCTTCGTAGCTAGCTAACGTGGCTTTACTTTAAACTTCTTACGAATTCCCTTTAATGCTCTTATCTCAAGGTGAAAATAACTTTCTCCCTGAAATGTTAACAAGCAGCGGAAACAACCCAGCCATTATGTAATAGTTAAATAGTTTAATTGCATTCGTTGATAGTTTGTGGATCTTTGAATATTCAACATGAATAAACACATTAAGGAATTGTACATATAGTTGAACAAAGTACGAAATTATAAAATTACCTCAAAATTCTAAAACAAAATTCATTTTCTAAAACACAAAATTCGCAAAATGTTAAATAAAAATTGATGCAATAATTCATCTACAAAATAAAAAAAAAATTCAGTACTGAACCGAGTTTTTTTTGTTGAATATTAGATAAAAAAAATTGTTAGAAAAATAAATAAAAATAAAAATTTAAAACAATTCGAACCATTTATTCAGTACTCAAGTAAAAACTTAACTAGACACTGAATCCTATTAATAGCATAGTCTTAACGATCAACAAAAAGAATACTTAGGACTCATATAACCCTTAAAAGGGGAATTATCACTAATTCCCCTGCAGTTTTGTGAAATTTCACTAAAAATAGCGAGTACCAATTAATACGCACCGACCCCCCAGCATGGCATTAATCGATTTAATTAATGGATGTTGGTGGTCTCGCCGTACAGTACTGTCCTTCTTAGTAACTAGTAAAATAAACAACTGTTTGTGTGGAAAGACTAATCAAAGAGTCACTCTACCCCAGAAAGTGCGATCTTCACAGCCGTAATAATCATTATTAATATCACCCAATTTGAAATTTCTTATTAATTAACAACTGGATAAATAATGGATTCAGATTACGTAATTACAACGTCATAGATTATTAACAGCTTCATTAATGCAGGATCTGCTCTCCTCAGAAAGACAAACATCTGCTTGCTCAAATAAACAAATTAAATGCAGCACATGCAAAATGTAACGTGTACAGTTGACTATAATCTTGTCTCTTACGGAAGCTTCACACCACTAAATTCTTTACTTAACTCCTTTTAAATTACTCAAGAGATATCATTAAGATCTAGATCAATAAACAGTTTTAAATTAATTCTCGAAACTAACTTCAATACGATCAAAATTAAATTTGGGTCTTGAAACTAAATAAGAACAAAAAAATTCACTGTTTGTAAAAACATAAAAATAAAAAATAAAAATCTAATGCGCGTTGTGAAAAACAATTATGGAGTTGAAATATCAGTTCCTAAATATAACACGTTTTTCGGATCAAGTTGCGTGAGAAAAATATATATTTCTATGCAGCTGGCTCGCAAGTAAAAAATAAAAACTTTCCAGAAAGCATGCAAGAACTAGTCAATGCGAAAAGACGTCATCGTTCTGGCAGCGAGTACTTGTTTATCACCTTACGCTCCCACACCGACACAACATCTAGTCAATCAGTGAAAAACACGAACTCAAATTAAAAATGAGACTCTGAAAATTTTACTGCTGACAAATAATCTGTTTAAAGAAACTTGATATTGACACAAAGATGAATTGTTGCCAATATTCAGTCTATATTCAAAGCCATTGCCATATCAGATGGCCTTCTATCGCCAATCGCGCTTTGGTTTACTGATCACACACGTTACTGCCGACTGAAAGAACAAATTAAAATAATAAAAGGAAATGTAATATTGTTAATAATCTGTTCACATTTCGAGTTTGGTAATGCGACAATGGAATGATATAACGAGTACTGATTATTTCAAATTATTATTTTGTTTTCTTCTTCAATATGTAACGTGTACCAAAAAAAAAAAAAAAACACAATAATGTTTATAAATGCATTCAATGAAAAAAAAATGCAAATTGCGAAAACAATTTCATAATTTCCCAATAAGACATATATTGCTTTAAATGGATGTGGGGTTGGAGGGGCTGGCGATTTCAAAGTGTCGATTTATATATTTGGACCAAATTTCATTAATTGGTCATATGAGCTAATGACAATAGGCATTTTTAGTTTTACTTTTAGATGGAGAGTTAGATAGTTTGTGAGCTTCGTGGCCTCTCTTAAATCATTAGGGTTTGGGTTTTGTCTTTTTCAAAATTTCCTTGTGGCTCTAGATATTTTAATTAAAATTAATACATTTTTTTTAAAATGTAAATCAAATTAACGGTTTGATATTTTACTCATGCCATAAATGTGATAATGCAGCAGCGGTGTTGACACTACCACGTAAGAGTTTCAACGGAGTATATAATTTTAGAAATATTCAATTAAAATAATTCTTTCATCATGTTTAAAGAAAACGATTCCGATCTTTTTATTTGTCTGAGAAGCAACAACATCCCTACTGGCTACTGGAGTAGGTGAGTCATGCTGTGCGAACACCGCATGTGGTACTTTTTATAATTGATATCAAGAAATTTGATTAGGTGGTCGCGATGGCCACGTGTCGCTCGGATAGAGCAACTCCAACCAATGAATTGTGACACCCGATCCATCGCACACAATAACGTGCACAATCATGCACACCCGATCATCACTCTTGAGGTTGAATAGTTATAAAACAATATTTATTTAATGCATTACCACCACCTAACCTAACCTAACATTTGATCGGCAGATTAAGATTCCGTTCCGGAGTCTACTTCTACTTTTTATGCGAAGTGGAACTTTCCCTTACGAGCAGACCGTGGCTAGCTTCTTTTTAAATTTCTATATTCTAAATGGTTTCCAAAAACCATATTCCATCTCTTTAGTATAAAATAATAATAATAATAATAATAATAATAATAATAATAGCGATAATGCTGGGACGGAATATGTGCACGGAACAATGCAAAAGTCATTTAAAATAATGTACAAAAAATAGGAAAGAGTAAATTAAATTTACATGTGTGATTGGTGTTTATTGAATAGAGAAACAAATAGTTGTATTCAAATCATGCATTATCACTACCAGATGTGTGATGTAAAATATTTAAAAATTTGTGAGAACTCAAATCATTAGAGAATCGTAATTAATTTATATGGTAATTGATATTTACCCACAAATAATTTGTTTACAGAATTTACACTTTTCTGTGGACAAGATTTTGAGCATATAATAACACCGCTCAAAAGTTGATAACTTGTTTAGTAATTTTACTAGTTGAATGAATGTTCGACAGTTGCTTAATTTAATAGCTGTGCATGCATGCACGCATGAATGTAATTTTGTAAAGGTAAAGTTCAGAGAGGGTCAAAGTTCATCATGATGTTCTGGTTTGCATGAAATATACATATGACTTTACAGCTAGCTTAGGGTTATGATTCTTTGCAGACAGTGGGCCACTTATATTATATATTGAGACATAATTGCTTAAATGCATCACTGGATTAATTATTAATACATATAAAAGGCTTAAAGCTACGCGGAATTAGCTGAATGATTAGAATACTTTTATGAGTTAGGGGTTTGGGTCATGGTGTATGGTTCCAGTTTTCATGGACGCACTTCTGAATAGATTTAATGACATTAATTTTTATGTAAATAATGGAACATGAAATCATAAGACTTAAGATTTTGTACACCCGTCATAGTTAGTCGCAGATTAAAATTATTGTTTGATTTTACATATAGTCTTCTTTATAAAATTGTCAATTATATATCTCTATGAATGTCAAAATATAATCAGTTGATATTAATTATAAAGTGAATGATCAATATCGGCAACGCATGGAGTACTGATAATAATGTTAAAATTCACATCAATTGAAACATAAAATTGATATACAACTAAGAGAAAGCAGGACAAATGTCATAATTATTAGAAATTTGTGTTCATGGAGATTAAAAATTATAGATTATTAATGAGTTAGACAATGATCTGCGTGACAGCAGGCTCCATATCGAAAGAAATGAAAGTTGAAATTGACCGTCGATTGGATAAAGGCACTTGTTAACGCGCTTTTTATACAAGTTGCATGAAAGAACCTTAGCATGCATGCCAATAAAAGTAAAATTGCAATAATAACAAGCGAATCCCTAGATATTTTTTAATAATTTTTTTATTTCATAAATAAGAAGAGACAATGAGTGCAACTTCAACAAATAGATCCCTGACCCATAACCCCAACGTCGGAAAATTGAAAGGCCTTATTATTAAAGTTATACGCTATTGAGTCAAAATCTAATATTATGTGTAAAATTCATAATAGAATTCTCTTGTAATGCGAATTTTCCTAAAAAATATTTATATAGGTAATTAATAGTGAGTATATAAAAATATAAGATCAGTTAAATCTCAATCATAAAATAGTAAAAATGAATATGTTATACAAGATCTTTAAAAGTTAAAGAAGAGAATCATAATTTTATGGTGTCAATAACATATTTGATTCAACTATGCCTTTATTTGGGAAAAGATACAACAAGAGGGGCTTAAATGCTATTATCCTAAGAGTGCATCGCCAAAGGGTAAAGTCAACACACAATGGACCGTTTAGAAATATATTGATTTTATTATACGACCAACCTCTTGCATCTGCATGCAAAAAGGTTGACAATTACAAAAGACGTGAGATGCGAATTACACACAGCAACGATCCATACATGAAAATGATAAGCACTTTGCTTTTCTACATGTAACTGTTTATTCCTCTTCGGGGGGCAAAAAGGAAAAAAGATAAAGATAATTAAAACGCGGCAACTCGCTTTTCTTTTTCTCACGGTAAAGTCTCTTAATCAGCTTTCGCTTTCTTTATTTGCATGCGAATCGCCTCTCCTGCAACAACATGTTAATCAGTCTATGTCAGTGGTCACTTATTCACTTAATTTGCATATAAAAATATAACACAGTGCTTAAACTAAAGCTCAATAATTTTGAGTTTACCATAAAAAAGCATGAGCTATTCGTGGCCACTTTCTAGTAGTGGTAAGGAGGAGGGGGAGATGCATAGACGTAAGGGTGATGTGGTGGGGACGTGTAAACTGGGGGTGGTGGGGGAGACTTGTACTTATAGGGCTTCTTGGGTGGTGGTGGGGAATGGTAAGCCGGAGTTGGTGGCGGAGGAGACTTATACTTGTACGGTTTCTTTGGTGGTGGTGGGGAATGGTAAACTGGAGTTGGTGGCGGAGGAGACTGGTATTTGTATGGTTTCTTGGGTGGTGGTGGGGAATGATATACTGGAGTTGGTGGTGGAGGAGACTTGTATACGTATGGTTTCTTGGGTGGAGGTGGGGAATGGTAAACCGGCGTCGGTGGTGGGGAATGATAAACTGGAGTTGGAGGCGGAGGAGACTTATATTTGTACGGTTTCTTTGGTGGTGGTGGGGAATGGTAAACCGGAGTTGGTGGCGGGGGAGACTTGTATTTGTATGGTTTCTTGGGTGGTGGTGGGGAATGATAAACCGGCTTCGGTGGTGGGGGAGACTTGTATACGTATGGTTTCTTTGGTGGTGGTGGGGGAGACTTATATACGTATGGTTTCTTTGGTGGTGGTGGGGAATGGTAAACCGGCTTCGGTGGTGGGGGAGACTTATATACGTATGGTTTCTTTGGTGGTGGTGGGGAATGGTAAACCGGCTTCGGTGGCGGAGGAGACTTGTATTTGTATGGTTTCTTGGGCGGTGGTGGGGAATGATAAACTGGCGTCGGTGGTGGGGAATGATAAACCGGCGTCGGTGGTGGGGAATGATAAACCGGCGTCGGTGGTGGGGAATGATAAACTGGCTTCGGTGGTGGGGGAGACGTGTAATGGTAAGGGGGAGATACTACTGGCGGTGGATATTTCTTTGGTGGGGGAGGAGATGTGTAGTAGTAATGGTCTGCGGAGGCTTCTAAAGGAAAGTAGCTAAGAGAGACTGATATTACCAAAAGAGTGGCAAAGAGGGAGGCCATTTGAGACCCCATCGTTCAATACAAGGAGGGGGTTTTGCTTATGCTCTAAATCAAAGCTTCGTGCCCTCTTTATATAGACTTTGCTTTTTTACAGTTTCTCTACCAAACTTATCATAAGATAAAATTGACTTTACCAAAAAAAAAAAAATTACCCTAATTTATTTAACGAAATGCTTTCATGTTATGTTATGAAAGGGTTGCCATCAAGGTTTGGACAAATTTGACTAATTATATAATGTTAGGGGTTTGTTTAGTCGTAAGAGTATTCTGCTGGCTTGATATAAAAAGAGTTTGCGAGCTAATTAATAAGAGAATAAAGTAATAGTCATTATCCTATTAATAATTTTGTCTCCTTTTTCTTTTCTTTCTTTTCCTAGTGCAATAATTTAAACAGAAAGTCTTAATTAGTTCTGATTAATTTATTTAAATATTTTGTCTTTTTGAAGAGCTTGAAAACGTATATTTGCCTAACTTTTTATGAAATTTTTGGCCTAGGGTCCCGGCGGCTAAACTTCTCTCTCTCTCTGTGTTTCTTAATTGATGTACATTTTTGTTTCAACTTTCTCTAGTGATCTCTTTGTGTTTACTGTTTAAAATTAATACTGATAGCTTAGGTAGTGATATACAGATATGTCAGTGTTTTTGGCTTATAAATTAGCAAATATACATTGTGTGTGTATGTTTATAGTCTTCTAATATAACTAATCAAACACAGATTAGTTAGCATTAATGAATCATCTAAATCCACCACTAATTACTAACTAATCCCATCTAATCAACTCTCCAACACTTGATATTACGAATACATCCGTTAAAACAGCTTAATCGGATACGAAACATTAATACTACTTGTGTCAATTTTTTCGGTTAATTTGCATGGAAACGTAAATACGTAATATGATGATGACTCATTGACTCTCTCAAGTCTACACATAACGAAGTAATCAGAACTCTTACGGTGTCCATTTGACTACTGTATTGGTTTTACTTTTACACCATATCAGTTAAAAAAAAAAAAAAAGGAAAAAATTCCTCGTCACGTGTCGTTGATCTAATTAAATCATAAATATATAGCAACTTGTTACTTTGTTAGCTACCATGCGAGGAAAAAAGTACGTAAGAGTGGGTGAAGAGTGAAGACTGGACCAGCGTCATCTCTTCATCTCTCCTAGCAATGAGAAAGGAGGGGGGAAAAAAAAAAGAGAGGAATAATCGATAAATTAATAATTACAAGTAAAAACAAAGGTTGGCTTTGACTCTTTCTCTAGGTTTCCCTAGAAAGAAGTACGTACGCGAAGCTATAAATTTCCTTTCAACAATTGCAAAGCAGCTGGGCTTCTTCTAATTTCTAAATCAAAACAAGATCGGCTTATGACGAAGTGCTTTTGATTAAGTAATTTTTTTTTTTCCTTTTTCTGTTAGAAAAACTAGGCTACGAGAAGCTGAAAAGCAAAATCATAAATCTAGTATCGAATGGATCCATAATCGAATTTGGTAATGGTGGTTGGCAAATGAACCAAAATTTCAATGGATAAATTGCGTGGAGAGGTGTAGATAGTGCCAATAATTGAAATTTGTTTTCATATTTTCTTGACAACACAATGTCAATATTATTTAATATGTCAAGATAATAAAAGTTTTGGCACAAAGTTGGTGTTTATGTCTTATTAGGATAATTATACAGGCCATTTGGTGGTAATTAACAGTGTTTGACAATCATACTTATCTTAGGATGAACAGTAGTAATTGAATTAGTCCATTTTCTTTTACTTTTTTTTTTCGAAAATGTCCACTCTGAATAATTGCAAATACGTGTAGTTTTTCACTAAGAAACATTTCACGCGTAAAAAATGTGGGTAAAATAAAAAGCCGCAATCAAATTAATAATTAAAAATTAGCTGGGCTCAATCAAATTAATATATAACATGTGGAGCCTAGTCTTATCTTAGGTCAAGATTTTGTCCCACTCAAAGACAATAATAGTAATTAACAAATTAAAATAAAGTCACATAAAAAATGGATAGATCACAACTTCTTCCATTTACCAAAATGCCTATTGAAACATTATTACTCTTTTTTTTTTTATATATATATATATATGATCAAGTCACCGACACGAGAAGATAATATTATTCGCTTTAGAAAAACAGATCACGACTATTCAATGGTTGTGATGTGAATGCAGAATCAAACCTAAATGGTCAAGTACGGAGCCATCACCGCCGGTATTCAGTACAGCTCTTTGCTTTTTCTATCTTTATCTCTTTGTTTGGTCTTGCAATATTTTCTTTTCTGGATAGAAGATGATAAATGGTCGACTATTGGGTGGTGGTAGAGTATGTTGATTGATGAAATTTTTCTACCATGATGGAGATTGAAAATCAATTATTCTGAAGTGAGATCATAGCAATCTAGTCGATAGCAATCAATTGCGTACTATAATATTAGGCGATGGATTCCTTTTCATTTTATAAATTTTTGGTTCTAATTATGCTTCTGGGACCATCTCACCAAGCTCAAAAGTAATTTTCAAAAATTAAAAATTAATTTTAATATTATAATAATTTTTTTTAGAAACCACTTTTGTCACAATTTCCCATTCTATAACATATTTTAAAAAGCAAAAAAGAATAACTTTTCAAAATTTGATTTTAAAAATTAATTTTATATTTAATATAATTCTATATATATCCTAGTATATATTATGAAAATTTAAATTATCCTTATTAATTAGAAAATAAAAAACTTTAAAGAGATTATTATTATTATTATTATTAATTATATTGAGATAATAAATAAAATAAAATAAAAAATATTTATTTTAGAAGTCAATTATTGTATTTATCAATACAAAAATATTTTATATACATATTTACAAACGTATAAATAAATTTTATTTAATATTATATCTAATTAAATTATTTATATTTTTACAGTAGTTTAATATTAAAATTTACTAAATACATATGATTATTTTTAAAACTCCCAATATTTTTAAAAATAAATTTTATTAAATGTTTAATTAGTTGTCTTTACGATATTATCCAATTTTTGACCCTTCGTAACATGGGATTTAATGATTAAAGCCTTGTTGGGAATATGCTTTTGAAGATGCCGCGTAAAAGAATAAAAGCTTTGATGTGATGCAAAGTGTTATTTGCTAGGATATCGATGGAGACACAAAAGTTTATATTGCAACTAAAATAATGATATATGCACATACTTTTTTTTTTTTAAAAAAAATGATATATATACATTGAAAAAAATAAAAAATATAGTATAAAAGTCAGAAAAAAAAAAAGATTCTTATCTCGGTAATGGACTTTTTTTAATCCTATAGTTATGAGTATTATTATTATTTTTAAATTGCTTGGTCTTCAAATTACACCGTACTACTTTTTATATTATTTGTGCAGACATCAATGTTGTCACAGCTGATATGAGGTTAGATTTAGCATGGATCACGAACGAAAACTTCCATATAAATTTCATTACATCGGTGGGCACTTACCTCATATTATTCTATACAACGGTCCCAGCCACGCCCAAACACACGAATAAATTACTGCACTTTGTGCTTAATTGTACGACACTCACTTTCACTTTGACAACTAATGTTTATCGCTCACCCACGCGGTTATACTTCAAAGTCAGGGATTCCATCCCAAATGATAATCACACACTAAGATGGCGCGAGATGAGAACAATCATTCAAAAATCCCGAACTCATAATCTGAAAATGCTATGCCACATGTCAAACTCCAAAGTCAAAATTTTCATTACATCTAGAAATTATCGTACAACAATGCTTAGTACAGACTGACGAATTATGTTTAATCTCAGTGATCCATCCAATGATTTCTTAGGTTTGACTGCACAGTCGATTATGATTCTTCTTCATCTCACCACCCACATACTCTGTGGATCACAAGGCATCATAATAGGGAAGGGGCCAGGGTCGAGCAACTAAAATTGCAAATTACCAATACAATTTTATATAACTCAAAATATACAAGAAATGTGTACCCAAAAATTGGATTACTGTTAAACCTAGTTGTCCCCAGCCTGAAGTCATTCACCTCCTGCCTCTGGCTCCAAAAACAGACCTTGGACCTGGATTCCGAGAAAATTGCAGTCGCAAGAATTTAGAATCAGGATCATCTTCATCCATTCTATAACCTGATGAAACCAACAAGGAAATTAGCAACTCCAAGTTTTTCAGGAGACCAAGAATATGCATCTAATTTCAGATAAAGAATACAATCCAGCAATTTGAGATATCATTGTCCATCACCATATACCCAATTACCTTGCAAGGCACTCAAAGCAGTAGCTGCACAGGCCGGATTTTCAAAATCAACAAAACAAAGGATAAGGCGATCTCCACCACGCTGCATTTACCAATGTATCAGAGGTTTAGCTTGAAGAAACCAGTCACACTTGCAGTAATCAGTTCAGGTGACGTAATAACAAACCAGTCAGTAAAGGTAGGGGAAAAAATGTGTGTTAGTGGTCGTCTACTTACCAGTTTGGATTCTTTGATCACAAGTCTGACTTCTTTATATCCAACAAAAGGTCGAAATATATCTAAAAGGGAAGTAAAGGAATACAAACAACTGACAAGAAGATTTTTTTGTGTGCAAGATAATGAGTTGAGACAAAAATATATCATTTCGGCTTTTCAGTGCCACGCCATAGAAAAGGATACGAGCTACTTCCCTCTTCGTGCTGTCTGCAGGAAGTCCCTCAACATACAGAGTGCTCGAAGCATCAGGAGGAAGAGGTAATGTTTCATGGCCTGGCCTAGCTGCAGCATCAAATGGAAGCTGATCATCAATACTGCTGCTGCGAAGATTTTGCACCAGATCTGGACCAGTGGCCCCATGACGACCTGTCACACTAGGGTCAGAAACAGGCAGACGAGTCACTCCACCAGGAACAGCCCTTCGCAACCTATCTCCAGAAAATGCACTGGCTTCTCCAGAAGTAAAAGAAGAATATTGCTTCAAAATCAATTAGGATGATTATTTTAGCAAACGAACATGTGTATGCATGGCAGAGAACATGCAAGGACAAGGTTCAAGTGAGTACCGCGCTTTGGAGATAGCGATCATATGCTGATCCAATGGTACTTGTATCCTTTAGAGGCTGCAGCTCACCAAGATCATCATCTTGAGATAAATAATTATGCATATCATGACGTGACAGCACTTCAGAAGGGGGAAGATCTTCAGTATTAAAAATCAAAGATGTCAGTGAAATTCCTTCTCCAAAAGGAATGTGTGAATAAGCATGCATAGATGCAGTTGACCTACTGTCAACTCTCTACTTGCTTAGTGATTTCTGTTAAAGTAAGACCGATGAACATGGACTCCATCGTAAAATGGAGAACACTGAATGAATCCAATTCTACAGGAAGATCCAAGAATACATGATCCATGCAGAAGAATGACTTTCAGTGTCAAATAATTACAAAGTTGGCAAGGGACATGAATCTCTCATTAGTCCAAAAAAAGGATAGATAAATCTTCTAATTTTGAAACTTAAAACAAAAGTTGTAAATAATTCTGAACAAATTTATCTGTCACTTAGCACATTCACACCCTTCGATGGCTCAGTTTTGAATTGAATTCAAACCCATTATTCATGTCCACTTCTTTATTTCTTTTCGAGATATAAATCACAAAATAGAATACACACACTCATACAGTCATTCTCTCCTGCTATATCTGAATATAAATCACAAAATAGATATATTCTCCTAGAATATAGGATGCGCTGCCCCAAACGCACACATACAAACTACAAAGATTATGTTATCAGTATTGAAGTTGACAAATTCTTTTACCCTGCATCTCTTCACACAGAGTCAGTGCTCCAAATTCTACCAAAATGCTAATGTCATAACCCTTATCTGTATAAATTTACATAAAATTGCAACTTTAGCTCCCAAATCGGAACATAAATTAGAGAATTTTCTCATGCCATGGAAATAAAACAATAAAATCCTATGTAATAACACCATGGCGATCCATGGTTAACTAGTTAAATAAACAAGCTCACCAAAAGGAATCATATAATTGGAATTTTAAAACAAAAAAGAAAGTGTAAAAGAGCGTACCGTAATCGGACCGGGGTCGTTTAAGCATGCCACCAGAAGGGAGCAGAGAAGCCTGTTGACGATTCCAGTAACCGTCCGCCATGATTATTATCTCTGTATATTAAGAAATTGAGATTTAAGATTAAACAGCTAATTATTACAAAAGCATAATATTATCGATAAATTAAAAATCGCCGATTAACATGCCTTGGCGTTGATTATTGGGATTTGCTAAAACCCTAGGGCTCTTCCTCTGCTCTCTATTATTTTTCGCAATTCACACCACTTTTTTTTTTTTTTCCTCCTTTTTATTTTGTCGTGTGTTAACAGTCTAATGCTTCGTCATCAAGTTGTCACACTCTATGGAGCACGTGGTGTCGTGGTCTCCAGTTATCTCGTGCAAAAAAGAAGTCCAGGATTTTATTTTATTTTTGGGCTTGGCTTCCCCCAACTCTCTATCTTTGGGCTTCTACATTTAACCCAAGATCTCTTCCACCCTTGCTCGCCCTTTCAAATCGATTACCAACACGTGATGATAAAAAATCAGACGAGAGTAATGCATCCATCAAATAAATTATTAAATTCTTTTTTTTTTTTTATGATTCTAGTAATTAACCTTTTTTTTTATAATCAATGTACACATATGTAGTGGTAGAGTTACAAAAAAAAAAAAAAGGAGATTATGGGCAGCTTAGCTACAGTAAATGATTCCTTATTCAAATAAATTAAAAAGAATAGATGCGATGAAAGACTCGAAGTTATATTTAATCTCATTAAAAATCATATTGAACGCGAAAAAAAACATTCTCCGACTCCAACAATGCATATTTAATATTTTATTGAATAGGAACACTTAATATAAATATTAAAATACAACCCACTTATAATTTAACAATCAATATTCTATTGGAATCTACTTGATAGTTGTGTTGTGGCATGGCCCAAAATGATTAACCCACCCCAAAATAATTGGGGTTTCCAAGTCTGTCTCTTTCAAAATTCTTCAACAGTGACCACAAACATCACCAAAACTGTACTTGCTAAAACTCAAGTTCAATAAAGTGCACAAAAATCACCCTCCACTTCAATTATGGTGAACTACTGAACTTAAAAGATATGTTTGTCAGGAATGAAATGAACATGACAAATTTTGGGGCCAAAGTGCTTTAACATCGGGGGTAACCCTTTTCTCCCACTAACTCGAACATAATTTTTGCCATCATTTTGTGCTCCCAACAAGTTTGAGCTGTGTACATGCTCTTTTCTATATGCGTCAAAGATGACATGAAATGAAGAAAAGCAAAAGAAAAGTGAAAAGGAAATTGGTTGCTTTGAGATTTTGTCTGGGTTTTGAAATAATGTATCAAATGTGCTACTGTAACAAGATCGTGACTAATAGTATTATTTTTCACAAGCTCACACTATATAATGTTACAACTTATTAAGACTATATGTAGATAAAATTGCAGAAGTGGACCTTTGATTTTTTGAACCACATAAGAATTCGTAGTACATGGATCTCTTGAAAGCTCACCTCAACTCCTTTTTCAACTATCTATCTGACCCAAAGACTTTTATTCATCTCACAAATCACAATATACCTGTATGTATGTATTGTAATCTAAGGTCTATTAAAACTCTAGAATATATACATTTATAATATAATCCATAAATCTACCGAGACTGCCTCATAAATTTGCTCCTATTAATAAAATTAGAAAGAAATTACTCCAATCTCACTTTCCTTTTTTTTTTTTTATATTTTTTCCCATCCTTGGTGAAAATGTGAAAGAGACTCACGGGCTTGAATCGGTGGCCCACCAATGGGTTAATCCCAATGCCTAATGCCCCCACTTTTCTCTTATAAAATTGATTAATTCAAAGGAATGGTATGAACTAAGCACTCTCTTATAGCTTAATCCTTCAAATGACAAAAGTTAAATCCAAAGGTGCGTGGTACGCGAGTAATATTATATAGCATTGTATCAAATTTTAGAGTGATAATACAGCTACAAACTTTTGTACAAACTGATGTGGCATTAATTCATTAGTTGAATGAAAATATAAAATAATATAAATAAATTATGTGGACCAAGTAATATTTAATTCAATAAATTTTATCATGTTACATCAGTTTATATAAAATAAATTTATATAAGAGTTTGTGGCTATATCGTTACTCTAAATTTTATGAGCTCATTAATAAGCCACTAGTTTCCAAAACAAGAAAAAAAAAATTGAATGAGTCAGTAAAACTACCGAAGAAAGGTTGTGATAATGGCTTCTTATCATGAAATTGCAAGCAAAGTTGAAATGGACAACATAATTGTATACATTAAATTTGAGATTAGACAAAATAAATTAATAACAAACACTTGGAGTAATTATGGAAGGCCTACTAGGGTTGGGGTCCATCAATTTAGTACTTTTTTTTTTAACTGATTAAGCATCAGGTTACTGTATTACACAGAGATATTTATAACTGCTATGACAGCATGTCATTACACTGATATTTACAATCATATATATATACATGAGACTACATTATTACACTTTTAGTCTATGAAGCACATACTCAGCTAAATATCCCTCATGGGGGAGGGATGTTTCTACTTCACTCGCATTTCGCAAGAGAAAAAAACGTTGTAAGTAATCTCCACACAATTATATTTAATTGAGGGAGGTTGAGTCCGTCACTTTAGTACTAATGTTAAAGTTTCAAGTAAAGTCTTTCAACTTACTTTGGAAGCTAAACTTAATCCAAGCAATTCACGAAAGGGAAGAGGCATCAATAAATAACCCAAAACCCCAAGTCCCAACAATTCAACCTTAACATGGAAGCGTGACCCACATGCAAATGAACAAGCCGACAGGGCTAAGTAGACGGTGTAATTGAGTCAAATCAAAGCGGCCCTAGCCTTAAAGATTTGGCTTCTTGTCCCTTGGAAGTAATAAATAATGTAAATAGAAGCAACTCTCTCATCATTCATGCTCCATTTGATACCGCAGTTATCCAGCAAGTTCAATAAGTCGGCTTTCAAGGTGATTATAGTGTTTTTATTATGATAATTTGATCATTGGCTTCCACAATCACTCACTTCGCTTCTTTATTTTCTCATTAATTTATAATTGAAGCCTAACTTCTGTTGACGAAAAGTGTCAAGATTTTCTTCAAACACATCATCACTTTTCCATATATTTACATAACAAATTATGATCTCACTAAAATCTCTTTTTAACTATAAATGTAAATGAAAGAGTAGTACCGCACATGTAGTGAGTTTGTATATATCTCACTATTTGATGTTTGATTGTTTGTGACGGACGAATCAAGTATTATCAATGTTCAACGTTATTGTATGATATAAAATATAATGTTTTATATGCTTACAAATTTTCCTTTTATATTATCAATACAATACGAAACTAAATCTTTTTTTTTATATTATTAATCAAATATTCTATTGAAACTCGTAACTATATTTGATGAAATGTCTTCAGTGTAATTAAAAATGTTGTAATGTGGGGTTGGAGTAAGAATACATTTTTCATCATAATTTACGGCTTTGCTTCAGGATCAAGTGGTTACGACACAACCACCTAGTGCACAACTAGTTTTTTTTTTTTTTTTAAATAAATGTTAGGAACGAATTAGTTGCATCTTCAGGAAATCAAACTCGATAATAAACTTAGATACAATAGGACCTGCTTTGATTGGCAATTCGGATATTTATAACATTAATCCTTAAAAATCAATAATTATGGAAAGTTTAAAATAATTATTTTTTAGCAATAATATCCAAAATTAATCCCAATTTTAAGTTATTCAAAATTAGTACACCTGTACCTAAAATCACAACTATTTTAAAGTTATGTTTGAGTTAAGTCATTTCTTCCCCAATAAATTAAACCGTTAAAATATGAAATAAATGCGACTATTTAGTATATTAAGAAAAATTGATATTATTTTGTCACAACTTTGTTCTGGTTATAACGTCGATTGTTTAACTAGTTTTCTTAGGATATATGTTAAGAAATTGTAGAAATCAAAAAATAGAAATGAACGAACACATTTAATGCCCAAACCAAACACGTTAGATTTTGCTTTGCTTTTTTATATGGTAGTCGTTAAGTTACATAATCATGTAACTTATATCAACACAACATTTACTACCACTAATACACATTTGATTTTTGTTATTTATGTTTTTATGTTAGTTGTAGCAAGTGTTGGATTGATGTAAGTTACATGATTATGTAACTTAATAAGCACCCGTATGTACTATGATTTTCCATTTTTTTTTCTATTTTGTATTTCAAATAAGTAAACACTTAATTTGACCTTTACGAACATGTGATGACTCTAAATTAGGGATGGCAAAATCCAGGTCCGGGTCCGGGTTCAACCCGGAAAAATTCGGGTTTTCGGATTCAGGGTTTTGAACCTGGATCAATGAATCAATATTAATTTTTAAAATTCTAAAAATAAAAAATTAATACATTTCTAAACAATAACACATCTAGACTAATAAATAAAATTAATTAAAAAATAATATTAAAATTAGATATCCGGGTCCGGGTTCCCGATGTCCAGGTTAACCTAAATTCGGATCTAGACCCGAATATATCAAGGTTATTAAAATTTATTCCGGATCCGAATTTTTTTATATTCTAATACGGGTTCAACCCGGCCCGAATTATCTGGATTCGTCCGAATCCGGATTATTTTGCAATCCCTACTCTAAATACTGAAGGGGCATCCTCTTCGTTTTTCTATTTTTTCCTTGTTATTAAAATGCCAAATTTATACAGAAGTCAAAGCGGAAAATGTTGGATATTTTGGAAGTCTAGTGAATGGGCGGCTGAGATGGTTCGGCCACTGAACATTGAATAATCCTCGATCACCGTCCAACTCCAACTCCAACTCCATGGCACAACCTGCGCATCAAGGGGTAATTTTTAAAAACCTCCCCTGAGGTTTTGGCTTGTTGCAAGTAGATGGCGAGAATTGATTTATTTGTAAAAAATCTCCTACCGTCAGTTAAGTTTAACATTGACCGTTAGTTGACCGTGCAAAGACAATATTACCCTTAACAATAGTTTATAAACGAAAATAACTAAAAAAAAACCAAAATTATTGGTGCAAAAAGCACAAACCCTATTTTTTGATAATTTTATCCTTGTCAATTCTAAAAATTTATAATATCATAGTTAAAGATTATGACTATTTTATTTTTAAATTTTTAATTTTATCTTTCTTGTAGGAATTTTAAGGAAATATCAATAATTTAAAGAGGATTTTTTAATTTTTAATTTTTAATTTTTTTATAGAAACTTTAAGAAAATATCAATAATTTAAAAAGTGTAAAATAGCTAATAATTTTGATTTTTTTTTAGTTATTTTTGTTTATAAACTATTGTTAAGGGTAATATTGTCTTTGCACGGTCAACTAACGGTCAATGTTAAACTTAACTGACGGTAGGGAGTTTTTTACAAATAAATCAATTTTCGCCATCTACTTGCAACAAGCCCAAACCTCAGGGGAGGTTTTTAAAAATTACCCGCGCATCAAGATGGCATGGGTCCCACAACTATGCAACTAATAGAGCACCATCAACCTACGTGGTTATTCACCTACCGAATCAACAAAATACAAAGGGGCCCGTACTTCAATAAAAATTCTCCAGATTTTGAGGGGTGATTTTGTCATTTCAAGGTGGGTTCTCATCTCTCGAAAGTCGAAAGCGAAGAAAGATCACAGACTCGGGTTTTTTACAGTTGTAAATACCATCACTTCCTTTTTTCTATTATTTTTAATTAATTTATGAAAATTTAAAAAAAAAAAAGAGTGTCACGAAACGTCGCCGTAGCACGATTTCTTAAAAAGTGTTAACTGAAAAGTGCTGGACTGATTTGACCCGGAATCGAATCATAGGTCCCCGGGCTTTGATACTTTTTGTTAGCTTCTGCCTTCTTGCGCCTGCGCGTTGCGTTCCCTTTACTAGCAAGTTTTAATTATGACACGCAACCAAGTTTAAGGAGCGTCGATTGAACTTAAAACATCGTCTTTCATACTGACCAACAAAACAATTTAAAAAGAAAAATTGAAAAAAAAAAAAACAATTAAGAAACGTCGCCAGTGAATTCAATGGAACCAATCGGTTAGGTACTTGATTACTATCCAAGTAGGCAATTGAACATACTCCCCGTTAAACAATCTTTGATGAGATAACTCTATTCCTCAGTGGCAATTGCGAAGTTGGAGGCAACCACACGACGTTACTATTTTTCTACCCATTTCATATTTTTTAACTCGTATATATAACATTTAGTTATAATCCTTGTAACAACTATTGCGATCTAATAGCTATAACCATTTGCTTAACATTGAAGACGTTTCGAACTATTAAGTGAAACTAATTTCAATATGAGTAACCATGATATTGGTGAATGTAAAATATAAAATCTATATTTTGAGTGATGTAGTATATTTGTGACACTCTTTGATGAGTGTTATAAATTCACTCATTGATAATGGGATAAAAAAAAGATTAAACAATTAAAAATAAGTTTATTCGATCCATATCATCATGGTGATTATGAATGTAAAATTCTTCTTATATCATATTCAAAATTTTAGATCTTGTTAGCATGGAGATTAAGGGTGCGTTTGGGATTAAGGTTGGACAGCTGTAGCTTAAAAGCTACAACACTAAAGTGTTTGGTAAACACTAACTGCTGTAGTTTTTAAGCTACGTTGATATGCTTTTTTACTTGTATAATATAAAATTTATTATATCTTTAATAATTTTATCAAAATTATTATTTGAAATTTATATTTACTATATATTATTAACTTTTGTTTCATAATTACAACTTTTTTTTTTCACAGCAGCTGTAGCTTAAAAGCTATAGCATCTCAATCCCAAACGCACCCTAAATTGCCGCACTATAAGGTGAATGTGATAAATAACAAATGTCATGTTAATATAACATTATATAAGAATTATTTACTATTTTAAATGGTGCGTGGAATATTATCCCGCACGATACTACATTTGTTTTATTGTTTTTTAAAATTTTATTAGTGTTTTGTGGGCGCACATTAATTAACAGTAAGAGTTAAATCAGTTCCCATAAGATTAATAATATACATGCCTAGTAGCGATGGAAAACCAATTTTATGTTGTATCAATGGATAGAAATAACACAACCACTTGGCAGGTGATATCATCAATTTCTCATGTTTTCTATATCATTAAACAAAATATATTAAAAAAAATGGTATTAAGAAAATAAAAAATGCAAATCGGATACAGAAGATCCAAAACATTTCAAATCGAGCCATCCCTAGATTTTATGCTAAGAAGGATGAGTTCGAAAGTAATGGTCTTATCACCACATCTCTCAAAAGATAGAGACCACGCGACTCTTGTTCCACCAACGTACTACATTCTCCTTGGTTGACTCTAAAATCCAGACTCAACCCTGCGCACTAAACGGCACCATATCTTCGGACTCGCGTGCTTCCCGGCTCACCCACCCCAACCCCGGCCCAGACTTGGTTCAGACTCCCCTCGGTTCTTCTACGTGCCACGTCATCCCTTGTGAGGGCCGTTTTAGTCATTTCATCAACAATAACCAGTTCACCTCAAAGCAGACGCAAGTACAAAAATAACCCTCTAACGCGCCTCCTCCTTCTAAACGACAACATTACGTTCACAGACTTTTCAGACCAAAAGAACAAGTACAAGTCACAACATTGCGCAATCAGAGCTCTTCCCCAATAATAAGGTCATTTGGTACATACTTAAATGATCGTTTTTCTATTCTAAAAATAATTTTAGGGCTTAATAAAAAATTTCGATGATGTTATTATATTTACAAACTACTTTCATAAAACAACAGTGTTACATTAACATAAAAGAAAAAAAAAAAGAAAAAAATCACAGTTAGCATATGTACATTGCCTATATTGGATTTGATTTATCATATGTTATTGATTCTTATATTTTTAGTGTCTGTCGATTTTATTATTTATTATTAATGTGCTAGTTTTGATAAATGTTTTTTAATAATACTATCTTAGTCATATAACAATTTAATAATAATTAAATTAGAAAGTATAA
This sequence comes from Citrus sinensis, assembly GCF_022201045.2. Lineage (NCBI taxonomy): Eukaryota > Viridiplantae > Streptophyta > Magnoliopsida > Sapindales > Rutaceae > Citrus > Citrus sinensis. The sequence continues at coordinate 34,126,628 of NC_068560.1, read as the reverse complement.
TAAAAATATTATTATTGTCATAGTATAATACTCACAATAATGGTGCATCAATGTCAACTTAATCAGTTTGAATTTCGTCGACAATAGAGTTGATGAGGATTCATTAGAATTCAAATTTATGAAATTTAGAAAAGGAAAAACTATCATAAAATAAGAACTGGAAAAATTTAAAAAGAGGCTATTTCCTTGCATCCAGCCAGGGGCTTTAACCTTTTAGAAAACTCAGAAAATTAAAAAGAGAGAAAAGTAGAAACAGCAGTAACTGCTGATGCTGAAATAATTTTTGTAATATTAAATTAAAATAATAATGGCTGCTTTGGAAATGTCTATTCATATTTCTTGTCAATCTCAGGCGATTTCCTCCTACTTTTCGTTTTTTTAATTTTCTTTTATTTTATCATCTTTGACTCCCTCCGTACTTTTTATTTTTTATTTTTTAACTCACAAGACAGGAGAAGAGACTCTGCCTCCGGTTTTTTTTTTTCTCTCTCTCTCCGGTTCCTGCGGTTCTCTTACGTTGGACTAGAACTCGTCCGCCGGCGAGTAAAACCGCAGCTCACTGAAGACCTCTAGATCTGTGAAAGCTAGTAGTTAGCGTATTTCAGCGGAGCAGAGAGAAAAAGAAAGAAGGAGGTGTTGAAGTGTTGATGGTGAAATCGCACGGCGGAGAAAGAAGAGCCGTTAGCTGTGTATATGATGAACGGTGGTTTTGTGAGGGATCGAAGAGGGAGGTGGCGCTTTGGTGAATCTCTCACATGGAATGGCAGATCTTGTTAGCTACGGAAATGCCGACCGTGATATTGAGCAGGTCTCCTCATCATTTTTGACATTTCTTCGACATTTTTCTTCTATTTTTCAAAATTCTGTTTTTTCTCTCTCTCTTTTTTTAAACTAAAAATAATTTTTTTCATCGACACTGTTGTTACGTTTATTAGAAACCGAAATTATAAAGTTTAATAATGAGTTTGAGTATTCTAATAATAGAATAAAATTTAAAGCGTCTATCGTATTTCTACATTACAAGTATGATAATGATTTTTATTTTTGGAGCTAATTTTGTGAAGTAACTTACAAATAGATATTTCTCAAAGTTTGGTTTTTAATTTATGTATATTAACTATCTTGATAAGTTCACGTGATATGCTTTGTGATACTTCATGATATCTATCGAATGTCACTGTGCATTTTTGATCTAGAGAAATTACCCGCGACCATTTCTTGTTAACGTAAGGTTTGTAAACGATCCTGCTGGTTTTTGCAGGCATTAATTGCTTTGAAGAAGGGTGCTCAGCTTCTCAAATATGGTCGTAAGGGAAAGCCTAAGTTTTATCCGTTTAGACTTTCTAATGTAAGTTTTGTATCTTAAAGCCTTCAATTTGATTGCTTTGAGATGCTAATGCTACAATTTCCATTTGGAGATAGGCTTACGTTTTATGCCAAAATTTGCTGAATAATGAAGGGTTTGTGTGGAAATTTATGACTGAAAACTTATTAATTCTCATTAAGCTAGGAGCAATAAAGTTCATAATCATCTCGCCAGCTTTGAAAATCAGAACAACTGGCTTTTCAATAAGTTCTGATCCTTTGGTTCCACAATCTTAACAACTAATAGAAAGTTTGGACTAAAATTTAGACCACCAGTTGGTGATAACTGAGAAGATTTCTAGTTATGATTATTCTTATTGGTTGCATTCATGAATGTTTATTTAGTGCGCTACTTTTTGTTGTAGTTGTACTTAGTGAGCCTTTTCCTTCCATGCTGTTCTGGTTTTATTCTATGACTTATTATTTCTTGTATAATCACAGGATGAAACATCTTTGATCTGGATATCAAGTGGTGGAGAAAGAAGTTTGAAGTTAGCCTCTGTCTCTAAAATTATTCCTGGACAAAGAACTGTGAGATTTCTCTACTTCAATAGTTGATTTTCCTGTTATTTAGCATATCCAAAATTATGTAATTAATGGTTTTAGGTGTTAAATTTCCAAAACATCCATCCTAATTCTCTTGATATGCTATCAGGCTGTTTTCCAACGGTACCTTCGCCCTGAAAAGGATTATCTATCTTTTTCCCTTATATACAACAACGGAAAGAGGTCACTTGATCTGGTTGGTGATCAAATTCTATTCACAAATATATGATCACTTTATCTTTGTTCTTCCCTAGTTTTCTTCTTCTATTACCTGTTTAACTGTAAACATGATGTTTGTTGCTTTCAGATTTGCAAGGACAAAGTTGAGGCGGAGGTGTGGATTGCAGGTCTCAAAGCATTAATATCCTCTGGCCAGGGTGGTCGCTCCAAAATTGATGGTTGGAATGATGGAGGTCTCTACCTTGAGGTAATTTTACCCGTCTGGGGCTTCTAGTGGTTGATTTCTTATTGTGTTTTTCTCCAGCCCATAATCATCTTCCCAGGTACTTGATTATGAGAATAACGCTTGTATTTGTACAGCTGATCACTTGTTTTAATATCTTTATCTAACTGGTGAAGTATATCATATTTTGTTAATGTGTTAGTGAATGGTGATTTTTCTCTTCGTGCTCTGAATTTTATCAATGTTAGAATACTCAACTGGATAATTTTTATTGTTGTTTTCTTGTTGTAAGATATGTTACGTACTGGGTCTGATATGCATATTTATGGTCAATTAAATCCAGGATAGCAGAGACTTAACATCAAATAGTGCAAGCGACAGTTCTGTGAGTCTTACACGAGATATTAGCTCACCAGAGGTTTCTGTCAGTTTGAACCACCCTATTTCTTCTCCTACGAGTTTTCAGACTGAGGGTTCTATCTCTGTAAATTCTGAAAGATCACATGTAGCATCAGACAACACAAATATGCAAGTAAAAGGATCCGGTTCAGATGTTTTTAGAGTTAGTGTTTCTAGTGCCCCCAGCACTTCAAGTCATGGTTCTGCTCCGGATGATTGTGATGCTTTAGGTGATGTGTACATATGGGGTGAAGTCATATGTGATAATGTTGTTAAGGCTGGGGCTGATAAGAATGTTAATTACTTAGGCACTAGAGCAGATGTGCTTCTTCCCAGGCCATTGGAATCGAATGTAGTTTTGGATGTACATCATATAGCCTGTGGGGTCAGACATGCTGCCTTAGTGACTAGACAGGGAGAAGTTTTTACATGGGGTGAAGAGTCTGGAGGAAGACTTGGCCATGGTGTCGGGAAGGATATTGTTCAACCTCATCTTCTTGAATCTTTGACAATGACTAGTGTTGATTTTGTTACCTGTGGAGAGTTTCACACCTGTGCTGTTACGATGGCTGGGGAGCTTTATACATGGGGAGATGGCACACATAATGCAGGGCTTCTTGGACATGGTACCGATGTCAGCCACTGGATACCCAAGAGAATCTCAGGACCTCTTGAGGGACTTCAAGTTGCATCTGTAACTTGTGGTCCATGGCATACAGCCTTGATAACATCGACAGGCCAGCTCTTTACGTTTGGTGATGGAACATTTGGTGTCTTAGGCCATGGTGACAGGAAAAATGTTTCATATCCAAGAGAAGTAGAATCCCTCTCTGGGTTGAGGACAATTGCCGTCGCTTGTGGGGTGTGGCATACGGCAGCTGTTGTGGAGGTTATTGTTACACAGTCTAGTGCAAGTGTTTCATCAGGAAAGTTGTTTACTTGGGGTGATGGAGACAAAAACCGTCTTGGACATGGAGACAAGGAACCTCGACTTAAACCCACTTGTGTGCCAGCATTAATTGATTATAATTTTCACAAAGTTGCGTGTGGCCATAGTTTAACTGTTGGCCTGACCACATCTGGTCATGTTTTTACAATGGGAAGTACTGTATATGGTCAACTTGGGAATCCGAATGCTGATGGAAAATTACCATGCTTGGTTGAAGATAAGCTTGCTGGGGAATCTGTTGAAGAAATTGCCTGCGGTGCTTATCATGTTGCAGTCTTGACATCCCGGAATGAAGTATATACATGGGGTAAGGGTGCTAATGGAAGGCTGGGCCACGGAGATGTTGAAGATCGGAAAACACCAGCTTTAGTTGAGGCTTTGAAGGATAGACATGTAAAGTATATTGCTTGTGGTTCAAATTATTCTGCAGCTATCTGTCTTCATAAGTGGGTATCTAGTGCTGAGCAGTTGCAGTGCTCAGCATGTAGACAGGCTTTTGGGTTTACTCGGAAGAGACATAATTGCTATAATTGTGGACTTGTGCACTGCCATTCCTGCAGTTCTAGAAAGGCATTAAGAGCAGCATTGGCTCCCAATCCTGGAAAACCATATCGAGTGTGTGATTGCTGTTTTGCGAAACTGAACAAAGTATCAGAAGCAAGTAACAGGAGGAATTCTCTGCCTCGCCTTTCAGGTGAAAACAAGGACAGGTTAGACAAGTCTGATCTTAAGTTGTCAAAGTCAGCAATGCCTTCCAATGTGGATTTGATTAAGCAGTTAGACTGTAAAGCAGCAAAACAGGGAAAGAAAGCTGATGCATTCTCCCTTGTTCGCTCCTCTCAAGCACCCTCTTTGTTGCAGCTTAAAGATGTTGTGCTGACTACTGCTGCTGATCTGCGACGAACTACTCCTAAACCAATTCTTGCTCCATCTGGAGTAAGCTCCAGGTCCGTGTCTCCTTTCTCAAGGAGACCCAGCCCACCGCGATCTGCTACACCTGTTCCTACTACATCAGGACTTTCCTTTTCAAAAAGTATAACTGATAGTTTGAAGAAGACTAATGAACTTCTGAATCAAGAGGTGCTTAAGTTGCGAGCTCAGGTATATTATCTTAAGTTTTTCAATCTTTGTACGTACTTGGGGTTTGCTTGTGAACATTAAAAGTTTCAAATGGACTACCTTAATCTCATTGGATATAAATGTGATGTAGGTTGAGAGCATGAGACAGAGATGTGAGTTCCAAGAATTAGAGCTTCAGAAATCAACGAAGAAAGCTCAAGAAGCTATGGCTGTCGCTGCAGAGGAATCTTCAAAAGCTAAAGCGGCAAAAGATGTTATTAAGTCACTGACTGCTCAGGTTAGTATGTTTATGTGGTCCAAATTCATAAATCATTGGGTACTGGGACTACTTTATTTTGTTTTATTTTCTACATCATTCTTGATCATCTCTTAGTGCTTGCTATATCTTCTTTTTCTTTGACCGCCATGTGGTAGCAGATATGCTATGGGTCTCACCCATTGGTTATGAAGAACTTGAAATTTGGAATCAAACTTCACAATCCTTTTAAACACAAAATTCTCAATTTAGGTTCTTTCTTTGTTTAATTTTCCCATTGGAAATAAAAGATTCTTACAATGTTGTACTGATTATTCCCCTGTATCAACACAGCTTAAGGATATGGCTGAGAGGTTGCCACCTGGGGTTTATGATCCTGAGAACATGAGGCCAGCCTATATACCAAATGGCTTGGAAACAAATGGTGTGCATTATTCAGACATGAATGGAGAGGGCCATTCAAGATCTGATTCAGTTAGCAGCTCTATCCTGGCCTTTCCTACGGGAGTTGACTCTGTTTCGAATAATGGAACTGGTGGCCTTTCGCAATTTCTCAGGGAAACTACTGGGGCCAGTGGGAGAGATGATCAGCCAGTTATTAGACTGCCAAATGGTAGTGTTGGTGTTCTTACAAATAGCAGCTGTGTGTCAGAGTCTTCAGAAGGCAAGGAATCCATGCCTTTACAAGACAGCGAGAATGGGACGAGGCCTAGGAGTCCTGCATTGTCTGTCAGCAGTCATCAAGTTGAGGCTGAGTGGATTGAACAGTATGAGCCTGGTGTGTATATAACCCTCGTGGCCCTGCGTGATGGAACCAGAGATCTCAAAAGAGTGCGCTTTAGGTAGGTTATTGGGTTTTTCATTTTTATTATTATTATTTTTTTTTCATTTTGAGTTACAAATTGACGTGAAATAATTCTAATATGACTTCTGCAGCCGGAGAAGATTTGGTGAGCATCAGGCAGAGACATGGTGGTCAGAAAACCGTGAAAAGGTGTATGAAAGATATAACGTTCGTGGATTGGATAAATCATCAGCTTCTGGCCAGGCTGCCCGAAGACCAGAGGGAACCCTCTCACCGACTTCCCAAACCTAGCAAACTGATAGAGCCGTAGAGGGAGGGAGAGGGCCAAAGTGGACCCGGTTTCAGAAGCCAAGCCAAAACCCTTTTCTTTTTTTTCTCCCCTCTTCCATTTTTTGACTCCCTCCTGCTTCCCTTCCAATTTCTTTTCACTCTTTAATTTATCTCTTTTTTTTTTTTCATAATTTAATTTCTGGGTACCTGCCCTTTATATATCTGTTGTATTGTAGTGTATATATAAAATCGTCAAATCCTCGATCACCTGAGCAAAAAAGTTTTTAGTTACTATCTTTCACCATCCCTGCAATTCTTTAACCGTTTTACACTCTGACCTTTAAAACTTAAAACTTGTCCAATATTTGTTTACTAATATGACGGCAAATTAATCTGTGAGACTCAAAAAGGGAAGGGACGAAGCAAAACTGTATCTAAAGTCTCAAATCACATCCTTGAATTTAGTTAGCACACTTTTGGGATGTTCGAATTCAATACGACACTTTTTGGGATGTTTGAATTCAGTTTGAGCATAAAAATCCAAATAGCACCAAATGCCTAGCCGCTTTGTTCCGTTCAACAAATAGCGCCTAATGGCTTGCCGCTTAGATCCGTTCAATAAATAGCACCAAATGCGATTAAAAAGGAGAAGAAAGAGATGTTTCAGAGGAAAATTTGATCTCTACCTAATGATAAGTAGACGTCAAAGCACAAGAAAAGCTCTAATTGTCAGCTCAGCAAAATTGACATCAAAAGATTCAAAAACAAGAAAACCTCATGTCATGATAGCTACATTTACAGCCTATAGTTCAGAAATAGAAGCAACACAGGTATATTATAGTTTTTTTTTAATCTTTTTATTATGTGAATTTAATTATACTTTAAACAACAGTTATTTTAGTCTCCGATTAAAAAAAAAAAAAGAAAACAATAATTTTAGTCAACCCACAACAAACCACAAAGCTCTGCTGCATCGTAAAATTTCTATGGACGATCATAAATATCATTAGAAAGTATGAACGCACTAAGGATATTTCTCCCCATTGAAATCTGAAGTTCAACTTCTTTAACGACTTTTGAACTCATGGTCATTTGGTGGTTAGCTTTGTCTTTGAGAATTAGTGACCTCTCATCATGGCCTAACATGCTTTGCAATGCATGATTACCAATAACAAAAAGCAAACATTATCCTCTTTTAACCCATTCTCCACTGGTTTCTTTAACCTGTATTTACACTGTAATACAACTTGGCCATGAACCATGAATCTATTCAACATTAACAAAACAAATGAATCCATCATAACTTATCCAAAAAAGGAAAAAAAAAAAACGAAAAGTGGATCTAAAATAATGACCAATAAGGTAATTTTTTTTAAGTGGAAATATGAAAACAAAGGAGCACTATGAGGACGAATACAGTGTTGGTAGTCTAGTGTATAGGACAGGGGTGAGGGAACAAAGTCCCGTATAAGATCTTATTTCATCAATTATAATATCAGATCAAATCAAATCAGAACATGAAGATCACGTCATCCTTACATAATTAGACTTTTTATGTATAGTCTCCCCTATCAAAATGTTTATTGTCTTGCACGCTTCCTGACTCGGAGCAGTAACACACAATATCTGAAGTCTTGATGATCACATTCACATGACTTCCAACCAGACAATCACCAAATAAAATAAGGGGGGAAATTTTTTTTTTAAAAAAAAAAACCCGTAAATTCTCTCATAATATATGAAAATATTGGTAATTAGTTATATATTAGAAATTTAGAATTTTATCTTTCGGAGTGATTTATCGAGAATGAAGAACCAGTTTCAAGATTCAAATACACACACACACACACACACAAAAACTTTCGCACGTTAGCTAGAAGATAATATATAAATATATATGTATTATAATTTTCTTTTATACAAAATGGTATTGTCTCAATCCGAAAACTAGAAACTATCCATTGCACTAAAAAAAGATCGTGTGCAATGCTTGGTAGTTCATAGTGAAAACTGATCATCAGCTATATATTCCTTCCATCAGAGGAGAGGATTACAATTTACACACAACATACAATGAACAGCTTCTAATTAGAATAATCCTTCTAATGATCAGAAAGAAGCCATCAAAAAGTATCTACGTGCCAAACCGTGATCCCCATCAGTGTGCGACTGTTGGACGAGTGAAAATAAAGAAGAGAGTGAGTTGGTGGGATGATCTTGAGCAGTGATCATCATGGAGAGCTCTGCGAGCTTTGCAAGCCTATGCTGTTGTGTTCCTTGGAAGGACCAGAAGGTGGGATTGGGAATGATTTAGGTAAGAAACCTAGGATTGTACGTGGTGAATAATGCTGCTGATGAGACCTGGGCTGCTTCATATTGAAAACTTGAGTGTAGGATCTTGTGCAGTGAGTGTGCCCAACCGAAAACATGAGCAGCAAAAGCAGCCACAGCAGCAGAATCAGATGCTTTTTACCCATTTTAAGAAAGCAAGAAAAAGTAGAAGAAAACCCAGAAGAGAGAAAAAGGGAGTGGAGCTGAAGCTAAATAGTTTCTTGAAAGAAATGTAAAAGAGCTAGGGTTTGCTTGTGAAGGAAGAAAGTGTCAATATGATTGAGATGAAAAACCGACGAGGAAATGTGGGGAAAGAGATGGTGAAATAAATGCTGGGAATGTCGTTGTTGTTGTTAAATAGGAGAAATATTAAATAAGGTGTTTGAGCGGGTCCTGAGGAGGAGTGTCCTTTGATTTTGAGTAAGAAGAATCGGTGTGCGATGCCGATATTATCACACACAAGGCCGAAAGGCATTCTGTTAATGCGAAAGAAAAACTAGAAAGTTTAAAGAAATAAAATTAAAGGGGAAGGATTTGAAGAAAAAGAGGTGAGATTGTGTATTGGGGTTAGGTGAGACAGTGGGGTCGTATAGAATTTAATGGCCGACTAGGGAACTGAAACTGTTTTGTATAAGTCCCACAACATGGCAACTTGTCCCTTTGCTGTGCTTACTGATGATATATATATATACACATATATATATAGCCAAAAAGATTGCTAGCAGCAACCTCGCCCTTTTTATGATCAACAACATATTATGTACATAACATAACCCAATTTCGTTAAGTGTTCTGTTGAGGACACTGAAGTTTTTGGTTAATCATACGGGCAGAGTCCATCGGACGATAGTATCGCCAACATTTTGTCCACTAATTTTTTATAATTATAATTATTTTGGTCATAACATCAACCATGGGTGTGGTGGTGCCATTGTTGTTTTCTTCGCCCTAGTGCAGAGCACATCCCTGAATTAAAGGAATGCATTCCTGCCTATCCGCACGTTCGAGTTGTGAGCAAAGCAAATCATTTCCTCTTTGTCCTCGATCTTCATTCTTATATGTATACTATACGCTTCATCATTCCACTTTTTGGGCAATTATTCAATCATCTCACCTCATAGGTATTATCAACATATTTCTCAAGAATGTATCTCGCAAAAGAGATTAATATAAAGTTTTATTGAAATTAATTGATTACATTTGCTAGCTAATCTAAAAAAAAAAAAATCGGATAAATCAAATGTTCAAAGAAAAAGGAAAGGGAGGCAACGTACGTAAGGAAAAAAAAAATGTTTATTGACTGTGATGGCATCGGCATTGGCATTGGCATTTGCAGGAGCAGGGGGGTGTGGTGGTTGTGGTTAAGTTTTGGAAATTAATGGACACTTGGATAAATGTTGATGGGGGACCGCATGTTATGTAACGTAACAGCGTAGACAAGCGTAGACATAGAATGAATGACCCCACGTGTTGTTTGAGGTGATAGCATAGACTCTGGACAGGCCTTAGAGGGACACTTCGATTGATGGACGGATGGATGGATGGATGAATTTTTGATATTTGAGTCTTGGTGAGGTAAGTGCAGCAGAGCAATTAATGTTCGTGTGAAACAAAAGAACGTATGTATCGCAAAGTATTCATGTGCCGAAGCAAAGCATTGTGCGAGTCGATGAAGATGAAGGAACACTTTGAAATATATTTTGTTCAAAGCAAAATCTGATGATGTTAGATCGTGGGTTTGGTTCTGTGAAAGCAACGGGGGATCATCACTCAAAGAGGAAAATGTTTCTTCACTCAAAATCTGATCTCTAAGCTTGGGATGTAATTAATAAATCTATTTTCAAATCATAATAAGAATTGCTTCCAAGTATGATGCATGCTCATGCTTCATGTACATGACATATCTGGCAGGGGCAAAAGTGGTTGTAATTACCGTGTTCATCAAAGAGTTGTTTGTACTTGTAATACTGTAACGGACACCAGCCATACCGCTTAACGTGTTTTTTCTTTGGGTTAGTTTGGGTTCAGTAGCTCTCGGTCTAATCGAGAGTGATTGCACCGGGGGGGGGGGGGGGGGGAGGGGGGGGAACTGTTCTGTTCTCGCGACCTTTGACTCATTCAACGAGCCCATGTCAGAGATGGGCCATTAGCGGCCGACTTCTAACTTGAATCAATTACGGGTCCAACTAATCTTAAGGTGATGGATAGGTAGCATGGATCATGCATTAATGCTGCTTCGAACACCGATTCTTCGTCCCTAGTAATTAAAATAATGTGCATCATATTTTTAAGTCAAATACACAACACTCCTCGCATGATAAACAATATCGATGAGAACAGATCAGGTACGACCGCGGCCTGTTGGGGGCCACGGTGGTTGCTGTTGTTGGACTTTCAGCAAGCACTGCTCGTTATTCAAAGTCCCAAGCTCACACAATTTTTTATTTTTAAATAGTGTTTGTGCCGAGACTTTTGTGTTTGTGACTTCAGAAAGGATCGATGACCTTAACAACTTCTGATTATAAACAAATACCAATAATACTATAGAAAATGTGATTACCGACTCACAAGTCACACATTATTTAATTGATGGGTTTCGTTGAATAATGCTGGGGTGGTTGATGCTCCCTTGTTTTGGTCACACGGAGAAATTTGATGCTTCAAACATAATCATGCTTGGGGTTGATTAAGAGAAATCTCAAGTCTTAGCCCATTTTGAACTGACCCATATTTTGGTTTGTTCTGGTCCGTCGGGTTCTAGAAAATTGTGCCAGCATATGATGTATCAATGCTCACAACTTGAGAAAATCAAATAAAATGTGGTATGAAATTCAAGAGGATTTGAGATGGACATACAAATCACCGGTTACTTATTTCAACTTTCAATCCTAATTCGGAAAATTTTCTTTAAGTAGCGGGTTTTTGACAAATTCCTCTCTTGATCATGGTCAAAGCCAATTTCACTACATAACAACGGTAAGAAAAGGAAACCTAATCTCGAAGGGGGCCCGTCAAAACGACCAGAGAACAGAGCGTTTTTCATGGATTACGCCGACAAAACTTCCAAAAATTCAAATCTTGTAGTCGCAGTCGTAAGTCACCCTTTTTGATTTCTCGCTGGTTCCGTCCCACACGTTTGCCACCCTTGCTCGATTCCAGTTGTTGCCGAAGACCGGGTAAAATAAGATTTTTAAAAAGGGACGTTATCATGGGTACCCCTCGTTTTGGTCTAATATCCGCAATGCATCAAAAGTTCTAAAATTAGCCTCCTGTTCACTTCAAGTTTCAGAATCAACTACCGAAGCCTCCATTACTAAATGTTCTTAAATTGGATGTCTGATGGATAACAATAGATATACCGTTTGGTTTAATTATATTTCTCTCTCCTTATAACATTTGATAAGATACAAAATTTGGATTAAATTACAAGTCTTGATCATTCTCTAAATAAAATAGAAGCTTTTTAGATTGTAAAACTTCAAAATAAAATTGTGACAAAATGGGTGTAAAAAATTGACAATATTCATTTAGTTAGTTATTGGGTTCAGACTATTATATTATTTTTTTCAATTCAAATTTTTTTCATTTTTTCACCCATTTTTTACTATTTTTTCTTCCTCTTTCTTATTTCATTGCTTGACCAACTCCTTGCATGCTCAAGAACAACTCATAATTGGCCACTTGCCACTCATAGAGCACTGTTGCGACCTCCTAAATACGATTATTTTCATTTTAACTTATTTGAGTTTGTTGAAAATTAAAAATTCGTTATTGAACCAAGTGTCTTTAAAAATGATTTCGGATCTAAACTTTTATATTTCATTTTATGTATATGAATATGCTATTTCTTACAGTTTTTTTTTAATTCAATTATGGTAGTTGGATAATTGTTTAAGAATCAAAATTGGTAGCCTTTTTCATTTTTTAATTGTTACAATTTACAAATATATTATAAGATGAGGTCTATTGAAAATCTAACTATATCCACTTATAATACAACTACTACAAAAATCAATGGAGAATAGTTCAAAAATATGCTCTCACTAGTCAAACGGGTGCCCTTGATGTTGCCAAGGATACAAGCCCGTTATTGGACTACAAGCCCAATAATTTAGGCTTTTCAATTAAAATTAACAAGAATCTAAATCTTATTGGTGGGGGTGTCAGAGACTAATTTCATAATTGGAAGGAACTCATGATATTTAGTCAAACCTACGGGAGCACTTGAAAATACCTATTACCTAATTAAAAAAATAAAAATAAAAATTTGACCGACGGTCAGAACGACGTCACCTTTAGCCTTGACTCCTTCCTCTTCAAAACTCCTTCCCCCTAGCACTCCATCGTCTCAACTCGCTCTCTAGTTCTCTCTCTGAAATCATCTGTTTCTATCTGTAGAGAAGCCAAACCCAAACAAAGAATTAAAAGAGAAAAAAAATGGTGAGACAAGAACTTTACATAGCAGTACCGAATTTATTCCGGTGCCCGATTTCCTTGGACGTAATGAAGTCTCCGGTGAGTCTCTGCACAGGTGTCACCTACGATCGCTCCAGCATCCAGCACTGGCTCGAATCCGGCCACGACACTTGCCCCGCCACCATGCAAATCCTGTCCACTAAGGAATTCGTTCCGAACCTCACTCTCCACCGTCTCATTGCTCACTGGTCTCACCAATTGACGGTTCCGGAGCAGGAGGTTAGAGTTTGGATCGAAAAGATCAAAAGTGAGAACGAGAGTGAAAATAGTTGCGTTGATTATCTGGTCAAAGTCGCAAAGTTTGCGACGGGTTGTGAAGCGAATCGGAGGTTTTTGGCGAGTTATGGCGGTTTTGTGGAAGCTGTTTTTGGCGTTTTGAATAGAAAACGACGCTCGGAAATTGCCGTTTTGGAGTCGGCTGTAAGGGTTTTGAACTTGATTGTGAATGAAAATGGAGTCAAAGAGAAATTGAATCGTTTGATTCTCAAAACTTATAATTGCTTACCTTTATTTCTCGAAATTCTCCGAGAAGGAAACTTGGATTCAAAGATCGGATCGATTAAGATACTAGATTCGATTTCACTCGACAACGAATCGAAACGCAGAGTTTTGGAAACAGAGAACCTCCTCTCCGCACTGTTCGATTACCTCAAGCTAGCAGAGGATCAAGCTCTAAACGACGCCATTTTATCAATCTTGATCACTTTGTCAGTCTATCGTTCGGTCAAAGCTCAGCTCGTCGAACTCGGAATGGTTCAAATCCTCACAAGAATTCTCTCCGATTCGAGGACACAAATCCTGACTGTGGAAAAGTCAATAAAAATGTTATCGATAGTTGCCACGTGTAGCGAGGGGCGCTTGGCGTTGAGCGAAGAAGCGAGTTGCGCGGGAAGAGTGGTGGAGAGAGTGATGAAGGTGGGCAAAACGGCGAGGGAGGATGCGGTGGTGGTGATATGGAGCATGTGTTGCGTGTACAAAGATGCGAGGGTGAAAGAGGCCGTGGTCAACAGCAATGGGTTGACCAAACTGCTGCTTGTGATGCAGAGCGAAAATGAAGGGATTGTGAGGAAAATGTGCGGAGATTTGGTTAAGGTTTTGGGCAAGGCCTCTGGATTGGGGAATTATCAAACCAAGACTGCTCATATTATGCCATATTGATGTCATGAACGATGATTGATTTTGTATTTTGATCCAATTGTATATGGAGGAAGAGATTTTTATTATTAACATTGATTGACATAGATGAACATATTATGTACACCGCCGGAGCAAAGAGCACAATTGCTTGTGATTAAAATGATTCTTTTGTATTATCTTATCCATATGATTGAATTTGAAGCTTTCGATATCCTCGACTTCTAGTCATACCATTTTTTTTAGAATTAAAAGTAAACGAGAAAATACGTCTGGTTATATCTTCACTTCATGTTCTTGTTTACATTAAAATGCAGACCAAGCGGAACTAAATGATAAATTTGACAGGCAGCCGGGCAAATGCTAAGTTACAGCCGGCTGTAATTTATTATTCTTACAAGAAGAGTAAGTTACAGTTAACTGCAACTTGGATCCAGGCAGCAGATGCAAATGTACATATTGTCGTATCCAGTCATTATCATTCACAGGCACTGTTTTCCTCTGTGCAAAACCAAAACGACACGCCGTTTTATACTTCTACTCTATCCAAAGAGGATGAAAAACGACACCGTTTTGGCCCCTCCATTTGGGCGACAAAAGGGCCAGAGAAAGCAGATGCACTGAAGATACAGCCATGGAATCAAGACTCTCTGCATCTCTGGGACTCCCATCTCCAGACCCAAATCACTATCCACTTCTCTCAGAATCCACTTCCCTCTTCACACACTTGAGCACAAATCTCTTATCAGCACAAAGCCACAAACCCTTTAAAAATGACGCCAAATTTGCCTCGACTTCGCTCTCCACTGAATCCCAAACCAAATTCCAACCATCCAATTGGCTCAAACCCGCTTCGAGAAATAGTCCCAAGATTCACTCTCTAATAAAGAGCCTCTCTGTTTTCGAGCGCGCCCTTATTGGCGCAGCCGCTGGCGGCATTGCTGGTGCGTTCACGTATGTGTGCCTTTACCCGCTTGATACAATCAAGACCAAGCTGCAAACAAAAGGTGCTTCCAAAATGTACTCCAGCACATTTGATGCAATCTTTAAAACCTTTCAAACGAAGGGGATTCTAGGGTTTTACAGCGGTGTTTCGGCGGTTCTTGTGGGTTCTACTGCCTCTTCAGCTATTTATTTTGGGACTTGTGAATTTGGGAAATCGTTTTTGTCAAAATTGGAGATATACCCATCTGTGCTCATCCCTCCTACTGCTGGTGCTATGGGCAATATTGTGTCGTCAGCAATAATGGTGCCTAAGGAGTTGATTACTCAAAGGATGCAAGCTGGTGCAAAGGGTAGATCTTGGGAGGTTTTGTTGAAGATTTTGGAGGTAGATGGAATTTTGGGGCTTTATGCTGGGTATTCTGCTACATTGTTAAGGAATTTGCCTGCTGGTGTGTTGAGTTATTCGTCTTTTGAGTACTTAAAAGCTGCGGTATTGAGTAGGACTAAGAATGCAAATTTGAAGCCGATTGAGAGTGTGTGTTGTGGTGCATTGGCTGGTGCTATATCGGCTTCTATTACTACACCACTTGATGTGGTGAAAACTAGGCTGATGACTCAGGTTCATGGAGAGGCGGTGAATAAGATCGCTGCTGTGATGTACACTGGGGTTACAGCGACTGTGAAGCAGATTTTGAAGGAGGAGGGATGGGTTGGATTGACAAGAGGAATGGCACCTAGAGTTGTTCATAGTGCTTGCTTTTCGGCTATAGGATACTTTGCATTTGAAACTGCTAGGCTTACAATCATGCATCAGTATTTGAAGAAGAAGGAATTGGCTGAAATGGATGCTGCTCCTGCTTGATTTGGTGGCTGTGGTTGAGTCTCAAATACCATACTTTATGTTCTTGGTGGTATCTTCAGTCTCTTCTTTGTTTACATTTTTGTTTTCCCCTAGAAAGCATAATTTAGTTATTGTATTAATAGACTTTGGTAGTGCTTTTTATCTTGTAATTGCTTTTATCTTTTCTGATTTGAGGTTTTTTCCCTCAGCACGAACAAGTGAAGAAAATATGATAGAATATCTATGTTACCAAAGCTTGACAAGTGGAAATGTTGAATAATATTGCTCTTCTTTTTCTTGTATACCATCCTAAGTCCTAACTAGTCTTAGGCATAGAATACTAATTCGGCAATGCCAATGGTGCATTAATTCAACGGGTGAATAACACTTTTGAGATGCGATGTTTCAGATTAACTAATGTTACAATTTTTCTCTGTGCAACTTTTATCTATGCTAACCAGTCATAAGGTAAGAATAAGTGTGTTCTAGTTCTTAACCCTCATCTGTCAAATGTGGTTGTGTTGGTGAATGAGTTTTACAGAGGAAACACTATGGTCCATGTGGTTCTAGGTCATTTGTTTAGTGTACACTGTTGGCAAATTATTTATGCTGTTGTTGCATGGACATTATGCTACAATTTTCCAGGATATAAGACTCTGCTTGAGTTTGCTGTTAAGATAGCTGTTTTGTTTTTGGCAAAGGTGGCGTAATTTTGGACTTTCTTGTAGCTCTTAAACTATTAGATACAAGAGTTCTCAAATGCCAGAATAGGTATAAATTACTCTAAACCTTTAATAGGATCATGTACAGGCAAAAGTGTTATGGGTGGAGATGAAAACATTGCTTATCTTAGTGCTTTCTTAGAAATCCGTTGGAACTGCATAGCTTATTATTATGTTTGTTTACTTAAAAAGCATAAATGGGAAAAAGAAGCTTCCATGTGTGATCCATGAATTTGGCCTAAAACTTTCAAGGCATCGAACAAAACGATGTTTAGGTATCTGGGTTTTTGGGAACTGACAAATTAAAGCGGCTCTCTATCCATTGTTGTCGGTAAATCAAAGATGGATCAGAGCTAGAAGCTCTACCTACAAAATACTCGGTTCTTTTTACACGCTCAATGTAATAAATGCTATTTAAACATAAAGGGCAGTGAATTGCTGGTTGCTCTGTGTCTGCACAATTTCTGGTTATAGAAGTTGACTATCTGCTAGAATAAAGATCTATGTTAGGCATTTGTCAATTTATTTGCTGGGCTAAACTTTTCTTTTAGAATGACGCAGCGGCGGGGTCCCACATCATAGAAACTATCTTCCCTCTGCTGTTCAAACTTTCTGTGGAGCTAGATAGCTCTTGTTGCAGAACATTCTGCTGCGATTAGTACCCATGAGCTGAAGTATGGTTTACCGCATGATATTTTTTCTATGACGATAAAGTCATTACGCAATCGTTTTTGCTCTATTAGTTTCTACAGCACAGATGCTTAAATGTGATAAATATGGATAATCTTTTTCCTCTTTCTTCCTGAAACTAATATGAATGAATGATGGATAGAGACATAGAGTCTTTTTTTGCCAACGATTTACTGACTAAAAAACCTCTCCATTAGGGTCTAAAAATTTTCAGAGCATATTGTGAGGAAAGGAAAACAACAAAAGCAGGGTAGAGTTTTGCACGAATGGCATCGGCTCAAAAGGAGTTACGTACAGCACAACAGTGGTTTAAATGTGTCTATATGCTTCTCTTCCCAAAGGGAAAAGTGAATTATTATATCCATTGAAAAAGCAAAAATATATATATTAAAAAAAAAAATTGGATGCCAAAGCGGCAAAACCTTGGCCCTGCCCTGCCTTTTCTTTGCTTCCCTCTAATTTTCAGCCGAAAAAGAAAAAGAATCCTTTCAATTTTTTAATAAGCTGTTTAACTGGTATAAACGCACAGATAATCATGACCGTTGAACAGGAAGATACGGTACTGCCTTGTTAAATAAATAAACCGACAGAATCAGAAGACTCGGGGCATCTTACTTGAGAGCCCAAAGGATGCTAATCCAGGTTTCTTTTCCCTCCGAAATCCCTCTCTCCTCTGACGTGCCACTGGATCCACTAACGAGTTATTGAAGCAAATCACACTCAATTCAAGATCAAACTAACCAAACAGGCAAGTAAAATAAAGATTTCTTTAACTTCCTTTCCGAAATTCTTTCAAGAATATTCTTCTTGCTGCATCCAAGATTTTCCCATTTCTTGAAACACAATGCATTCTTCTTCTTTCTTTCTCTTCTGGGTCACTTTCCTTTTACTTTTCAACTTCACTTTTCCCTCACATTTCTTACCTCCAAACAATGTCACTCTCTATGGCGATGCCAACTTTCAGAACAATGCCATTAGCCTCACTCAACAAGTCACCTGCATCTCTTCTTCTTCTTCTTCTTCTTCATCTTCATCATCTTCTGGCATTGGAAGAGCTCTCTATGTATATCCTATTAGGTTTCTTGATCCGAAAACTAACACCACAGCATCTTTTTCTTGTCGCTTTTCTTTCTCCATCATCCCTTCTCCATTGTGTGCTTTTGGAGATGGTTTTGCTTTCTTGATCACTTCCAATGCTGATTCTTTTGGCAATGATAATGGTTATATGGGGCTTCCTGGACCTGTTTTAAGCCCCCAAGATTCTTTCTTTGCTGTTGAATTTGACACTAGTTTTGATCCTTCACTTGGGGACATCAATGGTAATCACATTGGCATTGATATTAGCTCAGTTATATCTTTTGTTTCTGTTGATGCTTTGTCAAGAGGCATTGATCTTAAAAGTGGGCGGCATATTACAACTTGGATTGAGTACAGAGATTCATTGAAATTGATCAGGGTTTGGGCTGGTTACTCACAGATTAGGCCTCCAAGTCCATTGATTATTGCTCAGATTGATCTCTCCAAGCAATTCAAAGATTATATGCATGTTGGTTTTTCTGCTGCAAATGGTCAAGGCTCAGCAATTTATACTGTTGACCGTTGGAGATTCAAGACTTTTGAATCTTACCCTTCAGGGAATCCTATAGATGTGATTGATGAGGGGGATTGCCTCATGTGCTATCCCGAGGATGCAGGGTATAACAGCAGTTACAGTGATGTTGATAAAAGAAAAGCAAAGATAGCAGAGACGGCTCTTGAAGTTGGAGGACTAGTTACATTTGTCTTCACTGTGGTTGCAATAGTTGGTATAATCAGTTGCTTTCTGATAAAGAAGAAGAGGCATGATGGTAGAAGTAAAGAGGAGCATGTTTGTACAGTTCAGAGAGTACCGATGAGATTAGCTCTTACTGATATAAAACAAGCTACATTGGGGTTTAACAAAAATAGGATAGTTGGAGAAGGTGCTTCGGCAACTGTTTATAAAGGGTCTCTTCCCTCGGGAGGAGCAGTGGCTGTTAAGAGGTTTGAAAAACCTAACCGAGTTGAATGCGCTCGCAATCCTTTTACTACTGAGTTCGCAACAATGGCGGGTTGCTTGAGGCATAAGAACTTGGTTCAGCTCCAAGGATGGTGCTGTGAGGGAAATGAATTAGTCCTGGTTTATGAATACCTTCCCAATGGAAGCCTTGACAAAATCCTTCACAATAATTCCAGTTCTTCGATTGTCCTTTCGTGGGAAAAAAGGTTGAATATTGTTCTTGGTGTTGCTTCTGCTCTTTCTTATCTCCATGAAGAGTGTGAGAGACAGATAATTCATAGAGATGTAAAGGCTTGCAACATCTTGCTCGATGCAGAATTCAATGCTAAGCTTGGAGATTTTGGTTTAGCAGAAGTCTATGAACATAGTTGCCTTGCTAGAGAAGCAACAATACCAGCTGGGACAATGGGATACCTTGCTCCTGAATATGTTTATTCTGGGGTTCCATCAGAGAAAACTGATGTTTACAGCTTTGGAGTTGTGGCACTAGAGGTGGCCGCTGGAAAAAGGCCAGTAGACAATGATGGATGTGTGATCGTTGATTGGGTATGGAATCTGCGGAAAAAAGGGAAGTTACTTGATGCTGCTGATTTTAGGCTGAGAGGGAAGTTTAATAGAAAGGAGATGGAAAGGATGCTCATGGTGGGACTTTCTTGTGTGCATCCGAACCACGAAAAGAGGCCTTCAGTTAAAGAAGCTGCAAGGATTCTGAAAGGCGAAGCACCGCTTCCTCTTTTGCCAGTAAAGAAACCAACAGTCAACATTCGTTCTGTTTTCCCCGAAGCTTCAGAATTAATCGATTCTGGCGGAGATCATAGTCCTGGTTTTGATGATTCGCTGTGGATGACTCCTAGGAGCCGTTTCAGCTAGGCCTAGTTCAGAACGCCACGGCTTCTTTATGTTACTGTTAGGTTCTTGATCCAGTGTATATTGCAGTTGTTTGTAGCTTGTTTTCAGTCGAAATGTTGATAAGATACAGTTTTGTGTTTGTTTTAAATTTTGCAAAGTCATGAGATTGTATTACATTTGGAGAATGATTACAGAAACCAAATGTTCCATCTTTTGCTGCTTTTCTTTATCTCAGCTAAGATAGCAGAGTTAGCATCATTAGCTGCTTGCCAATGCCGTACAAAGAAACTTAGCATAGATGACTTGGTTGAAGTCTACAAGTTGCGGGCAGGCCCAGTTTTTGTTCGTCTGCTAAGGAGAGGAGCTTTTCCCACCCCTACAAAATTCTTAAAAAGGCCCCTCTTTTCTCACATATACCATTCTATCCTCAATACTGGGGTGGCAATATGGGTCATGATTCATTTATTCGATTCGATTCGATACAAATTAAATGGGTTTGGGTTTGAAAAAATTGATTCGTTTAATAAATGGGTGAATTCGATTCGATTCGCTAATTAAACGAATCGAATGCGGGTTTAAAAATTTTGATTCGTTTATTCGTTTAGGATTCGTTTAATAAACGGATCATAAACGAATCGAATACATATCAATTCATTTAATATTCGTTTATTATTTGGTTAATTAAATTACTTTTGTATTCCTAAATTTATTTGAAAACTTTTTAAAATTTAGAGGTTAATATTTTAATTTTGAGCTAAAGCAAAGTCAAAGCAATCAAAGCAGCCGGCCCTAATCTTAATTCTTACATTTCACATCTCTTTACCTTCATCTCTTAGCAATTCAGGGTTGATTTCACAGTTTATCAACGTCACTTAACCAGCAGCAGTCACCACCAAAGTAAGCTCTACTTCTTTTTCCCTTTTTTATTATTTTTGCATCCAAGTGCTAGCTTTTTCATTTCGAAAGATATGTTGTAAACTATGTATGCTTTTAGCTTTTTCCATCAAGACGATTTCAAAGAGTCCATTAATGCTAGGCTGTTAGCTTTTTTATTTTTTGCTCATATTCTTCAATTATGTCATTGTTAAAAATTTTAAAAAAATAAATAAATAAATATATATATATATATAATATTAGTGCAAGCTTTTTTCTTTCTTGCTCATATTCTTCAATTATATGACTGTTAAAAAATTAAAAATTAATTAATTTTAATATATATATATGATCTTTTATTCGTCAATTAATTTGAACTATTTCGTTTATATATGTTAATGACATTTTTTTTTTTGGTGTAGGATTTTTGTTTTCAAGGTGAAAAAGACAAATGAAGAGAATTAAAGAAATTACCTTACTTTATAATTTGAATTTGAATTATTGTTATTTGTATTATTAGGGATTTATAATTTGGTATTTGGATGGCTGCATAATATGGTTTGAGTTATTTGTATTTTGTTCTAGGATGCTAAATTTGTAATTTTTTTATATTTTATTTTACTTAATTTTGTTTATTAATTATATTTTTCTAAACGAATTGTAACGAATCCTGATTCGATTTGGTTCGGTTCGATTCGTTAAGGATAAACGAATCTGGATTCGATTCGATTCATTTATCAATTCTATTAAACGGATTAAACGAATCGAACCAAGTTTTCGTTTAATAAACGAATCGAATCCGAACCCATAGAATCTTGACCCAATTCGTTTACGATTCGATTCGAATTCGATTCGTTTATTCGTTTTGCCACCCCTATCAATACAATTCCTATTCTTTCTCCTCTTTCATCCCCCTTTGGGTTTTTTATTTTTTTATTTACAAAAGATTAATGGGTTTTACCCCCCTGGGGGGATATGGATGCTTTGCATTTAGAGTTTTTTTTTCTTTAATATTCTAATTTTGATTTTTTATATTGTTTTTTATGGATATTTTTTGCTGTAAGCAATTGGCTTTTGATTTTATCTATTCTCGTCTTCACCTTTGAGAACTTGAACACAATTAAATAGCCACTAAATTGGATATTAAATTTTCAGATGTTACGAGAAGCAAACTTCTAAATTAATTAGAGCCACATTATTGGGGGAGTTGCTCATAAGCTTCTTTCATCTTCATCAAGATTCAAGACTCTAGGTTGAGGGTAATATATAGAGCGGCACTGATCTCAAAACTCAAAAAAGAAAAAATGAAAAGCTGATGATAATTTGACAGCAGACGGGTTTATTGGGAAAGGGCTATGAATAGAATAAACTTATTGTTAATATTATTAGGTAGGGGTGCACGTAGAAAGGGGTTTGAGAAGGGTTTTAGAGGGGGTGGCAGGAGATCCACTCTTCGATAAATGTTAGACCTAGCCCAATTAATTTATAGATGGGCCAAATCCATGAGCCCACATATTTTTATAACTTTTTTATTTTGATGATTTGATCTAATTGTGGGATTGGGAGTAGGAGGATGGCCACTTGGGCTTGTGGTTCAGTGGTGAACCATTGCCTTTAAAGTCAAGCATGATTATGAGAATAATAATTCGAGTTTACACAGATTCAAACTCCCTCAGTTAATTATTATTGTGTAGAGATTGTTTATAACGTCTTTCTCCCTTGCGAAATTTGAGCGGAGTATAGATATTCATCTCTCATGAGGGGTATTTGACTGGACGTGTACTTTATAGAATAAAAATGTAATAATATAAGTCACATGTATATATCTGATTGTAAATATCAGTACAATGATATGTTGTCATTTGTAAATATCTCTGTGTAATATACTAACCTGATGCTTAATCAATTTCAAAAAAAAAAAAAAAGGAGTAGGAGGATGACATACCAGCTTAAAAAGTTTATCTTATGTTTGGGAGTTAGGACAAAGTATAGAGAGAATACACCAATTTTTCACGAGTTTTGGATTAATAAATAAGAATTTAGTTAAAAGAAGAAAAAAGAAAATGAATACATAAGGATGATATTCCACTATTATACTCACAATTGCTTTACACTAATTTGAGATAAAGATTTAGACATGACTAAAACTTGATCAAATCTTTTATACGGTAAACGATAAAGTGTGACTAACGTTCGAAGATCCACTTGATTTGCGGAGGAGTGATAATACGACATGAACAAATTAGTTCCACATGCTCATTTATATAATATGAGTTGACAAAAGTGAAAGTAGATGCAATTAATGTGAATAAATATGAGATTATGAACATCAAATCTCTTTATTTGACTTCTTGAGTGGAACTACTGTGTGCTACCAAATGTATATGAATAATTTGTGCACGTAATATTTACCTCTTTAATTTTGTTAGTCCTTACTCCGTCCGCATATCCGTAACAAACGCCCCCATGATAAAAACAGGTTCCACTATTCCCACTAATGACTAATCTCCGCCGACATTTCACACCCACGAAACTCTTTTCTTTACTGGTCCACCGTCCATTTTGAAAATCCGCCGAATTCTTTGAATTACTAAAATAAAAAAAAATTAATATAATAAAAAATATACGGTATTAATATATATATTAATTAATTTATATATAAATAAGTGATGATACAATTATAAATTTTTATATAAATTTATTTTATATAAATTAATGTGGTATTAATTTATTAATTAAATAAAAATATAAAATAATAAAAATAAATCACGTGAGTTAAAAAGTATTTTATTCAACCCTTCAAATTCTCGCACTATTCTCTTGTCGACGGTCGACTACAGACTGGCGCCCATAAAAAGGAAGACTTTTTTTTTTTTGGTTTTAATTTCAAATATAAAGGCACATTATTTCTTTATCTTAAAATAGAAATCCAAAGTGAGTTTGCGAAATCATTAATTTCATACTCAATTGTCTCCAGCAAGTTCATTGTTTAATGGTGGGCACTTCAATTTCTCTCAACTATGGTAAGCTGTTGGTTTCAAAATTTTTATTTTGGGGTTCATGAGTCGGACAAGTTTTTTTGTTGTTGTGTTGTTTTTAGGGAGTTCTTTTTTCATTTTTAAAAAACAATTTTGTTTTGCATGTATGTGAAGGTTTGAATTCTGAAACTGTTGCATGTTTTGGTCCCAAGTTTTGATAGCAAGAAAGAAAGTAAAAGTTCTTTGGAAGTGCTTTTGTAGGAACCGTGATTTTGCAAAGTGCGCGTTTTTTTTTTTTTTTTTAATTTGGAAGTGCTTTTCCCTAATGTACTTGAAAACTCACTTTTCTTAGGATGTTTCCGGCGTGATTTTGTGGGAAGAGCGATTTTGTAAGAGAGAATATTTTCAATATGCACTTCTAGTTTAGCTGTTTGAAGAAACACTTTCGTTAAGGAGTGCTTTGGTTGTGCTTTCATAGGAAGAGTGATTTTGAGGTTAATTGCTTTCTCCATCATTGTTTTCGTCACCAGATATCATACAAGTTTTAGGGCACTTGAAAGCAACTACAAAGCCAAAAAAAAAAAAAAAAAAATAGGGATTTTGACTTGCATCTGCACGAGTTATTCTTCTTCTAATTTTTCCTCGGAATAAAGGGATATAATGTGTGCTGTGGAGTGTCGAAATAGCTTCTTCTGCTGAATAACACTTACATATGTATGCATGTTGAATAGATATACACAAATTTGCAGTACCCACATGTGTGCATAAATATACAGGATTGCAGATCCTAACTCTAAATATTTACTGCCGTAGGTGACTGTTTGTCAGCAATGTGGCGACAAAGGATTCTATGAGGCTTTGATCGGCTGTGAGAAGTGTCAGACCACTGCTGTACATATGTAAGATGCATTCTTTGCAATTTATATGCCTTTCCTTCATAGCTTCAGCTAAATTGCTGCCAATGGTCCTTGGATGCTACAAGGACATCGATTTAGCATTTTATTTTCTTGGTGTTGAAGGATGAAATTCCGCTTCTCTAACTGTATTGTTGCAGAAAATGGATGAATTGAAAAGATTGAAGTGGCATCACAGTTTGAAATCCAATATTTGAAATCGCATGCACGAACTAAATGCTCTTTTGAAATGCTACAG
The DNA here is from genome assembly GCF_022201045.2 of Citrus sinensis. Classification (NCBI taxonomy): domain Eukaryota; kingdom Viridiplantae; phylum Streptophyta; class Magnoliopsida; order Sapindales; family Rutaceae; genus Citrus; species Citrus sinensis. The sequence continues at coordinate 34,101,526 of NC_068560.1, read as the reverse complement.
GATGTTTAGTTAATTTGAATTTTTTTAAAAAGGGAAAATATGTGTTTGTTTTGTCATTTGGCTGAAGATTTCTCTCATTTGCCATAAGATGTGTAGTTGGTTATTTTTTTACTCCTTCCTTTCTTTTTTGACTATTTCTAATTCTACTTCTGTTTGTTCCTTCTCCAGCTATTGCTTACCTGTATTGCCTGCATCTTTTGAAGATGATGTGCTTTGGTATTGTGAGGATTGTGAACCAAAGGTTGCAAAACCATCGACTATTGTCAACCCTAGCTCTGTCTTGGGCGGGAGATGTGATTCTGATTCAGAAAACTTAGAAATTGTCCAAGCAACCCAATCTAATTTAAGATTGAAGAAGAATGCTGTCGACAGATTGAGCAAGAATGAGAGGAAAAGAAATGACAGTGGCTCGTTGGCTAAAGCAGAGGTGCAGAAATCTGGAAATAGCTCCTCATATCTTCTTCAAGTGCATCACAGTAACAATCATGAAAAAGATAAGAAATGTGGGAGACGGGGAGAACTGGATGGGAGAAGCATTTATGCAGAAGCTGAATCAGTTAAAACAAAAACCTCTCTGGCTACTGGTGGTGACTCCAATAGTAACCCACAATACAGTCGTGAGTTGCTTTGCAATGAAAGTGATAAAAACTATGAGAAGCTTGGAAGGCAGATTGGGTTAGATGGGAGCAGCTTTAACGATGAGGCTGAATCCTTTAGAACTAGAACCTCCCAAGTAGTAACCAATGACCCTCCATATACCCGTGAATGCAGTTCTAACGCCCATAAAGTGGTTGTTATCGAGGTGCATTCTATGGGGAATGATAAAAAGGGATATCAATTCAGAAGACAGAGGGAACTGGTTAAGAACAGCTCTGATACAGGGACGAAATCGTTGAAAAACTCTCTGGTTACTACTAGTCACTCTTTTAGTATCCCAAAACACAGTTCTAATGTCTCTGAAAAATCAATTTTTGAGGTGCAATTCAAGGAGGATGCTGTAAAAGATTTGAGTCCTATAAGATGGAGTGGTTTGAACGGGGGCAGCTCTACTGAAGAGTCTGAATCTTCCAAAAAAGAAACCTCTTTGATAGCCTCCAGCCGGCCTTCAAATATCCCTGAACACTGTTTTGTCCCTGCACAGCCGATAATTGAACCAATTTGGAAGTAAGGCTTATATGTAAATTTTCATTTTTTTCTGAGTGTAATTATTATTCATGCAGATAATGATTTGTGAGCTGGTTTGTGTCATTAACAGAGGGAATTTGCGCCTTAGCAGTGATAAGTACAGTTCTATTGAAGGGCTCGTAGCCCATTTGTCTACCTCAGCATGCTCTAAAGTGTTTCAGGAGGCAAAACTGTTACCACAATTGCTCTGCCCTGAATTACTTCCGAGGTCTAATGCATGGCCGAAAAGTTTCCACAAATGGGGGCCAAGTGATGACAACATTGCTCTTTATTTGTTTCCAAATAATGAGAGGTAAGGGTTTAGAAAATGTTACATCAGGTATCTGATTTGACCACATTTAAATGTGTCTTCTTTCATTGCAGATCTGAAAAGGTTTATGATAGTTTAGTGCATGACATGATCAGCCACGACGTTGCCCTTAGAGCTGTTGTCAAAAATGCCGCACTCTTACTTTTCACTTCTAATTTACTGCCTTTCCAGTTCTGGAGTGAGTAGAATATCTTTGTTTCTTGAAAATATCTTTTTGCCCCTTTTGTATCTCAATTAAAAGCCTTTAGTCTTCCTTTTTACACGAACTTAACTCATTTGATTTCCTGAAAACTTTGATTTGCAGGGTTTCAGTCCAAGTTTTATTTATGGGGCGTATTCAGGGCGAAACAAGCTTCACAGAGTCAAACGTTAGCTGTAGATTCAGTGAATGCAATATCAATATCTAAGCCAAATGGCCTTGTGAAAGCCTTGACCCAGTATCCACAGAGCCCTGCAAGTCCTTTGAGTAATAGTGGTAGTCATGGATCTGGATCTGTACATTCTTGCCAATCCATGTTATGATTTCTCTACGTGAATCTGTACAGCAGCCTTATACTTTTTGCGGTGCAAATTTTTTGGTAGCTGGCTTCGATAAGAAATGGCCAGCAGTATGTTTTAGCTGTTCCTCTTGATCAGGAGGATATGACAGCGGAAGTTGGATGTTGATTATTTTGGAAAGTAGATGGGAGGCATTGCAAATTTACAGTCTTTTGGTTTACTTTATGCAGGCAATGCATTTTGTGAAGTAAAAATGAAAGAAAGACCAAAAAAAAAAAAAAAAAAAAAAGTGTCTAGTTTCTTGTTGGGACCGGAGAAAAATCAATTCTCTTAAAGAAAATTTCTTGGAGAATAACTTTCATTTGTTATTATTATTTCATTCATTGCGAGACCATGTTGAGTGCTGTTGAAGTACTGAAAGTTTTAACTGAAAGTGAAATTGCTTGTATATTCAACTTGGCTACAATGATTGGTTTTATTGTATGATATGAATGAAGTTCAGTTATTCTTCAAATATCGAACTAGGCTTCAAGCAATTCCCCGAAGCCTTTCGTTTGACGAGGATCACAATGCATTTTTGCCCCTTTAACATTGCTTTTACCAATAGATACTGATGTTGTAAGAAAAGACTCGGAAGAGTTTTACGGTTTTGGCGATTTTTTTTTTTTTTGAAAATTGAAAAACATTAATTTCCTTTTTAAAGTTGTGATTTAAAGTTTATTCTTCCAACAATAGCGCGGGTTGCAAAATTATACAAAAGTGCAAATAAAAACGCAGATTTTTTATAAAATAAAAATAATAAATGGAATTTACAATTTGCGTGGGAAAGGTTATCAGTCAAATAGAACGTAGCATTTTTTTTTTCTCTGTGTTTTGTGATTTCAAAGAAAAAAATCAAAAAGAAAAACAGAAACAGAAACCAAAATCCCTAGATATCAACCTCTCTTTCTCTGTCCCCAGAGCCAGCAGAATAGCAGGGCCTGAGAGTCACTACCTTCACTTCAATTCCAGCTTAAGGTAGTGTGTTTCTTCTGTAATTTTTACTTCCACTGTCCCACTTTGTCAAATTTGTACATTGTGCTTCATTTTTTTTCAGTTGTTGGTTATTTTTTCTGGGTTACTTTTTAGTAGTGGGTACTGATTTGTGGCGAATGTAACTGGAAACGTAATTGTAATTTGGTGCTGAAAACTGAAACTTTTTTTTTTTTAAATATTTGTCTAGCTTCGGCATTGCATCTTCTTCAAAATTAAATCTTCAGCCCCGTCCGTGGAAGCCACGGCGCAGCAGGTTATCTATCCGAAATGCTTATTTATTTTTGTAATAAATTGTAATTATTTATTCTTATTATGACTGATATTATTGCGTAGAAATGAAGGATTTGGAAAAAGAAGGGCTGGTGATATTAAAGGACGATGGTTTAGAGGGAAATGTTGATGAATTTGAGAATGTTGAAGATGTGGAGAAAAGGGTGGATGAGCCAGCGTTCGGGATTTCGTTTGATAGTGCTGATGAAATGTTTACATATTACAAAGCCTACGGTAAACAAAAGGGGTTTCCAGTGAAGCGGAGAACTAGTAAGAAAGGAAGTGATGGGATTTTAAGATATGTAACTTTTGCTTGTGGGAGAAGCGGCACTTCAAGAAGCAATCCTAGTAATTTCTCAAGGTCGCAAACTAACGCAAAAACTGGTTGCAATGCTAAAGTTGGAGGATGTCTAGATGAAGATGGAAAATGGCAAGTTCGAACTTTAATCCTTGAACACAACCATGGATTAAATCCTGGCAAGTCCATGTATTTCCGATGCAACCGCAACAGCAGTTCACATGTAAAGAGACAACTTGAAACAAATGATCGAGCAGGGAAAAAAGTTGCCAAAAATTTCAATTCATTTGTTGTTGAAGCTGCTGAACATGATGATGTCTCATTCTTAGAAAGTGATCATGGTAATTATATTAACAAAATAAGGCGGTTGCAGCTTGGGGAAGAAGATGCCAATGCAATTCAACGATATTTTTTTAAAATGCAAGCAAAATATGAAGGTTTTTTCTTTAGTATGGACTTAGATGAGGAGGGTCAGCTGAAAAATGTCTTTTGGGCAGATCCAAGGAGTAGGGCAGCTTACAATGATTTTGGAGATATTATTTATTTTGACACTACATATTTGACAAACAACTATGATTTGCCATTTGTTCCTTTTATAGGAGTTAATCATCATGGTCAGTCTATTTTGTTAGGTTGTGGATTAGTTTCATGTGAGGACATTGAAACATTTACGTGGTTATTTCGAACGTGGCTATCTTGCATGTCCAGTTCTGCACCCATTGGAATAATTACAGACCAAGACAAAGCACTCAAAAAAGCAATTGAGATAGTATTCCCTAATACCAGGCATAGGTGGTGTTTGTGGCACATATTTAAGAAGGTGCCTGAGAAGCTGGGGTTCTATCAACAATATCATGCCATCACTTATTTATTGCATTGTGCTGTTTATGATTCGCAGAGCCCAGCTGTATTTGAAGAAACTTGGAATGTCATGATTATGAAATATGATTTGGCTAATGATGAATGGTTAAGTGAGTTATTTGATGAAAGGCATCGTTGGGTTCCATGTTTTGTGAAAAGTAGTTTTTGGGCGGGAATGTCAGCCACTCAACGTAACGAGAGTGTGGATGTTGTTTTTGATGGGTATGTTGACTCAAAAACGACTTGGAAGCAATTTGTGGAGCAATATGGTAATGTATTAAGAAGTCAAGTTGAAAGAGAATATCAAGCAGATGTAAAGTCTTTTTACCCACCACTTCCACGTGTAACAGCTTTTAAGATGGAGGAGCAAATTCAAGAGGTGTACACCATGTCCAAGTTTCAAGAATTTCAGCAAGAGTTATTTGGAAAGTTGTATTGCGATATACTTAAGTTTGTGGGATCAGAATATGAAGTTGGTGAGCATGTCAACATTGAAGGAAAGGGTAAAAGAATAACTTTCAAAGTTCTTTTTGAAAAAGATGACTGTGTAGTTAGCTGTAGTTGTTCAAGGTTTCAATTTAGAGGAATTCTATGCAGACATGCCATTCAAGTGCTGATGCGCAATGACATTTTTTTACTTCCAGAGAAGTACATCCTTCAAAGATGGAGGAAAGATGTGCAGAGATGTCATAGTAGAGTGAAAATCAATTATGATGTGTGGAATTCCACTACTGAACAAGTGCGATATGAAAAAATGTGTGATGCTTTTGCTGAAGTTGCTGACATGGCTGCAGATGATGTAGGAAGTTATAAACTTGTTTTGGATTGGATTGAGAATGTGAAAAAGGAGTTGCCAAAGAAAACAGATTGTGGGGGTAGCCAGCCAACTACTACTGGGCAAGGAAGTTGTAGCAACAATGTGGGAAGTACAACAAATGAGGCTGAAAGCATGCATGATCAAGTACCAATCTGAGGTAAAGGCTGTCCGCCTTTTGGTCGTATTTAACTATTTATCTTTTCTAAAGTTATTAAGTTAGAAAACAATTTATCTTTTCTAAAGTTATTAAGTTAGAAATCCAAAGTTGGTTCATTAATTCATTGTTTTCAATTCAATTTCAACAGAAAGCTCATTCCTTTACAGTGGACACCTCACCTTCTCTCAGTAACGGTAGGCTTTCCTATTCAATTTGTTTTTGCTTTTATTTTTTTATTAAACTTTGTTGTTATATTGATTTTCTTGATTCATATTTTAGGTTTTGCATGAGTGGTTAGGTTCGAAGGAAAACAATTTGCTGGAAAAAAAGGCACTTTTGAATTGCTTTGTTAAAATGCAATATAATTGCTACCCTTTTCGTTTATTCAAAAAGCACTCTTGTGACTTGAGCTAAACACAGTGCAATACGTATAGAAGTGCTTTCAACTGTTGTAAGCATTTTTTGACAATCTTAAAAGCACTTCCAAACACATTGTATAGTGGATTCGAGCTTAGTGGATTCGAGCTTAAGCAGTACTTTGAATGGTGTAATAAGAATTTTTAGGTTAGGCATTGCATGCAAGTTTGGCCAAGTTGTTTTTCACTTCATTGAATTTGAGTACTAAGTTGAGTTTAAATTTTCTGGTGCTTTTGAGAGCTTGAATGCCAATTTTAGTAGATGAAAAGGAGAAACAGACTGGGATACTGGTTACTTGGGTTTGTTTGTTAAAACTTGTGATTTCAGCAGTTGCACATTCTTTCAGAGTTATCATGGTGTCTGAATTATTCTCATTCTTATTTGAATATATTGAAAATAATGGAAGCCCCGTATTCTCTTGTCTCCCACTGAACGTCCTATTTAGATTGAATTGTGAAAAAGAAACAACTATAAGTAGCCTGGAAGACAGACTTTGTAGGATGGTAGCAGCTCCAATGAGGTGGCTGAATCATTTAAAACTAGAACCCAGTAGTAACCAAGACCCTCTAAAATACCCCACGATGTCAGTGCGGTTCTAATAAAATTTCCATTCTGTAGGTGCATTGCAATGGAAATTGTGGAAATTATGCGGAGCGTCATCAATTCAGAAGACATAGGAACCTGACTAGGAACAGCTACAATGCCGAGATTGAATTTCTGTGCCAAAATCATTTGTGTTTTTGATGTTTGAGGCTGATATGATGGAGGGGTTCAGATGTGAGCAGTCTCTTTTGTCCAGTATTTTGAACCAATCTGGTATTAAGACTATTATGTATATGTATATTTTCGTACCTGGAAATTTGCATGTCGTATCTTTCTTATATGTGCTGAATAATTCGATGATGTAGATGAGGGGGCTTTGTCGACTCTGGTGAAATCTGGGCCGTCCCTTGAAACGGGCTGGGATAGCGGCATTTGCTTTTGCGTGTGAAATGTAAATTGTGTAGTTTCGGCTGTGTGGACAATGGGCTCAAATTATATAAAGTGAAAATTAGTACTTTCGGCTGGCAGCATTTGAGTTTTGAACGCATGCTCTCGCACACTCTCAGTCGTTTTCAACTTGGACAAAAATCAGTTATTCTTAATTCATAAATTTACCAGTACTAATTTTTTTTTTTTTTTAAATTCCAAAATTAACTTTTACACTTAATATCTCTATTACATAAATAAATATTAATGTATAATTATTTATTAAATAAAATGGGCTAACACATACGTCAGCTGGTTGTTGTTAATTGTTTGTTTTTGTGGAATGACATTCTTTTGTTTCGGATTAATTTGGCCTCTTTTTTTTTTTTTTTTTTTCTAATTTCTCTCTAGAACCCCTGTTCAGCAACTATAAATCCATAAATTACCTTAAGATTTTATAATAAATTTGCATAGTTAATTGTCCGGTATGCAGATGCTTTCTGCTTATTATGAACATCAGTATTAAGCCAAGTACTGGAAATTGTGGGTGGGTACATCGAATCATGATTAGATTTGTTTTATTATACTGTGCTTTTCTTTTTGATACATCAGTTCGTGTGTCAAATATTAATCTATCGTTTTTCCGAACTTTTTATCTTTTCCACAATTCTTAGCCAATTGTTCTAATATTAAGTATTAACCTAGTCTAAATGCATTAGCGTATAACTTGAATGTTTCATAGTCTCAAATTATTATATTAATCAAGTTGAACCGACAAAAATCTAACTTTCTATGTCAATGCTATACTACAAAACAATTGATTATTATGATAATGTTAATTTGATGTTGTATGTACAGCCTTTTTTTTCTTATTGAACGTGCTTTTTCTTAACTGCTCCCAGGTTGCTTTTACAATGGAGCATCGATATATAATATTTTAATGAAACATTTATCAAGTTTCGGAATTCTAATCAAAATTTTGACTTTGTGATCAAGAAGAGTTGTGTCTCATCAGATTCCAAAGATTCATGGCAATGATGCTTCCATCTAAATGGTAATCTTTGCTTTGATTGAAGGTGAATACAAAATCGATTGTTTCACTGTTGAAAAATAAGAAAATAATATAAGTGAGAATATAGTGTATGGTGAATAAATCCTAATAATTTTCGACTTCATAAGGCCATATTATGTTCGTGATGGATTAGTTATAACTTTCGAGTTAAGAAGGTCTGGAAGAATTTAGATTCAACTGATTTGATTCTGTGATTACATTTAACTTAGTGAGTACAAATTTATATCTCATTTCAGTTCCTTTATTATTATTATTATTATTATTATCATCATCATCATCATCATCATCATCATCATCATGCCTATGATAGAGTATAGTTGAAACATTATAGTTGTAAGATAAAGTATCGTACATATATTGTAATTCTTGTGGTTAATGAAATAGATCTATTTTGGCCTGTGGTTTGTAGAATCGATATATGTTATATGCAAAATATTCTAGTGATTTTAAACTATGCCACAATTAATATAGGGTTACAAAGTAAGAAAGTTTGAATAGAAATTTGCTCTTATCCTTTTTCTAAGCTTAAATTTGCTGTTTGTTGCTTTGTTTTGTTTCGCTTAACTTATTATTTTTGTCAAACAGAATCTCAAAGATTAATTATAGGGTTCTTCCAGCTCAATTGAGTTGGGTATAGAGGATTTGGAAAACTTTTGAGTAATTAAATAAAACTGTTGAAGCCGGCATTAATCATTGTTCAGAAACTTGTTTTATACCTACTTGAATCTATTTAATAAAGGGAAAGTTGACAATTCTCCACATATTTTAAATTAATATATGTCACTTATTTCCCTACTTTTTTCACTATATTCAAAAATCTATTTCATACTAAAAATTTTAAGGGAAAAGAAGGATAAATAGATAATTTACTTGATAATTTATTTTGCGAATATAAAATATATATTTTTCAATAAGAAAATGTTTAAAAATTATAAAAATACAAGAAAAATATCTTATTGTTAATTTTTTATTCACATCGAAACATATATTTCTTATTTCAGTATTTAAATTTTTTATTTACATTTTTATTTATATGTTGTTAGGGGATTACTGATTATTATGAAAACAGTAAGGGAGTATATTAAATTTAGCAGGGAGAAATCAACAGTCTCCCTTTAACAAATGTCATCATTGGCCGATAATGGTTTTGTGTTATGATTGTCCAAAAATTTAGGATAAAAATTTTTAACAAGTGAAGATGTACTACCAATCTACCACTACCATTCTCTTCAACTTCAGCTGATTTACTACCAATCTACCACTACCATTCCCTTCAACTTCAGCTGATTTACAATTAGTCCAAGCGATCTTCACTACAATAGTCTAATAAGTATGTTGTTGAAATGAATCAAGGTTTTCTCATAATTTGAAATTCTTCTAAACAAATTAATTTAATGATATGAGCATCTCCTGAGAAAAAAAGGGGGAAAAAACAAGATTATAGCTAGTTATTGTAATCTAGTTTAAATATGCATTTATAAAGTGCGAAGATTTGCACTAAATAATCATTAACAAAATTTTCAAGTAAATTCTAAAAATTAAACTATATATTTTCAGCTATATCGATTAGAAACTTGTTATTTTCTTAAATAATCACCATTTTATATGGCTGATCATTGTGCTTGTATTTACTTTTGGACGATGCTATACATATATAGTTAAGATACTTTTTCAATCTTAATCCCACTAATACAAATATTTTAGGTTAAAAATTGAATAAGACTATAATCTATAAAAAGGGGTAAAAGAAATCCAAATTCGACGTTCCAAATAAGCTTAACTTGTTAAACATTTATAAGGCCCACAAGAGTACAATATCCGTGCAAGAAAATATAAACGAAAGCAGAAATATAACGTTAATTAATATCATCGCTAACTTGTTAATTAAAAGCTACAGCTATATATGTATATGACAAAAACAAAAAAAATTGTATAGAAAAATAGTTGAATGAATTAACATATCGTATTTGACCTAAACTTCCGATTTGACCTAAACTTCCCTGTCGTATGGCCTACCAAATTTAAAAATATTAAAAAGATAAAAGCCATTAAGAAGTCTCCAATGTGGTAACCCACCAAAATTAATAGCATCAAAATTCCACTTCAGTCCTTTTGTATCCTCTTCGTCGTCGATAGAAAAGACAGTACACATAATATCAAACAAAGAAAATCTCTAATTTTCATCTCCACAACCCTAAAATCCAAGTAGAAAACAAAATAATAATAATAATAAATCAATTTGTGGTGTAGTCCTAGAAAACAAAAAACAAAAAAATTCAGAAATCAAAGAAATTATTGAAAAGGTCTATAGGTGGAGTAGGGGATGTTATATGAGGTGAAATATTAAAACCTGAGGGACTAGGCATGAAACTACCCTCAATAAAATTCTTGTTACCGTGGAGCACGGGACTCAAATCATATAAGAAACTGAAGGAATTCGGATCGGAAGGTGGAGAAAAGAAGCTCGGTGGTATCATGGGCAGTGAAGTGGGCCCCGGCGACAAGATCCCTGGAAACAAACTTGATCTTTCTATGTTATGATCCATTTCTATCCCCTCAACAAAACCACCACCCGTAGCCATGTTACTATCATTGTTATTAGTATGACCATGATAATCTTCATTGTGACTGTGACTGTGATTGTGATACTGATGATGACTTTGTATTAATTTCTTGCTCGGCGAATGTTGCTTTGCTTTCTCGATACTCGCATATCTTGCCGCGGGTGAAATCGCACCCGTTGAATCACCCAAAGGATCATATGATGATGACGATGCTACTGTTTTCGATGATGTGAATGACGTCGTAGTAGTAGTAGTAGTAGTAGAAGAAGAAGAAGAGCCAGTGAGACGTTGAACTAGGGTCATGAAGTCATTAGGGTTTGTGTGAATCACCTTGGGCGAGACGGTGTAGATTATGACCGGCTGCCGCGGTGGCGGGGCCGGTGCCTGGTGATGATGATGATGTTGTTGCTGTTGCTGCTGCTGTGACGGCGGTGCCACCGGTGGTTTCTTGATCTTGTACGAATCTTTACGGACTTTTAACGGCGCCGGCCTCGGGCCTTGGAGCTCTCTTCGTGGTGATTTGCTGACCGGAAAATCTGATGATGAGTCCATGTTGAATGTTTAAAGGAGGAAGCGAAAGAAAGAGAAGGAGAAGATGTATTGTTAATGATGACGATGATGAAAATAAACGCATTATTTATTAATGCAATTTTTTTAAAAGCTGAGATTAATGAAATATTTAAAAGAGAGAGAGAGAGAGAGAGTATAAGTCAATGAAAATATAGAGTGATTAATTTAATAATTTGATGAATGAATGAAAGAAAATTGTGAGGGAAAAAAAAAGAAAGAAAGATGATTTGGTAAAAATTGGCTACTTGTATGTGGAATTAACGGATATCTAATAAATAGTTGGTTTTTCTTTTTCTTTTTTTTTTTTAAGATTTCGTGATGTTATTAATGTTTGAACTTGTCTTTAGTCTTTATGGCTTTGGAGTTTGGCCCTTCGCTTGGCAAGTGGAAGAGGTCGTGTGTGCCACGTCACTATGGTTGATGATTGCGTAGCGTGTCCATGTCAGCCTTATTTTATCTTTTCCCTATTGTTAAATTGATGGATAAAATTTAATTGAACTACTTTCTTGACCTTTTTTCGGTGTTTGGTTTTTGTAAATTGGATTTCCATTCTACATATGACCTAAATAGGTGGAGTTCAATTGTTTGTTCATCATTACTAAAATTATAATGCGGTACTTAAAACAATAAAAATTAAACAAACTACCTCCGTTTATCTCACTTAATATTTTACATTTTTTTTTAAAGAATTTAGATGAATAACAATGATTATGAAATTGGTCAGAAATCTCTTCCGAATTTCCGGATTATCACAAATAAGTCGTCATTAGTACTTGTCAAGTCCTCGTTAAAGGAAAATTAAATAGGGTGCGATTTCTATATCAATTGAAAATATAAAAATTGATGTATAAATTGCGAAGAGTAGTGTGTGTACATATTCTTTAAAGGGTAATTTTTAAAAACCTCCCCTGAGGTTTGGGCTTGTTGCAAGTAGATGGCGAGAATTAATTTATTTGTAAAAAAACCCCCTACCGTCAGTTAAGTTTAACATTGACCGTTAGTTGACCGTGCAAAGACAATATTACCCTTAACAATAGTTTATAAACGAAAATAACTAAAAAAAAAAACCAAAATTATTAGCTATTTTACACTTTTTAAATTATTGATATTTTCTTAAAGTTCTTATAAAAAATTAAAAAATCCTCTTTAAATTATTGATATTTCCTTAAAATTCCTATAAGAAAGATAAAATTAAAAATTTAAAAATGAAATAGTTATAATCTTTACCTATGATATTGTAAATTTTTAGAATTGACAAGGATAAAATTGTCAAAAAATAGGGTTTGTGCTTTTTGCACCAATAATTTTGGTTTTTTTTTAGTTATTTTCGTTTACAAACTATTGTTGAGGGTAATATTGTCTTTGCACGGTCAACTAACGGTCAATGTTAAACTTAACTGACAGTAGGGGGTTTTTTACAAATAAATCAATTCTCGCCATCTACTTGCAACAAACCCAAACCTCAGGGGAGGTTTTTAAAAATTACCTATTCTTTAAAAAGGAAAAAAAAAAAAAAAAAGAGAGAGAGAGAGAGAAATAATGTGTGTTTGCGCACAAGCTAATCGTGGGATCACGTGGAACAATTTGGAGTACGCAATCGAAATAGAGGTTCATTTGTCACAACAGTTAATATAGACTATCAAGTCGTGACAGGAATTAGTCCATTTGTGCAGCCACATGACAACATTTAAAGTCGTCCCACTGCAACCAAATAAAATTAGGTGTGGGACAGTCAATTAAATTATGTCCACTGTTTTTTATTTTTTATTATTCATAGTCTATAATTAAGTTTTAGAATAAATATGTGACTAGATTTTATTTGACAAAGAAATTGTGTATGCAACTATGACATCTAACTATCTCTACCATTTCCAAACCAAAACTTCTATGTCATGTTTAAAACACGAGCAAGGAATTTTAAGTTGGAGAAAGACTTTAGGTAGAATAGAGACACAATATATGAAAAAGTAAATGTATGCGTTATGAGATTTTCCAATACAAGCATATTTGTTGACTCGGTACATCGAAGTCTTACTCTTCGAGTTAAGTCAACGGTGCAAAATTCATGGAATCTGCATTTAATCGTCCGGCTACTGGGCTCTCAAATTGCAAATGAAATATAAAAAGAGATTATTATATTACATTATTAAGTAAGATACATGATTTTTTTACAACCGTCGGATGAAAATCTAATGTGGAAGAATCATATATGTTATATGATCATGTAACATGACTAAAGCCAAGATAAAAAGCTTTGGTTACACATACACATCCAAAAAGAATTTAAAAAAAAATGCCTTCATCGGGCTGGATACAATTAACTGAAATGAGGATATTAAAAAGAACACGTGCTCTATTTAATTGGTAGAGTATTCATGGAGCTTGTGTAATTATATATATACTGTGTTTTTTCAGGTCATTTTTCACATAGTAGAGAGACCATAGAAGGTTTCTATTGTATTCTACTCACTTAATGCATGTATTATATATATGTATGAATTAAATATAACTATAAATTATATGATAATTTTTCAAAACAAATGCATGAATGTCATATAGGTATTCAATGGATGTAATACAATAGAGGTACTCTAAAATATCTCTTTATAGTAGTTTTCGAAGTTAAATTAAATGAAGACCATTATGTTAAGGAAAAATGGTTTTAGGGCAATTAGTATAACTAAATTATTTAAAACTCATAAATTTTATTCAATTTGGGAAATAAAAAGGAAGAAAAAAGGGAAAAATTTTGAAATATTAAACGTACAGGAGGCAGTAACGATGTCTTATTTAACTAGTTCAGCTTGAACAATTCAATATATTGCCAAGTCTCCAATGCTTAATCAGTTGACCTAGTCCGAAGTGGTAGTCAATGGAGTCCGTCATGCAATGAAAATTCATCTTTCAAATTGACTTCAATCGACCTTTTCAAGTTTCAAAGCAGCTTGAACCTTTCTCGTCTTCTGAGGATTTATTTTATGCATGTACATTAATGTTCCAACTGCAACCAGATTAATGGTGCTGTTATTGGTTCAATTTTAACGGGTCCATGTGAACGAACTTGTCTTCTATTAGGTGGTCCTATGCTGGCTTTGATTATTTTATCTGCTTCAGTAGCTTCGAAAATATATGACTGTAGCTGGGTCTCATTTCAGTGGTTATCATTTTTTTTGTTTCGGCAGACCTTCGATTGAAAGAAATCCCTATATTTTAATTTACAAATCAATAAGGTTAGGGATTTTAATTTTTAGATCCCAGTTTATATGGCATTCATCTATTGGATGGTATTTAATTATAATAATTTTACTAGTTATGAAATTTCTTATCCAATAAATAATAAAACATGTAGTTATATAAATTGGAATACCTAACATTATCATTTACATGTGGCTACGGTAACTTCATTCATAAAAATAACATGTGGCAAACTATGTGATTTGGATTTTTGAAATTATTCTGAAAATTTACGGAAATATATGGAAATCTATTTTAATGAATTAGACACACGTTATTTTATCAAATTAATATAAAAAACAATATCAAATGAACCTTCTAAACTTGAGATACTCACGAACGTGACTTCAAAAAAAGAAAAACTAAAAAAGTATGCAAACAAGTTGTAGACGGACCGGTCTGAATAAATAAATAAAAAGAAATTACTTTCCGCAAAATACAACCTGCGACAGCAACCTGCAACAAGTGGAGGTCATGTAACCGTGTAAGTTGTGTTATTTTGTGCGGGTTTTGCTCCAAAGAATTTAGCAGTACTTAGGACGTCAATTTTGATTGTTATTAATTACTACCATTATTGGTTTATTATTAAGTACGTTTAATCTGTTAAGTGCTTAAAATCCGAGTCCAATACATTGTACGAGTATATAATAATATGAATAACGTAACGCAATTTACAGCTTTGCACGATGCAACTGCAAGCTGCTGAGCCCAACTACAAACGCATTGTCAAGCAAGGCACAGGTCTGGCGCCATTCTTGAATTGAATAATGAATATGAACGGAACACATCCAAGTCTAAGCGGAGCAAGTTGGCTTGGCCCATATTAACTGAATTTTATTATTGTTATTATTGTAGTTACTATTTCTCACTTGTATTGTAATGTCGACGACACACGACAAGTGCTGCTGTGTGCCTCAAAACGTGGGGATGTGAACAGTGTACACAAATTTGTCGCCACGTTTTGCTTTTCGGAGATGATCATGTTGCTATCGACAGAGATCGACATGTAAACATTGACTGATTAAGTACGACTTGTGTCTAATTAGCAAAATTCAGCTGCGTACACCCCTCAATGATCTTATTAACATTCAGATTATATATTGTCGGTCACAATTTTTTCTATTTTGAATCTTCACTTTGATACCATAAAAATTATTACTTTTTTTTTTCTTTTCTTTTTCCTTTTTAATATAGTCACTGTATACTTTAATGATGGACTTTCATAAAAGAATGAGGATATCTAAACTTATAAAACTACTTTGTAAATGTTCACTTAATCCTTAGTTTTTGACTTAAGTATTTATTTAATCCTTATATTTTAAAATACTATTGTAATTAATTATATTTTTTTTCCTTTTTCAGGAACACCATTTGCAACAATATTCTTGATATTAATTAATTTATCTATAACAAATTAACCAATAAATATTAGTGTAAAAGAACTAGTACCTTTTGTACCAATGCAACAATCTTGCTAATAATTATTTATAAATAAATTAAGTATTAGCCAACTTAAAATAATGTTTAATACAATTGCAACAATCTTACTAATAATTATTTTATTAAAAATTAATTTGCCAAAATAATCCTAAAAATAAAATAATATAAAATATTTGTGTAGATTTTTACATTAATTTTATGGTTAATTTGATAAATTATCATTTTTTTTATTTCATTAGTATCCCAAAAGAATATTGTTATAAGGATATTATTGTAAAATGAAATAAAAATAATAATGTAGGATTGTGACATATTTAACAGTAGGAGGGTCTTGAGGTTTTTCTTAAATATGAAAACTAAACATATACTTACTTAGATTATAGGGACTAAACGAGTATTTACTCTCTAAATGCTCAAGATATCCTTACTAAATTACTTATGAACAAACAAATTATGTTTAGAGTTTTTTGTTTGAACGTAATTTTAAATATGCCAGAAAAGTTTTCATCAAATACTCATTCTTGAACATCTCTTCTTGCACCATTGTTGAAAGTCAATATCAGTTGCAAAGCTCATCGGTGAATTAAATAACCCCACCTATAAAAAAAAAAGTTATCAAATGAATTTAGAAAAAACTGACGGGCTTCAAGCAGCATTCAAATGGCATTCAGATGAAAAATGAAATTACTATCACCTAATACGATGACAAAACACAAACCACCGAACAAGCCATGAAAAAAATTGAGTCCATATATAGTCTTGGAATATTTCTTGCTCGATCTACATAAAAATGGTATGTATAATTATCAGGAGATAATAAAATTATAACGATCTGAAACCGAAGTGGGTCAAAATACATCTTTTTTTTTGTTTTTATTAAAAAAAAATCATATATGCCTTCTATTAGTTTGTCATATTAATGATCGTTCCCTATTTTAGAAACTAATTGCATTTGAGGGTATCAATGGTGAAGAAAAGAAAGAGTGCTTGCTAATATTATTGCACGTTGAAATTTGTCGCATACGGATTGTTTGGAATTAATTAAACCATCTTGTGAAATTGAGTAAGCGTTTCATAAGCCTCACAGATATATTCTCCTCATGATTTTGAAGTGCCAATCGGAATGTGAGTCCATTACAGTACGTGTAAAGCATTCATTTAATGAATCTAGAAACCCATAAAATAGAAGTCCCAAACAGTTGACGTTACGAGACCTCCAGTGCTGTCAGTACGGGACAACAATGAAATTTATAGAACTTTCCAGCTCTGAACTCGATACCATTGTCGTTGTCGATCCGCTGAAAATTGGGCCAACGATTTTCTGGTTTCCACATTCCCATTTAGAAAGGGCACCGCCCATGTTTTTGTTCCTATCTACATCACAAACCAAATGTTAACCGTCGTTACATATATTTAAACTATAAATTTTCGTATGGTTATGGCATTGTACTTCCTGTTGTCTTCCCATTTGTCTCTCTTTACAAGAAGTCATCGTAGTCGCTGTTTACGGCTAAAACACACCCCACGCCATGTTCGTGGCCACTAATAATTTATTTTGTTTAAAATATATTTTTACCGTGAGAACATATTGACTTCATTCACATTGATATCGATTTTTTAGGTTAATTAACGTGGTATCATTAAGAGTTTCATGTTTGAATTCCCAAGTCGCAATATCAATCGATTTTTATTTCACCGAAATCAAATGACCTCAATATTAATTCCATATTCTCGTAATTGCATTCACCTTATTCTAATTCAGTCTCAAATATTGGCAGACCCAATTGAGACTTAGGCCGGGCTTGACCCCCTTTTGAGCTATTATTTTTTTTTTAAATGTACAATAAGTCTTTTTTAAAAAAATTTAATAAAAAGAATTTGAACGTGTTTTTTATATAACAAAATACTCATAATTTAGTAGTAAGATCGTTATTTAGTAGTTTTGGAGACTTAGTTCAAATTTCAATAGACATATAGTTTTGTTTATTTAGATATTTAATTTTCAAAAACTCAAATTCAACTATTTTCTCTTAAATTTTAAAATAATAATAATAATAAATTATTTATTTTAAATGATGGATTTCATTGTGAACATTAAAATAAAATAAATACCCTAAATTAAATTAAAATTTTTGAAATTGAAGTCCCCTAATTTAAGTCTCCAAATCTGCCATAGGTCTCATAGTTTACAAACAGAGACAAACGAATTTTTTTTTTACTGTGGCTTTTTATTTATTTATTTTAAATATGGGGTAGTTGAGCGCTGTTTTAAATTAAGTGTCAGATGTAATTTTAGATTACTTCTTAACGTTTACAAGTATTTTTTCCAATCAAATTCAACAAAAATAGTTTAATGTGATAAAATATAATTATGTATGAATATTAAACTAACAGAAATTGTAAGACTTTGATTTCCTCTTTTTAATAATAATAAAAAAAAAAAGAAAAAGTAAGCCGTATTATGGCACCCTCCCCTCCTTTGATTGTGGAGGGAATTGTACTGTGAAATATCAATTCTAGGAATTAATCGTTTTATCTGAATTTCACAATACGAAATTTTTCTTTAATACTTTAAATTTTGTTCAACGAGGTTGGGAAAAAAAAAAAAACTACCAAATATATTAAATTTATCTGATCTTTGAGATGACCATTATATTAATTATTATACCTGTACTTAGCCTCCTTATCAAGCCAAGCTTCCTCCACTTTTAAGTGGTGAAAACTACTTTAACTTGCTTGCCTGATCCCACATGCCAATCTCTTACAACCAATTAAGAGTAAGAGAATTGACAATGAGACATTATTTTCATCTTATATGATAAATTTATCTATATTTTTTGGCAAAATATTTAACCTGGTCATATGGGCGTGTAACATAGTGTTCACTGTTCAATTTCTATGAGGAAAAACACAAACAGAGAAGACCTTTTAGGATTTAGACGTTATAGGGAAAGTCATTGGATGTGGAGATCCGTTACTTGCTGGTAACAATTTCTAGCGCACAATACCGGAAACTCCTGCTGGCCCTATATAATCTTCAAGCCAGACTGCTACACTCTCATTGCACTGCCCTTGTACCTCTCTATTTCTCTCTTGCTCTTGAGCTTGCGGTGCCAATTCTACTCAAATCTCAAATTCCATATTCAATAATCTTTCTTTTCAATCCTTAAGAGGAAATTTTTTATTCTGATTCAAAATATTGGTGATGAAATGATTGCTTAGTTTCTCATGATTTGTGTTTAATTTTTTCTGCGCTAAGTAACATTTTCTCCTTGCTTCATGTTGGAGCAAAGATGGAGTTGCATGGAGAGCTTAGACGATGAAGAATCTGGGACTTTTAAGAAGATGATTGAAGCTCCAAATGATGCCACTAGCATTCTACAAAGCATTCAAAGTTTTGAGATGAAATCAAAATCAACAGGCAGTGAAAAGTCTAAAGGGGAAACAAGGTCAATAGGTGCTGAATTCTTGGTCGATGTAGATGAATTTATTAACAATGTTGCTGGAAGCTTTGATGAGAATGGTTCCACTAATCCTAGTAGGGTTGTAGCAGTTGCTTAAATGTCATAGAACTGCCGACTTCCAATTCCAATAAGGAACCGTTTCTTTTCATATTGATTACTCATAACAGCTTTCATTGTGACATTTAAACTCTTTGTACTCGGGAGATAATGCATATAATGCAGCCGGTCTATCGCCTCTAGATGCCGAGAAGATCAAGATTCCTTGTGGTTGAAGAAGCTGCAAGATGAACTACCTTACCAATATATCTCCAGGTATATACTATAACTGATCAACTACATTCAATATTCTAGTCCTGAAAATTAACGCTGAGAAAGAATTATATCCTAATTGTCTTCCTTTTATACTGTAGTTTGAAGATGGAAAATATAAGGTAGCAGCAAGAGGCGGTAAATGCACCAAAGCCGAGAATCACATAATTGGACCATCAGGAGGAGGCAAATCAACTCTGCTAAATCTTTTTGAAGGATCAAACTTAACAGTGGTGCCATCACTTACTTGGGCATGTATGATTGCATAAAGTTGATAAAATATTGCATTGACTTGTGAGCAACCGGTAATTGGAGGGAAATATGTGAGGGGAGTTTCTGGCGGCCAGAGAAAGAGTCTGCTTAGGCAATGAAATCTTGCTGAATCCATTACTTCTGTTCTCAGATGAACCAACATCAGGTCTGGATTCAATAACCGCTCTAAGGATCGTTCAGATGCTACAAAACATTGCCGAGGTACTAAACATATGCAGACCCTTAAACTTTTGTGCCCAAAAATATATAGTTTCTGATTGTTTTATCTATTGCATAGGATGGCAAGACAATGATGACTACAACACATCAGCCATCTGGTAGACTCTTCATCGAGTTTGATAAAACATACTGTTGGATGATGGAATTCATTTTACTCCAGAAAAGCTTCAGAAGCTATGGACTATTTCTCTTGAATTGGATGTTCTCCTTGTATAGCCATGAACCCAGCAGAATTTCCTATTGATCTTGCAAATGGAAATGTGAATTACAAATCATTCCCTACAAGATTCAAGGTTAAGTTCTCACCAGGAAGTCGAATACTTGACAATAGAGAACCTCTACATTGATGTCCATGAGGTTAAAAAGACAATAACAATGTCAAACTTTACAAAAATAATAAAATTAAAATAGTTTTTAACATTTATATAATCATAAATTTCATATCAGTATCTCGTGAGACCTACAGAGAACAAGCCTTAAAGTTGTAGAAAAGAAAGCCCTTGAGACCTGTACCAGTAGACAGTGAGCTTGAGATGCAGGGAAAGTTAAATTCAAGGAAAAATCAACCACTTAACACTTGTAGTGAAGAATTGTCCATTCTCTTGAGAAGAGGCCTCAAAGAGAGATGCCACGAGTACTTAAGCTGGTTACTTGTAACACAAGTTATATCCACAGCCATAACCATTGTCTTACTTTGGTGCCACTCTGATTCTTGATAGACAACCATCACTTAAATCAACTCCTAATCATTTTTCCCTTTGCTGTTTGTGACAACATTTGCAATTACTTACCATTCTTGTTCAATTTGTATGCAGGCATTGCTGTTGTTCTTCATTTCAGTATTTTGGGGCTTCTTTCCTTTATTTACCGCTATTTTCACATTCCCACGAGAAAGAGCCATGCTAAGGAAAGATCTGTGGGCATGTACATATTTTTTAGCGATACTGCCAATAATCGTCCTTGTGATTGTCTATCTTATGGTTGGCTTGAGGCCAAGTTACATCGCGTTTTCTCAGATATGCTCACTGGTTTCCTCTGTATTCTGGCTGCTCAGGTGCCATAAAATATCAGATACCAATCAATTTTTTTTCCCCTCTCCCGTGAAATTGTAAATAGTCTTGCTTGGCGTTTTCAACTTGAATAATGCAGGGCCTTGGACTTATTATAGGAACAGCATTCATGGATGTAAAGAAATCTGTTGTTCTTATGACCTTCATGCTATCTGTTGGATTCTTTATCCGGGTTAAGAGAAAATTGCCAAATTTTCCATATGATCTTTTTGCAGATTCAAATGTATAAAATTATTATAGCATCAACTAGAACATAATAATGGTCTTAATTAATCGACTTCCTTGAGTATTGATTTGGTGCACAAAGTTCCATTTTTCATGTCGTGGCTACGCTACATTTCTTTCAACAACTATCGTTCCTACCAGTGCCGTCGCTCAGGATCAGAGCCTCCCTTCATCAGAGAGCTAAGACTTGCTCGTAGTGGACTTGAAGTTGGGGCTATGATGGCGATGATCATAGGGGACCGGCTGGTGGCCTATTTGTCCTTTAGGAGAATGAAAATAATAACAGTGACTTAGCTTACAACAATCAACAATAAGTTGAAGACATTTGTAATCATTTATGTTATCTTCTTAAGTAATTTATTGACGAACAAAAATAGTTTATTCTCAAGTCCGTGAATTTTTCTCTTGGGTATTTTCTTCTTCTTCTGCTTCTTCTTTTTTTCCTGTTATTTATTATATATCCAGATCAAAGGAATCAATTAATCACAACTAATTAGTAAATCACTATTGACTCACTTTGATTTGTTACAACGCAACTCCACAAATATACGTAACGACATAACATACATGTCATTATAACCTTCGAAGCAAAACATCTTGGAAGTACTACTAGAAGATATTTTGACTTACATTAGCATAAAACACCCAAACATATATATACAATTTATTTTAATCCATAGCCATATGCAACATATATGATTGATGAGCTTGCAGCTTGCTCAGTTCATCAATTCTATCCTCCGCGACCAGTTGTGTTGTAGTCAGCAAGTAGAGCCCTGCGTCCTGCAAATGAATTTGATGAAATTTCGAATTTATTTTGGTCATTGATCCCAAATGGAAAAGAAAAAAATGGGAAAATGAAGGCCAGTAAAAGTGGATGGAACTGACAATATAATATTTTCATTGTGATTTTAATAGAAATGTAAGAAAGCCATCTAGGTGCTAATTACCAATGCATACAAATTTTGATTTTACAAAATGCGAACATCGCAAAAGAGAAGTTTCAAACGAATAAAATGCTAGCTCCAAAGTGGTACGCAGCTATATCTACAAACCAAGTAGAGTTTCTAGGCCTGCATCATTGAGCATTGTGGTTGCCATCTTAGAGGACATGAGCAAAAATATTGCTACAAAAACTGCCATCGTCAAGACTTGCATGGCCTTGGAGATGTCAATTTTCGCCGCAAATTTTTGGAGAAAGAAGCTATGAGTATCTCTAAAAGACTATTAATTTTATTTTTCAAATATCTATTTGCTTACCTATGTGGTAAAAAAGAGAGTGAAAAAAAAAATTATTCTTCAAAAGACTCTTTAAATAGTAATAAGTTAATATTATTTTAATCAAATAAATATTTTTTTCAACAGAAAATTAAATGGTAATTAAAGCACTTCTCTCTCTCTCCCCCTAATAAAAAGTAATAAAATATAAATTGAAGAAGGAGAAAGCAACTATACAAAATTGAAGAGAAAATCATTTTTTTTATTTGAAAAATTTTAATTAGAGTGTTTGTTGGAATCCTAAATACTAATGTGACTTTTCTAATAAATAATAAAATTTTATTTGAAAAGTGTTTTAGAGATGCTCTAATTATTTCATCACTTGAGAAAACAATACAAAATGCTGCAGTGGTAAACTTTTGATTAAAGTTAAGTACTTACAGACTTGGTGATCGGTGGCTGTTTCCATAAGCCGAGTCATTAATTTCTTATTCAAATTGTCAATATTAGGTTAATATACCTCTCTCTCTAATTAATTTGTTAATACCGGTCAAATGCATGCGCTTATGATTAAATGGTAGGTTGACCTCTTGTAATTTTTACCCATGTTAGGAAGTAGCTTTGGTATTTGACTATATACGGCGTACACATAACGTCATAAAATTTGATCAATTCACATTTCACACACTTCGTATACCCATTCGTTTTCAGTGAAATAAAATAATTGACAAAATAGGTTCAACCAGTCTATACAGTGAAAACGTGTGCGGCGAACCAAGCTAGAGACGTGGTATATCAGTTTCAATGAATTAAAATGGTGTTATGTTATTTTCTCAAATGGAATGATAATTAATTCTGTTAGAGGTCGAAAGTTATGTTTATTTAAAAATAATAGTAATGTGAAGTTTATATTTCAGGTAGGTTCTACAAATTATAATCGAACCCTTTTTCTTTTAATAGTTACTCTTTGTTTATTAGCCTATGTGAATGTAAGACCTAAGTAATAGTATAAAATGTAAAAGTTAGAGGAATATACATAGACACACATACATACACACATAGACACACAAGCAAGTGTACAAGCCCAACAAAAGCAAATTACAATTAAAGCTCAAAGCCGCCACTTCGGCCTTGGCCGAAGTGGTGGGCTGCTGCCCTCACAAGCATTGTGAGGGCAGCGGTTCTAGCCCCCACAAAAGCATTGTGGGGGCTAAATGTTCTTTATATCCTTCTTCCTTGCGAAATGCAAGTGGAGTATGGACATCCTCTCCTGTGAGGGGTTATTTGTATTGGGCATGTACTTCATAGAATTCATTGTAATAATGTAAGTCCCAATCATGTATATCTGATTGTAAATATCAGTGTAATATCTCTGCTACAATAAGCAGTTGTTGTAAATATCTGTGTAATGCAGTAATCTGATGATTAATCAGTCTAAAAAAAAAATTAAAGCTCAAAGCCTAATATATAAAGGAAATCTAATAAAAGCCCAACACAAATAATAATAATAATAAACCCATGAGTGATAATAATTGACCCTCTTAATTTATCTCACCAACCTCTTCTTCTTAATTAGTTTCATTTATTTTTAGAAATATGTTCGTTAAAACTAAAAATAAATATTTGTCTTTTTAATTTTTTTTTCTCTCTCTCACCTGCCTTCTTTCTTTGGAATTACTATGACACCCTTCTTCATCATTAATATCATTTATTTATTTTATGACTAACATACATGATACCTCATAGCTATCGTAGAATTCCTCCATCACCCATAACAAAATTTATTTTTTAATTTTATTTTGCTAAAACACAATGTACAAATGGTTTAATGAATAAAAAAAATTTACAAATCCAATAAATGTGATTCTGAACTCAACAAATATTACTACGTGTGATTTACAGATAATTTAATCTTTAATTTTTGACTTAAGTATTTATTTAGTCTTTATATTTTAAAAAATTACCTCAAAATACTCCTATAGTTAAATATATTACTTTTTTACCCTTATTTTTTCCTTTTGTAATAACACCCTTTGCAACAATATTCTTGACATTAATTAATTTATCTGTAACAAAGTAATTAGCAAATTAACCAATAAATATTAGTATAAAAGAACTAGTACCTTTTGTACCAGTGCAACAGTCTTGTTAATAATTATTTATAAATAAATTAAGTATTAGCCAACTTAAAGTAAAGTTTAATATCCTTACAACTATCTTACTGATAATTATTTTATTCAAAAGTAATTTACCAAATTAATCCTAAAAATAAATTAATATAAAAATATTTTGTTTAGATTTTTATGTTACTTTTATCGTTAATTTGATAAATTATCATTTTTCATTTCATTAGTATCCCAAAAAAATATTGTTACAAGGACATTATTGTAAAATGAAATTAAAAAAAAAACAATGTAGGATTGTACCATATTTAACAGTAAGAGGATCTTGAGATTTTTCTTCAATATAAAAGCTGAACTTACACTTAACTTAAATTATAGAAAATAAACGAGCATTTACTCTCTAAATACTCAATATATCCTTACTAAATTACTTATGAACAAACAAATTATGTTTAGAATTTTTTGTTTGAACGTAATTTTAAAACTATATTATTGGATGAAGGAGTTCATTATACTCCAGAAAAGCTTCAGAAGCAGTGGACTATTTCTCTTCAATTGGATGTTCTCCTTGTATAGCCATGAACCCATCAGAGTTTCCTATTGATCTTGCAAAAGGACATGTCAATAACAACTCATTCCCTAAATAATTAAAGGTTAAGTTCTCACCAGCAAGTCGAAGAATTAACTAGAAAGGATCTCTACATTGATGTCCACAAGGTTAAAAAGACAATAACAATGTCGATTTTTACAAAATAATAAAATTAAAACAATATTTAATGTTAATATAACCATAGATTTCTATATCAATATCTTACGAGGCCTACAGATAAAAAGTCTCAGGATTGTAAAAAAGAAAGCCCTCGAGACCTGTACCACCAAAGGGTAAGCTTGAAATGCAGTGGAAGTTAAATTCAAGGGAAAATCAAGCAACTTGTTGTGGACAATTCTCAATTCTCTTGAGAAGAGGCCTCAAAGGGATGCCATGAGTACTTAAGCTGGTTACTGTGTAACACAAGTTATATCCACAGCCACATCCCATTGCCTTACTTTGGTGCCACTCTGATTCCTGAAAGGCAACCATCACTTGAATAAACTCCTAATCATTTTTCCCTTTGCTATTTGTGACAACATTTGCAAGTACTTACCATTCTCGTTCAATTTGTATGCAGGCAGCGCTGCTGTTCTTCATTTCAGTATTTTGGGGCTTCTTTCCTTTATTTACCGCTACTTTCACATTCCCACAAGAAAGAGCGATGCTAGCTGAGGAAAGATCTGTGGACATGTACAAACTCAGTGCATATTTTTCAGCCAGAAACATTAGTGATCTTCCTTTAGATCTCATACTGCCAATAATCGTTCTTGTGATTATCTGTGTTATGGTTGGCTTGAGGCCAAGTTACATCGCGTTTTCTCAGAATATGCTCACTGTTTTCCTCTGTATTCTAGCTGCTCAGGTGCCATAAAATGTCAGATACCAATCAATTTTTTTTTTTTTTTTTGGGTGAAATTGTAATAGTCTTGCTTGGCTTTTTCAACTTGAATAATGCAGGGCCTTGAACTTATCATAGGAGTGGCGTTCATGGATGTAAAGAAAGCGAAAATATTGGCATCCATTGTTCTTATGACCTCCATGCTATCTGGAGGATTCTTTATCCAGGTTTGGAGAAAATTGCCAAATGATCCATATGATTTTTCACAGATTCAAATGCATAAAACTATTATTACGTCAACTAAAACATAATAATGGTCTTAATTAATCCATTTCCTTGTGTATTGACTTGGTGCAGAAAGGTCCATTTTTCATGTCGTGGCTACGCTACATTTCATTCAACAACTATGATTCCTACCAGCACCATTGCTCATCAGATTCTTGTTCGCCTCCCTTCATCAGAGAGCTAAGAATTGATCATAGTGGACTTGAAGTTTGGGCTATGATGCCGATGATCATAGGGTACCGGCTAGTGGCCTATTTGTCCTTAAGGAGAATGAAAATAGTGACAGTGGCTTAGCTTACAACAGTCAACAATAAGTGGAAGACATATGTAATCATTTATGTTATTTCTTAATTAATTTTCTGACGAACAAAAATATTTGTCTTATTTGAAAGTCCGTGAATTTTTCTCTTGGGTATTTTTTTTTTCTATTATTTGTTATATATCCAGATCAAAGGAATTAATTAATCACAACTAATTAGTAATCATTATTGACTCACTTTGATTTGTTATAGTGCAACTCCACAAATATAAGTAACGACATAACATACATATCATAATAACCTTTGAAGCAAAACATCTTGGAAGTACTACTAGAAGATATTTTGACTTACAGCCGCAGGCATTACATAGTTATTGCATGAAGAAATAACTTAGCATAGAACCCACAAACATATATATATATATATATATATATATATATATATATATTATTTTATTCCATAGCCAAATGCAACATATATGGTTGATGAGCTTGCAGCTTGCTCAATTCATCAATTATATCCTCCGCGACCAGTTGTGTTATAGTCAGCAAGTAGAGCCCTGCGACCTGCAAATGAATTTGATGAAATTTCAAATTTATTTTGGTCATTGATCTCAAATGGAAAAGAAAAAAATGGGAAAATGAAGGCCAATAAAAGTGGATAGAACTGACAATATAATATTTTCAATGTGATCTTAATAGAAAAGTAAGAAAGCCATCTAGGTGTTAATTGCTAAATGGGAATGCATACAAATTTTGATTTTATAAAATGCGGACATAGCAAAAGAGAAGTTTCGAACAAATAAAATGCTAGCTCCAAAGTGGTACGCAGGTATATCTACAAACCAAGTATAGTTTCTGGGCCTGCATCACTGAGCATTGCGGTTGCCATCTTAGAGGACATGAGCAAAAAGATTGCTACAAAAACTGCCATCGTCAAGACTTGCATGGCCTTGGAGATGTCCATTTTCGCCATAGTTTTTTGAAGAAAGAAGTTAATTATTTCACTTGAGAAAACAATACAAAAAGCTGCAGTGGTAAACTTTTGATTAAAGTTAAGTACTTATAGACTTGGTGAGTGGCTGTTTCCATAAGCCGAGTCATTAATTTCTTATTCAAATTGTCAAAATTAGATTAGTATATCTCTCTCTAATTAATTTGTTAATGCCGGTCAAATGCTTGCGCTTATGATTTTTATGGTAGGTTGACCTCTTGTACTTTTGACCCAGCGTTAGGAAGTAGCTAGTATTTGAATATATACGGCGTACACGTAAAGTGAAATACTAAATTGCTGGACACTTGGCCCTTTTTTTTAAAAAATAAAATAATTGACAAAATAGGTTGAATCAGTCTATACATTAAAAACGTATATGGCGAACCAAGCTAGAGACGTGGTATATCAGTTCAAATGAATTAAAATGGTGTTATATTATTTTCTCAAATGGAATGGTAATTAATTCTATCAGAGGTCGAACGTTAAGTTTATTAAAAAAAATGTGAAGTTTATATTTCAGCTCGGTTATAAAAATTATAATCGAACCATTTTTCTTTTAATTAGTTACTCTTATCCCATATTTAGTTTGAAGAAATGGTAGGAGAGGTAAGGAATAGAAAGGAAAGAATGAGAGAGAAAATGAGTGTAAACGAGAGTCAATTTCATTTGCATTATTTGGTTGGATATGAAATTCATCTTTTTTCTCTTATTTTTTTCCCCCTCTCCTTTCATCTCCTCTTCTCTCATTATATTTTTTCAAATCAAACATGCCATTAGTTTATTAGCCTTTATGAAAGTAAGACCTAAATAATAGTATAAAATGTAAAAGTTATATATTATGTCCGCATTTTATAAATATACATATAAAATAAGAAATATGTATTTCTCTATATACATCTAGGGATATATATATATACGTGCGCACACACACACACATGCATACACACAGAAGACACACGAGTAAGTGTATAAGCCCAACAAAAATAATTATAATTAAAGCTCAAAGACTAATACAAACGAAGTCTAATTAAAGCCCAACATGAAACAAAAAATGATAATAAACTCATGAGTGATGATAATTGACCCTCTTAATTTATCTCACCAACCCCTTCTTCTTAATTAGTCTCATTTATTTTTAGAAATATCTCCGTTAAAATTAAAAATAAATATTTATCTTTTTAAATTTTTCTCTCTCTTACATGTTCTCTCTTTTAGGAATCACTATGACACTCTTCTTCATTATTAATATCATTTATTTATTGCATGATGAACATACATGATACCTCGTAGAATTCCTCCATCACCATAACAAAATTTATTTTTAATTGTTTTTTAATTTTATTATGCTAAAACACAATGAACAAATGGTTTAATGAATTAAAAAATTGCAAATCCGATAAATGTGATTCCGAACTCAACAAATATAACGACGTCACCATCATTTCCAAGTGATCCATATTCAGCTTCATAACGATCTCCAAATTTACGCCATCTTCTTCTTAGCATTCACCAACTGGTCCCTATCACCATCATCTACAACCACCGACACCTTAGCACTAACTCTTCCGCCACCACCAACAAAAACAACAGGGGAAAAAAAAAAAAAAGATCTCGAATCTTTTACCATGTTTTCATTGTGTTTTACAAAAATAAAAACTTTAAAACAACTAAAAATAAATGTTATTCATTATCTGGTGATGATGAAAATGGGTGTATTGATGATTCTGAAAGATAAGAGTGTAAACGAAAGAAGAAAGTTAAAATAAAAAATGAATATTTATTTTTTATTTCTTAATAAGGGTATTGTTGAAAAAAAAAAAAAAGTGAGCTGATTCAATTAATTGAGAGGTTAAAGATCACCATTCTAATTTCTCAACTGCTATAGTTGCATGTAGATACTTGAACTCTCTATGTTAGGATTGAGTAGAGGAGGTCCTAATTAACCCATCCAAAGTTGGCTAAGTTTTCCTTATTTACTTGAGATAGAAGCATTATTTTCTTAATCTGATCCTTATTTTGGTACAATATTAAATTTTTGTAATAAATTAGAGTAAAAAAAAAATTAATTTAATTACTTGCTTCCCACATGGCCGAAGATTCTGAGTGATAATTTTGTAAAATTGTTTAGTGTATGTAGCTTACATAAACTAAAGTAATATGACCTTTCATTAAGAATGAGTTTATTTTCACTCTAAAATTTACTTTGAACACTTATTTACTTTACGCACTCAGTTAATAATCTCAAAATATTAGTTTTTACTTGATCTACTCTTTCAAATTCATATATCGTCGTCATTGCCCATTTCTCAAATTTACCTTTTTTTCTTATTTACACCCAATAAAATATTCATCACCACAAAAAAAAAAAATCCAACTTTCTTCCATTTTTATTAACTTTTATTTTCCTTTCATAGTAAAGTTTGATATTTGTTTGTTTTTCTCTTTAATGTGGCTACATAATTTTGTTTTTCAAACCCATGAAAGTGTGCGGATTAGATAGAGTGAAGATCAGAAAGCAAATTTAAAACAAATCTTATCATTTGATTTTCTTTCATTTCTTATGTTGGTGTGATACAATTTATTGTTCTTCCTTCACCTTGGTTTTATTTCTTTTGTTTCAATTACAAAAGATGGAAAATGTTACTCCATGTTTTCCTAGCAATTCTAATAATAATAAAAAAAAGAAAAAAATTATAGTTCGTAAGTAATAGACAATGTTTCGACGTGAACATTGATTCAATTTTCATTATTGATGTGGTTTATTGTAGATAAAATATGATGTTGGATAAAAATTTGTTAAACCATATTTTATTAAATTGTCATTAATAATAAATTAAATTCAGGCTAATTTAGTAATATAAAAAATTATTAAAATATGAGTGTTCAGATTAAATTTTAGCGTACAAATAACATCAACCTTTCATTAATCAATTCTTTTCTTATTTAAACAAGCAAAATATAAATTTCATTCCACCAATTAATTGCACAATACAAGTATTAAAAGATGCAATAACTCGCGCGCACCATTGCGGCAAAGCCCGACTTAAGATTTTAAAGTTTTTGTGAACTTAAAAATAAATAAATAAATAAAGTTTTCTTATGCAGGAGCCAGCAAGTTAGGATTTGATAATTAGAATCATAAAATCGATTACAGAAATAGCTAATGTAAAATCAAAGCACATTTTTTCGTTATTATTTTTTATGATTTTACTAGAATTCTTAAATTGGCCCCTTTTTTTCAACAGCTAGCTCCACATGACAATCGTTTTCAGTGATCACATTATATGAAGCTCATTTCACACGACATGCTATAACAGCCATGTGATGGGTTGACATCACCAAACGCGGACTCATTCCAACTTTCAACTACTTGATCAATGATGATGACGACGATGACGATAAATAGAGTAAACTTCGATATTTCAATTAAATATCTAATAAACATTAATTCCAAAATTCCTGCTCCATGATCATGCATGCATATACACGCGAGGCCGTAATATGAGCGCCATGTGTGTACATCAAGTTTTTGGGTCTTCACTTCACATCACAGCCTGTGATCATGCCAGAGCATAATAGACTCACCATCAATCCGTTCAAAAACGTGATGTGAAATGTCATGGAGTGAATCCATGTGTTGAATGTTGATATTATAGACTGATACATTAACGCAGGAAATTAAAACAAATAAAACTCCCCTCATTGTTTGGAGAAATTAACTATCTCTTTTACATGTTTTAAAACTCACTTGAACCGCATATGTTAAAATGTTAATAATAATCCTTTAACTATCACCATTTTTACTTCAAAGTTTGTGTTAAATCCATTCATTTCTAACTGTCATGGTGTCTTTATTAAACTGCCCTCTTTAGTAAATGTCTTATATTTGTCTGTTTATATATTGATTCAAATTTGTATGGTTAATTTTGCTAAACAAGAAGGAAGATTTTGGTATATATGGTGTTAAGTAATAAATGAACATTCCTATAGCATGATTATAAAAGAAAATAAAACCTTAATTAATTAGTAATATATATATATATATACCTTAATTTTATTGTATATATGTTATAATAAAATGTTTATACCACCAATCTTTTTCGTGGTATGCAAGTACGGTAAATATTTCCATCAACAAGAAGAAGGAAACTAAATAATGTTGTGGAATAAATTTAAAAAAAAAATAGAATGTGAAAATTACATATCAAGGTCTTGAATAGAGCTCAAATCCTGGAAGATCGAAGGAAGTCCAGTTATCGCTAATTAGATTTGCTGAAGCCTTCAACTGATCATCGGCCGGAAAAGAATCAAAATCCTGAAGCTGAAACATGGCCCGTTGCCATGTAAAATTAGGCAAAGTTTCAGTTTCGGCTTGGTCACTCCACAAAGCAACCTGATGATCAACAATTTCATCACCTAACAAAGCCTGCAAGCCGTGTGCATTAACCATATCATCTTCCAAGAAATCTTGAACTCTCCGATCCTCTTCTTCTTGTAATTGCCCAAAAACCTGAGGAAATTCTCCTAGCATATTTAGATCTCCGTTTCCCATGACATTGTGAACATTAAAATCATCATTTTGCACAACATTGTCCGGAGTCGAAGAATTTGAGGTTTTGGCAGCCGAAAGATCAGTCTCCTGAGAACTCGAACTCTCGTTCAGAAACTTGGCGAAAACAACAGCTAAGTCAATATCCGAACCTCCATTTGGTGTGGAGACAGCATCATCAGTATGATCAGAAGAACACGATGCTTTGGGTCGATCATTATTAAAAGGGCTCTTCCTTCTGGAGGATTTGACTCTGCGGTTCTTCCGACAGCCGCCACCCATAGGAACATTCCTTAAGGAGCCCCCTTTAGTCCAGTATCTTCTGCAGCCTTTGCAAAAGTAGCGCGGCTGCGACAAGCTGTAGTTGTTGTAGTAGCAAAATTTGGTGTTGGGTGAAGCACAGCGAGGGCAACTTGGTGCAGTTTCAACGTCTGGTTTCCATTTTTTCTCCATTGCCGCTGCATTTTTGGGCAATAATATTGGGGATCCCAATTGAGGGGGATAAGCATAATATTGCAACATTTGTTGATGATGACGATGATGATCACTAGCCGCGAACATATTAAAAATGTTTTAGATTAAGTACTTCAACTTTGGTGACGAGGAGGAATTTGAGAAAGAGATACATCAAATCCAAATCGAAAGGTGGATTTGATTGGTGCGGAATGTGTTCGTATTTGTATTTGATGGAGGGGTAATAAACGTGGGCGGTTGACGAGTCGTTAGGATCAAGAAAGTGGGGGGATTTTAATTTCTGTGTGAACTGTGAATTTGTCGAGTACTCTACTGTTTAGAAGGCGGATTGATCGTACCACTATTGCCTGACGTGGCATTTCTTTATTGGGTACATGGTGAGAGTGATTGAGGTTGATAAGTCAAAACTTTCTAGTTGTCATTCTTCTTTTCCGCACTCTGCTTGTCTAAATGACCAAAATATCCTTATAATTATTATTATTTTTTTTAAAATATCTTTCTTAAGCGGATCGAGTTGGTTCAATATAGTATGATTTTTTCCTCTTCGAATATTATAGACCTGCGTACACATTTTATAATTAAAAAAACTTGACAGGATCTTTTATTTCTGCTCTCCAATATGTTACTAGATATTTATATAAATAGAGTTGTATTGTAATATGCTAAAAAGCCTCAATTTACTCTTATTTGATCCAATATGTTACATGTAATTTCTGTATTATGAAAAAATTTATGATACATACGTCATAATATAATCATATAATAATATAATGCAATGTGCAAGTGTGTACATTATATTCATTTAATTAAGTAAGTATCAATTTTGTTTTTTCACGGTTATCTCACCATATTGCATCAACGCAAACGAAAGAAGTGAGACTGGATGTCAAATGCTATCACCATATCCAAAGTAAGTATCAATTTATTTGTTCACTTTAAAGATAAAATGTGTACATATATAACATCTCCTCCTTATTAAATTGCTGTACGAATTAATGACATTGATTTATTTGAATTGTTATAAACATTTTTTGTGCCAAAATAAATGAATAAACAATACAATATGATGACAAAAATAGTCGATCGTCCTACATATATATAGTATATAATTCTTCTTTCACCTAATGCAATATCACAAATAGTATCTTGATCATTGTATAGAACTTTATCGAATTATTTTCTTGAGTAGAAGCAACACGCGATATATATAATTTATTTGACTCACCAAAAAAAAAAAAATGACATGGCCATGGGCAGTTAAGTAATTGAGTATTAAAAAAAATATAGTGTGAGAAGTCGGCAAGAATGGACTTAATACGGTGAACACTTAACTCGCCGCCGTGGGGATTAACGAAGAACAAGGAATTAAAAGTGCTAGAAAAATGAAAAGGCTACCGTCGCGGCTAGTTGCACCCCGTGACCACGTGCTTACGAGGCTACGTGGCACGCTTGCCTTCCATTCAATTCCTTAGATTTTACGAACTTTAATTGATGATTAATCATTTAACATCAAATGCTAGCTTCATCACAGGTTGTGTCCATGGTGCTTCTTCCTACACGTCACTGTTCTCGATGTCAGTGATTAAATTTATCCCTCGTTTAATTTTATGGTCAACTTATCGCGTTAGTCTCCCTGCTTTCGGTGCAAATCCCGTGTGAGCTCGTAGCTAGCTTTCTCAAATCAAAAGCCCCCTTTAGATTTGGGTTTGTTAAATTATTGCGTTTATAAAATATAAAATTATAGTACGTGCCATGCAAGTAATATCATTCATCTGCATATATTGCATCAAAGTTGGATCAATTAAATTTAAATATATACTATTATTTGGACTCTTACTCTCAAATTAATTAATATGTTTAGATTAAATAATAAATTCAATGTATTATTTTAATATATTCAACATCCCTCTCGATCTACACTATACAAACTTTATAGAACTTAATTCCCCTCGATCTATAAAATGCATGGCAAATAATGTGGTTTCTAGTCGGACGTTACATAGAATGTTATTTTCTATAAGCTAATTAAAGGTATAGCTTCTCATTCATTATAAACTTTTTTCACTAGGGCTTCAATAATTATATATGCTATATCCTCAAAACAACAATAAAACGAGCAAATTGAAAAGCCCTTCCATCACATAATCTAATTTTGCACGGAACAATTCTTTTCCTCATTTCATTTGATCACAAAACCAACGATAAGACAGTCTCAATCCACATCAATACATAAGGACATTTGCATTATTAACACTAGTTTGGCATGTTTGATTTGAAGATTTATAAGAGAACATTCCAATCACGTGGGCAATCTTGGGAAAGATGTGAACAAGCTTTGAGGATTAGTAGCTTCCACGTCTCATTCACCGTCGATATTTTGTTCGTCACTTAACAACATATCATTGACCGCTTATCTTCTCACATAAACAACGTGAATTTTAATTTCAGGATGGCATTAAGAGGCTAAAAATTTAATTTGGGATTTATCCATCCCAATCTTTTTTTTTTTTTTTTGAAAAAATAAATTACTTGACCATCTTCTAAATATTCTTCTGCCCAAAAACATCATTTTCAAAGTGTAGTGTTACCATCAGTGACAAACACCACGAAATTATATAGCATATGTTAATTATGCTTAGAAGTCATGCATGCATCCATTAGGGTCCCCCCGGAGATATTGTGGATACCTCTAGGATTATGTATGTTAATTATGCTTAGGAGTCATGCATGTAATATCTATGTATTCTAAATATGGATCTCCGTAATCTTTGGTTCCGCCGGGAATGTGAATCGCGCCTTCAAACATAACTGTGGCAATCAGAGTTGCTACAACCATGCATGATGTTGCCGTGTCTTTCATCCACTTCTTACCTTCAATTGCTAAACTCTTGTCTTGTTCTGTAAACAATGTCCGTGGTGTTTTGCCTTCCCTATTCTTGTGTTCTCTCATCATGGGTCGCACTATATTTTCTCCACTGCCTAAAATCATTATAAATCAATATTGCTAATAAGCACCAGTTGATAATGGATAAAATATAAATGAGAACATCTACACATTTCAATTAAATTGATGATTTGTGCCTATGACATTTTTCTAATTTAGTACATAACTATTATTTTCTCATAATTAGACCGTTATATGTAGAGTCTTACAATTCATATTTTAAAATGTATTGACATCCACAGTAGAAAATGACTCACTACATAAAATGAGTCAATTA
The DNA here is from genome assembly GCF_022201045.2 of Citrus sinensis. Taxonomy (NCBI): domain Eukaryota; kingdom Viridiplantae; phylum Streptophyta; class Magnoliopsida; order Sapindales; family Rutaceae; genus Citrus; species Citrus sinensis. The sequence goes on along the minus strand of NC_068560.1, from coordinate 34,065,716 downwards.
GTTTAATTAATGATCAAGGGAAAATTAGCTAAAAGAAAAATTGACCCACCTTAAACCATTGTAAGTCCCTTTGCATTTGCATGGCAGGACATGCGATTTTGCTAAGGTAAGAAACGGGTGCTAACATTCCTGCTAATTGCAATATGTCATTATCGAAACTGTCCTCAATAGAAGCAAGATCTCTATTTTCTTCGGTCTCATATATGAGGTTCCATATGCTTTCTTGGCGCTGTTCAACTGCTGCATGAAATATGCCACCCAATTCTGTGCGAGACCAGACCAAAGCCGGATCGAATTTAATCATCTCCACAACAAACTCGACGTTCCCAGATTCTGTGGCTTGAAACATTGAAGTCATTGCTAGCGATTGTAGATGTTGAGTGGAATTCAACTTAGCAAGCTGGTCCCAAATTCTTGAGAGTATTTCCATGTTTCAGTTTCATTTTATATATTTCATTGATAACTGAAATATGAATTAATTAATACTCATTCTTTAGAACAAATAGAACCAAAAAAAAAATTTTGAAATCACTGAAAATAATTAATTTGCATACCCAGTGCCAGTAGTTTATTTGCAGCTTGCTGAACTCGTTTCTTACAATGCAGAGCTGTAAATTCATTGAAGAAATTGGAAGAAAGAACTTATAATTATGAGATTTAAGCACTTATAATTACCAAATTCAACCAGGCACAAGTGTCCATGGCGCTTCCAAGAACAAGAAATTTAGCGGTCCAAAAGTCTTAGTGGTAAGTTTTTACATTTTAGGGGGTTAAATTTAAAAAAAAAAAAAAGTACATCAATTTGGGTTGAAACGTCAGATTTATAAAATTATTTGGGCTAAATCACAAAAACTAGTTGGTAGGACGACTTGTTTTTGGGCTTGCAGCAGCCAGATCCAACCCTTGGTGGCCCGACTATAAACGTGTGCACGACCCATTTAACATCTCTAGTTAATAATTGAAACTATTAATTAATTAATTAATATGCACAGAGAATAGAGAGACCTTGTTAAGCTATGATTGCTCCAAACCCATGTCATTGGAATTTGGTTGCTCGTCAGGAGCTTCGGTGTCGACGCATCTGTCACTTGAAAAATCTCTGCCATCTTCAGCACAATGATTGCTTGCATTAATTTTGGTACGTACCACATATGAACAATAAATTAAGATGATGAAATACAAATTGTCTTTTACGGGTGTTGTTAAGTTATATGATAATTACATTCATCCAAAATGTGTATTTAGTGACCTAAAAAATAATTTAATTAGTTTTATTTTTAAGTTATTAATTACAATTTAATGGTCCGTGTAAGTTACATTATAATGTAACTTAACAAGTTTTTTTTTTTTTTTTTATAGATGCTCATTAAGAATCTGTGAGGAAATAAGCTGCTGGTCAACTGCTGGTCATTGGGTTTAAATGAAAGATTTGAAGAAGTCTGGGGGCATTGTGCAAATCGACTTCTCTAGTTGAAATATTAAAGCTGATGTGGCAGAATTCGTTATAAGTTCATTATGGCTTCCCAGAAATACCAGAATATAAATACGTGTGTTTTAGCCTTTGGTATCAGTAGTAATCTTCTTCATTTCTTGGTCATTTTGCTAGCTATTTGGTTCTTGGTGATCCTTGTAATTTCTTCAAAAGGATTAGCTTGTAATTGGATTATAGAGACCAATAAAAGAGCCGTTTTTTCCTTCTGCAAGTTGTGTACTTGCAACTGTGCTCTATTCAAGTTCTTTTCTGTTTCTTTATTGATTAACTTGCTTTGATTAGTTCTTTCTAGATTCAATACGTTAATAGAGTTATAACAACTGGTATCAGAGCCATTGGTGGTTCAAAAACATGTCTCTTCCAAAACCCGATATTGAAAGATTCACCATTGGTGGTGACTTTTCACTTTGGAGGATGAAAATGAGGGCTCTCATTGTTCATCAAGGTCTCGAATCAGCTCTGGAAGAAGATGATCTTGGGGATGCTTCAAGTTCAGTCTCTGATGAGAAGAAAAGACAGATACAGAACAAGGCTCACAGTACCTTGATCTTGAGTCTCAGTGACTCAATTCTAAGGGAGATTTCTGAAGAGAAGACTGCCCTTGGTATCTGGAACAAGGTGGAGGCTCTGTGTATGAAAAAGTCTCTGGCACATCGATTGTTCTTGAAGAAAAGACTATACACATTTTCTATGAGAGAATGGGTCTCGATTCAAGAACACATTGAGAACTTCAACAAGATCATTCTTGATCTTGAAGGAGTTGAAAATGTAAAAATCACTGATGAGGATAAAGCTTTCTTTCTACTGAGTTCATTGCCTAAAATCTATGAAGGATTTGTGGACACCATGTTGTATGGTAGAGCCACTCTAACTCTAGAGGATGTGAAAGCCTCTTTGAGCTCTAAGGAGATCTAGAAGAATAATGGGCATGAAGTTAGTAATGGTGAAGGTTTATTTGCCAGAACAGAAAAGAAAAATCAGAAGAAGAAGAATATGAGTCAAACTAAAAAAGATGATGCATCTGTAAAAGAAAAAATGAAGAAAAGAAAGTGTTTCTACTGCAAGAAACAAGGTCACTACATCAGAAATTGTGCTGAGAAAAAGAAGGATGAAAAAGAAAGAACATGTGATGCAGCAGTGGCCTCAGATGACTCCTCTGATGATGGATACCATAGTGCTGATTTGTTGGTGGCTTCAAACAGCAATATCAAAGGTCAGTGGGTTCTTGATTCAGGTTGTTCATTTCATTTGTGTCATGATAAAAACCTTTTCCATACATATAAACATGTGGATGGTGGTAGAGTGTTGATGGGTAACAACAATGTGTGTAAGATTGTTGGTATGAGGTCTGTGAAAATAGAGATGTTTGATGGGACTCTTCAAACTCTAAGTGATGTAAGGCATGCACCTAGGCTAAAGAGGAACTTGATTTCTTTAGGCATGCTAGATAGTATGTGATATAGCTTCAAATCTAAAAATGGTGGTTTAAAGATTATAAAGGGGACTGAGATGATAATGAGATGAGTCAAGAAGAATGGCCTGTATGTGTTGGAAGGGTCATCAGTGCCTGGGTCAGCTGCAATGCCTACTATTTCTGATGTCAATAGAACCATGTTATGGCATCTTAGACTAGGTCATATGAGTATTAGAGGAATGCAAGAGATGAGTAAGCAAGGGCTGCTGTGTGGTGATAATATAGATGAGTTAGATTTCTGTGAAAACTGCATCTTTGGCAAAACACACAGGTCCAAATTCACAAAGGGCATGTATGTATCTAAACAACCATTAGATTATGTACATGCTGATTTGTGAGGGCCTGCCCAAGTACCATCCTTAAGTGGGGGAATGTATTTTATGTCAGTCATAGATGACTACTTCAGGAAAGTATGGATCCACATACTGAAGACCAAATACCAAGTCTTAGAGAAGTTTAAGATTTAGAGGACTTTGGTGGAGACTCAATCTGGTTTAAAGGTGAAATGCTTAAGAACAGACAATGGACTTGAATTCTGTAATAAAGAGTTTAAGCAATGCTGCCAGAAATGAGGAATTATGAGGCATAAAACAGTAAGGTTCACCCCTCAGCAAAATGGTTTAGCTGAGAGGATGAATATAACACTTATTGACAAGACAAGATGTTTGCTGATAAACTCTAAGCTTCCTAGGAGTCTTTGGGCAGAAGCTGTTTCTACAGCCAGTTACCTGGTAAACAAAAGTCCATCTGCTGCAATTGGCTTCAAGACTCCTGAAGAACTCTAGTCTGGAAGACCTGAAAAATATGAACACCTGAGGGTATTTGGATGTCCTGCTTATGTCTATGTCAGACAAGGGAAGCTTGATGCAAGAGTTATAAAAGAAGTATTTGTTGGTTATCCAGATGGGGTCAAAGGCTACAGGATCTGGTATAGAGAGGTTAATAAGTGTCTGATTAGCAGAGATGTCCAGTTTAATGAAGTGGCTATGATCAACAATTCTGATCAAGCCACTTCTACTAATGACATCAGTACAAGTGACACACAAGCCACCACAGAAATTGATCAAGGTGAAAAGATTGAAGTGGAGTTGTCTAAAAACTATGAAGATGAAATTCAAGTAGAAGTTGTTGAAGCTGAGTCTCAAGATGCAGAAGTGACAGAAGGTGAAGTACCACAAGCAACTGACTTACAACAATATCAATTAGCTAGAGATAGAGAAAGAAGACATACCAGACCCCCAGCAAGATATGCATATGCAGATATGGTTGCATATGCCTTGATGAGTGCAGAAGATGTTGCAATTGAAGAACCTAACAGTTATAGAGAAGCAATGAATAATAAGAACAACAAAAACTAGATTAAAGCTATGAACGAGGAAATGGATTCTCTGGTAAGGAATCAGACTTGGATTTTGGTCCCAAATCCAGGGAATAGGAAGATTGTCAGCTGCAAGTGGATATTCAAGAAAAATGAGGGCATTCCAGGTGTTGAAGACTCAAGATATAAGGCAAGATTGGTGGTAAGAGGGTTCACACAAAATGAGGGAATTGATTTCAATGAAATCTTCTCACCAGTGGTAAAACACAGTTCAATCAGAATCATGCTTGCTATGATGGCTTTGTTTGATCTAGAGCTTGAACAAATGGATGTAAAGACTGCATTCCTACATGGCAACCTTGAAGAAAAGATACTAATGTCTCAGCCTTAAGGTTTTGAAGAAAAGGGACATGAGGATTATCTGTGTCTTCTTAAAAGGTCTCTATATGGCCTAAAACAATCTCCTAGGCAATGGTATGAGAGATTTGACCAGTTTATGATCTCCAATGGCTATCACAGGAGCAAATATGATAGTTGTGTCTATCATGAGATTATAAACTCAGGTGGAAATTCAGGTGGAGCAGTGTATCTTCTATTATATGTTGATGACATACTAATTGCTGGTAAAAATCTCAGTGATATTTAAAAACTCAAGAATTTGCTAAAGGGAAAATTTGAAATGAAAGATCTTGGCAGTGTCAAGAGGATTCTTGGGATAGACATTGTCATAGATAGAACAGCTGGTACCTTATTTCTAAGTCAGTCAAGGTATATTAGCAAAGTGCTGGAAAGATTTCAAATGATGGATTCGAAACCAGTACTGACACCTTTGGGAGCTCAATTCAAACTCTCTGAAGACATGTCTCCAACATCAGATACTGAAGAGGTAAAGATGGCTGATATACCATACTCACAAGCTGTATGAAGCTTGATGTATGCAATGGTTTGCACCATAGCAGACACAGCTTATGCAGTAAGTGTGGTGAGCAGATTTATGAGTAACCTTGGTAAGCTTCACATGGATGCTGTAAAATGGGTCATGAGGTACCTGAAGGGCACCTTAGATCATGGTCTGATGTATGGTAAATCCAAGCATGAAGTATGTGAAGTCAGAGGGTATGTTGACTCTGATTTTGCAGATGACTTGGACATGAGAAAATCTATCTCAGGATATTTGTTTATGTTGGAAAGTTGTCTCATAAGTTGGAAAGCTACTCTACAACATATAGTAGCTTTGTCATCTACTGAGGCAGAATTTGTTACTGCAACAGAGGCAATGAAAGAATCAATGTGGTTGAAAGGGTTGTTAAATGAACTCTGGTTGAAACAAAAAACAGTGGAAATTTTTTGTGACAATCAGAGTGCCATTCAGCTCATAAAAAACCAGGTTTATCATGAGAGAACAAAGCACATTAATGTGAAGTTGCACTTTATCAGAGATGAGGTTGCAAAAGGGTCAGTTGCAGTGATCAAGATATATACAGATATCAACCCTGCTGATATGTTAACCAAAGTGCTACCAACAGCAAAATTTAAGTTTTGTGTAGACTTAATTAGTGTTGGCAGCAGCTCTAGTTCCTGAAACATGTGTTTTGAAGGTTTTTTTTATGCTACTTAATTGAGATGATCAGCTGAATCGAGTCTGCAAGGTGGAGAGTGTAAGGAAATAAGCTGCTGGTCAACTGCTGGTCGTTGGGTTTAAATGAAAGATTTGAATAAGTCTGGGGGCACTGTGCAGATCGACTTCAGCTAGAGGGGTCTAGTTGAAATATTAAAGTTGATGTGGCAGAATTCGTTATAAGTTCGTTATGGCTTCCCAGAAATACCAGAATATAAATACGTATGTTTTAGCCTCTAGTATTAGATAGTAATCTTCTTCATTTCTTGGTTATTTTGCTAGCTATTTGGTTCTCGGTGATCCTTGTAATTTCTTTAAAAGGATTAGCTTGTAATTGGATTATAGAGATCAATAAAAGAGTAGTTTTTTTCCTTTTGCAAGTTGTGTACTTGAAACTGTGCTCTGTTTAAGTTCTTTTCTGTTTCTTTCTTGATTAACTTGCTTTGATTAGTTCTTTTTAGATTCAATACGTTAATAGAGTTATAACAGAATCCTTAAGTGCGGATAAGTTAAAAATTGTATAACTTCGCTCATATCTGAGCTTCAACCCGAAGTCACCTTATCATGTAAAAATATACCTATAGCATAGACCTCCTCGATCAGAGATCAGATGTCTATTTTAATTGTCTTAAAGAAGAAAGATAAAAATGAAACTTCCTTCTCGGAGGTCTCCTCTTTATAATAATAATATGCAATTTCCTTTTTCTGTGCAATTTACATATCTGTATCGCCATAAAGAGCTGCTATGCAAACTGGAATAAAACGATCTGAATCGCAAAGACGCAGTAAATTGTTGTATTTTTTCACCATGGTCGTCCGTTTTCACCGATTTGCCTACTGCCGCAAATTGAAGGGCAGCGGCCCCCCGAGTTGTGGTTGGTACCAAGTCCTTTGCGAGCATTAATGGAACAAGCTGCTGTATGAATTGATACAAGAATTGATATAAGAAAAAATATTATTTTACCCAACATGCAACAATTGTGCAAGAATTGACTGAGGGATGTTTTTGGATAAATTTAAAAGACAAGAAAGACTTTAAAAGATAAGAAAAACTCTTTGATGACCAATGTTGTTTTTTTATCCATCTATTGATTGCCACATATATATATATGAATATTATCATTCTGTGACAAAGAGTGTGTATGTGTGTCTAATGCCTACTTAATCACCCAACTTTTTTCCTATAGTGAAGCTGTCGTCAAAGACTGATCAGACACAAGATGAAGCGTTAGTAATTCTACCTTCTTTGTCGATTGGTCCAAGATCAGCTAGGGAGGCAACTTTGTGATCATGCCAACGATGAATAGATTCCAAACGTTCCCAAGCAGCTTTGGCAGATGTCTCCATGTTAACGTGAGAGAACATTCTTGATCCACCACAAACTTGAATTGCATGCAAGGCCTTTGCATTTTGCTTCCTCCATTTCTAAATGCACTCGGATGGCAAGTCCTCTTCTTGGTTTAATGGTTTGGTTCAGGCTCTGTACCATCCACAATTTGCCATGGACTTTTCCCCATCAAATAGTTTTTCACGAACGCTGCCCAGCTTGTGTAATTGTTTTCACCAAGAATGACATGCGGCACTCTAGACACCATTCTGCATCATCATCACGAACATAGCTTAGGATCAAAATAAGAAGAAATTCACGCAGATATACATAGTAAATTAAAAGATATGTATAGTTCAAAAAAGTGAAGTGCATGCATGCAATAATAATTAATTGACTAAAAGTTTAGCAATGCAATATTTTGACTATTTACCTTTTACATACAGGAAGTTGATACTATTGGCTATATATAGAACAAATTAGAGCAAAGTTCGAGTTATATATATATACACAATCAAAGTTCATAAAGGTACTTGTCTTGTAGATGGGGAAAAAGATGGTGAGGAAATTTTCCTTTGCATATATAGTTACCAAATTGCTTTCTTTTTGTTATGCACATCCACTTTTCGTATTGTTAATGTTTCCCCTTCCTTTCCCTTTTCCTTTTCCTTTTCCTTTTCCTTTTTATTTTCCTATATATTATATGAACTATGGGGTTTTACTTTGTTTGGTTACGTTTTTCTTTGACAAAGTATCTTTTGATTTGGGACCTAATTGAAACATGTTTGATTTTGAACTGGGCCAAATCAAGCTCACTGCAATTGTCTTTGCATCTCAGCCCAACAACGGCCCAAAAATCTCCTTCTCAAGCGTTGACATGACGCAGCACTCAGCCGCTATGGCGGCAGCGATGTCATTGTCGGCGGAAGTGAAGTGAACTGAACTCTGAATTTGGATACAATCCTGTGTGTTTTGGCATACCATATTATATTATATTAAAAAATATCATAATTCTTCATAAATATTGAATTTTATAACCTTAAATTTTTGGAAGTATAACATTTATTTTTCAAGATTTTCTAAATGTAATAACCTGTGAAATAAGGTCAAAGTAACTAGTTTAATCAAATAATCTCTAAATAATATAATAATATAAATAAATAATTAAAACCTATAAGATTAATCCAAAAGTCATCTTACGACGATAAAATAAAAGTTGATATATACTACAAGATAATTGCAAAAATGATATGATTGTTGTAACATATTCACTAAAAAAAATGAATTGTTCTAAATAATTCAAGTAAGAGTTTTATAGTATATATATTAAAATTTTATATCACAATTTATATTATTATTAATTTAAATTAATATTATTCAAATTTATTTATATTTACATATTTATTATATACTATAAATTTTAGAAATTCTTTAGTTAATGCAACCCCATCTTTAGACTTTAGCTAATGGAATGAGGGCTAATGAGGAGCGCCGAACACCACCTCAGCGCTTGTTTCCGATCCTAATCAGGCGATAAATTGTACGTTACCTTTGTCGAAATGGCTATATCACTCATTAATGTGTATTACACGCAATTTTCACAGTTATTACATTAACAAAAGAATAAAAAGTCAAAATTATTTCAGGCATCGATTCAATTTAAAATTTTGCATTTACATCATTTTTTTGAAAAAACATTATTCCGATGCTGCCATAACATTCTTTTCAAAATTAATATCAATATTTTTAATTTTTTAACCTCATCCTAATTGAGTGGTTCGCAACACACTCTGAGTCTGAGAGAGTGGGTTCAAGCCTGTACCACATAAACAGTCGGCTCTACAAATTGGGAGTAAAAATTAGCAACCTCTGTAACCTATATGATGATTGATGCAGGGTTCCCAGTGGAGTAATAGTCACCCAACTAAAATACGTTTCGCTAAAAAGAAAAAGTTATTTAAAATATATAAATTTTCTTCTTTTTTTTCTGTTAATTTGCTGGGAAAACATGATGGGTCGGCATCAAAGCACCAATCCAACGGAAAATTTAGAAATTCAATCAGCCCACTAGCAATGGTTGGGGAATCACTTGCCCCCACCTTCCGTGACCTAATCCTAATCATGGGCCACACAATTCTTTCTCAACAGTTAATCCAACGTCAATTTGTTTCCATCTTTCCGTATCTGGACAGCGTATCTTTCCGAGACCCACCCCAAGGGAAAAGATCAGTTTCTTTTTAATTTAGATCTTTTTTTATCTATTTGTTTGTTTTTTTCCCAAATTCTCAAGTATTCTCTCTATTGGAGGGATCCATATTCAGATTTGGGGCTTTATTGGCATGGCTAAAAGTTGGTGATTGATAAGATATGTGTTTAATCAATTTACTGAGCTTGTATTAGGAAATAAATTAAATATTTTAAGACTATTATATTAGAGATCTTATCAAAACCTTTTTTTCCACCAATAATTTTCAATATAAGAAGGAAATTTGACCTCTAGGAATGGGTCGACCATGACTCCATGAGACATGCGGTTTACTTGCAAAAATTTGATATTATCAATCAACTGCATGATTTTAGAACTTTGTCGGTTTTTCATCTCCAGTATCATTATTAATTTAAACCTAAATTTTAGATTTCTTAATTATTCAACGTGGTATTAAAGTTTATCTGATTAAAAAAAAGTCAAAAATTCATTTATATTTTAATTTTAAGTGTTTGGATATTTTGAGATATTTTTTAAAATATAAATGTTGAAGTATGAATTACAAATCTGATTCTCTCAGCCGACTAAGACAAGTCGGTTGAAGACTCAACAATATTATGACTTGTCGGTTGGAGTCCTTAAGAAGGTTGTATGACAAGGATCTTATATCAGCTGTGTGTGCTAGTAAAATGTGTGACTGAGCATGTGATTCACGTAAACGAAATGACAACTTAAGTTGTCGTTTCATCACTTAAAGCAAACAAGATGAAGACACATGGTCAGGAGGCTGGTTCAAAGTCTGTTAAGGCTGTTACAAGCGCAGGAAGCAGCTTGGTTTTGTCCCTGAGCACAAGGGAAGTGTGCTGGTGACTGATAGATCTTTCCAGATCGATCTTTACTTGTATGTATAGCCTAGTACTTTGGGATGCTAGTATCGGTGTTAAGTGTAATCTTCTATATAAACTTGTACTCTGCAAACTCTCATTCAGTAAAGTTTGGGTTCACCTTTTCACAGTGGATGTAGACTTCCATGGCCGAATCACTATAAGTTTCCTCTGTGTTATCCTTCTGTTCTTTGATTCATTCTTTGATTTCTTTCAATTATCTTGATCGTTTAAACATTACGTTATATTGTTGGTTGGTTATTTCTCATTTTAGATATAAGAACTTAGTTGAGTGGATCTTGGTTAGCCATTACCAGTATTTCATTGATTCTTGGTTCAACAATAAAGAATTAAACCAATACTTATAAACTTTTATCTTGATAGAAAACTAACCATTCATGTTTAAAAAATTACTTTATAATAATTGAATTACAACGCAATCCATAAATGAGTTGTCTTGAAATGACAAACAAAATATTTTCACACTTAATGATGTTAATGTTCCTCTTAACATAGCTATTTCTCTAGAAAATCAAGAAATTGTTGTTTATGTCTTTTCCAATTAAACCAAATTATTTGCATAAAATAAATTATTTAATCGAATAAAAATCGCCAATTTAGTCTACTAGACCCCAATTGTCATTTTAATGCTTAGCTCAAAGAATGTCGTGGCCATGGATAGCAACTTATCGTACGTGGGTTTGTTGCCTCTTGCCTGTGGTCCAAAACCTATAAATTATATGGAGCTGTATAGGTTTTTGGGTCCATATACAGAATCATTTCTTATTCCTCTGAGAATTCCAAACAAATATGATGATAGGCCATTAAATTCAAGGTGACCCCTACTTGATTCTACTTAAAGAAAGATGATTGCCCATCCCAGATTTGAAAATCTTCGAATTATCCACTTTAGAATAGGGCCGAAGCGAGGAAATTTTTCGTGCCTGGGCTACACTATTTCTTTTTAAATAAAAAAGAAATCTTAAAAAGTAAAATCATTAAATCGAACCATAATGTTAAATAATTTGTTTTTTATTTGAGAAATACATTGTGAATTAAGTTCATTATCAACAAAAATTTACCAATTTTAAAGCTGTGAGTTGTGATCACGTAGGGTAACTTATGAGTATCATACCCACAATCTGGCACCGTTCAATAGCTTTACTTCATTAAATTTTAACAACTTTTTAATTATTTGACGATACTTCGTCTATGAGGTACAATACCCTTAAGAAATTATAGGCAAACTCTGACTTTAAAGAATTAAAAGTGAAATAAGTAATAAATATCTTATCGTCTCAAGTTTATTTGAGATATAAAGACGGAGTGGGGAAAAAATTGGAGAAATTGTTAGTGGATAAATTCTAAAACAAATTGAGCTATAAACTTGTAAATAATACTATAGCAATTTTATAAAGCATAACAAGGATAGCTAGTTCTATAAAGAGTAATGCTATACTTAGTTAAAATAATTAATTTATATCCCAACTGATATATCACTTATAAATTTTTTTATCATTTAAATGAGAAATGAAAAGATTTAATAACTAATTATCACTTGAGCCAATCAAATAATGCCACATCATTTACCATATAGTTGGGATAAAATCTAAATATCCCAACTAAATAAATATAGCATTATCATTTTATAAATATTGTGAACAACATTAGTGTGATAGTCCAAAAACTGAAAACATTTGTCAAACTTAGCCCAACTTTTTCCTTTACTAGTATCACAGACTCTAAATATGTATAATAATAACACTATTCGTGTATGTGGACTTTAATTAGTTATAGAAATAGATGCTAAACAAAAAATGATTTACATGTCATAGTTATATTTTTAAAACGTGCCGATATTTACATTTGATATATACAAGTTATAGATTTTTTTTTCCTGCATTCTATGTTATCAAAATGAAAAAAACATTTTAATTTACAGGTCGTTTGATATCTATCTTTTACAGTTGAATCAACCAATTTAGTGTCTCAGTTTAGGGTAGCTTACATGCAGAATTCATAAAGATGGGTGTGGATGTGTGGCAAGCTCTGCAAAAAAGGCCAAATTAGTAATACTCTTTGTATATAGGATTTGATGAGAAGGTTCATGCATGATGCACTGGAAAGGAAATGGGTCCTCCTATTGTTATCCCTTCACAAGATGATTGGCTCTACTTTGATGGTAACAACTTTTTATATCAAATAATACAAACTGATTTTGAGACCTTACCATAATTATTCCACTGAAAAAAATGGTTGTGGTGTCTAGCTCTTTTTCTAGTGTTGCTCTGTCATCTTCACACCACAAATTGACTTGCGTTCTAACTCCAAAAAGATGAACAGTCACCATTTATGCTTTGGAAGATTGCAGATATTGCTATCAATCACTTGTTGCAACAAATCCCCATTGAGATATAACCGCTGTTTAGTTGCCGTTTCACCTAAAAGTTTGTATGTAAGTTCTTAATGCCCATTTCCATACATATAAGATTGATATTAGATACACTTTTTAACTTACCATATATCAGGTAAATGACTAATATCAAATAGGTTTTGTCACGTCAACTAAGTCTAAATAAAGAGAACACATAAATAAATTCAAACATTTAAAAGAGAATATTTAAATAATTACAAATTCATGGTATTGACAAACTCGCACCCTACACTACTCTTTGCCATCTCGAGAGATTTACGGATTGAATCAAGAACATCTAATTTCCTTAATTAGTGATTTCTAGAAATTTCTTAATATGAAAAACTCCGCTATGCAAGTTAAAATATTTCCTCCCATCAAATTATAAAATTATGAAGAATATTGGGTAATGAAAATGACATTGTCGGCATTATGCTTTTGTTTTGGGGTATCGCTAGATTCGATGGCCAAGATATTGCCAAGTACAAGAGATTAATACAACTTCATCAAACATTCTATGGTGGATTGTATTTTATATATAAAAACACACCACATGTTAGTTCTGGTTATGGAGTAACAAACCTAAAAATATAAATTACATAATTTAAATTTTAAATTTATTAAGTTAGTCTGAAAGATACACATGATATATTTAATTTTAATTTTTAGCAATGTAAATGAGAACTTAAAAGTTTCAGCATTAAAATCTAACATAAATTCTGCAATTTAAATATAAAATACATAAATTCATCACAAGTATTTTTACTAAAAAAAACAAAAACAGAGAGCAAAGAACCACACAATCCACAAACTAGCATCCAAGAGTAGAACCCATGATCCATCTCATTCAACACCAAGCTCCAAGAGATCTCATTGGCCACCACCGTTAGCACCCATCCAATATGATTCCTATAATTATCTTATATACTACTTTTAAGTTTAGTGTTAGATCTCACTCTTACTTCATATATATTTTTTCAATTATGAATACATAAAAAAATAGTGAGAGTTAACGATGTATAGTGAATTTTTTTTTCCTTTGTCAAATACGCTTGCTACATGCAGTAAATTTTGGTTTATATTTTCAAAACCGTCCATCACCTACAAAATTACCCGCAGCAAATAAATTTTTATAGGCGAATTTCTGTGGTTACGTGGATTTGCGGATAAAATTAATATCCCATGATATTAAAAGTATTTAAAACTGTATATAATCTACCATTACAGGCTGTTATTTTACAATCCCAGTATGGAAAAAATGCAAGTGAAGAGTGTAATATTAAATTGGTAATAATTTAGAAAGGAGACGAGCTTTTTTTCATTGCACAAAAAAGTGAAGCAATCTAGGTACCCTTATACCCATAACATTCACTATTCATTTCTGCATTGAAAACCATGAACTTAATTACCTGATGGCAGTTAGTGCATGCTTTTTTAATATCTTGTACAAAAGACATCCAGATTACACATATCATCTCTTTTCTTTTTTGAGAAACTGAAAGCAACCAAGAGCATACTACAGTATCCCAATCCACTATCCGCAATAAAAGCAACACTCACAGAGATTTGAGGGACTGGTTTATGCTAAAACTAGATGAGATCAAAATAGTGCAAATACACAACAAGGGCTCATCATGTCAAGAAATGAAATCACAATTATTCTTCTGTTTGTTAACATCTCATTGTTTCCAGCTATTAGCGCCTTGAACCCAGAAGGCCTCTCTCTTCTGTCTTGGCTTTCAACATTCAATTCATCTTCCTCAGCTACTTTCTTCTCTTCATGGAATCCATCACACCGAAATCCATGCAACTGGGATTATATCAAATGTTCCAGAGACGGGTTTGTTTCAGAAATTGCAATAACTTCAATTCATATTCCCACCAGCTTCCCCTATCAGCTTCTGTCCTTCAGTCATCTCACGAGTCTTGTCCTGTCCAATGCCAATCTCACTGGAGAGATTCCTCCTGCAATAGGAAACTTGTCTTCATTGATCAACTTGGACCTCAGCTTCAATGCTCTGACAGGGAATATCCCAGAAGAAATTGGAAAGTTAGCCGAATTGGAGTTGCTGTCACTGAATTCCAATAGCATACATGGTGGAATCCCAAGAGAGATTGGAAACTGTTCAAAGCTTCGACGGCTTGAACTGTATGATAACCAGCTCTCGGGAAACATTCCTGCTGAAATAGGGCAGTTGGAGGCTCTAGAAATCATCCGTGCAGGCGGCAACCCAGGAATTCATGGTGAAATCCCTGAGGAAATTTCAAACTGTAAAGTGCTAGTTTTCCTTGGTCTTGCAGATACTGGGATTTCAGGGCAGATTCCAAGAAGTGTCGGGGAACTGACGAACCTCAGGACTCTTTCTGTTTACACAGCCAATATCACTGGTTATATTCCAGAGGAAATTGGTAACTGCTCAGCTTTAGAGAATTTGTTTCTTTATGAGAACCAAATTTTTGGGAAGATTCCTGATGAATTGGGTTCTTTGAAGAATCTCAAAAGGTTGTTACTATGGCAGAACAACTTGAGTGGGAGCATTCCAGAAGCCTTAGGGAATTGCTCTAGCTTGACTGTTATAGATGTCTCATTGAATTCTCTGGGTGGTGAAGTTCCAGTGTCTCTTGCAAATTTAGTTGCATTGGAGGAGCTTCTTCTATCTGGAAACAACATTTCTGGGGAAATTCCATCATTCTTTGGCAACTTTTCCCGTTTAAAGCAACTGGAGCTAGACAACAATAGATTCTTTGGACAGATTCCACCCACAATAGGTCAACTAAAGGAGCTTTTGCTGTTTTTTGCCTGGCAGAATCAGCTGCATGGAAACATACCAGAGCTAGCCTACTGTGTGAAACTTCAAGCATTGGATCTTTCACACAACTTCCTTACGGGCTCAGTTCCAAGTTCTCTTTTCAATCTCAAGAACTTAACCCAGTTGTTGTTGATATCAAACAGATTTTCAGGTGAAATTCCACCTGAAATCGGCGGTTGCACTGGCTTGATCCGTTTACGACTAGGATCAAACAACTTCTCCGGTCATATTCCATCACGAATAGGCTTGTTACATAGATTGACCTTCCTTGAGTTGTCAGAAAATCAGTTCACCGGAGAAATTCCTCCTGAGATCGGCAACTGCACTCAGCTAGAAATGGTAGATTTACACCAAAACAAACTCCAAGGCACAATTCCATCATCTTTGGAATTCCTCTTTGGTCTTAATGTTTTAGACCTTTCAATGAACAGCATAGGAGGCACCATTCCTGAAAATTTGGGCAAGCTAACATCTTTGAACAAACTGGTACTCAGCAAAAACAACATTACTGGTTTGATTCCCAAGTCATTGGGTCTCTGTAAGGATTTGCAGCTGTTGGATCTGAGCAGCAATCGAATTAATGGCTCCATCCCAGAAGAGATTGGTCGCTTGCAAGGACTTGATATCCTCTTGAACTTGAGTTGGAATGCTCTGACAGGCCCCATTCCAGAAAGCTTCTCAAACCTATCAAAACTGGCTAACTTAGATCTGTCCAACAACATGCTTACGGGAAGCTTAAAAGTTCTGGGTAGTCTTGACAATCTTGTTTCTCTAAATGTCTCATACAATCATTTTTCAGGTATCCTCCCTAACACCAAGCTCTTTCATGACCTTCCTGCCTCTGCGTTTTATGGCAATCAACAGCTCTGCGTCAATAGAAGCCAGTGCCACATAAACAATAGTCTCCACGGCAGAAATTCAACTAAAAATCTTATCATCTGTGCTCTTCTCAGTGTAACTGTAACTTTGTTCATTGTACTTTTTGGAATCATACTATTTATCAGATTTCGGGGAACCACATTTAGAGAGAATGACGAAGAAGAAAATGAGTTGGAGTGGGATTTCACCCCATTTCAAAAGCTCAATTTCTCTGTAGATGATGTCGTGACTAGGCTTTCAGATACAAACATTGTTGGCAAAGGTGTCTCTGGCATTGTTTATCGCGTTGAGATTCCATCAAGACAGGTCATTGCAGTAAAGAAGCTATGGCCAGTGAAGAATGGTGAGCTTCCAGAAAGAGACCAGTTTTCTGCAGAAGTTCAGACTCTTGGATCAATAAGGCACAAAAACATAGTCAGGCTTTTGGGATGTTGCAACAATGGAAGAACAAGATTGCTCTTGTTTGATTACATCAGTAATGGAAGTTTGGCTGGACTGCTACATGAAAAGAAAGTTTTTCTGGACTGGGATTCGAGGTATAAGATTATACTAGGAGTAGCTCATGGGTTAGCCTATCTTCACCATGACTGTGTTCCTCCGATCATTCACCGTGATATCAAGTCCAACAACATCTTGGTAGGACCACAATTTGAAGCTTTTCTAGCAGATTTTGGACTAGCAAAACTTTTTGAATCTTCAGAAAGTTCAAGAGCTTCCAACTCAGTTGCAGGTTCTTATGGTTACATTGCTCCTGGTGAGTACTAAATGCTTTCAGATTCCAATGAAAAGGAAAAATTCAATGTTACTGCATTCGTTCTCATTAATTTTAAATTCCAGAAAATAACCCATGCGTGTTATTGCAGAATATGGATACAGTTTGAAGATCACTGAGAAGAGTGATGTGTACAGCTATGGGGTCGTGCTTCTAGAGGTCTTAACTGGCAAGGAACCAACGGACAGTCGGATTCCAGACGGTGCTCACATTATAACTTGGGTCAACGGAGAACTAAGAGAAAGAAAAAGGGAATTCACAACAATTCTTGACCGGCAACTGCTAATGCGATCGGGCACACAAATTCAAGAAATGCTTCAGGTGCTGGGAGTGGCTCTCCTCTGCGTAAATCCTTGCCCAGAGGAACGGCCAACGATGAAAGATGTGACGGCAATGCTCAAGGAAATCAGACATGAAAATGATGATCTTGAAAAGCCAAATTCTCTCAGCAGAGCAGTGACAAATCCAAAGGCTGCAGTTCATTGCTCTAGCTTCTCTAGATCGGCTGAACCTCTAATTAGATCACCTTCCTAATTGCCATAGTCCCAGAAATCTTGCACCTCAGTTCATTGATATTTTTTCAAGCAACAAAATAATTCGTATAGATTGATATCATGTAGCATTAATACTATTTTATCATTTTCATATAATAATAATTTAAATTTTGCTTCATTTACATTCAGAGTATTGCTTCAGCTCAATTTCTCCAGGAGTAACCATTTTTTTTTTGAATATTGATTACACATTAGATTTATTGTATTGTATAGATATTTACAACTGCTATTATAGCAGACATTACATTGATATTTACAATCAATTATGTATCACATTATTACATTAAATTCAATGAAGTACATACCCAGACAAATAACCCTCACAGATATTTACAACTGCTATTATAACATATATTACATTGATATTTACAATCAGTTATGTATTATATTATTACATTAAATTCAACGAAGTACATGTCCAGACAAATAACTCTCATCGACGAGAGATGTCTCTAGTTCACTCGTATTTTGTAAAGGATGACTTATAAATATTTTAGCCCCCCACAATATTTTTGTGGTGGCTTAAACCGACGTGAGGGCAGCAGCCCAACCACTTCGGCCAAATATCTAGTGGCTCATAAGTAACCACTTAGACCGTAACAAATGACAAAAAAGATGACACATATTTCTAATTTTCTACAGTAAAAATAATTATGCGAATTGCAATAACACAAACTAACCCTTTTTACTTTTTCCGCAAGTACAGAACATCGTAGCTCTAAAAGAAGGGACCCAAGTGTCATCAAGCTGATGAGTTATGTTTCAATCAGGGAAAAAGTAGATAATATCCGTCTAACCATTCAAATTATTGCCCTAAACTACATGTGAAAAAGATAAAATTGTCACAAACTGTCATCTCAGCAATCCAAAAAATTTGCTTCACGTTGACAGCATGAGGTCACAAAAAGCAAGCAATAATGGAAAACACTACAGTACCAGAAATCAATCAACATGGCCCTCATTGCAATTGCAATTGCAGTTTTCACTCTGGGGACCAACAGAAACTAACATAGTTTTCAGTCCCATTGGGTTGTCTGGGGGAAGCTGGAGCCAAAATAAAAGCAAATAAAAAGCCAAGGTGGGCACACAATCTTGGTTGGCACGAGTCAAATAGTACATGAAATTATGGAGATGCAAAAGGACCACAATTCTCCACAAAGCTTTCTCAAAATCTATTTCAATAAAGATATAGAAATCTCTTTCCCCATGTTCTTGAAAGGATTCATTGCTTCCAGCCATGTGATATCAAACATATCCTAGGCCCACAAGTAGCTTTGGCACCTTATCAATCTCTAATGGCCAAGAATGCAAGCAACGAGTAGCAGAAGTAACATATTTTGAGATACATTTTATAAGCAATTTGAACCTGAAAGAATTAAGAGAAATATAGAATTAATTCCATTCGTGGTCAGCTATATTTGTATGCTTTCTTTCTAGAACTACTAACAAGTTATTAACCCCCACGGGGGGGTAGGGGGGTGGTGTGACACAAAACAGGGAGAGTTATTGCTGAACTACTTTTGTCCTGCTCTGGATATAATGACTCTGTTAATGCACTGTGATGATTGTTAACAAGGTACACTAGGACCCCCAACCATTTCAGTAAAAGGACAGAAACCCCAAACATGTAGAAAAGATATGCAAACCCCTCTCTGTTACAAGTAAGTTCCGTTAGTTTGGTTACTTTAAATCTCTTTCATAGTTTTTGAAAACTTTTCTTCATCTTCTAGGTCTACGAACAAAAAATATTTAAAAAATACATCGCCATTTTCTAATGATATCCTAAGCTGTCAAGCTGCTAATGCATATTACATTACATTCATCTTTATTATACTAAACGTAAATTTGAAGATACAAAGACGTTTTATGCTTCCTGGTACCGAATCCATTATAAAAGCTAGGAAGCTTTTGAATTTAACTGTTATTACTGCTGTTTTACTCCCTCAAAAATAATAGTAGAACAGATTCATTTATACCAAATTAGGATTTGATGTTACAGGAGTATTATCAAATCAGATCATAAAGGATGACTAGTTCAAATTTACCTTCTACCCTAGAACACTACAAAAACCTTGTAACGTAATTTTCGGCTTTTCATTAAATATCATCCAAATCAAGTGCCCATAATGATACTTATATTTCTTTGATATTCTTGAAAACCCATGACAAAAACATTCAAGCATTCAGAACACTGACTCATGAACTGCAGAAACCAACTCAACTAAGAGAAAATAATTGCTTCTTTACATTCAAGTTTTCCCTAAACATGAAATGGGGTCCCATTTATCACTTTAACAATAATTAATAACTCATATTTTGGCATGAATTTGGCAGAACTCATAATCAACCACTTCAATAATAGTTAGAATGACAATTGCTACTCTCAAGCAGGCCCCTGATCCACTGGACTAGTAATCGTGCATCACTTGTTAATTTTTTAGTACACCTCATATTTTAATCGAACTGGCGCAATGCCATTATAAGTTAAAAACAGGGATGCTAACTTTATAGTTGGCATTAAAAATGCTTATATTTTATATAATTGATCTCACGGAGGCCATACCAGAAGCACAGCCATGCTTGTTTGTGTTATTCGGCTTTGTCTTTGGGTCTTTGGACTTGAACTTTTCAAATCACTGAGATTATCTTTGGACATGTCTAGTTGAAGCAATGAGATTATTACTGTATGGATTGCACGCATCTTGAAATATTGTTTCATATGTTCTAAACATTATGTGTAAGGGCAGATCCCCAAAACCTATTAGATCCCAAGAGATTATTGCATGATTCCCATAAAGCCTGTCAGACTGTTCAGAATTTTCTTAACAATTTTTCATCCAAATGATATCATTCATTACTGCAAAAATCAGATATTCTATACACATTTACAAATTCAAAAAGAAAAAGAAAAATACAAATTTACAAAATGATAATATTTGAATATTACATCATCAGTCCTTTTCTGTACATTCAAGAATCCAGAATACTGGAGGAAAATTGGGACGTGACACGGCTAGACAACTTTTACACACCTGCATTCTAATGTCTAAAATTCCAAATGGTTATGAATATTACAGAGAAGATGGCACCGACCTGACATAAAAATTCTTAGTTGGACAGCGTGATCTTGAGAAGCTGAATTCCACGTTTACAGACTACTGCACTGTCTGTGGATGCCACTTTATGCTGCATCCAACACTTAGGACAGTGGAAAATGATGATGTTGAGTAATGTAATCATGGACGATAACTGATTTAACGACATACATTTAAGAGGCATGATGAGATAACAGCAAAGTCTACCTGGGTTTTTGATTTGATGATACTGGTTGTCCACTGAGAACACATTCTATTGCAAGACGTATGTCCCTATGTGAAATATAGATTGAAGCATATTACTTCGGAACTTATGAAACAAGAGAGATATAAATTCATATGAAGACTGAAACCGATAAACTTACCTCCCAGTAACAGGGAGATTGTTACTAGGCCGAGAGTCATCAAATTGTCCATGATACACTAGCTGAAATGGCCTCCGACCATCCTGTTGCATGAAATTTACCGCAAATGTTAAAACATTAATACATTTCTAGTCTTTGTAATTACAAAGAAAGAAATAATTTAAAATTTACCACACTGTTTGCTCCAGAGGAGAGAATTATGAGAATATACATAAAACTGAGCCTTCAAACAATACTGCTAGTCTGTGAGGTGGTTTCAGCATACCCAAACACAAATCCTTGTTGCACTTATTACAAATTCCTAGGATACATCTTTGACCACCTATCAGAATACTACACCCCTCTCCTCCTCTTATCCAGGCTTAGGACCAACTACTTATGAAGGTTAAACATCCCAGCAGCAAAAATGGTAATCTCAGGTTGAACAACTTAAGTAAATTTGCCAGGGCAGGTTACCATCACCTTTTTAAACAGGAAAAATTCTGGGGTGCAAGCGGCGCCAAAGTCTCGTGCAACATCTTGAGACTGAAATAGAGTAATTAGCCACATTAAAAAAAGATACAATTCCAGTAACATAACAATATTTGATATCCCAATAATTTAAAACCACAACAATTTGAGATGACAAATGTTCAGTAATGATATTCCTTCATGCAAGCAAATAAAATTAAATTAAAATAACCACTAAATGAAAAATAAGTGAAAAAGAAACAGTATTAGCAAGATCCAATGAACCGTTTGTTCTTCTACAGTCCCACCCTTCCCTATCCCCACCACCCTAACCCATCAAAAAGAGAAAAGGAAAAATGATGGAAGGAGAGGGTTTGCTGAAGGTGAGTAAATTTACAATTTCATCACATTAAATTGCACAAATTTATTTTTTAAAAAAAACTAGATATGTTTCTCTTACAGAAACAGATTTTCACATTTCCTCCACCCAACTAGGTTGTCTAATTTATTGGAATTAGTAATAAGGTTTTACTCAAACTGCCACCGACAACATAATAACCGTTACAGAAAACACACTATAAACTTCTGAATAAGATGCTCAGGAGCTTCAAATTTCAAAAGCCAAGATTAATATATATTTCTGCGTAGGGATGGCAAAAATCCCCACGGGGACGGGTACCCTCGGGGATTTTCCCCATTCGGGGAGGGTACGGGGAAAATTTTATACCCAATTTTTTTTTCGGGGAGGGGACGGGGAAAATTTTTTACCCAACTTTTTATTCGGGGAGGGGACGGGGATGAGGTGGAATCCCCGTCCCCTACCCATTTCCCCATTTTAATTTTTAATTTTATTTTTATTTTTAAAATTACTAATAAATAAATAACAAAATTATAAATATTGTTAAAAATAATAAATATCAAAATAGTTGTATGTTGGGAAAGTGGTCACCCCTTACCGGGAATTAGTTGAAGAGTATTAATTGAAGTTTTCACCAATTGTTTATTGCTTTGATTATACTGGTAGTAGTTCTTCTACTAGATCTACAGGGGATTCTTATAAGAAAGCAACCAAATGGATGACAGGTTTTGATGATTATGTAAACAATGGAGATTGTGCATTTGTTGCAGATGAATTAGATTCATATTTGGATGAGAAAGTTATACCTCAGATGGAAGATTTTAATATTTTGAGTTGACGGAAGACAAATGCTAATAGGTATCCTACATTAGCTCGAATTGCTAGAGATATTTTGGCAATTCCAATTACAACAGTTGCTTCTGAATCAGCTTTTAACACTAGTGGTAGAGTTGTGAGCCCATACCATAACAAACTTCATCCAAGCACATTGGAGGCCTTAATGTGCTGTCAAAGTTGGTTACGAGCTTACAATAGCGGTATGAGTTTATTTTAATATGATTAATTTAAAATCGAAAATAAAAAAATGTATTAGACTATTAGTTATTCGGGGACCGGGGACCCTCGGGGATCCCCTGTTATTATTCGGGGAGGGGATGGGGATTCTCTCAAGCAATTCTGACGGGGATGGGGAGGGGACGGGGACATATGCAAAATATCGGGGATGGGTATGGGGAGATTGGTCCCCTCCCCTCCCCTCCCCATTGCCATCCCTATTTCTGCGAGCCAAAGAAAATGAATCTTGAAGAAATAATAATAATAAAATGCACAAATAAACTGACAATAATTAGCAGCTTGAAAACATGAGCTTACCTCGTCATACAGATAAGGGAAGGGGTAATTAAATAATTTAGCCTCTTCAGCCATGAATTCTGGCCCATCCTGTGAAGAACAGTTTCATTTTGGACCAATCATGTAACTGCTTTAATGCAGCTCTAATCTCAATTTATGAAGTCACTCGAACCTGTGGATGAGTAGCTACAGAATTTGAAGATATAGCAACAACTGCAAGTCCTTTCTGCAGCAAAATAGAATGAAAATAGGATAAGCTAGAGCCACGACCTCAGAATGAAACTAGCCAGTCAGCCTACCAGGAGGTTTGGGTTAGCTACCTTCATATAGAAATTTGAAAGCTTGACAATATCTTTCTGCAAGTGTTTAACAAATGGACAGTGATTGCAAATAAACATAACCTGCATCATCGTTCAGTTAGAATGCAGCCTTTAATTGCTTATATGAGAAAGAGTGAGGAAAACACTGGTGGTTCATGTTCAATAGATGATATAGGAGAGACAATTTCCACCTAGGAAAGGGAACAATAACAAATGCCATATTATTCTTCATATACTGCAAGTATGAGGGTAAGACCAGTAAGTAGTAAATAACTGAAGATTATACAATTCTCTTCATTTGAATGACTATGACCAACACAGATAGTTCATCGTTAAATCGTTAGAGCAGGCCATTTGAAACAAAATTAACAATAATGGGACTAGGTTCTGCATGTCAAACAAAACAAATCATCCCTTCAACCCAAAAAAAACAATTTTCCCTTTGTTCCTTATAACTCTCATACTCTCACCATTCTGCTTAAGACATTACAAAACAACAGCAAATGGCTGTAAACTAAATATAAAAATACATTTTTTGTAGGTGCATATATGTATATAGAGTTCTTTTCTAATGAGGATGTCCTCACTTGAGGATGCCAATAAAACACCAAAAAAACACAGATTTCAGTATATTAGAGACAGTGTTTTTCTTTTTTCTTTTTCTGTTAATGCATTAAAAACTGCTTTTTTTTTTTTTTTTTCGGTCAGTGTCATCCTCACTTTATTCAAATGAGGATTTCCTAGAGAAAAATTCTATGTTTATATAAATCCTCTGATTGAAAGTTCAAATGGTCGTCATGTTCTACTCCCCATTTCTCAATACATTATTGTATGAAGTGTTCTCATCATTTGCGCACACAAACAATCATATAATTTCTGCTTTACACAAAACAAACACAAACATTATCAAGATAAGAAGATTTCCATCAACAAAGAAGCAAACAGGATACGATAGCTTAATTAGAAACTTACAACTCAGATAGGAGATTACCAGCAAAGCAGGATATGATTCAAAATCTTCCAATTTCCACATTTTCCCAGTAAGCGGCTCCGGCAGCTGAATCACTCCATCGAGCAAAACAAAAGACCCCAAAGACAAACAATTGAAAAGAAAAAATAATAATAAATAAATAATTTCCATGGATGTCACCAACGAAAAACTAAACCAGCAGGGCCTCTCTATATTTCGGTCCGGGGATTTTAACGAGATTATTCTCATAAATACAGACCTCAAAATGCGGGGCTCTGAAGCCTAGGGAGACTCCTTGAGACTCAATTCTCGCAGCTCGTATTATGAGATTTTTTCTTGCGGTTGCGGGTGCAGTGCTCCTCAGCTGCAGAAGATTGAAACCCATCTTTAACGATGTTGATAAAAATGAAATCTGTTTCGTCCTCGTCGCCAAAAACGCGCGCCGCGGCACAGCAAGTGCACGCGCGCCTGCCGTCGCTACAGTAGCCATGCTTCGTAGATGATTAATTGCGCTCAAATCGCATCTAAATTCAGCAGCATACTCGAAACGATAAGGGCTAAAAGTGTAATTACGGTGTTATTGATGAAGGGTGATTTTGTGTTTTCGTAATAGTCAATCTCCCGCGGCGCTAGATGAATGAACGGGCCGGATCCATTGGCGACCCACACTTGGCATGTTGGTAGGGCCCAATATTAGGGATAAAAAAAATGTAGTACTTTTAACACCCCTCTAAATTTCTCAACACCACTCTTAGAGTTGATTGCTCAAAATACTCCCAATTTTAATTATTAAATATAAACTCGTGTTTTAAGATTAATCATCTTGACACATAAAACTTCATCCTAAAAAAAATCTCCTATAGTGTTTCAATAATTACTGTCTACCTATTTATTGATTCCCTAACGCACACACTTGGTTGCGTTATATTATCAAAGTAATCGTATTTGACTATTTGGACAGCAAATCTTTCTAAAACATGGTGGGTGCTCAATCAACATCTTGATTTCGATTTCAATCCGATAACTTAACTTAAGGGTGGTAATAAGTAGTAGAATTTAGAAATGCCCAACAATGAATGTAATCCTCACTAATTTTTAAATACTTAATCAATAAGAGAATAATTAATTGTTTAATTTTTTTATTTATTTATTATTTTAAAAATATTATAAGTAGTTGACATGTAATGTTGAAGGAGAAACAATGTTCACGCCTGCATCATTGCTTCCATCATTTAGGAGTAGTTTGTTGTACCAAGTCCTGCACTACTTGCTCATTATTTTTGTTGCAGGTAATCAATTCCATAGCATAAATGTGAATGGAATTCACTTACCTCAAATATATACATATATAACCAGTTTGTTGTCTACAAGAGAGATCACTAGTTAAACAACTCCCAATTTGATAAGAGTATATATGTGTGTGTGTGTGTGTGTGTGTGTGTGTGTGTGTGTGTGAGGCTATTTAATTGATTCTGTTTTCTTAATTTCTCTATTTTTTTTAACAAATAAGCTCAAATCCGGAATATTACAACTATTGTTTGCTCGAATAATGAAAACAGATTCGTGCATTTTTGAAATGGTATGTCTAAGTAGCAGCGTAGGCGAAGATTATTAGATCGTTTCTGACGTGTTGCCTTGATTCCAGCATCAAATAAGAATATTTTCTTGGCAATTCAAGTGATTAAAAATATATATATATATTAACGAGAGGCATTGGATATAATTAACCAAGCATGTAACTTTGAAATCAAAGCAAGCTCAACAAACAACAATCTTCAGTTTCCCCACTCGTTAATTCAGGAATTAACCATTAATTCCTTAGTATTTTTTTCATAACAATATTTCCGGTTTAATTAAATCAATCATTTCAATAAATATTTTTAATCGTACCACTCTTCCAATCCATTGGTTAAGTATCCAAAGTTATGAGCTTGTCAAAATTGATGCTCTTATGGTAAGTCGTTATCAACCTAATAAAAGAATTAAATTAGACAAATATATTGTATTGTCGCGTAGCAAGCGAGCTTGACTTGCATTTGTGGTTTTAAGCTTAACACAAGTGTAAAATGATTAACTAATCAAACGATCTTATCATCTCTTCATTAACCATTTAATTAACGTCATTTCTGAGTACAATATGTTATAAACTCAAGAGCAATGTTAATTTAAGCAATGAAATGCTTTCTTTTTGTTTGTTCTAAACAATCACCGTTTGGTACCGACGTCAGAGCCCCTCGGTTTTAAGGAAAATTACAAATAAATGCATTGTTTATAAATATTTTTAACAAAGGTTCCTTCTCTTACGTGCCTTTTCTTAGTGAAAATCAATTATTTGACTAATGTACCTCTGAAATTAATAGATTAGTTTTAATATTTTGGGGTATAAAAGTTAGAGAAATTATCCACCAACAACCTGTTTTTTTTTTTTAATTTTTTTCAAAAATACATATATCTTTTTTTTTTTTGGCTGAGTTCCACTTAAAATTATATTTTCTTACACTCATCTACTTTTGTCATTATGTTGTTAAGACTTTGCTAATGTCATAGGGATAAAATTGTCATTTGACCTGAGCAACAAAAAACTACATCATTTTTCAGCTTCTTCCTACCTCTTGAAAAGCTTTGTTTTTAGCTTCTTTCTGTTTTTCCCTTCGTGGTAAACCTCTTCTCCTTTCTCTGCACCACCTCAAAAAGCCCTGACAAATCCAACCCTGACGATAATGATATAATATCAAACACATTCATTGATACTATCTCCAGTATCTTCTCCTTAAGCATATATTTATTATTATCGGCTACCCCTAATTCGAAAAAGTTGCTTTCTTGCCCTGTCTTTCTCTGTTGCGATGATTTCGTGAACCAAGAAATATTCATAATCTTCTCTATGCTCATTCTTGTCTTTGGATTTGGATCAAGGAGCTAATAAATAAGCAATCTTGCCGGCTTCGACACAAATATGAGAACTGATAATCTCTCTAATTAATCTTCTTATACATAGCCATAAGATTGCTATCATCAAATGGCAAGTAACTTGTAAGCAACACAAATAATATCACCCCATAGGACCACGCATTGGACACGGCTCCATCGTACCCGCGCCAAGCCACCACTAGCTTCCCCAATCCCACAACATCTCCCTTTCCTTTCTCCACTATGTAACCCACCTCTCACCAATAATCTTCTTCACTTTCTCTGCCAACGATCGCACCATTAGCAATTCAAGCCTTGAAGATCAATTGTCCGTCATCAAGCCACAAACCGGCTAGTCGCAACTTCTTCAATTTTTGGATTGAGTTAGGGATTAGATTCAAGCCAGCCCCCACTTTTGATTTTCCTTTTTTTTTAATTCTTGGTAAACTTGAGGGCAAAAAAGTTATTTAGTAAATTTACCGTTAATTCTCTTAACAACATGCAGACGAAGGTGGACTTTTGAAAAAGTTAGAAAAAACAAATAGTCGATGGATAATTTTCCTAAAAGTTAATATCATTTTTTAATAAAAAGAATTACACTTTTCTCCCTTACAAATCTCTAACAACTTATTTCATCTTACCGCTACAAAAGATTTTACTAAAAAATCATTTTTTTTCATAAAAAATAAACTGAATTCACCTTCCACTAAAAACAATTATGTAGGATCTCAAAACTACTTAACCTACTTACAGCATCATTGTTTGCGTTGCATCCTCAAATTTGACACAACACGATGGGTTGTTCAAAATTTTAGAAATTCAATTAGTAAAAACATAGCAAGTAGTCAAGTACAATGGATGAAAATGTCATTCTCCATTAAATTTATTAATGAATTCTTAGACTTGTATTTAAAAAATTATAAAATATGTCCTTAATTATAATTTCATTTAATATCAGGGATCTTCATCTCATTGCCATTTATCTTATTTAATGTATAGATGTGTGAGCTTCGGAGAGAATCTGTTGTATTCACACCTTCATTACATAGACCCTCGAATCTAGGCCGCGTAATTGATTAATTTAACTAAAGTGCTTAATCCAAATTTAATTAATCATTTGAAGAGCTTTCGATAAAATTGTACTTGATTCATTATTATAAGCAATTAAGATAAATAGGTAATTAGCGGATCGCTAAGCTAGTTTTCCCAAGAGCCAATCCTACATCGGCTTCACGCAGTCCTCAGCAATTGTTATTTATTTTTCTTTAAATTTAAAACAAGCCTAATCAACTGATTACTCACTATCGCCGCCTATTATCCTTTCAATTTGTCGCACCCAAAAAAGAAAAAAAAATCAGATTACTGTGATTAATTAACGTTTCGAATTTCGTATTTCGGGGTAAAAAAGAAAAAAAGTTTCAAATTTCGGCCCCAGATACAGCCTGTGAAGTTTAGGTCCCACTTTGAGAGCCCATTTGTAGTTTTGTTTGGACTACTCCGGATTACGAAAACGAAAACGATTTTTATTTTTTTGTCTTTTTCTCATACGTGTGTCTGGATTAAAAAAAAATAAAAAAAAAATTTAACTGTAGGGCATAATTAGTCAAAGTCGAGCCCACAACTCCAGAGTAAAAGTGTGAAACGATGCGTAATATAAAGTGCAAGACGTTGCAGATAAGTATTGATAATAATGTAGATGTAACGTCGAAAGAATGTGACTGGATTTATAATTTTACATAAAAAAAAATGAAATATAATCTAATTTGAGAAGTTAGTTACTCATTTACTCTCATAAACATTAAGAGATTAAGGCTCTGTTTGAGATTAAAATTGAATAGTTGTATCTTAAAAGATATAGTATTAAAATATTTGATATACATTATTAATTTATTTTTTATAATTATAATTTTTTTTATAACAACTATAACTTAAAAGGTATATCACCGCTATATTAAATAAATTATAATTATCATCATCCACTAGCATTACAACAAACTGTATGACAACAATGGAGGTTTCCAAAATCCAATCCTATTTGTTTATCTCTCTTAAATCTGATAGGTTATAAAATCTCAAAAATTAATTTTCTCCAAATCGTCTGCTTTGATTTTTCATAAAACACAATTAATCATGCAATGTACTCAATAAAATGTGCTCAAGTGAAAATATACGCAAATTGAATTAAACCTGTGACATATTTCCTCGAAAGCATGGTACAACCACCTAATTTTTCTTTTCTTGGTGTCGAGGTCGGAATGCTTTAAAATAATTATTTTCATCAATGAAATTCAGCCCAATTCTTTTTTTTTCATAAATATTATTGTTTAATACTCCAAAAAAAAATATTGGAGGATTCTGTTTCCATTAGATGCCTCCCAATCGGAGAACTGACTGCCTTGCTGCTGGATTGTGATGTAGCTACAAAAATATACACATTTTATTAAAAAATTAATCCCCATATTAGAATAGATCAATCCACTAATATTTGAAAAATATATGCATTTGACTTATATATATCTACTCATATTCAACTATAGAAGAGAAATATAGTTCCATTAGTGTACCCACAGGCATTGCCATTAGTCCAAGCCCAGTGCTAGATTCCCGCAACGTCGATACCGTCTATGTAAGTACGAATATTGAAATGTTGATCCATTTCCATTTGTGGAGTCATTGGCTAATTCGTTTAATAAAATAAACAATAAACAAATTAATTTTTCTTGAAAGAAAATCTTGGATATGTAATGCATATCTTGAATTTTATAGACTACAGATTAAAAAACAGCAGAAGATTCCAATTTAAAATTATTCTTTGGGTGATGAAAAAAATAGATACCACGAGGCATGGGTTATGACAGAACTCAACTACTAACTGAAAACCAACCGGCAATTAGAAGCCAATGTGATTAAGGATGAAGTGATCCTAGAGTTGACTTGATGTGATTACTGACTTCTTCAACACTTAAACTAGATCTATCTCTCCACTATACTAGACATTATTATGTTTTATTATAGTGTTCAATTATATTGTAGCATTTTCAACGTAAAACAACTCTACAGCTGATGGATGCACGTTGTTACAATTATTTTAAATTCAGCTGCATATATCTAATGGTTTTGAAGGCTGCTCTACGGAACATCTCTAATGTAACAGCTGCTTTTATTATGACATTTTAGCCATTTTCCTATAAAATTTCTAAAATAATCTCTCTGTTTAAATACTATTTTTTTTAACCATTTATTTTGATGTGATTATTGACTTCTTCAACACTTAAATTAGATCCATCTCTCTACTATACTAGACATTATTATGTTTTATTATGAAGTTTTAGCCATTTTCCTACAAAATTTCTAAAATAGTCTCTCTTTTTAAATACTACAAATAAATGCATACTCACTTTCATAAGTTGCATTGATAAATCATGTATACATGATAATTTATAAGGCATACAAAAAAAAAAAAAGAAGAAGAAGAAAGACTGACACCAAAATACAGTAATTAATTTTCCATTTTGATAAATAATTAGGGGAAAATTTTTAAGTCGCACATATGTGCCTCTTCATTTATACACCAATTATATAAAAATTTTGTACATATAAGAGATTATTTTATTATAAAATTACTCTACATCTATTTTTCAATGGATGAATATTAATTTTATTGGTTATTTGAACAAATAGCCTAGTTTATTTCCAACTATGGTTTGACCATTTAACCTTTTCATCAGAGTTTATAGACTAAGGTTTGGGACATTGATCTAAGTACATATATACATACTATGAGATTTCATTTAAATAGCATTAAGATAACAGCTGATAGATAACTTCAAGGTCAAATATAAGGTCACCATCAGGGACTTATAAAAAGAAATGTTTTATTTTTTTTCCCAAAAAAAAAAAAAAGAAAAAAGATTGGAGTTCAGCCCAGAGAAGTAACATGTTCGCGTCCCAGATGTGAGTATTTAACCAGCAAATGGTCCTGAAAAATTCAGCGGAAGCCTCCATTATATTGAAGCAAAATTCAAAATTCTGAAATCTGTCTTCCCTTTTTCAGAAACCTGGAAGAACCAAGAACTGAAATAGCAGAGGAAAAAGATACTAAAGAGGTCGAAATGAAGAGGAGAAGAGAAATGGAGAAGAGCAGTTCAGAGATCAGGTCTGCCATTGAAGAGCTCTCCATGTTCATCAAACTTAAGCCTAAAGATAATCTTGATGCTTCCCGTATTCATATACCAACCAAGCCTTTCTTACATCTCTGCAACTTGGTGCTTCAAGTTCTTGGTTAGTCGTCATCATCAGTAAATTTTTTCTCCCTTTTCTGATATTTTTTTTTATTACATCTTGCGTTTATGAACTTTGTTTCTTTGGTTATATCTTTTCGGCCTTTGTGACGTTTTGCAGATAAGATAGGCCCAACTATGCTTGTCCTTAGACAAGACATTCATCAAAATATTCAGGTAACCAGTCTTTCAACTATGACAAAAACACCCCCTTGAAATTTTGCCAAATCTTCATTTCCTGACTTTTCTTTCTGATCAAACATGGGTATATCTGTCATTATAAGGAAATAGTGATTCTGCTGGCTTAACCTTAGTTACATTATTTGGTGTTCCTTCTCATTCATAGAGATTGGAGAAGTTTTGTGAATTAGATCCTTCAAAGTATGCAAATGTGGTTGAAATATTGAAGAAAGAAGCCAGTGAAGGCAATGCAAGAAAGAAAACAAGCTGCAGCAAAGCCTTTCTTTGGCTCACCAGGTGAATAAATGAGTATAGCTATATCTTCTATTCATAACTAACGCATAAAATGATAGTAAATGTTAATTAAATACTAATTCTCTCTTGTTTATAAAATTAAATTAAACTTTCCAGCCTTACATGGGTTGGTTTGGTAGCTAGACCCAGTCAGTACTCATCATTGACTTTTGAGTTTGATTCAAGGTTGACATATACAAAAATCTCAAACTTGCAATTGCACCTGCATTTCCAACTTAAAAAAATTCTATTATTTATAGTTAGACTAGCTAAACTTTGTTATAAGAACATGCAGGTCCCTTGATTTTATGGTGGCCTTGTTGCAAAGATTAGCAAAGGATCCTGGGCAGAAAATGGAGCAAGCAGTGGAAGAGTCCTATAACATTGCTTTGAAGCCATGGCATGGATGGATTTCTTCAGCTGCTTTCAAAGTAATGATACCTCCCTATCTGATTTCTTCTATTTACCAAATTTTCAACATCAGAAGTTAAGATTTCTCTTGCTAGCTTCACAACTCATGTATAAAAACCATTTATATGTTGCGCTAATGTTAATGCATACATGCACCTACACTATTTGCAGGTAGCTCTGAAACTATTGCCCGATAGTGTAACTTTCATGAATATCCTAATGGCAAAAGATGAAACCTATGACAACCTTAAAGAGGAAATGCAGACCTTGACTTCATTACTTGTGCCTTTTCTAGAAGAGATCCACTCGATTTTGGTGAGCTTTTATCTTTGCTATTGATATATGATTGCTGATATTACTCATTTTTAGTGTTTTTTTTTAAATACTAATATTTTTTTTTTGAGAAGATTAAATACTAATATTTATTCTATGGTTTTTCAATTTTGCAGAGATTGCAAGGCTTGGATATGTTAAAGTCTAAATAATGGGAAAAATCATGTGTACAGAGAGCTTCGTTTTATGTAGCACCAGTAATTTTTTTTTACAATCCATATCTTAGGCTCATGTAAATATACAGCTGTAAATTTGTCTTACAAGAATATCTTTCTCTATATATATGTAAAAATAGATGTCTTGAGTTACAAGTAAAATTCTGTGATGTTTAAGACATTTTTCTCACTATAAATATGACAAAACTGGTATCTGCCCATGTCTGAAATTTGCACAAATAGTTACCAAAAAAATTAAAAAGAAAAGAAAAGAAAAAGGTACTGCCATCTGCTCAAGAACAGAAATATTCAAGGATCGAGCATAAAATGCTTCCGTAAATGGCACCATCCTGTAATGCATAAATTTCCAAATCATCATCCAGAGATGGAAACAGAGTTCTTCAAGATCAATGGTGCCTTCTTATATCAGCCTCTAATTTGGTTAAAAAAAGTGTAGAATTATCCTTAATAGAACATGTTCGTATTCAACTAACAAACTTACTTGATCGAGTGTTGGCATTCAGAGTTCTCTTTTCTATCATATCCTTAGTGAATTTAGTAATATATGGTGAAAGATTCTAAGGGTTTGAAGGAGTTGAATGAATTTTGTCGAAGATACCCGTCTGGTCTATGCCCAAATTCAAGCTAGCTGAATTTGAAGATTTGCGAGGAGGATCATGAAGTGCAATGAGTGCTGCAACTAAACCTGCATTGCTTGCAATGCTTGGTTCAGTGAACCATGGCTTATCCCTTTCATCTGAAAAATTGTCAAATATATCAGGTCCTGCTACCATTGCTCCCACAAGAAGGTTTGGATTTGGTTCTTTTGAGTATAGCCATCTATCTCCTTCTGCACAGGTGTAATGCTGACCATCATCCCAAGGTATTGATGCACTCCGATGATGAACTTGATATGGATATTTGTCTCCAAAGCCAACCATGTAGCTCATTTTCATAGGATTATCTCCTAGGATGTAGTGAACCTATGAAAGAACAAGGGAAAACTAGATCCTTTTCAGCAAACAAGTGAAGGATTTATTTTGCCACATACACAGAGCCTGTTGTACTTAACCTGAGATATGGAGAATCTCCTTAACATTTGAAGGGAAAAGCCATCATTCCCACAACTCCCACCAGATCTTCGCAGAAGATCAAGGTAGTCACTGTATAACTTACTGAGGAAAGATGCTGTTGCAGCGAACTCAAGTGCTCCACCAGAACCAGGCCTTAAAAGGATCAATCCACCTATATTAAGAAAATTTTAGGATATATTAAAATGCATGCATTGCACGTATGCATATGTACTGATACATATATAATGAATTGCAATTGAAAAAAAGACCTTGTGTCTTATTGAAGATATGATCAGAAAGATAAGAACACATCAGGATTTCAGTCCTACTTGATGAAGATCGTAAGGCACCTTCATAGGGATAGCCAAGATCACGAAAGAATCGAAGTCTTGTCAACAGCACCTGTAATGCAAACTAGAAAATTACTCCGCAAGTACTCATTTAATATCTTCGTAAACTCCATCACGAAAGTCTTTAACAAAAATTACCGCAGTAGCAGTGAGCTTGTTATTCCAATAGAAAATTCCTTTTTCAGACTCTGTTTCCTCATCCTCTGCTGCTTTAAATCTCTCAGTAGCATATGCAAGATAAGAATTGTTCCCAGTAGCGAAGAACAACCAAGTTCCTCCCCAAACTAATTCATCAATGAAGCTGGTTGAGTTGTAATAGTCCCTTGCTTCTCCGCCACAAGTATCAACTTTTGTGTAAATTCCTTGTTTACGACCAGGGTCTTCTCTACTTGTGACTTCATACAACTTCCCTGCTGCTTTGATTAATTCTCCTGAGTACATAATCTTATCTTTGAATACTATTGATGCTGCTGATAGTGCTGCAATGATTTCTCCTGCAAGATCCGAAGCTGTGCTATCGCAAACTGAAACAGGTCTCACATAGCTCATATCTTCAGGCCTTTGCCAGCAATTGATATCATTGCTAACCTTAGTATCATTGCCAGTACTTCCAACCTAAAATCAAAGTGAAGATAATATTTCTGGTAAATTTGCTTTTTTAAAATCAAGAACGCAAACTATGGTATAAACTTTCAAAAATGCTTGCCTGAGAATAAAGGATTGTCGAATCAGGAGTGGAATTTGTAGGAACAAAGACCTTGAGCAAATAGTCAGAACCCCATTTGATAATATCCTTTACATGATTAAGCTCGCCAATTTCGGCATACTTTTCTTGGTACTCTATTACACTCCAGCTCAAGATGGTAACAGCATAAGCTGTGGGGAAACTGAACTTTATATTGTTGCCGGAATCATAAAAACCACCTACAAGATCAGCATTCAGGTTGCTTACTTTTCCATCTTGCATTCCTGAATTTCCTCGGAATTTCACAGGACTGTAGTTCGGATAATTCCCAGCTGCAAAAAGAATTCTCATAACGAATTTGAACCAAAAAAGGAAGAAAAAAAACAATGATAAACAAGAGAAATGATTTAAAGGTATGATATGAATGCGGATACAGAATATTACACTTTTGAGCATCGAAGAATGTTAGAGCTTGGTTTACAGCAAGAGTGAGATTCTTTGTAGGGCTGTGGGGATGATGCTTGTGAGGCACGAAATGTATGAGGAGAACAAGTGCCAGGATGAGAAGAGCTGCCGAGGCAGAAATGTAAAGGAAACGTTTGAAGTATGCTTTATCAGTGATAACAAGATCATAATCGAAAGATTTCGAGTATCTTGAAGGGAGTGAACCATATGAATTAGAAGATTGAGGGGCAAGGTTGAAATCAATTTCAGTGGAATTCCATTGGCTCGCTGAAGGGAGAAGGCGACCCGCCTCAGAAATTGTATGGACATATTTCACAGAATGCATGTCTGCGTCAGATGCAGAGGTATGTGTTGGAGAGGCTATAGAGAACTTTGAGTCTGGCATAATTTGATGTATATGCTGGTTTCTGGGAAAGTTTTGAACCAAATAAAACAAAAAGAAAATGACTATGCTGCCTTGGAGAAACAGTTATACTGCTTTCTTTTGTCTGGCCCTATGAAGCATTATTGCAAATATTCTAAAAATGAATTGATTTCTACTGTTTATGCAAATGCTATGAACAAAAATTTAAGGAAACAAGGCAAACTGTTTCTATGCAACAAAGAGGTACCATGCTTTTCTTGTGATGAACTTTCCCTTCTATTTCATACGAATAAGGTGCTTTTATGAGGATACGTTCCTAAAAGAGTCACATCCCGATGCTTGCATATACGATTCCTAAAAGGTACACCAAAGGAATGAGAATTAATGTCATATCCCACATTAGTTAACCAAGGCAATTTTCAAAATGAAATATACCAAACGGCAAAATATTCTTAAACGGTGAATCCAATGCGTCGTTTTAGTTATATGAATTAGAGACAATGACGCTTTATTGGTCCATTTATTTATTTATATTTTTTAAAGTCTTAGCCGTCTAAGCCCCACAAAATGCCACCGGAGGATATATATAGAAGAAAATTTTCCTTTATTCCCAGCAATTTGTCGCAGCTGTTTGTGGATTTTTTTCTCTCAAATTCATTTTGTTGCGAAAAAGTTGCTCCAGGTTCTGCATGGGAATCTTCACATATTCTCCAATACGGAACTGTATGCTTACTTAAGAGAATTGGAGAGCCACTAGAACAAACATAATTAAGCTTCAAAGATCTGAATAAGCACAAAAGACAATTTATACATCTTCCAAAAAATGATTTAATCTCTAGACTCTAGTGCTATTTTTGAGTTTCTTTAGTATTCTTATGGTAATAAACCATTCTAATCAAACCATTGAATTTTTAATTATTGATTATTTTGAATAGAATTAAAACTAGAAAGTAATATTCCACCCAACATTTCATTATGGCACTCGTTAGTTTAATTTTATAATTTGTACAATTACTCATTTCACCATCTCAATATATAATTAACTAATTAAGAGAGGGTTGATCACTTGCGACTGCACATGTCAGGTTTTCTTTGGAGGATTGTGGGCCTCACAGCTCAACTCTCCTAATGGGACCTTGACACTTGCGCAACCACACACCCAAGCATCTTATCACACTTAGGCTTTATTTGAACTTAAGATTAAGTAGTTGTACCTTAAAAGCTATAATTTAAAAGTTCAATTAATTTAATTTTACACTTGTATGATAAAAAATTATTATATTTTTAATAATTTGCACTAAAATATTGACAAAATTATTACTTAAAAATTATATTTAATATATACTATTATTTTTATTTTATAATTATATTTTTTTCAAAACAATTATAACTTAAAAAGCACGGACGCCAAACATAGCCGTCACTAGTTGAAAAGTGAAGCATTACTCGCGCATGATTTCAGATTTATTTGGGCTTCAGGGCCATCTATTAAAGTCCAAAAGTATTGGCTAAATGGATCCATGTAATGACACGAAACAAAAAAACACTTGGGCGGGTCCATTTGACTCTTCGTCTACATCTCCCCAAAAACACTCTAAAATTTTGAAAAAAAAAATTTCGATCACCGAAAATCTGCTCATCACATTCATTTTTTTCCCCAAAGTCTACTCTTTAATCAATCATTATTTAACGCAAAGAGCTCTCTACAAACGTGGATCTTGTAATTGCCGATAAAAGATATTCAATAATTTCATAAATTGCTTGGTGAGCTCTCGCTTTTGCACAGCTCAAATTTACCAAATTCAACCCAAATTTCATTTCTCCATACAAAATTCCCGCTTGAATTCTTTTTCTCGGCATTATTTGTTTTGTGTGGTTTTGTCTTTATCAGTCTCTACAATGTTAATATTTAAATCAAAACAGTTTCCTTCCGTGTTTGTTAAAATGCTTGATCATTAGGATTGAATCAATAGTATTTCTGATCTCATTTCATAATTGCCTTGAATTCTCATCTGGTTATGCCTAATTTTAGTGTCGTTATAAACCCATAAGCTTTACCGAGCCTATCATGAAAAGTTTTTCATTTGGGTCAAATTCAAATAGTCCCAAGTCTTTCACTGCATATCCAAGTTGTGATTTTGATATAGAATCGGGAACCATTAAAAGAACACGAAGATCTAAAAAATTACCACTTCATCCTTTGAAGATGATCAAATCTTTTGCTAACCGCTTTAGCTACTACAAGAAGCTGCACCCTATTCTTGTTTTCTGCATTGCCTTGTCATTTGCTGTAAGTGTGCTGGTGATTCTGTTAGCATACGAGAGCCATTATTGGCAAACGATTGGTTATCGAAAATTTAATGTGGGAAGTGATAATTACCCATTTGTGAAGCTGAAGAATCTTGTGATGGTTGCTGGACATTCAATTTATACGAGTAGTAGTTGTGGGAAGGTTGATAAGGAGAATTCTTGGTTTTTAGAGCCTTATCAGCAGCATCCTGGTCAGGCTGCTAGTTTTGTGGCTCATATTCAGGAGGGAGTTGAAATTGTTGCCAAAGATGACAAGGCTTTGCTTTTGTTTAGTGGGGGTGAGACTAGGAGAGATGCTGGTCCTCGTAGCGAGGCACAGAGTTATTGGACTGTTGCTGAATCAAAAGGATGGTTTGGTGAGTTCTTTTGCTTTTCTTTATAAGTTTCCTTGCATTGGCATCTTGATGTTGAATAAATAGTAGTTCATACGAAGTTATATAGATTTTATAAAATACCCAGATTTAGGTCAATAAGTTTAAGCTACTTTAGCAAAGTATATTGCTTTATGTGCTATAACCTGGTTAACTTGCTTAGTTCAGCAGAGTTAAAAGTTGAAAATGTTGAGAACTCCTATTGTGAGGTTATTTCTTGTTTACGTTAATTGGGTGCTGTTGCAGATTAATTTTTTTATTAAGCTTTATTTGTGCCAAAGAATTTCCTTGTTTCTTAATTCCGTATTATTTGTGTATCTCCTTACACATAAGAGCTGGATTTTTTCAGCAATTATTTTATTCAGTCCTAAATTTAATTTTTGCATGAAGGCTATCAGCTATGTGATTTTTGTTGTCCTGCTACTTTGCATTTTTCTACCAGGCAACGAAGAAAGCGTGAGATGGAGGGCAATGACAGAAGAGCATGCAAGAGATAGCTTTGAAAATATCCTATTTAGTGTTTGCCGATTCCGTGAGCTTACAGGCACATATCCTCATAATATAACTGTAAGCCCATTGTATTGCATGTGTTCTGTTTGTTTTATTAGTGGAATAACTTCAAAGTGTTATTTCATTTTTATGTTAGGTAAGAAGAACCAGATTTTAGGAAAAAAATGGAGGCTAATGGCCACGTAAAATTATACACATTAACTTTGCTAAATGTGCTTACAAGGTCTTTTATATGCATATTCTTTTAGAAGAATAGGGTAGAATTGTCCTTGATGATCAAATTAAAAGCTCAATAACATCCATGCCCTCTGGTACCAATAAGTTTTAATGTTTGTAATAAAGAGATGTTTGCTAAATGTAGTCTGCCTCCTGATTATAATAAAGATGATGAGGGAGGTTCCTCATGTCCACAATTGTAGATGAACTACCACTCCTTTGATTATTTTTTTCTGCATTTTTGGGCTGGCAAATAATATTCATGCAATTAACCCGGATAGAACCGACAATCTCAACCTCCACTGATTCTTTTGAGAAGAGGAGATGCCTTTGATCTGTTGTCGATTGACAGCCTATTGTGATTTTGAGCTCAATATCTCTTAGTTTGTGTGCATGCTTGTCCAAGTCTCTACATGCTTTTATAAAAATAATACATTTGTTTATCTTGCCATGTATAATTCTTTGTTTACTGAGAGGGCAAAATCCATCAGTTTCTATGATACCTTAGTACAAAATATTTCAGTTTTCTGTAACTGATTAGTTAGTTGTCCTGTCAGTTTCTTGCCTCTTTTCCTTTATGGGTTTTGAATTTTCCAATGTTATGGCATATGCAACAGGTTGTAAGTTATGATTTTAAGGAGGAGAGATTTACACATTTGCATCGCTCAGCAATTGGATTTCCAGAGTCGAGATTCTTTTATTCTGGCACCCCAGGTTCAACAACTTCGAAAGAAGCAGCTATGAGAGGTGAGGCATTGGTTCGTTCTCAATTTCAAGAAGATCCATATGGGTGTTTGGGTTCCCTTTGGCGTAAAAAACTAGGGCGTGATCCATTTCATCGTACAATACCATATCCTAATGGATGTCCAGAAATTGAAGGTTTGTTCAGGTACTGTGGGGCAGCTCCATATTCAGGGTCTCTTCCTTGGGCCCAATGAACATAAACTGCCGTATGTTACCTCTCAATATACAAGATAACCTGCACCACAAAACAGATGCTTGACCTATATTAGTATAATTTTTCTTGAATATATTTTTCTTTTGTTCATTTCATAATATAGATAGATGAATTGATGAGCTGATAATCAGCTACTTGCTTAGTGACAAGTGTGTTAGCTATTGGATGTTAGGCACTGGGGGGAATTTTTTGTTGCTTAGGAAATCTGCTTTCATATCCGGACATGCATGGCAATGAATTTCTTGAAAATTTTTTAGGCCAAGTTTTTTTTTTTTTCCTGCTAAGGGCCTATTTGGGGAGGGGGCATTATGGTAGAAAGAAAAGGAGAGAGGAGAAAATTGTAGGGGAAGATTTTTTTACAGGTGCTAGTAACATATCTCCAAAGTAGAAAGAAAAATGTCCAAGAAAGAAAGGCCTTACCTTTACATTAACATCTTTATTCTTATTATCATTTATGTACTGTAAATTTTTTATGGCAGTGAATGGCTAAATGGTGAAGTTGTTTCTTTATGATTGTTTCCATTCTTCATTATCTTCTCATTCAAATTATGTTTAAAGAAAACGGTGTTTCTCTTCTTTTCTTTTCATCTTCCTTTTCTTCTCAACAAACAAGAACAGAGAAGAGGAATTTGTCTTGTAAGAGAAAGCAGAGTTCATGTTATAACTGCACCGAGCCCTGTTCATTTTAATGTTCTAGCTGAACATGCTTCTTGATTTGTTTTCGATCCATACGTGCTTTACAGTTTCCTTGACCATTTGATAATTGAGTATTTTAGTTTCGACCTTTATGGATAATAGTTTGTTGAATTAGTAGTATATTAATAGCTTAATGTAATTTTTATGAGACAATGACGTGTAAATCTGTGGATTGTGACGATTCATATAAGAACAGCATAACGGCTGGTCTAAAATTCCATCTGAAAGATCATCCTGAAGTCGCAAGTATGAGAATTTATTGTTTACACATTTGCAAAGATCATATAGAGTTTGATGTTGCTACTTCAGCTAGCCTGTGTTTCTGAGGACAGGACAGTTTGAAGATGCTTCTTCAGAAGAAGGACAGTTTGAAGATGCTTCTTCAGCAGAAGGCAGAGCTATCAATTTTAGTACCCTTCAGGAGACCGCCTGGCATCTCACCACGATCATAAAAGAACCCTACCATCACAATTTTCTTCTCTTCATCCGCCTGCCTGTTTCTACTCTTCATCTCCATTTTGTAAGATTCATCTCTCCATTTGCTTGTAAGAAGGACTAAGAGGGAAAGATATTTATCTCTCTGTTCTACTCCAACATCATCATCTGAAGATGCCATCTTCTTTCGAAGTAGACATGAAGATGGTCATATGCATTGAACTGTGTGGTGCACTTCTTCCTATGTAAGTTGGAAAATACTGAATTATAAAAAAATAAAAAAAAGCTAAATATAAAAAATATTGTGGTATCAGGAAAGTTGAAAAAGTCTGACATACTTATATTTTGTTTGGTATTAAAGTATTGTGCTTTTTAATCTAAAGTGTTGTAGATAAAAAATTATAATTAAAAAATAAAAGTTAATTATGTATAATAAATATAAATTTTAAATAATATTTTAACAAAAATAATAAAATTATTATAAATTTTTCATTATATAAGTGATTGATCAAACTAATTAAACTTTTAAACTATAATAATTAATACTATTAAATATTTTAATATTATATTTTTTATAATACAATTGTCCAATTTTAATATCAACCAAAATCTTAAATTACTTAAATGACAAACATGATATTTGACGACAAACAATTTTATCAAAATCAATTATTATAGGCCAAGCTCAAGCTACCGCTGGCGTGGTTGATTATTAGTATTATTATTATTATTTTAAAGAATAATGAGGTGGTTGAGACTTGAATGATTAATTTAAGCTAATAACATCCTAGTCCCTAAATTTTCAAGTTTTCTCTCAGTAACGACGGCGTTTGTTTATTTGATAACCAGTGAATTATATATTTAAAATGACTGGAATACCCTTTTAATATTAAATTATCACATGTACTAATAATTAATTATATGAGTGTGTGTGACTGTCAAAAGATCAGCTATGTATAAATTATTTTGGTCAGGACCTACTTGATGCAGCTATCTGTCCTTGTTTGATAAAATTATGAAAATCTGGTGATCCAAACTTTATTATCTTTCCATAATTTATTGATTAAATAGCGAATGAATCCATCATCAGAACGAGGGTTC
Organism: Citrus sinensis; assembly: GCF_022201045.2. Lineage (NCBI taxonomy): Eukaryota > Viridiplantae > Streptophyta > Magnoliopsida > Sapindales > Rutaceae > Citrus > Citrus sinensis. The sequence goes on along the minus strand of NC_068560.1, from coordinate 34,022,964 downwards.
TTGTTCTTGTTCAACAACCGATCACGTAATCGAAGGAAAAATAAAAGAAATGAGAGAGCGAGTTTTGTTGGGGATAATTTAAAAAAAAAAAAAAAAAAAGCATTTACAAGTAGTAGTCAGGTCAAATAGTAACGTGGGTTGAGATCTCAAAAAGTAATGTAACGTAGGTTTAAATATAACAACTGAGCGATCTCATTAAACTATAACAACCACTCATATTTTTATTTGGAGTTTTATTATTCATTAAAGACCCTTCGTATAAAATAAAAAAAATAAAAAAAATAAAAAAAAAAGTTGGTTCAATCATACACATACGGGATAAAGCATATATCAAGAGTGGAAAACCCTTCGTATCCAGTATCCAGTTCTTGTGATTGTTTTTATTTGTTCTGGTTAATTATTTCAGTTTCACCCGGTGCTTCTCAAGAAAGGGCAGCTCAAGGCCTCCTCTTCGCCGCAGCTATTATCACCTTTCAATTTCATAAGCCCTCCGAGCAATTCTCCACGGTCTAAGAAGAACTCCACTTTCACGATTTTCATTTGTTCATCCACCTATTAATTAATTAATTAGTTCCGCCAGAAAAAAAAAAACCAAAAAGATGTTAAGAATCACAACTGTAATTGTACTAGTGTATTAGCTGGTTGTACGTATAGTAGTAATAGCCGATGTATATATATATATATATACCTCAAAAATGGCAATGCCATAAAATTCCACCAAGTCTCCAGTTGGAGCATGGGATTTGAAAGGACCCTCCATGTAACCCCAGTGCCTGAACTTGTACACAATCACCGGCGGCCCTGAGTAAACGTGGACAACTTCCAAAGCAAACCCTCTTGGAAATGCCTTCGTGAAAGCAATATGAGATGACTCTACGGTTTCTTCTGCCGGATTGTAGCCCCTATACTTCTCCGGCAAGGATGTTTGCATGAAGGAATTGTACCCTCCACCTAGCTTCCGCTTTTCTTCCAATGTTATCGGTTTCCTTCCTGCGCGCACGCGCACACACACACACACACATATATATATGAACCCACTAGGCTATCTAATCAAGAGTTTATGAGGGTGTCGTGTAGAATAAAATTATTAGTTGCCAAACCAAATATGGGTGGATGAATGATTGAAAATTATTATAAGTTACATATTGAATGAGTTGATTATACTCGAAACTTCCTACATGCTGCTACAGGAAATCTAATCAAGAGTATATCAACTAGTACGTACCCCGAACAAGTGTCTACCAAATAAATCTTTATATGGAACGTGATGTACCAAAATTAACTGAAAAGGTGTACTCATCAACAATACTAACCATTGAGGCTGAAAGTGTAGTTATTTGGATCCACTGATTTGTAGTCTTCAAAACATGTTTTATGGAACATTTCCATTTCCCAAGTCTTGACAAGATTTTGTACCTTCTCCTCAAGTGATCCCGGAGGCCACACCTTCCATCAAAAAAAGATGGAAAATTAATTAGATAAGGAAATAGAGAGATCGTATACATGGATAAATAGACGTTAATTAGCTAATCTAAATATGCATGTAAAGAGAAGTTTAATTTGTACACCTTGGTTCTGCCTTCCTCAAAGAGCTTGTCGACGACGTCATAGTTTGGAGCAGAACCAAATCTCCACTTGGTATTTTTTTCTTCCTCTCCGTGCAAGTAAGAACGGTATTTGTCTCCATTGAAGCTCGGAGACGCCATCTCACCAGCCTCTGAGAATAAGAAGATCAATTATTGTAAATTGGGTCCCAAATTTCTATGGCTGAAATGGGGTTGTATATATATTGAGACTAGTTACGATGCCATCTAGTACAGCCAATAGTTGGTGACCAAAATGAACATCGGACAAATTATTATTTATTCAATTGTCAATCGGAGACTAAGCTGCCATTTGCCAATGTAGTAGTAGTTGAAAGATTTATTTTCGCTCCGGGGTCATGGGGTCTTATTATCATTAATTATTACTGTGTGTGTGTGTGTGTATATAGATAGAGAGTATATTTATTGGCATCGTTTATTATAGCAGAGCTCGTATTTTTATTCTCATTAATATTAGAAACATATTTACTCCACTAAAAAATCAACAAAATAAATACTTATCTCCACCCAATTTTTTTTTCATTCACATACGTTATATATAAATATATATATTTTTTACTGAAATTAATTAGCCAGCCATTTATATTTGGTTGTATAAAATAGTGTCAAGACTCTATTCGTCAAGCCACGGGTATTTGGTTATTATTAATTATTATGGACCTGTTTGGTACAAATATACAGTATATGTCATTATTTGAGAGAATATAAGAAACTAGAGGCGGTATGATTCTCTGCAGAAATTTTCAAATTTTAGCGAGTGTTTTTGGCCAGCGCATGTGCATCCTTCATATCCATAAACCCAACACCAACAGAATATTACTAAAAGTCCTAAACGACAAGTTTGACCCGTTTGTGCAGGCAATTGGAATCTACGGATAAAAAATTAAGAGGGAAAAAAAATGATGTCCTTCGCTTTCAACATCTCTGATTTATATAAATGGTCCGAAAAGGTTGCTGGCTCGCTCCGGCCAATGTGGATATATTTATATATATATAATTTTTTTTCAAAAAAAAGGAAAAATAATAGTGATCGTCTCATGAATGTTGCCGTACATTAATAGAACACTGTAATGTTTATTACAATCACAAATCAATTATACAATATGGGAAAAATAGATCCATTGGTCTGGTCTCGCCAAAAGCCCATTACGGCCCAATTTTAAAACTTTGGACCTTCTAGCCCATCGAAGAAATTTTTGGTCCGTAAATTTTTTTTTTCTAAAGCACAATATTGTTATTTAGTATATCCAATAATTATACAATTTGCCGCTGTTTATCAAATCAAAGGAAATATCAGATTAGCCTTTATTTTGTGCAAAAGACTTAAGATTATCAAATTAATCACTGAACCGACTCTTCCCAACCCAAAAAAAAAAAGAAAAAGAAAGAGAGACGATGAGGTGGTATGAAAACTTGCAAGAAATTTTAAAAAATGACGAAGGAGAAAATATATTAAATAAAAAAGGAAAAAAAAAAGAGAAAAATAAGGAGCCATCAGAAACCAAAGATTATCCCCAGAAGCAAAAAATGCTGTACGGTCCGCATCATGGTTCGATCTTCTAAAAGAAGATCCCATCACTTGACTCCTTTTTTTTTACTTAATTAGTATTTTTTTAGTGAAATATTAAGAAAAGAAAAATAAAAAAAAGGATTTTTCAAGTTGAAAGAAGAAGAGGGCTCAGATTAAAAATGGGTGTGAAAGAATTATCAGCACACTTTTAATCACTCAGCGTGGTGCATGACTTTCTTTATTTCTTCATCACAGCCCCCTCCCCTTATATTTCCTTCATTCATCCTACTACCATCTACATATTTCAAAGATCAATTATAAATTTCTGCAGAATGAGAGACTAGAGAGAGAGAGAGAGAGAGAGAGAGAGAGAGAGAGAGAGAGAGCGGATTTGCAGGTGATACAGGGCTTCAGAGGCATCCCGTCAGTGTGTGTATATATATACGAATACTTATGCCAAGCGCAAAACCCTAGCGCCGCTTAACGGTCTTAGATGGACAGTCTTACCCTCGTTCGCTTTCTTATACCCCAACATGGCCCCTGCCTCTTTTTCACTTCTCTTTTCCCTTTTTTTTCGTCAAGGATAGTTGAATTATTACTTAAAAAATGTCTTCTTTTTTGTTTATTGGATATTTATTGGTTTATGCATATAAAGGTTGCGCAAACCTTGGTCTATGCTTTTCATTTGTATGATGAGGATAATCAGTTTTACTAATTAATATTTGAACACACCTAAAAATTTTAATTACATGCTCACTAAAATTGATTTATCTCATAAAAATTTAAAACATTGCTACATTCCTCGCATTTTTATGTGAATACAAAGCATTTTCTGTCCAAACAGTGTTCGAATATCTAGTATAATGTACATGTATATCAGGCCCTGATCCTTTCATTTTGGCAAACAAATACAATGAACTCCCGAAGTCCCAAACACACAAGTGGACCACATTCAGAGCATATCATGCAAAAACTACACAGCTTCCAGTGGCTAGCAACGAAATAGTCATCGTCATCATGCATTAAGAAATTACTTTACAATGACAATGCTACGATTTTGCAAACAAACTCAATGTCATCATCTATACCTTCTCCTAAGCTAAAAGCTTTTGCACAGCACCACATTCTGCAGCAAACCTTTTTTATTTTTTTATTTTTTTGAATCAAAATTCCATTAGTTCGGCAGTGTTTGTTAGAGATTTTGCTGTACATTTTCTTTGTTTGGAACCTAGTAGCAAAGTCTGTTCTTCAACCTAGAAATACAAAACATCACGAAAGGCTCAAGCCTCCAATAATAGAGTAGGAAATTTTCAGAATCCCCCCCCCCCACCACCCCGGCGTACTTTTCCATTTTTATTTTGTATACTTACCAAATAAAGTATATCCATGTTGCCTGAAAATCATGTCATAGTGCTCCTGAACTAAGTAAGAAAAGGAGAAAAAAGAGTGTGAACATCATCTAACCGCCTTTAGTCCTTGATGCTTTGGATTGGTAGTGCTGTCTTTTCCCGTTGGAGATACTACTGTCACTAAAACTGCCCTCAGGAATATGATCCTGAACTTCAGAGAATTCTCTTGTCCATGAATTCAAAGGGATAAGATAACTGTCATCCTTAGAGCTTCTCTTTCGTTCCTTCTCATGTCGTTTCACATTCTCTGATATCTGATGGAAGGTTTTGTTAATTTTTGCAATTCCCCTTTCAACCGGTTCGACAACATGTGAAACAGTGTACTTCATGTCATCAACAATCTATGAGAGCAGATGACAAATGCAAAGTTATTAAACAGAGATGAAAGCACAGGAAAACATTCAAAAGCAGTTACCAAAAACCAAAGCACAGCAGTGAGTAAGAAAAGTGGGAGAGAGGAACTATCTCACAATTTCACCACTACCAAGGACCACATCACGAACACTCTGTGGAAAGTTAAGACGTTTTTCTCTCTCATCATGCCGAGCAATGCGCATTTTTGTTGTTCTTTCAGAGTCTTTAACTTCCTCCGGATCTGGAGGTGTTCCCAGAGATGCATAATCAGTCATTACAGCAACATTACGAACACATCTTTCTCCACGCTTGTAAGGTCTTGCCGGAAAGACATAAAGATGCACTACAGCAGCAATCCCCATCTGTTTCACGGATTTGATATAAGAACCTCTAACAATAATAGCCCTTTAAAACTATCAGAAATTCAAATAAAATATGGATGAACAGTCCTGATTGAATTAACCACCAATGCTAATATATAAACTACTTACCTCAATACAGATGATGTAGTCTTGAATTCGAGTTTTCAATTCTTGAGCCAACGAGCCTCTGAAAGCTCCTATTGAGAAAAGAAATGCAACAATAATACCTTGCCACCAAGTCAGGAATACAATAGACTTGAATGTCAGAAACTTGGCCAATGGTTTAATTGGTTCCAACTTGTCTTTAGTGACAGAATAGAACTGTACAAGACAATATAGGGCCCAGGTCTGACTGAAGTTAAGAACAACTGCCAAGTATGGATATCTGCAAGCAAATAAACATGTCATGCGGATAACAACAATGATAATAACGCATAGTACTAGTTTTAATGATGGTAGAGAAGTGGGAGCGTTTATATGAATCAAATTTTAATATTATACTAGGGGCAACTGCACTCAAAAAGCAAAGCCTCCCCTTACACTTAAAAAGCAGTTGCGTATGAGATTCAAAAAGAATTATTAAGGACCCTTTACCCGTATTTCCACTCAAACTTCCCCTCTCCATAAACCCCAAAAGTTTGAAGAATCATTGCTAACAAAGCACAGATCATCTTCAGTATCATCTGCAAGGTAAATGTGAAATTAACTACCTGATAGCCACAAAAACCAAAAAGAAAAGAAAAGGTGGAAAGAAAGAAAGATCTGACAACATAACTTTCTACTGAATAGTAAACACATACATATTGAACAATGCCAATTTTTACAGCATTATAGAACTCAGGACCAAGTCGCCAATCCCTTAAAATGCAATTCAGTGGACAAGGATGTTCTACAACTCCAAAGGTATATGATTCTTCCAGAAGAGGTGAGCTGGTACTAATTATCGTCTGACTTTCCATGAATTCAATTGTTCTTTCCTCTCCACCTGTACACAGCATTATTGTCAGGTCAGAAAGAAAACTTTTTTCAATATTCAAATTAAACTTTTATCAATATTCAAATGACTATCACATTTGATTTTAGGAAATAGAAAAATAAGATATTAGCTAAGAGATGCCTATTTTAAGAAGAATAACAAAATGGAAGCGGGGAAATAATGCAAGTAACCTCTGACAGAAAATTATTTCCAAAGCACAAAGGCATAATCTTTAAAATGTCTTCTGTGCATATGAAAATGGGCACATAATGCATGGGTGACATGTGCATCATACATGAAATATAAACTGAGTCATGTTGCCATTGAAGAGATGAAGTAACATACATCAGGATAGCCTCTCTGTTTTAGTTTATCAACGAACTTTGATGTTTATCTGCACATTATTATTTTAAATCATTTCTTTTAAGTAAAACAGAGCATTGTAACATGGACATTTAAGTCGTGCATATCATGGTATTGATATTCTTCACAAAATATGGCTTCTATTCATATTACTAAACAATGCCTTACCAAACAATAATGCTTTATTCATATTATTAAACAATGCCTTGTACTATGAAAACACGTATAGTGTATTTACGCATATTTCAGCTAGTTGTCTAATAACTATGATAGTAAACATTTTTCTACCAACCGAACATGAGAGAAAGCAAGCAAGATCAAGTACGTCCTGTAATACCTAAGCAAGCAATCAAATATCTCTCAAAGCAGTACAATGCAAATGCTTCATAACAGTCCCGAATCACTTCACAGTTGAATGCGGCATCTGAATTTAACAGTGACAAAAACTGCCCAAAGAATAAGTCACACTTCACTATTGGTCCACTGATATTTAGTAATAGAAGCACATAACCTATATGTGGTGAGGCTGTTTCATTTTTTTATACCGATTCAAGTGCATAAACGGGAACCATCAAAATGAGTCCAATCAAGAACTTCTGTTCCTGAAATCAAACATCCAAATTGTAATGATCAGTTCTGAAGGAACCTCTGCCGGCGAAATTGAAGGAGATGAGGCTGTCTCATTTTTTCAATAGAAGAAATATGAGAGCACCAAAAATATACAATATGAAACGAAAACCTGGACTACAACAAAAGGATTGTGAGCATGAACCTCAGGTTGATTATACGCAGCTAAATGTTCGATGATTAGATACGTGGAGAGTATAAGAGCAACAAGAACAAATAAGCTTGCAGTGAAAACTGGCCAGCTGTAGGCTACGACAGAGTCTGATTCAGCACCCACAGTGGGTAACCAAATTTTAAATGACCTGCTCGATGACTCGACCACAGTGAGAAGAAAAAATAAAACATATAAAATGCCCCTCCATCCCATTGAGCAGATCCAAGTGATGAATTCTGTTTACTTTTCAATATGCTTGATCGCGGCTATATTCTACTCATCCAAGACCCCATGTCGGAACTGTTTTTCCTTTCAATCAAGGTGAGAAAACAACTCCTCCACTCAAATTACCATATTTCATGGGAAATCAAACCTCCTTTGTGCTCCAATGGTTCTTTCAAACTATTATGAATCATATATGACCACAAGCACAGTCTTAAATAGAGGAAGAATGATTGAACCAGGAAACCTGTCATGAAAATTAAGCAAGTCAAAGAACCGTAGTAAGCTGGCAAAAATCACGGGATAACATTTGTCAAAGCATTACGTAACAGGAAACAAATAATTATGATCAAACCTGTCGGTATATCACACTGTTGAATATGTATATTACTCGTGACCAATAATGAAAAACAGTAGCCATGACGTATATGTTTTGCACCCGTCTGTCTCACCACAAAGTATGCATCAACTCCAATAAAATAAAATTAGCAACTAAACCAAATTATGAACAAATAAGCACGCCAGCAACCCACATCATTTTCAATTATTTAATGGGTAAGAAAAGCAAACACATTTATTGGAGTAAGGCTCAGGGAAAAAGCCCTAGACCATGGCCTTTTAAGCCTAAACCCCTTCAAGTTCAATTTAAAACCTTGCACTTTTTAATCAGCTTTTATACATCCATTTTTGTTCTATCATTGACAAATTGATCATCAGCTGTTATTCCCCTCTGTCTATGTGAGTTCGTTTGTGTACATCACAAGCCTATCCTTAGTATTGGTTAATCTAGGATGGTGATCTGCTAATCCAAACAATATCCAAATCGATCGGTCACCATCAAGAATTAAAAGCCCTGACAAAACGAAAAACCTAACCGGCAACTACCCTCAGCCCAATCTAATTCCATAGATGGTTCCTCAGCCAAACAACCCTCATAATTTTTTGTCAAAAAATATCTAATAACTACCAAAAACCAGCCTCAGGAAAACATGTCCTAACCTTGTTGAAGGAGCAATCACAGAGGGAAAAAGATGTTAGCACATGAAAAAAAAATTATCAGTGCTAGGATTGTCCCACAGTAAATAATGAGATGAGACCATGAATCCCATTGAAATCAATAATCAACTTGTTAACCAGAAAGATACCTCAGAAAGAAACCAAAAAAGATTCTTTCTAGATAAAACAATACACTAGGCTTCATCATTGGCAAGTTCATCTCAAACCTTCTGTCTTGCATAATTTATTAACCTTTAAGAGCTTTATACAGGACCATCTGAAGAGATTAGTCCATAAGTTTATTGGTTTAATTATCTTACCTACGAAGAACTCACATTAATCATTATTCTTCCACCAGAGACGTTTGCACTACTTTACCATAAAATACTCAATTACTATGAACTTAATAATGAATAAGAAAACATATAGAACCAAAAACTGAGTCAAATGAAAGTAGAAACCCTGTGAAACTGAACTTGAGACAAACACTGAGCTTACTTCAGCTGCATTACAGTAAAAATAAAAATACATAACAAACTAACACACAAAACCCAAGTTCCTCCAATATTTTCTATTCTCTTCGCTTTCTCGTCAACAAAAACAATCTTAGAATCTAATAATAAATCCTCAACCACTTAAATTGAACCTAATTAAAAAAAAACACACACATCCAGAAAAGTTAAGCAATCAAATTCAAAACCCTAAACCTGGAGAACTCGAACATAACATTATAAATAAGTTAAGCCGCCAAATAATTCGATTAATTTAATGCCAAAAGAAAATGAAAGCACGGTTAAGTTTCACACCTGAGATTGAAAATTTTCCCGGGAAAATTTTAGAGCGATTACTTTCCGCGAAAATGAGAAAAATTAGAAAAAAAAAATCGGATTTTGCGTTGCGCGTAGTACGAGGGAACGGAAGTAAACTGATTTTTGCTTAGGCGGTTGGCAAAGTGGAACGTACATAGGTTTTTGTTTTCTTGTACAATTGAATTTGCTATCCTCACGGTAAGAGTGGATTAGTGGCGACCACAGACGAGATACGATCCGTTGATTTTGGTTACTCCTTGGGATGGTACAGTGGATTTGGTGAGGTGTTAGGCTACGGTAGTGATGTCTGTGACCGAGGTGTGGCTTTTATTTTATAACTGGCTGCAGGTTGAGCTAAGTTATTTCCACGTCGGCGCATCCACGTAGTAACACGTTACACGTCATCAGCTGACAGGCAGGTTCTTCCATTTGTTTTTTTTTTTCATTTTGTGATTTGCATGGCACATTCTTAAATTTTCTTCAAACAATTTGACAGCTATACTTTCAAAATTATCGGTTTTTTTTTTTTAATTGAGCTTTAGATTGTCGCTTGAAAATAATTTAATGTTAAAACATTTTAAACGAATACTTTTTAATCCATATATATATAGGATGATTTAAGTACTTTCATCTATATATAGAGGACGATTTAAAAACGTTTAATGAAAACTAGTTATCAATTGAAAAATATTCTCTTTTTTTTTTTTCAATTACTTTTGTTACCTAAATATTTTGTTGTTTGACAATGTGTTGGTTTGATTTGACCCGTGATTGTCCATCCATAAGATAACCAGTTAATTTTGTTTGTTAGAACTAACTCAAGTCCTTGAATAATATCAACATCGGTTTGATTTCAACCTAGATCATTATGATTATTCAATACAAAAGGTATAAATTATGTTAGTTTTGGATTAATTTGGTGTGAAGGCATATTTTGCAGAAACTTCAGGGCTAAATCCAGTGCATTGAACCACTGGACTAAGGTTTAGTGACTAGAGCCACTCCCACATAAGTGTGAGGGAAGTGGTTTGAATCCCCATAGAAATATTGTAGGGGTTTAATTTAAATTTCATTATTCATCTCTTGATTGAAGGTTGAAATATCTCGAATATTTGAGAGGGTTAAAATCTAAGCAATGCTACATGAGATTTAATGTAAACTAATCTTAATTATTAAATGATTGTAAATACCAATTTAGTATCATATAATATGTTGTATCCTAAGCAGTAGTCTCATGTAATAAAAAAAAAAATCCATTGCATTGATCATTTAACGTTTTTTTTATTAAATTGTAATATAAGCCTTTTATAGTTAAGCTATCTCCTCCATTTTTTCCCCTTTTATTTTATATATTTTGTTCAAAATTATTAAATAAAAAATGAAATTTTTATTAAAAAAAATTACATTACAAATCCATCGATAAATAAAATTAGAAACATATCACTATCTCTTAAGATCTATTGTACATTAGAATAATATCAATTTCGCTCGTGTACAAAGAAGACTTGATGGACCTCTTCTCGACTTCTCGTATCTAAATATAAGCAATTTATCATCTGCTATTAGACGGTTTCCGAAGATAACATTTTTTGTTTTATATAATACATTCATCTAAACAAAAATGTAGTCTCAAATTACCATAGTTTGTCAAATAGGTGGAAGAGCTTGGCATGGAATGTACATATATCACATCATGTACACATTTATTTAGTAGATCCCCAATATTGTATATAGATTACTCTTGGGAGTATTGTTAGCATACAAAAGAAATAGACATAATATATATATCAAAATATAATATATATAATAATTATTTGGTGAAGACATTCTTTGTTTTTACAGAGAAAAAATGTTCAATAAAAACACACAAATTTCAATACACTAATAGACAAAAAACACAATATGCATTGATATATATATATAATTGTGTTTTGACGTGCATCCTTACTTAAACTATGTGAATATGTCCTCATCACGCGCACATGCAAACGCACGCACGCACCCACACACATGCAAACACACACACATACACATACACACCCGCATGCAAACACACACACACACACACGCGCACACACAAGGAAACACAACGTAAACTCTCACATCATCAAAACCCCCTAAGATTATGATTACCAACAATCTTTTTGACTAGACTTTTTTAACAATCCATAATATTTTCTATGTGAATATGCATCAATGATTTTATATGATATGTCTGCCTTTTGTATAGAAGTGTTGTTGATTGTGTGAGTGTATTAAAAATATTTCAATTAAGGAGCTCTTACCATCTTAAAATTAGAGAGAAGTTAAAAACAGTGTATTTTATCTTATAGTGTATTAAAATTTATATTTTATAAGTTTTTTAAACTTATTTATAATTTTAATATGATCAAAGTTTTCTGATTTATATATACATATATGTGTGTGTGTGAAATACTAGTAAAACATTACTTAAAAGGTTGTTTTTTTTTTTTTGAGACTGATTAATCATCAGATTACTGCATTACACAGATATTTACAACAACTGCTTATTGTAGCAGAGGTATTACACTGATATTTACAATCAGATATACATGATTGGGACTTACATTATTACAATGAATTCTATGAAGTACATGCCCAATACAAATAACCTCTCACAGAAGAGGATGTCCATACTCCACATGCATTTCGCAAGGGAGAAGGATATAAAAAACATTTAGCCCCCACAATACTTTTGTGGAAGCTAGAACTGCTGCCCTCACAAGCCAAGGCCGAAGTGGCACTTAAAAGGTTGTTAATTCCACCAAGCTACTAACAAAATAATCTCGTGGATTGTGGAAATCTGAATTGATCCTTATCCTAATCACATTAACGTAGAAGTTGTAGCAATTGATGTGGCGGGCCAAATGACCAATTTAATAATTAGAAAGGAACTGTAAGAGAAAAAGTCATGACAATGAAGGCTGCATTTTTCGACGGTGGCGTCACTGCCAGATTTTGAGCTGTGTGAAATGAAAGCATTAAATAATAGATCTTTCATCAAATAATTGTTGAGCAAGACTGCAAGAGTAATCCATTTTAACTTTCAAAATGAAGCTCAAAGTACTTATTATCGAACACTCTCACAATTATTGAGCTTCGAGAAATGTTCTCACAACCGTTTTATGTTACGGTTTACGAACCTGTGAGGCTGTGACTGACTTGAAAGGCAAAAATTAAGAATTAATAAAGAAAAAATAATTGTGATTACTGTAACATTTAATCCAGGGCAGCGGAACGAAACATGACGACAATCATTCATCCCATGATGACATTGCATGGTGGATTTGTTTTGTTTTTGTTTTTCATTTAAACCCAAAAAAAAAAAGGAAAAAGAATTACTTTTATGATATCATCATAATTGTGACATATAAATAGAACCCAGCTGCTAATCACAAAACAAGACAGCACCAGTAATCAGTGTATGGATCCACAAAGGCTTACTAGATTTTTTTGACAAAATGAAGCTCATTTGAAGACTTGTTCAACAGTCAACACCATATGTTCTTAGTTTCGTACGGTCTAAGAATCATCAGAAAAATGGGCAGCATAGGAGAAGACGAGCTTGATCAAATGGTCAAAGACTACATTGAATCTGCAGGCTCTTCATCTTCGAGTTTCTCAGTATCATCTTCTAAACATTCTCTTCATCAATCCACATATCTCAGTTTACAGGTCTACATCTCCTGTGTTTCATTTTTGCTTCTCTTCTTTATACATATATCATTTTCTTTTCTGGGTCCTTTTATTCTTTTCTTATTTTTTTCACTTTTTTATTTTTTATTTTTGTAACCTTCCTACTGTGTGGTTTATGTATGTATAGGAAGTTCTTGGGAAACGCACTGATGATGAAGTAGAGATTTGTGAGAAGACATCCATGTATTTGGACAAAAATATAGGAGAGAGTCCAAGAAATCAAAAGAAATGGCTTGTGATGAAATTGAAAATGGATGGCTATGATGCTTCCCTTTGCAAATCTACATCCACTTGTAGCTTCTCTCAAGGTTTCTATTTTCTCTCTCTCGTCTTTCTGAAATGTAGTTCTTTTTGTTTATATATATATTTGCTCTTTTTTATTTTTCATTTTTGGGCATTCAAGTTTTCCGATTTACAGGTAATTACGAGTACGTTGAAGTTTTGATGAGGGACAAGAAATTAAATGGTGGGGTACCAACAAGGTTGATAGTGGACATGGATTTTAGGTCACAGTTTGAAGTGGCAAGGCCAACGAGAGCTTACAAAGAGCTTATTGACGCTCTTCCTTCAATCTTTGTTGGCACTGAGAAGAAGTTGAAAGAGATAGTATCTTTGCTTTGCCCTGCTTGCAGAAAATCACTCAAAGAGACGGGGCTTCACATTCCTCCATGGAGAAGTGCTAGTTACATGCAGTCAAAATGGCTCTCAACAAATTGCAAGAAAGTAACATTTTCACCGAACAATGAATTGGGGGTGGACCAAAGTGAAGAAAAAAGCACTTCAACATGCTGTCCTTTTATATTTTAGCTCCAATCTGGACGCCATAGAGGATAGAAGAGAAGATAAGATTATGATATGTGACTGCAGTTTTGTGATGATGATGATGATGGATGGGTTTTGTATTTTTTTAAAGTCATCGATTTTGAAATATCCTGAGGCCATAGACAAGACCTACTAGAGTCTTATCAGTTTTGGTGATGATGGTTTTCGCTTGTTTTAAAGCCAATTTTTGATTTTGAGTCATTTTGTTAAAGTAGGCCCCGAAAGTTAAGAATTTTGGTCTTGCTAATGCCTATATATACAATACACATATCGGCTTTTCTCTTCTTGATCTAAATTCACGTCTGTTGGCTTTGAGGTAGTAGTACGAAAGCAAAACGGATAATTTGAGTCTTTACGATGACATCACGGAGAATGATTTGGGCACAGCAGTTTTAAATATCTCCCACACACACACACAAGTTAATACAACTCTTCAGTCTTCTCTTTTCTTTCACGACGCCATGTGTTGTGTTGGCATGTACATATTTGTTAATTTAATTCAAGAGTTAAATAAATCCAATGGGCAGGCAATGGGAAAACCAGAGGGGAATGGTGATGAAGCTAAAGACTTTATTAAAGGGTGACGTCTTAATCAAAATCTGGATAGAATTTCTGATGAGAGAATTAGGCTTCAAGTAATTAAGAAGAATATTCTGGAACTCTAGAAACAAACGTAACACAAAGTCAAGCGGCAAAATGGACTAGAAGCCGACAAAGACAAAATTTCTTACCGCTGTTATCAAGGCTGCCGATCAGATTGTTCGTTCTCTCTCTCTCTCTCTATCAGATTTAAAAATATTTCCTCCCCTTTTTTAATAACTGGGGCTTCTAGTTTTGATAAATTTTCATGAGTTTTTTTAATAATAGAGAGAAGATATTATACTATAATATGTAGGGCGAACCCATTTTTAAGTTATACACGACTCCCAAATATTTTATAATATGGCATATCCTTTAGGGAATTAGATAACACACTTTTGAGTTGTCATAAGATATATAAAATAACCGTCCTTTCGCTATCTCGTTAATTAAGCTTTACCAGTGGCACAATCACTCGTCCATCAATAGATTTTTAAGTAGCCGCTGTCAAGAAATAATTGAAACTTAGAAAATATTTTCTCGTTAATTAAGCTTTACCAGTGGCACAATCACTCTTCCATCAATAGATTTTTAAGTAGCCGCTGTCAAGAAATAATTGAAACTTAGAAAATATTTTCCCTGTTATTAACTTATTATTATTATCCGTGCAGCCACGTAGTGATTAAGCAAATATGGTTCATTCAGGTGAAGGTTAAACTTACCCAGAAAAGAACAAACAGTTGTTATAAAGCAGAGCCACGTCAATCTCATCAAAGAAAAAAAGACAATGGCAGAGCCACGTCGACATTCCTCGAATCTCTAGACGATTTTGCATTTTCGCAGAACTGGCAATCGGGAGATGGGTATCATAAATACAGCAATAACACCAGCTCTTTGGGCCCTTCAAGAGCAATGGCCAAATGAGATTTGACAAGAAGGGTAGTAATGAATTACGATCGTGATGACATTCATTTTTCCTTCAGAAAATGCAGCAGAGTGATAGCTAGGTAGCTGGAGAATCCAATCAGAACTTGAATATAATATGATAGGATATTAAAAAAAAAAAATGACCCTGTGCTCCACAAGTGAACAATCAATCACTCAACATTTACACAAAAAGATTTCCCATTTTGTCTGGATGTGGGATTTTATTTGCTTTTTTTGGGGGCAGAGAGAGGAGTTTGAAGGCTGAAGCTAAGCTTTCCATAAATTGGGGGTCGGCTTGTCATCTGCAGAACTCTCTGCTTCCTGTGATCAGACACGTTGCTTGCTGTAGAGTCAGTAGCCTCTGGGGTATAATTATTTGCAAAGCTTTGGGGATGCATGGAGGAGGCTACTGGCTATGGGGGATCGCTATCCGCAGACTACACACAGCTAGAGCTAGCTGATGATATGATATGATATGATATCTATCTATGAATTAAAAGAAAAGGCTTCAGTTTATTACTTGCTTGTCTAAATTTAGACTGCTTCCCCATTTTTGCAGTACGTCTCAAAAAATAGCTTGTCAACTCCTTGCTTCTCGATATCCATGCAATGCCTGCACTCGGCAGCCAATCAATGTTTCAGGAAGTGAAGTTGACGATTTTCGATACAATCGCACCACTGTGTCGGTCTATATTATATGTCTCTGCAAGGGAATTTTTGACATTTGTTATCTCCTACGAAGGTTTAGGACTTAGGGATGATGACCTGGAACAAATGAGAGTAATGTCAAGGCTAATGCTGAGTTACTTAGGAGGATCCTAATGTTAAAAATATAAATTTTAAGGCAGAAATACAAAAATTCACTCATATTATTTTTTCTTAAAAAAAAAAACTTAGGGATGACCTCGAAGAAATGAGAGAAATATCAAAGATATATATTTTAAGCCAAAAATACAAAAAATCACTTATATTATTTCTTCTTACAAAAAAAAACCTTAGTATTCAATATATTAATTTATTTGTGCATATGCTGTTAAGCAATATTAACGTAATAAAAAATAATAATAGAAGAAAAGATCACCAAATTCAAATTTTGAAGACTTCCCAAATGAAATAAGAAACAATATTGGCTATTGGGGATTCTGTTTCATCCATCATCAGCTTATTAAATTTTCTAAAGTGTTCAATTTCTTCTGATTTAATTGATAATTTTTTTCTACTTTATTACACCATTTCAACACCCCCAAGATTTCCCCATATCAATCAATTTTTTTTATGCTTGATAGTTGATTCTTCTGTTATACTAGTTCAATAATACACTACCAGTACCATAGAACATTGATAAAAAACAAAATTCATAATTTTATGATTAAATAAATCTTACATAAGTTTGTCAAATGTTTACACAAGGATATATGATCGACGATTAGGCTGTTATTTTCTTCAAAATCATGATTGTACGGGTACATCAATCAAGTATAAAAAGGGAAAAAAATTGAACAAACAATATTCGAACGTGAAATTAACGGTTCTTTCTTTTACCAGGGTGTACAAAAAATGGTACAGAAGTAGGAGAGTGCCGGAGCACAGAAAGCAAAGGATAAGAAATTACTCTTCAATCTGAATTATCGGTTTTCACCTTTTCAGACTCAAATTAGTCTTCAATTCGGTCCAAATTGCTGAATATTAAAGAGTGTGTCTATACGCTCCCAAAATGTGCCCATTTACATGATCCCCTACTCAAGCTTCCGTAAAAAATTTACAAGAAAAATTTTACCACTCACACTCACCGTATCAGAGACTTGAACCGTGGGTAATTATCTACATGGCTCCCAAATGCTACATATGTCAGGGTTTTAAATTCAAATAATATTGCTGCTGGATTTAGCTGTCCTCTGAGCTTCTTCCAGGTCTTTCAAAAACCTGCACATTTTAGACAATATAAGGAGTAAACAGACTGATATTTCATGTAAGATTGTAAGCTTTTTCCTTGCCTTGTTTGCTTTCATATATGCATTTACAAATATGATATGGACTCACATAAACAACAGCTCAACAATGGTGTTTGTCCGAAAACAATAAACCATTTTGTACTTTCTAAGATAGTTCACACACCAAATATAAGAAATAATTTATAATGGTTCATAGCATACCTCTTTGAATTGAGAATTACTGAACCACCAAGTATAAAACGAATACCAGAGTTATTGGCATTTTCTAGGGCGACGGAACGCGACTCCTCATATGTTGTCCCACCAACAATGAAAATAATCACATCCTGTGGCCTGAATAAGATAATAACATTAGTCATAGTATACATGTTTTTCAGAATATGCACTTCTTCTTCAGACATCATTGAAACAGCCAACATTTTAATAACAAAAAGGCTTAAATCCTGAATAATATATATCTGAGTACCCATCGTATCTTGCAAATATATATTTCCAATTGTGAGGTACATCTCATTTATGTTGGAGGTATATTTTCCAGCTATGTGTGATAGGCCCTCACAATATGTTAACGCGAGTAGATTGTAATCCCAAAGGACGTCATTTGATGCACAGCCAGGGGCAGTGGTTTACACCAAAGGGCCTATCTACGTATTATATAACAACTATCAACTAGATCAGAGAAGTCAGCACTAACCATACTATAGCTAAAGGGAGGCAAGCCTAAAATGTATATTAATTACCAAATAACTCTCAATTTTGTCACTCGTTTCTAACCAAACATTACTAGCATTTCCATGAGAAGTTTCCACAGAACTAACTGCAAATGATAACAATGCAAGTTTGACTAAGAGTATCAAACTTACACGATTGTTTGGAGCACAAACATATAATTCCAAAAATACGAAAAGGAAATGAACTTCAGAATTAATGGCAAAAGTTTCTAGCAACAAACCTGCCTTGCTGAAAGTGATTTCCAAGAAACGGGTAGTCCACATCCCGCAACCGTCCCTTGATTATGCTCTCCATGGTTTGAAACAGAAGAGGCTGATGTTGCGTATAGACGTTCTCAACCCCCTATAAAGACAGCATGAAGTTTACCTATAAGCACACTGAAATAGATACCCAAGCAGAAAGAACAATTTTTTGAGATAGACAGACAAACCTTCAAACCACGGGCCATGTTCCGAGCAATATTCATAAAATCTCAATTTCCATAAAGATCCCCGGTTCGCTTGTCTACACCTGCTTGCTTCAAGAGGAACTGCACCAGCTGTCCATCCCAAATGCAACATATTAAAAACAGTTAGTTTCTTAAATAGGAACTACTGGGAACAAGAGGATTGTCATCTGATTGAACCTCTCAAAAGGTTAAAACTCGAGGAAAACTGTACACAAAAATTAAAGATTCCCTAGAACTGCTAAGTGGAAACCTAACAGCTTCAGAGAATGATGGCCCCAGTACTAATATTCATACATATGTGTATGTGTGCACAATGCTGTTCTAGTGACAACAATTTGAACTAGTAAACTAGTAGATCCAGGCAGACACCAGTAGTTTGTTTATATTACCCCAGGCTTGTACTTCGCAGACCGAGAAGCTAGCTTGTTGAAAAGCTGCATTAACTGAACTGGGCTATCCTTCTCATAGCGCAAAGCATACAACATAACCAGGCGCAGACGGTCAATGTTAGATACATTTTCATTGTTCAAAAGATTTGTCACTGCCTGCAAGGAAGAAAGTCATGGGACAACAATCTCAGTCAAGATTCCATATACATTTTTCCACTGTGATTTTAAATCAACCACCTAAACTAAAAGTAACATATTAGTATATCGCTAGTTACAGATAAGATAGTTAGGATACTTTACAAGGTACAACAACTATTTTTGTGACAAGTAAATTTAAGGGCATCTAAGAAACAAAATCAACTGGCAAAGGGGCATCTACTTATGCTCTCTTAAGTCTGAGGCTGAAGAAAATCTCATAATTTTGGTAAAAGTAAACTCATAACACGTATACTCAGGATAAGGACTTGTCAACTATAATGCAATCTAACAAGAACACAGTTTCTCCTTAGGATATGAGCCCTTGAAAATTTCTAGCTCATCCTACCACATAAGGACAGCTTAACTATTTTCTCTTGATGCAGCTACAAGTACCATATATTCAGCTAAGTTGGAATTATAGCAAGTAATCCATATTTCATACCAGCTAGTAATGCATCAAATGAATAATTCTAGTATTGTGCATGCATCTACATGCTTAATGAAGCAGAGACCATGGAAATGATCAACCAAAGAACATGGGCTATTTTTCTTATTAAAATAGAGACGTACACTCATAGGCTCATAGCTATAAATGAAGTCAAAAGGAACAAAATCGGCCATGCTCAAACACTACCTCAAAAGCTGCCCCTTGGCCCCCGTTACAAGCCAACTCCTGTTCTGTTTCCGAAACCAACATAAGCTTTCGCTCTTCAACCATCTTGCTCATTTCTGTGACCAGTGTGACATGCTTTGAAACATTCCCATGCATTTTTTTATACTCTGGATAGTTTTCAACAAATCTGGCCATGTCTTCTGCAGAAACCATAGTGTTCCAATGATTTAACAATAGGCCTTAGCCATGAATAAGAACTGTGGTTAACTAAAAAAGTGTAACTGAAAAACTTTATTTTGCATCATACGAACCTATGGTCTGAATACTTTGGTTACTTTTTGCAACCTGCTGAAACTCATCCACCATCCGCTTGATATTCATTCCGATATCTCCAAAGTTCTCATACATGTTCGCTTTGAAAAAGGTATCTTGTTCTGATGACAGCACAACCTCCTGTAAGCGTGAATAGCATATAAAAGATCTTCAACAATTCATCATTTCCTTATGTACAGCATAGGGAAAGAAGCAATTAACCTGTTGATCCTTTGGAAAGTCACCAATGCTTCTCAAATCCACTTTATTATCCTGAATGCCAATCAGTTCATGAACCATTGCCTGTGAAAAACAACATTATCAATAAGCTACCCTTCTCCATGTGGCTCAACAACAAATCAAGAAGCATAATTTATATTTGAGAGCAGCATAAATCGGAAGAGCAAATTCACAATCACATATACCTGATAGGTCCACTGATTCAGCAACGGAGTCACAGGATCATCCCTTCTATCAAGTATTAAGAGCAGTGGAGAGATTTCTGTACGTCTGAAATCAAAAAGACCACTTTCCTGCTGGTACATCAGCTTCTGTCATATTCAAGCAGAAAAATTTAGCTTTCACTCTGAAGCTAAATGTCACAGTATAGACTGGGTGCCTCCAACTCAGCACATTAAACTAAATTTAATATCTTTCAAACGTGCCATTCTACTTACAGTTGTTTCCTGTGCTATCCTTTTAGCAATATCTGAGGTCCTCTGGTACCTAATAACTGGTCTACGTTTCAATGCCAGAAAAACTGCTGCAATACCATCAACAACCCGGTCACAGAAGTGCTGCAAACTTGAAGGGTCTACAACTGCTGGGAGCATATAAAGATGATTTGAGGGTATATTCAGAGTAAAATG
Source organism: Citrus sinensis (assembly GCF_022201045.2). Lineage (NCBI taxonomy): Eukaryota > Viridiplantae > Streptophyta > Magnoliopsida > Sapindales > Rutaceae > Citrus > Citrus sinensis. Next base: position 34,002,020 of record NC_068560.1, on the reverse strand, counting down.
ATAAGGCTCAACTGCGACAAAATCGGCATAAAACTCCTGCAAAATCATAAAAACACTTACTACTTTGGCAAAACTTAAATTGTAGACAAAGGATATAAGATGACATCATAACAACTGTAACACATTAACAAACAACAGAACTCCACTGAAAAAACTACCACATTAATGAAAAATGCATAAGGTCGTGTGTTGGAAGGAAAATTTGATAAGCGTTAAATAACTTCAATCGAGAACGGAATTGTTTTTGCACCAGCCTTATGACTTTAGCACCAGTTTTCCATTTTTCATGAAAAAAAAGTCAGAAAAAGTATGGTAGCGATAGTACAAAGGATGTATATCAGATAATGGCCTCACTCTACATGCCAACTAAAATTGTGATTATCTTACTTGGTTATGCTCCAAATAAAATTGTGATTATCTTAGTTGTAATGTGCTAGAAGTTTATTATGATGATAATGACCTGAGATGAAACAAGTACCAAGCTGAAAGGCAAAAGAAAATCCAAGTCAAGCATAACAATGTTTGTAGATGAAGTCTTACCTGAACTTGCTGCACAACTTCCTGCTCATCTGAATCAGCTAAAATATGAATCTGTGTGTCCTTCAACATGTTGGAGAAAACTGTAAAATGCAGGAACGCAATCAAATAGGAACTTCAAAAAGTGGGTAACACTTACTAAAACATATACATATACGCGCACGTGTGCCTAGACACGCGTGCACACACACACACAAAATTTAAAAAACTCACATAGGTGATACTCTCCGAACCTAGGATTGGCCAGCTGGCGCCGCAAATGCTGAATATTCTCGGACGATGGACGAAGAAAATAAACTGCTTTAAGATGAGACATGGATTCTTTGGACTTGTAAATGGAATCCACCAACTCTACCAAAAACACTTCTTTCTGAAGTAACTCAGACTGTGAATACACCACACTTACAGCACTAACCTGCAATTTCGTACAGTGCAAAAACTAAATTATTCAATTATCATGAATTTGGAAGTAATGTAACAATTTATAAGACATTGACCTCCACAAAAGTTAATAAAAATCACTTTAATTTTTGAAACATTTACATAACTAATGGTATCTCATAGCACAATCTAAACAAGTACGGTGGGATCATGTGGAATTGTTTAAATTTGACGGTAAGTGATTAAATAAATAACAAATGAGCGAATTAAACAAATTTATTTTTGATAAGAGCTAAATTAAGGATAAACTATTAAAAAAAAAGATAGGTTAAAAAATTAATTACCGTTTGAGAATCGAGAATGAGAACCTTCATGCCGGAGATGTCCTGCAACATCCGGTTGATGTAATCACGTGCGGCCGTTACCAGGACCATTTTCGTGAGCCCTCCAGATAGGGCTACGATTTGGAAGATTGATATGATGATGAGGATGAACGAGAGTTGGGAATCAAGCCTGAAAATGCAATTGCCGCGAAGTTTCTAACGATCTTGTTCAGGTTGGAGGAAGTGCAGATCTATGAAGAGGGAATTAGGAATCTGAAATGAAAGACTCGAAGTTAAAACTCAGCGTTTTTCCAAAATATGGAACGCACCGTTTAAACTCAAACAATGGAGTAATAACATTTGAGTCCTTGATTTTTGTTAATTCCAGTCCTTGATGTTTGTCATTTTTCGGATGGTGACCCCCTCCGCTGATAAAAACAGTGGAGTAATTATGAAAGTGACATAAAAACAAATAAATAAATTAATAGAAAAATAAAAGCAAACAAACAAAATTAGCTCACCAAACAAAATTAGCTCACCAAACAAAATAGGAAAGAAAGAGTTGTTATTCTATTACATTCATGGCTATGTGCATTGACCAGACTTGTTTTGACTGAGAGAGGGTCCTAAGGACAGCTCTTAAACTATAACCGCGCCATCGATTCTCAACTGGCACTGTTAAATACATTTCTTGACAGTGGCAGATCACAGCACAAATTTCTGATTTTAAAAACTGTTTTCATCCGTTTCTGAAATTCTGTTTTCGGAAATCAGATGAGGACTTTCCCATGATGCAACTGATTCGCACAAGATGAGAGGTCCTGCCACCAGTCCGACTGAGGCCAGACACCGCCTCTCTTCCTCAAAGTCAGTTCTTATTCTCTGGACTCTTCTTTCATTTTGCTTAAACTCACTTCGAGGATATAAATTAGTTACGGTGCTCTCGAAGTACTCGATTCCTCCTCCGTTCTTTATGTTTTACATAATTAGTATCACTCAGATCTATTTTCTTAATCAAGTCATGAAAATTAATTACTTGGTTTTTCTTAGTATGGTACGTTGCTTATTCGCCGTTTTGTATGATATACTGGTGCTTAATTTGTTCTGCAATAATTCTTGAATTAGTTGATGAATTGACTCGAGTAATGGCCTTTCTAAAAAGTTTATTAAATATATAAAATGAGTTTTTTTTTTTTGGGTTTGTTGGGGGGGGGGTGTTTGGCAGTGTAGTTTTAGTTACCGGTTACTGATTTTGGAACTGTATGTGCTTTGTAAGATGCATATTTGATCGCTAATAGGAAGATATTGTGTAGACATTCTGGATATTAGATGCAATAATGAAGATACGCTCCAATTCTTGGGAATAATATTGGAAATAGCAAACACGAGGTTTGTTTGGAGAAATATATCTGCGTCTTACATGTGAAAAGTATCTGCAATAATTTTGGTATATAGTGATTTCAATAGGAAGTTTGCAAAGTTTGTTCTTGTTCACACCTTCGATGGTTGTTGGTCTCTTTGTACAAGAAATACCAGAGTAATTACCCATTCAGTGTGCCAAGGTTTCTGTAATTTAGTGAACGAGTTCTGGTGTAGAAAACTTAGTGAGCCTTATGTTTCTGTCTGTCTGTCTGTCTGTCTACCACTCTATCATTGTAAATATGACTTATGTTTTGCTATATATACATACAGTGAAATCAATTGAGACAAATTTCTGCTCACGGATGTGCTTATACTTCTCTTGTGTTACAGTGAAGAGACAAGCAAAAGAAGGTTCCCAAGAAATAAGTATTTTAAAGATGTTGAGAAGGCTCTCCATGTTCCTATACAATGTAGGAATTTTAACTTCAGGATATCCACCTTGCAAGTTGTGCTAGTTATCATTTTATTGGGAAGTTTCTTGACACTATTTCGCTCTCCAGCCGTTCATATTGCAGATCATCCATCCAATTCTGTATCTCGGTATGTTAGACTGTCTATTCACAATGTTTTTCATTTGTTATTTTTGCTTTTACTACTTTCTTGCTTTTTCTGGTATGAATAGGAGTCATCCTGAAATTGGCTTCCCCTTGCTGGAACTTTGTTTCTGCCTCTTAGGACAAAATTACTTCATTTCACAAATTTTCAAATGTTACATAATCTTTCATTTACCGGCAAAACTAAGAGCAGTTGTCTTTTTATTGATATTGACTAGAGTTATAATGCTTGTTGGTCAACTTTTGCTGACAGATGGGTGAGAGAGAGTGCTAGCAGAGATCCACAATACTTATCAACTTTGGACATCAACTGGGATCAAATCTCAAATGTTGTAGAGAAACTGACTGGCAGAAATGAGTTTCAGGGCATTGGCTTGCTAAACTTTAATGACAGTGAGGTTGATCATTGGAAGCAGCTAATACCGGATGCTGAGCATGTCGTTCTGAACCTAGATCATGTTTCAAATGACATAACCTGGGAATCGCTATACCCTGAATGGATAGATGAAGAAGAAGAATTTGAAGTTCCCACTTGCCCTTCTCTGCCCAAACTTCAAGTACCTGGAAAACCACGCATTGATCTTGTGGCCGTCAAGCTTCCTTGCATCAAGTTAGGGAGGTGGTCAAGAGATGTGGCCCGTTTGCACTTACAGCTTGAAGCGGCTAGGATTGCTTCCTCTTCTAAGGGTCTTCATCCAGTGCATGTGCTTTTGGTGACTGAGTGCTTTCCAATCCCGAATCTCTTCACTTGCAAGGACATTGTGGTACGTGAAGGAAATGCATGGCTATACAAACCCAACCTCCATAGGTTGAGAGAAAAGCTATTGCTCCCTGTGGGATCATGTGAACTTGCTGTTCCTCTTAAGGCTAAAGGTCAGTACGAATCTGATTGCTTTACATTGTCTCATTCTGCAGTTTTATCAAAGTATGTAAATGAAGCGGAATCCTGCTGGTCTGACTTTCTTACCTACTTTATCCTTTTATCTGTATTGAAGGTTTTTTGATTTAGTGATGATGTATGAGCAATTATGATGTCTATGTGAATTTACTTTCTATACTAGTGCATTTATCCATCCAGGTCCAGATGAAAAGAAATAAGCAGCAGCTATTTGGTTAAATCACTACTAGATGACCGTTTAATTGGTGACATTAATCACTGACCACAACCGTACCAGTCATGATAGAAATAAAAAGAGTATACTGAGAATACTTATACTTCTGTGGCTTTCTATCTGTTGCTTTATTTTGATGTCTCTGAAATCTACATACTGTAACTTGTTTGTGGTTTATTAGCTGAAAATTCTTACTAGATATGTTTGAACAGAGAATTTCTACTCAGAAAGGGCTCGACGGGAAGCATACGCAACCATCCTTCATTCTGCACATGTATATGTTTGTGGGGCCATTGCTGCAGCTCAGAGTATCCGCATGGCAGGTTCAACACGAGATCTTGTGATACTTGTTGATGAAACAATTAGTGACTATCACAGAGGTGGCTTGGAGGCTGCAGGCTGGAAAATCCATACAATCCAAAGAATCAGGAACCCAAAAGCCGAACGTGATGCATACAATGAATGGAACTACAGTAAATTTCGTCTCTGGCAGTTGACAGATTATGACAAGATAATTTTCATTGATGCTGACCTGCTTATACTTAGGAACATTGATTTTTTGTTTGAGATGCCCGAAATAACTGCCACAGGGAACAATGCTACCCTCTTCAACTCAGGTGTTATGGTGGTTGAGCCATCAAATTGTACCTTCCAGCTACTGATGGATCACATCTATGAGATCGAGTCATACAATGGTGGAGACCAGGGTTATCTGAATGAAATCTTCACATGGTGGCACCGGATTCCAAAACACATGAACTTCTTGAAGCATTTTTGGGAAGGTGACGAAGAGGAGAAGAAACATATGAAGATTCGACTCTTTGGAGCTGATCCTCCCATACTTTATGTCCTTCACTATCTGGGTAACAAACCATGGCTGTGCTTCCGGGACTACGATTGCAACTGGAATGTGGATATTTTGCAGGAGTTTGCGAGTGATATTGCACATAAAACATGGTGGAAGGTGCATGATGCCATGCCGGAACACTTGCAAAAGTTTTGCTTGCTTAGGTCGAAGCAGAAGGCAGCATTGGAGTGGGATCGAAGGCAAGCTGAAAAGGCTAACTACACTGATGGTCATTGGAAGATCAAAATACAAGATAAGCGTTTGAAAACTTGCTTTGAGGATTTTTGCTTCTGGGAAAGCATGTTGTGGCACTGGGGTGAGAAAAATTGGACAGATAATTCCACTGCTTCTACTCCACCACCACCGGCTATTACTTCTGCATCTCTCTCTTCCTAATGATTGATCATTTTTTATTTCTCATATTTTCAAATTTCAATGTAGAATACAGAGTGACAGTTTTATACAGTTGAGTATGTTGATTAATGTCATCACTTCAGTTCTTATTAGCCTGTTTAATACGTCTTACATAATTCATAGTACGCCACGCCCATTCTCATTGACTGTATTTACACTCACTTCGTAAATTTCATTATCATGGCATGGCTTTGATTCTTGATAAAGATTTCGGTGAGGCAATTTAACGAGCAATTTTAGTAAAATGTCTTATAATAATGGCTGGCTGCTAAGTTACTTATATATAATTTATATTTGATTTAAAAATAACTTTTCATAATCCTAATATTTGATAACAAAAAATTAATTTTAAGTATATGTCCGTTACCAGATGAGTTTAATAATCACTAATGAACTAACGGTAAATTGCTTACGTGGAAAAAGGGCTAGCGGGGAAAAGAAGCCGACGTCGTTTGCTGCAAATCACACACGACTCAGCGACACCGTTTTGTGGAAACGCAGTCTCCTTTAACCCAAAATCGAAACACGGCAAACTGACGATGCTTTGTTACTTGAAGGTTCGATTTCCTGAGAATTTCATTCATTTTCTCAGTTTCGAGAAACAAAAAAATGGATTTGATTTCATCTTGCAATATCAAAATTACTCAATTTGCGACTCCAAATATCACCAACCTCAGCAGCTTAAGCTTATGCAGGCCTTCTTGCTCTTCTCATAACTTCACATTCCCATTTCACGACATTCCAAACAGGTCCTACAGAGTCCTGGCCAAGAAGAAGAAAAGTTCACAATCGGACTCAGAGTCAGTTCTCAAACAGACCTTAGTTGAAGATGTATTGATGGAAGAAGATGAAGAAGAGGAAGTTCTTTTTGAAGACTTTGAAGATGGTACTAGTTACCCTTTTGCTCTCTTTCTTCTTTTTTCTTTTTTTAAGTTTTTTTAAGCTGTTTGGTTGCTGGGAAATTTTATAATGTAAAATTTTAGTTATTCGAAAATTCCTGAGGAGGGTAATTCTAGGTTTGGGATTCAGGTGGCCTGAAGGCTGAACGGAATAACAAGCTGCAAGTGTTAATAAATAAGGGGTGGTGGCTAAACATTAGCTGCTGAATTAAAAGTCGGTGTTCGACAAACATTTTTAACTGCTGTGCTTTCAAAATTAAGTAAAGAGCATTTACAAACATATTTTAAAATGTTTACTCTTTCAACTTTCAAGCGGTTAATTTTGGTTGTATTTGACAATGAAGCTGTTATGTAGCTATGAATTTGTCTTGATCTTGCAGAGGCGTTGATGGATGATGACAGTAATGATTTTGAAGATGAGTATGTCGAAGAAGAAAGTGAAGCTTACGTTAGTTTGTCTTCAAGAGATTGTTGTCTATTATATCTTTTGCAATTTACACTCAATGATTTCTTAATTATCCTCTGTCTGAACTCTGAAGGTTGGAGATGGAGGTGCTGGAGGTGGAATATCTCTTGCTGGGACTTGGTGGGATAAAGAAGCACTGGCAATAGCTGAAGATGTTTGTCTGTCATTTGATGGTGACTTGAAAATATATGCCTTTAGGACATTGCCAAATTCCACTATTAAAGTTCGCATTGAGAAGATGTCAAATAAGTAAGCATCAATTAACCCTCTAAAAGATTTGTGATTGACATAGATGACATATACTTTCAAGAGTGTCACTAGGATGTTGATTTTAGTCAGTTTATGATTCCCGTTTGCAATTAATCTATTAGAGGCATGTATTGATACTATCAGATTACAATTTTAAGCTTATTTTTTATTTTGAAAAGTTCAGTAAAGTTGTCACACTGGTTATCAGGAATAGGTTTGTAAGATGCTCATAGAGAGATGGGGGGAGGGGATGAAAAGAAATTAAAGCACAGGAACAGGGTGCTTAACAATAAAATGCCTCTTTGGCTTACTCAGCTGGTAGCTTGTGACAGGTCTGGTTCCCCCAGTATGGAAGATATTGAAGCCTTTTGTACAACCTATAGAGCAAGATTAGATGAAGCAGAGATTGCTAAATCAATTCCCGAGAACACATCTTTGGAGGTATTCAGTTATTTATAATTATTCTTTTGACATTTACCTTCTTACCCTTTTGCTTTTCCCATTTCTGTGTTTGCTTGCTGTAGAGCATGGCATTCCCTCTGCAGACAAACAATCTAAGATGATAACTAAAATAATAGTCATGATTAAGCCTGGTTTGGTCATTGGACCTCTAACCTCAATGGTTTAATTTGGTATAAGTTCATTTTTCAATCTTTTGGGTCTAAAATATAGATATATTTTCAAATTTTCCTGATTTTAAAATTTTTTATGTTAGGTATCATCTCCTGGTGTTGAAAGGGTAGTTCGGATTCCACAGGAGCTGGAACGGTTCAAGGATCGAGCAATGTATGTGAAATATGTTGGTGAAACGGTCACAACAGGTTCACCCTCAGAAAGTGATGGTGTTTTCAGGCTCATTTCTTTTGACATGGAAACAGAATGTTGCACCTGGGGTTTAGCAGATGTGAGAATAAATAGGGAAAAGGCTGGGAAAGGAAGACCACTCAGTAAAAAGCAAAGGGAATGGCGTTTGAATACAACATTTGATTCCTTACGTTTGGTTAGATTGCATTCTGATTGTTGAAAGTTATCTTCCTATGCTGTCAGAGATGAAAATGTTACTGCTGCTGCAAGGCAGGGGACTGATGTAGCGGGTAATTTCGATTTCCTTGAATCCATTTAACATATTTTTGGAGTTCAGATTGATCTTAACACAATCTTTAGATAATTCAAAGCTCAAATAAACCTGACTAGAGCCTCAATATGTTTATGATCAAAGATACCTGTTTAATTCGTATTTTTTATTGTTTAATCTAAGGCATGACTTCTATTAATTGAATGGATCATGCAACATATTTATTACAATACATATCACATGTTATTCTTTACCCCGAACAGCATCATTCAAATCATACCTCCACTCATATTTTTTGTTAGTGAAAAATGATTCATGTGTAAACACATCAATTCTAGTTGGAAGAGAATCCAAACTTCACACATTAATTGCTTGTGCTGCCATAACAATGCTCTGCAGGGGCACAAGCTGGAGCTGAGAATGATAATCAGCTGCTAAATGAGCAGCTGGAAACAAGAATGCCGTGGAGCCTGGAGCCAATGGCTTAACCAGTGGTGAGGAATCATGAAGGAGATCCAGATGATTGTCTTTGGCTTCATAACTTCTCAAAATAGATTAGTGAATATAGGTGGATGTTTGATCTAAGGCATTGTAGGCGACTTGATCTTCTGTAAATTTACAAATAATTAGATATGGTTGTTACATAACAGTTGATAAGAATTTCTCACACCAACCAAAAAAAAAAAAAGGTAAACAGTTCAACTCAATCTTTAAGGGGAAAAAATGTACTTAAGATTTCAAAATCATTTAATAAAGCAAAAGAAAAGGATTCGGAAGTGAAAGCAAAGTCAGCCTACCAACGTTAATTTTTATTGCCACCATTACGACAATTCTTAGAAGTTTGGGGTAAAAAAGGTTCAAAATAATGGACCAAAAATGTTATTTTCGCACATGGTTTTCCTTTTATTGCACAATTAAGCTAATCAAATTTTATGCATAGTTTCTCTTTTGTTGTAATAAACTAAACAAATTGTGGATCCCTGTGTTCTTTTACACGGCGTACTGACATAAAGGCCTTTTTTTTTTTAGTCCATATACACGGCAGAAAGTATATACTGCAAACAAGTTTCAGCGAAGCACATTTCCTTACAATTTTCTGTAGTTCTTGTTTTTGAAAACAATGAGCCGTACAGTAGTTAAATTAATAACCAGGAGCAAGAACCATGCAGGCTATACTGCGAAAAAGCAATCAAAGGGCAAATAAATAATTAAATATAAGGAGGTGAATGAAGAATCAGGCTGATTGATATAAGATTGGAAAAAGGGAAATTTTCAGTTTCCTCCCTTGAGGTTTGCCGTATCTCCACTTTGATAGATTGTATCAGCGTATCTTCACTTTCCTCCCTTTACGTTAGTATGTAGTTTCGTATAAGGTTAGACGAAGAAGACAAATTAGTAATTGTATACTTTTGGATTAAATATTCAAACAATCTCAAAACTTTGCACTTTGGGAACTGTAAAGTGAATAGAATACTCTAATGTCGATTGGGTTAACAATAAAAGTATGCTTTTATCCATTGTATTTTTACTCAAAAACTATAATAACTATGCTCTTCTCTAGGAGAGATCGAAGCCACAAAACTCAGAACCCAATTCAATTCCTCACAAAAATACTTTGAAGGGATTTGTCGCTGCACATAACAAAATGAAGATGAACCAAATCTGAATCGATCACGGCAGATACCTATTCAAGAAATCAACTGAACTAACCGCCATCAGCAAAAGTATTTTTTTTTCTTCAAATGGTGATGAGATTAGTTGAAAATAAAGTTGGGTATATAAAATGTTGCTTGTTGTTATTGATGATGTGGGTTTGTGGAGATGATTTTGTTTTTTCTTTTTTTTTATAATATCAAATGCATGCTCCAATTTGAGTTTTAGCTACTTATTATTTGGGTAAAAGCTCATTTAGTCCCTGAATTTTAAGATTAGTGTCCATTTAGTTCCTGTATTTTTAAAAATATCTCGAAACATTCCTGCCGTTAAAGTATTGATACCCCTACTGTTACTTTTCATTTCTTTTAGCTTACTTTTACAATATTATCCTTTTATAATAATTTTTTGGACATTAATAAAAAGAAAATAATTAAATTACTAATTTAACCCTAAAAAATTATTTTAATTTTTTTGCAAGCACCGTTTGCGCACTTGGTAATTTGCATATAATTTTTGACAATTAAAAATTAATATAAATTTTTATTTTTATTTTTTAGGTTTAAATTGGTAATTTAATTATTTTATTTTTATTAGTGTCCAAACAAAAAAATTATTATTGAAGGGTAATATTGTAAAAGTAAGCTAAAAAAATAAAAAGTAACAGTAAGGGTATCAATACTTTAATGACAGAGATGTTTCGAGGTATTTTTAAAAATATAGGGACTAAATGAATACTAATCTTAAAATACATTGACTAAATAGACTTTTACCCCTTATTATTTAACTGAAGAAAGATTTTGAAGGTTAAAAGATGAGGCAATAATATAAAATTTGCATGTCTTTATTGAAAGATGAGGAATGAGTTTATTGAGTTCAGATTTTATGGGGATTTTTTAGGGCTAGCTAGTTGCGTTTGTTATTGGGTTTTTTATTATACAGGAAATTGAAGATGATTTTAAAAAGATGGTGATAGTTACTAATTATGGTGCAAGGGTATTTTAGTTATTTAATCAGTCAACAAACGGTCCAGTTAACGAGTAGGAGAAGAAGGTGGAGATACGCTGATACAATCTCTCAAAGTGGAGATAGGACAAACCTCAAGAAAGAAAACTGAAAATTATCCATTGGTAAAAGATTACAAGCAAGCCTTCATGTGGACTCGGTAGATACATAGAGCGTGATTAATATCTTTATTCCTGGGCTCATTATCGCAAGTCTTAGAAGATAAATATGTCCGTGGATGAGATGCTTGACTTTAAATCCTATTGTGATGTGTAGCTGTTGAGTTTGACTAAACTAATCAATCTTTCTACTTTATCATGATTCACGAATCACTTTTTCATCTTTTCCTTTCTTATTTTATTGCTTTCTTCTTCCCCCCCCTTGTTACCTAATCTCGAACGTCAAACCGAACTTTATTAGCCGCCTCGTAAGAAAAGCTAGAAAAGGGTTTAGTATTGACAATAGTTATCATTACAATTTCAACTTTTGTGGGTAAATTAAGACATTTTCACGTAGGTTATGTCCATTTACATATACAATAGTGAGTCACCCAAACTAAAAATCTTCTCTATACTGGAATTTAGAAGGCCCTAGATTCTAATCAACCAAAGAGCTTCATAGGATTCTTATCCAAACCTTTGTGATAATATTACATCATTGTAGTGCGCACTCCAAAATCTGCAGTATCTTGCTGATGAGTGATGACATATGAATCAGCTAATGCTGCCCACTTTTTATGGTTTCATCAATGAAAGAAGTAATTTCTGCAAAATGTTCAGAACCCTCTTTCTGGTATTGGTGCCTTCTATTTGATATCTTTGACCATGTAGTTGTCATGATTCTCACAGCATGTGAGCTGAGGAAATGAGTTGGGATTTACTATGCGTGCTGGTTTCAGAAAGCTTCCGTAGTGAAGAAAGCTGAGAGCTAAGCTGAAATCAGCACGGTGACTTAACTTCAGGGGTCACCTGAAGATCTTCTGATCTGAGGCCACCATTTTTACTTCACCAAACAAGTTCCCTACTGGGCATTTTTATGCAATTTAACTGCGCTCATGGGTTGGGTGTTTCAGCTGTTATGGGATTGTGCTTTCCCTGTTTCGAACACCAAGCGTGATGCGATACTTATCGCTTTGAAACTGAGGCCGCCTTCCTCTGCCAACTAACATTTCAAATTGGCCTTCACATTAGGAAGCTGGTTGTGGATAGTTGAATTAGCACACTTCCAGTGGTTGAGATTATATATCAAATGGGCATTAACTGTGGTGGATTGATTACACTCGTATCACGTTTAATTCCAACTGCATAGATAGGTAATAATTTGTGTAAAAATACTTCATTAATTCTACTTTATCGTGGGGTTTTGACGAGTTACATCATAGTAAATCCAAAAATAATTACTCATAATCTCACACTTACATCATTATCATTTTTTAGTATAAAGCAATTGCTTTTGAGTTGCTAGAAATTTCAAGCTGTCTCATGTAGCTAAAATTAGATAATACAGATAATTTTTTTTTATTATATGATATTATTACTCAAACTACAATTTATATTATAAATAGCTGATTATTGCTTAAATTAGATAATACTGACAGTTGATTATGATAATCTGATACGAAGGATCTCGTATAAAAACTATTTCACAGATAAATAAATAAATTAATAATTTTTTTAAAAATAAAATAAATAAAGCAATCGTTGATAAGACCCTTATTGTGGCTTATAATCGTGGCAAGATTGTTTCCAACAGTCAAGCCCACGTTTCCAAGTCCACTCAATTAAAGTCCCGCGCGTGCGTGTGGGCTCCACAACCGGACCAGACGCGTGTGGTCATTTGCTTTCGTACAAAAGAAAAGAACAAACGAAAAGCGGCTTTTACTTGTCGTGACTCGTGAGTCATGACAGTACGCAGAGAGTGAAAAGCCTTCTAGATTCTCTCAATGATCATCAATCCAAATTCCCCCGATAAGATTCTATCAATTCTCAGTTCTTTGATTGGACGGTGCATCACACCTCGCCTCGCCGCGAATGGGCATTAAATTTACAAAATGTATTTTACTTGCATGAAGCGGCTGAAATAAAGCCAAAATTAAGAAACGTTTTTGTTGTACTTCGACTTATTGACTGTAGACTTTACACGCTTTTGCGTTTTATCCTGTCAACTTTAGAAGCTGCCAAATGCGTCTCCTTATAGTAAATTTTTTATAAAAGTCTATGAACCTATTTAACATCGGGTCCTTCAATTATGATAAAATTTGACATAAGACCTGCTAGTAAACCTAAATCCTGTTAAAAATCTATATACTGTATATCATGGAATCAGCTTATCCAACAGTTTTTTTAGTAGTACTCTGAACGTAATGTACTAACCTTATCGATGAAAAACTCATGAAGAAAAAACTATGTTTTAATTTTTAGTTTTACAAAAAGTTAGGGACCCAAATGTTATACTTCAACGCAATATCAGACCAGAAATTCACTGTCTTAGCTGTAGCCTGGAAGCCTGCAAATGGTGGCTTGCGCATGTGGTACATACTAAATGTATGCGGAGCAGATTCTAGCATAAAATCAAATCTTATTTTCAAAGATGCTTTGCGTTTATTTAGTTTAATTATCCATTAGTATCTTTTTGTTAAAGTAGACCCAGAATTCACGTGACTGGTGTAACAGAATTTGTTTGATAAAGATATACAAGGGAATTATTATCATCCATGATTTTTAATACATATAACTCTTTACAGGTTGCTTTTGGTTTCATTATCATTATATATTTGAACGTGCAATTCCACCTAAATGAATGTACATGTGAGCTTCCCGTGACAAATCTTGAGATGGGTAGGTGGTGTTTTGGTGGGTTCTTGAATATTTCTTTAGTGTTGTTGTTGTTGTTGGTGAGTAGAAGTAATGTTGCATACGTGGCGGCGTTCCCGGCGGAGGATCTGGTGGTGAGCTTGCCGGGGCAACCGAAGGTTGCCTTCAGGCAATATGCTGGCTATGTTGATGTTGATGTCAAAAATGGCAGAAGCTTGTTTTACTACTTTGTTGAAGCTGAAGTCGAACCGCATGAGAAACCTCTCACTCTTTGGCTTAATGGAGGTTTTCTCTTTTTTTTTCTGGCTCAGTCAGTTGAATCTAGTGATAATTTGTTGTAAATCTAGAATAGCAATATAATTGTAACTGTTGTCCTAAAGTGGTACAACTTTTACTCGACGGATACTTGACAGCTGATGATTCCACATCCAAGTTTCTTTTGTCTCTCAATTTGAGTTTCTTGTTCTGTGTTATGTGCTTTTTCATGTGAATTCTGATATGACGGGATTCTGTTCAGTATTCTTTTCCTTTTAACTTGCTATTTGATGGGTGTCATATGTATTCTTTTCCTTTTAACTTGCCTTCTTGTCACTTTAGTTGTTAGTTTCCTGCTTCTTTTTTTACTAGGCAATTTGGATGTGACTTTTCTTGTTCTTGTTTCTCTTTTGTTTACCTCCTGTAGAGTAAAGCAGTAGTTGGGGAAGAGTCTTAACAGTTCTTTTGTTGTGTTCTTAAATAAAGAGTGGCCAAGAACCAAACTAACATTAGCATATGATGTACAGGCCCAGGTTGCTCTTCTGTTGGAGGAGGTGCTTTCACAGAATTGGGTCCATTTTATCCAAGAGGTGATGGCCGGGGCCTTAGAAGGAATTCGATGTCATGGAATAAAGGTATAGCTACTGCAACTGGAATTCATTTGATAATAATTAAGTTTCCAATTTAGACTTATTTCAATTGTCTGTTTTTCTTGGTAGCATCAAATCTTCTCTTTGTTGAGTCTCCTGCTGGAGTTGGATGGTCATACTCAAATACAACTTCTGACTATAATTGCGGGGATGCCTCCACTGGTAAGAGGAACTGGATACAGCTAATTTATTTGATATGATTATGGGAAAAAAAAAATACTATATTTTTACAAATTTACATAATATTTTTGGCTTAGTGTACAATTTGGACTGATTGAAGATAATTTTCTCTTTCTTGGCAGCCAGGGATATGCATGTATTTATGATGAACTGGTATGAAAAATTCCCAGAATTCAAGTCAAGAGAATTGTTTCTTACAGGGGAAAGCTATGCAGGTATGACAAATAGCAATTGGAGTTTTAGTTCCAGCAAAATATAGTTGCTTCGAGTAGAACCTTTTCAAGTGTTGCCTATATTATCCATTTAGATGGATAGTATAGACAGTGCCCTATTGGATATCAAACTCATAAAAGACTATCGCTTTAAGTTGACATGCAAGTGTCCAATTGTGTTTAGCTCAAGAAATATATATGATTTGCATATTGATTATTTTGACTTTGATCAACATATTTTTGTGTAGTATATTAATTTGATTTCACAGGTCATTACATACCGCAGTTGGCTGACGTTCTGCTGGACCATAATGCACATTCAAAGGGTTTCAAGTTTAATATCAAAGGAGTAGCTGTAAGAAAACCCCACATCATAATTCTTGTGTCTATGTTTGCTGGTATTCTTTTAGTATCTCATGGCTATTTTAATACCTATAGTAATCCTTTCACTTCTCTTTTCTCTTATTAGATCGGAAATCCTCTGCTTAGACTTGACCAGGATGTTTCAGCAACATATGAATTCTTTTGGTCACACGGAATGATTTCTGATGAAATTGGTCTAACCATCATGAGCGATTGTGATTTTGATGATTATGTCTCTGGAACTTCTCACAATATGACTAATTCATGCATCGAAGCCATAACCGAAGCAAATAAAATTGTTGGTGATTATATAAACAATTATGATGTAATCCTTGATGTTTGCTATCCAGCTATAGTAGAGCAAGAGCTCCGTTTGCGGAAAATGGTATACATAATGTTCTTTTCCCATTGCTTTGATGCTATTTTGTTACTTAATCTTTGCAACCTTCAATGATTCATGTAAATGCAGGCAACAAAGATGAGTGTTGGGGTTGATGTGTGTATGACCTATGAACGATTCTTCTATTTAAACCTTCCCGAGGTTCAGAAGGCTCTTCATGCAAATCGGACAAATTTACCTTATGGCTGGTCTATGTGCAGTAGGTAAGATAGTCATGATAATAGTGACATACCATCATATATATATTCGTATAAAGATTGGGAGCTATTCATTTCTCTAACAGTTTCCATATTTTTCTGTCACCAACTTGCTTGAACTAGAAAATTATTTAGTTTCCAGTCCAAGATAAATTTTTGAGTTTCAATCTTCCGCCATTCTCCACACAAGTTGTTTCAGTCATCCTGCGTGGCACATTCTATTGGATGAGTAATTATTTACTGACCTCGGCAAATTTGTATATTGGGCAGGGTTTTGAATTACAGTGATACTGATTCTAACATCAACATCCTTCCTGTGCTCAAAAGGATAATCCAAAATGGGATACCTGTTTGGGTGTTTAGGTACGATCTCAATTACTCACAGACAAAGCTGGTTAGCTGACCACAGTTTTCCCCTTTTGCCCATCTTAATAACGTTTGATTGATATTATAAAGCTGGTCTGGCATTTTATGATTGTTTGTTTTAATAAACTTTAGTGGAGATCAAGATTCTGTTGTCCCTTTACTGGGTTCCCGGACACTTATCCGTGAGCTAGCACGTGATCTGAACTTCGAGGTTACAGTTCCATATGGAGCTTGGTTTCACAAACAACAGGTAATGCACTCCTGTCTCCATCAGTTTTATTGTGTGGCGTTTACTTAATTTCGTGTCTGTCTGAAGTCATTCGTTTATAATTGTTCATTTTTGTTTGCGATAGGTTGGAGGATGGGCAACTGAGTATGGAAATATATTGACTTTTGTCACAGTAAGGGGCGCTGCTCATATGGTGCCCTATGCACAGCCATCAAGAGCTTTGCATCTATTCTCTTCATTTGTGCATGGCCGGAGACTGCCTAATAATACGCGCCCTGCAATTCAAGATTGATAAAGAAAGTGTTTTTCCAGTAGATGAAGAGTGCGTGATAGTGTTTCAAGTTGTTTCATAATTCTAAAATTCCCTTGCTCCAAGGACAATAAATTTAATTGGTTGTTTTCCGGAGGAATGAATCGCAGTTGTAGTTCAGTAAAGGTGAGAATTAAAGTGTAGGAATTTCCTCATTTCATTGATCACAATTATTGTATAATTGACTTGATGTTGGATTTATTTCAATGGATTTGGACTAGGAGAAAATGTGTGAAAGTTTGTTTCATTGGAATTTTCAACCCTCAGCCCTTTTCTAATTATTATTATTATTATTATTATTATTTTCACTGTTGAAGTATCAACCTACACAGCTTGACCCTAAGGCTAAAGAAAGACCAAAACAGAATCAAAGAGGAGTGCAAAGAACACATATAAACGCTGCATTTAAAATGCATCGTTATGGGGAGACTCAAAACACAAATCTTTAGTAAAAAGGCCTCTGCCATTATGCATGCATCTATCTGGTACATGCACGATAATATAAAAATAAAAAACATCTTTACTTGCTTAATGATTGCCGTTTCAAAAGCTTATCAAAGATTCATGCATTTCATAAAAGGTTGCAGGTTCAATGCTCAACAGTCTCCAATTTAATGGTAAATAAATTAGGAGAATGGTAAAAAAGTTTCAGGTTATCATTAGATTCATGTTTGAAGTTCATGATTTATGTTTAATGCTAATAATTTCAGCTCGTTGTTGCATTGTTTTTTTAAATGGATTGTGACAATTTTAACCTTTCATGTTAACATTAATTTCATCTTTTTTATGATCCATGTTGCCGATTGAATGATCTTGTTTCAAGTCTGCATCAAAATGGTTTCATGTTGTTGCTTTCAAGTTTTAAGATCAATGGTTATTATTGTAGGTTAATTATAATGATTCCAGGTAAGCATTGATGGATATGGTTCTATGTTTAATGCTCATGATTTCGACTTACTGGTGCCAGTTTCGTGTATAGATTAAACGGTTTCAAAATCGATGCTTATGATTTCACTATCAAGGACCAAAGTTTGGCAATAATTGTTTGATGGTGCTTGTTTTAAGTTTAATACTACGAGTTTCACATCCAATGGTGTTTAATCTGTA
This sequence comes from Citrus sinensis, assembly GCF_022201045.2. NCBI lineage: Eukaryota > Viridiplantae > Streptophyta > Magnoliopsida > Sapindales > Rutaceae > Citrus > Citrus sinensis. Next base: position 33,984,001 of record NC_068560.1, on the reverse strand, counting down.
TGTCATACTTAGTGATTTGAGTTTCAGATTTGTTAATAAAGATGTCTAATATGGATAAAATAGTTCTAGCTTTCATGGCAAAACGATTCAATCTTTAATGGTAGAAATTTCCAGTTGAATGGTCAGATGCTTCACGTTTATTGGATTCTGAACTCCAAGAAGTGCTTTAAATTGCTAAATGTTATGTAGTTAAACTATAATATTAACAAAGCACGTGTATCAATATGAATCTATGATTGCCAACCTAAGTAAAATGCAAAGACTCCCAGTTATGGCATTAGAGAAAGACAGAAGAGCGCATAATCATGTTTAAGGCTAATAACTTCACTCCCAAGATTCTCATGCAATTCCACCAGCTTCAGTTAATTAAACTGCGTCGTTCTTTGTTTGAGAAAACAAATAATTGAATGTATAAAACTTCGAAATTCTCCTACAATTAACTGCATAAGTATTGAAATTAAATTTATTTAAAATGAGTTATTTAAAAAGGGTACAAGCAAGATGAAATCTCCAAAGTATTGTGGACATATGTAGTTTCATGAAGATAAAAAAAAAAATAAAAAAAAAAAAACACCATGAACATTCCTCTAATTGAAATCTTGCTTTCAAGTTAATGAGAAGTGCACCGTGAATTCTTTCATATACATATTGACCATAATCCAAAACTTAATCAAACCTTCCTAGAAACTAATGTTTCAATAAGGAAACTCAATTCAACATTCTATGATCCAAAATTGTCTATGCCCATGTCTAGATACAGCTATGAAAACACAAAAGGCAATAACAAAGTCAATTAAATCAACAAAAAATTTTATATAAAACTTTAACAACGTGTTAACAACTGAAAAAAAAATTATTAACAGAAAAATTTCCTGTCTTAACAAAATATATATTTTTTTAAAAAATTATCAATAATTAAGAAATTTATCAGGAACTTACTCAAAAGTATAATGACACTGCAAGTATAAATTACCTATAACTAATTTGCTAACCATAATTTTATACATAATAAATATAATGATACTGCAACAGAGCTCTCATGCTCCCATTAATTCCTCATCAAAACTTTGAAATATAATTATACTATCCACGGTAGAATAATAGAAAAGAAAAAAGGTGCTCTGAGAATTGCTTGTTAGATGACATGGTATATATTAAGCTTGTAGCACGTTAAGAAGACAACATATATGATTCCTTTAATTTTTTTTTTTTTTTTGAGAATATATGATTCCTTTAATTAAATAAACAAAAATCTATTTTAGCCAACTCCTTCTCTTTAGCCAAAACACCTTATCTTCCTCTTATTCCCTAACTCTCCCAATCAAAATACAAATCCTAATAAGTTTACTAAATTTTCTTGACCACATTCTTTAATCTATTTTCCCCACACACAAGAATACTAAAAATAAAAATAATAAGTATAACTCATTTTTATTCTTTAATCTATTTTTTTGTTAAAGTTTCATTACCGTTTTTATAAGTTTTAGAAAAAATTTAAATCATTTAATAATATAACTAATTTCATTATTGAAATTTGAATCCAACAGTGATAATTTACCCATGTATTTAATGCCTTAGAAATAACTCTTGACATCCTTAGTGAAAATTGATTTAAATTTTACACCAAGGGTTAAATGGTAGGATTACACTCTAACAAGTTTGCACATCAAAAATCTTTTGCCCTTTCTCAGTAGACACCAATTATTATTATTATTATTATTATTATTAAGAAGTTGAGATGTGAGGAATTATTATTTCTCACGTAATGTATTGGATAAATGGAAATAAGTCTTTGGAGGAAAACAAATCAGGGTAAAAGTTCTTAATTTTGAAGTAGCATAATAATAATAATAAAAAGGCTAATGCTAAGTTACATGCATGTACCTTACAACCCTCTCACATGAATAGTAAATTATGTGGGTCTACTCATTATTCACGTGAGAGGGTTGTAAGGTACATGCACGTAACTTAGAGGGATCCTAATAAAAAAAATTGACAGGGCGTTTCTTATTTGCCTACTCCGGTGGAAATAAAAAAAAAACGGTGGACCTAACTACTTTTGGCGCGAAACAGCCATGTATGAATATGATTGATTCTTCCTTTTTCTAAAAATTGGGAGAAAATAAAATATTAAAATCCTTAGTACGAGCAAACAAACAAGACCGATTCACTCAAGTGAGCCAAGGCCAACCGTGTCATGCCTGAAGTCAATGCGTCTCAGATTTCTCTACATATCATCACCCAACCCAAGCCCACATTCCATGCTTCACTACTCAAGCTTCTCAAAGCTTCCTTCCGAGTCAACTCATCTGGTCTCAAATCCCATATACACACATCTTCTGGAGAGTTGCCTCCAACAATGCAAACAGATCAAAACCCGCCACATGTTCGACGGATCGTCTCAGAGACTTATCCGAGCTTCGATAACAAGCAGAATTATCCACGCCCAGAGCCTGAAATTTGGATTTGGGTCAAAAGGGTTGCTGGGAAATGCCATTGTTGATCTTTATGCAAAGTGTGGCATTGTTAACTTGGCCGAGAAGGTCTTCGATAGGCTTGAAGATAGGGATATTTTGGCTTGGAATTCTATTTTATCTATGTATTCAAAACGAGGGTCGTTTGAAAATGTTTTTAAGTCTTTCGGGTTGTTGTGTAATCGTGGAGGGGTTCCAAATGAGTTCACATTTGCTATAGTCTTATCTGCTTGTTCCAAATCAATGGATGTCAGTTATGGTAGGCAATTGCATTGTCATGTTATTGAGCTAGGGTTTGAGTCGAGTTCTTTCTGTAAGGGTGCTCTTATTGATATGTATGCCAAGCTTAATAATGTGAGTGATGCAAGGAGGGTTTTTGATGGCGCAGTGGATTTGGATACAGTTTCTTGGACATCAATGATTGCTGGGTATGTTCAAGCTGGTTTGCCTGAGGCAGCATTTGAGTTGTTTGAGAAGATGATAAAAGTAGGCTGTGTTCCAGATCAGGTGGCTTTTGTAACTGTAATAAATGTGTGTTTTAACCTAGGAAGGCTTGATGAAGCACGTGAATTGTTTGCTCAGATGCAAAACCCCAATGTGGTCGCATGGAATGTGATAATTTCTGGGCATGCCAAGAGAGGATATGATGCAGAAGCTGTTAATTATTTTAAGAGGATGAGGAAAGCGGGTGTTAAATCTTCACGATCCACGTTAGGGAGTGTATTGAGTGGTATTTCAAGTTTAGCGGCTCTTGATTTTGGTTTGATTGTTCATGCTGAGGCTATTAAACAGGGTTTATACTCTAATGTCTATGTGGCGAGCTCTTTGATTAATATGTATGCCAAGTGTGAGAAAATGGAATCTGCGAAGAAAGTGTTTGATTCTTTAGATGAAAGGAATGCTGTTTTATGGAATGCCTTGCTTGGAGGTTATTCACAGAATTGCTATGCCCATGAAGTGGTGGACCTGTTCTTTGCTATGAAGAGCTCTGGTTTTCATGCTGATGACTTTACCTACACTAGCATTCTGAGTTCTTGTGCTTGCTTGGAATATTTGGAAATGGGTCGCCAGTTGCATGCAGTCATTATCAAGAACAAGTTAGCAACAAACTTATACGTGGGAAATGCATTGGTTGACATGTATGCAAAGTCTAGAGCTTTGGAGGAAGCCAGGAAACAATTTGAGCGCATACAGGATCAAGACAATGTTTCTTGGAATGCAATTATTGTTGGATATGTGCAAGAAGGGGATGTTTTTGAGGCTTTTAACATGTTTCGAAGAATGAATTTGGTTGGGATTGTGCCTGATGACGTGTCATCAGCAAGTATACTCAGTGCCTGTGCAAACGTTCAAGGTCTTCCTCAAGGAGAACAGGTACACTGTTTCTCAGTTAAGACCAGTCTAGAAACAAGCAATATTTATGTAGGAAGCTCACTTATTGACATGTATGTGAAGTGTGGGTTTATTGGGGCTGCACATAAAGTCTTGTCTTGCATGCCTCAGCGGAATGTTGTCTCTATGAATGCTCTGATTGCTGGATATGCCCAAAACAATGTAGAGGATGCAGTTGTTCTGTATCGAGGGATGCAGACTGAAGGATTGAGCCCAAATGATATAACTTTTACAAGTCTGTTAGATGCATGTGATGGACCTTACAAGTTCCATCTGGGAACTCAAATTCACTGTCTTATAGTCAAGAAGGGCCTTCTGTTTGATGATGACTTCCTTCACATTGCTCTGTTGAGCATGTATATGAACTCTAAGAGAAATACAGATGCAAGACTACTCTTCACAGAGTTCCCAAATCCAAAAAGTACAGTTTTATGGACTGCTGTTATTTCGGGACACGCTCAAAATGATTCAAATTATGAGGCGTTGCATTTCTATCGAGAAATGCGTAGTCACAATGTCCTACCTGATCAGGCTACATTTGTCAGTGTCCTAAGAGCATGTGCTGTCTTATCCTCTTTGAGAGATGGTGGAGAGATCCATTCTCTTATTTTTCACACTGGTTATGACTTAGATGAGATAACGGGTAGCGCGCTTATAGACATGTATGCTAAATGCGGGGATGTCAAAAGGTCTGCACAGGTTTTTGATGAAATGGCTGAAAGGAATTATGTTATTTCCTGGAACTCAATGATTGTTGGGTTTGCTAAAAACGGCTATGCAGAAGATGCACTGAAAGTCTTTCATGAGATGAAGGAAACTCAAGCAACGCCTGATGACGTCACATTCCTTGGTGTTCTCACTGCTTGTAGTCATGCAGGGAGGGTTTCTGAAGGTCGCCAGATCTTTGAGACAATGGTAAGTTGTCATGGGATTCAACCTAGAGTAGATCACTGTGCCTGCATGGTCGATCTTCTTGGTCGGTGGGGTTTTCTGAAAGAGGCAGAGGAATTCATTGAACAACTAACTTTTGAACCTGATTCTAGGATTTGGACTACACTTCTAGGTGCTTGCGGAGTACACAGAGATGATATTAGGGGAAGGTTGGCAGCCAAGAAACTTATTGAGCTGGAACCTGAAAATCCTTCACCCTATGTGCAACTTTCTAATATATATGCTGCATTGGGGAACTGGAATGAGGTTAACACTTTGAGGAGGGAAATGAGAGAAAAAGGAGTCAAAAAGTTTCCAGGATGTAGCTGGATAGTTTTAGGACAGAACACAAACTTTTTTGTTGCGGGGGATACATCTCATCCCAATGCGGATAGGATTTGTGCAGTTTTGGAGGATTTGACAGCATCAATGGAAAAGGAAAGCTACTTTCCTGAAATCGATGCCTAAAATGAAATGATGATGAAGTACATAGCTATCTGCTTAAGCAGATGTGAAATCATTGTTTTATGTGAATCAGTCTGACTGTTTTGAGGCATAGGGATCAATATACTTCATATACTGAAGATATTTTAATATATGGCTCATGGATAGGCAGGCAAGACTGGTACTTTTGGCGATCTAGAGCTGCAGACATCCCCTCATGTTGGTTCTGTTTGGGTGTGCACTGGCGATGCAATTGAAATTTTACGGCCTAACTGTTTGGGAATGGCCCTGAAAAGCAAGGAGCTCTTTCAGAATCGGCAGCTTAGTTTCGTTTTCAGAAGTTGGCTTCTAAAGTCTAAACGTTGAACACCGTCTCTGACTTCTGAATTTCTGCGGGAAGAGAATGACCGGAAGCCATTACTAATCCTCTTTCTGATGATTGGGACCTAGTCTACTTTTTTAAATAATCTACCGGTATGGTAGTTTTTGCATCGCGTATGAGAAGGCTGATGGAAGCAGCACCAGAATAATAATGTGAAAGGAAGATTGAAGGATGATGCGTAATAAAAAGAATTGCTTGAAAAATCTCCAATCAATTGATGGTTCAGCTGGATAATTAAGGCCGACACTAGAGCTTCCGTCAGGAACACTGATGTCTGATGCTTTGCGGTGTCTTGCCTTGGATGTTTTTCAATATCTTTTACAAAACACAATTGCTTGAAAATTTGGATGAATTTTTTTATTGAATAGTATAATTGAAGGGTATCAACTTGTAATTATTTGATGATTTTCTAGCCTTGTTCGATGTAGACAGAAGGTATATAGAACTGTGCACGGATGAGATCCGAGCTTACTCAAACTTTGTCTTTATATTTTTGACTCCATTAAATTTATTAGTTAGACTTCACATGAGATGATAAGACTTCCTATAATATGATGATTACAAATCAGCTGTCACTGTAAGTACCCATGTTTATTTTGGATAATAACATCCGCATCTCTAATGTTTTATGATATTTCAAGAAGAGTACAGTTTGTCCAATTGTGTCAAATAGGTCCCTGATACAATTTAAATAGCACAAATCCTCTTTAATATTGAGCCATATCCTCTACCTCTAACCTTAAGATGGTCAAACTCAAAGACCCGAAATTCAATGTTACAAATTTACAATGGTACTTTATTTCCCCCTCCCACCCCAGAAAAAAGAAGAAGAAAAATATTTACAACTGTACTCAGTTAAATTTAATAGAGGTTACTTGGTTAAGTGTCTACTCGATAAAAATGTAGAAACTATATGACGTTTTAGAAAACATAAAAAATCAGGGACATTTTGCTTTCATTTGTTCCGCGAATTCCACTGACTCTGCTTAGTTGATAAATCATTCTCAGACCAACTAAGCGTTAGGTGGTAGTAAGCCCTGTCACACAATCACTTGTGTCAAAAGACCAAATTTTTCTTACCCTTCTACTAAAATTTTATTCAATGCTTAACAAACCCTTTAGTGACAGTGCTTCCCCTGCATGGGTCTCCAACCTAGAAGCTTCTTTTTCCACAACCCAGTTGCAAAATCTGTCAGCTTTCCTTTTACGTATTACGCAAAAAGTGTTGTAAGCCCATTTTTACGTTACTTGAAGAATAGTTTGCTAAAGATTCTGTACCTTATGAATCTTAGAGTGCTCAATTTTGTTTATTGATCTGTTTATAATTAACCAGATTCAGATTTATGTTGATAGTAGTTGTTATCTGAGGTAGTTGTTCTTACAGATATGGTGTCTGGATTCAGTTTGAGTTCGTTATTTGGTCATTTCAGATCTGTTTACTATGAAGTCTTCAGTTTCAGCAACAAATTAATAAAGGGTCACTGTAAAATTTGGATTTTTCAACCATTCTATGTGCTTGCCTCTGGCTCATTGGTAACCTTCCTTTTAGCTATAATGTGTGCGTATTTGTATTTGTTTCCCAAGTTTCAGCCAGTGACTGACAGTTATGAGACTCCTAAATCAAGTAATTCTGTCGGTAGTTGCAATGTTTTTGAAGGAAAGTGGATTCAAGATGAAACTTACCCTTTATATAATGCTTCTGATTGTCCTTTTGCTGAGCGTGGATTTAATTGCTTGGCTAATGGGCGGAAAGATAGAAGATATACAAAATGGAGGTGGAAGCCGAACAATTGTGAAATTCCAAGTTTTAATGCTCGAGAAATTCTTGAAAAGCTTCGTGGGAAACGAATTGCTTTTGTTGGTGATTCACTAAGCAGAACGCAATGGGAGTCAATGATATGTTTGCTCATGACAGGTGTGGAGGATAAGAGGAGTGTGTATGAAATTAATGGAAATAAGATTACTAAAAGGATTAGATTTTTGGGTGTACGATTTAGTTCATTTAATCTTCGTATTGACTTCTATCGATCAGTTTTCTTGGTTCAGCCTGGTCCTGTGCCAAGGCATGCCCCAAAGAGGGTTAAGTCAACACTGAAACTTGACCAGATGGATCATATCAGCAACGAGTGGACTGATACTGATGTTTTGATTTTTAATTCAGGACATTGGTGGACACGGACAAAGCTTTTTGAAATGTAAGTTGTCTAATTTTTTGAGCTGTGTTTTTCATCATTAATATGTGGCATATTTACCTAAAACTAAGCTATGTTATGGTTTTTTTATTTTTTGGTTCTGTTTTTTAGTAGCCTTCTTAAGATTTTGATATTGAACATGCTTTATTCTACTTTATTTTCATCACTGAACTTTACTTTTTTGTTCTCTATGGAACCCTTAATGTCTATATTTATTAACCTCTTCTACATTTTACTCCACTTTGGATATTGACAAATGCATTAACAAATTCATGAGATATAGACACTTAAATGGTATTATGAATATTGAGCTATATTAGAAAGTTCTGGAGAATGGAGAAATATCCTCAACTTTGGCTAGCTGAACTGTGTGCATATCTATAAGTACTCATGCATATATTAGGCATCACAGAATATTTTGCAGTCTTTTGGTGTCTCCCTTTCTGTGCTCATGTCTGCATATGGAAAGAATTTGTCTCATTCAATAGTGCTTTAATAATCTTCCCATGAGGTTGTAACTGCAAATTTTCAGATTTACCATTTGCTATTTAGGTTATGCTTCCAGATTGCTACTAACATGATTTTCGGACAGGGGTTGCTATTTTCAGGTAGGTGGATCTCTGAAGCTTGGAATGCCAACCACTACTGCCTTCAAAGCAGCATTAAACACATGGGCATCTTGGGTTGACACTTCAATTAACACTAACAGAACAAGTGTATTCTTTCGGACTTTTGAAGCATCGCATTGGAGGTATGTCAGTTAGTTAATCATTCTATACAACATAATTTCTTTATTAGTAGCATCATGAGATAGCCCAAATATTGTGGTCAAAGTCTCTTTCAATTAAATCCTGCATCAGCTCATCTACTTAGCTTTAGCTACAAGTAATGAGTGCTAGTTTCAGATGCTGAATTGAGTTACTGCAAATAATTTACAATAGGTTTTCTAAACCTGCTCACCCTGAACCGTTTTCACTTAGAAGATAACATTATACGTACTTCATAATGTTGTTAAATTACCCGAGAGCTCTCTAGCAATTTTCATTTTTTAACAGTAAAACTTAATATTCTGATCAATGTCTGGCAATCCGTGAGTTTTTGCACATGTAGTTCATTCCACGTAAGGAAACTGGTACCACGTGTTTTACACAATGAAAGGAAAAATCTGACTACAAGTAGTGTGGAGCTTGACTGTCATCTATTTATTCTCATTGATCTTCCAAGAATAAAATAATTTTGCCTTAATATGTGACTTTGACCGACAGTTTTATCTTATTTGTGCCAGTGGCCGAAACCGTAATTCTTGCAAAGTGTCTCGACTCCCTTCATTGGATACGAAAGGGAAGGATCGCAGTTCAATTTCAGATACCATAATCGATGTTGTGAAGAAAACGGCAGCCCCAGTGACAGTACTGCATGTTACACCCATGGGGGCATTCCGGGGTGATGCTCATGTTGGAAGTTGGAGTGACAATCCATCTGTTCCAGATTGTAGCCATTGGTGTCTACCTGGAGTTCCTGACATGTGGAATGAAATTCTCTTCTCCTATCTGCTGTCAAAGAATGGGACATACCTTCAATGAGCACCAAGCCAAATTCTTTTCCATCCTCTGGCATTGAGCATGCACTGTTCTTAATCACACTTGGGATGGGAAAAACTTTTTTTTTTCAGTGTGATCTTTTAACTCCGATTCTGGAAACGTTTGTGAGATATGGCCTTAGTTTACAAATTCCTCCGACTTATTTTTCTGTTTTAGTTTTCATCATTTCTTCCTGGCAGGGCATTAGCCAATGGCCAAAGACGCAATGTGCTATTGGAATGCAATGGCCTTTCTGTCTTCTCTGTTTGTAAATTGTAATATGTTCTTTCTGGTCGACTGTTTGGATCTATTTTGTATAGTCCATTGAATGTAAGTTCCCTTAAATAAAGGAATATTCAGTGAGAGTTATAATTTTCTGATATAAGTACCTTTAAATAAAAAAATGGAGATGCGGGGGATCGAACCCCGTGCCTCTCGCATGCAAAGCGAGCGCTCTACCATTTGAGCTACATCCCCAGTTGGTCTGGTTGCCAGTTCCGTAATCTCATATTAGAAAAGGGAGAAACCTTCTGGTTCGCGTACGTTAGTGTATCTTTTGCCCTTGCGGTTGTGTCATTTGCTAGTGAATATTTGTCCTTTGATTTACCGTGAATAATTATTCTAGAAATAAAAACTACCCTACAAATATTAGGATTAATTAGTAATATCTATGATAAATGTTAGTCATGCCTAACAATAAATAATCTTGATATTTTACCATTAAGCTGAAGTTATATCTCAATGCTTGTTCTGCCATCGAGGCTCGAGCTAGTTGGGTAGAACCATCAGCACCCTTTTTTACTTAATTCATTTGCCAATATGATTGTTAACTTTTGTAATGCGTATGGCAATCCAAAATGGACATCCATACGTTCGTGGGAATCTTGCAGATGGGTCATGAATTACGCAAAGCATTGAAGATAATCGCACGAAAATAATAAGGGGGGGTTGTTAAATTTTTTTACTGAAATCAACATATATCACTTATATATGTATAAAGACATACCACTTTTGTTATTTCTTGTCCCTTAAAAATTTAAAGGAAAAAAAAGGAGTAAATTGGTTTTTTACTTTATAATTTATTTTGTAAATATAAATATATGTATTTATTATAAGAAAAATGTTTAAAAATACTAAAAAAGTATAAGAAAAATATCATGTTATTAATTTTTTATTCATACTGAAACATATATTTCTTATTTATATGATTTATTCAATTTATGCTAAATACGAGTTAAAGTGTATTTGAAAATAAAGGTAATATTATAAAATTATACCACCACGAGTTATTGATTATTATAAAAAAAAAAAAAAGAGAGAGAGATAAGTGACATATCTATTGATTTTAATTGGCAGAAATGGGCAATCTCTCAAATAATAATAATGATGACGACGATGATTATAATGTTAGAGATCATAACATTGGAGTCCCAACTTGAGTCTTAATAAATTTAGTAACTTTATTAATTTATAACTGTAATATCATGTGAAATATTAATAACTAACCTAATGTAATAGTGCCATATTAGTTGAAATTCAAATATTAGAATGTCAACCACAACTTTAGAACAAAGGCTACAATTGAGCAATTTGGATTGAATCTAATTCGACATTTAACCAAGTTGCGTCTCTACTTTTGCTTGTAATTAAACAATCGAAAGATCGTGTTGCGTTTCACTTTATTGATGCTGCCTCGTTATCCAAGCTGCCATGGATGAACAGAAACCAAGCAAGAATTAATACAGCCTTGACGTTTTGTTGTTAGTCACAATATTTTTGTAAAATAACGGTTAAAAGATGCGTCCATCAAATCCCAAAATATTTTGGGCAAAGAAATAAGCTTGATGAAGAACAAGGTAAGAAAACGATGGTGAGAAGTGTTTTCCAATGCAAACAAATTAAACCCCATTTGCTTCCTAATAAACTTAGCATGAGAGTCACGTCATTTGAAACTTGACGTCGGAATTTTCACAAAATTATTAAGCAATGCGACCCAAAGCACTACAAATAGGCACCCAAACTCACCATCCTCCTCACAACAATTATAGAATCACCTGAATAAGCTTATATCTATTAATATCAAAATCATGGCTTCTCCCAATTTCCCACCTAATAACCATTTCCAGCCGCCGCCGCCGCCATCCGCAAAGCCACCACGTCACCCGCCACCGCCACCGCCATCCGCAATGCCACCACGTCACCCGCCACCGCCGCCACCTCACCATCCAATTATACCGCCGCCTCCACACCATCCAATTAGGCCGCCGCCTCCGCCGTCTCCATCACCAGACAATCACACCCCAGTGATTGTGATAATATTTGTGTCATTTGGTGGCCTTTTATTCCTTGCATTCATTGCAGCTGCTATCTGCCGCTACATCAAGAAGAAAAAGAAGAAGGTAGTTCAAGAAACGGATCTTGTGCACTTCAAGGTCAAGGAGGAAATTGTGCCAGGCCCCCATGGACCCAAGGCTGTGAAACTAGAGATTGAAGATGATGTGCCCGTCGATGAAGTGATTAAGAAGAATGAACATTTTGGTGCAGGGCTGCATGCAAAATCTTCTGCTGAGAGAGATAACCCTCGACAAATGAGAAGCTTCTTCGGGTTCCGACCATCGCCATCATCAGATTGAACATAAGGCCTAACTAATTACACGATTGATGATGAGTAGTAAATACACACTAAACAAAAACTTTGAAACAGATAATCATGTTCACATTATTGTTTATTTGTTATCGTATTTATTTATGATATTAATAAAAACTGCAACGGACAAATAGTGTTATGGCTTGTTGTGGGCCAAAATTCAATGGCTAAGTAGAAGCTTAATTACTTTTAACAGAATCATTAATTATGACGATCAAAATCTTCACTTACTAATACACCATGTTTTATAATGCCTTGCTAGCACAATATTAATTGAGGTAAGATGTAACTCTAGTTTGGTGGGCGGTCCTAAATCAAAGTGACAACATTAACATCATTCTCCCATAGTTGTTTGAAGTTCCTTCTTTGATTCTTCCACGTGGAAAATATGGAAGCAAAAGAATCAAGAGATTTCCAAGTGCTCAACTTAATTGATGGTCATGTGGAATCTCTTCGTTATTAGTTGGAAAATTTTGAGTTCTTAGGGATGATGAAAATTTCTCTTGATTGAACAAACTGGATCATTTGTTTATAATCATTTTTTTTTTGTGGGATTAGATGCGATATAGTTGGTTCAAACAGTGAAATTTCTTATATATGGTGATATGAGAAGTATAAGGTTTGAACTCTAATTACATGTGTGTAAAGGATGAAATTTTAGTTTTTGTTCATGTATGTAATACTTTTTTTTTTTTTAAAAAAAAAGAGTCATTTTTAATGCATATATTTGTATGTAAACTTGCTAAATGTTGTGCCATGTAATTTCCACAATAATTGATACTTGGTCCAAAATGTTAATCTCATATTTCACGTATATCATTTGACATCATCAGCATCCTAGGAAAACAGAAGAAAGATATTTAGTTCTAAAGGGATATGCCAGATTTAGGCATGTTCTTGGATAATAATTAATGTTAGTAAGCTGGGATAATATTTTAATCAGGTTTCTTGAACATATTAAAATGGATAAGTAAAAAGATAAAAATGCATAAATTTTGATACATAACATTTTATTTTATATTATATCAATTAAAATATGTACATTTTTTTAATTTATCCTTAAAATTTCTAATTAAAAATTGACGCCAGCAAACTTTGAAAACCGCTATATTAATTAGACGCTAGTTGTTCTCTCTTGACTTGGGGGACTTTAAGATGGTGTAGGGCAGGATAAAGCTGAAGTATGTGTCAATGTCATTTCGAATCGTAAAAATGAGCAATGATGCCGCAAATTATTTGCAAATGCGAATCAAAGAACTCGAAATAAACGGTCAACCAGAGTTTGACCAGATCTCAACGACAGTGTCCACACTCAACAGCAATCCCACCTACTGGAAAAAAAATAAAATAAAATTGCAACTGTTAAGTGTCGTTTAATCAATAATTAATTTTTTTTTAAAAAAAAAAAATTCGATGTTACCAAAGAACAAGAAATGCGCTGTCATTTGGTATCCTAAAACACAGCCACCAATTCACTTGACTCGTTTTCAAACCCACAGAATCAATCATCACTTGTTTTATATTCCTCTCCGTCCCTTTAGAAGTTGAAAGTTGAAACCACTGCACCCCTGGTTTTACAAATTCCACTACTTAAAACACTTTCGCATCCCGGGATTTAGTTTCAATTCATCTCCAAATCACCCCTGATTAATTAATATTCTTTATTCACTTTTTTTTTATTATCAAATTTTTTAAAATTATATTCTGGTCATTCTTCGTAAAATAATATTTTTAAAATATTTTTAAATTATTATAAATCTTAATTTGCCTCTCATTTTTTTCACTTTTAAAAATAAATTAAAAGTTTCATTCTAAGTAGGGATTATAATTAGTTCTGTAATGGCATGATTGTGATTAAATGGAAAAGAAGGGTTCAATTCTCAGACTACATCTCTATTTATACCCCCCTGGTCCCAACAGTGCCAGCCTCCTCACAAGTCACAAAACCAGTTCAAGAAAAAGACGCACACTCCCTGTGCTAAGTGCCACCACCATGCAAGCCTCTCAGTTTCTCGTCACTTCCACCAAACCTCCTGCTGCGTGCTCTCCACTTGTCCCAAATCCCGCCCACAATCGTCTAACCGCCGCATCCTCCACCGTCCGATTCCGGAAAATCTCTGCCGTCGCAGCACCACCGAAACCAAAAACACATTCAATGCCACCCGAAAAAGTCGAAGTCTTCAAGTCACTAGAAACCTGGGCCACCAATAACGTGTTACCATTACTCAAACCAGTAGAGAAATGCTGGCAGCCCCAAGACTTCTTACCCGATCCGACGCTGCCTTTTTCGGACTTCACTGACCAAGTCAGGGCCCTACGTGAACGCACTGCGGGGCTACCTGACGATTACTTTGTTGTGCTGGTGGGTGACATGATCACTGAAGACGCCATTCCCACTTATCAGACGATGATTAATACGCTCGATGGTGTCAGAGATGAGACCGGTGCAAGTTCCAGCCCATGGGCTATTTGGAACCGCTCCTGGACTGCTGAGGAAAACCGCCATGGAGATTTGCTCAGGAGCTTCTTGTATTTGTCGGGTCGGGTCGATATGCTCATGATTGAGAAGACTGTCCAGTATCTTATCAGTGCTGGCATGGTGAGTGAATTTCTGCAATTTTTTTTGGAATTTTAGTAAAATTATAAATTAGTACTCTCTTTTTTTTCTGGGCATACAGGTCCATAGAGTCTAATCCATAATTTCTAATAACAGAATTTAATTTTATATATTGAATTATTGATAAATCCATGATTTAAATATAGACTTATACAGTTTTACGCTATTGAATTTATTACCGAAATTTAATGGCATTATGGCACTAGGGTTGGCAAAACTTGGGTCGGCTTTTTTAAGTCCGGCTTATATATATTTTTTGGTAATTTTATAAATTTTAAATTTATTTTAATAAAATTTGACATGAAAATATAAATTTAAGTGTCTAAAAACTTTATATACATGTGATAAATGAGTTAAATAAATATAAATATTTAAAATAATATAATTTTATAGTATTTTTTTAATATAATTCGAGTTTCGGGTTTATCAAGTGATGTCTAAGATCGGCATGGATTCATATTCGGCCCACAGTGCCCTAGTGGGGTTCGGACTTGTATTTTTGCCACCTCTATATGGGAGGGACTCAAATTAAAAAAACTATAAACTATATTGTCATTTGCAATTTGATTAAACCTTAAGGATCAATATAATAAATTAGCGTAAATTATAGTTAAAATCATCTGGACTTGTATCTTGTATGGTATAATTGACTGGAAATATTTATTTTCTTTAATTTTAATTGATAACTAAGGACAAGATGGGCATTTTAATTTACCGAACAGGACCCTGGGACAGAGAACAACCCGTATTTGGGCTTTGTTTACACATCGTTTCAAGAGCGCGCCACTTTCATATCACACGGCAACACGGCCCGCCTGTCGAAAGAGGGAGGTGATCCAGTGCTCGCGCGCATATGTGGAACCATTGCATCAGACGAGAAGCGCCACGAAAACGCCTACGCTAGGATCGTCGAAAAGCTCCTTGAAGTGGATCCCACGGGTGCCATGATCGCAATTGCTGATCTGATGAACAAGAAAATCACAATGCCAGCTCACTTGATGTACGATGGGCATGACCCACGGCTGTTTGCGCATTTTGCGGCAGTGGCTCAGCGGCTTGGCGTGTATACGGCACATGACTATGCGGATATTTTAGAGTTTTTGATTGGACGGTGGGGATTGGAAAAGCTGGAAGGCTTGACGGGTGAAGGGAGACGTGCACAAGAGTTTGTGTGCGGCTTAGCGCCTAGGATTAGGCGACTGCAGGAGTTAGCCGATCAGCGAGCCAAGAAGCTGAAGCCGCCTCTCGTTAAGTTTAGCTGGATTTTTAATAGGGAACTCAGCCTGTAAAAATTAAAAATTAAAAACCCCAAAAAAAAATTTTTTTTTTTTTCTTTTACAATGTATTTCCCTAATGTTATGCATACATCGTGGTACTTTTTAGCATATATAGAATGTAATCAAACTTAATTAAGATCTTGGGGTGAAAATTCTAGTTTTCATTTTACTTTCTTAGTTTCTGGTAATGCTCGATTTCATCATAACACGCAGATACTTTAGAAGAAATTAAAAGAAAAAAAGAAATTGTTTTTGCATTTCATTATTATTAAAACAATTGCAATATATTTATATCTCAAGCATTAGTGAAATTAGAAAACATAAATGCATGAAGTCTTCATCAGCATCTAAGGTCCTGTATGTAAGATCTTGTTTGGTATTGTGACACTATGAAATAATCTAATGTCCGCCGAAACGAGTAGTATCCGATTCCATGTTCATACAATAGAGTAAATGCCTTTGTCAATTATATTACTCGTGTATTTTTGCACTAATTATGCAGGCGGCCATGTAATTCCCGCCCTTTGTGTAAATCTTATCGTTGGCAACATCCTTTGATTAGAATCTGTGTCCGGCAAAATGTTTTACTAGACATCTGAGGATTCGCTATATATTGAGTTGAAATTTGAACTATATATTTGTTTGTAGCACTCGAAATTATGTGAGAGCTTATTGTTGTTGAGGAGCAGGGCAGATATCTTTATTCTCTTGCCAAACTGACACTTCCCATTAACTGATCATTTTGTGGTAAAATGTGGTCCATTTGTATAATACCCTTAGTGATCATCATAGCCATGACTTATTGCTCACATAAATGGAGGAACCCCACAAGCAAAGGAATAAGGCTCCCTCCTGGTTCCATGGGCTTGCCTTTCATTGGAGAAACCATCCAATTCTTTATCCCCAGCAAGTCTTTAGATCTTCATTCATTTCTAAAATCCAGAATAAATAAGTATGCGTTTGTATGCGCGCGCGCGCCTTATACCAATTCTTTTATTTGTTATAGATCGGTATATGTTAATTGGACCCTAGTAATTTAGCTTCTTGTTTTTTTTCCCCTTCTTTTTTGGTTTAATTTCTATCTCAGATACGGACCTTTGTTTCAGACGAGCTTGGTTGGTCGATCAGTTGTGGTGTCATCTGATCCAGATATCAGTCATTTTATTCTTCAACAAGAAGGGAGGCTGGTGGAATTGTGGTACATGGACTCCTTTGTTAGGCTTGTTGGCCTAAGTGGCTCAGTCAAAGATGGTTCATGCATCATTGCTGGCTCCATTCACAAGCGTCTAAAGAAATTGGTTTTTGATCAATTCGGTCCTCAAAATTTGAAAGCGAAGCTCTTGCCTCAATTGCAAGAAATGATCAATCAAGCCTTACTGAATTGGACAACCCAGAATTTTGTTGAACTGAAACATGCTTGTACGGTGGTCAGTTGCCTCATTATATTGCATTTTATTGATTATTTACCAATCACCAACCAGTATTGTTTGCTCAGGTTCAAATTTTGTGCATCATCGCAGATGATAATAAATTTCACAATGAGTCATCTCTTTGGCTATGATCCTGTGAAATATGGGGAAATTCAAGCTGAAGAATTTACCCATTTTTTCGAAGGGCTTATGTCTTTACCCTTAAACATCCCAGGCACCACCTACCATCGGTGCTTGAAGGTAATAATTTCCGCTTTAAAAAAAAATTGTTTGTTGAGAACCGGAAGCTAAAGTTGATAGGTAAATTAAGGTCGAACATAAATATTAAAAATAAGTCGTAATACTAATTTCTATGTTCAGAAGCAAAAAAGTACATTGAAGATTATGAAGATGATGATCGAGGACCGGCAAGCAAAGTTGCCTGAAGAAAGAACAAGAGGGGACTTCCTAGAGCTCATTGTGGAGGACATGAAAAACAACAATCTATTAACAAGTGACCTCATTTCTTACATGATGTTTGGCCTTCTGCTTGCCACATTTGAGACAATCTCAACCACTTTAACTTTGACCGTGATGCTACTTACTCAACATCCTTTGGTGGTGCAAGAGCTGGAGGTATTTTCTTCTACATTTTTGTGCTGAGCTTGAGCCTCGATGGGCATTTAAAAATTATTTCTTATTTTCTATGTCACCTTCCAGAGGGAAAATAAGGAAATTGTACAAAAGAGGAGTGTGGAAACTGCGATGACATGGGAGGAATTCAGATCATTGACTTTTACAAAACAAGTGAGGCATGAGTTTATTTTTCTTTTTATAATGGATTAGTTTCCGAAATTCTTCTGATTTAGACATAATTGGTAATGTGCAGGTGATCAATGAAGTACTTAGAATGGGTAATTTTGTACCAGGGTTCTTAAGAAGAGCAATAAAAGATATCCAAATAAAGGGTATTTATACTCTTATTTTTCTCATTATAATTTTGCGACAAGTTCAATTTTATTTAGGGATTATTTTCAGGGACCTCCCCTGAGGTTTAGTGTATTTACAGTCGGATAGAAAGTATGCATGTAATTACAGAGACCTCCCCTGGTGTTAGTGTTCCGTTAAATGGACTGTCAGTTGACTATTTAAATTCCAAAAATGCCCCTCCCGCCAAAATCTATTTTGATTCATATGATAAACTGATGGATAATAGAAATCACACCAAAATATCCAATGGATAAAAAAAAATTACACACCAAAATATCCAATGGATAAAAAAATTACACACTAAAAAAAATAAACATTTTTCTGCCAATATTACCGTTGTAAATAAACGGTAATATTCAGCAGCAGAGCCTATAAATGGAGCCTTTTGCAGGCTTAATAAATCACCATAGCACACTCTCTTCTTCTTCTACTTCTTTTAAAAAATTCTTAAAAACTTTGGTTCTGCAATTTGTTCAAACTGATCACTCATTCAGTTGAACTCATCAACAAAATCATTCAAAAAAAATCAAGCTCAAACACTGCCTGAAAGCCATGGATTCTCAAAGCTCTAATACATCAAGCACATCAACCATGGAACAAGTTTATGAGCCAGCTTGGAGGAACTTTGTTAATGGAAAGCTCATTAGGTTTTCAAACCGTATATGCAAATGCCGTATGAGAGCTGAAGTAAAGATATCTGAATCAGATAACAACCCTCACAAGCTTTACTATAAATGCATGAACAAAACAAACTGTGGGTACTTCAAGTGGTGGGTTCCAGAAAGGAATGATTTCAACAATGGAGCTTTTTTTGAAGGAAATATGACTGCAATTGTGAATGTTGATGCCCTGCATGCTATTGAAGCTAATGTGAATGAAGTGAAGACTCTAGTAAAGAAGTTACAAAAATCTAGATTTGGTGAAGGGGCTGTGAAGATGATGATGTACTTGAATCTAACATTCTTTATACTCAATCTACTAATGCTTAAGATGTAATAGCTTATGTAATCCTATCTATATCTATGAAAGGCTATAGTAAAGTGTAGTTGTTCTGGTGCTTTTCAAATGCTATGTATCAACACTTAAGAAGCTCATGTAACCCATCTCTGAAAAATGTGGCAAAACCTAGTTGGAAGCCTATAATATCAATGAAATCTAGCCGAACTCCTTATATGCACTACTACATTAGCATATATATGATAGATAAGTGATAATTACAATAATAAGTAAATAATATCAAGTACAATAAAAGTAAAAGCCCCTGCTCAAGCTACTTCATACTGACATCTAATATTCATTCCAACAACAAACGCCATAAGAAGCAAAATCAGATCAATAACAAAAAGCATAATGAATAACACAAATAATATACTTTAACTTATAATTTTATATGCATTCCAGCAGTATCAAATGTCATCAATGGCTGAATTCGATCAACCTATACAAATCAGCAGTAGCCAATGTATAGAGTAGCAGCATGTGTGTTTATACATAAACATCACAAGTACAAAATAAACAAAAACTCAAACCTATATCTATGGTTGAGTGACAAAAAGATGATACAACATCTTTATCATTCTAATGCTTACAATTTAAGGTGATGCATCATCTAACCCCTCAAAAAAATTTGTTAGATGGGATTAGCTTGGCTTCTGCTGTCTTCACTTCGTAAGTACAGCTTGATGTTTTCAATGCTGTTGGATGCATTAATTTACTAGTGATCACTCCTGAGTAAGTTGTCCTTCATGATTAAAGTAAACAAATTAAAACGTAACTTGTGGTTGTATTAAATCATGAAAAAAAAACTATTATTCTAATTAAGCTAATGCAGCAACTGAATGTAAGTTAAAACATGCTGTCAAGATTACATACCATTTCCATGGACACTATTCTGGCTGAGATTCACAGAACCAGTAGTAGTAGTAGATCCCAATGACTTTCCTTTATCCTATATGTAGACAATTAAATAATGGATTAGCATAACACAATTTATAATAAAAGCAATATACACCAAAATTACAAACAATGAATAAATATGACCTGATGGACTTTCTTTTTCAGAAATTTCTTAGTTTTTCCCCCTCTCTCAGTAACTTTGCAGCTTCTGACATTGTGGCCCCACTGATCGCATTTAGAACACCTTACGCTTGAGCTCCTCTTAAATGTCTTATTTTCACCAGCCTCCATTTTCCTCTTGGTTTGAGGCCTACCAACAGCCCTTATGACAAGTGGTGGTAACAGATTATCATGCAAAAGTAAAGGCCATCTGCTTTCATCAGGCACTGGATGCAGCTGGTGAGAATAAGTTTTCTTGAATGCAGTTTTCTTCAATAAATGATGGATGTAATCATTCACGTTATATCTCATTGCATCAATGCAGCACATGGCATGCTTGCAAGGTAAGCCTGATACATCCCACTCCCTACAATCACAATGCTTCATGCCTAAATCAACAACACACCTCTTAGAAATATCTTCCATTACTTCAAAGGTTTTGTCATGACCAAAGATAACTGACAATGTTCTAGATTCAACCCTTCTTCTATAACCTTCCTCCGAACAAGTGGAGGCAGCTCATCTTGCCAAGTGTTGGCCTGCTCATATCTTTTGTGTATCAATATCATAATCTTCCTTCTAATCTCCTCAAGCATTCTCACAATGGGCATGCCTCTGAAGTTACTGATCCAATTATTAAAGGATTCAGTCATATTGTTTGTGACATGCGAACACTTGATTTGTACAGGGAAGCAATGCTTAGCCCAACAAACCACTGGAATTTGCAACAACCATTTGTGAGCAGCAGGGCTGATACTATAAATTTCAGCCATATGGTTATTGAAATCAACTTGATTTGCACTTCTACATGCAGCCCAGAATTCTTTTTTCAGCAACATACCAGGAAATTTTTGCTTGAAGTTTGAATAAATATGCCTACAACAGTACCTTTTTAAAGCATAAGGAAAAACCCTCTCAAGAGCATTCAATATCCCCTTTTGTCTGTCACTCATAAAGCAAAGACCCTCACCACCATTACAGCCTATTTGCTCATACAGTTTCTCCATAAAGTAAGTCCAAGACTCAGTGTTTTCACTGTCTACTACACACATGGCTAACGGATATATGCCATAGTTGGCATCTACACTAACAGCAGACAATAGGACCCCTTTATACAGACCCTTAAGGTGACAACCATCTACACCTATAAATTGCCTACAACCTTCAAAGAATCCCCTTCTATTAGCATTAAAAAACACAAAAAAAAATTTAAAATGAGGATTCACCCCACCACCTAACCAATCTTTTTCTAACGAGACTGTTGAACCGGGATTAGAGGATAAGATAGCATTCATATACCTGAACAGCTTTGTGAAGCTAGCCTTGTGATCTTGACCGAGCAACTCCAAGGCTTTATTCTTGGCTCTATACAGTCTCTGGTTGCAACATTTTATCCCATAGTTTCTGAAAAGTTCTGAGCCAAGCACATCAATGGGGAGTTGTGTGTTGCTTCTAAATAGATGGAGATATGTGGCTGCAATCCATGTTGAATTTGCTTCATAATTCTCATTGTTTCTCTCACAAGTATGTTCAGGCATGTAAGTCTTGATCTGAAAATGTTTTTTGTTCCAATTTGGACTTGCATGTATCCTCCAAGTGCATCTTGGAGTTGCACAATTAAGTGTCACCCTGCTCTTTTCATTCTTCACCCTCTTAAGCCTAAAACCATCCTTTATTGCAAAAACTTTCACAACATTTCTAAATTCATCAACTGTCTTGAATAATTGCCCAATTTTAAGTACAATATTTGCACCATCAGGGGTGAACTCAAATCCACCAGAATTTGCCTCGTAATTGCAAGTAGCTGATACAATATTCTCATCATCACCAGCATCTGAATCTGCCCCACTATCGTCAGCTGAATAATAGTCATCCAATCGTGCATCCCATTTATCTTCATTGACATAATCAAACTCTTCGTCACTGTCACCAGAATCCAAACCGTCAATATTAACTCCAACCCCAGCGCCAGCATTGGAGGTTTCAGCATTTAAATCAGGCAAGGTAAATTCATTTTCCGCAGCAAAGTCAGACCAATCTACCTCAGGTTCAGCATATTGTGTAACTGAAAACTTATCAAATGGAGCTTTTTTCTTCTGATTTTGCACACTCAAAACAGATTTACTATCTAACTCAGTCTTGATAACAAACATTGCCCAAGAGTAATGCTTATTCCTTAACTTCTTGAATGCATCTTGTAGGTCTGAGTCAGTCTTTAAACTCATATTCAATATTTCCCAAGGTAGCAGCACTTCAAACCTTACTTCTTTAGCTTCATATACAGGCAAATCAAAGCAAACATCCTTCACATCCTCCCACAACTTCTTCAATGTGTATTGCTCTGGAATGACATGTGCAACATTAACCATTTTACCACTCACAACAGCTTCTATGTCCATGTAAATTAAGCTGTAAGGTTAAAGTCGGTGCATGTGGTCACTATAAAATATTAAATGAAAAACAAAACATTGTGAAATGAACTGCTACAGCATAAAAATACCATATTTGCACCCCTCAAACAAGCATACTACATATTTTCGGCAGCTCATCTCAAATTTTTTTTATCACGCATTGTCCATAAACAATTAATAATACTTATTAATAATTCAGCAAATGACAGGACCAATCGCCCAGCTAAGCAGACCCATTTTATCACACATTTTCAACTCAACACCAACAACCCCAAATAAAAACAACATCTAGCAACATATTCATTAATTGAAACAGACCCATTGTTATTTTTAATCAACAAAAGCCGTAAGCCATTAATTCAAGGAAGCAAGCTGTATTTCGAAGACTAACCTCTTTTGTGATCCAATTCCAGTCGCGACAGACACTGGCCGTCGGCGATGCTCACTTCGTGGAAGCTTTGGACCACCGCACGATGTCATCTCGTGCATTAGATGAAAACAGATCAGTGATTGCTTCTTCTCCAACGATGAAAATGAAATTGGGTTTTGTTGTGTAAGCTCTCCAACGATGAAAATGAAATTGGGTTTTGTTGTGTAAGGCTGTAAGCTCTCCAACGATTTGTGTAAGTTGTGTCTTGAAGTGGAGTGCATTTTCTGAAAAAATTCATTTTCGTTTGTCTGTTGGGTAACGATAGTCACTGGGTAATAGGGAGTTCGTGTCTTTAGTTTCCAGACATCCAAGCAAGTTTCGTTTGAATTTTGTTTTTTTTTTTAATTTTAAATGTAATTTTACGTATTTGCCCTTTATAATAACGTTATACGTATTTTTGTATTAACGCTAGGGGAGGTCCCTGTAATTACATGCATACTTTCTATCCGACTGTAAATACACTAAACCTCAGGGGAGGTCCCTGAAAATAACCCTTTTATTTAGTGGAACCTTAGTTTTGCAGAATATACAATCCCGGAAGGCTGGACGATAATGGTTGTTCCATCAGCGATTCACTTGAACCCAGAAACGTACACAGACCCTTTTGTGTTTAATCCATGGAGATGGAAGGTTGCATCATTTTGTATCAAACTCGTGCGACAAATACACAATTCCTCAAATTTGGCTTGTGAGTGATAAATGATGCTACTTATAACAGCATTTGGCAGAAAACAATGTCACCTCCGCTAAAAATTTCATCCCATTTGGTGAAGGAATAAGACTATGCCCTGGTGCTGAGTTCAGTAAAGTGTTATTGACACTATTTCTTAACGTCTTGGCCACGAAATACAGGTTGATGAGCTTTCATTTATCTGCCATTATTTGAGCGCCACAAGAGATTTAAGAATTTAACCTTTTTATTTTGATTTTTTTCAATTTTTTTAAAGCTGGTCTCAAGTGAAGCCTGGGGAAATCATTCGAGCACCAACAATGGGATTTGGCAAAGGTTATTACATTAAGGTGGCAGAGAAGTCTATTTGAAGCCGACAAAAGCGACTGGCGTAATTACCATATCATTAACACTGCAACGGCGTATAAGAAAGAAGATTTACACGAAAATCTTTATTACATAAGCTACAAAAAGAAGTACTGTAAGAAATAGGTAGAAAACACACCTCTTTGTACGCCATATGCAGCAAGTCATCAAACAGAAAAACAAAACAAAAAAAGGGACTGTAAGAAATATGTAGAAAACACAACTCTTTGAAAGCCATTCGCAGCAAGTCATCAAACATACAGCATAAATTACTTATTCTCGGGGTAATATATAACTTGGAAAATTATGTGATCATCTTCATTCTGCCTCCATTAGATTGATCAGCAACAGCAGACACATCTAACCATCCATGCGAATGATGCACCTAATGCTTTCTCCCGCAAGCATGAGGTCAAATGCCTTGTTTATCTCCGAGAAGGGCACAGTGTGAGTGATGAATTTCTCGACCTCCAACTCCTGCAACATTGAGGCAGTTTTAGTTTAGAGAAATGGAAAATAAAGAAAGCAAACACATTCAAACAGTCAAAAGCGTATGCTTACCTTGTTCATGTATTTTTCAACAACAGAAGGAAGATCAGAGCGAGGTTTGTAGTTGCCAAAGAAGGTACCCTTAAGAGTCCTCTCATTAAGCAGATTCATGGGATGAGTCTTGAATGCATCATCTTTGTTTGGCACACCCACAAGCACAGCAACACCCCAACCCTGAGACGGAACCCAGATTGCAGAATTAGAAAATAACTACTTCATTTTCTTTTCATTTTTTACTTTGTTCCAAACGGTAAACAGAAGATTGGCTAATGGTAATTAATTACATCGTGAACGCATTCAAATGCTGAAATCATGGCCTGGACGCTTCCAGTACATTCAACACTTCTATCCACTCCACCATTGGTCATGTCAGCAATCACCTGATCATAAAAAGCATAAATCAATTTCTGCATGATCAAATGACAGTCTGGTAGCATGGCTAAATGTAATTAAACAACAAACAATGCACACAACAAATGGGAGATCATATTCAGCAAAAAGGATATTAAATTATTATACAAATTACAAGAAAAACAACAGCTTTGGAAGCTAAGGTTGTGATCTATCATTTGCAAAATAACTCAAAAAGGTCTAGGAACCAACCTGTTGAACAGGTTTGTCATAATCTTTTGGATTCACAAACTCGGTAACCCCAAACTTCTTGGCTGCAAGAATAACAATATGCGCTTTCATCAATAAGTAAACAGCAAATCATATTGGATATGAAGCAGAGAATGCATCTTCACAAATGCATTTATTGATATAGAGTAGAGCTTATAACTTATGATATTTTCTGTTTTATGCATGTATATTAACCATTATACCTTCATTGAATCTGCTTGGGTTCAAATCAACACCAATGATCCTGGAAGCCCCTGATACCCTTGCCCCTTCGGCAGCCTAAAAAATTGAACAGAATACACTAATATTAGATTCTGGAGCAGATAGCCTCTAAAAATTGGACACAAAGCAAATAAAGTAACTTACAGCGAGGCCAACTGCACCCAATCCAAAAATGGCAACAGACTGGCCCTTCTTCGGTTTGGCGACATTAACAGTAGCCCCAAAACCTTCAACAAAAAAGATAAATTAACCTATATAAGTTAGAAACTATAGCACTGCCAGTATTGTTGAGTTAAGGGATGGGAAGTTTTCAGACCTGTGGAGATTCCACAGCTAAGCACACAAACTTTGTCAAGAGGGGCAGCAGGATTGATCTTAGCAACACAACCGACATGGGTAACAGTGTATTCACTGAAGGTAGAAGTGCCCACAAAATGGTAAATTGGCTTCCCCTTAATCGAGAATCTCGACTGACCATCATTAATCATAACACCCCTGTCAGTATTGATCCTGAGGAGGTCACACATATTGCTTTCCTCTGAATGACAGTGAGGACATTCCTTGCACTCTCCTGTGAACACAGGAAGAACATGGTCTCCTGGTTGGAGATCAGTTACCCCCTCCCCTACACTTTCTACAATCCTGACATCAGCAGCACAAAAAGGGGGAAAAAAAGAGGCCAATGTTAATACACAGAAGTGTCTGATAGGACATCCAGATTGTACAATCAGTATTGAATGTTACCATATATGGATGAAAACAAAGTTTCAAGAAATTTGTTTTTTTTAGCTTCATTTAGATATAATTCTAAGCATTTAGAGATAAACATACCCTCCAGCTTCGTGACCAAAAATGCGAGGAAAGAGAGGTGTTTGTCCCTGCAATAGAAAGTAATCATTTCAGTTTCCAAGCAATGCAAGTGTAGGAGAGATCTAGTTTCCAACATTAAAGATGCCATGGAAACAGAGGAGGACTCAAAGAAACAATAGATTCACAAAATCATCGGAAGATCTTTAATACCAAGAATTCACAATATGATTTGAGCTCATACTAAAACAAATCTCCACATAATCAAAGAATTTGGCCAGTCTCACAACAAGAATTAATAAAATTCCTTAAAACACACACAATGAACAGATCGGCAACATATCATCTCGTGGTGAGTCTTCTTCTTAGGAAATGCATTACCATTAGTTAAACAAATGTAATCCACATGCATGAATAAGATATGAATTTGCTGTCACCTTGGCTTCCCAGAAGTAAACATCAGTATGGCATAAAGAGGTGAAGAGGATCTTCAATCGAACTTCATTTTTCTGTGGTGGAGCCACCTCCACTTCTTCAATCACCAGTGGCTTCCCCGCCTCCCATGCCACCGCCGCTGCAACCCACATATACCCAATAAGCCAGTATAACAATTAACAACTATACAAGCACCGCATGCTACCAAGAACACAACACTTCTCACTACATCAAAAAAAATTTTTTTAAAAAAAGAAAGAAAACATTAACGTGAATCAGTCTTGAAAAAAAGAACCTTTTTTTTTTGTTTTTGGACACACAAAAAGCTCATCATCATACAGGAAACTACTTGGTCAAACAATAGTGACTCATATGTTAACAACCGTCCGAAAAAGAACTTTAGAGAACAATAATAAATGGATGACCAGAGTGACCATGATCCATGTCACGATCATCCATCAACAGATGATCTACAGAGAAACCCAACAACTGGAGTCAAGGCAGAAGCGGATTGTCAATCACCTTTGCAGCGAATAACTTGACCAGCTGTGCCAGACATATTGATGATGAATGATGATACTCTCAACACCTGTAAAATTAGCAGTGTTTAGCCTGAACAAGGAATCTGGGTTCGCTCGCTATTTATAGCAGTGTGCGCACGAGAATACCGTTTTCGGTTCCTTCAACTTCATCCAAATTATAGTGGACTCCCATCCCACGTGTAATTGAAAATTTCTAGAAATCTTATAATTAATAAATATATATAATTAAATTTAATATAATTATTACTACTTACATTATAATCTTTAAAATAAAAATTCATACTAAAACATCATCCACTTATTTATTAAACGAGTGAGATAATATTTGATGTATTCATACGACTTGTATAATTTAAAATTTCTCCGGATTCGGGAGTGTAAAATACTTTGACACTGCTCCTGTGTTGTATTTCCAAAACCAGCGGCAGAGGATGGACCCCTGGTTTTCTTCATCGACAGCCACGTGTGCCTTTATCTTCCCCATGACACCGACGTGGCTTTATCCTAATAGGACATTTGACTTGCATGAAACCACCATCCTTTTACGGCATTACCATGCATTTCCAGATTTGAAAATTAAATGAGTACCCACCTTTTGTCGAAGCCCATGGTTTCACAGCCGAAGGACCCAAAGAAAGATTAAAAATTTAAAAGTCATCGGAACCTGATTTACTTAAGTTTTTTTTTTTTAATACATTGGAGCCTAAGTAAAACTAGGCTAAAACCGAACGAGAAATAGAGATCTCATATATATTATTACATAACCAATAACTAAGACCCTCGGGAGGTTTTCAATGTATCAA
The DNA here is from genome assembly GCF_022201045.2 of Citrus sinensis. Taxonomy (NCBI): domain Eukaryota; kingdom Viridiplantae; phylum Streptophyta; class Magnoliopsida; order Sapindales; family Rutaceae; genus Citrus; species Citrus sinensis. The sequence continues at coordinate 33,955,756 of NC_068560.1, read as the reverse complement.
AAAAATATCAATATTATATACTAGTAATCATGTACACTTCCCAAGATATCTTAATATCTTTGTAAAATAGACTAAAACTAGGTTTAAATTACCTTACAACCGTCCGTTGTATATTATGATATTTTTTTTTATTACACATCATAATTTTTCTATTTCGTAGAACAAAAAATTGAGTAGTACAATAAAAAGCTTGAACGTGTCTGTAATTTGTAAAGTACCTTTCTAGAAAATACAGAGTATTATAAGTCAAAACATGCATACCTGTCAACATCAATGCATCGATATTTTAAGCAGAATTGAAATCTAATTCAAGGAAGACGTTCATAGGGACAAATTTAGACCAAATTGGTATTGAAAGGACAAATTTAGGCATTCACACTGCTCAATTATGCAACTCTTAGCAAGATACCACCGAACTGAAAGGGAAGCTTACGGTTGCTTGCTGCAAGTAGCAGAAGTCTAGCCATCCATGCATATGATGGTCCTCAGGCTTTCTCCTTTAAGCATGTATTCAAATGACTTGCTGATCTCCGAGAATGATGCAGAGTGAGTGATAAATTTCTCCATCTCCAGTTCCTCTGCCTGCAACGTCAAGATATGTACAATGTACGTAATTAGTAAACACTGTAGGAACATAACCAAAGATATTACATAACATTAGCTAATTACTATCATCTTTGTTTGGCAAAACAACCGGGACAGCAACTCCCCGAGCTAAGACCAATAAACGTACTTACAGGTAATTGCTCAAATAAAAACTCAGATAAGGAGAGGATCTTGACTGAGATGATTGTTACATCATGGACGCATTCAAAAGCTGAGATCATGGCTTGGATGTTTCCAGTATATTCAACACGCCGATCCAACCTGCCATCAGTCATCGCCGCGATCACCTGATCATCAAAAGCATATGTCAATGATCATACACATGTGTATAGCACAGGTAAGTAAAAATTAGGCTTTGGAACCAGCCTGCTGAACAGGTTTGTTATAATCTTTTAGATTTACAAACTCAGTAACACCAAAGTTCTTGGCTGCAGAAGTCAGTATATAATTCAACCTTCATCAAAAAGTAACTAGATATGACACAAATAAATGAAGCGGGCTCTTTGAATATACCCATTTAGAAAATGACCCTACCGTCACTGATTCTGTTGGGGTTCAAGGTGACACCAACGATCGTCGAAGCGCCCTGATAATCTTGTCCCTTTAGCAGCCTAGAAATTAGTTAGTACAAAACGAAAAGCATAACTAGTCATCACGTTCACCCAGTAGCCTTGAACCAACTGGACACAAAGAAATAAAAGAAACATACATCAAGGCCAACAGCACCTAGTCCAAAAATAGCAACAGAATGGCCCTTCTTTGTTTTGCAACATTCAAACTAGCACCAAGACCTTCAAAATTAGAAACTTGCTACATAGCTACTACTTACACTTCCAGCATAGATTTAAGAAAAGGAAGTTTTTGCAAACCTGTGGAGATGCCGCAGCTAAGTACACAAACTTCGTCGAGAGGAGCAGCAGGGCTGATCTTGACAACACAGCCAACATGGACGACTGTGTATTCACCGAATGTGGATGTGCCAAGAAAATTGTATATCAGCTTCTCCTTGATTGAGAACCTCGACTGACCATCGTCGGTCATAATTCCCTTCTCGGTATTGATTCTAAGAAGATCGCCCGTGTTGCTTTCTTCTGATTGACAATGGCGAGTTGGCAACGCTCCCTGCACTCTGCTGTTAACACAGGAAGGACATGGTCTCCTGGTTTGAGACCAGATACCCCTTCCCCAACGCCCTCCACAATTCCAAACAAAAAAAAAAAAATCTTCAGTAATATTAACTTCAAAACACTGCACATTTTTTTTAACTGCTAATTACTCTCAACTCGTTAGTTCTGTCTTAAGCATTGAGAGATAGACGTGCATAGCTTACCCTGCGGCTTCATGACCAGATATGCGAGGAAACAATGGCTTTTGCCCCTGCAATTTATATTAAATCATTTCAATACCCAGGGTGCTCTTGCTATAGAAATATTAAATAAAGAAACAATAAATTCAGGACAAAATTAATTTTAGATAAAGAATTCATACAGGTTAAATACAAAAAGAAAAATTTGTACATAGTTGTAAGTAATTGGATGCTAAACTCTTACTTGGGTATTGGATTGTAGAGGATCATACATATAATAGTCTGCATAGTAACATCTGCATTTAAAAAAGTGCGTGATATACCTTGGCTTCGCAAAATGTAAACGTCAGTACGGCACAAAGGGGTGAATATATAGAATCTTCAATCGAACTTCATCTTTCTCTAGTGGCGCCACCTCCACTTCTTCAATCACCAGTGGCTTCCTTCCCATGTGTGTTGGTATTTATTCTGAGAGGAGAGTAAGGTAATTCTCTCTTTCTTCTCCAAGTTTCAGCAAAAATACTGCTAACATGAGCCAAGTTGACCAGTCATTTTAAATTTGGCCACCTCACTCGGTAACTGCCCTCCTAAAGGATTTTGTTAGTGCAGAGTTCTAATGGGATCCTATCCTCCAGTGCATTACTCAACATATGGTGGCATCTTAAAATTGTCAATTGTGATATATTTGATAAAGTTCCAGTTACGTTGAAACCACTTTAAGGTAAAGTACGCCTTTAAAATCACGTAATTAAAATTATAATATATTTTTTATTATTTATCATTTTATGTACTCTACCTTAGAGCAGCTTCAGACTAACCATTGTCATTTGATAAACACCTTATTATATTTTTTTTGATCTATTTGATTTTCGATGACTGTATTGGGTCCCAACTAGTCTAGATTCAGTGTGTAGTCACAATTAAAGATCCTTACCCCTCCTAAAATGGTGTATTTAATGAGGATCGAACAAAAGAGTTCTTTCCACAAATCCAGCCTGTGTTGACAACTGAGCCACAAATATTTGGTGATAAACACCTTATCTTTTACCAATAAAGTGTTGGCTCCACTGGCAATGGAGTCCCCTTAAGTGACTTGACTGGGTTTACTCCCCAGTTCGAGTCGTAAGGAAATCGCCTTTGTTGGGAGAATCCGTGCCTCTCAGTTTGAGCAGGGACTTCTAATCTAAATTGTGGTACGAACTTAAATGTGTCTCCCACAATAGAGACCCTCTCCGTGATATCTCATGGTCAAAACAAAAAAAAAAAAAATAAACTTTTGTTTGACAGGAATGCAGTCAGATTTACATGACAGTGAGAGCGATGGTGTTCCTCCATGCCAGCTACGTGACAAATCATCTTATATATAATTTGACAATTGACATGTCAGATTTCATTTCGATGCAAATGATTCCGCCCCAGATCAAATGAGCCCATTTATGAACAAAGGTCAGTGGATCTTGGAAATCCGATTTTAAAGGCCCAATTTGGGCTCAGTCCAATACGAATTACACCGTGTTTGCTTTGTTGTTTACTTATGAATGACCCTAAAGTGAAGGCTGTACAGATACAACGTGAGGTGGCCACTGATCGTCCATGATTCACTCCCAGAGAAGGTGGGGCCCAGCCCTAAAACTGACTGACTGGAGATAGATTGATGGGCCGGTGCAGACGGGGCATGCGTTGTCACCCAATCAGGTGGATCGTGGGGTCCACGTCACGCCCACATGTCATTTCGCCATCAAAACTCTCAACCAAACACAATAGGACAAGGATTTGCCTCTTATTAACAGACCACACGCCACCTCTCATTTCAGTCCGCTTTCCCCACCGTCCCGTCATCATCATCTTTTGCACTTCATGGTTCATACTGATGGATGGGGATTTTACATTTCTCTAATGCTCTGCCATACTCTTTTTCCTTTTCTTCTTTTTTCAGTTGTTGACTTCTGATAGTTTCATTTTAGCCCTTTACTGTAAATTTTTTCTTTTTTCATTCTAAACAAAGCGAAAGCTAAAGCTTGTATTAACTCTTCGTCTTTTTTTTTGTTTCATGCCACTGTCACAATTGCGTGGCATCTATTTAAGGTTGATTGTATCTGTTCGATAACATTTCTTAAGAGAAAAAGTATTGGGAAAATATGCTTTTTAAAAATATATGTGTTTATTTAATTATAATAAATATTTTTTTAATTAATAAAATTAATGAGGTATTTTATTTAAATATTTTAATTGTATTAATATTTTTATTAAAGTCTATTTAATCATATTATATGTATTTATGTGATCACCATATAGATTCACAGAATATATAAATACAAGTTATTTTATGATTAAATAAATTTAGTTCACAGTTGATAAATAAAGTTGGACACTTTATTTAGGTATAGAATGTAATAAATTCATTGAATGATTTGTCTTAATCATGTATGAATTTATTGATGTAGTACGACTACATTGAACATGATCACATATGAGATTTAATTAATTTTGTAATAACTTTCAGACCTATCAAATCTCATAGGCATTGATTTTACTGTAATCTTAATCTTGAGTTAATTATGATTTCATGATTGTAATTGTTATTTTATTTGAGTTACCAATAGGCATGACACATACTTATAGTCTAGATTACCCGGTATCTTGGTGGGAGCATTTATGAGCATTGGAGTTATAGATTAACAATATAGAATTTGTACAACACATCTCTTGATATGTTTTCGGCACTTGATCATAGAATTCTCTAGCCAGAGTGTGTCAACATATTTAGTATGTTGAAAATAATCATTAGAGAAAACCAATAAGCATCAAGGAATAAGATGTTATTAAATTGATTGAACAGTTGAGATATCAATTTAATTAATGATGTGGTACAAAAGATTGTGCAGTAAAGAAATCAATGTGGCTTGGGACGAATTATTATTCGAGCATACGATTATAGAAGTCGGTTCCAATCTTTTAGTAGAGTAGATTTAGAATTAAATAATTGGGCTAGTTTAATTACATGCCTAATTATTGTAGCTACTATTGTATGTTCCCAAATGATCCCCAGGTTAGCTCATTTAATTGACTGCACCACTACTGGATTAATAAGCAAGATAACTAGTTATTTGGATCAAAAGCTTAAATATATCATTTAGTGGGAGACTCCATTTAATTAGTTTGTGTGTAAGGGGTCTTATGTTATTTTATAAGGTGGGTCCCCTATAGAAAAAATAAGTAACGTGAGTTTTGTTTTTTAATTATTTGGAGCCTAGAGTTTTCATTAAATAGAGATATAAAAGGCTTGTTTTCTTTAAACAAAGAGAAGAGCAACTTTATACAGATTAGAGAAAAAAATTTCTCTTTATTATTGAGAAAAAAAATTTCTCGTGCTAGTTGTTTTGGTAGTGATAAAGGCACCAACACGTCAAGTACAGATCAAACATGAGTCATAATCTAGAAGATTATTGGTGACAGTTCGTGATCTAACAGACGTGGTGGTGACAGATCGTGATCTAACAGGTGTGGTGGTGATATATTGTGATCTAACAGGCGTGGTGGTGATATATTATGATCTAACAGGTGTGGTGATAACGAATCGTGATCTGAGAGCCTAAATTACTTCAGTAAAAAAAATCAAATCAAATTTTTAAGATTTAATTTCTAAATTATAAATTTTTATATATTATATGAGAATGATCTTAAAAAAATTTTATAAAAATTTATAAAAATTGATCTTTCTCTAACAAAAAGGACGTCGGATATTTGGATAATACAAGTCATATTTCAGTTCACCCTTTAATTTACAACTCAAAAAGCTAAAAGACTCTATACATGAGAACAAAAAACAAATAATCTTTACTCAGAACTGAAAAGGTGTTCTCTCACTCTTCTTACAGCAAAAGCTCTACACCGTTCCGGATCCAACAAGTTTTACTTTTCCGAAAGTTTAAAGAAAAGCTATCACTGTACACTATTGGACGATTATTGCCAGTAGATTTGAAGATTTTTCTTTCTAGATTCTCATTTATCTCAATCTCATTGCATAATGAGAGAAGTTTTTGATCTTTATATGTGCTCTTCAATGCAAGAGGAAGGGTTTGTATTTTTTTGCAGGTGGCACAGCGGCACTGGCACATATGGAAAGTGAAAAGGACACAATTTAAATGTTGTTTTTAATTCTATCAATGAATTGTCAGAACAACTCTCCTGGAAATGGTACGTGGTAATTAACCTGGCAAATGGGTTGGATTGCTGTCACCCTCACTCTTTAAGTAACTCCATGCATGCTCAGCTTGTACATATGGCCTTTAATTTTCCTTAAGTCGTCAAATTTATTGGCCCCCAGATATTGCTCACATAATCATATTCAAATCAAGTCTATGAGCTAGCCCAGATGTGCGGATACAAAGAGTATGATTAGACCAAATCAAAAAATGTATTGATTCCCATTTCAAAAAAAAAAAAAAATGTATTGATTTGATGGGTGCGACCAACAAATATAAAAATAAGAAATAGATTGAGATTCAATGGCATGCAAGGGTCCAACAAAGAGATTTTAGTTTTGATATCATGTTAATAATAAATTATAAAATTAAAAAAAACGTCTGTTATTATGTATGCAAGACTAGCTTTTCATTTCTCTGTCCCTTCTTTTTTTTTTTTTTTGAATACTGATTAATCATCATATTATTGCATTACACAGATAATTACAATTGCTATTATAGCAGATATATTACACTGATATTTACAATCAAAAATACATAATTGGAACTTATATTATTACATTGAATTCTGTGAAGTACATGCCCAGACAAATAATCCCTTACAGAAGAGGGATGTCCATACTCCACTCATATTGCACGAGGGAGAGGAAATTTTTGAAATATTAAACAAATAAGCACGTTAGCCCCCACAAATGCTTTTGTGGGGGCTTGAACCGCTGCCCTCACAATGCTTGTGAGGGCAGCAGCCCACCACTCCGACCAAGGCCGAAGTGGCTTCTCTGTCCCTTCTTAGCACAGCTAGCTAGCTCTCATATTACGATGCGTAAATTCTGAGTCGGAGTTAGTTTAACTATTGAACTTCAATCACCATTCATTGCGATTCAAATCCAATTTTCTAACGCTAACTTTATGCTTACATCGGTACATTAATTTACAATGTAAAAAATTAATTACAGAATTGTCTGTTTTGAACAGAAATTTACTCCTAAGTAGGCTGAAATACCTCTTATAAGTTACCAAAAAAAAGTACTTTAATACTATCAAACTTTTTGTTTGAATTTAATTTTAAAAACGTCACGCGGAATTTAGAAGATTGAAGCATAAGCCCGAAAATAGGATAGAATTAAATAAATAAAGGCTCGAAAATGAGCAAAAATTGAAGTGTAAATTAATTTATACAAAATGATCATGCGGATATAGGGTTATGAACAGGAAATTTTAGCTCTTTAGGATCCTATTAGTTAAACTATTTAATCTAAAGATAAAGATAGGGGGGCAATCTGAGTCATAATTGGTTTATTTAATTCAATTCTATGTGAATTAAATGAATTTGGGTTTGAAAAATTAATTCATTTAATAAATAGGTGAATTCAAATCGGTAGCTTATTAAATGAATCTAATTCTATTTAGAGGATATTGATTCATTTATTCATTTAAAATCGTTTAATAAATGAGTCATAAACAAATCGAATATGATCCATTTGTTAAAAGTTCATTTAATTAAATTACTTATTTATCCTTAAACATGTAACTTTTAAAATTTGAAGGCTAATATAGTAATTATAAATAATAATAAGTTTGTATTTTGTAGAACGTTAAATTTATTGTCTTTTTTATAGTTTATTTTGTTTATTAATTATATTTTTGTGAACAAATTCATATTCAATTTGATTCATTATGTATTCGACATAGAATAAGCGAATAGTAAACAAATCTAGATTTGATTCAATTTGTTAATTATTTCTACTAAACAAATTAAACGAATCAAACAAAATATTTGTTTAATAAAAAAATCGAATCTAAATCATGAGTTTTCAATTCGCTTATTTAATAAATGAATCAAATCTGAATTCACTGAATCTTAACTCAATTCGTTTACGTTTCGATTCGTTCATTCATTTTTCCCGCCTTTACATAAAGGTAAGAAACTAATCCACAAAACTTTCCACCCTAATACTATTCGAACTCAAGGCGTTAGTTGTGCATGACCGAGTTGCCCCGGCCAAAAGTCTACCTTAAGTTTGATACAAGTCTAAACAAATAATACATGTATAAATAATAGTCTCACAGTCTTCATGATTGGATAGATTATTTAATCCTTTATCCTTGAACAGTGAAAAACAAAAGGTCAATCAATTTTGATGCCTAATAGGCTAATATTGACCTAAATTTATAGTTTTGAAGCATTGTTGCGCATGTGTGTCTGATCAATTAACTATCAATTAACTTTGTTATTTTATTGCATCATCCACTGCACATGCTAGACAATAATTTGATAGTAGATATTAATTACTTTTTCCTGCACTATATACATCCACTGTGGCTAATGACTTTGATTGTGCTCATAATCCTCAATTATGTATCTAGTTGTCGCCCACAGGCAACATAATTAATTTCCAACAAGGCTGTTTTCTCTATATCATGCTTGATATCATGGCACCGCTAGTGAATCGTGTGGTTCAGACTGCATTCATCACCTAAATAAAAAATGCCATTTGGTTAATAACCTAATTATTAGTGACACAAAGCACAATGTTCAACCAATTAAGATCCTATTATCATCAAAGAGTGCTCAAATTCCTATGTGCTTTTCATTATTGCAGTTCTCATTATAAATATTAACTTCAAAGTATATAACACAATAAAATGCTTCTATTATTTCACAATTTAGATTATTTTCTTATCTAATTACTTTATTCAATGTTATTATTTTTCTAAATATTACATGTGACTATGATATAACATTTTACATATTCATCCAATTAACTATATAAAATGTTATTTATAGGAGAAAATCTTAAATAGTCTTGCCATGGCCCTTTCTAGATTTTTATTTGTCCGTACGATTTCTCCCAAACAAAATAACATTATTGATTAATTATAAAAGAATAATATGCACCTTACCAACAAATTCCGAATTTTTTGGATAAATGTGTCATTAATTCAAACTTTAAAAATATTTATTAAAATACTTCAACTTTTCTATGCATTGGAATTGAACTCTTAATTATGGATTTAGATTCAATACTTAGTTGAGTCTTTTCCTAATTTTTTAGAAAGATATAATTAGTAGTTATTAGATAAAAATATAAAACTACTTATTCCTTAATTGTATATTACTATACATATAAGTAATATACAATTAGCTCAACATTAGATTTCCATCCCTTAATTATATTTCCGTTTAAGTAAAAATTCAGATCAAAATTTAGGTTATATTCGTCCAATTGTCACATGGAAAAAAAAAATGAATCATCCAATTTTGCGACAAAAATCATCATCAGATTAAAATTTTCTCCTGTTCGAAACTTCTACGGAGCCAAAAATTCATGAGTTGATCCTCTCCTCATCCTCATCATTCAGCTTACCAACCGAAATTCCCGCTAACTGCAGTGCCACGAAAGTAAATCAACAATCCTCACAGGGTCAATTTCGTCCAGAAATCTCCTATATAAACACACAACCCGTGCACAAATCTCACTAAACTCGAAAACTTGGAAGTAAAAAAAAAAAAAAAGGAAAATAAACGAAACATATCAAAGAAAATAAAAATGATAACAGCAAATGACTTTTACAAAGTTATGTGCGCAATGGTTCCTCTATATTTCGCGATGCTAATTGCATACGGGTCCGTCAAATGGTGGAGAATCTTCACCCCGCAGCAGTGCTCCGGCATCAACAGATTCGTCGCCGTTTTCGCGGTCCCCGTTCTGTCATTTCACTTCATAGCTCAAAACAATCCGTACCAAATGGACACGAAGTTCATATTGGCTGACACTCTGTCTAAAGTTTTGGTCCTTGTTTTGCTCTCAGTTTGGGCTATTTTCTTCAAAGGCGGCTTGGATTGGCTCATCACTCTTTTCTCAGTCGCCACTTTGCCTAACACTCTCGTTATGGGCATCCCCTTGCTCAGCGCCATGTACGGAGAGTTCACTCAGTCCCTCATGGTGCAACTCGTCGTTCTCCAATGCATCATATGGTAAGAATCATATATTCTTCTAATAAAGGGTTGTTAAAAGACAAGACAGAAAAAAAGAAAGAGAGAATTTAGATGTTAGCATTTTGCAGGTACACACTTTTGCTGTTTCTTTTTGAATATAGAGCGGCCACTGTCTTAATCCAAACGCAATTCCCCGGTCCAGCAGCGGCCTCCATCGCCAAGTTCGAGCTCGACAACGACGTGATTTCTCTCGACGGGCGGGACCCGCTCAAGACGGAATCAGAAACGGACGGAAACGGTCGCATCCGGGTGAGGATCAGACGGTCCACGTCGTCTGCGCCGGACTCCGCTTTATCATCCTCAATCTGCTTAACTCCCAGGGCTTCGAATCTCTCCAACGCTGAGATATTCTCCATTAACACTCCGGCTCCTTTACACGATTATCATTACAATTCGAATAATGAGATTGTGTTCTGGGGCTCGGCCACAAGTCCCAGGTTGTCAAATTACGCTTCCTCGGATGCCTACTCGCTGCAGCCTACGCCACGCGCCTCCAACTTCAATGAAATGGACGCGGTTACTGTTATGACCGCCACTACGCCAACGTGGGCAAGGTCTCCGGTCGCCGGGAAGGTGTTTCGGAACCCGTCTCCGGTGGTTCCTGGTGGGAGAATGGTGTGGGATTCTCCTGGGAAGTATCAAGGAGATAGGCAAGCTGGCAAAGACGCCCCTGGTAAGGACCATCACTATTTTCATTCAAACGCTGTCGTTTACTGGGTTAATAGCATAGAGATCCCTATTATTTTATAATTTTTTTCTTTTTTTCCTATTATTTTATAATTGCTAAACAGAGTATATCAAATAGGCCCTATTTTCAGCTGAGATGACTAAGCCACCCTCCACTGTTCAATTTTCATTTTACGTACCAAATATTTAGTGTATAGATAGATGGAAATTTTGTGTCTTTGATTGATATATTTTTGGGGTTTGGCTAGGATTATGGAAATTTGAAATTTAAGATCTGAACAAAGAAGTGAGCAGCATTGTCAGGATTCGTTGTACGGATGGTCGGGGCAGAACAATAAATGTTTTTGTCTGGATCTGACCAGTTCACCAGATTTTACCGGAGGGAAAATCTAAAGACGATATTAACTGACGATAATAAAATTGAAAATTGAAGTTGTTGAAATTGATTGTGTTATTGTTTAGATTAATAGTCCTTTAGATTAGCGGGAGAATACTAGCTGTTTAAACTTTTATAAAAATAATTATAAATTTTAATTTTTTAATAAAAATAATTGAATGAAAATAATTTTTTTTGTTAAAAAATATGTGTGGAGTAAATATAAATTTAATGTAAATTAATTTCAGTAATTATCTTATTTTAAATTATATTAAGAATTTCATGTAATATTAATTATAATATGAGTAATAACAAAAAAAGAAAAAAGAAAAAACGTACTGCTATGGCTGGCCCAATGAAGTACGTGTTGATATGTTGTGTATAATGAACTCTGTTTGTGCAGGGGGACAAAACATCCTTTGCATTTTGTGTGTTCTGTCTCGGTGTTTTTCAATTATTCCCGTTCTTCAATTTGAGATAATCTTATTATCATAAATTAATATTTTACACCATCAAATGCTGGCAAAGATCCTCCATATCTTCTTTTTTGAACAAGAGACACGTAATGTGAATATATAATTGTATTTTTTAAAATTAAAAAGTAGACCTTAATATTTTAATAAATTTTCTCTCTTTAGCCCTAAGTTTCTTCCACCATATAACTAAAATAGGGGTGGCCAGTGGCCCATCCATAATCGCACACCCCTAATTTCACAATCGAAAGAGAAATAAAATTAACATAATACGGTCAAAATAATCTTAATTTTTTTTTTTAAATGTTAACTTTTTTACCTAAAGTCATGCCCTTTAATTGATAGGCAACATCATTAGCATGGAGCACGTGTGTAATGATTCCACAATGGCAGTCTTAGTAAAGAATCTCATTAAGTAATAAATAGTAAATATACCAAATCCCGGTCGGCCAATATTCTCATATTATCATTGCTTTGGATTCTTTAAAGGTTGACCTTTATAACACAAGTTATCGACCATGTTTGACTTTTGATTATTTATTTTATTTTATTTTTACTTTTTGCGATTTGATAATCTGATTATATTCTGTGTTTTATTAGTGTTTATCGTCAAAAAATAAATTTGTTAGCAAATTTTGCATTTTTAAATTACAAATTGATGTAACATAAGTTGCATTTTCTCTCAGAGAAAGAAATTAGCTTCAGAGACAGCTCAAAAATTCCAATGCCAGACGAAGCAGAATCAAAGGAAGCAGCAACCAACCAAAAAATGCCACATGCATTAGTAATGCTTAGACTAATTCTCACTGTTGTTGGACGGAAACTTTCTCGAAATCCCAACACATACTCAAGTGTGTTAGGGGTTCTCTGGTCCCTAATCTCATTTAAGTGAGTTAATTATATTATTATTCTAATTAAGTCACATTCATTAACTTTTTCACAATATATTTGGTATTATCATAAAAAGCGTCTTTTATGTAAAAATATTGCTATATCAGCTTGGTAATTTGTAACAAGATGGTTGGGATCTAACAGATGGAATGTGGGGATGCCAAGCTTGGTGAAATATTCAATCAAAATTATTTCAGATGCAGGACTTGGGATGGCCATGTTCAGTTTAGGTAATCATCATGTTACTGTCGCATGAATTGATGTTAGTCCCAAATGGAATTTTGATTATGACACGCACATACTGCTAATAATATCATAACAGGATTGTTCATGGCGCTTCAGCCGCGGATTATTGCTTGCGGGGCGAAAAGGGCGACGATGGGGATGGCAATCCGGTTCATTTGTGGCCCCATAATAATGTCCGCCGCGTCCTTTGCAGTCGGATTGAAGAGTGTTAAACTACACGCTGCCATTGTACAGGTAAGATAAAAATCGTGTGCTCAAGAAGATCAGTACTGCATGTTCTATGATGAAGGTTTACTGAACTGAGTATTAACTTCAGGCAGCTCTTCCTCAAGGGATCGTGCCATTTGTGTTTGCTAGGGAATATGGGTTGCATCCTGATATTTTGAGCACAGGGTAAGAAACTAAAATTAATTTGAGTTTTTTTTTTGTGTGGATTAATTAATTTAAAAGACTTACTTTAATTTGTAGTTCAGAAGTGTTGAATTTTGATTGATCTGACTTCATCAAAACCCTGAGAAAAGCTACTTTGCTTTTGATATCAAAAAGAAGTGCAATTCTTTTCTCTTTTTACTTTTTTCCGGGGTAACTTTAGCGAAAGCAAATTAATTATAGATTTTGGTAATGTGGAGGCACAACTAATTGGACGTAATAATGTGTTTTCAGACTGGCAAAAAAAAAAAAAAAAAAAAAAGAAAGAAAGCTCATTCACATATTGCAACAAACAACAATTTGTTTTACCAACTGTAATCACTTTCACACATCAAAATTAATTTCTTGATTCGAGAGGCTTTTTCGTTTAAATTTATAAAATTTTCTCCTCCTTTTTTTGCAGGGTTATCTTTGGCATGTTAGTTTCTTTGCCTGTTACACTCCTCTATTACATATTCTTAGGCCTATGAGTGCAAAAATCTGGGAGCATTATGAGGACAACAATCAAAATTCAAAGCCAAGGGAAGCTTGTGAATCGAATGAAGCAGCTCATCAGAAAGTATTATGATGTGACGAGCAAGATATGTCAAAAGTGTCTTTTCCGGAAATGACTGGCAAATTAGTGGAGGATTGATTCTAAAAAGGCTCCTAGTGCATAGTGTAGTGGTAGCCGAAAGAAAAAGGAAATATATATTATGACTTATGATTAAGGTAGGAGACTTATATGTATTCTTGTTGGAGATGGGTAAATTTATTAAAGTAAAGCTGTTTTGATTAAAAAAAAAAAAAAAAAATGAAACCAAGTTTGCTTGAATCAAGAGAGAACAAAAAGCAAAAGAAAAAAAGGATAAAATCTTTTTACCTTTTCTTTTACTTTTAGTGTTCTTTGATGTCTAAAACTATATGTATGCGTATTATCATTGGTCAAATAATTATTTGCTTTAATGCCTTTTTCTGCTAGATTTTGTATGTGAAAGGAAGACCAAATATCCTTAAAATTGAAGCTTTGCGAACAAGAGAGACTGTTGCCTGATAAGTCGGTATTTCCTTTTTTATTTTGATATATTAAAAAGTAAGGAAGCATTTCGGATAAATGCATTAGCCAAAAAGCAACCTATGAACCAAAGTTTTTGCTATTACTAGTGTAGAAATTAATAAAGAAATGATAGTCTCCCAATCAATCAAATTAAAAGGATTCTTGTTATTGAAGTTTCCAAACGTAATTTATTTGATCCGCTGAAAAGTACCTTATTGCAAACATTCAAATTAAGAAATCACTTTTATTATGAGTGGATCTAGCTCATGTCTAGACACATAATTGTATCATGAAAATATAAATATTTTAATTAATTTTTTACCATGATTTTCTTCTGAATAAAATACAAGTCAGTGATCCATAATTATTAGATAAAAATATAAAAATAATTAAGTGTTCACCAGCTTTTAAGGCTCACCCCAACTTAGGTCAAGAGATAATTCGGACCTTTTCATTTTTTTTACTTTATCTATAATTCGTTAATATAAATAATGAATTAAAATTTCGCGGAAGACTTAAGAAAATAATAATACTCTAGTTTGACATAAAATATCTTCGGTTGAAATTCGAAATATTTGTTCTTGAGTGAACATGGGTTCATCATATTGGATTCATAGCTATAAGCCCAGTTCCATTATCTCGAATTGGGCTGCACCAATAAATTGAAGTCAATAATTCGCATAGAATCATTTAAGAGTGCATATGGAAATGGAAGTTCAAAATAAATTATAGCAATTTGCTTTCTTTAAAAATCAAGAGCTGTTTTCGCCTTAAAATCCGTTGGAATCCTCCAAAGAAAAACCAGAACAAACACACGAGAAAAGAAGCAAGTCAGCAACAGCTTGTCAAATCAATCTGGATGTTGATTCTTCCGCAAGTTGCATATATATTTGTTGATTCTTCCGCAAGTTGCATGTACAGTTGGTCTACTAGAAAAAGCTATCACATTATTTAATAGGGAATAGTTTATGTCACTATAGTCTTTTTGAAAATTCCTCATAAATATTTGTACATCCTCTGTCATTATCTTTAATCTTTAGAATTATTAAACGAAAGTAAACCAACGGTAAAACCAGGGACCTAGATCGAAGGAAACAAAACCCGGGAATGGTTTTGCGCTTTAACTTGTATTTGAAAAGTCTAACAATTATTATAACATAATACATAATACCATGAGAATCTATTATTAAATTAAGTATACTTATGCTTATTTTGCTTTCATAGGTATATATACCTTCACAGACATCCACAATTTCTCATCAATAGCAATCATTTATGAAAGATTAAAAGAGTTTATATTTCAGTTCTCAGTTTTTTCAAACAATGTCAAGCACAGCCGGTCAAGTCATACGCTGCAGAGGTACTCAAAAATGCTGTATTTTGGTTTATTGTGCTACGAATTTGAATGCATATATTTCAATAATTTTTTTTATATGTTTCTTTTATTGTAGCTGCTGTAGCTTGGGAAGCAGGGAAGCCACTGGTGATTGAAGAAGTTGAGGTGGCTCCGCCGCAGACTAACGAAGTTCGTGTGAAGATCCTCTTTACTTCCCTTTGCCACACTGATGTTTACTTCTGGGAAGCTAAGGTAAAGACGCTGATTATACATATCATTGCAGATTTGCAGTTACCTTCATGTACTATAAGTTTACTGTTGAATCAAGATTAACATATGGTTTTAATTAACCTCATTCAGGGACAGAACCCTTTATTTCCTAGAATCTACGGTCATGAAGCTGGAGGGTATGTTTAACTTAAAATCTTAATTTCGTCTCAATTTTAATTGTGAACTAGAATGACCGGATATGATATTTGTTGAATTTTTTGTAGAATTGTGGAGAGCGTCGGCGAGGGGGTGACTGATCTCAAACCGGGGGATCAGGTTCTGCCTGTGTTCACCGGAGAATGCAAGGAGTGTGCTCATTGCAAGTCAGAAGAAAGCAACATGTGTGATCTTCTCAGGATCAATACTGACAGAGGCGTCATGCTTAACGACGGGAAATCGAGATTTTCCATCAATGGCAAGCCTATTTATCATTTCGTTGGAACCTCAACCTTCAGTGAGTACACCGTTATTCATGTTGGCTGTCTTGCCAAGATCAATCCGTTGGCTCCTCTTGACAAAGTCTGTGTTCTCAGCTGTGGAATTTCGACGGGTACTTATTGGAGCACGACATTTTTAATACTGTTTAAGGTTTAATTTCGGTTAGGATTCACAATTTAACAGTGGCTTTGTTTTCCAGGCCTGGGCGCAACACTTAATGTTGCAAAACCTGCAAAAGGCTCAACAGTGGCTGTATTTGGATTGGGCGCTGTAGGCCTTGCTGTAAGCAATCTTCATCTGCCAAAATGAACTGTCTTTGTGTTTGTTTCAGGTAAATTTGCAAATGACAATGCATATTCATATTATGTTTTTTCAATGTGATTGATCAGGCCGCTGAAGGGGCCAGGATTGCCGGGGCTTCAAGGATTATTGGTGTTGATCTGAATTCAAGTAGATTTGAAGAAGGTAAACAAATTGTGCTTTTGTTTTTTTAAATAATTAGGAAAGGAGACCATAAATTGATATCATACTGAGATCCCCATCTTGGTCGTTTCAGCAAAGAAGTTCGGTGCGACTGAATTTGTGAACCCAAAAGACTACAATAAACCAGTTCAAGAGGTTTGTCTCCAAATTAAATTGTTAAACAATAAGCACAAAAGTTAAATATCTTATATCATAATTGCATCTGGTAATAATGTACTAATCAGTAGGAATTTCACATCATTGCTAAACAGGTAATTGCCGAAATGACAAATGGAGGAGTGGACAGAAGTGTGGAGTGCACTGGACATATTGATGCCATGATTTCTGCTTTCGAATGTGTCCACGATGTATGTTCCTTCACTATCTGGTCCTAATTAACGGTTGTTAATTTTCTATAAATCCTGGTAACACAGACGGAATTGACTCCTGATATTTTCAGGGCTGGGGTGTGGCTGTTCTTGTGGGCGTTCCTCACAAAGATGCTGTGTTCAAGACGCACCCCATGAATCTGTTGAATGAAAGAACTCTTAAGGGCACCTTCTTTGGAAACTACAAGCCTCGTTCTGACCTTCCTTCGGTTGTAGAAAAATATATGAGCAAGGTACAATGAGTAATTTCAACTTTCAACTTTCAACTTTCCACTTTCAATTCGGTCAAGAGTAATGGCTTTGGTGATGACAAAGATTATGCATTGATTAATTACTTAATTGATTGATTCATGTCAAATGAATGTTGCTGCAGGAGCTTGAAGTGGAAAAATTCATTACCCATACAGTCCCATTCTCCGAAATCAACAAGGCCTTTGAGTACATGCTTAGAGGAGAAGGTCTCCGATGCATCATCCGGATGGAAGAGTAGAGTAGAATTTATTGCATGAACAAGTTTGAGATGTTTCTTAACAGTGGTCCTAATCACAAATGCTCTAATGTCATGTGTACGCAACGATGCTTTGTAAAATTAAATTATTTTGATTAATTTGTGGCCATAATTTAAAGATGTTCTTGTGTAGTGTCTTTCAGTTGGTCAATGGCAATGAATAAATAAATGTATACGTTTTTAGACATTACGATGTTGTTCATGGTTATTCTAATCTTGCAAATTGTAGCTATTCCTATGATAATATCAAGAATGACAATATCTATTTTTACAATTCCATCGGTACCATCCACCACCAATTAGCTTATTATTTAAATTATTTAATTAATAATTATGACGTCTCTCTCTCTCTCTCTCACGTTTCACTCCTCTTTTATTTTTCTCTTCCTAAGTTCCACTTTTTTTCCTCTTCTCTTTCACACTTATTTCTCCGCAACTCTCAAACTCATAATCACGAGTATAATCGATTTTTTTTATTTATAAAAAATAATAATAATAACAACCAAGAGTATGAATAACCACTAGGTCTCCCCTTGGCTTAACTGGTCGACTGTTGTTTGAGCCAGTTAATATAATCAGCCACCATGGCTTAAGACCTGGTACTGGTAGAAAGAAGAAGAGATAAAATTAAGATTACAAATAAAATTAGACATCAGTAAGTATTAAGTAAAATTCGTGACAATATTATATAATAGGTAAAGCTTGGGAAGTAGGTCCAATGCCTCTGGTGATTGAATCTGATACAATGAACACGGTAAAATAAATTGATTGGGAGATTAATTGATCTCTAACAATTGTGGAGTGGAACTCAACATGGTTTTTCCAAGTTCTGTCATACAGCAGCCCACTGTTTGGCATGTTAAAATCTTATCAAAGTAGAGCGAAATTTTTCAATAATTTGTCCAAATACGACTTAGATTGATTCACCGTCTAACAAGTAAAATTAACATATATAATTTTTTTTATTCTAATTTAAATGGATGTTTATACTATAAGAAAATTATCTAATGGAAGGTTGATGGAGTTGGAAAGCTTTTGGGGACAAAAATAAAAAATTGATGCGATGAAAAAGAAAGAAGAATTTTAATATGGTGGGATCCACATTAATTAACTAATTAATTTTTAAAATTATAAAATTATATGTCAATTTTAATATTAACCCTTAGCTAAACTTTAATCCAATAGTTTAAAAGCCGTGCTTAAAATTATGTATGAAACTATGTCCACTAAACTTGCCCCTCGTATACATATAAAATATGAGACATCAATTGGTCTTCTATGCCAGAAGTATGAAATCGTTTGCATGTAATTGATATAAAGAATTGTCATATGCATTATTAGTATAAGGAATTAACATCATTTGTATCAACATATGAGAAGGATCAAGACATTTGGCTAGAATCAACAGTATTAATATGTGATGTGTATGTGATAAAATATCAAATTTGGGAGAGACAATATGGGTCAAGATTCGCTTATTCGATTCAATTTGATGCGAATTAAATGTTTGAAAAAATTGATTCATTTAATAAATGAGTGAGTTCGATTTGATTCGCTAATTAAACGAATGGAATCCGGATTTGAAGATATTGATTCATTTATTCGTTTAATAAACGGGTTATAAACAAATTGAATATAGGTTGATTCGTTTAAAATTCATTTATTATTTGTTTAATTAAATTACTTTTTTGTCCTTAAATTTATTTGAAATTTTTTAAAATTGAAGGTTAATATTGTAATTTGGATGATTGTGTATTTAATCCTAGAATATGATTTGGATTATTTGTGTTTTATTTTAGGATATTAAATTTGTGTCTTTTTCATATTTTATTTTGCTTACTTTTGTTTATTAATTACATTTTTTTTAAATGAATTGTAAACGAATCCTGATTTGATTCAATTCATTATGGATTCGTAATAAGATAAACGAATAATAAACAGATCCGAATTCAATTCATTTCGTTTATTAATTCCATTAAACGAATTAAACGAATCGAACCGAATATTCATTTAATAAATGAATCGAATCTGAATCTTAGAAGTTCAATTCATTTAATAAATAAATCAAATCCGAATCAGTAGAATTTTGACCAAATTTGTTTACCATTCGATTTGAAATTTTATTCGTTTTGTGACTCTTAAATTATCAATACACTTAGCACATGTAATAGGAATCAATATCGTCATGCAGATGTGACAATAATCAAAAGGATTACGACATGTACATACAGTAAGAATCATCATTATATACAAATAAATATAAAATTACTGTCATTTGTTATCTTTTATAAACAAGGATCTGTAGTCAATAGTCATTTGGAATTAATGAGAGTGAAAAGTTTATGAAGAAGTTTATTGATTGTTTTCTTTCTTTCTTTCTTTCTTTTTTTTTTTAAGTTTACACAATATTTCTCAAGGTACAATACTTTTTTTAATTTTTAGATTAAGCAAAAAGGTAAGACAAATTGTTTAAATAACTTATTGACTGAATGATTAAAATTTTTTATGAAATTAAAAAAAAAAATGATCTTAATGACTTAACTATTAAAATTAAGTCAATTAAGTAATTAAGTTAAAAAAAAAAAAAGCCCCGTACCATCTCATTTATTTCTTAAACATCGTTTTAAAAAATAAAAAGTTCAAATTTTCAAAAAGAAATTTGTATTTTAATGAATTTTATGTTTGTGTACAAGAGGAAGGGTTACAAAGTCAATTTTTGGCTCCGACTTTGGTGATTGAATGATAATTTTAGTAATTAAAACGAAAATGGCAGTCCCCCTAGTTGTTTGAAATCAAATTTATTTTATATTTATTATTATATTATTATTATTTTTTCAATATCTGTTTGATGTGTTTTAAGTTAAGACTAAAACCATTAGTTGTTTTCGACTTTGAAAATGGTAAAACAGCTGTAAAGAAAAACCAGGACGAACACACAGAAACTGGAGTCAATTGTAACAGGGTTTTGATTCCGCAAGTCGCATACTTAAAAAAAAAAAAAGGCTTTAAAAAAGAATTTAACGTTGACAATCATAATAAACATAAATTAAAATAAAATAGAATGGAGAACGTACTCATAAATATTTTAATAGTAAAATCCCAGCTGTCTTTTATCTTTTAATATTGAATTATGATATACCAAACAGAATACTGTAAACCAACAGTAAAACGAGGGACTAAAATCCGGGGAAACAAATCTGGGAATGGTTTTGGGTTTGCCCCTCTTGTGTGTGTATCCTGTATTGAGGCAAAAGTTTATATCTGAAAGTCTAAACAATTATTACAATAATATCATAAATAGTTAAACAGCACAAGAATCCATTATTAAATCAGGGATACCTCTTCTTTAATTTGGTTTCATAGGGCTATAAATACCTTGATAAACTGCCATAAATTCCCACCAAGAGCAAACGTTAAAGCAAGCTTTAAAGAGTTCTAAAAAATCTTTCAGTTCTCAGTTTCTCCTAAAAGATGTCAAGCACTGTTGGACAAGTCATACGCTGTAGAGGTATTTGAAAAATGGTTGTAATTTCGTGCCTTTTGATCTTTGCATGCCTATATATATTCGAATAATTGTTTTTTTTTTTGGTTACTGTGGTTGCAGCCGCGGTAGCTTGGGAAGCAGGGAAGCCACTGGTGATGGAAGAAGTTGAGGTGGCTCCGCCGCAGGCTAATGAAGTTCGTGTGAAGATCCTCTTTACTTCCCTTTGCCACACTGATGTCTACTTCTGGGAAGCCAAGGTAAAATTTATTTAGAATGAAAGTCTGTATTTCTTTAGAACTCGTACAAGTTAAACACTTTTATACTAATATATCTTTTTTTTTTTAATTATTAAAATGCAGGGACAGAACCCTTTATTTCCTAGAATTTATGGCCATGAGGCAGGAGGGTAAGTGAATACTCAGTTTAATTTCTCTGACATAAATGGATTACTTTTCATGATCTAGCTACCTTTCTTCAATTGTGATTTGATATGATATCTGTTGAAATTTTTGCAGGATTGTGGAGAGCGTCGGCGAGGGGGTGACTGATCTTAAACCAGGGGATCATGTTCTGCCTGTGTTCACCGGAGAATGCAAGGAGTGTGCTCATTGCAAGTCAGAAGAAAGCAACATGTGTGATCTTCTCAGGATCAATACTGACAGAGGCGTCATGCTTAACGACGGGAAATCGAGATTTTCCATCAATGGCAAGCCTATTTATCATTTCGTTGGAACCTCAACCTTCAGTGAGTACACCGTTATTCATGTTGGCTGTCTTGCCAAGATCAATCCGTTGGCTCCTCTTGACAAAGTCTGTGTTCTCAGCTGTGGAATTTCGACGGGTACTTATTGGAGCACGACATTTTTAATACTGTTTAAGGTTTAATTTCGGTTAGGATTCACAATTTAACAGTGGCTTTGTTTTCCAGGCCTGGGCGCAACACTTAATGTTGCAAAACCTGCAAAAGGCTCAACAGTGGCTGTATTTGGATTGGGCGCTGTAGGCCTCGCTGTAAGCAATCTTCATCTGCCTAAATGAACTGTCTTTGTGTTTGTTTCAGGTAAATTTGCAAATGACAATGCATATTCATATTATGTTTTTTCAATGTGATTGATCAGGCCGCTGAAGGGGCCAGGATTGCCGGGGCTTCAAGGATTATTGGTGTTGATCTGAATTCAAATAGATTTGAAGAAGGTAAACAAATTGTGCTTTTGGTTTTTTAATAATTAGGAAAAGAGACCATAAATTGATATCATACTGAGATCCCCATCTTGGTCGTTTCAGCAAAGAAGTTCGGTGCGACTGAATTTGTGAACCCAAAAGACTACAATAAACCAATTCAAGAGGTTTGTCTCCAAATTAAATTCTTAAACAATAAGCACAAAAGTTAAATATCTTATGTCATAATTGCATCTGGTAATAATGTACTAATCAATAGGAATTTCACATCATTGCTAAACAGGTAATTGCCGAAATGACGAATGGAGGAGTGGACAGAAGTGTGGAGTGCACTGGACATATTGATGCCATGATTTCAGCTTTCGAATGTGTCCACGATGTATGTACATTCAATATCTGGTCCTAATTAACGGTTTTTAATTCTCTGGAAATCCTGCTAACACAGACGGAATTGACTCCTGATATTTTCAGGGCTGGGGTGTGGCTGTTCTTGTGGGCGTTCCTCACAAAGATGCTGTGTTCAAGACGCACCCCATGAATTTGTTGAATGAAAGAACTCTTAAGGGCACCTTCTTTGGAAACTACAAGCCTCGTTCTGACCTTCCTTCGGTTGTAGAAAAATATATGAGCAAGGTACAACGAGTAGTTTCAACTTTCAACTTTCCACTTTCAATTCGGTCAAGAGTAATGGCTTTGGTGATGACAAAGATTATGCATTAATTAATTACTTAATTGATTGATTCATGTCAAATGAATGTTGCTGCAGGAGCTTGAAGTGGAAAAATTCATTACCCATACAGTCCCATTCTCCGAAATCAACAAGGCCTTTGAGTACATGCTTAGAGGAGAAGGTCTCCGATGCATCATCCGGATGGAAGAGTAGTTTGTGTAGATAAATAATTCAAAGTGGTCTGTGTCATTGTCATGTTCAAAATTTTAATATTTGCAAAGATGTCTTTATAAGTATTGTTGTTTTGTGGTCATAATGTAAAACGTTATTTTCTAGTGCCTTTCCGTTGTATACTTGTTTGCGAATTTTTTTTTTTAAAAAAAGTGATGAGAACAAATTCAGTGTGAGTGTGAACAAATAACAGATTCATTCATGTCTATGATTCAATCTCTAATAGTCTTACAAGTTAAGCCATTTTTATAATCGTAATATCATCAAGTCTTTCTTATGCATGATCTGAACTTCAGAGCCAGAGCCCAAATAAAAATGAGGCCCAAAAATAGTTGAAAGTGGGTAAATGTGACGAGTCAGAGCCAGAACCTGCTTTTGCTTTGTCATTCCTTACTCTTTTTCTGAAATTAACAAATGGGTCCCAAAGTCTCTGGCTCACGTAGAAAAGGCCAAAAAAAAAAGGAAAAATCAAGCAAAACATGCTAGGGTACTCACGTGTGCAATCACACTGTAGCAGATTCTTCGGGAAACTTTCCTGAACTCGGGTCTTTAAAAGGTGGGTTCCAAGTGGTATAATACTTAAATGAGTTTGTATTTATATGGACAAAGGGCAGTCCAATAACTTCTAAGTGGGGTTATGATTAACTGGAAGAAGAAGCAAAACTAGGGCAAATTAAAAACTAATCTCTAGATATACTTTTAATGCACACGTTCAATAAGAATATATTCTTGTTTGATGGTGACAAGTTAACAAACGAATGTAATCAAGGAGAACGCCCGAGGGTCTATTCATCAACTTAATCAAATTAGATTAAAATTCATTGTTGACCTGAATTTTTATTGAACACAAAATTATTAGTCAAAATAATTTAAAGTATTTTTTTTCCTTGTAATTTATCCCTTATGTTAATAATTTAAAGGATTCCTAATTAGTCATTTATAAAGATTGGATGGTAGTCATAATCTCATTTTTTTTTAAAGTTTGTTATACACGAATGTTACTGACATTATATCAGACATTATAATTAATATTTACAATCATACTATATAATTGGGACCACTGCCATACATTGACACACTGAAGCACTTGCCCATATATTTTAAACCCTCTCTAATATTCGAGGGATACCTACTCCACTCACATTTCGTAAGGGAGAGACAGTTTCCACTCAATTATGTTTATAATTGAGGGAATACTGAAATTAACCCCTATAAAGCTCTTATGGAGGCTCAAATACTTGCACTCAACATTGTAAGTGTAAGGCTTCTCCCATTGAATCAAAGGCCCATTGGTTAATATCACATTATTTAATTAGAAATCTTTTAGGCCATCTTTAGATGCTAGGATTAAGTATGAGATTGGACTAATTTTGAGATTAAATGTTTATCTTATATTTGGTAACTTAGTTGGATTAGACTAAGGAAGACTAAGGTGGCGTTTGTTTTTTAACTTAATAACTTAAAGTGACTTAACTTAATTAATTAAGTTAATTAGAAGTGTTTGTTTTTATAACTTAATAGGACTTTTTAGATAATTTTGACTTAATAAAATAAGCTAATTTTTTTAGCTTTTTACTGAATGGAAAAATCTGAATTAAGTCAGTTACTTTCTAATGTCAAAAATATCCCTACTTTATAATTTGTTTTTCATATCTATCCTAAAACTCACCTAAAAAAATTTATCCCACATAATAATCTTATCATTATTTTTTTAGCCGTCATGCAATCTCCCCTCACTTTGCTTCTCTCGTCCAGTTCTTGAATTTCCCATTAATTTCTCTTGAATCTCCCATTAATTGCTCACCAGGCAAGCACTTGACTTGGGCCTTTCTTTTTTACTTTTCAATTACCTTTTCTAGCATTCACTTTTATTATATTTGACTTTTCAATTACGTTTTCTAGCATTCACTTTTAATAATTAATAGCTTTGCTACTCTTTTTGGATCTGACACACTTCGTTATGCGTTTTGGGTATTGTTTTATTTATATGAATATATTTTGTTAATCTAGTTTTATTTATAAATGTTAAAATATTGTGGTATTTAATATATTATTTATTTGACATTTAAATTTAATAAGGATACAAATGTAAAACTACACATTTTCAGTTTTTTAAGTTGAAAAAAAAAACAACTTAATACTTATTTTCAGAGATTCAGACGAAAAAACAAATAAATTATTCAGATTCAGACATTTAGATTTATTCAGAATTCAGACTAATTCATGTCTATTCAGATTTCAGACAAAAAAACAAACGCCACCTAAATTTAAATTTAATCCTAAAATCATGAGATTAGTAATCCTAATTTACACATGGGTTTAGTAGGGATAAAATTAAAAGAAAAAAAAGTTTTCTATTTATGAGGCTTTCATTTATATCATTATTTTTAATTAATTAATTTTATATTTATGATTCACTTAATTTTTATTTTTTATTTATTATTTATGATCTAACTAAATTGGTACTTTTACTTCTACTAACTCTTGAGGTTAGATTTTCATTACTTGTGTATTTAATACTTTATTAACAAAATTAACCATTTAATAATTTATTGCATTATTAATTGTATTAAATTTAATAATCACTAATACAATATTAAAAATAATCATGAAAATTAATAATACCATTAATTAATTGATTTTATATAAATTTTTTAAATATTTGATAAAAATAATTAAATAATTATATATTTTTATTTGTTTATTATATTATGACTGCCCAATAACTTATTTACAATATATGTAATTTTTTATTAATTGTTTTTAAATTTATTTTAATTACTATTATAAAATTTCATGAAAAATTGATGTTTATATCTGAACATCAACTTAAATACTATTTAATACTATTCAAATATAATTTTACAGAGTCTAATTCAGTACTGTACGAACATAAAACAATATTATATAACTTAGTTTAACAAATTCAATCTAATCCAGTCCAATTCAATCTCGTGTGTCAAACATATCCTTAAATTATTAAAGTAAATGATAAATTAAAACATAAGAAAAACACATACTGTAATACATATTTTTTTTCCTATAATATATTAGAATATGTTTTTTTAGCTTATTTTTTACATTAATGACTTAAGCGATACTCTCATTGACACACACACACACACACACAAACTTAATTTGACTAATAAGAAAAGATAGAATGGTGCAATTCAAAAGCCTCTCAATTTCTCTCGGGCTTTTATCTCAGTTGGTAAATAATGGTTAAAATTCGGTCAAAGCAAAACTTAATAACAAATTGCAGTTCACAGTAAATAATAATGGAGATGTTCACGTTTTGATAAGTTTAACTTGTGGCTCTAAATTAAAACTAATAAGAAAAGATGTTCACGTCCCAAATTAAATAATGAAAGTAAACAGTGTGCCACACAAGCGCATATCTTTACGACTACTGTACGTACCTAGGACTTGGAGGTAATTTAATAACCAAAGTCATGAAACATTTTAATAATAATACTAATGAAGTTCATTTTAAAAAATTGTTCTTTTGTGATATTTAAACAGGCAGGTCTCAATTGTTACTTAATTACATACATTATTGGAAGGGTAGTGGAATTACTTAAGTAATGCAAAAAGATAGGCTCACAAGAAGGAGCCGATTGCATAGATAAAACTTTGATCTGATCTGAAGCAATCATGTGCTCTTTTACTCAAATCACACGGCAACTGTGGTCTGTGATGAAGCTCAACGTGCTAGTCCTTGTAACCGCAGCATTCGGTGCTAAAGATGATGCCATGGGGACGGGCATTGAGTCATTGACTTTGCTCTCTTTTTTATTATTATTATCATTAGGTGGACACTTCAACGAAGAAATTCAGGGCCTCGTTTTCTGTATATATACATATTAACTACATCACTTATTGTGATGCATCGACTCTCGCCCTGCATTTGCCTTTTCTTTCAATTCCGTCCCCTTTCTTTAGCTTCTTCGTTGCCTCCTGCCAGAAATTCTTTCTAACTCATGAGTCCGGCTTCTGATATATTTTTGTAAAAATTATATAGTGTTCAGTTAATCTGGCTCGATTCGTGTTATCTGCTACTCCTTAGCAATACATTTATAAAAGCCTGTAAATCATGTAAGTTTAGTCCTTCCCCTCCTTCAAATTAAGCCGAAACCAAAAAAAAAAAAAAAAAAAAAATCGTAGGGTTAGTTTCTTAATGTTCTTGTAAAAGATCTCTATAGATACTTAGTGTTATTATAGTCCTGGAAAGGATTAAGACCATTCCGTAGCAACAATTTTATAAAAGCCTTCAAATTATGTAACAGGTCTGATCCCTTTTT
This sequence comes from Citrus sinensis, assembly GCF_022201045.2. Classification (NCBI taxonomy): domain Eukaryota; kingdom Viridiplantae; phylum Streptophyta; class Magnoliopsida; order Sapindales; family Rutaceae; genus Citrus; species Citrus sinensis. Next base: position 33,928,233 of record NC_068560.1, on the reverse strand, counting down.
TATTACCTATAAAAACCAAAAAAAAAAAAAAAAAAATAGTTGTCATTTGTTGTCTGTAGAAGTAAAGAATTAGAACCGGGGGAATGGCGGAATCAGAGCCGGGGACGCCGGCGGTTTCAACTCCGGCGACTCCAGGGACGCCAGGTGGAGCACTGATGTCAGCAGCGAGAGTGGACTCGCTGTCTTATGAACGACAGGCGAAGTCAGGATTCAAGTGCTTGCCGGTGACTGCACCAAGCAGCTGGGGTCACACAAATAGCTGCAGCTTCCCGGATATTCCAGTTCCAAATGTCTCTCTCACCCGCAAGGTACCGCCCAGCTGGGCTTAATTAATTTCTGCTTCATTAATTAAACCTTCTTTTTTTTTTTTTAGTACTAAAATGATCCTCCAGCATTGCTCACGTATTGTTGTTGCTAAAATAATCCGGCTTTTAATATTATTGAAGAATCATTATAGTTTATACATTCACGCCACGTGTATCAATAATAATTGCACATTATTAGATTTATTTATTTTTATTATTTTTATATTATATTTTGCTTGTTAAACGGTCCCTATCTCTTAGCAAGGGTCGACTAATTAACGGTACACGCACCAGCTGCATCAGCCCCCCCGCCGACCCCCCTTTTTTTCAATATATTTTTTAAGGAACCTATAGCTAATCCTGTCCTCAAGAGCGAGATTCACTAATTTGTATTTGCTTCTTAATAACAAGGATGGACGTATGCTCGAGAGGAATAATAATAAATGGGTTGGATAGGTATTCTAAATATATATATATATATATATATATAGAATAAGAAAGACGTTAAAACAAACGACATCTCATCTAATCTATTATTTTATTATGTATTGTTGGAAGCTGCGTTTTGTTTTATGAGTTTATCTTCTCAGCAAAAGTAAGATGATGTGCATAAATATCTTACATGCCTATCCCTTTGATCAATTTAGGCAATGAGAGAAATGGTTCAAATATAATTAAATGGGATGGATGGGATTAATCAGATTAGCTTAAATTCTTGGAAACTAAGGTAGTGTTTATTTTTTTGTCTGAAATCTAAATGAATCTTATTTTTTCTAAGCTTGAATGGGTTTGAATATGGAAATTTAAATGATATGTTTGTTTTTGTTTTTTTAATATCTGAATATAAGTGACATTTTGTTTGTTTTTATAATAAAAAATATTTTAAACTTAATTATTTAACATTTATATCCTTGTAAATTAAAACAAAAAAGATGATTAGATTTTATAGTTTAGGAAATAAGTTATTTTATAGAAATATTTTTATAATATAATATTTACTTATCATTCAGACATTTTCTCATTCAGATAAAAGTCACAAAAAATTATTTTTTCTATTCAGATATAAATGTTTGAAAATCATATATAAGTTCCAAAAAATAAATAAGTAAATTTTAGAAAAGATCTAAAATTAATAAAATTTCAGACTTCAAACATTTAACAAACAACCTCTAATGTGACTTATTTCCACGGAAGCGCCACATGTCAATTGTCAATGTATCCAAGTCGTTATTATAAAGTAAATTAATTAAATTAACGATGATGGACGCATGCAGGTAGGAGCAGAGTTTGTGGGAACGTTCATTCTAATATTTGCGGCAACAGCAGGACCCATAGTGAACCAGAAGTACAGTGGGGCGGAGACACTGATAGGGAATGCAGCATGTGCAGGGCTAGCCGTAATGATCATTATTCTCTCAACAGGACACATCTCTGGAGCTCACCTGAATCCGTCCCTTACCATAGCATTTGCGGCGCTTCGACATTTCCCATGGGTTCAGGTTCCGGCTTACATAATGGCACAGGTGTCAGCCTCCATATGCGCCTCCTTTGCTCTCAAGGCCGTGTTCCATCCCTTCATGTCCGGTGGCGTTACCGTTCCCTCCGTAAACACTGGGCAGGCTTTTGCGCTCGAGTTTCTCATCACTTTCAATCTCTTGTTCGTCGTCACTGCAGTCGCCACTGACACTCGAGCAGTACGTTCTTTTCTTTTTTTTCTTTTAGTTCTTTTATTACAATTTAATAAAAATTAGTTGCACCATTAAATATCTAACCCAATTCAATTCAAACTACATTTAACTCTTTGACTCTTGATATACATATAGGTGGGGGAGTTGGCAGGAATAGCTGTTGGAGCTACTGTTATGCTCAACATTCTCATAGCAGGGTTGGTGACTTTAAACCGCTTTCTTTATTCTTTCTGATTAGATTAATTCGCAACCGCATAACAAGCACATTTTACTTTAGAATTAATGCGCCGATGCTTACATTTGATAATTATGATTTTGACCAGGCCATCAAGTGGTGGTTCAATGAACCCTGTGCGGACTCTGGGGCCCGCCGTCGCGGCAGGAAACTACGAGAAATTATGGATATTTCTACTGGCACCCACGCTTGGAGCTCTAGCTGGTGCTACTACCTACACTGTCGTCAAGCTCCGTGACAACGAGACCGATCCTCCACGCGAGGCCAGAAGCTTCCGTCGCTAGCTACACAACATGCATTGTTATGTTGCAGCCTTTGTTTGACAAATATTATTGAGTGTTTGTGTCGTTTGTGGTATAATTTCAAGAGTGACTGAGAAGAATAAAAAAGCGGTCTATATGATGTGATATATACAAAGTAAACGCTCTACAGTTAAGTTGAATAATTGAGGCACTGCGCGTGTGTGGTGCTCATTATTTGGCCGGCCGGGTCATTGCTTTGTTGATTTGCTGTGTGATATTTGGAGGAGTGCTTTGTCTTTGGCTCTTCTTCAAGATGTTTGATTTTGCTTTGGATGTCGTCTGATGTTTACTTCTACTAAGTTTTAATCAATAAAAGTGCACTAGCATGTTTGTGTTTGTGATATATATCTGTCGTTTTCATAATATTCATCTCAATTGATTGATTGATACCTTATAACATTCCCAATAACAATACTGATGATGGCTTTGCCCACAATTCAATTAATACATTTGGAACAATTACTTACGCTTATATAGCATCGAATTTTTTTCATATTCAAAATTCTACATACGTTAAAATCCATTTGATTTTCAATAAATGAGTAATAATACATGTAATAAGGATAAAAATGAAGACAAAAGTACTAAGGGACTTAAAAAAAAAAATTAACCCAAGGACAAATTATTTATTTAATTAATATATCATATGACATATGTACACGACTCAACTCATCAGTTTGGTGTATGTTGTATATTATGTGTAACATAGTCGAGCCCGTACATATATCATTATTCTATTGGTTCGTGTCCCTAATTTCATATCGAATTTTGTACATCTACCTTTTTTTAGTTATTTATTTTTTCAATCGGTAAACCGTCTCATTGCTTCAACTTCGTAGCGCAAGGAAGAAATGAGTTCCCATTATGAATCCATAACTGAACCTAAATCTTTTTTTTTGATAAAAAAGGGGTTCTAAAAGAGAAGAGCTAGAGGGGTACAAAACGGGGCTGTGTCACCCCATACATATCCGAATACAAAACAGAGCTCAAACCTAAAGGGGCAGAATGAAGAAAGTGCACTCCAACAGGCAAACTCAAAGTATGCGTAACAAGGAAATCAGCCGCCAAATTTGCTTCGCGGTAGATGCGATCAATTTGAATCCTCCAATCCCTCCTCATGAGTTCCCTAATCATCTCGATTATATTCGAATATTCGTTGACATTAGCATTATTCTCCTTTATAAGCTGCACCACACTACAGTTATCTATTCCAACTTGGAGACGTTTATAGCCAAGGTCCCATACCATTCTTAACCCATGCAAGACACCCCAAAGTTCAGCCTTTAAGAACCTAAATCTTTTAATTTATCCGAAAAAATTTAAATTAAAAGTACACAAGTCATCAACAAATTATAAGATCAGTAAGAGTTTTAGCTGCCACTACCACTGCAACTGCAAATAGAGGAAATATCACAGTTTATTTTGCACAAAATTAACTTCAAAGTGACGTTGCCCAGGAAAATGATTCAAATTTGAAGAGCTTGATCAACTAAGAAAAATTCATGATGAGTAATTATTTTAGTCCCAAAAACAATGATCTTGTAAGCAACACTCAGCAAGTTTATGGGTATAAAATTATAGCAGAAAAGATTTGATGAATCTCTGATGTAGTTCGTCATTAGAAAAGAAGAATAAGGGGTAATTTTGGAATTGAGAGAGCTGTTTAAAGGAAAAATTCAGAATTTAAATTTAAATTCGTGATGGCTGTTATAAGACATGGATGTAATGTGTTTTTTAAGTTTTTTTACAGGTTCAAGTATTCTTACTTGCAAACAAGTTTTTGAAGGAATAGTAATTAACACATAAGAAAATCCGCATTTGATTTCCAATGAAGGACCGATCTAATTAGATTCAGAGAATATTGATCTGGTGAGAATAATTGTTATTTAGAAATTCTCATATCTCAGCAGCGGATATCTTTTCACATTAGTTATATGGCATATTTTGTATTAATAGTGCTACACAATAATGTGACATTCATCAAATGGAGGAGAAATTCTAGAATACATTTGAGTTATCATGTCACCCATACAACAAGCAATGATGCCATGAGATATGTACATTTATTTTGATCCACTATCATGCAAGTGATGATTGTATTAAATTCAATTACACATGTCATGTATGCATCAATTGATTATAGTACATCTGGGGTATTCTAAAATTTCTCCAAGTGAAGGGTGGAGATAATATAATTAAATCACTTGAAACTTGTGAAAAATTATCAACCAATTAATTGAATGATATGACCACTTGCCTATATAATTTAGGGTAAAATTTTGGGATGCCTATCACTACCCATTATCGCTTCACCACTAAGTAATTCTAACAATTACTTTTTCTCACCTAACATTTCAAGTTTTAATAATTTAGCACCAAAATGTTAACTTGGCTTTTTTTAAAAAAAAAAAAAAATCTGACATCAAAAGTATAAGATATTTTCACTCCATAAACTTAAACGGCAGTGGTGATTTGATATAAAAAAAATATCATATGATAAATTATAATTTCTCAAAAAATCGGATGGTAGAATAACTTACGTACTAATTTAATAATATCCCTAGACACAACGCGACGGACATGGGGTGATCATTTTCTTGGATGAATCTGTTTGATAATATCGCATTTGATTTTTAGATTCTCAGATAATAAAATTGATAAATAAACCACATGATATCAAGTTGGTTTGGACTTTGGACAAAATAGCTCATTTTCCCGAGTAACTGAAGTTGATCTCTCTCATTTCAATAAGTTACTTTCAGGATGGTTTATAAAAGTTTCATCAAATAATTAAAAGAAGTGAAAGCCAGTTAGGATTTAAATCCATATTTTGTTATAAAAACATGAGCAGCAAGTACAGAACCAATTATGGAAATAATTGGGGGGTTATTAAATTGACATATACAATAATTAATCTAATTAGTCATCACTAGGTCTAGGAGGGGGTAAGTTATTAATGCAGCAGCATTTGAATTGGGTTGTGCCATTTACAGGCATGCACTGAGCGCCAGATCCGAATCGTATAGCACAATCAAAATCCGAGTCGCATCTTCCTTCATTGAAGGTACACTTTAATGGTGCTACTTGAGCATCCATTTCTACGCATATCAGATCAAATCAAATCAAAGTCATTTTAAATGCAGTCTTAAAAAAGATTAAATTTATAAAAACAATATTTAATAACATGATAATAACGTAAAAATGAAGAATAATTATAACACAAAAGTGAGTATATATCAGTAATAAATATAGAAAAGAGAGCGCGAGAGAGGACGACGAGAGCAATCAATTGAAGCTTTTCTGATGCCATTTCTATTTCTTACAATAATTGGTTGATGTTTAACTAGGGGAGTATCTGATTATTTATAGAGTGATGATGACTGTGCATTTTATAAATCAATTGATGCTGTTAGAATAATTATGGTAATGTATCCAAGACTTCTGCTCAAAAACTTCTGCATATGTTTTTTGAATGGTAAAAAATTCTGTAAATGTTAAAGATAGAGAAAAATCACCATTTGATTTCTGGTTACTAATGATCGGTAAAATTGGTGTTGACAACATTAGAGAGTCCTGATTTGGTAAGAACACTAATAAGTTTTCTTGAAGCTATCGACAAAGAATATCCGTGCGTACATTACTTATCACACATGCATGAAACCTTTAAAGAGGTACGTAATGGTTCCTTCACTATCTTTGTGAATATTGTGCATTTCTGCAAGCTTCTGTTGTAGAATGCTTTATTCCAGATTTAGCAGGTTATATTTTCAGACGCGAAGGGAGTAGTCAAGTTTATTTGGGCAATTGCAATGGCAGCAAAAAGTCGAGGTCCACACACCAAGTTATTTTAACTTATGTTTATTTTGTGCATGGAGTGATGGTTTTTTGGCCACTTTCAGAGTCTGGGAAATGTTTCCAGATAGCATGTTAAGAAATACAATCTCACTCACATCACATCGTCCTGCGTCTTTAGGATTCAAGCAAATGTAATAACAAAGTTTGGAATAGTCTTATCCTCCATTACTTAGAATAGTCTTATCCTTCATTTCCAAGTGAGTATCCAACTAACTTAAACTTTTGCAAACGTTAAATTTTTGTATGCCCATTACAGCTGAATTAGAACTAGAACTAAAAACAACGCTAAACTCACCAAATCCTTTAGCCAAATTCAATCCTAACATATTTTTTTTTCTTTTGTTACATAAGTTAGAACAAAGAAATGTTAGATGAAGATAAATGGTCTTGACTGTTTCAGTGGGCTAAACTGTAATAAATGATGCGTTTACTAAACTGGAATCGAATAAGTTGTTTGCTTGAACTACATAAATCAGAATGAGAATGAGTTGTATTGCCATTAATTATGAAATGAGTTAAATTATAACAAATTACTAAAAAGTACTTAACGATCTATTGTCATAATTATTGTTTTTATTTTAATTACAGTAATAATTTATTCAAAAATTATTATATTAATAATTGTTGTTAATAATATATTAAATAATAATAATAACAACAACTATATTAATTAATAGTAATAATTATATTAATTAATTGGTTATAATATTATATTAATTAATTATAACCGAGGACAAAATGGAATTTTTTTATTTTGTGTAAGGGGCAAATGGTCATTCCTGGGAATGGGGGACCCCTTGGGAATCAATTTTCTATTCTCCATTCCGAAATTGGGGTAAATCCCATTATTTTGATTCTGATTTTTTACTCTATTTTATGAAGTAAATGCTACTAATGATTTCGATTTCCTAATCCGGGAAGTTAATATATTAAAAATACAGAAGGAAAATGAGTTTGATACTTTTTCCAATTGAACCCATATATAATTCTGAGTACACATTAAGCCTCTAATGTACTCAAATGAAGTCTAATGCGATGCGGGCTTAAAAATTGATCCCTCGTGCTAAAAGTAGGCTCGAAAGCAATTATAGAGACTAGAACAACTAATGTATCTCTAGTGATTTTTGACAATATAGGACATTTGCTTCTATTCACCGTCCACCACATAAAAATATCAAAGTTTGCAATAGTCTTATCCTCTATTACTTAGAATAGTCTTATCCTTCATTTCCAAGTGAGTATCCAACTAACTTAAACTTTTGCAAACACTAAATTTTTGCATGCCTATCATAGCTGAATTAGAACTAGAACTAAAAACAACGCTAAACTCACCAAATCCTTTAGTCAAATTCAATCCTAACAAACTTTTTTTTTTCTTTTGGTACATAAGTTAGAACAAAGAAAACAGACTTTATCAATCTGAATTGATGACTCACGTACATAAATATGAGAAAAGAATTAATCCACTAAAACCATTTTGTATTTAAGATCCAATACAACAACAACAACAGCCATCACACCATAAATTTCATCTCAATATTTTCCAAACTTCTCTAACATACTTTTTGCCATATTTTTTCCTCACATCACATTTCTATCATGGTATACAAGGGCTTCAAATGCTCACATAGTACTCTTGCTAACTTCGACACTACTTCAGTAGGCAAATACTTGCTTATATTGGTTATCACGATGCTTTAGACAAGTACAAATATCTTTAAAGATCAAAGCAACTTTCATCAAATATGTTGAATTCAATTTTGTTGTACAATCAAACACCAAACGCTTAGCACAATTCAACTTCAATTGGCGGTTACCCATATGTTCAAACAACTCCACCCTTTTAGAAGATGTTATCCACACTTAAAATTTTTTAAAAAAGGGCGAGAAATAGAACATGCGGATGGTGAGAGTGCACCTAATTACCATAAATTAACATGCGAATTACACCAGATTACCTATAAATTTCAAATGGCATTAAATTCAAGCAAAAAAAAAAAAAAAAGGTAACTTCCACAGTTCAAAAGACATTTTGGACCATTAATTGATATCAAAACATAAAACAAAAGCTAACACGTGTAATTGATGCATTTAGAGAAATATAGAGACAAGGATATCCTAAATTAAAAGAAGAAGAAGCAACTGTATCACCAAAGAAGAGAGAGCAAAATCATGAATAACTAATAAACCGCAAACAAGCGACGGTCGATGATATCAGTGGCCAGCAAAGAACGAGCGGCTAGTGTGTGAAACTAAAAGAGATAAACTAAGGTTTGCAAAATTGAAAATATAAAAAGAGATATCCATTCAATAAATGGATATCATGGGAAATATATATAATTTCTTACTTTATTTTTTAACATAAATGAATTAAATATCTAATATCCATATTCATCCAGTATCCAGTTGATTATTTTATAAACATCCATATCCATATTCAAAAGATTTTGAATATATAGTATCAGATCCAATTAAACTAAATAAATACATATCTAACTTGAATTGCCACCCCTCTTCAACTACATGCTTAAAGGTTTTGGATGGATGGATGGAAAAGTTATGTGCCAGAACAAGCTTTGATTAGTTTCTTTAATTGACAAGTCAATAGTTGGCACCAATCATTGCCGCTCAGGAAGTGAAACCCTACTAAAAGCACAAAGTACAAAAATGATGAGAGCGTCCATTCATCGCATGAAAGAAAATCCTCTAATAAATTTTACTCAAAATTTAGGAACAACAAATATACACTATGAATTTTCGTCTATAACCATGTTGCTCATGGTTGTGCTAATTTTGCAAGTATAGCCATGTCTAATATCTTAACATCAAGACTGACATCTACTTTTACAATTCCATCAGTACCATCCACACCAATTAATTTGCCTGTTGCACCGCGATGTGGACCACCCATTATCTTGATCTTGTCGGTTTTCCTTGGCGGCACTATCTCTATTTCATTTGGAAGCGCCGTTATTGTATCACCATTCCCACTTGAACCAAGGACCACCCTACATGACCCATCCTGCACCGCGGAGTGCCAGTGTTAACTACATATTATTATTATTATTACATCATCATCATCATTTACATAAACTGAAATGTGCGCTGGATGAATATGCAAAACTAAGAAAAGCCATCAATTTCCATCTCATGAAGTACCACTCCGGACTGTCGCCATTACTACAGTACAAAATTCACGTACAATACCAAAATAAAACCAAACAAGCAACAAGAATGCGTACCGGAAGCACTTCTCGGATGACTCCAACAACCGATTCCTCTCCGGACCTACGTACCAAGATGTCCGGCATGAACCATGGTCCTTCATTGTCCGCTCCTGCAATTGAACGTAAGCTTTAAATCCTGGGAACAGCTAATTAAAAGGGAAGGAAGAATATTCAAGCCTTCAAAAACACTTCTAACATTAACAATTTTTTCATAGGTAACGTGAGACTAGATTTGGAAACCAACATCCAAATGGGCAAATTATGGCTTTGTTGAGTAGATTATAGCTACTCAAAATAGGGTTCCTAAGTTGGCTTTTCTATAAACTAACGCAATCTGAAGCAGAGCTCAAGTACTTATGCTGTCAAATTTTTCAATAAATGGAACCACTTTTCTCTATTATGCATCAGAGCACAACTTCACATGCAGAATGTTTTGCATGACAAGCTCACATATGCAACACATACATCACATCAGAGAATAGAAACAATCAAAATACTGAAAAAGAATTCCAAGAAAAAAGGTTCATAGCAACAAAATCTAAACGTATCAATCATGAGGGAGTAAAAAAAAAAAAAAATGTATACTAGCAAAGATGGGAAACTTTTGACCACACCTATAACAGGAGACATAGCATCTAGACCACCAGTTCCAGGTGTCATGGGCTGCCCCCCAGGAGTGCCAGGAAGATAGGATGCTGAGTTTGGCGTCATTGGCTGCCCACCTGGAGTTGATGGCAGATAAGGGCTTGGAGCATTGACTGCAACAACAACTCAAGTTTGGTTACACGAGGGGGAGAGGGGGGGAAAAAGGAAGGAGAAATGAAATGAATGGTTCAATGATTAATGTCAAAACAAACAAATTACCATAAGTCGAACTGCTATCTCTTGGTGTTCCAGCATCACTATAATTGCCACCCGGTGTACTAGCCCAACCTGAACCAGGAGTAGGTGCTTCATATGCACGTGAAGGAGGACTTCCTGGCTGGAAGAAACAACAATGATTTTTACTTCTCAACCCAAAAAAAAAGAGGGAAGATGGAACATTTTTCACCATTGATGGTGTCAAATTAAAAATCTTCCCACCTGATATTGTGGACTGGTTCCCCAGGAGCCAGGGTTTCCATCTTCCCAATTATCCCTATATTGTTGTCGTCAAAATTCAAAGATCATTTAATCAAAAAACATACAAAACAAAATCTTCTCATTAGCATTCAGAACTCACAAGACCATTGAATACAAGAAGTTCCCAGGTGTGAAACATATTTAAGAAATATGAATGCTTTTTATTACAGTTTAGTTTCACATGAAGTCTTCCTCATAAATTAGAAAACTAAATCTGAAAAGACGGATCTCTTCAACTCCAAATGCATATCTAGGTGGTTTTCACCATTGTAGACACCATGGGGTATGGTGATAATTTGAAGATGTCGTGCTGACAAAATGCAGCACCAATACGATACCAAGACAACTTAAATACATCTCTGAAATTTGGAAAGTAATTCAGAAATAGAATGTTGTTTTCAACATTTAAAATTGTAAACCATGGGCATTACTAAAACAGAACCTTAGCTTGCATCAACTAGATATGTAAAAGCTAGGATGTGGAAAACATAAAAAAAATGGGGTCTATCTCCTCAACAGCATACTACTGCTTTGATCTACTAAAATTTAACAGAGCAATCAATCAAAGCATTCTCATTATATGGAAACCAGAAAAATAGAAGACAAGACAGAATGGTCAGATCCAGTGCAAAACCTAGGTGGACTCATTGGTGTATAAGGATTCCATGCTCGATCACGCATAGGTGTCCTCATGCCATCATGAATGGGTGTTGCTGCAGGAAAGAAGATTTAATTACAAGAAAGGTATAAACTGGAAGGAAGTAGTATTAGATATTTTTCCAAAGGTTGCCTCTAAAGAGAACCAGCAGATCATCAAACATGAAGTACATACCCCCAGCATCTCTCATTGGAGTCATATAAGGATGCAGTGGAGTTCGAGAAGGATGCATAGGAGTTTCACTTCCCATACCATAACGAGGTGTATCACTGCAAAACATAATCACGTGTACAGTAAGTTTTAACATTAAAAAATGATAAAACAATATAAAAAATAATTCTATGTACCGGTACGGTGTTGAAACAACCACATTGTCAGAGATCATACTTCGATCAACTGCATATGGAACAATTTCAATTGTTCATACAGAGAACCAGTAAAAAAAAAAATTAAGATACAAATGCTTCCCAAATAAACAGAAACTTGCCTGTAACAACCTTCATTTGTGACTCCAGCTCAACACGAACTGATTGCCCCTTAACATCTACCACCCGCCCGCGGTAGCCCTTGTAAGGACCTAGGCGAACTTTCACCGTAGTCCCAACCAAAGCATCATGTCCTCCTCTTCCACCTCTATTCCTTCCTCCGGCTGAAATAGAATCCAATTCAATTAAAAAAATCATTAAACATGCTGAGAATATTAACAACCAGCAATGACAAATTTCTGTAAACAACCAGGGCAATGATTCAGTGGCAAGCAATTACCTGGAGGACCACCTCTAGAATATCTTCCTGGGGATTGGGGAATACGAGGTGGTGTTCTTAAACTATTAAATCTTGAGTAGGCATCACCCTAAGCAATTTTAGAAACACAAGTGAGCTCTAAGGGGCTAACAAGACACTAGCAAAACCTAAAGATGCTCCCCAATATAAAACATCAATGTACAGTATAAACAAAAAGACTTACATTTCTGTCCCCATTGGCACGTGATCCTCCCACAACAACACAAGAACTAGATTTAGCACAAATAAAGCCAGCATGCTCAAGATGATGTCGATCATGGATGAATAAAATTCCTCTATATATGTGTTCCACAGGACCTTGTTTACCCTAACAACACAAAAAAAGAAATTGAATAAGCCAGCACTCATCTTAACTAATAATCCAAATCAAAATTTGAAAGGGGAATCGTACTTTGCATGGGCCCTCAACAATCCTCACAACATCTTTCACTGCAACAGTATTCTTATTTCTATCTTGCACATTAGACTTCTTCTCGAGCTTGCATTTTATTTCTCTCAACTTAACAAGAGCAACCTCAGGTCTATCAGGAACTCCCTTCAGAACCTGAAAACATGTAACATGCTTAGAATGTTTAAACGTATATTCACAATTTGGCCCTTGAGGTAAGGAAACTTACCTGAAAAGCTTCACTTTCCACACGTATTATCACCCCAAAGCTATTGTTACTGCACCAAATAATCAAAACATGTAAGACAGAGAATGGCATACTGAATAGCAATTACTTGATCCTTGAAGAAACAGAAACATACTCCAGCAGAACAAGATCACGAAGCTCATAGTCCCCAATTTTGGTTATACCAGTAGTAACCTCAGAGCTCTCCACAACGTCATCGGCAAACACACGAATCTGAAGAGAACAGACGTCTTTATTATCTCTTCAATGTTTTTCCAATCAAAACATATCATGAAGTCCAGTACTATGTTGCAAAGACAATGCCCCTCAACCCACAAATAGAAAAAAGGGAAAACAAGTATTTGGCTTACATCTTCCTTGGTTGTGTCAGATAGAATGATGAGAACATGTTGCTCAACCTTTAGAACCATGCCAGTTGCACCTGCCTGTGTTCCCGAGACAACTTTCACATGATTCCCTGGTTCAAAATATTTGCACAGCTCTTTTGAATTTACGGCAAGGGTTTTCTACAAATCAATCATTCAAAGGCAATGTCATTCCGGTGACCAGAATAATTAGTATCCGATACATGCTGGACAATTATTTTCAAAGAAAAAATACATTTCTTAAAATTCATAAATTCTTACAGGAAGCCCTTTCATTTCTGGTCTGATATGAACATTCTCTTCATCAACCTTCTCAACCCAACCTTTCAAATTTTTTAGATCTCCCTTGATAACAATAACTGCATCACCCTTCATGAAATGCCCTTTCTTTCTGTTCGCAAATAATGTTGAAAGACTAGCAATATCACTTTCTCCATTCTCCCCAGGAGTCCGGAACTTTTCGAGTTCATCAAAAGTTGGTTGTATGTTCTGAGCACTAATTGATTTCATCGAAACTGTTTTGTACAAGAAACCATCTTTGAACAACATACCACCAATATTCTCAAAGTAATCACCAGTCATTGGATCTCGTCTACGCTCTACACGTATATGCAACTCCCTGGACCAAAAAAAAAACCATAGGCAAAAAATTATGCTACACATACATTTCAGAATAAATATTCTGAGACAGAAGGACACAATCAATTATACCTAGCTTCATCAACATTCATAAAACGTGGAGGCGGCACAAATGGCTTTTTCTTCGCAACTTCTCTACCTTCCTGTGCACCAAAACGAGATTTCCTCATGATTAACAACATATACCAGCTACTAACAAAACAAAAGACCAAATGATACCAAATAAAAGGAAAATCCAACCTACGAAGCACACTCTCCTATATCACAGGAGATATTTCACATTGACAAGTTTAACAGTAGAAAACCTCTTCATAACTAATATAACTCCTGACACAACTTTAAAAATTATATCCATCACACGCGAGTTAAAAAACATAAAATAGGCAGCAAAAATCATACCAGTTTATTAGCAAGAGCCTGTAAATCTATCCTGGGGATTAATTTCACAGTAACCCTCTGCCGCACATTATCCACATCAACTACCTAAAAGCACAAAACTTTATGTCAGATCAATAAAAATTGAGCAAGAGCATCACATGGGATACAAAACTCACAAATCGTACCTTAGCAAGGTCTCCCTTATAATTACCAATCTTCATTCTGACCCATGTATCCCTAGAAAGATCAATTGCTTTGCTTTCAACAGCAAGAACATCAGTCATTTCTCTTATTGGAACAAGCATTACTTTCTGTGAATATATATTTCGCAGACCCTTGCACGCCTGAAAAAGAAGCAAAACAACAATAGATCAATCTTTGAAATCATCATTTATGCATCTACACATCAATAATCGTACAACTTGATCAAAACTTATCATGTACCTCCTTCACATGGGCTTCTTTGTCTGCTTCAATATAGATGTAGTTTTTAAGATGATCAAGAGCAATAGCAGACCTGATCTGCAATTCAGATCCTTTATCTATGCACTTTTGCATTAGACAGACGGCTGCCTCTCGTTCACGGCCAATCTAACATTCCTTAACACAGTTAAACAATATAACAAGCCTAGATAATAATAAAAATAATACTAAGAAAAAGAAGAAAATTTTGGGGTGGACAGATAAACAAGCAAAGTAGATAACTAACAAAAAGGAGGAGCATAAAATAAAATAACATACCGCACACTTAACCATCCAGAGCTTTGGATCTCTAACAGATGGCAAAAGAGCTTGCTGCTCCACATCTGTGGTTTCCTCATCATATTCTGTGTGACTTGACCTTGCATATCTTGCCTGAATCCTTCTCTCAAGAGCTTCAACATCTTCTTGCTCATCCTCCCGAGGAAGAAGTGGGCGGCGATGGATCCCTCTACCACCATCTTCATCAGGTAACTCAGCTCCACCATCTACTATGAAGTCTGCATGTTGAACAATATGTAAATCAGCACAACAGAGAGGGCAGGAAGAAGAAAATGAAATCCAAGAATCACTAGAAACAGTCAAACTTCAGTGTGTGCACGCAAACAGGTATAGTTTACATAATTAATGTCTTCCGAAAGAGATAAAATAAAAGTGCATGAATAACTGAAAAGGTTGATCTTCTCTCAATTCACTATAATTTTAATTAGCTGACATAATACTTTCTTCACAGAAATAACGTGGCAAATGCTGAAAAGGGAAACCATAGAAACAGGAATTCACCAGTTGCTGGGACACTTTTTCCCGTAAATGAAAGCATATACACATCAAGAAAACACACCCAAAATGGAAAATGGACCCTCATTGAAAATACTCTTTCGAGGACCAAATTAGCCTCTACACAGCTAAACGATCTAAGGATCCAGATTCAAGACTACAAAGATGATATTGTCTTCCAAAACCAAAATATGGCTGCTGCAACAGCTTGTTTTTGTTTTGGTTAAGAAATGTTACTGCAACACACACTCGAACCAAAAAGACTAAGTTACACAGTTTACCCTATCCATCATCTCAATCAAGGAAGAATCAAAGTTTCATATAAACTACACAGCCTACTACTTAATCAAGAATATACATATCAAATTAGTATCCTCGTTGACTCAATGCTGACATTTATCACTACATGCTATGGCTTCAATATATCTATTGTAAAATAATTTCTTGCACTCATTCCAAAAGATATGACTCAAATAAGAACCCACAAGCTCAATTGCAAAAGCCTAGACCTCACAAAACAGATTTCCAATACTTCCCACCCCCAATGATATCTAACAGACTAAAGATTGTGAATTTTATTAACACCAGAAAGTCTCGTATCACTCAGCCAAAGAGGTTCAATTTCAAGAATCAGTCAGTTATTTCTACATATCATCCTCTGACAAATAAAAGGTCCATTTCAGCAGCTCTATCCTCTTCACAAGCAATAAAAAAAGATCATCTTATTTGTAAATTACACGACCAAATTCTTTTGTACCACTACTTCATGAATTCTAATCTCTCACTAATAGTTACATTGTAAACTAAATGCACTTCTATCAAAGAGAAACATAAAAACATCACCACATCCACCCCCCATGCACCCTATATCTGCAACATCCAATCCATGGAGACCAATTGTCACTTAAAAGTACCCAATGAAGCATAACAGCAGTGCTAATCAATTACATAAGATTTCAACACGTTCTCTAGGCATTGTGGACAGAATTCAGTGTGAAGCTAAATAGATTTTATTTCTACTTTGTAATGAAGTTCATTCTATTCTCATAATGTTGCCATAAACTAAAGCATAAAAAAAGAAAAAAGAATATATGAGTAAAAATCTAAATTTCTAGCTTATCAAATTACCAATTTCTATTGCCAAACCCTAAAATAACCCAATCACAACAAATATCTAAAATTAACCGAATCAATTGTTCAGAAGCATACCGTCTTCTCCTTCTTCCTCATCCTCTTCCTCATCACTATCGACTTGCGCCTCCAGATCGAAAAACTCCGAACCGGACCTCCTCTTAGCCTTAGGCTTCCTGGCAGCGCCGCCACCACCTCCATAATCCTCATCATCGTCATAATCCTCCTCCTCCTCTTCGTCATCCTCCTCTGCCACGTCATCTATGAACTGCGATCTCCTCCGCTTCCTGCTGGAGCGATCGTCTTCTTCCTCTTCTTCTTCGTCAATTTCATCGTCCATGACTTGCTCGTCGTACTCGTCTTCCTCCGCGTCCATCTCGTCGTCGTCGTCATCCCGTCGACGAGGCATATTTGAACTCTTATCAAATCTGAATCTCACTGTATCACTATTGAGTAGTTTATTACAATTAACTGACAGGAATTCAGAAAAGAGAAAATGAAACCCTAGGACGGGATTTTAACGTCGCGTTAGGAAGATGAGACTAATTTAAGACTACTTGTGCAGTCTTCCCAACGGAACCGAACAATGATAAGACCAAAACGACTTCATTTTGGATTCTTTAGATATAAACAAATTAAAAACCGACTTCGTTTAATATTATAATAATATCTATTAATCTACTATTAAATATATACAAAGATAGATTACGATCAACATTTTTTAAAAAATTATTATTGATATTCGATAATTAAAAAAAATACATTTAGCTGATTAAAATATAATTATGTGTAAATAATTTTAGAAGTGATACATCATACATTAAAGTGGCTCAAACTTTGAGCTATTAATAAAAAAATTTAATCTTATACATTCATTGTGAAATTATTTATTATACTTTTAAAAAAAATTATCATTTGTTCATTTATTTATTTTTTCTGATGGTAACATTAGATGATGCCATAAGACCATCAGAGTAAATATTAAAATATAAATGAGTGTTTCCTTCAAAGGGGAAAAAGAAAAAAAAAAATTGTGTTAGCTAATGATTTTCGAAGATATAAATGATTTTGAAAAATCATTGTAATACGGGTTCTAAAAGTAAAGACCGGGGGGCTGAAGAAAGGGTGGCTTATTGGGCTTGTTGTATTGAGTGCTTAGGCTCAATGTCCTCGGCCTGCTTTGGGGTTTTACAAATAATGTGCTTGTCAGAACTCTGAAATTTAAAATTGTATTTGTTGTTATTATTTATTAAAAATTAACTAAGTTTTGATATTAACAATTAGAAAAATTCTACAGATAATTCAACATTACATAAACATTAGCGTTAAGGATGTACCGGAGGAAAGAAAGAGAACATATACTTTTTGAGTCTTCAAGAAAATAAGTCATGTGCTTGCAAATAAATTAACCACCGACTTTTGAGGGAGTCCTATTTTATTATATTATTGTAATTTTATGAATCTTAGTGGTATTGGTTAGAGCTGGCAAAACGGGTCATCGGGTCGTGTTCGTGTCGTGTCAAATTTAGGTCGATCCAAACCCGACCCATTTAATAATCGTGTCAAAATATTGAGACCCAAACCCGACACGGAAAAATAATCGGGTTACCCAATAACCTGTTTAATATCTATATATTGAACAAAAGTTACATTAAATATTTACACACTATCATACATACGTATGTACATAAATACATACATACATACATACATACATAATTTATCGATATTATAAAATATATGTATCTACCAATATATTACACATGTACACTATTGAGGTTTTAATTATATATATATATAATATTATATATCAATATTATAAAATATACATGTCTATCAATTTTTACACATTTACACTATTGAAACTTTAAATGTATGTAAAATTTTATAAATAAAATATTGTGTTTATATTCACCCTTTTAAAGAATAAAAAAAAGAAAATCATCTCTAATAATTGAGTTTTAATTATAAGAATATGTAAATTATTTTAAAATAGAAAATATAATCGGGTCATTGATCGGGTAAATGGGTTAAGAATTTTAACCCAAACCCGACACGGAAAAAAATCGTGTTGACCCGAACCCGACCCATTTAATAATCGTGTTAAATTTAACGACTCATACCCATTTATTTATGTCGTGTTCGTGTCGGGTAATCGGGTCGTGTCAAATTTTGCCAGCCCTAGTATTGGTAATTATATTATTCCAAGGTAATTAAAAAAATAATATTTTTACCAACAAGCGCGTAGATTAGTTGACATAAGATTGTTCTAACTTAACTAAAGTCTTCAGTTTGAAACTTGAAAATGCAGCTGCTTTAAATTATTGTTCAGAGATTTTTGCTGCTCTAGTAGTCCTACCCGACTCGAATATGGATTAGTCGTTGTGTTAAATACTTGTTGGGAGAATTTTACCACCCTAGTGATCCTACGCGACTCGAATTTGAATTAGTCGAGAAGATGATCCCTTGTACCAAAAAAAAAAAAAAGAATAATACTTTTTATCGAAAAAAAATTAGGAAGTGATTAACTGATGGGAGTGCAAGACGACAAAAGAAGTTGCAACCCTCAACTTAGTAGAAACTAAATTCATTAATTGATAGGAGTGCAACAATATCCCATCAGTTGTCTTCGCCAGCTGGTAATGAAGCTGTTTAATTCAAAAGCTTCCACTAATATTGAGTAAGAGCTCAGTAATAGTACCAAAAAATAAGAAAAAACAGTAGATAATCTTACTCATGTGAAATGTGGATCTAATATTCTAAGAGAGCAGAAAGAGCCTGAAAGTGAGTAAGATAAGGGTCTTGAAAACTGTCTTTATGTATATTCAAGCGATCCGTGCAAGTGAAAGTCATTATTTCACACTATGTAGTTGGGCTAAATTCTCTCCCAGACAAAATTTACCAGCTTCCTACAACCTAACCAATAATAAAGTTGTACTAAACATTTGAATGAGCAGTGTGAATTCTCTGGAGAAAGATGCCCAACTGCCTTAATTCTGCAGAGAGCAAAGTAGGCGTTACTTTGAAACTTTGGCCAGCCAGCTTGCTAGCTATAACTCCTACTGCTATAGTTAGTATGTGCCAAAGCTGAAGCGAAAAAAGTTGCTGGAGATGACGATTTCTTCAAGACTTTTCCAATCTCAACCAGTCGGTGTAAACCAGAAAGGAAGATAATATATAGCTGCATTTAAAATAAAATAAAACTAGCTTTCTTAGTTTTTGGGTACTAATTAGTCAAAAAAATTCTCCAAGTTAAAGAATATTGCTATATCGGGGTTTGAATTTAACTAGAGAAAGTCTGACATTATGATCTCGTTTTGCTTTATTCGGTTACTTTGATTGCATAATTGATCACCTAATCATGAACTTTAAAAATAAATGAGCTAAATTTTCATTCTTACCCTGGAAAAAAATTTGCAAACGATGTGATGATAATCCCAATATTAAAAAACAAAATTTAAGACAAACAAAAACTAATGATGGAAGTGAACAGAAAATATGCAGTTTTCGGACACATTGCACATGCACAACTGCAGTACTATATAAAGAGGCCATCGGTTCATCGATGAATCATATAATCTGAAATCTTTAGATACAATTTATAGATCAGAATTTATATCTCATTATCTTGTTTATGTCACTTATTTCATCTTTTCAAAATGCTCAATTTTAAAAGTCCAAAGGCCTTAGTTTTTGCTCTCATTATTATCTATAACCTTCTTGCTGCCAGAACTGTTTCATCACAAGGGCAACTCCAAGTTGGCTTCTACTCAAAAACATGCCCAAATGCCGAATCCATTGTCAGTTCTGTCACTCAGAAAACCTTTGAGCGTGACCCAGGAAGTGCCGCAGTTTTGCTAAGGCTTCAGTTCCATGACTGCTATGTCGAGGTTTTTTTTTTTTTTTTCTCTGTGGCACGTGCACAAACACACACACACAATTCCGAAGGATTTTTGCTGATATATTGCTTGTTCAGGGCTGTGACGCATCAATACTGATTGATAACGGTGAAGAAGGAGAAAGAAAAGCGTCGGGAAACTTAGGAGTTGGTGGTTTTGAGATCATAGCAGAAGCCAAAGCAAAATTGGAAGGTATTTGCCCTGGAGTTGTTTCTTGCGCGGATATTGTGGCTTTGGCTGCCAGAGATGCTGTGGCTTTGGTAAAATTTATTATACCGGGAGATTTCACTTATTTGCTTTTGTATTATTATTTTTATTAAAAAAAAAATTCTGCGTTGGTATCTTTGACAGGTTAAAGGGCCATTTTACGAAGTACCAACCGGCCGTAGGGATGGAAAGGTTTCAAGCAAATCCCTGGCTGATAATTTACCCGAAGTTGATGACTCAATTCAGCTTCTTAAATCTAAATTCAGGCAGAAGGGTCTTTCTGATAGAGATCTTGTCCTTCTTAGTGGCGGTATACCGATACACAATCTTTAAGAATCTTTTTGTTGGTTTAGATTGTCTACACACATTTAGAAGTCTATATAATTATGTTATAATTAAAGCTACTAAGTTGGTGTTTTATTTTCAGGTGGGCATACGATTGGACTCACTGCTTGCTTCTTCATGCAAGTCCGTCTCTACAATTTCACCCCTGGAGGTGGTTCGGATCCAGCGATAAATCCTGAATTCCTGAAGCAACTCAAATCCAAGTGCCCATTTCAGGGCGACCCTAATACCAGAATACCTCTGGATCCGGTGACTGATTTCATATTCGATGATCAGATTTTTTTGAACATCAAAAATGGATTTGCTGTGATAGCGTCTGATGCTAGGCTTTATGATGATGAGAACACCAAGCAGATACTTGAATCCTATGTTAGTAGCGCTGTCGGGAATTCTTCTAGCTCTGGGCCATTGCCATCTTTCAAGGCTGATTTTGCCAAAGCAATGGTGAAGATGGGCAATCTTGGCGTCAAAACTGGCTCAGAGGGGGAGATTAGACGAGTCTGCGCTGCTGTTAATTGAAGCATTTAGTGGGTTTAATATATAGCTTTAGTGTCACAGAAATTAATAATATATGTTACATATATCACATACGTATAGCTGAATTAGGAATAAATGAATTTTATTGCTATAGCTCTTTGCTTGTGTTTGTCTAAGTTAACTCAAGTTATTAATGAAAAATCCAATATATAGTTTCACAATCAGTTTATTGGGATATAATTAAATTTCAATTCATTTCTTAATTTTTGTATTAAAACAGATTAAATTCCTCACCACAATTCAATTCATTCAATTAGAACTTGAACCATATGATTTTATCGCGTCATTTAGGATATGATATCTAATACCTACGACTAGTTCTAATTGCATACAAGAAAAGTCGTATGTCATCAAACATTTTCACATGATAATCCTAATACATTATATGTTTTTTAATGCACATAATATTTGCAATAATTTGGTATTATAAAGTTGAAATATCGAGATTTGAAGTACATTTTTCCTAATAATTAAACTGCTTAACAATGCCAAGCTCTGCCTAATTCCTCATAGATTATCTTCTTGGACTCCAGATTCTACAATAAGTCAACTGAAATAAAACTTTGTTGCTGAGGATATAGACCCATGAAGATAATCCACACAACTTCATTGGCCATACATTCTCATTTCCCGCACAACTTCATAGATACAATAAGTCAACTGAAATAATGCTAATGGTTGTGTTGAATGTCATGTTATCATGAAATAGAATTGCCATTTGAGAATATCCTTGACTACACACAAGTAACAATCAATGGTCAGCACTTTATTTACTTATTATTGATTCACATGTTACACTCTTAATCCTCAACATTTCGTGTTGCTTAACTTTGATTTTTCACGGCTCAGATGAATGAAAATAGAGAGCCAATGATAGCTGACGGCAGGCGTGACCTTGTTCAGCATTCAGCAATACATGGAGTTTTTCTGGGACTGGCTGCAGAATCAAACTATTAATTTGGATGATTCTTTGGAGCTCTCTTGTATCACTCATTTGCTAATTTTTCGGATATATCCTTCATATTTTGATCATCATAGATAATCTTCAGATAAAATTTGTAAGCCTTTTTCCCATTAAAAATTGTTGGCTTTTTTGAAGTAAGTAGATTCTATCTGCATAATCAAGCAACTTGAAAGTTATAGCACTAAACTGTTTAGTAAATACTAACTACTGTAATTTAAAAATTATGTTGATATAATTTTTTACTTGTGTAATAAAAATTTATTATATTTTTAATAATTTAAAAATTATTATTCAAAATTTATATTTATTATATATTATTAATTTTTATTTTATAGTTATAATTTTTTTCACATCAATTGTAATTTAAAAAATATAACACCTCAATTTCAAACTTTACAATAATAAAATTTCTTCACAAGTTGTTCTAAACATTTAATGATGCCTTCCTTCTCCTGCAGGTAACAGCGGTTTCAGCGTTGCATAATCAAATGCCCCAATTTCAAAGGTAATCTGGTCTTTCTAAATTGGTACAGGGACTTATTTAATATAAATCTAAAAATTAGGGACCTATAAGTAATTACTGCAAATTTGGATACGGTCGCCATTTTCGCAACGCTGATTTCTTGCGGACTCAGTGCCTGGCTCAGACGCTCAGTTCACCTTTCAATTCATACCGAAACATCAAACAGTGAAACCACGTAACTTTACTAACTGAACGTCCTAAAGCTTGTTACTACTACACAGAGAAATGGGAAGCTCACACAACAACAAATCTCGAATCTTCACTCCCTGCACCCGCACGCACCAGATCGGCGCCCTCCTACTAGTCACCACAACTTTCTTCCTCACCAGGCTCTTCGATCAATCATTTTCTCCCTGCCACTCCTCCCCCGTCAATCAGGACGGCATATCTCATCGAAACCACGTTCACATATCCGACGGCGGCAGATCAATCTCGTGGCCTGAGAGAGGTTACGGGTCCCACCTCTCCCTCAAGATCTACGTCTACGACGAGAACGAGCTGGACGGTCTAAAATTGTTGTTGTACGGCAGAGACGGAGCCATTTCAGCTGATTCTTGCGTGAAAGGCCAGTGGGGCACTCAGGTATTTAAATTTTGTCCCAAAATTTGATCATTTTATTTATTATACTCTTAAATCCCGTACTCATTATACTAACAGTTTGCAATTCCATTACGTACTTTTGAATATGTGAATTGCAGGTTAAAATACACAGGCTGCTTCTGCAATCGAGATTTCGAACCAAAAAGAAAGAGGAAGCGGATTTATTCTTTGTGCCGGCGTATGCAAAATGTGTTAGGATGATGGGAGGTCTTAATGACAAAGAGATTAACCAAACCTATGTCAAGGTATAAATATTTATCTATTTATTATAAATGTGTTTTTTTTCCTCCTCCTCCTCCTCCCTCTCTCTCTCTCTGCTCTTCTTACTGATATGTTGTTTCCAGGTCTTAAGACAAATGCCGTATTTTAGGCGATCTGGAGGCCGCGATCACATTTTTGTCTTCCCAAGGTTTAGTCACGTGCTTCTTATGCCAAAAAGTTAGTAGTGGCAGAGTAAAATTTTGTTTCAAGTTTGCCTTATATTGATGCAAATGTGTGTGTGCCTTTTTACATTTGCAGTGGTGCAGGAGCTCACTTGTTTAAATCTTGGGCAACATTCATAAATCGGTCGATAATTCTTACTCCTGAGGTATTATCCTTCCCAACACCCTTTAATGAGCTCTTATTTTTCTATTGCGTGTTTAAAAATGTGACCAGTATCAGTTTACTTTAGAACCTAAGATGTTGCTACTATCTGGATCTCGGCGCCATTGCTAATCCACTATTGATTGTCATAGGTTTTGAGGCGTTAGTGATAAGAATATGGGAATGTAAAATCAACAAAAGAAGTTTTAGATCTGTTGATTTCCTGTTTGTTAGAAAAGCTATGGATTTGTCATGTGAAACTAATCTAGTGTATTATTTGACTGAAGAATGTTGTCTGTTGGTGCAGGGGGATCGAACTGATAAGAGAGACACAAGTGCCTTTAATACTTGGAAAGATATCATCATTCCTGGCAACGTTGATGATGGGATGACTAAACGTGGGCTTACCTTGGTCCAGCCTTTGCCTCTATCAAAACGTAAGTACTTGGCAAACTATTTAGGTCGTGCACAAGGGAAGGTTGGGCGTCTTCAATTGATTGAGCTTGCAAATCAATATCCAGATCAGGTATGTTGTTTTATGTGTCTTAGAAATTATCTGGATAAAGGTATCTTATACATCAAACTTTATGTTATGATTTAAGTTTTAGCATAATATATAGTTCAGTTGAGACATTTAAATGCATCTGTACATGGGATTTTACATGAGCACTTGGAAGCAGAACTTGCTTGGTTTTCTGTCATATATATAATGGTGACTTTCTAAAGTAGATATGTTGAGTTGCTGACATTAGTTTGGTTTTACAGCACAGAACATCTTCAGTAGCACAGAAACAATATAACGTATTTGTCTTTGACTTTGATTCCTTATATCGCCTACACTCAGAATCATTTGCATATTATGTAGTTAATTGAATTCGTTCTATTGTTTGATATGGTGATCGACATGGCGTGACGTAAATTTTTATGAGAATTCATGTATATCTTTGTTAGGCTTCAGCAACACAGCCTTTTCTGTAATCTTTTTTTAATTTTCTTTTGGCTTTTTTCTATTAAATGTAGGTGGCTTCAGAAGGATTATTTTATGCCATATTGCTATTGGTAGTTAATTGAAGGATTATTTTATGCCATATTATGTAGTTAATTGAATTCGTTCTATTGTTTGATATGGTGATCAACATGGCATGACGTAAATTTTTATGAGAATTCATGTATATCTTTGTGAGGCTTCGGCAACACAGCCTTTTCTGTAATCTTTTTTTAATTTTCTTTTGGCTTTTTTCTATTAAATGTAGGTGGCTTCAGAAGGATTATTTTATGCCATATTGCTATTGGTAGTTAATTGAAGGATTATTTTATGCCATATTATGTAGTTAATTGAATTCGTTCTATTGTTTGATATGGTGATCAACATGGCATGACGTAAATTTTTATGAGAATTCATGTATATCTTTGTGAGGCTTCGGCAACACAGCCTTTTCTGTAATCTTTTTTTAATTTTCTTTTGGCTTTTTTCTATTAAATGTAGGTGGCTTCCGAAGGATTATTTTATGCCATATTGCTATTGGAATCTTATGGTTGATTAGCATGCAAACATTGTAACCTTGTATCTTTAGACCAGCTATTGGAACTTCAATCTGATAACATTTACTTTCCATGTTTTTCTTAATTGGTATCGAAAGTATGCATATTGATTTTATAAACAGTTGGAATCTCCAGATTTGAAGTTTAAAGGCCCTGAAAAATTGGGAAAGATTGAATATTTTCAACACCTGCGCAATGCCAAGTTCTGTCTTGCACCTCGAGGAGAATCATCATGGACACTTAGGTTTTATGAGTCCTTTTTTGTGGTACTGGCCTCTCTCCTCTCTCTCTTGCCCCTTCCCCGCTCTGTCAAATAAATTTTGGCGTCATTGAATGATTGCATAAGGTAAAACATTTCTTGCTGAACAGGAGTGCGTCCCTGTTATCTTATCAGATGAAGCAGAATTTCCTTTTCAGAATGTCATTGACTACACCCAGATATCAATAAAATGGCCATCATCTCGAATAGGTCGCCAACTTTTGGATTACCTAGCTACAATACCAGGTTAGATCAGCAACCTCTATTTATTTCCTTCCCTCATTAGGTGTATCTGTAGGCATCGCACAACTAAACTTTTGGTCTGTGTTTCAGATGAACATATCGAGCAGATGATAGCCCATGGTAGGCAAATAAGGTGCTTATGGGCTTATGCTCCAGAAACAGAGCCTTGTTCTGCGATGCAAGGAATAATGTGGGAACTTCAGAGGAAAGTGCGGCAATTCCACCTGTCAGCTGAGACATTCTGGCTGCACAATGGATCTATTGTGAATAGAGACCTTGTTGAATTCAACAACTGGAAACTTCCTGTGCGGTTGCCTTGACTATGATTAGGATCTCTCACATTTGGCCATATCGTTTCTGTGCACATTACTTCAGTTGGTAAAAGTTTCTGGTTCCTGTAGGCGGTAGTACTACTAATTCTTTATAGTCATAGAGTATTTCTCTAGGTGGACCAGGTATTTTTGTTTTCTTATATCGAGTCTTGTATAGACAGCTTCAAATTGATTGTATACTTCTGTAAAAGAAATGTTTAATGATATTATAGCATTCACATGCATTGTGGCCAGTCTCATCTCTTGTTGGCGCACATGCTTACTGCTTCGTTACAAAGTTCAATAGTTCAGTATATATCTGCCCGGACCTTACATCTATCTGATTGTTGATTACATTGTTTATGATCAAGCCCATTCTAATTGGGTCTGCTGGGTTACATCGACCGCGTTTGAACTTGTTGATCTAGGTTAACTTTTTCAATTATATATATATATATATATATATATCTATATTGGGGTTTTTGACATTTATTATGAGTTGGGTTTTAACTAAATATGTCATTTTGAAAAATTTCGACATTGAAGAGAGAGTAATGATATAACTATAAATTCTTGTATAAATGTGTCATTAATTTATTGATTAAATAAAAATATAAAATAATAAAAATAAATTATATGAGTTAAGAGATATTTAATTCAATTAATTTTATTATATCACATCAATTTGTACTTATCGTTACTCCTGAAGAAATACTTATCATTACTCCTGAAGAAATAGTGTAATCTTAATTCAATTGACGAATAGAAATGGAGATTTATTTGACTTTATGAAGAACTATATCGACTGGGGCACATAATAAAAATCACCCAACTGGTAAAATACCAATATACCACGTGTCAGGATCTAAACAATTATTTTCTATCAGAAAGAATCTGCAACGACAACTGCAGTGACTCCACGTCCACAAAAACAAGAGCCCAAAACAAAAAAAGGGGCATTTAACGCCTTCAATTCTCTCTAGAATATTTTCTTTGATACACCAAGCCACTAGTTTTCTCTCGAATTCGCGCTTAAAAAAGCGCTGGTATTAAAGGGTTTAAGGACTAAGGGAAAATGGGAACAACTTTGTTCAGTAGCTGCAGCTTTCTTGCTCAAATATCTTCGGTAGAAAATGGGATTTCAAGGGTTAAAGCTGTTGCATGTTCAACGGGGAGTGACTCTGTTGATGGGGTTATGAAGAGAAGATCAGTTTTAGTATCAGGGGCTTCTTTAATATCCTCTGCAGTTTTGGGGTTTCCAGCAGATGGATTGGCTGTTGTGAAGCAAGGCCTTCTAGCTGGGAGGGTACCTGGTTTGTCTGAACCTGATGAACAAGGTTAGTTTTTGTTGTTACATCCATTCTATTTCTCTGTTTTTTTGTTTTATACTTAAGATATTATCATGCAACAGCAAAAGTTTTCATTTCTTTTCTTATTTGGGTATGTCTTAGATTGACAAACTGATGTATCATGATTTAAACATGCATTCCCATGAACTTTAAAAAAAAAAAAAGATCCAGATTGTTGAATGATATTCGTACCGAAAGTTGATTGTGTGCAGCTTGTTCATTGCATGGTTAGCGGCGCCTTTCATACCTCTTTTCAGTTTAGGATATAAGAAGTAATTTATGTTCATAATTATATAAGTAAATTGTAAAGATAACACAGTCCTTGTATACGGCTGGAATTGGATGTAAAAGTTTGTCTATTGATACTAAAACCAAGCAGAAACTGAATCTCAAAACAGCTTGCATCCTGGATTCCTTTGCTTTCCTATTTGTATGTTTATGGCACCTTAATAGATAAATATTCACTCAGACAGGTTGGAGGACTTATCGAAGACCAGATGATAAATCTGGAGGGCATGGTGTTGGATGGAGTCCAATCATTCCATATCTCTTTTCAGTTCCTCAAGAATGGGATGAGGTGCCAAGCTCCGTACTTGACTCATAGTCTTAGCTCTATACTTGTATTTTTATACTCCTGTTTCATCATCACAAGTGTTTTCTTTATGTAAATGTTTGCAGAAGTCTCTGTTTCCTTTTCTTCTTTCTCTTTCACATAATTGATTTTGTTTATTTCCCGGATTCTCTTTTTTCTACATCATAGGTTCCAGTATCAATCGCGGATCTGGGTGGCACAGAGATTGACTTGAGATTTGCAAGCCCAAAGAAAGGACGGTTATTTGTTATTGTTGCTCCCGTTCTCAGATTTGCAGATGGTAAGCTCTAGCTTCATTTGCTAAGATTTCTATTCTATTAGTTTTCTGCTATCAGATTTTGCAGAGAGTTTGAATAGATTCGGTTCCCACACAATTCAACTAGAACTTAAATTACACCGAGCTCTACAGTTACATTTTTCAACATCTTACATTTTTCTGGCGCTTCTGTTTATGATTATAGATCTTGGTGATGACGCTACAATTGAAAAGATTGGACCTCCAGAAAAAGTGATTAATGCATTTGGACCAGAAGTCATAGGGGAAAATGTTGAGGGGAAGGTTTTGAGCATGAATGTAGAAGAGCACTCTGGACGGACATACTACCGATACGAGTTGGAGCCACCTCATGTACTGATAACAGCAACTGCGGCTGGAAATCGTCTTTACTTGTTCAGTGTAACTGGAAATGGTATGGTATTTTACCCTACTTTCTGTAATATCATAAATGCAGAATTATAACACTGTTGGAGAAACTGGACTTGCTGCAATGATTTTGTAGGTCTTCAATGGAAGAGGCACTACACGGATTTGAAGAAGATAGCAGACTCTTTTCGTGTTGTCTAGTTGGAACTCTGATTTCAGAGTGCTTAAATAGAGTATGTATATCTTATATACTGTGATTCTTGATTACTAGGAAAAGAAGGATTCAAATGAAGGTTATATAATTTTGTTCACAATATTCATTTTGGGAAAAAGGAAAAATCTATAAGTACAACAGAGTGTGTATCTACAGTACAGTTGATTAATAGTTAGATTACATAGGTATGAAAATCTTCCATTTTAGGCAGCTTCAGGCTTGCATTTTTAACACTCAATTGAACCGATAGTCTGTCATTGAACATTTCTCCAGTGTACCCATCAAAATTCATGGAAGTGATGACATAATAGGCTTAAAATTGAAACAGCTAAATAGCTACAAAGTTCACCCGCTGGCTTTTGCCTTCAGATTGGTTTTTACGCTACTCAATACCTTTAATCTTGTCCAGTAACAGTAGTAATGTGCTGCACAACATTGTTAAGCATAACTAAACTGCGACCCGGAATCTTTTGAAGCCCTTTCTTTGCCATGACCAGCCTCATTGATTCAGCCCTCTCCCATCTATCAGAACCAGCATAAATGTTTGACAGCAGTACATAATGTGAATCATCACCGGAGTCCGAGGTAGAATTTGATGCGCTCAGCTCTTCCATAATCTGTTCTACCATATCTGTGTCTGCATGAATCCGACAAGCTCCAAGCAGTGCCCCCCAAACTGCATCATTTGGCTTCATTGGCATTGTTTTGATCAAATTGTAAGCATCTTTTAATCGTCCTGCACGTCCCAGGAGATCAACTAAGCACCCATAATGCTGGATGCCTGGTGCCAAGCCATAATTCTCCATCTTGGAGAAAATTTCCAAGCCTTCATCAACGAAACCCCCATGTGCACAAGCTGAAAGAACAGACAAAAATGTGATCTTATCAGGCATCTCATTTGTGATCTCCATTCTACTGAAAAACTCAAGGGCCTCTTTGCAGTGTCCATGAGTGGCAAAACCTGAGATCAGAGAGTTCCAACAGACAACGTTCCTGTGCACCATTTCTTCAAAAATGGATCTTGCATTGGCTAAATCCCCACACTTCGCATACATATCAACCAAAGCATTCAAAACAAACTGATTAAGCTTTATCATCTTCTTATCAATCATACTGTGAATTTCTTTACCGGTATCCAACCACCCCAAATGAGCACATGCTGATAAAATACTTGCAAAAGTGACTTCATCCGGCTCAATCCTCTCACCTTGCATTTTCCAAAAAACTTCCAATGCCTCCTCAAAGAACCCGTTTTGTGCTAACCCAGAAATCAATGAATTCCAATTCACCAAATTCCTGACTGGAATCCGATTAAACATGGCCTGAGCTTCCTTTACATCGCCTCTATTGAAATAACCCGAAATCATGGATGACCACACGTAGCAATTCCTTTGTGGCATCACCTCAAAAAGTTCTCTGGCAGCCTCCATCTCCCCACTACTCGCATACCCATCAATCATAACAGTCCAAGTGACCACGTTCTTCAACTCTACCGGTACCTTGTCAAACAAGATTCTAGCTTTAACCGTATCCCCACTCCTTGCAAGCCCATCAATCATCTCTATCCAAGTTACTTCTGTTCTTTCCAACATCTGAGCAAATAACCCAAATGCAGAATCTGTATTCCCATGTTTCAAATACCCACCGATCATAGCATTCCACGTAACCACATTTCTGTCAGGCATTTCATCAAACACATTACGGGAAGCTAATATATCGCCGCATTTTGCGTACATGTTAACCAATGAAGTTCCAATCATGACTTCAGTATCTGCACCAGACTTGACAGCCTCGGCGTGCAAAGCTTTGCCGTCGCTAATGCTTGACAGAGACGTACAAGCCTTGAAAATTAAAGGGACCAGGCCTAAAATGTATTGTCCTTTACGGCGAATTTGGTTGTAAATAACAAGAGCGTCTTTTGGTGCATTTTGAGTGAGGTGTTTTCTGATGATGTAGGACCAAGTTGGTTGATTTGCAGTCTTGCTTTGTTGTAATCGTACATTCAATTCTGAGTGTTGTTTCAGATAGTTTTTGTGATGAGGGATTTTTGTAATATGCGATTGGATGTCGGGCAAATGTGTCATTCTGATTTCTCATGTTACTGAAATTTTGCCGCATTAAAATAGATATCATCAAGTCATCTGCCTGCGCGGTGTTGTGTTGTTTTTTCCATTGCCAGTGGTTCAGTCTTGGACTCACTTCTACTTCAGAAAATTAGGAATTGACAAAAATAGCCTAAAGTTATTTTTCTAATTCGAGTATTACCCTTACTCCCCACGATAAAGCCCGTCAACTATCTATTTAATCTATAGCTAGCTTTACGGAACAGAGGACTTTGACATTGTACTCATCTTTCATCGGTAAGTTTCGTCATTCTCTCTTTCATTTTTTTATTATATTATTGATGCCCAATTGTTATACATACATACATACATACATATATAAAATCTTAGAAAGAAAATGTTTGATATATTGGGTCTTTTTTCAAATGATTAATATATTCAACGAGCGAGCAAAGTTAAGATCTTCCACAGACTAATAATCTAATAACTCTACAAGAAATTTTTCTTTTAAAAATTTCAATCTCATGATTTATTAATTTAGTAGTGCTAAACAAACAAATGAACGAAAGAAGGACGACATAAATGGCAGCGGGTGCTACCATTTTTATAGATCCTACTTTTGTTCCTTTTTTTATTTAAAAAATTAAAATAATGAAAAGAAAATACTAAATAATGAAAAGAAAACATTAAAACATCATTATCTCCCAAACCCGACGAAATCAAACCAAGTGAACTCATATTTGCATTTATATTTATAGAAGAAAAATGAAATAAAACCAGTGGCCATTATCCTGAAGATCTAAATTTGGTGCCAAAGACAACGCCAACAATACTAATGAAATTGTAGCCAGATAGTTGGTAACTTTCTCTTTCCCATTACGAAGTGAGTGTTGGAGAACGAGTGAATCAAGTTTGATATCACAAGGTATTTGTGGGCCCCACAAAAAAGAAAAAGGAGCGCGTGAAACGGTAGCATTGACTGCCGTTTCTGTCGTCCTTCATTCATTCCTTTGTTTGTTTACCATTTTCCTTATTAATTCCACTTGAGCAATGTAAAAGATTCCCTTCATTGACATAATCTCTCTGTTCTTAGCAATCTTTGTTTTTTTAGAAAAACAACTAATTTAAATATCAGTTTTAACATTAAATTTCCAGGATATTATACTTTTGTATGTGTTGTAGGTACTCATTTGATAATAGGATAGATTTATGTAACAAAAAGAATGTGTTGAAAAGGCTTGAAACATGTTGAACCAGCCCAGCATACATACTTTGTTCAAGATGTTCTTGCTGTAGGAGAAGGACTAAGGAACGAGCTCTGCTTGATACTTAAACAGAATGTATGGTCAGGAGGAGAATATGGACATCAGCGCTGAAGGTTCTACTTGTTTTGGCTCCTCCTAGACGAGAGAAAGCAAGAAAAAAGAAAAAATACAATTCGGGCGAGAGATGAAGCTGCAGCTAAATTGTATACACAATTGGGTCGCATCTGTGATGCCATAGAGAAAAGGTCAATTATATTGGCCAGAAACGATGACTGTAGTTATAGCATTGCAAAAGTTATGGATATGTTGCGTAGCATGCCTGGAATCGGGACAGGAAGTGAGCTTTTCTGGGTAGCCACTAAACTTTTTCTCGAAAAAGAAAATAGGGAGATGTTTGTTGCACTTAAGGATCACGACCTTCAAATTAAATGGTTAGAGATGATGAAGTAGTTTCTTAATATCAAAAGTACTATTTTAATTTTATTTTTGTGTTGATTTTCCCGTGATGGGATGTTGAAAATGCAAAATGACTATTTTTGGAAACGAAGCATATCAATTTGGTTTTTGATTTAGTGTGTTGGTTGGTTCCGATTCATTTGGCCTTTTGATAGTGAATGTTATTATCAGCAGAAAAGCTGCATACCTATGGATGGTATCACACTCGTAATAGAATTGTTCTTATAACATATGACTGATAGAAAATATTCAATATAAAAATCAGTTTTGCTTGTCAATTATTCAAGTGTAAAGATGCCTCTTCCCTGCTGGCTATTGAATCAAAAGAAAAATTGTTTCCGAGTGTTCAAATTCAAAGGGCAGTGAAATATTACGCCACAGATATTTTATGTTCCGGGCTAGATTGTAAATTGGGCCGTATTTGAATTGATGGACTTGGCTTTCACCTGTTACTTGAAAGCTCCTCCTTCTTGTATTTGTTTGCCTGAACAATTGGTACAAGCTTTGAATTAGAAAATTTGTAAATTTGGGAGTATACAAATTGTTTGCGTGAAAGACAAAACGTTTTATGCAATTATGCAAAAAACTGATGCAGGACTTGTGTTTTGTCTTGACCACAATCTTCAAGTCCAAGTAAATGACTTAACAAAATTTGGACAAAAGCTGGAGCTTCTCCTTCTTTCAGGCGCCGTAAATTTCAGAATCAATCAATCAATCACATTCCAGGAATATTTTGAGTGAATGGTGGGTTTTTAATAAGATATTGAAAAGCACAGACCAAAAAATATATGGAGCACTCAAGAATGAGATAGACGAAAATGGCCTATGAAACCAAGATATGGCTACCTATATAATAGTTTATGTGATTCCTGTTTCGCTTGCTTGTATTTATTTCTCATTTGTTTTGTGTTCGATTTAAGCAATCTAGTAAGTTAAAAGGCAGTCAATTGATACGATCATATATAGCAATTCTTTGATGCATTCACCAGCATATTTTATAATACAACTTTAAGACATGCTGATACTTGAGATGTCATATTGCGTTAACAAAATAATAATAATTTGTTTCGTCTTATTATTGACAATAATTGTTTTGATACGTAAAATATGTGTTTGCAAAAAATTCTCAAGTGCATTAGTCTGTACTATTTAAAATATGAATTTAAAGATTCTAATGCATAAAATGTTACGTTGCATTAACAAAATTTTAAAAAAAAATTGCCTTGTACTACTATTTATAAGAATTTGAAGTTATGCATTAACTAAGTATACAATTTTTTTTAAAAAAAGTAATTTAATTTTCGTTATGCGTGGTCATCATCAGAGAAAGATTATTGGGATTGATATACAGTAGAAGACTCCAAAATCTTTTGAAAAGTGAATCAATTACTTGTTTTGGTAAGATGGGCGGCAATCTAATAAGGCAGCTTTGGTCCCATAAATTAAAATAAAAATTATAAGCCATGCCTGGCATGTGTTATGACAAAATACGCCAACTTGCTTTCGGTGAATGATCAAAATAGAAGCAGTGTAGAACAAACGAGAAGAAGCAAAAGTTTTTGCCAGTAAAGTTTGGCAAATTTGTCTCACACTTATCAGTCTTATGGGCGATGTATACCTGCCAGCTGATAAACTCATAAAAGGGCTCAGTTCTTTGTATGATCTAGAAGTCCGGCAAAACTATATATTATTAATTCTTCTCTCTTTTGCTTCTTCATTTACGTGGGTATTAGGATTTGGTTACATGTATTGAATCGAACAGTATACAGATCGATAAACATCAACAACTGTCTAAATCATGCATGTTGAAACCAATATTGGATTCATCCAAAAATGATGAGACCTCAAGGAAAAGGGTTTTTATAATAGGCAAATCCGGCCGGCTCAGCCGTGGATGCTTTTTTTTTCCCCCTCTTCCACTAAATTAAAAAATTAAAGTGGGGAAACCAGATAGGAGATAGCTATTTGACGAATCTTGATACTGGAGGAACGCATTCCAAATTAATCAAAATAAGTTCCTTAAATATTTTAGATCAATCAGAGAGAACAAAAGAAAAAACAAGAATCGCTTGTACTTTTTGAGTTGGGTCATCTGTATCGAATGTTCTAATGGAATTAAGGCTGGAAAGGGGGGGAAGAAAGAAGATCACATAATTATTGAAATCTTTATGTTGGTTAAAGCATAACATATATACCTTCTCTAATTAGGATGTTTAATCCTTCGAGAGTTCAATAAATTCACAATTCTATTGATCTTTTCTGACGATAATAAATTATTCTCTCCGGAAAATAATAATGCAAAACTGGACAGATCTCTGTTATCCAGAATAACGTAGACTTTCCACCCACTGAACTTTCGAATTGATAAGATTATAATTGGTCCACTATTAATTTGATCGGTTCTTGGCTTTATGAAAGGATGCTTCTCCTTAACAATTTGATTATGTTCAACGACTAATGTTACAAAAACCTGCCGTGCATAAATAGTTTAGCATATATATATATTTTTTTGAAGAAAGGTAAATTTTATAAATCAACCAAGACAATTAATCAACCAGGGAGGTGGAACATGCCTCCATTCTCCCAGACCTGACAAAGACCCCTCACCCTAGCAACAATATGGGCAGCGGTATTCGCAGATGGACGAACAAAAAAGAAAACAAACTCTCCTAAAGATTGAGCTAAAGCTCTATAATTAGCAATTATAGTACCAAAACCATTAGAATAAGTAACACTGTCATGTAAAGCATTAAACACTTGTAAGCTATCAATCTCAACAACAATTGGCCGAACTGGAAGATGCATGAGCCAACTGAGAGCTTCTCGCATGCTGATTCCCTCTGCCTCACAAGATGCAAATGTACCAGGAAGGGAAGCACTTTTAGCTGCATAAAATCACCCTGTGAGGAGCAGATAACAGCCCCAAAGCTGATGGTTCCTCTGTGTCGAGAGATGGCAGCATCAACATTACACTTAAATCATCCATCCTGAGGTCGTTTCCAGCAAACCGAACCATGATCATTTGCCACAAAAGAGTGAGAGAAGTAAGGATTCTTACGAATTTGCTGCCACTGGAATAAATTATGACCTGCTAAATTGAGAAGAGTACTAACCCTTCTATTGATATTCCTCCAGACTAGGGATGGCAAAATCCGGGTCCGGGTCCGGGTTTAGCCTTTCCGGATCCGGACCCGGATACTATTTTCTTTTCCCGGACTCGGATTTTTTCACCCGGGTCCGGGTTCAACTCGGAAAAATCCGGGTTTCCGGATTCCGGGTTTTGAACCCGGATCAATGAATCAATATCAATTTCTAAAATTCTAAAAATAAAAAATTAATACATTTCCAAGCAATAACACATCTAGATTAATCAATAAAATTAATTAAAAAATAATATTAAAATTAGATATCCGGGTCCGGGTTAACC
The DNA here is from genome assembly GCF_022201045.2 of Citrus sinensis. Classification (NCBI taxonomy): domain Eukaryota; kingdom Viridiplantae; phylum Streptophyta; class Magnoliopsida; order Sapindales; family Rutaceae; genus Citrus; species Citrus sinensis. The sequence goes on along the minus strand of NC_068560.1, from coordinate 33,891,608 downwards.
TAAACCCGGACCCGGATATGGATATATCCGGGTTATTAAAATTTATTCCGGACCCAGATTTTTTTATATTTTGGTACGGGTTCAACCCGGCCCCGATTATCCGGGTTCGTCCGGGTCCGGGTTATTTTTTCATCTCTACTCCAGACTCTGTTATTTCTATTCAACCAGATTCCCCAGCAAATCATAGCAGCTAAGCTGCAATCATCTTTACTACAGTGAGTAAAGAGAGTCTCCAGCCATTCCCCAACATTCACAAAATTCCCAATAAAACCAACAACAGATGCTAACTAGCAAGATTTAGCAAAATGACACTCAAGCAACACATGGTAGATAGTTTCATTGGAAACATTACATATAGGGCATAAAAGGTGTACCTCAACTTGGCGCTGCACAAGATTATCAACAGTGGGGATAACATTGGCCATAACATGCCAAAGCAAATTTTTAACTTTTGCAGGAACTGGAAGCTGCCACAGATTTCGCCATACACTGCTGTTAGGAGGAATGGGCAGATTCACCAACATCTTGTAACTTCGAACTGTATACTGTCCCTTTGAATTTGGTAACCAATACCAACCATCTTCGACAATCCGAGAGCCAAGAGGAATTTGTAAGATTATATCACGATATCTACAATTGAAAATGTCAGCCACCATATCAAAATCCCAGCAACGAAGATTAGGCACCATAAGGCTGTCTACTGTGGCATTAGAAAGGTATGTGGGCAGTGAAGAGGTTATAAAGCCATTATCTTGGTCCGGAAGCCAGATGGCATGGCCAATGACTGTTTCATGGCCCCCTCCAATCCGAATGCGACTACCAGTGAGATAGCCTTATGAGCTGCCAAAATAGACCTCCAAACATAGCTGGGGTTACTGCCCAAAGAAGCCTCAAGAAAAGAGGTTTTAGGAAAGTATCGAGCTTTAAATAAGCGAGCCACAAGAGAATTCAGATTAGTTAAAAACCGCCAACCTTGTTTGCCAAGCATTGATATGTTGAACTGATGCAATTTCTTAAAACCAAGTCCCCCATGAGTTTTAGGCTTGCAAAACCTTTCCCATCTCATCCAAATGATACCCTTGCTGCTCGTACCTTTATTACCCCACCAAAAAGAGTTCATCATCTTCTTAATATCCCGACAAAGCTCAAGAGGAAGCATGTACACGCTCATGGCATAATTGGGCATGGCTTGTACCACTGTCTTGAACAAAATCTCCTCGCCAGCTCTAGATAATAGCTTTTGACTCCAGCCCTGTAGGCGCTTCCAAACTCTATCCTTAATGTAGCGGAAAACAGCAGACTTACTTCGACCTATAGAGGAAGGCAAGCCCAAATAAGTACCATAGTCAGCAGTTGACTGGACCCCAAGCAAATCGCATACTTGTTGCGCAACTTCTTCTTTCACATTGCGGCTAAAGGCGATAACAGATTTATGAAAATTAACTCTTTGACCCGACACAGTCCCATACATAGCCAAGATATTCTTCATTAAGTGAGCTTCTTGGATACTAGTTTTGAAAAATAAGAGGCAATCATCTACAAAAAAAAGGTACGAGATATAAGGAGCACCTCTAGCTACTCCAGCCCTTATGCAAAAAACTTGCCTTCTCGTAATGATGTATTAACAAACTAAACCCCTCTGCATAAATAATAAATAGGTATTGTGATAAAGGGTCGCATTGTCTTAGACCACGACTAGGTACAATAGGACCTATTTCCATCACATCTCTCACAATTTTATAAGTAATAGTAGTTACACACAACATAATCAAGTTAACAAAATCAGCAGCAAACCCTAACTTGAGCATGATCAATTTAAGAAAAGGCTATTCGATTATATGATAAGCCTTAGACATATCTATTTTTAGAGCTGCTACCTCATCCCTACCTTGCTTTTTCCGCTTTAAGTAATGCATAATCTCAGTAGAGATCATAATATTATCAGTTATGGCTCTACCCGGGACGAAAGCACTCTGTGAATCTGAAATAACAGACCCCAAAATCCCTTTGAGCCGATTAACAAGCATCTTAGCAATGATTTTATAAATAACATTACACAATGCTATCGGTCTCAAATCAGTAACATACTCAGGATTGGACTTTTTAGGAATCAAAACAACACTAGTGTCATTCAAGCCAGTGGGGAATGCACAATTATGAATAAAGTCTAAACAAGCAGATAAGACATCATCACCAACAATAGACCAGGATTTTTGGAGAAAAACAGGGTTCATACCATCCGAGCCTGGCGATTTATCAGGATGCATACTGAAGATGGCTTATTGGACATCCGTAGCAGTAAACAATTCCAGAAGTGAGTGATTCTGAGCGGTTGATATCTTTGGGTTGACACAATAAAGAACTTCAGGACAGAAACCTCTATCAGAGATAAAAATGTTAGTGAAATACTCAGTAATTATCTCATTTACTTCCTCTGGACGAGTGCACTATTGTCCCTGACCATTTCGGAGCTTTCCAATCGTATTCACTCTCTTTCTTGTCGAAGATATAACATGAAAGTACTTGGAGTTCATATCGCCCTCCTTAAGCCAAAGTAATTTCGATTTCTGTTTCCAGTAAACTTCATGGCTGTGCAGCAATTCATTATACATGGACCGAGCTTCTGTAAATTGAGTCATACTACCATCATCCCGCTTACCCCGTAAAAGACTCATCCTCCTTTTACACTCCATCATTCGATTACGAAATTCACGAGAGAGATTATCACCCCACTGAAACAAATCAGAGCCACATTTAGCAATCTTGGATTGAATAGATATTTCAACAGAAGAAAGCCAGCTATCCTTCACAACTTCCATACAATCGGGCTCACGGAGCCAAGCATTTTCAAACTGAAATATCATAATCCATGAGTGAAAAACCAAAGGGGCAGGCTTAAGAAAAATGGAAAGATGGTCTGAACAGGAAGCTTCTAAATTGTGTACCTTAGCTCGCAGAAATAAATGAATCCAAGATATTGAAGCAAAAGCACAGTCCATAGTACCCCTTCACCTTTCCCATGTGAATGGATAACTCTCCATGCCCAAATCTTGAAGCCCCGAGTCCGAAACAGCAGCTTGAAAGCCCTGTAACTTCCAGCTAAGATGAGCATGCTTCCCACGTTTTTCACTTGAGTAAAGCAGATCGTTGAAGTCGCCTAAGCAAACCCATGGTAACGAGGAAGCTAAAGCCAATGTCCGCAGCAAATTCCACGAATCCCGTCGGCGGTTTGACTCCGGAAAGCCATAGAAGCCGGTGAGTCTCCATTTTTCCCCCTCCATGTTTTCAACAGCCAAGTCAACAAAAGTTTTACCAAACTTAAGAATATTAACTCTGTAATTGGGCTTCCAAAAGAAAGTTAGCCCTCCACTCCGGCCCACCTTCTCAACAACAAATAAACCAACATATCCCAGCTTAATTTTTATCCACTCTAATTTATCTCTATGACATAATGTTTCCATTAGAAAAATAAAATCGGGTTTTTTTGTTTTGGCCAAGTCTACAAGAACTTGAACTGTGCGTGGGTGGCCTAACCCACAACAGTTCCAGCTTAAGCAACTCATTACTCTCGGTGGGCCTGATTCACAGGTCCTACCGCTGATCCATTTTTTGGGCTGGTTGTAATCTCCATCATATTACTATTACTAGAGTCATCACGGCCCACTGAACTTTGCTGCCTAAATTGTGATCTCCTTCGCTTGGTATCCGAAACAATTAATGCAGAATCATATTCAGCTTCATTTTCCTTGAGTAGAGCCATGATATTGGCTGAATCTCCAAAATCTTGCCCATTAAAACCCATTTGACTATTAATTATGGGGAAAATTGGGCTTTCCTTATGCATTGGCACATTCCCATCTGCAGTATTTTTGCCACGCGATTCCCTGTCATCATGCACGGATTTAGTGGCCATATTCACGTCCATAATCATAACACTCCCAGATTTTGAGCTATTACCAAATTTACTTGCCTCCATCTCCGGTGGCTCATTTCTCAACCAACGCTCGTCGGAATTCATCAGGTCTTTCCTAATAGGAGCTTTCATCCAGGGACCATAAGGTTTAATGACTTGACCGTCTACATTTTCATATAACGAAGGGCAATTACGCTCAGTATGACCGAGGAGGCCACAAATAAAACAAAAAGTGTTGAGCCGTTCATACTTTAAGTCCACCCAAATCCATTCCCCTCCTGCTCGCTTCATACGCATTCGGCGTTTTAGAGGTTTCCTGACATCAATTGACACTCGCAACCGCATATAATTTTGCCAAACACCTTTAAAATTGTTTTCATCTGATTCTAGAAAAGATCCAATAGAAGTTCTAATACTTTGCAAGACTTTCTCCGATTAGAAACCTATTGGTATATTGTAAGCTTGGACTTAAAAAGTAGTATGGAATAAAAGGACTTGTTGGGGCCGCTTCCAGTCTATGAACGAGAAGGATGTGCTGATCAAAAGTCCAAGTTCCAGAATCTAATACCCTCTTGATATCAATTTCATGAAAAAATTGAAATAAAAATAATGTAGGAGACAAATCTTTGATGCAAACACCCTTGCCCGACCGCCACAATGCCGCCATAGTATTTTTCACGGCACCAAAATTAATCACCTTATCAGTTAAGAACCTCCCCACCAGGCAGTAACGTGAGTCAATCCTAAAAACCCCATTATCTTCCTCTTCATCTCCAGTCACTATAAGGCCGCCCTCCTCCAGCTTAGCATATTAAATAGACAAAAAAAAGGAAAATTCATGATATAGAATCTAGAACAATACCATACAAACAAATTTACAAAACTTAGTATATGTCATTTACTCGATTAACCTATTCTTTTTTTTTCGGTGTATTAAACCATCTGTTATCCGAAGACCATATTAGGTCCCGACTAATCCAGATTCGAGCCAGGTAGGACCACTAGGGCGGCAAATCTCTCCCAACAAGTATATAACGCAACTGTATTCCCAAGCCTCGAACCGAGGACCTTGGTTAAGTTAGAACAACCCCATGACAGTTGATCTACGCGTTTGTTGGTTCGATTAACCTATTCTGATATACAACTCAATCCCATTTACTATGTTTTTATAAATTGAGTTGGATTACTTCAAAATTAAACGAATTATGATCGAATATGATATAGAACAATAATATACAAACAAATCAAATTCTTGTACGTATTTTTTTATTTTAAATATTCTTAGGGCCCATCTAGGAATTCAAAAGTGATTTTAAAAAGTTAAAGGTTAATTTTAATGTTCAGTAATTTTTTTAAAATCATTTTTGATAAAATCACCATATCTTATAATGGACTTTGAGAAGTTAAAATGGAGTGGTTTTTCAAAATCTAATTTTGAAAATCAATTTTATACTTAATATAATTTCATATATATATATATATATATATATATATATATATATATTATAAAACTCTCAAATTATCTTTAGTAATTACGAAATAAAATCATTAACTTTAAAGAGACTATTATTATTATTACCAATTATATTTGAGAAAAAAATACTGTATAATATTTATTTTAGTTATCAATTATTATATATGCAATAAAAAAATAATTTATATACATGTTTACAAATGTGTTAATAAATTTTATTTAATATTATATCTAATTTAATCATTTATATTCTTATAGCAGTTTAACTATAAGATTTACCAAATACATACAGCTATTTTTAAAACTCACAGTACTTCTAAAAATTTTTTTTTACCAAACGTTTAATTAATTTGTTTATAACTATTTTTTTTTTGTATATATGCATAACTGATTATTTTTACAATATAGCTAGCAACTACTATTGTAAAAGTTACAGTATTACCATATTGGCCCTTAATGTACCTGTTATATACTAATTTTATATTCAAAATGGAGTGATAGTCAAAATCACACCAATTTCAAAAGTTCCCACATGTGCCGCTTTTTTTTATTCTCATCACAAATCAAAATTCATGAACAAAATACTCCTTCGGGTAGAAGAGAAAACAAGTTTGGCTACATATTTGAAATCCTTTATTGCAGAATTACCTGGCTCACAGGTCACTCAAAATGCCAAATAGAAGAATGATCAATTATAAAGAAAAATGCTCGAAAAAATCATTAATGCTGTATGAACTTGCGTCCACAAATTGGATTCCTACTTCTGAGAGCATATTATATTAAGTAATTGGGATGTTTTTGGCCATGAATATTGTCCCTAGCTATCCGCTATTTCGATTATAAATGCTCGAGGTTTCCATATGTGGCCAAACCTTTTCTAAGCAATCCTTACAATAATGTGAAGCACTTTCAACCGCGAAGCACTTTGAATAAGAAGAGTCCTTCCCTTGAGGGCAATGTATATAGCCTTTTCAAGCCGCAGATACAGCCCTCATTTATGATATATGCTGTACATGTCCTTAAAGAAATTGGTCCCCATGAAAACACTACGCCCAATAATTTCTCTCATGATCATAATGATAATGGATTTTCTTTGACATTCTCATTTCTAAAGTTTCGTGTGCATTTGGAGCAGCAAGAGAACATGAAAACAATGAAGCAATTTATAGGGACATGACAAATGTTCTTGAAAACTTGCACCAGTGGCATGGAATCGTTTCAAAACTGTTTTCTGCTCATCATTCAATACGGACTTGAACTGGAAGCTTAGTAAAACAATCTTGAAAAGCTACAGAAGATAATGTTTGTTTGACTGCGTTGGATCTACTCTAGACTTGATGAACTGTGATATTTGCAAAGAAACATTGGGCATAAAATAAAATTGTTTAATTTGTTTCGTTAAGATTTCAGTTCAAGTGCGCATGCAAACTTTCACACTGAATAATATATATTCTGGCTTTCTTTAGTACTCTTCCGTATAAGCAAAATAAATATAGTTAGTTCTTCATTAAATTAAGTACCGTGTAGATTAGGCTATGATTAATTTTTATTAGTGGTCAAAGATAAATGTGTTTTCAGAAACAAAACTGAACACAAGTACGTTGCATTAATTTCTTGAGTGAAAGAGACAAAGCAAAAACGTAAGTTAGATGTTCCTTTCGGGGACAATAATTTTAATTTTCAGAAGGATCCAAAAACGAGCTTGAACCAACTGATCAAACCCAAAATTCTGTTGATTTACAAGTTTCTATAGAACAAGCCAGATACACATCTGTCATTTATTGGTTTCTAATTGGACCGACTCATTTCACAACTAGTAACAATGCTTTAGAAAATAGCAAATTAGGTGGGGACTAATTATGAGGATCTAAAATAACAGGTGTTACACGGTTAATCACTAGTTTCATCTGCTTTCTGTTCTAGAGGAGAATGACGTCTCTATCAGATATTATTTTTCCCACTCACATAACTAAAAATTTTTAGTGACTTATTTTAATTTTAGTGTTACAACAATAATGAAATAAATCACTGTCGAATGATAAAGCTGACATGTTTATATATAAAATTTGATTGTTTGATAACTTTCAATAGATTAAAGTAATAGTTTATTTAATTATTAAAATATCACATTTATCCGTCAACAATACATTTTTCTGTTATCGAATTAACACAAGAAGTAGAATAAAATACAAAAAAATTATTATGATCTAAATTTTAAATACAAATTTTAAGATGAATCAAAGTATCCATCATCTTATAGATCGTGAGTCCTCGCATTTATGGGTACCCAATAACGGAGTTAGACTGCCACAGCATTCAATCAGTGGAAGCCGTATACTGAAACTACAAGGCAAACCCAGGATCTCCAATTGACTGATTCGGTCATAATTAATATCAGGATCAGTTTTGACTTTTGAGACCAATTAATTACACGATGGATCAACTTAAAAGTCCTTTGTCAAAAACTTGAGCCAGATTCCGGTCATGTGATCAAAAAAATTAAGAAGTTAATTTGACGAGCAAGAAGGAATTTATTAATTCAAGCCTCATCTACATTTAAGTGTTCCCCATTGTATTTGATTCTGACATAAGACATAATAATGAGTGATGATACAACCACAAATTCTTGTACAAACTGATGTGTTATTAATTCATTGGTTGAATGAAAATATAAAATAATATAAATAAATCATGTGGGTCAAGAGATATTTAATTCAACTAATGAATTAACGCCACATCAATTTGTACAAAATAAATTTATACAAGAGTTTGTGGCTATATCATTACTCCATAATAATACATTGAATTGTTACTTAAGAGTCTCGTGTCCAATTATGATTAACAGTAAAATTAATAATGATAACAATGAATGATCTAGTCTTGGTAAAGCAACACTATTATTGAACCATAAAAATTATATCCCTTTTTGCATTTGCCTAGTAGTGGAGTAAATGGAAACGCTTGGACAAAATTTAGAATAAGATGAAGCAAGAATTAGAGAAAAATTGACAGGCATTCATACCAATGGATCTGAAAGGTACCCCTTTTTGACACATGCACTATTGTTTTGGAATAAATAGCGAAGATGTTGTACTTCAGGACCCTCCACTTTATAAATATTGGTGATTAGTCTCAACTTTAAGTATTTTCTCGATAAAATCATGTATGCTTAGAAAATTGGAACAATTAGCATTAATAATAAAGAAAGCTCATGTCAACTATGAAGAGATTGTGGATAGTTTGAGAAAGGCACCTGCAAATAATATTAAAGCATTAATTTCACAACAGCTTCTAATAAACGGCCAGGCCTAGAATTGTAATTAGTATGGTAGAATGACCTAGCATTAAAATATATATAACTTGTCTCTCTTTATTGATCTCAGATATTGGAAGATAGGACATACAAAAAAAGTATTAGGACATAGAGGAGTAAATTTCTCCATTTCTTCAGTGAGAGCAGTAGTTCGAATCTTTATGAATTCACTCTCCCTTAATTAAGTATGATTGAGTGGAGTCAGTTACAGTTTTTTTCTTTTGCGAAATCTTAGGTATTGAACATCTGAAAAAACAAAAATATAATAAATGGAACAAGTAAAACCGTCAGCACATTTTTACTGTATGCATAAATAGAAAAATTCTACAATACGTCAGATGTACTATGGTAGTCGCATAACAAATAAATCATGTTATAATATATGTATATTTATTTTAAAAACTCATCATACAATTAGTGATTATATTAGATCTAAATACATATCTCATGCGTATAGTAATTGATTGTATCGTTCTAACATTAAACACTAACTTCAATACTATGGATCACATGTTAAATGAACAGGCCTCTATTTGCCACAAGTCACAAGACATGTCAGAAAAAGCCTTTTGATTGGCCTAAACTGAGTAAGCTTTCGAGCGACCCACATCCTGCATGCTTTAAAATCGCTTCATTGCATTTGCAATGCATGTGATGTACGGGCAGCCATTTACTGTACAACCTCCCTCTCTCATTCCACCAATGCGGGGTAATTAAAAATTCTTGGAGGTTGGAAACTGGCTATTAGATTTTGATGCATCAGAATTTGAGTTGTTGAGGAGAAAGCGAAAAAAAAAAGGGGAAAAATACACACAAATATATACGTACATATATATATATATATAGATGCATGATATATCATTTCTCTATCGAAAACCGATAAATGTACAAAAGTATAGCAGCTATGGATCGATCCATGCACTGTAATCAATTCTTTTTTACTGTAGGACTTTGTACACATGTCCAATGCAATTGATTTTTGCAATTTTTTTTTGGGATTTTTGACAATCAATTTAATTTGCATCACGTACTTACCTTTCAAATGGGTCTTGCCACTCAAGTGTATTCCAAAGTTTGATTACCGATGACAAGTTCTTTGATCTTCTAATTGCGGAAAAAAATTAGACTCATTTTTCGACCTCTACTTCGTGCTCTCAAAAGTTTTAAAGTTTAATTGGTGCCTTTTTATAATGTTTCAGGAAAATGTTCCTTTCTAAATTGGCTTTCATCATGATAAATTCCTATTCCTATTTCCTAGCATGTGTGTTCTCAAAAACAGCTAAATCGATATTCTAATTGAAAAGTCACTTTTCGTGAACATTATTTTTACTAGGTTTTTGATACTGATTATCCAACTTGCACATATTTTATATTCACGTTATTGCCATAACCATTTCAATAATTGAATCATTTCTTTTTTCTGGTCAAACAAATTTCAACAAATTTCTTTCTTATTTGTCTTTTTTTTCCTTTCAACCTACTGGGGTCAAATAAGAAAGGTGCTGCTTCTTTATACAAATTGTAATTACCTTCCTTTAATTCCGAGGTTCAAGAGAGGGATTAGCAGCAAATTTCGAAGATGTGACATTCCACATTGCCATCACTTAACATGACAATTATCACCTACCAAAGTGTCCATTTATTTAAGAAAAAAAAAATACCTACACCTCCAAAATTAAAAAAAAAAACTATGTAAATCCTTAAGTTTTTAATAAAAGATACCAAGTCCCTCTTTTAACTATAATATCCTTTGTAAATAGTAATTAAAAAAATCGACTTTAAAATTTTTTTAATAATACAAATATAATTTAAATAGTTTAATTTGTCTAATAGACTAACTATATTATAATATTTTTTATATATAAAATAAATTTTAAATATAGATTATTATAATTATTTTAATAGTATTTGTACTTATTGTAAAAATTTATATAAATCTTTGGGTTAAGTAGATTTTAAAATTAATAAAATATACTTATTGTAAAAATTTATATAAATCTTTGGGTTAAGTAGATTTTAAAATTAATAAAATATATCTCATGTATTAATAATATTAGAATTATTTACATAATATTGAAAAGAATATAGATTTTTATTTATTTATTTTAATATTATGTTCCTATTTGTTATAAAATATAAGATTGTAAAGTATTAAAATATTTTTAAAATGGAAAAAAAATATTTCAAACTGTGTATATTTTTACATTTATTTATTATAAAATATTGGAGTCGATTTTTTAAGTTAATAAAACCAAATGGTATTATAGTGAAAAAGAAATCCTGGTATCCATTACTGAAAACTTAGGGATTTATATGACTATTTCTCCAAATCTTAAATGTGTAAGTGTCCTTTTTTATTTAAAATATAGACGGAGTTAGTTATTGGTAATTAATTATAAAATGATAAAAAATAAAAAAATTAATATTGTGGTTGTTTTTTCAAGAAAATGAAAACTCATGACTTTATATCACTTTGGATCCACTTATTAGAAACTATCTTCATTAAGATGCGGATTTAGCATCAAGTAGGAGCTTTCAAATAATATTATATATCATATTCTTTTGTTGGTAAAAGAGAAAAAAAAATTCAATCTAATATCTAAAGTAAGATTTGATTTTCAACAATAGATTGAAAGAAAAAAAGTATATAATATAAATATCGGGTTACCAACTTTAGGAACCCAAAATTCATAGGATTCCAACTGCTGCTTGCGAGTAAGGAATGGCACGGCACCTTCCTTTACAACTCCAAGCAGACGATCCGTCGGTTTGTCAGTAAATAGATGCGTCAGCCGAAAGTGGGACACATCAACACACGTCACACGTAACTGATCATCGTTACATTACCTACCGTGCCATGCCATCATCACACGTGTGATTTTAACTGTTACAAGTTTTCATTTCTTTTTTTATTTTAGAACCCCCTTTTTTTTTTGCTTTTAACTCGTGACCCATGCCTCTGGATGTTCCAAAATCGAAATAAATATATCTACACGAATTGACATGATTGCCCCCAACTTTATTAAACCGCAATCTTGCCAATAGATAAGAATATTCTGTACAGCATCTCTATTTTATTTTATTTTATTTTGAATATAGGATCCTAGCTAATTAAACAATTGATACATTCCCTCCGGTAAAATGGGGAAATTTCTTACACTTTTTGATGCTCCACGGACCTTTCTTTCTTGAGTTTTTTCAGCCAATTGTTAATTTTTAATTTTTTTAAAGGTAGGGGGTGAGTAAGCTCAAATATAATTTTTTTAACCCTTTATCATTTCCAAGAATCGAACCTAGGTTTTAGTAGAGATTACAACTACATTGCAACCAACCCAACTACGTCCTGGGAGGTGAGTTTTTTCAATCAATTGTTCTGCATAACTATCAATTTTTTTTCATCCAATTTCTATCTAATACAAACCTTGACAAGCTAATTAATGGTGCGTTTACAAGTTAATTAATTTCTACCAAATGAAATTGGAATGCAAGACATTGTATAAAAATCAACAAAAATTTTAAAAAAAAACTTATACTGTTTGGTATGACTTATTTAACAATTGTAGGTGTTTATTTTTATTATTGTTTAGTTTTTTTAATAGAGTTTTTGAAAATTAAATAAGTTATTTTATTTTTACTAACAAAAATTCGGGCTTTTGAGAATAGAAGTTGAAAAGTTTTTTCAAATATTAAAATGTCTAAAATATTCTTTACTTATTTAATAATTTTATTTCAATTTTTTTATAACATAATTTTAAAATTTTATCTATTAAAGTAATTTTATACTTTTTAATAAAAACTTCCTTGACAACCAAATAACTAAAAAAAAATTTGGATAAAATTCTACCTAAATAAATTCAATTTAAAAATGTTATATTAAACGGAGCCTGATAATTACCGCATAGTTTCAATCATCAGAAAATATGTGTCCAATTACCATTAAATTCACAAAAATAGGACAATCCCATCACATTTATAATTGCAGTTTTTTTTTTTTTTTCAATAATATTTGAAATGCTCACCTTATTTCTACCGGCAGACATAGCCGCGCGCCCGCACCAAATGCGTGACATTTCTTATCTCAAATTTCCCCCCACCGATTCTAATTCTTTTGGCGGACACCTCTTAAGAAATAAGATTAATATTCCCAATTTTTTAACTCCAAAAATTCACAATATATTTTAAGTTTCTATTATCTCATAATTTAATATTTTTTAACCCCATCCTTTGCATCACTTTCACATCCCACTACGTATCCTTCAGTTTTCATGTCAGTTAGCAACAGTTTCATTACAAGAATTGCCTCCCATTTTCTCTTTTTCCTTAACCAAAAAAATAAAATAAAAGTTCCGTCACGGATAAGCACCAAATCAAAAATACTTTTTATTATTATTATTATTTTACTGCGTTGCAGTTAGTTTCTTTGAATTCCCTATATAAACCGCTTTTGCTTCTAGTCTGCTACCCACAAGTCATTTTGCATTTCACAAAGAAACTCGTGCTTGTTTTCATTTTCTTGAGTGCTTTCCTCATCTGAGTTCCTTTCCCTTCTTTCACTGAAGATAAGATTCGAAGAAGAAGATAATGGATATTGCACATTTCTTGTTCGGTGTTTTTGGTGAGCTTTTATATGTTCTTTCTGCTATTTTGTTTCTTGGTTTACGTTTCTTGGCTTGTTTTGATTTTGCGTTTTCTTTGTGTTTTTGTTGCCAGGAAATGCTACTGCTTTATTTCTCTTCTTGGCTCCAACGTAAGCATACAAAAACGACCAACTTTTGTTTTTGTGTGTTTTTTTTTTTTCGGGGTTTATCTTCGCAGATTTTTGAGTTCTTGATTATGTTACTTTTCTTTAGTTTGGGTACTCTTGTTTTCCCTTTCTTTTTCAGAACTTAGTTTCTACCAATTCTTGATCTTTTCTTGGAAAGGGTAACCGAGAAAGCAGTTGGTTTTTGCTTTTCTGGTATTTCTTTTTTTTTTTTTTTCTTTCTGAAGAAAATCTTTGATGCAGAATCACATTTAGGAGGATTGTAAGAAGGAAATCCACAGAGCAATTCTCTGGAATTCCTTATGTGATGACCTTGCTTAATTGTCTCCTCTCTGCCTGGTGGGTTTCTTGTTAATTTCTTTATGAAATCGCCCGGCTTTGCAACTTTTTAAAGATTTTGCTTTTTAACCCAATTTTTGGCTATATTTCAGGTATGGTCTCCCTTTTGTGTCGAAGAACAACATTTTGGTATCAACAATCAATGGAACTGGTTCAGCAATTGAGATCATATATGTTTTGATCTTCCTACTCTTTGCGCCAAAGAAGGAGAAAGCGAAAATCTTTGGGCTTTTCATGCTTGTTCTCACAGTCTTCGCTGCTGTTGCCTTGGTGTCTCTCTTAGCCTTTCATGGCAACGCTAGAAAGATTTTCTGTGGCTTTGCTGCTACCATTTTCTCTATTATCATGTATGCCTCACCTCTTTCTATCATGGTAAGCTCACTTAATTTAATTAATTAATTTTAGTCCTTTTATTGTCTCAATTGTTTCAAAATAAGTATTCAATTGGCTTCAGATTATATTTATGAGCATTTTTTTTTTGTATGTGAGTGTTATGCAGAGAATGGTGATTAAAACAAAGAGTGTTGAGTTCATGCCATTTTTCTTGTCACTATTTGTCTTCCTGTGTGGCACCTCTTGGTTCGTGTTTGGCCTTCTTGGCCGTGACCCTTTTGTGGCCGTAAGTTTTATATTTTTTGACCTCACTGTTCTTGAATTCTGGAGAATTATGATTATTCTTGTTCATTTCATGTTTTGAGTAAATTAATATTGCAGGTTCCCAATGGATTTGGGTGTGGGCTAGGCACAATGCAGTTGATTTTGTACTTCATCTATCACAAGAAGGGTGAGCCTGAGAAACCATCGGCAGCAAATGGGTCTGTTGAAATGGGCCAAGAGAAACCATTAGAAGGAACCAAGATGGCTAACGGCAACGGGGCTCTAGTTGAACAAGTTTGAAGTGCAGAATCTGGGCACCATTCCTAAGAGATTTTGCCTCAAATTTTACCACTTTGTCTATGATCAGTACCCGTCGGGCGCGGGCGCCCCACCGCACCTCTTTTTTTCTGATGTAATTTTGTACTTTCCCAATGAAATTAGATGATGAAATGTAGACAAGACAGAGATAAGATGTGTAAGTGAATCATGTGAAATGATATTTTGACTGGCTTCAATTTGCAATTTTCCAAGTGAATCGTACTTTTTAAGTCTAGTATTTTCCATTCCAAATTATGGACGGTGACGTTCCAAACACAACTGGGGGCTGGGGCATCCTTGAACTAGTAAAAACATGAACATAATAAAGATTTAAGATTCATGAATATATCAGCAAAATCTAAATGGTTATATGCATTTAGTGGGTAGTACATGCTAATTAGAGCGTGTGTATAGATAAATATTTGAGGTTCGTGACCGCACAAAACTTGTATGCAAAAGCTCTACCTGCTGCGCGTCTTTTTCAAGTTAAATTTATGGAAATTGACTTTGGTTCTCGGACCGTGAATGCAATTTGTCAATCAACTATATCTAATTTAATATGCAACTTTAATAACAAAACTCAAAAACAATTAATGTGAGATGTTGAGTGAATGATCCTCAATAGAGCCTAGATTTGGCATAACCCACGGTACACATAGTTATTGTTTGTCAATGGCCATAGCGTAATTTAATTTTCCTTCATTAGTTTGTTTACATTCATAACTGTAATAAGGGGTAAGAAATAATATATATCTTTTTTCTTTCAATTATTATAATATGAGATCTACTAAAAGTTTAGATACATTATCCCTGGCAGTATAGCCCTAAGTTTTGCTGAACAATAACTCAGAAATTGGATGACTTGGTGTCTGGGCTAATCAAGAATGGGTCTAGATGAAATTGGGCTGCCCCTAGCCCAAGTTGAAGAAATTCATAATATATTCCTCCCTTTCTAACAAATAAGTAAATACCTCTTTTCGTTTTGTCAAGTCAAAAGCATCTAAATTGATGGATGTCTTGAGGTGGCAGCCATGCTACGAATGGCGACAAAGATACTGCACTTTTGGCAACAAACGCTTTGTCTTTGAGCGTAATGTAACCGTCGTCTGCTCTACAGATGATGATGAGTTGTTTCGGTCTTTATAAATTAGGGTTTCAGCTGCTTAGTTATCGTCTTCTCCCAATATCCCGCAAGGATTGTCATGTAGTCTTTCTAATCATTATGATTTTGTATAATCATGCTAATTATTAGTTTATTGCTACTGGTTGTTTGAATCACCAGCTAACCATTCATGATCAATCTTCTCCTCTAAGTCTAAGGCAGGCTTATTTGGGTTTCAGCTGTGCACATGAGCGAGTGTGTGTGTGTGTGCGCGCGCGTGTAGCAATGAACATCTAATTTCATGTATCTGATACTTTGTTCAAAACGCTGTGTCTAATTAATTGTTGTAGGATTAATTACTCAATATTTGGTGAAGAATTGAAAAATGAAATTCAAATGATTCAAAATTAAGGCAATTAGCATATAATTAATAGACACACGGTAACATGACCAGCCATATATAGTACTCTTTAATTTATCATTGATAATTGATATTGTTGTTACATGTACGACGAGTATACGAGAGGAGAGACAACATAAAATTAATTAAAACACAAATTATAGAGATGCTGTGGCTGTGACTGTCTGTGTTTTCAGAGTTTATTAACTTCATGAATTGTTGCCACTGGCGTACTGGCAGATCCATCATTTGATTTCTCCGCTGGCTTGGCCTCCTCCGCTCCTTCGGCCGCCTGCTTCTCAGCCATCTCTTTCTCTCTTGCTTTAATATATGCAATGGCATACTGTACGTATACGTGAACATACAAATATAATTAATTTGATTGGTATGGTATCATTAGCGAACAAAAAGTAGACCATATATATGCAATGTATTACAAATATATAATTATGTAAGGTTAATTAATTTTAAGAGAAAGCATACCATAGCTAGTTCAATTTGCTCTTGGGTCAGAGTTATTTTTGGCTCTGACTCCATGGAGGACTTGCTCTCATCCTCATGCTGATCAAAAGATCGCTGCTGGCTTTCCATTCCTATAGCTGACTAATGGGGTTTGAGCAGTGAAAAGAGAACTTAAGTGATTTAACAATTTGAGGGGCAAGGGCATAGAGAAGTAGAGCTATATATATTGTGAAAACTACAGCACATACGGACGTGGCAGCAATTAGGTATCAAGGCGCACATTTGGCAACAAAAGCTTTGTCTTTGGCGTAACAGTCCTCTGGAAGTTGGATGAGTTATTTTCTTTTGGGTTTTTGCTTCTTCACTACTAAGTTAGTTTTACTACAAGTAATTAAGATATATAATCTTTCCATGATCATCATGAAATGTAAATCAGGTGACTAGCGAATGATGCTGTTGCTATAGCAAAATTGGAGTGCATACATAGGATTAGGTCTCTTTTAATGTATCTCCGTTTTTTTAAGTAAATGACGGCTTAAGAGCAATCAAATATATATGAAATTTTGTATTTGAAATTTGCCAAAGCATCTAGGGCTAGTATAGTGCTGAGTTCAGGAATAAGATCAAATAAATCAAATATCAAATCCTCAATTTAATTTTAGAAAACCTTATCAAATTGTTGTAAAAAAATAATTAATAAGTCATTACTACACACGTATCTGACCAAGAACGATAATTTAATTAATTATGTCATTCTATTATAGGAAAAAATAATAATTCACTACAAATCATATACGACAAATTTTTCGTTACAGATCAAATGCGACAAAAATATTAAGTCTCACAACAATTAGGTAAATATTTGATCAGAATTATAGTTGGTAACATCAAAACAAAAATAAGAGCACGGATAGTATGTTTGATTTGTTAAACATGGATAATTTTATTTACATAATTGGTGTGATGATTTTAATCATATATGTAAGATTATGGTTGATGATGAAAAATGCAACAGAAGTTCAATTTTAGCTGAACTCAACTAAAAGTCTGAAATCTTAATTTTGAATAAAATAATCCGTATAAATGTTTCTGTGCTCCTTCAAGTTCGTTGACAGATATTTTCATTAACTAGTTTTAGTTAAAAGTTAATTAGCATAATTGAAGTTCGTTTGGCCACGTGGTCTATGGTGCCACATTTAGGCTCTGGTCCGAAGGGGCGTTGGTTCAAATATCACGGCTCTCATTTTTGTTTAACTGCCCAATTAACTTAATTCTATTGTTTAGGATTTTTGCACCCGCACCATGATCATAAAAATAATTTTCAAATGAGGCATGTTTCGAGGATTAATTGCAATGTTTACTCATACATTAGCAAGGTCAGTTTTGAGGTAAATTGTACTCTTTTATAATTGAACTATATCTTAAATGATTTCTTTTTATAAAAAAAAATGTGACAATAATTTCCATTTAATCTACCAATATGTTGACTGATATGAGGAAATCAATTCAACATAGACACAATAGACCCCAATTTTTTTCTCTTTTTTTTTTAAAATTACATAAAGGCAAAATTTAATTATTTAAGATGGCATAACATAGGTGACTGATGGCTTATGTATGTACTAAGCTTATTTCATAGTCCTACTAGCAAATTATACACAAACTTGCTTAAGACGATCGAGAATTAGGAAAAACAGTAATAAGAACAAGACCATTTGCCTCCATCACTCTATGCACCCACATCAGAATAAGGCTTCAAATCCCAAGTATGGTCCACTGCAACTTCTCCAACAGGTTTCAGACCCTAAAGACATTAAATTTAACCCAAAAAAAAAAATGTAATTATTAGTATTTTACGTGCATTAACTGAACAATTAATTACTGATGAGCTTAATTTAAAAACTAAAAAAAAAAAAACAAAGAGTTGATGTGTATATAGGTATATATATATATACCTCTAGAAATATCTTTAATGCTTCCTCTTTGGTTTTACTATTGATCACTTTCAGCGCTGCCTCCTGTGAAAACAATTTCATTATCTCTGAAATTCTAGTTAAAGACATATATAAAATCAAGTAAAAAATGCAAAAATTTCACGAACCCTTGCTAAGTTCGTTTCGTCATCAAACAAAGTTTTGGGTTCGGTTTCGATTGATGGTCTCCTCTCAAGTTTTGCAGGAGCTGGAGGGGTTTTAGTATCCATCAACTGGATTCTTCCACACTTGTTACAAACCACAGAGTAAGAAATCTGAGAATCTTTTTTCTTAAATGTTTGTTGAATGATAAAATCGTGGGACTCTATAGTTGAATTTATATACGTATAGAAGAAGAACTAATATGGAAATAAACGCCACAGCTGTGCTTATGTGTCACATATGAACGTGTCAGCCATGGTGATAACGATCTACAGATGGCAGGAGCATTGATAGCTGAAATGTAACCGTCCCTGGTGGGCCGATGCAGTAAAAGCCAAAGGGCAGAGAGGCGTTGCGACTCCATGCTTTGTCTTTGATGGATTTGAGTGAGCTTGTGTGTCAGGCTGTGGCAGTGCCAATATTCGCTCCTTCATGCATATGTTTCTCTTTCTCAAAAATGCTACTTCAAACGATTCGAATCATCAAGCAGTTTGTGTTCAAATTTCCTGTCATGAGCTGTGAAAAATGTATATGCTACTCAGCTACGGGCACGGGAAATCTTCTAAGATCATTTGATTTATGTGCTACACGTATCATGTAATCCTGCATGTTTGTACTCGCATGGTTAAAAGGATCTTGTTGCCAATATATTGAACTTAATGAAGAAGATCATGGGCCTAACTATTCAGTAAGTCGAGTTTTATGTATTTTAGTCAAGGTTGGATTATCTTGTTAACATCTTGCACTTAAAAAGTTTTTTTTTTTAATAGTATTGTATTTATCATGTGGAAAGGGTAACTCATAAATTAAAAATTGCTATAACCCCTGGCATATATACTTAGCCCAAAAATTATTCTCATCTAATGTTTGAATTATCTTCCGAACAATTGATAACTATCAATTACCACCTTCGGTTTTGCTTGGAAGAAGCTCAGGGAGGATAAAATTTCGGTCTTTTTTGGTAAAATATATAGTTCATGATAAATCAGAGCATTTGTCCTAAAGCCCAATCTTTGATCTTATTCAGTGAGAAAGTAACTGATACTTTTTGTTCGAGGGTAACCCTCCGTGGAAACTTTTTTGAAAGGGTAAAAAAAAAAACCTCTGCTGAAAATTAGAAATTTATTAAACCAAATGAGAAACACACGACAGACAATTATTGAAAGCAAAAGGGAAAACAGTAACTGATACATATGATTGTGCTAGAGCACATGACATTACAACTGCAAAGATAAATTAAAAGATCTATGACGCCGATCATTGCCGAGACTCGAGAGCTTCATTTAATTTTGAGATCCCCCAACTTCAATTCATCAGGTTCCTTTTCTTCATTAGGCTTAGTGCTTGAACTTGGTTCTACCGCAGGCCTTTCCGCAGTGCCAGCCAGAGCCTTGATTAATTAATCGCCACTTATATTAATAAATACTTTGACTATAAAACTTTAGAAAATAATATATACATAGAAGTGAACGTTATCCAAAATAAGGAAGAAGTCCTGGCTTTAAAATAACTTACGAAAGTTTCTTTCACTTTCTGTATGAAAGCTTCCACCACTGGTCTTGCCTGCTTAGCATGAAATCAAACCAAAACCAAACAGAATTAGAAAAAAGAAAGTCGTCGATCAAACAAAATGGAATTTCAAAACAAAATAATGCTTTAATTTACGTACCCGGGCTACACGAGCTTCATGCAGGGTACGATTCTTAGTTTCATTTTCCACTGTTTGTGACTGATTTGGGCTTGCCATTGTTCCAGCAAAACACAGAAACAAGCTATATAGTATGAGGTTGAAGAAGAGATGCAATGACCGAGTGTTTGTGTTTGCTTATAAATAGAGAAGAAGGGGAGGGTTTTAGTGCCAGCAGGGCCACAAGGCAGTGCAAATAGCGTGAGAGCCATGAGTGAATAGGTGAGAAAGATTCGGCCATTTGGCAATCTCATTCTTCTCTATGTAACCGCTCTGATTTTAGCCTGAACTGATTTGTTTGTACTTTGGACTTGGAGGAAATAAAAGAGGAAGAAAAGAGATAAAACTTCATGGGTAAGGTTTCTACTTGCTCGTGGTTTTATTACTGGAGGCCCTTCTTGTTTATAGAACGAAAATATGAGGCTAGTTGTGTCTAAATGCATCACTTAAGTCCGTTCTAATTTCTATTTAATTTTTGCTTCATTTTAGTCCTTGGACTCTTGTTTGACTGCCAAAGAGTTACCTAAATAGTTAAAAAGAAATATCAAATGGTTTTTTTTACCTTGTATCTCAATTAAGGTAACCACATATATTCTTTTAAAAATGTGTAAATCTGATTGAATGTGGCAATCTAAATTTGTTGAACAATATATGCAAAAGTTCTTTTAATTCACCAAAAAAAAAAAAGAAAAAGAAAAGAAAAGATCCTTGTTAGGCCATTTTGCATTAAATATGAATATCATAAACCAAGATTATCGTCAATAACGACAAAATAAAGATTTTCGGTGTGATTCTGCTGAACCGTTAAAAAATTATTCTTGTCATTTTATTACTGGTCAATGACTTTAAATTATGAAATTAACGACAAAACAAAGATTTAACACAGCAAATACGACGATATGCCAAAAAGTCATTATTGTCGTTTTGTTATTAATATCATGACCTTAAATTATCATAATAACGACAAAATAAAGATTTTATATTTAAAAACACGACAAATACGTGTTGATCTGTTAAAAAGTTATTATTGTCGTTTTGTAATTTATATAATGATTTTAAGATTGGTATTGATGACAAAATAATGATTCATTTTTAAGAACATGACAAATATGTTGATCCATTATAAAGTTAGTATTGTTGTTTTTTAATTAATACAATGACTTGAAGAATGAAGGAAAGGTTGGAAATTCCAGGTGTTGGTTTTTTAACCACCATTTATATTATGCTACTTGTTTGCAGTATATCATATAATTCTTTAATTAAGGTAAATGTTATAGTTAAGACTGGCAACGCTCTCTTCTAGCTCTTTTCTTGCTTGTAGCTCAAAGGAGCTATTTGTTTGTCAATAATTACTAGGGGATTTTAATTTGATTACTGTTAAGTAGGTTCTAAAAATATTTTTTTAAGTCTCTTGTAAGTCAAGGCCAAGGAAGGGCAAATGTGCAAGCTTGACTGGAGGATGACTCACTTAGAACTTAATTTTTCACAACAGTCAAAATGATCACATGATGCAAAAGAAAAGTTGGTTATTTTATTCACCTATTTTCTCACTAGGAATAACTTTAGTTATAGTTAGAACGGAAGATGGATTACTTATTAATTTTACATTTAGATATTCAACAATGGAGGATGGATTAACTATTGAACGGTACAAATGACTTATTGCCCCCTTCAATAATGAAAATGTAATATAATAGATAGCCAGTTTAGCTGAACTTATTTAAAATCTTAATTTTGAATAAAGCAGACCTTCCATATGAGCCTTTTTTCGGGTTATCCTTCAATTTTATCATTGTATACTGTTAATCCCACCGGGATGTTTTTCTTTTTTACTCTACCTATTTGAAATTTTTCACACAGAATTAAATAAAGGCTACTATTTAGCTATTAATTAAGGAGCATTAATTCTCAATACTTAAGTCAAAGTTTGGCCCAATGGCATAAGGCGTGGGCGTGGGTTCAAATCTCACTGCTGTCATTTTATAGTGTGTTTATTAAATAGGAATTGGAATTGGTAGAATCGAAATGAGTTAGAAGCTTAGAATTGAAATGAGAAATTAAAATCAAATAAGTTGTTTACTTGGGCTATAGAATTTGGGATTAGAATTGACTCTATTCCTATTTATGTGTTTATTTTATTTTGAAATTAAAATCAAAATGAGATATATTGTTCCAAATTATTAAAAATCCTTATTAACTAGTATCATAATTTTTATTTTATATTTTAATTATTGTGATTATTATTATTCAAAAATTATTATTATCAACAATAATATATTAATTAATTATAATACTTTTTTATCACCATCATCATCAATCATCATCATCGTAATAATAATAATCAAAATTGAAATCATCATCAACAACTACAACAATGGCAACAACAAATCGTCGCCGTCAACATCATATTCATCGTTAACATCATCATCATCCTCATCATATCGGAACTGTGCCCGTCAAAGATGTAGCCAAGACAGACAAAACATAGACAAAACTGAAAAGACCCAAATAAAGATGAAATCGGCAACTAGCTGTTACTCCACAGCCGACGAACCAGTGACGATGAAGACAATGGTTGATTTTGGCATCGACAATGAGGTTTGACTGCGATGGCATTTAGCTGGATGGAGCTTTAATGCAAGGAGCTTAGGCTTAGACATTTGTCTTTTTTTATATTAATATTTTTCATTTAAAGGGAGAGCATTCTAGGAATATTATAATTTCTATTATCATAATTCTCCGGAATGGAAGACTAATTCCCAAAGGAGTATGAATCAATCTCTATTCCTTATTCCCAAATTAGGGTAGGTCCCACGAATCCAATCTCGATTTTCACTCTTATTTTATGAAGTAAACATCGTCAATTATTCTAATTTCCCAATCCAAGCAATAAATCCACCATTAGATTAGTTAGCATAAATTAGTTGAGAAATAAGGATTTCTCTATGTTTGTTGTATGTATTTTTACAATATTCATAATGAGATTGTTGTTGATCCTTAAATTTAAGTGTTTTAATCCTAGTTATTCATCAAATATAATTTAATAAATTATAAATAATTAATTAATTAGTTAAAAAGTTCTAATTTCTTTAACCAGTTTGTGTACATCCACTTTTTATTAGTAAAGTTTCATTAATTTAAAATTTTCCTATCATCTAGTAAGTACAATAACTAGATAATTGCCAATATAGATATTATTAATCCAAAGAAAACTAACTAATTACATCCAATCAACATCTAGTAATGTATTTAGAATAATACACAAGTATATTACTTAAACTTCAGCAACTGAGAGAGAAATTTCTAAGGTTCTATGACAATGACATTGACACAAAATATGTTTTGCTCGCTGGAATTGAATCCATTGCTCCTCTTTGATTGCTAGAACAGATCCCTTGTTATACAAATGTTAAAATAGGTCTCTTGCTATGCAAACCTTGAAATAGGTCTCTTGTTGTTGTGTAAGCATGGCAAATGACTAATTGCAGCTTAATTCAAACTCCAACTTTCAAAAACCATTTTATATTTTGATTATATTTGAATATAGCATCTTTATCTAAAAGAAAATGCATGCACGAGCATTACATAATGAAGTTTACTTGCTTAATGTGTCAAGAATTCAATACCAAATAAAAGAATTCATCAAGAATTCAATTTCAATTAAAAAAAAAAACTTGAGATACTTTATTTTATCCTATCTCTTATAATTTTTATTTTTAAATTTAAAATCAGTTTGTTAACTAGCAATATTATTTTTAAAATGATTAAAAATTTTCTATTAATAAAGATAACGTGTACTATTAATTAGATCTAACGATATGTATTTTTTACATTTTTAATACTGTAAAAATTTACATCATCACAGAGCGACCCATATTTTTAATGATTCTTGTCTTTGTGATTTTGAACGTTAATAATATAATAGTCCAGATAGCAAAGATCGTCGATTGTTCCTTTTGGTAAAAATTAAAGAAAAATAAATAAAAAACAATCGTTGGTTGCTAAGTGTAACAGTTGATGGAGGCGATGCAACAGTGTAAGTTTTCGACTCCATGCTTTGTTTTTTAAGGATTCGACTGAGCTTTGTTTTTCAGTCTCATACGCAAAATTTTCTCGAGAAAATGTAGACTTTAAATAGCTTGAGTGCATCAAATTTCTTGAACGGCTGTTTACTAAATAGTGATATATTTGAAAGAAGAAAAAGCATTTATGTACTATGTAATGTTTCAATCACAAAAAAATATGAAACTTGCATCGAACTGTAATAGTTTTTTCACCCATCGCTAATTAATTAAACTCCCTTTGTAGTATTTCCTTCTTTGCTTTCGGTTCAAATAGCAGATCTTACCTTTCCTCTTTTTTTGTTTTAGTAAATAATTTTACTTCATTATCAAAAATACTTTCTTGATAGACATGCACCCACAAATAAAGATTTTACTATGGTTGAATCAACTAAACTTTTTGCTCAAAGACAAAAGGTAAATACACATAACGTTGGTCACGCTAGAGCACAAGCCTTTTTTTTTTTTTTTTAACACTATATGCGAATAATAAATAAACACAATGAAGAGTTTAAGACTCACTAAACTAAGTTGAGATGCTTCAAGAGTTGAGCTTCAACTCAACTTCTTAACACTTGTTCCTTTTCTTCGTTGTTGGGTAGCCTTGTGCTTGGCATTTCCTGAGGCTGCGGTAATTCATTCGCATCAGCCTTCAATAATCACCGTTAATTACAATAAACATTCATATCATTAATATAACTCGAAGAAGAAGCGAAAACTCTAATATAATTGGCCTTGATTAAAAAGTAGTTAGAGGCGCCTTTTCGTTAGTCCTCTGTACGGCTGCTACATAAATGGATGGTTTGGCCAGCATTATAAGAATTAACATACAAACTGATGTAATATGAAAAATTTAATTAAAAAATAAAAATAATTATTTTTTTAATTATGTGAGCCTACGATGATTTTATATATACCTAATCTTCTCATGCGAAATTAATTTATACACAATTATTTATATAAAATGATTGTGATTTTCTTGTTACTCTTATTGAAAATATTATTTATTATTTTAAACATGTCCAAGACGTCAACACAATCTAACAAATTAGGTAACAAATATGTTTTAGATGAGTAAAAGGTAACAAGCCCATATTCATAAATGGGCCTATGCCCACCATAATTTTACTTTTACAAAAAGTCCACTTTTGTGGTCAAAAGTTGGGAGTTCTACTAGCAAGGAGATGATGCATCAACGCAACAATCATTCTCATTTTTCATGAAAATCACATCTTTCTCTTGCAGAATATAATGTGTTAGCCTAAACAAACATTGTGCATATAATATTAGGACTTAAGATAGAGAGAAGAGATTCAATTCTTATTTAGAAAATATATAATAAATTGGAGTCATGTAGTAAAGGGTGTCAAAATTGGTGTGATTAAATCAATTTGGCGGTGTACAATAATAAGATAGTGAAATGGGAGGCTTCAAATGTTATTATTCTAAATTAAATCCAACCTACCAAACCAACCACGTAACTCATAACACTCTTACCTCTTTATTTTGATTTTTAATGTTTTTAATATTAATTTAACTAACATTACAAGTCCGTGGGCCGTTTGGTTCCTAAATCCCAATTCTTAAAAACTTGACCTGTAGCTTAAAATGTTATAAGTGGCATGTAATAAATGCCATCTTGGTCATCTATGATGAGGACAGTCTAGTGTTACTTCTAGAGGTCGTCAATTCTCTTCAAACCAAAATTAGTTAAATTATATGTGTGTGGGTAGGGCTATCAATTAAAATGAAAAAAATAATAATAAAAATAAACAATATTTCATCTAATTAAATAAATAAAATCAATCTTTCATCAAAATAATTTTATAACTTTCAATTTTTTTTAGTTTAAAATAGATTTTTGCTAGTATTTATTCGAATGACACGTTTTTTTTAAGAGTTAAAAGGATGATAGTGGTGTCGTTTTGACTCTTGAAACCATACCATGTGAGTAGAGATGCCGATAGTTATATAAGCAATGATTCAGACTATTAAGTAACGTAAAGGTTGAATCGAGTCCCATATTTCGCCGTTTCAAATGAATCATTTTCAACAACGAATATGACGTTTGTTGTCTTTCTAGTGGTGACACATAAGTTATCGTCAATATCACTACTAAAATGGTGCACCGCCCCTCCACCTTTGGCAACATCAACATTTATCACATTGTAAATATGAAAATTTAACCCCATGTTTTATTAACAACTATAATATTATCTTGTAAAAAAAATAAAGTCAATTATTTCATCAAAATAATGTTAGCAGCTTTCATTTTTTTTTTAATGGAGTTTGATTAGTGTTTGTTCAAACAGCATGTTTTTAAGAGTTAAATGATGACCGTAGTGTTGATTTAACTCTTAAAACCATACCATGTGAGTAGAGATGTCGATAATTATATAAACAACGATTTAGATTATTAAGAGGCGTAAAAGAGGAATCAAGTCTTTTGTTTGACCATTTTAAAGAAATAACTTTTAACAACGAATTACATTTGTAGTCTTTCTAATGGTGACACATAAGTTATCGCCACTATCACTATTCTAAGATGGTGCACCGGCTTCGATCCTTTGGTAACACATGCACTTGTCATATTGTAGGTATGAAAATCCCCATGTTTTATTGGTAATTATGATATTATCTTATAAAAAATAAATTTTGATTAATTAACTTATTAATTAAATTCTCTATGTGATAAGATGGCGTATTATATACTAATTATTTTTTTCCTTTTGTTAAATCTTAATGATATATGACAACAAAGACCTTAAAGCCTAATAAAATATGTATGTGTATATAACAATGACGACGAGACCAACAACAACAACAACCCAAAAATTAAAGTGATGCAATTGATTCACAATTATGTGAAAACTTGGAACCAAACCAGCAATGGAATCGGTGCTGAGAGGTTGCATCACTACCGTTGAAAGAATCTATTAATCAACACATATTAAATCTTAGCACCTCAGTTCTCACATTAGTCGCTATTAAAATATTCTACTTTATTTTCTCGCATCGTAAACCACACAGTTAACTAAATAACTCTCAGTTATGATAATGTGTATCGTTCTTATCACACACCCCTCTCCCCAGCCCACACGATTCCCAATAAAATGACGTTCGTAAAACAGTGTCACTCATGCAATGGTGATGCATAACTGCTCAGAGTCAGGCGACACGTAGGTTATTGGATCTCAAAACAAATTATTTAAGAGTGAAAAACCTCCTTTTGAAGCACCTAAGTTCAGGGTCCAACTGTCAGCTGCTGCAGTGATTTTAAACCTTTTAAACGGCCATGGCCTTCTCCATCAAATTTCACGTAACATGTGACTAAATATCAAACAAACATACACAAGATACATCACTGCAGGTCATGTAATGTCAATCATCATCTCATTTTATCACAATTAAATTTATGGGTCATGTATGATCATGTATGTATGTCATTCCTTGAATGGCATGGCTCCCTAATCTTTCTTTTTCTTCTTCTTCTTTAAAAAAACACAGAAATTGCATTCACTGTCATTTGCCGTCCCTAGCTAGCTTCTGCATGCAAACTGATTACCACTACCTCCTCATTTTCAATCTTTTCGAAGGGGAAGGTCAACTTCAAATTCCAGTTCAAGGCGTCAAGCTTCCATATTGATAACTTTTTGTACTTGAAATGTTGTAATTTTTTTTTTTTTCTATTTTGATATGTTACTATCTCTATTTTTTCAATCTACCTTATGTGGTTTTTTTTGGATTCCTTTTGTCATTGTGTTTGGTTGATGGACAAATGCAGAAAAAAAAAGAAAGGATGAGCAAATAACTCAATCTAATCTGACTCGACCCGACCTAAAAAATTTAGATTCAGATAAATACAAATGAATAATCTAACACGATTGGGTGAAATTTTGGCCAATCTAATCAATCAGAAATTTCAATTGGGTTTACATACTAAACTAGAAAGAAAATTTTTAAATTTTAACCTAAATATCTACTAACTACACACACGACACGCTACACAATAATAGCACACAATAATTGAAGAAACCCATCAAACCAACACCGTGCACGAATCAAAACAAATCGATCCAATCAGACCAAACTCATCACCATGCACCCAGCCTGCCGGCCAACGTGGAGTCAGGCCACCATGACATGTTGAGGCGACCTATTGCAGCCTGTTCCACCGTGACTCGCTGTAGTCTGCTCTATCGGCCACCTCAACCGTTGCTGTAGCTTGCTTGACTTTGACAACAATGCTTCGATGTTGATCGACCACCATCGTCTTGGCTCAAAACCCAACCAATACACGCTTAATGTATCATCTTTCTTGCTTAACTATATTGGTGATGGTTGTGAGTGTTTAGAGCATTGTTAGTTTTAGGTCAGAGTGGGGTTATTGAATCGTCTATATCATTACTTAATGGAAGCTTAACTTGTTAATATTGGATATTTAGTGGAAATTTTCATTAGGAAATGATTTAAATTTTTTATCCGATTTGATCTGACCATAGTACGGATCAGATTATAAGTTCGAATTAATTTTAGATTACTTTTTCCTCAACCCGATCAATCCAAAATCTGATCGGTTTTATTGGAATATAAATTTTCCCACCTCTAAAAAAAGAAAGAAAATAAAAGTTCTTACCAACTTGAATTTGTAACCTGAACTGAATTAAATTTGGTTCAGTTTGGTCTGAGTTCAAGTTTTGAACTCGATTGAGTTAAATTCTCTAACCCGAATGGAATATAACCTAAACCGAAACTCAATTTACCCAACCCTATAGAAATTCATTATAATATACTATTAGATCAACTAATAAGCCGTACTAATGAATAAGGAAGAAAATGATGCATCCTACTGATACTTTTATATCGGAGAGAGTCCCTTTGATTAATAATGTAATATAACTTTTCAAATATGAGTCTCAAAAGTATCAAATAAAAAAGAATAATGTATTAGCATAACATCAATCAACAAGAAGGACAAAAACAACTAAAATAAAACTACCCAAGACAAATCAGAAACAATACGGCGAAAAGCATTTATGGATACAAATATCTAGTTTCGTGAGCATGTGGATTACAAAATTGTAGTTTTCCATTAACATCCTCGAGTAATTTTCGTGACGGTACAATTTTGATCTAATAACATGTAAGAAGAAGAACGTTACCCAGAAAAAGAAAAGAAAAGAGAATAATAATGAAATTCAATCATTGATATTAAATACGATATAAAATCTCGAGCTATGTGTGTATCGGTATCAGTTTCTAATGAGGTTCAAAGCGGCAAAAATAGGCAGCAGGCTTGAGACCATTCAACGGTCTTGATTGAGACGCTCAAACGAACAAAAAATTTTGTCTATTTTGTTGTTATTAATAACATGTTCTTAAGTTTTCAAGTGTTTTATGGTTTAGGCTTTAGAGTATAATTTTAATTAAAACGGTGGAGTTTTGTATTGAAAATTCGGAATTTGTTCAAGTAATTAAGGAAATAATAATAATAATGCAGGAAAACTACAAAAAACATGCATGAGAAAAATTGTGAATCTAAGAAATACTGGATTAAACAAAGTAACATTGACAGTGCAAAGTTTGTAATCGTGCATTCAGAGCTTGAAGAAATAATGATTAATTTGTTAAAATTGCAAACTCACCATTTTTCTTGATTAATCTTGAAACATTTTTCTCTCCTTTTCAGTCGCATCTGAGGAAAGGTTGATCAATTTATTCTTTAAGTTCGACCATTTTAGTTTGCTTACTCATGTGTAAAATAAGCCTTAAATCAATTAGATGCATTAGGAGTTCTAAAATTTCTTGGAGAGTAAGGGTTACAAGGTTTCTGAATCACGGATACAAATACTTAACTATTTTATGTCTTATATTGCAATATCTTGTAGTGAATAATTAAATCCAAAAAAAGATTGAGAAGCATCTTTGGCCAAAATCACCTTTTTCCTCTCCTAACATTATTATTCTTTCCAATTTTTTTTTTTTAACTTTTGTGATAATAGTGAATATTCCTAACTATTATTTTATTATTATTATTATTTTAATCGTCTATCAACAAGTCTTTCTCTATACATCTTAAATAATATGATAATGATAATATATGAAAACTAAAAATTTAGTTGTATAACTAAAAAAAAAAATGTGCTGCTCTATATAAAAAACAGAATTCTCTTGTGATCTAAATATTTTCAGATCAAAGTATAAATAAGTGGTCAGTAGTTATCAAATAATAATTAGATTAATTGAAATTTAATGATGTATAATTATATACACGTACGCGAGACAAAATTGTTAAAGATTCAAATGGGGAAAGAGTATGAAATGTTGGTGCTGTGTGTGTGTGGTGCCACCATTTTTTTTTTTGGTTAATTTTGTCCTGCCTCCAAATGTTTCAATATTTTTCGCCACGCACCCATATGTTTCGAAAATACTCACTCCACACCCAATTTCGTTATTTTGACCGTTTATTCTAACGGTCAAAGGGTAAATTTAGAAATTCATATCCTAAATATTATTTGATGATGATAAATTAAATTTATTTAATAATTTAATTGATGGAATTATTATTAATTACCTTTAAATAAAAATTTTTAATGTAAACATTAATTATTAAATTAACATTTTATTTTATTTTATTTTTTTCTAATTCAAGATAAGGGGTATTTCGGATATTTACTTAAATTTCAAATAACTCCGTTAAACATAACGGTCAAATTAACAAAATTGAGTGTGAAGTGAGTATTTTTAAAATATATAGGTGCGTGGCGAAAAATGTTAAAACATTTGGAGGCAGGATAAAATTAACCCTTTTTTTTTTCATACAAGATTGAAAGAAAGTACAAAAGGGTTGTGTACCACAACAGGGTATAAGCAAACCACACGTAACAAAGTCTCTCTTAACATCACGCCAAAATCATACATGATGATGATGATGATGATGGTGGTGGTGTTATGAACACCACATACACAACACACACACACACACAAGGCATAAAAATAAAACAGAATAAGAAAATAGTAGCGGCAAGTAAAAACATAATAAACGCAAGTGAAGAGAGAGAGAGGGGGGGAGCATTTTGACTTCATTTGATAGATAGAAGAGAAGAGAAGAGAAGAAGAGAGAGAAAGTAAAAAGAAAAGGTAAAGAAAGAAAGAATGAAGGCAGGCTAAACATAAAAATAATACAAATTCAATCAGATCGAATACAATTTTGACGTCCGCAAGGACAGCAAGACACATTCTTCTTTCTTTCTCTCTCTAAAAAAATCCCTTCTCTCTCTAGATTACAATACAGCGAATAACAGGGCGCCTACACTGAAGCCCTACCCTTCTCCACTCTTTAGAATCATTTTTTTTTAAAGAAAAATAATTAGATTTTTTATTGAAGAAGAAGAAGAAGGCCAAAGCAAGACCTTT